>NC_064627.1:458073403-459348760 GCF_023864275.1 Schistocerca cancellata
TATGAACCCAACGTCCAGCCATAGTGAAAAAGTGTCAACAGTTGACCAACATGGATGTTATAAGAGGCGTCATCGCGCCGACCAAAGACCACAACGTCCAGGCAATTGAGGAAGAACATCTTTGGGGGGGGGGGGGGCAGAAGTTTCCCATTGATGAGGACCTTCAAACAACGGTTCTCAAATGACTCTGTGACCAAGTAGTGGATTTCTATCGTCGGGGAATTGAACGACTGTTAGAACGTTCTGGCCTTTGTTTACAGGGACTTGATGACTATACTGAAAAAATCACGAGTATCTGAGTCACTTTGAGGTGTAGCGCCGCATTCCATCTTGTAGTTTTATTATAAACTGGATTACTGATATTTCACTTGAACTCCCTTATTATGTAATTCGCCATGTCGATAAAAAAATGTATCACTTCTTTCGTTTAGAAAGTGCTGTTCTTGCATCAGGAGCTGTAGCATCCAACAAAAATCTATTGTAAAGGGTCCGATCCGAAAGACAGAAAACACAGTATCGTTTATGTGTAGTTATCAGTTTATTGCACTTCAGTATAAGCACTACTTCTTGCAAAATATGAAATGTTTTTCTCTCCTTTCTTCCCAGACATGATTCACCACCAATGTGCCACTTTCAGTGTGAAATATGGTACAGTTTCGACTGGTATTATACTGTACTGTTTTATGTCTAAAACTATGATTAGGCCGTCTATAATTAAATTGATTGCGCAGCTTCAAGTGAGTCACTCAGTTTTCTCTAGGTGGCGTGTTGTACTTTTTATTACCAACATAGCACCTTATCTAAGAGGTAATAAGAACCAGCAATATCTGTTTTACACAAAGTTAGTTATATATGTGAATATCGTACACGATCATTTCTCTATTTCAGATTACTAAACCCTCGTAAAATTTATGATTGCAGCTGGTACCAATTCGCCTTTCCCGTCGATCTGCTTGTCAGTACAGGGTGTAAAACAGAACAATTTGTACTTATTTTGTTTGTGTCATACCATTGGAGACCATGCGGAGTAGTAAAATTTACAGTAGTTTACTAACAATGTAACATTTTCCCTCTTTACTATTCTAGGGTCAAACACAATTTTTAAATGATGCACCTTAGGCTGAAACATCACATCATAAGTACACGCACTAGTTACAGCTTTTAGACCTAACTTAATTAAACAGAAATTCAGACACACCCGTACCGTATTTTCAGAGAAATACTGGGATACGTACTGAAGGTAACCAATAGTTGTTGAAACATGTGTAGGTATAAAAAAGGAACGATAAATATTTGTTGTTTTCCCGTAGGCAGTATTACAAAGACACTACATATTCACGTGTATCATAACATACTTGGTGTAACACTGCTAATAATGGACATATCAGCTAGGACTCAAGTGGTCTTTTTCCTTAAAAAATTTTTGTCCTAGTACGCAAGCCTGTTAACCACTCCACTGTCATAAAGACGATGAAGTAAACAAGTTGCTTCAGATACATTCATCTCACAGCAGCAGCTGTTTAACAAAAACTGGAGAGCTGCCCCGTGAGCCTTGTCAAACATGTTACTCTAGTGACGTCATGGAGCGGCAGAGTAGCATGTCTTTCACGGCGAAGCTGTTTGCGAGAGGTGTTGGTCGGAATGTGGCTTCCCGAAGGTCAACGCGGTCTTGTCCCAGAGCCGGGCGCCCCCTTCCCTGTCTTCGTGTTCCTCCCCCTCTACTCCTCTCTCTCTCTCGCTCTCCCTCTCTCCCAATCCCTCCCTCCCTCTGTCTCTCCCTCCCTCCTCACTCTCTCTCTCTCTCTATGTTAGACCGCTCACCGCTCATCTGGCCTCATCCCGTCCTAACTGTACCTCAACCTGAGACTAACAAACACCTGCTGTTGCCTAGAGCACCCACTTTAAGAGCGGAGATTTGTCACGCTGCGTTTCCTTACGTTGCCACAGTAGAACCGTGTCTGAAAGTTCAGTGACGCCTTGCAATTCCCCATACTTATCTTCTTGCTGTGACATCAGTAATTGGAGTCGTTGCTCTGTCAGAACAAAGCAATAGCTTTGACGTATCGCTTGTGGGTGTTTGACACGCATTTCGCTTCATGATACTGATTTATCTTCTAAAAAAGAAAAGTTGATGGTCTTGTTCATAAACAACTTTTCTGCTACCAGTTACGATTTTCTTTTATTTACGTTTTATGTGATGCGTTTCTGGAAGTGATTCCCATCCTCTAGGGCGTTTTCCTGTGTGTACTATGCAATTTTTTTTGTAACAAAACTAAACGGCAACTGAACCTCACACACCAAAAGCATTACGAACAAAGTGCATAGGACATCGAAAAACGCAGTTGAAAATGGAAATCACGTTCCGAAAAGCGTCGTGTAAAATGTAAATAAAAGAAAATCGTGACTGGTAGCATAAAAGCTATTTATAAACGAACCTATTGTTTTAGCAGTCGCAGGCTTTCACGAACCATTTTTTAATGGATCAAATCAAAAAGAAAGTTGATTCTATCTTCATGTTATGCATCTGCGACAGAAACTTGGTATTGCGAGACAGGTTCATTGCGTCTATGTACAGACAATTTCCAGATTACCAGACTATAGCGCTAGAATTCTATAGCCACAAATGTATAGTTATCCATAATATATGCTTCATACTTTGCGCTGCCGTAAATTGTGTTACCCTTCGGTTTCTGGTTTGTCAAAGCAATTGCAACTATTCATGGCGGATATTTTTCTTGTCGCAGTTACTGAAAATCCTCAAAACGTCTTGGAGGCGATATGTAAACACGAAAATACTCATCTCAAGATTGAGCCCGTCTGGAAAATGGCTATGGCAAAGAAAATAAGCTTCAAAACATTTGTGGCCGATTGCTCATTTTTTAAATAATCTCTTAGAAAATATGACTCCAGATAGCAGCCGATACATTGACTTCTTGAAAACCTTATTTTCAATAGTGATTTTAGTCTAATGACTTGAATACAGCTAAAGTTTATGGTCGTCTCAAAGTCTGACATCTTACATGGCTATCATAATCTATATCAGAACCATATGTGAAATGTGTCTTAGAAACAATATAGCACAGTGGGTAAACATCCAGAAGCTTTGAGTACTACTCCAGCTGAATTCCATGTCACATAATAATGAGCAGTTATTCCTTGGACATCATAAACAAACTGTGTAACTGTTTTTTACTGTTCTTAGTGAGGCCTAAAGACGTTATCATTACCTCAATCAGCCATTCGACATCCACTGCTGGACAGAGCCTCCTCCAAACTGCTTCATGCATCACAATCTTCAGCTATGTATATGTAACCATATTGCTGCTGTACCCATGCGCAGCATTTGTAACCGTATTGTTCCTGCAATCATGCATGCTACATAAGCCATGTTGCTCCTACATTCACGTGCAGTATATGTAGCCATCTTGCTACTGCATCCATGTGCAGTACATGGAAACATGTTGTTCCTGCATCCACATGTGGTGTATGTACCATGTTGCTCCTGCATCGGTATGCTTTATACATAACCATATTGCAGCTGTATCCATGTGTGGTACATGTAACCATTTTGCATTTGAATCGATGTGCAATATATGTCATCATGTTGTTTCTAGATCACTGCACAGTATATCTACCCACGTTGCTCCTGCATGCATGCAAAGGATATGTAACAACGATACTCTTGCATCCATGTGCTGTACATAGATACTTCCACATCCATGTATGGTGTATGAACAATTTTGCATCTGCATCTATGCATGGTATATGTAACCACACCGTTCTTGCATTCTTGTATGGTGAATGAACTGTGATGCCTCTGCAACCATATGTAGCATATGTAACCATGTTGCTACTGTATCCATGTGCAGTATATTGAAACATGTTGCTCCTGTATAAAAAAAATGGTTCAAATGGCTCTGAGCATTATGGGACTTAACTGCCGTGGTCATCAGTCCCCTAGAACTTAGAACTACTTAAACCTAACTAACCTAAGGACATCACACACACCCATGCCCGAGGCAGGACTCGAACCTGCGACCGTAGCGGTCGCGCGGTTCCAGACTGTAGCGCCTAGAACCGCTCGGCCACTCCGGCTGGCCCTCCTGTATCCATGTGTGTTATATGAATCATGTTGCTCCTGGATCCACATGTTGTATACACAACCATATTGCACCTGTACCTATGTCTGGTGTACATAACCACATTGCACCTCTGTCTATGTGTGTTATATGCCACCATGATGCTCCTAGGTGATTCTTCTGCATCCATTCATGGTACATGAATATGGAACTACATTGCTCTTACACCCATGTACAGTATACAAATCACCTTGCCTTTGTATTGATGTGTACTGTATGTAATGATGTTGTTGCTGTAACCATTCACAGTATATATATATCCATGATGCTCCTTCGTCCTTGTGCAGTACACATAACTATGTTGCACCTACACACTGGCAAGATATACATAACCATATTGCTTTTGAATTCACATGCAGTAAATGTCTGATGTTGCTGCCGGCTGGTGTGACCGTGCGGTTCTAGGCACTTCAGTCTGGAACTGCGTGTCCACTACGGTCGCAGGTTCGAATCCTGCCTCGGGCATGGATGTGTGTGATGTCCTTAGGTTAGTTAGGTTTAAGTAGTTCTAGGGGACTGATGACCACAGATGTTAAGTCCCGTAGTGCTCAGAGCCATTTGAACCATCTGATGTTGCTCCTACTTTCATGCACAGTATATGTAACCATGTTAGTTCTGCATCCACATGTGGTACATGTAATCTTGCTCCTCCTGTCACCATGTGTGGTAGTTGTAACCATGTTGCTCCTGCATCCATGCTCAGTATATGTAATGATGTTGCTCTGGCATCCATGTGTGATATATGTACCATATTGCTCCTGCATCCAGCTGTATACACAACCATATTACACCTGTACCCATGTTTGGTGCACATAAACACTCCTGCAGCCAAGTTGGTTCCGGGATAGTCTCAATTTATTATTGCTATCCTCCCCTCTCCCTACTAAGTATAATGTGCCTTTCTGTGCATTCCATGTGCCTAGTTTTTAGAAATAATGACAAGATACCATAATTAGTCTATTAAAACATTTTATATAATTTGTATATCTAAAAATCAGGTAAGTGACTATATGATGGAATTTTTTAAGAACTACACTGGTGTCCAAAATTAAAGCAACAAACGAAAATTTTGACAAGTTGCATTTATTTCGGCACTAAACAGTATAAACAGATGATAGTAAAGTAGAAACAATGTAAAGAATACAGAACGTAAACAGCCAGCCGGGATGGCCGAGCGGTTCTAGGTACTACAGTCTGGAACCGCGCGACCGCCATGGTCGCAGGTTCGAATCCTGCCTCGGGCAGTTCTAAGTTCTAGGGTACTGATGATCTCAGAAGTTAAGTCCCATAGTGCTCAGAGCCATTTGAACTATTTGAACAGAACGTAAACAACTGCAACATGTGTAATGGTAGACATAGATGTTCGTTTTTTCCAAATTAACAGAGTTGCACACAAATTCTGACAGCTGGTTAACGTGCTCAGTACGGGGTGTGGCCATCTCTGGCAGCGGTACAGGCCTGACAACGGCGGTCCATGCAGTGAATGATGTCGTCAGTCTCATGTTGAGGCAATAACGCCCTGTCTTCCTGCATAACTGCTCACAAGTCTTGGAAAGTGGTTGGTGAATGCTGGCGTGATTCAACGCATCTCCCTAATACATCCCAGCCATGTTCTATGAGACAGATCGGGAGGGCTAGCAGGCCACGCCTTGTGTGCAGTATCTTCCGTTTCCAACATCAACCACTCCTTGAGCTCGAGCGTTGTCGTCCACCAATACGAAGTCTGGGTTCACAGCACCTCGCAGCTACCACACGTGTGGTCCCAAGATCTCATCATGATACCTGACAGCAGTTAAACCTTGCCGATTCACCCATACAACTTCATGAAGAGAGGTTCGAGTGGTCAACATAATCCCTGCCAACGCTATTAGGGATCCTCCTCGATATCAGTTTCTTTGCACAATGCTTGGGTGCCAAAATCGTGTTCCACGCTCCCTTCAGATGCGAATCCATTGAAAATCACTCTTCAGATCAAATCGAGACTCATCTGGACAAAGAACATTAGCCCACTGTTCGACTGTCCAAGTGGCATATTGACGACTCCACTCTAGACGTTCGCTTCTGTGAAGACACGTCAGAGATAAACATACGGAAGGTCTCTGACAACAAAGGCCACTCTGCCGAAGCCACCTGTACGCCATTTGCCCCGATGCAACCCGTCCAGTGGATGCTAGGTGGTCAGATGCCGGTTGCCATGCAGTATTATGGCGGTACCGTCTTGCCCTTACAGCCAAATAACGGTCCTCTCTTTCTGACGCCAAACGTGGTCGGTCCTGCTCTGACCTTTACGATACAGTTTCAGTCTCTATAAACCGTCGCCACATCCGAGAAGCAACAGAAAGATTCACATTAAGCCATCGGGCCACATCAGTTTGCGGCTCTCCTGCTTCCATTTTACCTATGTCTCTCTGTCGCAGAGAGTCGGGTAGGCGCCTTCTCTGTGCCATACTGCACCTTCAGTAACTGTGTACACAGCTGTAGTGGATATGGGACTACCCGGCAAACAATGACCCGTTTGACAGGTGACCTGACCTCATCGTTGGCGAGGTTGTCCGTTGACCGGAATGCTGATCGCAGGGACATCTATTGACAGTTTGTATGACTATATCATGAATTACACACAGGATGGAGAAATAGACGTTTGTTGCTTTAATTTTGGACACCAATGTATAACAGTAACAAGCTTTCACCAGTTTGTCAACTTCATGATTTATATTGTACAAATTAGAAGTATTTAATTCACCATTGACACTATTTAATTTATCTCTAAGACTGCGAACACACGTCTGTAGACTTGGCTATGCGTACGTATAGATGGGGAGAATGATGTATATTTCCTTCTCGCCTTGCCACGGTTCCCGCTACTCCCCCCGTCGGAGTTTAAGTGAGATTAAGTTGTGTTTAAGCCTAGGGACCGACGACCTCAGCAGTTTGGTCCCATAGGAACTTAACACCACCTACTTTTCAGGAAAGCCAGTCTTCCTGTTGTTTTCTTCTTGGTGGAGCACATATCCGCTTCTGTGTTGCCTTCCCTCAATTTGGTGCAGTTTGTCGATTCCACATGTGTGTTCACGAACCGTTCAGATTTGTTGTAGGCAGCAAGTACAACCAACAGGTGAATGGACGCCTTTTCCTGGTTGAAATTTTTTCTACGGGTAGGTAGGCCACAAAATAATGCACGGTGGTTAGCCCTCAGCAACGCAACGGAAAACAGAAGTCGTCGGCGCAAAAAATTGCTAACCCACAAGAATATATTTGTGATATTGCACGTTTTATGATTCAGTGAATTAAAAGATAAGATCATAAATACAATAAGGCGAAAAAAATTGTATCATAGGAAGTGCTATTTGGCGATACATGAGGAGCTATTACCTCCTAGAATGTGACGCATTCCCAAACATAATAGATGAGGTAATCGGTCTAATCCTTATAAAACTAAAGGTCAGCTCTTTCTTCCGCCTACCCTTTCAATTAACCCTGTTAAACAAAGTTTCTTAGAAGTTTTTCCAGGGTTCCCGGGTTCGATTCCCGGCGGGGTCAGGGATTTTCTCTGCCTCGTGATGACTGGGTGTTGTGTGACGTCCTTAGGTTAGTTAGATTTAAGTAGTTCTAAGTTCTAGCGGACTGATGACCACAGATGTTAAGTCCCATAGTGCTCAGAGCCATTTAGAAGTTTTTCCAATTGTCGAGACCCTCAGTTTCCACGAAATTTTATTACCAAAAGTCAGTTGAAAATTTTGTAAACAAATATTTGAAAAATTGTAGACACATTTAAAAAATTGGTGGGGGAGGGTCATGACATCTCAACCCCCTTACCCAAATCTTGGTTCCGCAACTGCAGGCATCCACCTTCCAAAAAGTTTACGACGTGCTCTTTCTTTTTCTCCCAAAATCCAGCAAAGACCTTCATTGGTCCATCTATCACATATTCACTTGGCTACAAGTCCAGCTCAACTCAGATACATTTTTATTACTGTCAGAACTACGTCTTCCACTTCCACCTGTTTCATGGTTCACTGATTTATTTTCTTGTTGCCTCTGTAATTCTCGATATGAATCTCTCCATCGTTGAGTAAGCAACACTAAGCTTTCGAATGCTTTGCACAGTGAAAGTTCTCACTTCCCTGCCTAATTCCAAACTGGTAGTTCACATCAAATGGAAACATCCCTTTATAAATACACAGGAAAAACAGTTTTTAAAACTCTGTTTAGTTTAGCAAAAGTATTCCTGACCGCTTCGATTTTTCTGTTTGTTTCGTTTTGTTTTTGCCTCCTTCTTACCTCCCTTTCGAAGACTGCTAATTTTGGCAAGTATTTTGGACATGCCAGGAAAACTGCTGGTGAATCCTGTTGATGCCTTGGGGAGATGGAGGGAATATTTTGAAGAGTTGCTCAGTGTAGGTGCAAATACGATCAGTAATGTTTCAGATTTCGATGTATAATGGGATAGGAATTATGATGGAAATAGGATCACATTTGAGGAAATGGAGAAAATGGTCAATAGACTGCAGTGCAATAAAGCGGCTGGGGTGGATGAAATTAAGTCAGAACTCATCAAATACAGTGGAATGTCAGGTCTTAAATGGCTACACAGGATAACTGAAATGGCGTGGGAGTCGGGACAGGATCCATCAGACTGGACGAAAGCAGTAATCACACCAATCTTTAAACATGGAAACAGAAAAGATTGTAACAACTACAGAGGTATCTCCTTAATCAGCGTTGTGGTAAAATCTTCTCAGGTATTGTTGAAAGGAAAGTGCGAGTATTAGTTGAGGACAAATTGGATGAAAATCAGTGTGGGTTTAGGCCTCTTAGAGGTTGTCAGGACCAGATCTTTAGCTTACGACAAATAATGGAGAAGTGTTACGAGTGGAACAGGAAATTGTATCTATGCTTTATAGATCTAGAAAAAGGCATATGACCGGGTTCCTAGGAGGAAGTTGTCTGTTCTACGAGATTATGGAATAGGAGGCAAACTTTTGCAAGCAATTAAAGGTCTTTACATAGATAGTCAGGTAGCAGTTAGAGTTGACGATAAATTGAGTTCATGGTTCGGAGTAGTTTCAGGGGTAAGACAAAGCTGCAACCTGTCTCCACTGTTGTTCATATTATTTATGGATAATATGTTGAAAACAATCGACTGGCTGGCTGAGATTAAGATATGTGAACACAAAATAAGCAGTCTCGCATATGCGGATGACTTAGCTGTGATGGCAGATTCGATTGAAAGATTACAAAGTAATATTTCACAGCTAGATCAGAAATGTAAGGACTATGGTATGAAGATTAGCATCTCCAAAACGAAAGTAATGTCAGTTGGAAAGAGATATAAACGGATTGAGTGCCAAATAGGAGGAACAAAGTTAGAACAGGTGGACGGTTTCAAGTACTTAGGATGCTTATTCTCACAGGATGGCAACATAGTGAAAGAACTGGAAGCGAGGTGTAGCAAAGCTAATCCAGTGAGCGCTCAGCTACGATCTACTCTCTTCTGCAAGAAGGAAGTCAGTACCAAGACTAAGTTATCAAATGGTTCAAATGGCTCTGAGCACTATGGGACTTAACATCTATGGTCATCAGTCCCCTAGAACTTAGAACTACTTAAACCTAACTAACCTAAGGACAGCACACAACACCCAGCCATCACGAGGCAGAGAAAATCCCTGACCCCGCCGGGAATCGAACCCGGGAACCCGGGCGTGGGAAGCGAGAACGCTACCGCACGACCACGAGATGCGGGCACTAAGTTATCTGTGCACCGCTCAATCTTTCGACCAACTTTGTTGTATGGGAGCGAAAGCTGGGTGGATTCAGGTTACCTTATTAATAAGGTTGAGGTTACGGATATGAAAGTAGCTAGGATGATTGCAGGTACTAGTAGATGGGAACAATGGCAGGAGGGTGTCCACAATGAGGAAATCAAAGAAAAACTGGGAATGAACTCTATAGATGTAGCAGTCAGGGCGAACAGGCTTAGATGGTGGCGTCATGTTACACGCATGGGAGAAGCAAGGTTGCCCAAGAGACTCATGGGTTCAGCAGTAGAGGGTAGGGGGAGTCGGGGTAGACTAAGGAGAAGGTACCTGGATTCGGTTAAGAATGATTTTGAAGTAATAGGCTTAACATCAGAAGAGGCACCAATGTTAGCACTGAATAGGGGATCATAGAGGAATTTTATAAGGGGAACTATGCTCCAGACTGAACGCTGAAAGGCATAATCAGACTTAAATGATGATGATGATTCGTTTTGTTTTGTCCCTAACTCATTAATGGATTGAATTCACAATAAATTTTACAATTTCCTTTTGGACGGGGATGCTATATAACGATTTAGTCATGTTATAATTCATTAACAGAATACTTACACATCAGACTAAATAATGCCAATAGCAAAATTGCCTGAATAGCTCAGTCGGTAAGAGCATAGTCTGCGAAAGATGAGCTTACGGGTTTGAGTCCGGGCCCGACTCACAGTTGTCAACAGCTGGGAACCTTCAAGACAAAGACAAAGACAGTATATTCTATTAAGACGCATTCCCATTCTCATTTCCCAGTTTAAGGACATGAAGACTTCTTCCAGAGTTGCTGCGAATAGTTTCACTGATTGAGATCTCCTTCCATACTTCTCTGTCAACACTGAATTTTCCATTAGCGCGAAGAAGCATAAAATAAACAGTGGCATTGATTAGCATTTTCTTCAGCAACAATGTCTTGTTTCTCTTGGGCTTTTACTACAGATTTTGTTAATAACGACTCGAAAAATTTTTCAAAATATATGAATACTAGGCAAAGTCGTCATTCATGTACATTTTCTTTCACAGCTTGTGAACAGTCTGTGACTCATGTCCATTTCTAAATTCTACTGTACGCTTTGCTTTGATTAATTAAAACCCAATTTTTTTGTCCTCTGTGGTTGGTGATTTTCTTTTAGTTTGTATATTTTCCGCAAATTGCATGTGGATGACTCTTCTATCGATGTTAACGCCCTGATTGTCACCTTTTATGTGAAGTAGAATGATTACAACGACGTTAAAGTTTTCGGAAATTGTATTCCTCTGCAGACATTTTTTAAATTATTTTCTAAGTTCCTTTCATGTCACTTTACCTTCAATTTTATAACGATCTCTACTGAATCACCATCCGCGAGCCTTTCATTTCTTCATACATCATATGCCTTTGTAAACCTTTTCTGGAATTATTTCTGGAATTTGATTTGTCAGTGTTTTCTATCAAGTGTTTAAATTGTGGATACTAACGTTTGCTTTGATCATCGCGATCTAGCCTGGTGGGTATCGCGAATTAAGGGTCAACCCCTCCGTCTCCCCCTCAGTCACACTCTTTCTTCGTAGTCACATTTTGCCGTTACATTCACGTGGAGGTGCTACATTCGCGCTGTTTACCGTGATGCAATACATCGCAGCAGTTTCCAAGTTGTCAACATTCCCGCCACACTCGGATAACAACCACCATCACCTCAACATATAAACTGCGGGGCGTTTATTCTAGCCGCTCGTTTTGATAAAATCTCCGCATTTCTTCGAGTCAGCTGATTAGCATAGACCTTGTGAGTGTTTCAGATGTGTAGGAGTCGGCCTCGTGGAATGCATCCATACAGCAACTCCATTTGTCGGGCTTTTCAAAGGCAACTAAATAAAAATGTATTTTTATAACATGAGCTCCAAACAAGGTCGCTTACAGCTAGAGCAAACGGTTGGAAGATAATAAATGCCTTAAGAAAGAGAAATATTCGACATACCTTACTGCAGAGGCAACGAATTTCTCTCACATGATGCCTTTCTCGAGAAAGAATCGTGAGCTAGCTCTGCAGCAGAACTCGTAAAGGCGTCAAGACACGTATGTCCAAGGTCGCGGCCAAGCTGTAAACCGCTCAGAGGAGCGGTCTTCTCCGAGTGATGTCAGCCACGGTTAGCACGAGTCTGCAGTTGCTGCCTGGCTGACAAGCAAACAACTACCGGTGCATTGTATAGTGTCCTCTTTAATCTAGTTACGCTCCCAGTACTTTTTATTTTTTTTCTGTCTAGATGTAATGGGTCTCATGAATTATGTTTGTATTTCGTTAGTGTTGGGACCACATGAAGCTGGAAACTGTGGAAGTACAAATTATCTTAATTCATTTGTGGGTAGGTCTAACAAGATATTAATGAGTGCCAGTGCATCTATTAATAAGAAAGAGGTTCACGAGTGGCACGCCACTCTCTCACTTTTACTACACTGTCAGTCAGATTAATATTCATATTTTACTACACGAGCTCTGTGTTCCCCAGTACTACATTTGGTATGTGTGGGTTATGACTTTTTAACGTGTGGAAATTGTGGGTAGAATGTTCATATAACTGCGTGTGTAGCCTGTGGAGGTCTTGTACCCGAGGGACATAGTGGATGTGATGGAGAACAGTGTGAAAGATGAATTGCGGACCATAAATGTCTTTTCCAGTCAACTGGCTTTTCGAGTAATTCTTCAGGGTAGCGCTCTGTGAATTGCACCTGCAGAGGACTTGGCGCCATGGCACTACACTCTTCCCACTTAGGGTCAGAGCAGGAGGACGCCGGCTCACAAAACATTTTATTTGGACCAGGTGACAGACCATCCCGAAGGCGGCCGTTTGCAGAAAGTGGGTGGGGGAAACCCTTTAAGAGACTGCTGTAGTCTGAGCTTTAGTGCTAATGATGGAATGGTCATAAAACAACAAGCACATGGTGCACATGTTTAGTGAAGGCAAGACTGAAACTCCTCAGACGTCAGGAAGTGACCAGGTTCTTTTAGCGAGCATCAAGAACATATATTTCATGAGCTCAACTGTCTGCGAAGCTTAACAGCCTTCTTTCAGAGATTGGTAATGGTCGGCCTGGAAAGATTAGATCTCTTCATAAATGAGGGGCTGTGGTCCCATCTAGGTAGACTGTTTTACCGAGACGTGTCCATGCATACCGTGAGAACGACGAATCCCCAGTCTAAAATCTTCTTTTTTCAGTCAAGAGAGGAATCCCGGTGCTGTGTCTGGATTGGCTACCAGGCCAACAGAGCAGTCAAGAGGGGATATCCAACGACTAGAGGATAGTTCGATTGCTTTTTACAATGTGGAAGCATTTTTTTGTGCTAATTCGGCTCTAATGCTGAGGCTTGGTGGAAAGTGATTGTGATTCTTTGCTTTCTTCATCTTCTGGTCCTCCCCTGGTGGAAGAACTTCAGATCTTTCTTTAGTGGCTGAGACTTGTAGTCTGCAGCTTATGGTGGACAAAGAGCCACTGGCAATTGCCAACTGTACCGACAGTGGAACTGCATATCATCTCGGACTTATCATGTGTCACGAGAATGAACTTATTCGTCCTGAAACAGCTATTTGACGTTTGACAATTCCACCACGCGTCGTCGTGCCTGTGAGTCAAATTGGTTGACCAGACCAGCGAATGGTGAACCCTACACTGAAATCTGCCGGGATTTCAGGGCTCTGACAGTGAAGTCTCCCTTGTTCTAATAATCAGAGCGCCAGTCCGCGTAGTTTGCACATTTTCTTGGATGCATCAGAATATCACAGCTGCCGCAGCGCGCCGCTACTCGTCCACAGCGTCCCGTTTTCTGCTGCCGCCTGAATCAAGTGAGAGGGTGAGGTGTTGCTGCACTGGCGTAGGGATGTTGAATGATATTCACTGCTCCCTGTTCTTCGGTGAACAGTAGTCTGTGGCGTACGTGGTCGTAGTTGTTTTCATTTGAACACAATTAGGCCTTACACTGGATTCATATGAACAAAGTCAGATTGCGTTGTAAGAGGGATTAATTCAGGGGAGACTTTGTACAGTTTCCACTCTAATATATGCTTTGCCAATACCATCCCTTTCCTGTTTTATCTTTGTCATTTCTTTTGTAAGATTTATCAGCTCAATTGTTGTTATAAAAGGATGAATAAAAACTTGTCATTGCTTTTGTAAACTTAAACACGCCGCTGTTCACATTCATACTCTTCCAACGATTCACTGTTTTTATTTCATTGTGGTGATACATGGATGCACCAGAAATTCAAAATTCAGTCGCATTAAATTACTTAATTTGATGGTTAATCTGAGTTCTGAAAGTGACTGCAGACGTAGGCACTAAAAATTAGGGGTATAACTCACGATTTCAAGACAGTTGAGAAGATAATAGTTTTCTTTTTGTAAAGATAATGACATTTAGCATGATTTGGACATACAATTATGATTAAAGCAAGCAACCCCTTGCAAGGTCCAAGTTATTCCCAAGCCAAAGGTCGGATTCAGCGCTACAATGCTTTATAGGATGTGGGCCTATTGGAAGTAGTATACCTCTTTTTCCTCCATCGTTTGAACTGACTTATCCATCCAGTTATATGGGGACGTACAGTATAACGCTGACCCAGAAGCATGATGCAACTTAGCATTTTTCACATTATGACAGAGGTGAAGGAAGCGATAAGTGACCACCGTCTGGAAGTGAACCTCGGACCTCTCGATTTGTGGTCTGAAACTTGCCCACTATGTCAGAAAGCCATACGTCATCTGGTGGTAATAAATAGTATTTCTGAGAAGCTGAATGATTAATATGATTACTTTAGACGGAGCACATCAGGCAGTAGCCTACAAGCAGTTATTATTCACGAGGTCGATCTGTGAATGGCAAGTGTTCTCCATCACGTAACTGGCAGTTTACATCTACATCAATACTCCGCAAGCTATCTGACAGTGTGCGGCAGAGGGTACTTCCGGTACCACTGACTGACCATCCCGTGTCCTGTACCACTTGCGAATGGGGTGTGGGAAGAATGATTGTCCGTAAGCCTCTGTATTAGCTCAAATTTCTCGAATTTTCTGGTCGTGAACATGCTCGTGATGCACAACACCTCTCTTGTAGCGTCGACCTCTGGAGTTTGTTGAGTTTCTCTGTAACACCCTCGCGCCGACTGAACGATTCCGGGATGAAATGCGCCGTTCTTCGTTGGATCTTCCCTATCTCTCGTGTAAGTCCTCCCTGCTAAGGGTCCCAGATTGACGAACAATAGTCAAGAATCGGTCGAACAAGGGTCTTGTAAGCCACTCCTTTCGCAGGTGAGTTACATTTCCTTAAGAATCTTCCTATGAATCTCACTTTTTTTACGTTGTGATTTCACTTGAGGTCCCTCTGGATAGTTACTCCTGTATATTTTCCGTTAGATATTGATTACAGCAATTTGTCATCTGTAGTGCAGCTGCACAGCAGTGGATTTATTTCCCTTTGCATGCGCAGTATGTTACATTTATTACTTTCAGGGTCAATTGACGGAGCCCGCACCATTCATCAATCCTGTGTATGTCACTCTGCAGAGCAATACTGTCTTTTGGCACTGCTACTTTCTTATAGACAACCGCATCATCTGCGAACAGTCTTAAACAGTTTCCTACACTTTCTGCTAGATCGATTTTGTTCCGTTAAGAGGGACATGTTGAGTTCTATCTGCAAGAAAGTCTTGAATCTATTCGCAAATATGCCCCAATACTCTGTAAGCTCGTATTATTTTCGTTAAACTGCAATGCGCGACAGTCTTAAATGCCTTACTCACATCAAGGAACACGGCATCAACCTGAGCGCCATTTTCTACGCGGCTGTGGATCTCATGGAGGAACAGAGCGAGCTGAGTTTCGCAGGATCTAGGATCTCTGTTTATGGAATCCATACTGATTTTTATAGAGGAGATTTTCGTTCTGCAAAAACTTCATAGTTCTTGAGCATAAAACATGTTCCATAATTCTACAATCATTGTGAATGTATCCTATTGTCCTTCTTTCGTATAATTTTTGTAGAATCTTATCGTATCTCACCCGGTCCTGATGCGATTGTAGTTGCTTTTCTGTTGTTTCAATATCTGCCATTTCGATGTTTGTGCGATGACTGAAAGGAGGGGCGATCTTATGATATTCCGCTGCGAAACAATTTCGGAAGACCGAATTCAGCATTTAAGCCTTCTCTCTGTTATCTTCCGTTTCGATGTCAGTATGATCACTGAGTGAATGAATAGGAGATTTCGAACCGCTTACTGATTTTACGTAAGACCAAAACCTTTCCGGGTTTTCAGGCAGATCGGTTGACAAAATTTTACTTGCAAAGTTGCCTTTCATGGCAAGTTATCCTGGGCTTACATTTCAGCAAGACAATGCCCTCCCGTACTCGGCGAGCAAGGTCACCTTGTCTCTCCCCAGATGAGCTAATTTGGAGCATTGTGTGCAGGACTCTCCAACCTGCTCTTGATTTTGATGAAGTGACGCGACAATAGGACGGAATTTGGAATGGTATCCCTCGTGAGGACATCTAACTACTCTATCAATCAATGGCAAGCCGAATAACTGCTCCCATAAGGGCCAAAGTTTGGACCAAAACGTTACATGCTTGCTCAATCTGTGAAGCTGTTTATCTTGAATAAATCAGCCAATTATTTTGAAATTGTTATCATTTGCTTGTCCGTACATGTACATCACATCTACCGATTCCCGTCCCAATCAGATAATTCATTCGTGTCGCGTCTTTATTTTTGTCTTCGAGTCCGTTTATGCAGTTTTGTCAAACAGTACTTTATTATAGCCGACTGCATCACTAAGAAATTATCCGTGGTAGTGATGCAGACTGGGCGAATGCCCAGTTGGCAGGACATTTATAAACAGGCATTTGCCCGGGAATTTTCCCAAAGCAGTTTTAAATGTCCAAAATCTGGGTCTTTATAAAAAAAAGTACTTTTTAAAGTTTTTACTGGAAGAATGTACAATTTACCAATGAAATGAAATGAAATGTCGTCTGCCTTCCGTCGGGTAGACCGTTCGCCTGGTGCAGGTCTTTCGAGTTGACGCCACTTCGGTGACCTGCGTGTCGACGGGGATGAAATGATAATGATTAGGACAGCACAACACCCAGTCCCTGGGCGGAGAAAATCTCCGACCCAGCCGGGAATCGAACCCGGGCCCTTAGGATTGACAGTCTATCACGTTGACCACATTTTTTTTTTAGTCTCATTTTGTTCGTTTTCGTTCGTTGTATCTGCTCGGTGCGGACGTCGCAAGACACCCGTTTCAGTTCGTACTTGATCCATTATCTCAGTTTTTTTATTACAGAGGGCAACTAACCCTCTGACCGAACACGCTGAGTTACCGTGCCGGCGCCACTCAGCGACCGGGGGCGAACAACTTACCAATTAAAATAAGGGAATGGGACGATACTCCCGATATTAAAAGTTTGTAAATGTTTACTCTTGCATTTATTACTAAGAACGAAGGGAAAGAAGAGAGAAGCATGGTTTTTTTTTACTATCATTCCAACTTGCTGTACCAAGGAAGGAAGCGTGTTGCTAACAGCTGCTTGTCACTCTCGGTCTCTCTTTCTCGCACTCATACACACACACACAAACACATACACATGCACGCACACACACACACACACACACACACACACACACACACACACAAACGCACACACACACACAGATTGGGTTGAACAGCTGTGTAGTGATAAGCCGGTATAAAAAACATCGTCCTTAGGTAATTGCTTTGTAGTGTAACACGCTTTATAATACGTGTCAAATCTTTGAATATTATTGAAGAATGATTATTGATAGCAAAATTATTACTGAATGTATTAAACAGCTGGCATGTGTTTCTTGATGATAAATATATTCTTAAATGCTAAGCTATTGTCAGTGAAAACACCACAAAAAACAAAAAAAAATAGTTTATTGTCAGACGTTGTTACGTTTGAGACAAACTACAGCTTCCTATTCTGCTCCTTTCTGTATCTACTTTCGTATGAATGCACTACTGTGAAGATAAAATGCGAACACTAACATAAAAAAGATTTAATATCAAAGAATCGATTTCCAAGATACTGAAATTGTTCGATTCCGATACTAGTCGATTCCTAGAGAAACCGTGATTCTTGGAATTGTGGAATCGGAATCGGTACGTGACACACCCCTGACTAAAATCATTATGCATAGACTTTTTAGTCAAACTCCAGTTACTTATGCACATCTTAGCGCTATTGCTATTATTGCAAAAAGGTAGTAGATAAAATTTTGAGTGGGTGGCTGGTAATTTCAAGTAACTCATGCAATTCCGTGGTTTATTTAGTTAATTAGAATTGGAAACACTGGTCTGGCCGTCTGACAATCATTCTATTCTATGTCGTTGAGTGAGAAGCAACATATCCTCGTCTTTGAATATTTACAGTGTTAGAAACAATAGGCTAATGAACAATTGCAAGATGCTTTGGAACTGTCTCCGGTTAAAAGGGGAAGGAGTACTTGTAAATATTGTTTTAAGGAAAACAAAACAGTCGCATTCCAACAAAATGGAAAAGCGTATCAAAAAGTGTTTCAAGTGTCCTCAGGATTTGAGAAAAGTTCTTGAGTTACGTGCAGTAATTGAGACCAGCTTTTTAATTTTTTTCAGTAGTATAGTATAAATAAAAATACTACCTACAGGCTAACTACTTAATATAATCTATACTTTATTTCAAAAATTACTTTTAAACTTCAGTGCCGGTTCCTTTTTTTACTATGTACTATCCAAAAAATTTACCTCGTTTACAGTTAATTTTATTTCCCCTTATACCTCTCCCCTAACTCTCAAGCAGATTTATCGACTTGGTTACCCAACCACTGAAGAAGCAGTGTTTCAAAACACTTTTTTCAATCCAGATACCAGCTTAAATTTTTTTATAAGCGCCGCTTATCAGTTAATCTTTAAAATGCGTAATTGGCTGGGTATTTATGATTTTTGGGCATTTGCCCAGGCATTTATCCTAGACATTTGCCCCAAATTATAAATTCCCAGGCATTTTACACAACCAGTCTGTGGTCGCTATTAATAATATCTGACAGGTCATTAACAGATAACCTGAGAGGTGTCTCTAATTTATTCTATGAGACACGCTGGAAGTTACGTCCACATAGCTTCATGCAAGAAAACACACTGTGTAATGCCTACCGTATAACAGGTGTCCAAATTTGATTGGTTACAGACGTGCAGCCGGTGACAGAAATAAGATCTCATTTCGCGTTACTCAAGTTGTTTGTGGTCTATTTATCGAGTCTCAGTTTTATTTTGAAGTTCAAGTTATGAAGTCAAAATCAAGTGGTTCAAATGGCTCTAAGCACTATGGGACTTAATATCTGAGGTCATCAGTCCACTAGACTTAAAACTACTTAAACATAACTAACCTAAGGACATCACACACATCCATGCCCGAGGCAGGATTCGAACCTGCGACCGTAACAGCAGAGCGGTTCCAGACTGAAGCTCATAGAACCGCTCGGCCACAGCGGCCGGCAGTTACGAAGTCGTGCCTGAGTTTACATAACTGAAGTTTTCAATTGTCGCTGTGATTATCTACATTTACATCTACATGACTACTCTACAGTTCAGAATTAAGTATCTGGCAGAGCGTTCATCGAAGCACTTTCACACTATTTCTCTACCGTTCCACTCGGTAACAGCGCTCGGGAAAAACGAACACTTAAACATTTCCGTGCAAGATCTGATTTCTTTTATTTTATTAGCATCATAATTTCTCGCTCTGTTGGTGGATGTTAACAAAATATTTTCGCGTTCGGAACGAGAACATTGGAGATTGAAATTTCGTGAAGAGATCTCTCAGTAACGAAAAACGCGTTTGTTTTAATGATTGCAACCCCAACTCATGATTGATACCCTTGACACTCTCTCCCCTATTTCGCGTTAATACAAAACGAGCTGCTATTTGTTAACTTTTTCGATGTTCGTCTCGAATCCAATCTAATAAGGATCCCATACTGCAGAGCAATACTCCAGCAGAGGACGGACAAGTGTAGCGTAGACCTGTTGCAAGTTGTAAGTGTTCTGCCAATAAAACAGAGTCGTTGGTTTTGCCCTCGCCACAACATTATCTGTATGATTGGTTCAAATGGTTCTGAGCACTATGGGACTTAACATCTGAGGTCATCAGTCCCCTAGAACTTAGAACTATTTAAACCTAAGTAACCTAAGGACATCACACATATCCATGCCTGAGGCAGGATTCGCACCTGCGACCGTAGCGGTTGCGCGGTTCCAGACTAAAGGGCCTAGAACCGCTCGGCCACACCGGCCAGTCTATCTGTATGATTGTTTCAATTAAAATTGTTTGTAATTGTAATTACCAGGTACGCAGTGGAAATGACAGCCTTGAGATTGGTGTGATTTATCATGAACAGAAATTTAACGGATTCCTTTTAGACTCATGCGTATGACGTCACACTTTTCATTAACTATCATTTTTCGCACCACATAGATATTTATCTAAATCATTTTGCAATTGGTTTTCATTCAGTGGTGACTTTACGGGACGGCAAATATCAGCATCATCTAAAACTATCTAAGATAACTGCTCCGATTGTCTCCGAAATCGTTTATATAGATTTGGAACAGCAGATGGCCTACAACACTTCCTTGGGGACACCATATTTGGCTTCTGTTTTACACGATTTACTACACAACAAACTGTGACCTTAATGACAGCAAATCATGGAGACGATACTCCATATGCACGCACCTTGACTCTAAGCCGCTTGTGAGGGACTGTATCAAAAGCCTACTGGAAATTTTCAAATATAGAATCAATTTTAGATACCCTGTCGACAGCACTCATTACTTTGTGAGAGCATTATGATTTGTTTGGGAATTTATACTGTATATCAAGATAGTTCTAGCAGATTTTAATGCAAAAGTAGGAAAAGGAGAATTCTATATACTAACTACCGGAAGGTACAGTTTGCATGAAGAGACCATTGGTGGAGGATGATGGACTTAGCAATCTCAAATAACCTGAGAGTAAGTTCGACTTATTTCAAGCACTTATTTCAAGCACCTTATTTACATAAGGTAAAGTGGTGTTCACCGGATGGAAGAGCAGCCAACCAGATAGATCACGTCTTAGTGGACCAGCGCTATAGCCGCAGAGTCTTGGAGACCAGGTCGTACAAAGGAGTCGACTGTGCCTCACTTGCTCGTTGTATGTAAACTTGAACTGATGTTCACCTACATGTGTAGGAAGAAGAAGGAGACGTAGGTCCTGCTTTTAACGTCGGCAAACTGCGAGAAAGTGCAATTAAACAACAGCATGCTGCAGAAATCAAAAACTATTTAGAGGCCCTAGAAAACCTGGAAGCAAGAGAGGACGTAGAGGAAAAGTGAGAATAAATAAAGGCCACTGTACTAAGTGTAGCGGCGGATACGATGGGAAGAAAAAAAGAGGATGAAGAAGAGAGGATGGTTCAACAAGACATGCCAGAAGGCTACAGGAAAGAGAAGGAAGATGAGGGAGGAGTGGCTGACTGACAGGAAGGATGAGCAGAAAAGGCACATTTTCTCAACATCATAAGGGAAACGAAGAGAATCCTGAGAACAGACAAAAGAATATATCTAAACAGTTTATTAGATGAGCAGGCCATGTAGCCCGTATGCCAGAAGAGAGACTGTCGTAGAAAGCATTTGAGGGGAAACCAAACACCAGACGCCCCATAGGACGACCAAGGCAGCGCTGGATGGATGACCTGGCGAAGGATCTGCCAATTCTGGAGATTGGAAACACCTGGAGGAACGGGCACAAAACAGAACGGAATGGAGGCAGTTTGTCGAAGCAGTGCGTGGTCTGCAGGGTCTGTGACAGCTGGATATGTCTATCGTTTAAACAGGCCGCACATGTTCACAAATACTGAGGATGCCAGTATGGTATTTATGTTAGGGTTTTGTCATGGAACCGCTGCTGCAGCTTGTAGAGAATACAGAGGCGGTTTCCTAGCCGCAGAGTACAAGATTAGAGAGTGTTTACTGGTGTTTTCACTATGTTGCGTGCAGTGGCTAGTAGTTATAATTTATCTGAACGTGCAAACAACAGAGCATGGATGAAGTATGTATTTGTTCTCCTTGTTTCGAAATGAAAGTGATACTCAAGTAAGTTTTTGATTCGCATCACCTTATGACTCAACACTTCAAGTTTGTTGTTGGAGAACCACGCTACACAAATAAGCGCAACCGCGTTGCACAGCAGTGTGATTTAGTGCAGGTGCGAAAATGATGGGTACGAAACTCATTGAAGCGTTGCGACAAGACGACGCTACCACTCGGCTGATGACCCGAGAAGAATTCATCAGAAAAACATAAATTAGTTGCAAACTACGGCGTGCACCCACTTTATTCAACATTTAAACGTCACTACAGATGTTCCAGCTTAGGTTTTGTCATGTTCGATATGCCTGTCATTATTGGTAGACGAATAGCGAAATTCTGCATGACCCGCTGAAGTGTCAGAACATCATTGCTGTCGATGTCCTGAATGGCTGTTTTCAGATCAGCAATGGTTTTGGGGCTATTGCTGTACACCTTGTCTTTAATATAGTCCTACGAAAAGAAATCGCATGTGTTCAGATCCGGAGAATACGGCGGCCAATCGAGGCCCATCCCATTGGCCTCTAGGTATCCCAGAGCCAAAATGTGGTCCCCAAAGTGCTCCTCCAGGGCATCAAACACTCTGCTGCTTCGATGGTGTCGAGCTCCGTCTTGCATGAACCACATCTTGTCGAAATCAGGGTCACTTTGGATAATGGGGATGAAATCATCTTCCAAAACCTTCCACGTACTGTTCGGTAGTCACCTTGCCATCAAGGAATATTGTACTGACTACCCCGTGACTGGACATCGCGCACTACAGTCACCCATCAATGGTGAAGAGACTTCTCGATCGTGAAATGCGGATTCTCAGTCCATCAGATGCGCTAATTGTGCTTATTGACGAACCCGTCCAAACGAAAGTGAGCTTCGTCGCTAAGCCAAACCCCATACTAATTCCCATCATGCCCCGAGGCCAAGCCTGCAGTTTGAACGTCCTAACGCAAACCGTTCAGAAGTGACGATTTTATTTAATATAGTTCAATAACTGTCACTCTGTATTCAGTTCCACGTACGTTCCAAGGTGGAATCACTAACTGTTAACAACTTGGAATAGCTGACCTCAGGGGTTGAAGTTCTAAATGGGTAACGGTAAACAGCTCTTCATTTTATTCTGCAATTGCACTACTTTAACATTATTTTTTTTAACTAAAGGGTCTCTATGTAAGCCTCTTCAAGAGATTTTTATTTAATGTAACCTACCTCAATACCTGTTGTAGGGAAGCAGCCTACTCACGCTGTAGTAAATTCACATCAGTTTCCATTGTGTGCCAGCCAGTCTGCTGTAACTAGCTCTGACGTCATAAATGTTGCGCAATACCTTAAAAATCAAGCAAATGACCTAAAACTTTTCTAGCATGTCAGGAATAATACTAAATTAATGTGTGTTAAATATCAGTTCGATAACTTCAGCCATTTTCGAAATTTGGACGTTTTTCTAAAAAAATCATTGGCGCAACAGAAAAGAGCTAGAGACTTCAAAATTTATATTTAGATTCATCTTTCATAATGATTTAATAAAAACAGTACTTTGGATTTCACAAATTGAGACTTTAGTGGAAATTCATGATTTTCTGGTTTTCGTCTCAAAACTGAAGGAAGCAAGATAGATTAAGTAGGCTAATAAATAAGGCTAGGATGTTTAGATTTAAATAGGTTGGAGGTCCGCTATGACTGTGAAGATGTGAAAAGTTTCTTTTGAATACCTATAAAATTATAGCGATAGCGGATCTCAAAAGGGCCAGTTCAGAGCTCATCTACTGCGTGCAGTGTAATTTAATTAATTTTCTCGCCCAAAATATTTAACTTAGCCACGTCAAAATTTTATTATCAATACTTACCTGCGTGCTGAATGCACGTTTAAATTAAGAGCTTCATCGGCCATCAGCAAAAGAAGCTATAAATTATTATGTAACCTGAAGTGGTGCGTTACTAGCCCAGCGGCTAGTCGGGAGAGCCGATTTGATCAGGCGTTCCCTTAGCCGTCCGCACTGCGGCTATATATATAAGAGCGCTGCGCGAGGAAGGAAGGCCCCAGTTCTCTCCAGACGCTGAATACCACGTCATCTGTGTCGGGAGTCGCGTCGCTTCAGTATCACTGCTACAAACAGCCTCGGGTGCCGTATTAAGTTACTAGAGATACGCGGAACCGTGAAAGCATTTCAAGTGAAGGGTTAATTCTGGGATGATTTTCATTATCTAGCCTCAGTTGGCGTATTGTCGTATTTTCACGTGCCGTCGCGGGACAGACATTCTACCAATTATTTAGCGTGGCGTTTGATGAAATATTCTCATCAAATTTTGGCGAGCATTCTTTTTAACATTTAATTCGGACATTTATAGTTGCATCAGCGCATTAGACTCTGAACTGCTCTGTTAGTTAGGTTGTAGGGATACTTGTGTTTTTATCAGTGAATTTCAGAATATAAACTATTGTGGAAAATCGTTTTTGATTAGAAATCCCAGACAATCTCCTAATTCCTCAGAGCTATAAACTGCAGCTATAATGGTGTTCTCAGATGAAGTGGGCACTAGGAACTCTAATTACAGGCTTCACGTTTTGTTAAATTACTTTCTGGGTGCTAAAAAGGTAAATAGAGAGCCAGTGTTGAGAACGGCGAAAGACAGCATTAACAACATTCTAAAAGCCTGAAACTGATTCAACATTCAAACATTTGTATTTCAATCATTTATACAGCAATTATTCTAATTTTCACGAGTTACTCGCCGCCCCACACTGTGTCACCTCAATGTACGGCGCAGTTAGTAAATTTCTTCCTGTGTAAAAAGAGTCATCAGCTGAGTGTGTTTTTGTCAGCCACAGTTTACGTATTTTTTCAAATTTTATTCAAAACTTGTCTACCTTTTGTCCGATTCAAATGGACTTTTGCGAAATCAACTAAGTTTTGCTACTTCCCTGAGTCTCACACTCATGTTTACAATATGTCAGTGACATATTCCAGTGTCCCTGTCCTTTACTTTTCCTCCTGGAAAAATAAATCGAATGAATGTGTGTGTGTGTGTGTGTATGCACTTACGTGTTCTATATTCATAACCGTGGGAACGAGTAGTCTTCTACTGTGACAGTATGGAGAACTTTAGTAGATGCTTGGTGGCTAGCAAAGACATATCTGTTTGCCGTGTTCGAACCTTTTGCGTAGGCTGTCACTATACAATAGATCTGCTCTCTGGTCACTTCTGCTGGGGTGATAAACCCCGGCTTCGTTAAAGGTGCTCTTCACTGACCACTAGGTGCATGGTAAGATCGGTTGATTGCAAGACCTTCTCCTTGATAATTTAATTAATGTCTGTCTTTGTATAATTTTTAGCCTAGCAGTAGACTAACGCTTTTCTCTTATAGCTTTATAATCTGTGTGACAGATTTCATTGTAATATTACGAATGGTGAATACTTTGAAATTTAGGTGACTGCTGAGTTGATTGCACAGTTTGATTCAACCAGTTGATTAAATACGTCAAAATGTGTCGAAATAGGTAACGATTCAGTTCAGTCACTTCTCGTTTCTCTAACCCAGGGTGTATGTGCATTAGATGATACCACGGCGATTTTGTCACTGAATTTGGAATCCGTTTTATTCTGTAGCTTCCTTTGTTCGGTACTTGACTTTTTTCATTACTACCATGTGTTAGTGTCCATGCTTAACAGCTTCCAGCCCTCACAACTTGTTATCTTTGCCGTTAATTCAGTGAAATACCACTCCCTTTATTTTGAAATCCCTGTATCTTTGTTCGTTACCATCACAAGCTCGTGTTCCGGTTTAAGAGCTTTTTGTGTCACAGCTCCCGTAATCTTCCTCTTATTCGGCGTATTGAAATAAAATGTATTTTTTTAGTTTATGTCTGATTTTCGCGTGTGCATTTTTCCTGTGTCTAAGCCTCAGTAACTCCGTGTGGATGTTAAGTGCTTGTATGGTTAACCCATTCTTTGACTATTCCCGTCCCATAAACCACGAACTGAGCAGCGGAGTAAGAAGCAATGTTAAGGTTTATCAAGTATTGAGCTTAAGATTCAGCAGGCACCAGAAATCGTCACATTTCGTTGTGCTTACAAGTGTTTTAAGCAGTATATCTAAGTCATTAAACGATCATTTTACTAGTAATTGAAGCTTTCAGTTACTCAAATTTATCCCCCCCCCCCCCCATCCCACCGCCCATCCAGGGCGCATCCTTCAGCTTTTCCTTGCTCAGTAATTGTTTTCAATGAATGATAAATGAGTTAAATTAGCCCAGGATTAGACAGGTTTGATTTTACATTTTTAAATGCACGGCCTTTAACTACTAAACCAAAGCCAAAACAATTCAGGCTGCAGTCATAATGTTTAAGTGAGCGATTTCTCTCGAAGCGAGCGAGCTAGCAGTAAGTGGCAGCGGTCACCCTGTTTCTCTTTATAGTATTGTAATCTTTTACATATAGCATAGCGACCATTTACCACAAATAAAATTACCAACCATTTTGTTCTATTGGTCGATGTTGTCTTATTATATTTACCGGTGAGCGATGTTCCATTTCATCCAAGGGAAACATAGATAAACACAGACAATGTAATCATCCAACCTTGCATCCTAGTTTCTGTTAACACTCCAGTGGGTAAACTTGACCCGGAAAGCCGCTAAACGGATGCTCCCAGTGGCAATTTCATATCTCACTTGCCAGACAACACTTAATAACTGGACAGCGTCCACTCGTCTGCGTTCGGCCACGAGAGATAAGCCCTGCTGGGGATCACGATCACATAGGCTGGCGCGGTCACCACCCTCCCCGCCATGTGCACACCCACATTCACCCGTAACAATGGCGACTCCGACTGGGGCTACGGACTTGTAATAACTGACCACTTTCGTTCTGATAGTCACGTTAGGTGAAAATCGACATTACTGTTCGATCCATGAGATGACTAACGATACGTTTGCAATAGTGCACATTATTTATGGAAACAATGATTCAGTGACATAAGTCACTGAACATCTATTGCCGTACCATAGAGGAGGTATCATAATTATTAGCGATAGCAGACGTTGAAGAAAGAATACGATAACAGAAGCAGAAATGTTCCGATAAACAATGGTCCACAAATGAGCCGTTTTTCGAGATAACTGCGAATATATGGTTGCCAGTTGCCACTGACTTCAGTAGTTGGTTAGTTACGTGTTCCATAGATCATTAGAACTATTCTTTTATCGAAATGAAGTGGAACGAGCCAGTTTACGGGATATGTATACACAATTAGTGTTAAAATTAATGAACACATTATTATTTTTAGTCCTTCTTTGTTACTAAATGATGAGTACCCGATAAAATTATTCTGTAAGATATTATTGAGTGGAAATATGCTAAATGTATCAGGAGGTTTATACGTTTGTTTCCGGGATTAGTAATTATGTGAAAAGCAATAGTAGCTGAAATTAATTGTTTGAGAAGCTCAGTAATACCGCTTCTTTCAGTTCAAGTTTCCATCGATATGCACACCCAGAAATTTGCAGCATTCTACCCTATTTACTGGTCATGTGCTACATCAGTTGTTAGTATGACTATCTGAATTTGTATGTTACGGAATCTTGTTATGCTCATTGATCGGATGTACGGCCGACAGCCTCTCAAGAGCATGTGTGGAAGTCCTCGACACATTCGTGCAGGAGGATCGTACTGACATTCCATCGTTTGACCGTCGCACAGTCGCACAGACTCCCGTATGGAGGACAAGGGAATAGGTATTTCTGACGTTGCGAAGCAACCGGAAGAGTTAAGAACAAATTGGCCACCAAATCCGGGTGAAATTACAATTCGATTTTACAGAGGATCTCATGGGCATTGACCCCTTACTTACCCATTTATCGCGAATCTCTCGTCCAGTGCAAACAAAGTACCAAGCAACTGCAAAAAAGCGAGGTGACTCCTGTATAAAAGTAGGATAAAAGAAGGGATCCGCAACATTACAGACCAATATCCTTAACGTAGGTTTGCTGCAGATTTCTTGAGCCTATCCTAGGTTCGAATATAATAAATTTCCTTAAGGTATAACAGTTTCTGTCAACAAATTAGCATGGTTTTAGAAAGCGTCGCTCGTACGAAACTCAGTTGGCCCTTTTCTCACATGATATCTTGCGAACCACGGATGAAGGACAACAGGCAGATTCCACATTCCTAGATTTCCGGAAAGCGTTTGAAACAGTGTATAGCTGTAGACTATTAACGAAGGTTCAAGCGTGGGGAATAGGTTCTCACATATGTGACTCGAAGACTTCATAAGCAGTAGAACCCAGTACGTTGATCTGAACGACAAGTGTTCGTCAGTGACAAGGGTTTTGTCAGGAGTGCCCGAGGTAAGTGTGAAAAGATCACTCTTGTTCGTCATATAGATATACTATCTGCCAGATAGCGTGAGCAGCGATCTCCGACTGTTTTCTCATGACGCCGTTGTGTATGGGAAACTGTCGTTGTTCAGTGAATGTAGGAGGATAGAGGATACCTTAAATAGATTTTCTATTTGATGTGACGAATGGCAGCTTGCTCTAAATACAGAAAAATACAAGTAAACGCAGGTGAATGAGACAAACAATCCTCTACTGTTTGAATAAAATATTAGGGAAGTACTGTTGACACAGTCACGACGATTAATTATCTAGGCCTAACATTCAAAGCGATATAAAATGGAATGAAGACATTAGGGTCGATAGTAGGGAAGGCAAATGGTCGACATCCGTTTATTGGAAGAAGTATAAGGAAGTGCAGCTTATCTGTAACGGTCACCGAGTATAGGACACTACTGTGACCCATTCTTGAATACTGCATGAGTGTTTGGGATTCCAAGTAGGTCAGATAAAAGAAGGACATCGAAGCAATTCAGAGGCTTGCTGCTAGATTTGTTACCAGTAGATTCGATGAACACGCAAGCATTACGGAGCTGCTTCGTGAATCCAAATGGGAATCTCTGGAGCGCAGGCGACGTTCTTTTCTCGAAACACTGTTGAGAAAATTTAGAGAATCGGTATCCGAAATGGACTGCAGAACGATTTCACTGCTGCTAACGTGCATTTCGTGAAAGAACCGCGAAGACAAGTTAAAACAAAAAGTGGCTAGCACATAAGCATTTATATCGTAGTTTTTTCCTCACTTCGTTTGCGAGTGGAACAGGAGAGGATTAGTAGTGTAGCCACCGTTGAGTGGCATGCGAAGTGCGTTTGTAGATGTAAAAGTAGACTCTGGAGAACAGTCTGGTGACCAGGAAACTATCATCCCGTACTGAGCCTAACTCTGCTTATATACATTTCTTGCAACACCGTCATTGAAACCGGTTGATGACAATGATTATTGGTTTAAAGAGACTAAACATCTGTGTTCATGAGCCTCTTATTCATTCCCCGGAACGAAATCTTGTACCGTATCTTCACTCAGGCACACTGAAAGTAGCTCACCCAGAGGGAAGAAAGGAAAAAAAAATAATGTGAAACTTTGCAAATAAGTACAATGAGATCCGAAATGCATGATTCAAGTTTGGTGCCAACTGGCACGCCCACAGACCGTGCAATGGCGCTGCAGTCCGACAGGGGACCGTACTTAAACGGCGCATTGCGGAAGAGCCATACAAGCGACGACGAAGACGACATCCCGACTGATGATTGGGTGTTGTGTGATGTCCTTAGGTTAGTTAGGTTTCAGTAGTTCTAAGTTCTAGGGGACTGATGACCATGGATGTTAAGTCCGATAGTGCTCAGAGCCATTTGAACCATTTGAACCACGTCCCGACTCGACGAGGACGTTAGTAGGCGCGGAATGCCAGGCAGACGTGTTAGACGACTTTTCTCACACTTAAGCCAGTGTCAGAGGGGTGTAGTCATAGGCATGAAAACCGCAGGCTCGTCGACACGCCGTGTGGCTCTCCTGCTCGATCGTTCGGAGTGTTCCGACAGACGATGTTGGGAGCAGCGAGCACGAAATGGCATCCTGGTGCGACGTACTGTGTCTGGAGCGACCAGAAGGATAGTGCAGCAAGTGATCAGGCTTTCTACGGCGACTCGCTCTCCTATACAAGCAGATGTAAGGGTTTCCTGAATGAGATTTTCACTCTGCAGCGGTGAGCGCTGATATGAAACTTCCTGGCAGATTAAAACTGTGTGCCGGACCGAGACTGGAACTCGGGTTCTCGAGTTCGAGTGTCGGTCAGGAACACAGTTTTAATCTGCCAGGAGGTTTCACATGTAAGGGTACCAATTACTCCACAAACCACTTCCAGATGCCTTGCGGGTGCGAATTTGCAATCCAAGCGCCCTTGTCGTGAATTGCCGTTAAAACCGAGACATCGGAGACTGCATCTACAATGCTGCCAAGCCAGAAGGACGTGAACTGCCACAGACTGGCAAAACGTGGTTTTTAGTGATGAATCCCTATTCTTTTTGGGGACGGATGATAAACGCATAGGGTTGCAGAGGCAGCTTGAACAGTTCCACGCACGCTGTCATGCACCACACCGCCCGCCTGATGGCCTGGAGGGCCAAAGACTACGACAACCGGCCTCCTCTAAGCGTGGTACGTGGAACCTTAACGGGCCTGCGTTACCTTGATGACTACATTCCTATATTGTCTACCAAGGGCACTTTTACAGCAAGATAATGCTCGATATCATACAGCTTGTAAGTAGGCTGTTTATGTTTTCTTATTGGCAACATTACGTAGCGCTCTGTGTGCTAGTTTGCATTATTGTCTGCCATTGTAGTGTTGGGCAGCGGCAGCTGGATGTGAACAGCGCGTAGCGTTGTGCAGTTGGAGGTGAGCCGCCAGCAGTGGTGGATGTGGGGAGAGAGATGGCGGAGTTTTGTAATTTGTCATGAACTGCTATATGTATATTATGACTATTAAGGTAAATACATTGTTCGTTCTCTATTAATATCTTTCATTTGCTAACTATCCCTATCAGTAGTTAGTGCCTTCTGTAGTTTGAATCTTTTATTTAGCTGGCAATAGTGGCGCTCACTGTATTGCAGTAGTTCGAGTAATGAAGATTTTTGTGAGGTAAGTTATTTGTGAAAGGTATAGTTTAGTGTTAGTCAGGGCCATTCTTTTGTAGGGATCTTTGAAAGTCAGATTGCGTTGCGCTAAAAATACTGTGTGTCAGTTTAAGCACAGTCATATATAATTTTTCAAAGGGGACGTTTCATATGGCGACCCTGCCAGGATTCGAACCTGGAATCTTCTGATTTCTTCTTGTAGTTTGTGCAATTAGTGCAGCATTTGTTTATTGCTAGTGTGTAACTGTAGAGAGAATTTCCTTTGTAGTTGTAGTTTTTCATTCTTGTACAGTAAAACAGTTGTGGCATGCATGTAAATTTGCACCAAGTATTTCGCAGCTGCGCTTGCAATTAACTAGATATTATTTTCAGTGCTATGTTAATGTGTTCCCCTATTTTTGCTCTTCAAATTGTGTTTTTATGTGTTGTCGTGTGAAATATTGTGACAATAATGGCGTGTGAAAAACGTAATACTAGGCTCCAAAGTAAACTGAGAAATGACAGTGAAGACGAAAGCAGTGTGTTAGCGCCGCCGTGTAATGAATTAACTAATGTTCAACATAGTAATTTGGTAATTGTGCATAGGGAAATGGAGCGGGCTCCAAACAATGGTGTAGACAGTGAAACAATTAGTGAACAGGGAAGCATTATCGATCGATCGGTCGGCAACAGCTCCCCTCAGGAATCCGAAATGACAGAACACAATATTGCAAATACTGTAGACTTAGGTTTTGGGTCCTCACCGTTTTCTCAAATGAGTCAAGACACATTTTCTGCTTGTCAAAATGTGAATGTTGCTGGTGCAAATGCACTGCCGAAAAGCGTAGAGGAACAGATTCCAGACACTAATGCATTGTTATTACAATTAATGCAACAAATGGGACAAAAGCTTCAAAAGTTAGACACAATGGAACAATACCAGAGACAAACACAGCAACAGTTAGACACAGTGGAACAAAATCTTAAAAAGTTAGACACAGTGGAACAAAATCTTAAAAAGTTAGACACAATGGAACAAAATCTTCAAAAGTTAGACACCACACTTGAACAAACACGTGAAGATTTAACTACTGAGTTACATAACATCGAATCGAAATGTCAAAAGGAAAATGCATTACAGAATCACGAAGCAGCCATAAAAGAACTGCAAACTATTGTTCATGAAAATCATGAGACCTTGCAAGCTAAAATTGACTCAGTTGCATCTACCGATTCGGTTACACAACTTGCAAAAACTCAGGAAAATTTAAAGGACACAGTAGATACCCTGAAAATTGGTTCAGAAAGACACATGGAAGAAATAAGTACACTATCGGAGAAAGTAGCCGAACTTTCGGATCAGGTCACTAACGTATCTACGAAGGTAGATGATGATCTGAATGACACAAGACCCGTAGCCTTCACTGACACAGAAGAGTATGAACAAATAAGAAAATTCAAACAAAATCAAAATCAAATCAATACACAGTACAAAAGAGAAATCCGGGAAGTACAAGATCATTTGATGCAGGTAATACAAGAATTACATATTTCAGAGGACACTCGCACTCCAACATGGGAAGAGGAACTTAGAAATACGGAAAAGCCACAAAATAATAACACAGGGCATTTCGGTAATTATGAAAGAAATTGGCAAGGTACACCGAATTTTGAGATGGAACCGCCGACACGACGTAACAATGACCCATATGCTACTCGCCGACACGATGATTTTGACTATAAGCTGTTCATTACTACACGTAAATTCAAAACGTTTAAGAATTCTGCCAACGACATTCATCCACAAGCGCGGCTCCATCAATTCTCTCATTGTTCCCCTCCCAACTGGTCATTGGAGCACAGGTTAGAATTTATGTGTGGGTACTTGGAGAATGAACCAGCTGTAAGAATGCGATCGGTCATTCACGATTGCCACAGTGAAGGAGAATTTTACCATGCCTTCCTCTCAGCATATTGATCTCAAGCCACACAAGACCGAGTAAAACATGGCATCATAATGATGAAACATTTCAAACAATCTGAATTTTCCAGTCTTGTGAAATATTTTGAAGACATGTTGCACAAGAATCAGTATCTTTCAAACTCATACAGCCCCTCAGAACTCATCTGCATTTGCTTAATGAAATTGCCTGAACATTTAAGAAATATTATTTTGGCAGGACGTTGCAAAGACGACATTGAAGCTTTTCAGGGACTCCTACAAGAATTGGAAATTGACACAGACAGTCGCCGGATGCGAAAACAGGAAAACAATCAGTACAGGTCACATACGTCACAATTCCGTGACGACAGAAACAATAACTGGACACGACAAGGCTATTCTTACAACGCAAATCGTGATCAAAACAGACACCACCCATATGACAACCACTGGCAGAGTAATAATAGTTACAGAGAAAGATCGCATTTTCGTAGTAATGAATATGACAGAGATTACCTTAGAAACAGACAATATGGGAGCCAAAAAAATTATTATCAAGGGAGACAGAATAACTTCAGACGCAACGGTCCTGCGCGCAGTTACGATTCAGGGAGAAATTCTCCACCACGTGACCGACAGGAAAGAAACTATGGAATGTACCGACATGACGACAGACGATAAATGATCATAACGACAGACCTGAAATGCATCAGAACTGGCGGGATTTAAACAGAGCAGTGCCCTCTCGGCAAGGCGAATTTGTAGAAGTTAGGTCTCCTAATCCCAATAACGACGCGCGTCAACAAAGAAACAGACAATGACTCACACCGCAGGCAGCCACTTGCGCCCGCTGGCTCAGGGAAAAATAACATTGACGCTAACCGTGAGCAAAATTCCAGTATTCTTTACGGACGAATACCGCATGATAATTGCATTCAAGTTGAAACTCTGCGTACTGAGAAGAGCAAAGGTTTACACCACATTTCACATGTAAAACCGTTTATTGAATGATAATCTGCTTTTTAACTTTGTCTTTGCCATAAAACGTTTCACTTCACGTTACTAGTATGCTTTAGAAACTGTTACCATGCAACAATGTTTAAAGTTAAATATCCAGTCAAGAACCAAGAGAACTAATTTAAATAGAAATTACGAATGCATTGTTATTGTGAACAGATGTCACAGTGTTATTGTGTGGTGCATTCTTGCTTGTTAGTTGCACGATTACGTAACGACTATAAGGCTCACATACTTAGAACATTTATCAGTACTGCTAATGAGATTCTAATGCAACATTTTGGTTTACTTGAAAATACATTCTGGATTTAAAGTACTTTCTGTGAGATACCAGATGAGACAATGGTTAGTTTATGTGACAGCTACACGATTTTATCACGATGCTACTAATGAGTGACAATTTACAATGTTGCTTTTGCGGTGTTTCTGTTTTATATCTGCACAGTTTTTCTGTATTATTCTGGAAAGTAAAACATGTTTTAGTAGTAACTTTTGTGGTATAGCCACAATGAGACAGCCGTTTCCGTAGCACAACAATACGTTACAGCACAGTAATTTCTTCATCACAACAATAAGCGTAATAACTAAGATATCTATACGCAAAGCATTTCACTTTTGTTTATCATGAGGTATGTACATTGACTTCTGCAGAACTTAACGTTCGGAGGACGATAACTACGACACTTCCACAGAGATTATCTTACAGCAAGACGCACATTTAGCGCTACAGGACACGTATTTGAGTGATTAATTTTGTACTTAAATCATTTATCTTTAAAGAGATTTGAAGTACAATGATACAAAGGTTTTCCGTAACACATTTCATTCCATTCTTGTAATCTGTAACACCTGAGGGTATAATTACATTAATCCTTAGGGGGGTACACGCTTACTTTGTGTACCATGTGTTTGGCAAGCACAAGGAGCCCTAGCTAATATGGTATTTGCTTATACAATTTAACACATCGGTACCATATTTCTCTAACACATAAATTACACAGCTATCTGATCATTTAACAGAGAAACAAACATCTTTTTACTACGTCAGTGACACATGTTTACGCAATTACAGAGTTGGATTACTTCACACTTACGAAATTGTATTTTGTCTGTACTTTGTGCACTGTTTATATTTTTTTGGAACCATTATGATACTATGAGAGCTTTGAATGATGTATTTGGTATGGGATCATGATTTTTAAAGTACATTTGAGGTAGATGACACTATTGAAATGAGCAGAGAATTTTCTTTAGGTTTTGAAATTATTGCAGAAAGCTACGACGTTTTTGAGATTTGACTGAGGTGTTATGATGTTATTTTTACGACGACGATGTGTATTATGCTGTTGAGGTATGTTTATGATCAATAAGCCGATGTTATACGAGGAATTTGATTATGCTACATATTTATTAAGATGAAATATTGAAGAAGTGTCGACGAATAAGGTAAGGAGTAATGAATAGTGGTTAGGGACTCTGACTTGTGAAAAAGGATGTTGGAAACCAAGAATCGTACTTTAAGAGTTATGAAATGTGTATGTAAATGCGTGAATGTATTACAATGCCGACGAAAGTTTTTTGGACATTGTTATATCAATAGCATTTTGTTTCTACAGATTTGTAACGCAAATTCTTGACCTGTGAAATATTTTTATATGAGACTGTCACTGTAGCGGAAACTGCTGTAGTAAATATTTCCGTAAGAAAGTTAAGTGACCACCTGCATGTAATGCGTCGTGGGCACCCAGCTGAGAGGTAGTCGTCTGACAAAAGAAAGCCATTAGGTGGAGAAAAAAAAGAGGCCATTAACCTCGCTGTTGATATTCCTTTGTAGAAAGCATCGCAAAAACGATATGGTCGAACTTGAAAACATATGATTACACTGTGGAGCTCTTAATTTATGATATTTACTGAAATGCCTAATGAAATGAAGAGAGAAATATTTTTATGTCTATACACCTGATTAATACTACTGTCTCTCTAGTTGAGAGATTTTTCTACTAACTTTTGAAATGCCTCATGACTACTGAATGATGTTCTTATGCTTTACTTTGTACATATTTGCTCATTTTCTTTGATATCTAGTTTCTAGCTGCACTGCAGCATTGGTTAAAATAAAATTTAATATATGTACTAATATAGTTATTTTATGCCTACAGATCCAGTCAATAAGAAATTTATGATTTACTTCCAAGGAAACGAGGGCACATAAATAGACATTTCCCTTCACAGGAATTGCACAAATAATTTCTTTACGATTTGGTAACTTATCTGCTAGTGTAAGTTCTCGTGATGCATCACTCTAGTGTTAAGATGTGACATAGGTATTAGGCATGGCAATTTTAGTGTAATATTTTTTCTGCTTGAGCTATGTCATGTTTAGATATAAGTTTTGTTATTTGGTGTTGCTGTTTGCCAGGCATAATGTTACAGAATTTGACTTTGTATTACGCTGTTAAGCCAGTTTTACTACGGATTTAGTGTTCTTGTTTGCTGCACAGTGCCTTATATTAGTTGTAATATTGCAATTGCTTTGCCAATCTGAATTTTTTTGTCATTGATGTTTGTGTTAATTGTTTTGTGCTGCTGCATTGCCTCGTCCCTTAGTTTAGCATCTGAGCTCAGAAGATTTAAGTTAGCTTAAGAGGGGGTACACTATATAAGAGAATGAGTTGTGATGAATTGGAAGAAATGCATTGAGAAGTTATACAAAAAAAAGTACAGAAAACAGGTTTAGGTAGGATTTTCTTGGAAATAAATGATGAGGTAAGAAATGTGTGAACATATAAATACAGAAAGCAAGCTTAGATAGAATTTTTTTGGTGGAAACAAAGGATGAAATAAGAGGAAAGATATATGGAATGAAGTTTTGGGGTGGACTGCAGTACCAAATGTTACACTGAAAACAAACCCTGTCCTTTCCTTTTGTGTTATCCCACTATGTGTTTGTGTACCCTTGTGTATTTGTTTTCTTCCTGTCTCTGTGTAGTTTCATAGAATTTTTTCTTCTTTTAATATTAAGCTACATTAACTATGATGAGGAATACTGTTCTCCTCAAATATAATTTGCATTAATAATCTGTTATGTACTTTGTAAATATGCTTAAATTCTGTTTTGTTTTAATGCTCATGTGTGAAGTTGATGTTTCAATAATTATTCTGATCTTTTATGTATGTACTCATGTCATAATTCCTGTAACACTGATGTATATGTTTATTTCTATTCTGTTGTAAAGCCTGTACTACAAATGTTATCTGTATTGTTACGTTCTTTAATGATATATTTTGTACCTTTGTAATTGTATTCTCATGTTATAAAATGGTAATTGACACCAGTTCATCATATTAGTAACTTGTAAGTTACATTTCACTGCACACGTTTCCGTTGGTCATAGTATATGGACAATATGTGAGAAGTAGGGACTGTTAGTGTTTGCACGTGTGTTGATAATTCAGCAAGGGACTGGATAACAGCATTGCTGGTTCTAAGGACAATTCCAAAAAATTTGTGAGTGCACAAGTGGTGGTTATGGACTTGCTATATTATCTGCAAGACTCTTCAATGGTGATTGTGCACCTGCACAGTCACAACAGATGGCTGCTGGCCATCTCTACAAGGACTACAGTGAGTCTGCATCTTTGATGGCCCACCAATACCATTATTTCTACAAGGACTGCAGTGGGTCTGCGCCTCTGGTGGCCCACCAATACCATATTCTCTACCAGAACTACAGTGGGTCTGCTCTGTGACGACCTACCTAACAATCTTCTTCAAAACGTCGAATGACTCTGCTGTGGGTTTGCTCTGTTGTGGCCCATTACCTGTCAGCATGTCAAGAGTCAGCACTGTCTTTCAGTTGGAAGGACAACACTACTTCTTCAAGACTGCATGGAAATCCACTACTTCCGTGTGCATTGTCTTTTACTGCTCAGACTTAGAAAAAAAAAACACTGAAATTTTACTGTGATGAACAATCTGGACTGTCTTTATGGACTGTGAGAAAATTTTAGCTTTTGACCAACATTGTATTAATAAGTGTGTGCATTTGATTTCTTTGTTATTGTAATTGAGAAAAAAAATTTTCACAAATATGTATTGGCCAGTGCCCAAACAAATTTGTAAAATTTTTTGTGGGGAGCATGGGGGCTATGTAAGTAGGCTGTTTATGTTTTCTTATTGGCAACGTTACGTAGCGCTCTGTGTGCTAGTTTGAATTATTGTCTGCCATTGTAGTGTTGGGCAGCGGCAGCTGGATGTGAACAGCGCGTAGCGTTGCGCAGTTGGAGGTGAGCCGCCAGCAGTGGTGGATGTGGGGAGAGAGATGGCGGAGTTTTGTAATTTGTCATGAACTGCTATATATATATATATTATGACTATTAAGGTAAATACATTGTTTGTTCTCTATTAATATCTTTCATTTGCTAACTATCCCTATCAGTAGTTAGTGCCTTCTGTAGTTTGAATCTTTTATTTAGCTGGCAGTAGTGGCGCTCGCTGTATTGCAGTAGTTCGAGTAATGAAGATTTTTGTGAGGTAAGTTATTTGTGAAAGGTATAGTTTAATGTTAGTCAGGGCCATTCTTTTGTAGGGATTTTTGAAAGTCAGATTGCGTTGCGCTAAATAATATTGTGTGTCAGGTTAAGCACAGTCGTGTATAAATTGTTCTAAGGGGACGTTTCAAGCTCAAACTACTCAAGACATCCTGTTTCGTGTTCCGACTCTTCCATGGCCGGTCTGCTCCCCGGACTTGTCCAGTATAGAGCTTGTGTGTGGGACAGCTGATGCCGTCATGTCACTCTGTACACGATCTGGAGGTCGCTGTTCCAGATTTGTGGGCCAGTCTACCTCAGGACACCATCAGACGTCTAGTAGACTCGATGCCGGACCATGATGCGTTGCTGATGTTGCACTGTATTTGTCTAATTGTACCCACTGTATTTCCTTACTTGTCTTGATTCTGGGATCAAGCGAATCTGTCATCTGGATCATTATGTCTAATAAATTTCATTTCGATCCGATGCTCCCCCTTGATGCGCTGTTTTTGTCGATCGTGAGTGTTCTTGCGTGTAGTGTAAATCTCATGCGAGTGTGAAAATATTTTCCAAATGTTAACGTGGCGTGTGCCTGAAGCGGAACGTGGGTTCCAGCCCGGTATTTACGTTGTTGAGAAACCGCCTAAAAACCACATCCAGGCGGTTTCTATTTGGGTCAGGCTCGCTACCCTGTGTTACGGACGCGGAGCCTTAACGCGCCCGGGTGTCTGTGCGCGTGAAACCGGTTACATTGGTCCCAGGCGCTATTTTGTAAACGCTTCCTGAACCACGGAGGTGGAAGTATGTACAAGCACATTATTTCACACACAAACCCGGTGGTCGGGCTCGAGGCTACAGAAACGTGCTCCCTCTTGGCAAGAATGAGAGATAACTGCAGTGGTGGCAGCCAGTTAACGTAGCTGCCTCTTATAGCTGCGATTCCGGCTGTGTACTTTTCTGTCACAAAGCATTCGTTGTGCAATGGCCGTCAGCAATAAACACCGTGAATGAGGTGACAGCGCTCATTCATCGTTCCCAGTAACAGAGAAAGTGCCGCTGATCTGGAGACTTTAAGCACCGGCCGCGGCCGATCCGAGGACAATGAAGAGCGCTGAAGCAGCCCCGTAACGTGACAGGAGAAGGGCAGAGCCGTTGCCGCGATTATACCGTTGCTGCGATTAGCGCTAATTCGGCGTTGCGTCCCGGCCGGGCAGCGCTTACGGAGCGTGAATGTGACCGTTTGTCGAGGGCCGTGCCGAAACTGTCTCGGCCACCAGAGGTCGCGGCAAATTAACAGGCGGCGGCGAAAGTGAAAACGGCTCGCCACGCCTGCGGTGAAGAGCGTGGGCGGGCGAGCGAGCGGCGGAGCGTACTACTGTCACGACACATGCGGGTCGCTGTTGCAACTACATATAAGCACACAAGTGAGATCTGGTGTACTGTTATCTGCTTCAACAAGGCGAGAGAACCTAATAAAAGAGGGGCAACATACATACAGCATACGGACGTCCTACGTAATGCGAATATGATCACTAGACGTCACGGGAGGCGAACCTGCCAGTATAAAAGGAGGTGGGGAGTATTGTGATGTCAGCAGAGAAGCAGCAACTGTAGAATAGGTCATTCAGGAGAGTTAAGTGACTCCAAGTTATTCCGTCTCCCTTACTCCTCCACTGACTTTTTTTACTACTGGAGTTAGTTTTATTCGGCTTGTGGTTTTATTTATTTAGATATGATTACATATGTGTATCAGCAAGTAAGTTGGTACATGGTAACTAGTAACTTTGCTTTACGGTATTAAAGTTTGGATTTGCATTGTTCAGACTGATATAAAACTGAAACTGAGAGCTGATGGCAGTACACAAAATTATTTGTAACAAGTTGCTATGGTTTTGATTCAATGTTATTACATTGTCTTTACTTGGTAATCCTTTCTTCATAAAAGCAAGTAACTTTGAGTAATGTTGAGTAAATAATTCACTTTGGCTGTATGTGTCACGCTAGCACACGTATGTTAAGTTCAGACACGGAGTGGGAGAGGGAATAAACACTTTATCATAAATGTGGCACACCATGGATCAAATAATTGCTTTTCCACATCTGCTCTGGATAATCATGTAGGAAACATTCACTTGCTACTGTAACGTAATCAAGAAAGAAAGAAAACTGTATCTGAACTCACTATCTTGCATCGTATTCAGAAAAGTCAGTAATGAAATTCAAATGATCGTCATAGCACTGAATGTTGGTTACGTTGTGCAGTGGATTTTTGAAAACTGTTAATTAGAACAGGCTCGCGGCTAGCCCGCGTTCTCTTAATCTCAAGGAAAAAATGTAAAATATTGCTTTAGTTTCACAGAGCAGACCTTGCCACAAAATGTGAAAATGATAAAGTCATAACACAGTTATTCGTTAGATTTTTGTGATCGCATAGAACATGTCGCACAGTACCTTCCAAATCAAACTGAGAAATGCACTGAATAGTATAATATAGTCTGCCGGTACTGCTGGAAGCTGCAAGAAAATGTTAAATATTATTCTGTTACCTCGCTTTACCGGCGAGACGACTGCGATGCCTGAAATAAATTTTTTTCAAATGTGCCGCGTCTGCGGCCGTTGCCCTCGCAGATTGGTACAGCGGCTTCCGCTAAATTAAATGCTGAAAATGTCTAAATTATGGCTGGCAACTTTACAAATTATTTTAAAAACATATTTGCTCAACCTCTATATATTCAAACAAAATTGCATTAATTTTACACACCTTTTTACAACAACTCGCCTAATGGCGGATCTCAGGCTTCATGAACAAAAGACTCACGGCCAGCATATACATTTGCTTAACACGCAAGTGTTGCTCGTAACGAAACCCAAAGAGAACAGAGCGATTATTACAATGCTTTTTACTATTTATACATGTACTGAATTGTCCTTTTTATCTGAGGCACAGATCATAATCACTAATTCATTTAACAAGAATACGATTGTCAAAGATAATATATGTCATGGATTCAAAGTTAAAAAATGCATAAAACGTCAAATAATTATGAATGTTCTACATAAACACATAATATATTCGTGAAACGTTTACACAGTCTTGCTTTATTGCTTCATTTGGTCATGTTTATTCGTGTTTAAATTATTTCTCTTTTGCTGTGTGCGTGGCACTGTATCGATACATGTTAACTGGTCTTACACACACGCTTTTCATGACGATTGGCCAGGAGACGCTACAAAGTGTGGAAAAGTATTACGATGTCACCTGACTAACAGCTCTATCAGGGACATTTCAACCGATCTGAGGTTGTCCCAGTCGACCATTGGTGTTGTGACTGGAAATCCAAAGGAACAACCGTAGCTAAATCAAGACCATGGCGACCTCATGTACTGTTCGACGGTACCTAATGGTTACTGCTAGCGTAGTTGCCATTCCGAAGAACATCCCATTCGAGCAAGCCAGTTGCGTCTTAACCTGTGGTTAGTCGAACTTTAGGTACTTGGGCTATGTATGGCTCTGTTTAAAAGTAATAGCTTCATGTAGTCATAGGGTCGAGCCGCTTTCATGCCCCGCAGCTAATTCTCTGCAAATAACGTGTAAGTGTGATGCTGCAGTCAAATAGTCTGTACATTGGCTAGAATTGCTAGTTAATAAAATACAAAGAAATACAAAATAAAAGTTACGTGAATAATTTAACAACAAGAGCCCTATTTTAACGTCTGTAATTGATGTAAACGACAAATAATTACGCTGAACAATGTTTATTCAAGAAAGGGCATCTCAAATAAACGGAAAGTGGTCCTACGGTAATCAGTTAAAATACAGACAGAAAATACCCTTATCAAATGCTGTAAATTAACGCTGAGAGCGGTGCGAGACAGGTAGCAAAACCACCAAACTAAATAGTCTTCAAAGATACACGAAAACTGTGGTGTCACCGCCAGATACCACACTTGCTAGGTGGTAGCCTTTAAATCGGCCGCGGTCCGTTAGTATACGTCGGACCCGCGTGTCGCCACTATCAGTGATTGCAGACCGAGCGCCGCCACACGGCAGGTCTAGAGGGACTTCCTAGCACTCGCCCCAGTTGTTCAACCGACTTTGCTAGCGATGGTTCACTGACAAATTACGCTCTCATTTGCCGAGACGATAGTGAGCATAGCCTTCAGCTACGTCATTTGTTACGACCTAGCAAGGCGCCATTACCAGTTACTATTGATGCCGTAAAACATGTACCGTCAAGAGCGACGTTCACCATTTATGGATTAAAGTTAAGTATTCCACCAGCTACGTCAGTTTTTCCTACAGTCCTTTTCCTTGTCCTGTTCCAGACCTCACGCCAGCCTGCGTGAGCTAAAACGCGTGCCTTTCGGCTTCCTCTCATACCGGTGTTGGCTCTCCTGCCAACCCACAACAAAAACTAAGACCATTTCGTAATCAAACTACACGAAATATTCACCAGCTCTATACAGTTCAGAATTCAACATGATGATTTAAAAATTAACACATGTGATATGACAAATAGAAACTCATATTCTGACTGACTCAGTACCATAATACAGGCGGAAAAAGTTAGTGTCGAACTCTGGAGCACATAGAGACTTCTAGAAGTACAAAGTCCTTCAGAAGTTAAAGTATAGTGGAGCCGTTCACCATCCACAATCACACCTACATGATCGAATATTACTCGTTACCAGAGGCAGGTGTGTCTTCCACCAGATTTCCACGTAAAGTGTCCTCCAAAGTGTAGTGGCCTTTCACAGCCCAGAATCTATTACCCACTCAATCAAATACCACGTGATACCACAGGCAGATCTGTCTTCTTCCAGGACGAACAACCAAGTCTCCAGAATCACTCCCTAGAGCTCTTCATTCGAAAAATCCTAGTCTTCACTTGACTCCTGTAGTGTTCTGTTGTTGTGCGCTTTTCCATTGGCTGAAGGCCATTCCCACCAAACATACATCCTTTTAATGTTCTATAGACATGATTTGATTCATCTTGACCACTTTCCCATACTGAATTAATATATTATAATAATATTTAAAGAAAGAAAAACTTTAACCATCAGAACATTCATAATAACTATAAAATACAGGTTTTTCCATAAACAAATAAGCCAGTGTTCTAGTGCAAGTGTTCTCACGTTAAATGCCAACGAATTGTCGTTAAATATTGTTTAAACATTTTTTATGGCTTCCTGATACATATGTCTCTTGGTTCTTTTTGCAATTGTGGTGTCAGCTAACATATGCAATTGACAACTTTGAATTACCAAAGAATGACAATACGTGAGGTATTCATGTTTTATTCATTTGCTGTCTGATTGTGGAGAATACAATGTTCTGACAAAAATTTGCGCCATAAAAAACGTATAAAAGACATCATAAGTCAATAAATAAAATAGATACAGATGGGTGGCTTTCTGGAATGATCGTTATGGTGCAATGGTATCATCTGAGGTATCATTTGTTGAAGTCACATGAAGCATTTAAAAGTTGTTAATTCAGAGGTTCATTGTGAAAATGTTTATTCACTGTGGAATATTCCAGAATGAGATTTTCACTCTGCAGCGGAGTGTGCGCTGATATGAAACTTCCTGGCAGATCAAAACTGTGTGCCAAACCGGGACTCGAACTCGGGACCTTTGCCTTTCGCGGGCAACTTTTTTTTTTTTTTCGATCGTTGTGTTTGGTCGTTGCGGACGTTACATGACATCCGTTCAAGTTCATTTGTTGATCCTTCAACTCAGTTTTATTACAGAGGCCAACCGGCTCTCTGACCGAACACGCTGAGCTACCGTGCCGGCACCAACTGAGCTCCACAAGTACGACTCACATCCCGTCCTCACAGCTTTACTTTTGCCAGTACCTCGTCTCCTACCTTCCAAACTTTACAGAAACTCTCCTGCGAACCATGCAGAACTAGCACTCTTGAAAGAAAGGGTATTGCGGAGACATGGCTTAGCCACAGCCTGGCGAAAGGCAAAGGTCCTGAGTTCGAATCTCGGTCCGGCACACAGTTTTAATCTGCCAGGAAGCTTCACTGTGGATTTTATTCCCGGCTGGGTCGGCTATTTTCTCCGCTCAGGGACTGGGTGCTGTGCTGTCTTCATCATCATTTCATCCCCATTCGGCGCGCAAGTCGCCCAATGCGGCGTCGAATGTAATAAGATCTGCACCAGGGCGACCGGACCTGCCCCGCAAGGGGCCTACCGGCCATTGACGCCAAACGCTCATTTCCATTTTTCTCTATAGTGAAATGTTAACCTGTGTAGTTTGAAAGATAGAGAAAATATTGTTCTGTCATTGGATGCACCTCATTTTTTCTGAGATCGCAAATATATTCGTATTTGCTCTAATACTTGGCTGTAAACTACTATGGACTGTGAAAACGCTGTACGAAGCCATCTTTCAGCTTGTCTGACACTCTGCCATTTTTGGTGCACCTTCTGCGCAAAGACCATACGACCAACAGCCATCCAAATTCCAAGTTTTGGGATTTAACCATTTCCGTCGATACTGCTCGCCTTTGTAGCTGGACTCGCCCGTACAGGTCACCTAGCCGGACCTACCGCGGAGCGCCTTGAGCCCTGCGCCCGCTAGCGTTCAACCGTACAACAATATTCGTCTTACTTCATACCAGTACTGGGCGGTCGGTTAGCTCGCTTACATGCACGTAAAATTACAACGGTAACCGTCGTGCATTGCGGTAAGTGGTTATCATTCACTCGTGAGTTCAAAAGCAGTCCAACCAGCGCAGTGACTGTACGCAGGGAGTTTAAAATAATCGGTTATGTTGGTTGAGAAGTTCCTCGTAAGTCACACATTTCTGTATTCAGTGCTAAGCGATGCTTAAGGCGATGTATATATCGACGCCACTGGTCAGTGGGTGACTGGAAACGAGTAATTAGTAGTGATACAACGCGCTCCACACTGCAGCAATCCGATGGAAGGATATGGGTTGGGCAAATGTGTGGTGAACGTCCCTACCATCACGCTTAGTGCCAACGCTAAAGTACAGAGGAGAAGGAGTTGTGATATGGGGGCATTTTTCGTGGTTTGGGTGTGGTCCCCTTATTTCGCTAAGGAAAACGCCAAATGTGGAAGATTATGAACAGATTTTACAGCAGTGTGCACTGCGTACAGTATAAGAACACTTAGGAGAGGATGATCGTTTTTGTCAGCATGTCAGTGCGCTCTGTCAGAAAGCAGCATCTGCGAGGCAGTGGTCCGTGGACAACAACACCCCTAAAATGGACTGGTCAGCCAAGAACCCTGACCTGAACGCAATGGGATAACCTGCAGAAGAACTAGAACGTTCACTTTGCTCCAGACCCCAGAGCACAACGTCACTACCTTCTATGGCCTCGACTGCTGAGGAAGAGCGGGCTGCCATTCCTCCACAGATGTTCAGACGCCTCATTGAAAGTGTCCCCAGTAAAGCTCAAGCTGCTATGTCTAATAAGTCTCCGCGATAGTTTTGAACAGACAGTGTATGTCAACCAGCATGTACACTGATGAGCCAAAACATTATGATCATCTGTTCAATTGCTGGTTTGTCCGTCTTTGGAACGAAATACATCACTGATTGTGCCAATGAGGAATCCAACAGTTTGTTGGTAGGTTTGTGAAGGTATGTGGCATTAGATGTCTACGCACAGGTCGTGTAATTCACGTAAATAACGGGCCGCTCATTTGCGTACGCGGTGATGGCACCCGAAAGCGATCCAAATGGGTTCCATAGGATTTACGAGGGCTATTCAGAAAGTAGGGAACGTTTTGGCATTAAAAAAACTAAGTACAAGAAATACATCTGAAACTGCAAAAAGGTGGGAATTTAAGGAGATGGGACCTGGATAAACTGACTAAACCAGAGGTTGCACAGAGTTTCAGGGAGAGCATAAAGGAACAATTGACAGGAATGGGGGAAAGAAATACAGTAGAAGAAGAATGGGTAGCTCTGAGGGATGAAGTAGTGAAGGAAGCAGAGGATCAAGTAGGAAAAAAGACGAGGGCTCGTAGAAATCCTTGGGTAACAGAAGAAATATTGAATTTAATTGATGAAAGGAGAAAATATAAAAATGCAGTAAATGAAGCAGGCAAAAAGGAACACACACGTCTCAAAAATGAGATCGACAGGAACTGCATAATGGCTAAGCAGGGATGGCTAGAGGACAAATGTAAGGCTCTGAGCCCTATGGGACTTAACTTCTGAGGTCATCAGTCCCCTAGAACTTAGAACTACTTAAACCTAACTAACCTAAGGACATCACTAACATCCATGCCCGAGGCAGGATTCGAACCTGCGACCGTAGCGGTCGCGCGGTTCCGGATTGCAGCGCCTAGAACCGCTCGGCCACTCCGGCCGGCTACAAATGTAAGGATATAGAGGCTTATCTCACTAGGGGCCAGACAGATACTGTCTACAGGAAAATTAAAGAAACCTTTGGAGAAAAGAGACCCACTTGTACGAATATTAAGAGCTCAAAAATCAAATGTCTCCGAGCACTATGGGACTTAACTGCTGTGGTCATCAGTCCCCTAGAACTCAGAACTACTTCAACCTAACGAACCTAAGGACATCACACACATCCATGCCCAAAGCAGGATTCGAACCTGCGACCGTAGCGGTCGCGCGGTTCCGGACTGTAGCGCCTAGAACCGCTCGGCCACTCCGGCCGGCATTAAGAGCTCAGATGGAAACCCGGTTCTAAGCAAAGAAGGGAAAGTAGAAAGGTGAAAGGAGTATATAGAGGGTCTATACAAGGGTGAGGTACTTGAGGACAATATTATGGAAATGGAAGAGGAAGTAGATGAAGATGAAATGGGGGATACGATACTGTGTGAAGAGTTTGACAGAGCACTGAAAGAGCTGAGTCGAAACAAGGCCCCGGGGGTAGACAACATTCCATTAGTACTACTGACGGCCATGGGAGAGCCAGTCCTGACAAAACTCTATCATCTGGTGAGCAAGATGTATGAGACAGGCGAAACACCCTCAGACTTCAAGAAGAATATAATAATTCCAATCCCAAAGACAGCAGGTGTTGACAGATGTGAAAAATACCGAACTATCAGTTTAATAAGTTACAGCTGCAAAATACTAACGCAAATTCTTTACAGACGAATGGAAATACTGGTAGAAGCCGACCTCGGGGAAGATCGGTTTGGATTCCGTAGAAATGTTGGAACACGTGAGGCAATACTGACCTTACGACTTATCTTAGAAAATAGATTAGAAGAAAGCTTTGACAATGTTGACCGGAATACTCTCTTTCAAATTCTAAAGGTGGCAGGGGTAAAATACAGTGAGCGAAAGGCTATTTACAATTTGTACAGAAACCAGATGGCAGTTATAAGAGTCGAGGGGCACGAAAGGGAAGCAGTGGTTGGGAAGGGAGTGAGACAGGGTTGTAGCCTATCCCCGATGTTATTCAATCTGTATATTGAGCAAGCAGTAAAGGAAACAAAGGTATGTTTCGGAGTAGGTATCAAAATCCATGGAGAAGAAATAAAAACTTTGAGGTTCGTCGATGACATTGTAATTCTGTCAGAGACACCAAAGGACTTGGAAGAGCAGTTGAACGGAATGGACAGTTTCTTGAAAGGAGGATATAAGATGAACATCAACAAATGCAAAACGAGGAAAATGGAATGTAGTCGAGTTAACTCGGGTGATGCTGCGGGAATTAGATTAGGAAATGAGACACTTAAAGAAGTAAAGGAGTTTTGCTGTTTGGGGAGCAAAATTACTGATGATGGTCGAAGTAGAGAGGATATAAAATGTAGACTGGCAATGGCAAGGAAAGCGTTTCTGAAGGAGAGAAATTAGTTAACATCGAGTATAGATTTAAGTGTCAGGAAGTCATTTCTGAAAGTATTTCTATGGTGTGTAGCCATGTATGGAAGTGAAACATGGACGATAAATTGTTTGGACAAGAAGAGAATAGAAGCTTTCGAAATGTGGTGCTACAGAAGAATGCTGAAGATTAGATGGGTAGATCACATAACTGATGAGGAGGTATTGAATAGAATTGGGGAGGTGTTTGTGGCACAACTTGACAAGAAGAAGGGACCGGTTGGTAGGACATCTTCTGAGGCATCAGGGGTTCACAAATTTAGCATTGGAGGGCAGCGTGGAGGGTAAAAATCGTAGAGGGAGACCAAGAGATGAATACACTAAACAGATTCAGAAGGATGTAGGTTGCAGTAAGTACTGCGAGATGAAGGAGCTTGCACAGGATAGAGTAGCATGGAGAGCTGCATCAAACCAGTCTCAGGACTGAAGAGCACAACAACAACATATACATCTGAAAGAGCGACTGACATACTACTTTCCACATAGTCACCAAACACAGTGACGCAGTTATCGTAGCGGTGGACAAGCTTTGAAAGACTTTCGTTCTAAAATTCTGCCACCTGAGACTTCAGCCAGTAAGCTACGCCCGCCTGGAGTTCCTCGTCGTCGTCAAAGCGCTGCGTTGCAAGCCAGTTCTTCATCTTGGGAAACAAGTGGAAGCTGCTTGGTGCAAGACTGGTGCTGTTGGGTGGATCACGGAAAGTTTCCCATTTGAATGAATTAAGGAGTTCTTTAGTGCGGTTTGTCGAGTAAGGTCGGGCATTGTCGTGCAAAAACTAAATTTTGAACGTCAGCTTTCCTCATCGTTTGTTTCGAACTGCTCTTCTAAGGCTGTGCAAAGTTTGACAGTAGCAGGCAGAATTTATGGTTGCTCCACGTTCGAGAAAATCAGGAAGAAGCACACCTTGCCTGTCCCAAAACACTGTCGCCATCAATTTCCTTGCTGACAAGGTTTTCAATCATTTTCTTGGTTTTTGGGGGGACCTTGTGTGTCCCCACTCCATGGACTGTAATTTTGTCTCGCAATTGACGTGTTTCACCCAAGTCTCGCCACCGGTTACGATTCGTTCCAGTGGTAGGCCTCCAGAAATGTCAACGTTGCCCCCATTAGCCGTTCTTTATGGTGCTCTGTAAGCATTTTGGGCATCCATCTTGCACGAAATTTGTGATAGCCTAGCTTTTGAATGACAATTTGAAACAACAAAGTCCGTGAAACTTGTGGAAAACAAAACGAAAGTTCTGTTATTGTGAAGTGACGGTTTTCACGAATCGTTTCATCAACTTTAGCGACAAGATCATCAGTCACAACGCTCGGGCGTGCGCTCTACTCTTCATCATGAACGTTGGTAAGGCCATTTTTAAAGCGAATGCACCATTTCCGGACGGAACATTCACTCATTACGCTGTTTCCGTACACTTCGCACAGTTCACGCTAAATTTCTGTTGTGTTTAGGTTCTTTTGTCAAAAAAACCGTATCACAGTCCGCACCTCACAAGTGCTGGGATTTTCGATTGCTGCTCACATTTCAGATTCGTATATCGAAAAAACCAGACGCGCAGAGACGTTCCCGCTGTCACGGATGGATGCCGACTGAGCTGCCGAGCACGCGCATACCAAAATATACGCGATCGGCGCGCGCCTAGCGGCGTCAGACGGAAATATTCCCCACATTCTGAATAGCCCTCGTACATCAGGCAAATTTGGCCGCCAAGACACAAACGTGAGTTCATTATAATGCTCCGAAAACCACTGTAGCACGGTTCTTGCTTCGAGACACGGACAGTTATACAACTGAAAAATGTCATCGCAGTCGGGAAGACATCAAGCATGAAGGCATGCAGGTGGTTCGCAGCTGTCAGCGTGTCTTCGATTACTACCACAGGTCCCATGCACGTGCAGGACAATGCCTCCCATGGCATAACAATGTTCACCTCGATGATGGCGTTTGTGGAGATGATCATCGACCTAGTGTAGCAAAAATGTGATTCACCCGAAGAGCTGACGCCTTTCCGTTGATCGACGGTCGAATCCCGATGATCTCGCGCCCACTGCAATCGTAATTACGATTACGTTGGTTGAGCATATGAACACATAGGGGTGGTCTGCTGTGGAGCTCCATGTTCAACAGTGCGAGATGAATGATGTGCTCTTTGTCAGATACGCTACAGATCACTATCTGTCCTACTTTACAGAGCAGACAAGCCTTCGTAAACCACGTTCTGTGAAGAGTCGTGGACGTCCAACCACTTAGCGCCTAGTGGTAGTTTCACTGTCCTTCTACTTCTTAGCGTAGATGCTCACTGCTCACGATAGTAGCACATGAACACTCCACCAACTTGGCCGTTTTCGAGATACACATTCACAAGCTCTGCGTAATAATCATCATCCCTTTGTCAAAGTATCTTTTCTCAATGGATTTCCCCGTTTGCAACTCGTATCTTCGCTAGGGCGATCCCCTGTCCGTGTCCGCTCCGCTTACATACTTTTGTTACCCCGTCATCTGCCCGCAACGCCACGAGGCGGCATCCAACGTCGCGGTGGGCAGTGGCCATAATGTCTTGGCTGATCAGTGTTTTGCAGCGGTTATTTTATAGCATCTTACAATTACATCTACATTTGCACGCTGCAAACCACTGTGACAAAGGGTACTTACAAATTGTAACAGTTATTACTGCTTCTTCCCTGTCCATAGGAGCATGGAAAGAATGGTAGTTTAAACGCCTCATTGCGCTCATTGTCCTTTTGCAGCAGCTTCTCCAATAAATCATTTCCATTTCTTCCTCCACTGTCCACAAGTCTGCCTCACGTCAGTGCTTCCCACAAAACACTTACACAGTCGCTTCTTCGTAAGCTTTGAGATACTGTCATTCCATAATACTCCATTTAACTGTTTAATTATGAATTTTATGATCATAATTTTATTCTGTACACCTTAACCATCCTGTCCATTGTTTGAGCCACAAGTACTAATACGATATTGTATCTTTAACAAGGTCCTTCGTGATTTTAAAGTTGTGCCTTTCTGCTCCAATGGCCATTTATATCGTGTTTTCGACATTTGCCTCGGCAACCCACTCCCCATATATCTCTACAGATCTTCCAGTCTTATTTCCACTATAAGACGGGAGCGACAAGAAGGAGTTTTAACATATTCCTAGACGCCTCATTAAAAGCTGTTCCTTCTAACCTTATTAGTAGATTCACGGAATACCTTGTGTCTATAATCAGGTATCTGCCACTTTAGTTTTCTCTGCATTTCTGTGAGCCTTTCCGTAGATCGAACAAATCTATGATCACTCAGGCTGCTTTTCTTTGTATACGTTAGGGGCTAAATCAATAATACTCCGTACAAGCGATGCATAGAAACTCAGCACCACGTTCGGCGTGGCGAATCTGTTGTTGTTCCGGGTTCTCTCTGTCTTAAACATACTGCACGTTGCAAGAACGTGGCCAGAATTTTGTCAAAACAGGGGGAGTTCGATTTGTTAAAGAGGACCGTAAGAAGCTCTTGTTGTTTTTATTCTATTCTGCAAACACATTTATTTCTTTTTTAATTGTATGTACATAATTTGTTTTTCGGAAACCTTCATACAAATAGTATCTGGTCTACGAAATTAGAGAAGTAAAGCTATTCAAATGCGCAATTAAATATTTCTTTCGTAGAAAAAAGAACAACCGCCTTCAGTCACAACCATGGTTTTGTTTCAATGTACGATGTGTGCTGTAACAGACGACAACAATTTTTTCTTTTCTCAGATTTAGGTTAATCCTGCTTCTTGTAAGATTACAATGGTGTATTACAAAGTGGAAACTTGTGAAAATAGGATCATAAAACTTAGGCAAATCGAAAGATAACTTACTGTAAGGTAGTGGTCACATAGTTTTGAAGCATACCATGAGTAAATATGTTTATATGCATATACAGGGTGTTACAAAAAGGTACGGCCAAACTTTCAGAAAACATTCCTCACACACAAAGAAAGAAAGATGTTATGTGGACATGTATCCTGAAACGCTTACTTTCCATGTTAGAGCTCATTTTATTACTTTTCTTCAAATCACATTAATCATGGAATGGAAACACACAGCAACAGAACGTACCAGCGTGACTTCAAACACTTTGTTACAGGAAATGTTCAAAATGTCCTCCGTTAGCGAGGATGCATGCATCCACCCTCCGTCGCATGGAATCCCTGATGCGCTGATGCAGCCCTGGAGAATGGCGTATTGTATCACAGCCGTCCACAATACGAGCACGAAGAGTCTCTACATTTGGTACCGGGATTGCGTAGACAAGAGCTTTCAAATGCCCCCATAAATGAAAGTCAAGAGGGTTGAGGTCAGGAGAGCGTGGAGGCCATGGAATTGGCCCGCCTCTACCAATCCATCGGTCACCGAATCTGTTGTTGAGAAGCGTACGAACACTTCGACTGAAATGTGCAGGAGCTCCATCGTGCGTGAACCACATGTTGTGTCGTACTTGTAAAGGGACCTGTTCTAGCAGCACAGGTAGAGTATCCCGTGTGAAATCATGATAACGTGCTCCATTGAGCGTAGGTGGAAGAACATGGGGCCCAGTCAAGACATCACCAACAATGCCTACCCAAACGTTCACAGAAAATCTGTGTTGATGACGTGATTGCACAATAGCGTGCGGATTCTCGTCAGACCACACATGTTGATTGTGAAAATTTACAATTTGATCACGTTGGAATGAAGCCTCATCCGTAAAGAGAACATTTGCACTGAAATGAGGATTGGCACATTGTTGGATGAACCATTCGCAGAAGTGTACCCGTGGAGGCCAATCAGCTGCTGATAGTGCCTGCACACGCTGTACATGGTACGGAAACAACTGGTTCTCCCGTAGCAATCTCCATACAGTGACGTGGTCAACGTTACCCTGTACAGCAGCAACTTCTCTGACGCTGACATTAGGGTTATCGTCAACTGCACGAAGAATTGCCTCGTCCATTGCAGGTGTCCTCGTCGTTCTAGGTCTTCCCCAGTCGCGAGTCATAGGCTGGAATGTTCCGTGCTCCCTAAGACGCCGATCAATTGGCTCGAACGTCTTCCTGTCGGGACACCTTTGTTCTGGAAATCTGTCTCGATACAAACGTACCGCGCCACCGCTATTGCCCCGTGCTAATCCATACATCAAATGGGCATCTGCCAACTCCGCATTTGTAAACATTGCATTAACTGCAGAACCACGTTCGTGATGAACACTAACCTGTTGATGCTACGTACTGATGTGCTTGATGCTAGTACTATAGAGCAATGAGTCGCATGTCAACACAAGCACCGAAGTCAACATTACCTTCCTTCAATTGGGCCAAGTGGCGGTGAATCGAGGAAGTACAGTACATACTGACGAAACTAAAATGAGCTCTAACATGGAAATTAAGCGTTTCCGGACACATGTCCACATAACATCTTTTCTTTATTTGTGTGTGAGGAATGTTTCCTGAAAGTTTGGCCGTATCTTTTTGTAACACCCTGTATACACATACATACATAAGTGTATAATTGCACATAAAAGTGTTTACTTATACAGTGCTTCAAAACCATGTTTCCACTGCTGGAAACAGTAAGTTATTCTTCGGTTTATTTGAATTTCGTAATCTCATTTTTCCTCTTTATTTTTTTCTGTTCTTCATAAGTTCATTTTTTCCTTCTGTACGCCAGTGCGAAGTTTAATCTGGGAACCTTATGTTGTTCCTTCGACATTTCCTTAACTGCCGATTTTCGTCCATACCTTCCTTTTCCGTTGAGACGACGACGAATGGTCGACCTGCTCACACTTAGCCGGCGAATGTTCCTAGTTTCTGTGCTAGTCCTGAAAGGATCATCACTGCCGTGGAATATATTATTATATTGATCTTCCGTGGCAGTCCGTGGACGTCCAGGGCGACGACGACCGTTGACGAGGCCTTCCTCCGCCATCCTCTTCACCCAGAGATGTGTCGTAGATTTTCTGTAAACCAGGAAATTGCTTTGATACAATATCCACCTTCATAAAGCGAAAGAATGTGACCGTTATCAAATTCCTTGAGTTGTGACATTCCGTTAGTAAGAACCTATTGACAAAGTAGAGGGAAATGAAATGCGATAAAAGATGGAGAGCAGTTCCTTCGCCTAAAAATTCAAATTCATTCATGCATTACATGCACTGAAAAAAGATTTAATAAATTAGATCCTTATGAGTATTGTTTACAGTATCGTGCAAATGTATTTTGTCTGTAAACATTGTACGTAGTAACAATAACGACACCATTTTCAGAGATTAAAGGTAAAATTTTTATTCACGTTCTGACGCAGGACATGTTGCTCCGACAGTCATATTTTAGCCACATGTGTTACCCCACGTATCTCACGTCAGCAGTGTGTAACAACGCTTTATACAAGTGGTAGGATAGTGAAATAGACACGGTGAGTTTGTACTCTACTGTTGTTGATTTCGAATCCAACTGCTTCTAGAATTCTTAATTCGTCATAAACGAAGAATTGTTAGTTTAGGAGGACACACTCAATTGTAACAAAAAATGGTTCAAATGGCTCTGAGCACTATGGGACTTAACATCTATGGTCATCAGTCCCGTAGAACTTAGAACTACTTAAACCTAACTAACCTAAGGACGTCACACAACACCCAGTCATCACGAGGCAGAGAAAATCCCTGACCCCGCCGGGAACCGAACCCGGGAACCCGGGCGTAGGAAGCGAGAACGCTACCGCACGACCATCAGGTGTAACGCTCAAAGGACTCGTGGTATTGTAAATATTTCTGTGTATGGCTTCCAATGCTCGTTGGAAGCAGGGAAGAACAGCCTCCCAAGGTTTCTTTATTAATACACCTCAGTTTGAGGATGGACTCAGCCTTCGGTTTTTAAGCGTTTTGTATTTTTAGTAGTACCATACCCTCAGATGTTATACTCTGTTTCAACTAATGGCATCCACAGCTACAGGAATATAACGTGTAATACTTCTTAGGCAAACTATAATGTAGTGCTATCAGATAGGAAGATTGACCTAGCCTAGTCTGTGCAGACTTTGTTTTTAAACCTTTACCTGCCTGGACAATAATCTTTTATTGCTCAATAAATATGTAAACGTTGCAGATGAAGATGTTTTAAGATTCAAATAGATTCCTTCAGCCGGCCGGTGTGGCCATGCGGTTCTAACCGCTTCAGTTTGGAACCGCGTGACCGCTACGGTCGCAGGTTCGAATCCTGCCTCGGGCATGGATGTGCGTCATGTCCTTAGGTTAGTTAGGTTTAAGTAGTTCTAAGTTCTAGGGGACTGATGACCTTAGAAGTTAAGTCCCATAGTGCTCAGAGCCATTTGAGCCATTAGATTCCTTCATCTACGACAACGTTAAAAGAAATCTTTTACACAGAACTAAATAGCGGTTTGTAAAGCGATTGCCGGCCGGTGTGACCGAGCGGTTATAGGCGCTTCAGTCCGGAACCGCGTGACCGCTACGGTCGCAGGTTCGAATCCTGCCTCGGGCATGGATGTGTGTCATGTCCTTAGGTTAGTTAGGTTTAAGTAGTTCTAAGTTCTAGGGGACTGATGACCTTAGAAGTTAAGTCCCATAGTGCTCAGAGCCATTTGAGCCATTAGATAGATTCCTTCATCTACGACAACGTTAAAAGAAATCTTTTACACAGAACTAAATAGCGGTTTGTAAAGCGATTGCCGGCCGGTGTGACCGAGCGGTTTTAGGCGCTTCAGTCCGGAACCGCGCGACCGCTACGGTCGCAAGTTCGAATCTTGCCTCGGGCATGGATGTTTGTCATGTCGTTATGTTAGGTTTAAGTAGTTCTAAGTTCTATGGACTGATGACCACAGATGTTAAGTCCCATAGTGCTCAGAGCCATTTTTTTGTAAAGCGATTACTGGCCGCATTTTGCCGCATTTCGCTGGTTAGAAGGAAAAAAGCTCACTTATTAATAAAGGAGGAACGAATGGAACGTCTCATGTTGGGAGGTCAGGCGACTTTTGTTTCAGTGATTACAAGATCAAGTGGAACGAACAATGAATTTGGTTGGACGAGCACACTGTTGGTGACGGTATGCCGTTGCAGTACATGGGGCCTGAAAAGATGAAAAGCCAGTTTAGGTCAGGAAAATAGAGAACTGGATGCCACGCCACTATTAAATTCTGCAATTCGTATACATTTCTTGCTCACGAAATTATTTTTACAGTACAGTTGTAGGGCCCGATAAGTCAACTGCGTATTTTCCTGTGGGAAAGAGAAGTGGTAAACAGTCTTCACTACATTAGTTTACTGAAAATGGTACACCGCAAAGTCCACTCTGGTTGGCGACTAAGTGTAACGCCTCTGGCTTGGATGTGAGTTTTGCAACGTTGAAACATTTTTCTACATTACTGAAGTGCATACCACAGTTGAATAATTCTGCGAAAATGTGAACGTGGATCACGTAGAATTAGTTTATTGTAACGACAAACAGTTGATCTTCAGCAATATTTTCTTCCCCGTTTCATGACATTTAACAGGAGACACTAACACCCTCTTGCTTTGAAAGTGACGTTTGCCGCCAGTTTTAGCATTTTACAAGCGTCGTAGCTAAGCGCAATTAAATGAAGTAATGCAACGCAATTTCTGTTATGAAGCAATGTCTTCATCGGTTCATTTAGTTTTAATGTAATCTGCGAATAACCAGAGATGTCCGATATTAACTTGAAAAGTGTTTCCTAGAGTTACGGTACAGTTGCCACAGAACGCCTCTACCATTTACTACCAAATGAATGTGTGCCTGTTTTTTTGAGAAATTGACCAAGGAAAATGAACAAGAAGCATTAAATGTTCCCTTCAGGCAGGCGTGTAGCAGCAGTAGATTCAAGTTAATAGCGATAAAGGTATTTCTCAATATAAGAAATTCCTTGAAATTTCAAAATGGCTTCAAATCGATGCTATAATGGCGAAAAGCGTCTTTACATCGATCTAGCATGAAACTAGCGTAATATCTTAGAAGAAAGATTAAGGAAAGGCAAACCTACATTTCTAGCATTTGTAGACTTAGAGAAAGCTTTTGACAATGTTGACTGGAATACTCTCTTTCAAATTCTAAAGGTGGCAGGGGTAAAATACAGGGAGCGAAAGGCTATTTACAATTTGTACAGAAACCAGAGGGCAGTTATAAGAGTCGAGGGGCATGAAAGGGAAGCAGTGGTTGGGAAGGGAGTAAGACAGGGTTGTAGCCTCTCCCCGATGTTATTCAATCTGTATATCGAGCAAGCAGTAAAGGAAACAAAAGAAAAATTCGGAGTAGGTATTAAAATCCATGGAGAAGAAATAAAAACCTTGAGGTTCGCCGATGACATTGTAATTCTGTCAGAGACAGCAAAGGACCTGGAAGTGCAGTTGAACGGAATGGACAGTGTCTTGAAAGGAGGATATAAGATGAACATCAACAAAAGCAAAACGAGGATAATGGAATGTAGTCGAATTAAGTCGGGTGATGCTGAGGGAATTAGATTAGGAAATGAGACACTTAAAGTAGTAAAGGAGTTTTGCTATTTGGGGAGCAAAATAACAGATGATGGTCGAAGTAGAGAGGATATAAAATGTAGACTGGCAATGGCAAGGAAAGCGTTTCTGAAGAAGAGAAATTTGTTAACATCGAGTATAGATTTAAGTGTCAGGAAGTCATTTCTGAAAGTATTTGTATGGAGTGTAGCCATGTATGGAAGTGAAACATGGGCGGTAAATAGTTTGGACAAGAAGAGAATAGAAGCTTTCGAAATGTGGTGCTACAGAAGAATGCTGAAGATTAGATGGGTTGATCACGTAACTAATGAGGAGGTATTGAATAGGATTGGGGAGAAGAGAAGTTTGTGGCACAACTTGACCAGAAGAAGGGATCGGTTGGTAGGACATGTTCTGAGGCATCAAGGGATCACCAATTTAGTATTGGAGGGCAGCGTGGAGGGTAAAAATCGTAGAGGGAGACCAAGAGATGAATACACTAAGCAGATTCAGAAGGATGTAGGTTGCAGTAGGTACTGGGAGATGAAGAAGCTTGCACAGGATAGAGTAGCATGGAGAGTTGCATCAAACCAGTCTCAGGACTGAAGACCACAACAACAACAACATGGTTCGATTCCCACTTCTGGCGTTTATGTTAAACACACACGAACAGATATGCTTAACCTCTAGTAATGCCAATTGAATAACGTCAGGTTGCACCGTAGTTCAGTATCCGCATTATAAACATCATATCCCTTCGTTACCAAATGAGGCAGAGCCGCCACAGCAGAAGCGGAAATTGCGACCAACAGAAACTCTGTCGCCAGTGAACTTCCATACAATAGAAACTTTATTTTATTTAAGGAGCCAATCGTCATTTAAGGTCACAGGAAACTCACTTTATCTGAACTTGAGATGCTGAAACGTTTGGTGCTGGACTAGGATTCGAATTCAGATCTCCTCTTTCGTGATATCTGACCCATACCGTAGTTCCATCACTTCGTTGTTTTCTCCAAGATTGCAAATCCTCTAGGTCCCGACAAAGGCACATATGTGGACTCGAATCCTAGTCCAGCACAAAAGTATTCATAGTTTGATATCAAGCCCTAACATATGCGCACCGAACCACCAGTGATAAATAGTTTTCATTTTTAATGTCTTTTCACGTGTTGTCAACCATAACGATAGGTGCCGTTATTTCTAGTCAACCACGGACACATTTCGCAGCTGGCGAGAAAACAATTCTTGAATAGAAACCAAACACGGTAGGTGTCGGACTCGGTCCCCGGGGAGCCAAAAACATTGTATCCTCATGTCAAATTCAGACATTTCGCTGCTGCTGAAAAAAAAAAATATAGATAACCTTTGATTTTACTTAGTTAACAATCGGATTACGTGCTGGGTTCGAGTCCGCGTGACAAAACTACATCATAGCACTTCGTTTTAAGCACACGCAGAATTTGTTATCTGAAATTACATTGAACATTTTTCGTGGTTAGTTAAGAGGGGATCCGGGTGTTTGACAGGATACCAGGTAGAGCGCAAAAATTTTCTAATACAGGATTGTTAGCTGATACCGGCGAAAACTTCGGTACTTCACTACTCTTTGTGCCCAATCACCAATGAGGATCGTTGCTGTGATCGAGTCTCGCTCAGGCAAGGAAGCTTTGATTAGTTACAATGGCTATAGGTGCCTGGTTTCACTCTATATCCAAAACAAAAAAGTTCATCATGTAGTTCAGAGTTCAAAAATGCAAAAAACATTTGCTCAGTCGCAAGTACAGAGAAATTACTGGCAATACAGTATTAATTTTGAGGTTTCCGCAGAGCAGTTGCTGCTGTTAATCGCGTTCCTTTTAAGTGATTAGTTCAAAATGCAGTTTGTGACCAACCAATCGTATTAGGGAGGGCGTTTCACAGGTACGGGAAAACCTTTCGAAGAGCAAAAATACTTAGAATTGTTATAGAACTTTTGGAGTCCAGATATTGTCTCAAAATTATTTGTTCATACAAATATTTAATTTTGCCTGTAGATTACTGGAATAAGTTGTGAGATGGAGTTATTTAACTCAAATTCTAATGAGTTTAATAGTGATTTTAAAATGTCCCTGTAATACAATTGTATTTACAAGTGTTAAGAACTCTCTCATATGTAATTGCGTGTTTCCTAGTACACTACTGGCCATTAAAATTGCTACACCACGAAGATAACGTGCTACAGACGCGAAATTTAACCGACAGGGAGAAGGTGCTGTGATATGCAAATGATTAGCTTTTCAGAACATTCACACAAAGTTGGCGCCGGTGGCGACACCTACAACGTGCTGACATGAAGAAAGTTGTCAACAGATTTCTCATACACAAACAGCAGTTGACCGGGGTTGCCTGGTGCAACGTTGTTGTGATGCTTCGTGTAAGGAGGAGAAATGCGCACCATCACGTTTCCGACTTTGATAAAGGTCGGATTGTAGCCTATCGCGATTGCGGTTTATCGTATCGCGACATTACTGCTCGCGTTAGTCGAGATCCAGTGACCGTTAGCAGAATATGAAATCGGTGGGTTCAGGAGTGTAATACGGAACGCCGTGCTGGATCCCAGCGGCCTCGTATCACTAGCAGTCGAGATGACAGGCACCTTATCCGCATGGCTGTAACGGGTCGTGCAGCCACGTCTCGATCCCTGAGTCAACAGATGGTGACGTTTGCAAGACAACAACCATCTGCACGAACAGTTCGACGACGTTTTCAGCAGCATGAACTGTCAGCTCGGAGACCATGGCTGCGGTTACCCTTGACGCTGCATCACAGACAGGAGCGCCTGCGATGGTGTACTCAACGACCAACCTGTGTGCACGAATGGTAAAACGTCATTTTTTCGGATGAATCCAGGTTCTTTTTACAGCATTATGATGGTCGCATCCGTGTTTGGCGACATCGTGGTGAACGCACATTGGTAGTGTGTATCCGTCATCGCCATACTGGTGTATCACCTGGCATGATGGTATGGGGTGCCATTGATTACACGTCTCGGTCTCCTCTTGTTCGCACTGACGGCACTTTGAACAGTGGACGTTACATTTCAGATGTGTTACGACCCGTGTCTCTACCCTTGATTCGATCCCTGCGAAACCCCACATTTCAGCAGGATAATGCACGACCGCATGTTGCAGGTCCTGTACGGACCCTTCTGGATACAGAAAAAGTTCGACTGCTGCCCTGGCCATCACATTCTCCTTATCTCTCACCAACTGAAAACGTCTGGTCAATGGTGGCCGAGCAACTGGCTCGTCACAATATGCCAGTCACTACTCTTGATGAACAGTGGTGTTGAAGCTGCATGGGCACCTGTACTTGTACACGCCATCCAAGCTCTGTTTGACTCAATGCGCAGGCGTATCAAGGCCGTTATTACGGCCAGAGGTGGTTGTTCTGGGTACTGATTTCTCAGAATATATGCACCCAAATTGCGTGAAAATGTAATCACATGTCAGTTCTAGTACAATACATTTGTCCAGTGAATGCCCATTTATCATCTGCATTTCTTCTTGGTGTAGCAATTTTAACGTCCAGTAGTGTATTTGAAATATTGTGGTGTTGATTTACATCCGGACTGATTACCTTGAAGAACAGTGTTTTCTAGTGAACTCTTGTGGTATCCATTTTCTATAGTCAGCGATTGCACTGCAAAGGCCGCGCGGGATTAGCTGAGCGGTCTAAGGCGCTGCAGTCTTGGATTGTGCGGCTGGTCCCAGCGGAGGTTCGAGTCCTTCCTCGGCCATGGGTGTGTATGTTTGTCCTTAGGATAATTTAGGTTAAGTAGTGTGTAAGCTTAGGAACTGATAACCTTAGCGGTTAAGTCCCATAAGATTTCACACACATTTTTGCACTGTAATGACATTAGAAGACCTGCAGGACAGCAATGTTATGTGAGCTGCAAGAAAATTGGGCGAAACGCAGTTAAGGTCGTTCGTATACTTTTGGGTATGATAGATAGTACCTGCTGTATCGACGCTGTTTATGCCGATCGCACACGGCGCGACTCCGACGTTTCCGCAGAAGACGCGTAGTTAAGACAGACCGCTAGCATGCGTCGCTGCGTGCCACGCTATCCATGGGGTTCGCCGTGTTCCTACCGTTGGCGCCGCAGACACCGCCAGAGTACGCCGCCTTCGCTTCTACTCACTGCACGCAGATGTATCCGTCCGCGCTCCTTCTTAAGACACCACAATCTCACCAGGTTCGCAATGCGTCATTTATTAAATGTTCGCAGTGTTCCATGTCTGTATGTAATACAAAGTACAGTGCACAACAGTATCGCATTCTTTTCAACTCCCTACTCGCAGTCATCGTGCTAGCTGGAATGATGGTAGCACTTTGGAAGTCGGGAGTGATTCCCTCTGCTGAATCTATGCGATTTTGTACAACCACCCTCCGCAGTACTCGACGGTCCCTGTCCGTCAGTGGGTGAGGTCTGCCTGACCTCGGTTAGCTGTGGTCATTCTTTGGTATTTCCACTTGACAGGGATCTGTTGCCCAGGTAACATCCAGTGACTAATCCACGTTCGAAGTCACTGAGCTCTCTGAGCAACCTGTTCGGCTGTTAGTGCTTTTCTACTGAAAACACAGTCCTCCCCGTCTCCTTTTATACTTGCGGGTTCGTCTCTCGTGACATCTAGTGCTCAGTTCCGCATTAAATAGAGGTGCCCGTATAATTTTGATCAAAAAGTGTATATATGTGAATGTTTTCATTTGAAACATGTTCTGCTGAAGTAGAGCAAAGGATCTGTACAGTCAGGCAACCTTAGGAAAACTGATTCACTGTGTTTCCAGAGAAAAGCATTGACTGTGTACAAAAAGCTCTTGGTGTACGGCAGTCGACATCTCAGTCTACATCTACATCTACATACATACTCCGTAAGCCACTGTATGTTGCATGGCTGAGGGTACCCTGCACGACTACAAGTCTTTTCCTTTCCTGTCCCACTCGAAAATAGAGCGAGGGCAAAACGATTGCCTATAAACTTTCGTACGAGCTCTAACCTCTCTAATCTTATCTTTATGGTTCAAACGCGAAATGTGTGTTGGTGGCGGTGGAATCGTTCTGAAGTCAGCCTCATATGCCGAAACTCTAAATTTTCTCAACAGAGCTCCTGGAAAAGTACGTCGCCTACCGTCCAGTGATTTCCATTTGAGTTCCTGAAGCAACTCCATAACATATGCGTATTGTTTGAACCTACCGGTAACAAATCTAGCAGCCCGCCTCTGAATTGCTTCGAAGTCTTGCTTTAATCTGACCTGCTGCGGATCCCAGAAACTCGAACTCAAAAATGGGCTGCACCAGTATCTTATATGGGGTCTCCATTACCCGTCAACCACATAGTCGTAACTTCTCGCAATAAATCGAAGTCAACCGTTAGTCTTCCCTGCTACCTGCGTGCTCTTTCAATTCTTATCGGTTTGCAACCTTACCCATATATATCTAATCGACGTGACTGTGTCAAGCAGGGCACTACTAATGCTGTACTAGAACGTTACGGGTTTGTTTTTCCTAATCACCTGCATTAATTCTACTTTTAGAGTTAGCTGTCACTCATCGCACCAACTAGACATGTAGTCTAAGTCATCTCGTATTCTCCTACAGTCACTCAGCGACGACACCTGCCCATGCACCACAGCATAGACAGCAAACAGCCTATGATTGCTGCCGACCCTGTCCACCACGTCATTTCTGTATACAGAAAATAACAGTGGTCGTGCGCTGAAGAGCAAAAGAAACTGGTATACCTGCCTAATTTCGTGTAGGACCCTCGCGAGCACGCAGAAGTGTAGCAACATGACGTGGTATGCACTCCACTAATGTCTGAAGTAGTGCTGGAGGGAAGTGACATCATGAATCCTGGAGCACTGTCCACATATCCGTAAGAGTACGAAGGGTGGATATCTGTTCTGAACAGCACTTTGCAAGTCATCCCAGATATGCTCAATTATATTCATCTCTAGAGAGCTCAGTGGCCAGTGCAAGAGTTTAAACTCAGAAGAGTGTTGCTGGAGCCACTCTGTAGCAATTCTGCACGTGTGCGGTGTCGCATTGTCCTGCTGGAATTCCCCAAGTCCGTCGGAATACACAAAGAACATGAATGGATGCAGGTAATCAGGCAGGATGCTTACGTACGTGTCGCCTGTCAGAGTTATACCTAGACGTATCAGGGGTCCCATATCATTACAACTGCAGACGCTCCACGCAATTACAGAGCCTCCACCAGCTTGAACAGTCCCCTGCTGTTATGCAGGGTCATTGGATTCATGGGGCTGTCTCCATACCCGTACACTTCCATCCGCTCGATAAAATTTTAAACGGGACTCGTCCGACCAAGCAACGTGTTTGCAGTCATCAACAGTCCAATGTTGGTGTTGGCGGTCCCAGACGAGACGTAAAGCTTTGTGTTGAGCAGTCATCAAGGGTGCACGACTGGGCCTTCAGCTACGAAAGACCATATCGATGATGTTTCACTGAATCGTTGTCACGCTGACGCTTGTTGATGGCCCAGCACTGAAATCTGTAGCAATCTGCGGAAGGGATCCATTTCTGTCACGTTGAACGATTCTCTTCAGTCGTCGTTGGTCCTGTTCTTGTAGGATCTTTTTCCGGCCGCAGCGATGTAGGAGATTTGATGTTTTACCGTGTTCCTGATATTCACGGTACACTCGTGAAATGGTCGTACGAGAAAAGCCCTACTTCATCGCTACTTCGGACATGTTGTGTCCCACAGCTCGAGCGCCGACTATAACACCATGTTCAAACTTACTTAAATAGTGACAACCTGCCATTGCAGCGGCAGTAACCGATCTAACAACTATGACAGACACTTGTTGACTTATATAGGCGTTGTCGACTGCAGCTCTGTATTTTGCCTGTTTGCTTATTTCTGTGTTTGAATACGCATGCCTATGCCAGTTTCCTTGGCGCTTCAGTGTATCACACTTCCCTGAGGCTCTCTTGACGGTACCGTTGTCTCTGACGAACACTCGCCGTCGAGGCGAACGTATGCATCCGTGAACCGCACGGCCTCGACCTCCGTCATATTAGACTACTGCCCATTAAAATTGCTACACCACGAAGATGACGTGCTACAGACACGATATTTAACCGACAGGAAGAAGACGCTGTGATGTGCAAATGATTAGCTTTTCAGAGCATTCACACAAGGTTGGCGCCGGTGGCGACACTTACAACGTGCTGACATGAGGAACGTTTCCAACCGATTTCTCATACCCAAACAGCAGTTGACCGGCGTTGCCTGGTGAAACGTTGTTGTGACGCCTCGTGTAAGGAGGAGAAATGCGTACCATCACGTTTCCGACTTTGATAAAGGTCGGATTGTAGCCTATCGCGATTGCGGTTTATCGTATCGCGACATTGCTGTTCGCGTTGGTCGAGATCGAATGACTGTTAGCAGAATATGGAATCGGTGGGTTCAGGAGTGTAATACGGAACGCCGTGCGGACTCGTATCACTAGCATTCGAGATGACAGGCATCTTATCCGCATGGCTTTAACGGATCGTGGAGTCACGTCTCGATCCCTGAGTCAACAGATGGGGATGTTTTCACGACAACAACCATCTGCACGAACAGTTCGACGACGTTTTCAGCAGCATGGACTATCAGCTCGGAGACCACAGCTGCGGTTACCCTAGACGCTGCATCACAGACAGGAGCGCCTGCGGTGATGTACTCAACGACGAACCTGGGAGCACGAATGGCAAAACGTCATTTTTTCGGATGAATCCAGGTTCTGTTTACAGCGTCATGATGGGCGCATCCGTGTTTGGCGACATCGCGGTGGACGCACATTGGAAGCGTGTATTCGTCATCAACATACTGGCGTATCACCCGGCGTGATGGTATGGGGTGCCATTGATTACACGTCTCGGTCACCTCTTGTTCGCACTGACGGCACTTTGAACAGTGGACGTTACATTTCAGATGTGTTACGATCCGTGTCTCTACCCTTCATTCGATCTCTGCGAAACCCTACATTTCAGCAGGATAATGCACGACCGCATGTTGCAGGTCCTGTACGGACCTTTCTGGTTGCAGAAAATGTTCGACTGCTGCCATGGCCATCACATTCTCCAGATCTCTCACCAATTAAAAACGTCTGGTCAATGGTGACGAGCAACTGGCTCGTCACAATACGCCAGTTACTACTCTTGATGAACTGTGGTATAGTGTTCAAGCTGCATGGGCAGCTGTAGCTGCACCCAAACTGCGTGAAAATGTAACCACATGTCAGTTCTAGTATAATATATTTGTCCAATGAATACCCGTTTATCATCTGCCTTCCTGGTGTAGCAATTTTAATGGCCAGTAGTGTAGAAGATCACCCTTTTGATTAGGAGCTCTAGGTGTGTGTGTGTGTGTGTGTGTGACACGGACGGCCCCTGTGCGTTCCAGCGCGGTGCGTCGACCCCCGCGGTTACGTCACGGCGCGTGCCTGGCCGGCTAGAGACGGAGGCTCGCTAGCGGCGCGTCACCCACTTCCACAGCTCACAGCTGGTGCTTCTGCTCCCTCTCCGGCCGTTGGCCTCGGCGCCGGCCGACGCTTAATTACTGCGGTGACCCGCGCCTCGTGCGCCTCGCCCGGTACAGCCGAAATGGGGCCGCCGAAGAGATGCGGTCGAGTCCACTGAGAGTGGCAACTACGAAGACAGGTGTGAGATAAGGGAGTGTTGTGGCTGTGAAACTGAAGCACCAGGAAGCAAACGAAACGCCAAAGGGCTCGCCACAGTAAAAATGTTACAGCATGAAAGTTGTCAGTCATAGTCACAAATTTTAGTACTGTAATTACTTAAATTTATTAAACTATTAAATCGCAGACGCTCTGTAGAGCTATTGATATCTTAAGCATGACTGTGTTTGACAGGATGAGTAGGAGCCCTGAGTAATCACTTTGGCGAATCGATTGTGGCGGCCAATGAAAAATGAACGCACCACGTGATTCTTCGAAAACTAATTGCTCAAATGGACAAATGCAGAGACTAGTTTGAGCGCTGACACTTGGCATGGACAGATGTGGCAAGATGCTTCACGGTCGAGATACGAGTGCAATTGAAGTTAGTCTGCTGCTAATTCCCAACATCGTGCTATAAATGTGTACCTATTTCCTGGTTCGTTTTTCAAGGCTTTGTGTGGTGATACAGTATTATCAGAACTTCAGCGAATGATTTCTGTGCTGGGGTTTTCTGTTCATGGCTTTGTAAGGTGACTTTGTAAGCTTGACACAGTATCGGGTTTCCGTTAATCCACCAGAATGTCAGAGCATCTGAACTCATCACATCCCCGTTTATTGAACTTATTTCAGTATTTTCATATGCGAATAGACTGTCTTTCGTTCAGTTGTTTCACGTCTAGTGACTCTTTGTACCAGGTAGTTACAATTAAACTGGCGGTGTTGTGAGTGCTGCATTGCGGGCTGTGTACATCACAGAACGCTGAAGCATCGTAGATATGTTCGGTAATCGGTGCGCTCACGGAGGGTGCTGAAAACAATAATAGTTCCACTTTCTGCTACCAGGTGAAAGTATGGCACTGTAAGCGATATGAAAGTGAAATGTTTCCTGTTTTGATGTCAGTATGTTATTGGTTACTTTGCTGTGCATATTGATTTCTTTTGTGAAGTGACTGTTGGTGTCAAGGGTTAACAAGGTTGAAGTTTTCCGTAATAAACACAGTGGCTACTGTGAAGAAAGACCGTGTTTTGGTTGTAAGGTTTTATCAGAATGGCAGCAGTAGCAGCGTTGCACTGCGGAAATATAGCAAACAGAAACTGCTGCGAAGAGGCCCCATGTCAATAAAAGGGTTAAAGAATATAATGAAATCTGATTAATAAATTTGAAGAAACAGATGAATAGTGCTGCAGGGTGAGGGAGTCGACCCATTCCCACTATAGTTGTTGATAAGGTTGCTGTAGCTATTAACCGACCGTGCAGCATACGCCCAAATTCCGCAGCCAGTGCTCGAGCTGTGTCACACGAATTGTCTCTCGCCTGGCCAACAACTCAGACAATTTTGCGCCGCCTTTACACTGGTATCCTAATAAGATCCCGGTGCGCACCAAATGAAACTTCAAGATCGCTGTGACTTTGCCCTTCGTTTTTGGCTCGGATGGAAATGGATGGCCTGCGGCCGACGAATATTCTTTGGACAGATGAGGCACATTTTACTCTGCATGGCGCCGTAAATGCACAGAACTGTCGCATATGGGCTTCTACCCCGCCACAAGTTGTGCAAGAACACCCACTTCACTCAGCATGTGACTGTGTGGTGTTGTTTCACAAGCTTCTTCTGTCTTGGTTCGTTTTTCTTCGAGGAGATGACACCCTGATCACCTGTTACGTGTACAGTGACGCCTGTACGATATAAAGATCTGGTTTGTGCAACACATGATTCCAGATTTGTAAGAACGCAATTGTGTTCACACCACTACTTTCATGCAAGACGGGGCGACACCAAACGTCGCTTGCCGGATGAAAGATTTTCGTCGGGAAACCTTTAGTGACGACCGCATCATCTCTAGGCGACTTCAAGATGTATGGCTTTCCATATCCGCACCTAAATCCATGTGAATTCTGGTTGTGCGGGGGATGTATCCAGGGATGTATCCGGACCCTTCCTGATTTGTAGGATAACATATGACGACTTACCGCTCTGATTACACCGGATATGCTGCGAGCAGCTATCGACCATGCTACTGCTGAGTCGAAAGACCATATTGAACAAATGTTGTAGCTTGTGACCATATTTAATAAACGTACCAGAACCATTGTCATCATGTATTTGATCGTCCCTTCCCTCTCCTTCGCCCACACCACTTTCTGACTGCTTTCAGCGCCATATTTTCACCTGGTGGCAGAAAGTGTAACTAATTCTTTGCGGCATACTCCATGAGCGCACCGATTAATGAACATATCTGCGATGTTTCAGCGTCCTCGATGTATACAACATGCACTGCAGCACTCGGAACACTATCAGTTTAATTATGTGGTATATGCAAATAATTGGAAAACAGTATGCTGCTTGATATTTTATTTTGGTATATGAGCTTATTTTGGCTTTATTGCTTCATCAGTACGTTGTTGATGGACATATGTCAGCTATGAGTAAACCATTATTGCTGGCTGTAGTTGTTGGCTGTAATATTATTTTCAGCAACATGTTAAAGTTGTTCGACAATTTGTTGCTGCACTTATAATACGTTTCTTACTATCTGACAGTTGCAGAAACTCATGTTCGACAGCTAGTTGTTTACTCAAAGAATTTTTGTTGAACTTGAATTTCTACAACCCTCAGATAGTAAAAAACGTAATGTAATATGCATGTAGCAACAAATTACCGAACAACTTTAAAACGTCGCTGAAAATAATAGCCTATTACAACCAACAACTACAGAGTGCAATAATGGTTTAGTCGAAGTTGACGTATGTCCATCTACATCAGGACATGTACTGATGAAGGCAATAAAGCTGAAATAAGGCTTCTATACTAAAAGAAAGTATCAGGCACCGTAATGTTTTCCAGTTCTCTGCATAATGCGCTACTGTGACATAATATATGCTGAAGGTCCCACAATAAAGAAACATACCTGGTATATGTTACATGCATGCATGTTGTGTGCATCGTGTGGCTTAACTAAGCTTTGAATGCAGTTATATATATTTTTCTACTTAAAGATTTTACAGTCATTAGTGATCCCTTGCCATTATTTTAAAAACATGATGTCTTTTTGGCCGAGCTCAAGTTTGCAATCGGTATCTAACTATACCACGTAATATTCATCGCAACTTCAGCAAATGTAGCATATTTCCTTACTATCATTGTGATTAATATACACGTATTTCAATAATCACCGTGAGCAGCTCACTTTAGCTTTTTTCCCTTCCGTGATCGTTCACACAGATGGTAAGTTCACAGTGGGAGTTTTCGGAAGATGCTAGCAACTCATCACTATTTAAATAAAGTGAATGCTTTGTGACTGTGAATGTTCAGATTTTTAGACAGGGAGGCTAGACGAATAGATGGGTCAGTTCATGCACACGGCACGTAACGGAGTTACGCACGTGTTGTAAATGTCAGTCTATGTGCTATCGGAATTTAATACATTTGTGGAGGCCAGTTAAATGTCTCTTCATGCCCATTTTTGTTACTATGCGCAAGAATAATCTGCCCTTATTTTTCAGTGATGATTTTCCTCTATAACCTTTTTAGTCAGATAACGTTATCATACAGGGTGGCCATAATTAAAGAGCAGCTGCTCACAGAGGTCCAATGTGGGCTGTAATTATCGTGTGACTGCAAAACTTGGTAGATATTCTAATGCGTTAACGTTGAATCACTTTAAGCTGAAAAAATAGTTCTAAATTCTGCCACTAGGTGCAAATATGGCGCTGTACAGCATCTCGTCGACGTCTCTGGTGCTCAAATTGAAAAAAAAAAAAAGTGTAAGCAGCTGTTGATAATAACATCAACATTATGCCTTTCTCACTTGTCTGAACTTTTCTGTCACGACCCGTTTACATACATCTTTCTTGCATTCACAACGCCAGATTTGCACCCGGTGGTCAAAATCAGAATTTTTTTCCAGTATACATGGATTCCGCATTTACACATTACAATATCTACCAAGTTTCTCTACCATACGATAATTACAGCCCACTTCGGACCTCTGTGAGGATGGTTCTAGGCGCTACAGTCTGGAACCGGGCGACCGCTACGGTCGCAGGTTCGAATCCTGCCTCGGGCATGGATGTGTGTGATGTCCTTAGGTTAGTTAGGTTTAATTAGTTCTAAGTTCTAGGCGACTGATGACCTCAGAAGTTAAGTCGCATAGTGCTCAGAGCCATTTGAACCATTTTGAACCTCTGTGAGGAGCTGAACTTCAGTTATAATTATCCAGTATTATTAGTAGGTACTAGAGGGAATTTCAATACCGGATGTACTTCAGAATTCGTATTTGCATGTAAAACGATTAAAAAAACCATAAGCTATGGGCAGCTTACAAGCCCATTATGAAGAAGTTGCGTGAATGGTCAGCAGCTGTACGTGTCGCATTCTTAGTCGACTGTATCTTGGGTCTCCTAATATCACAATAGAGGTAAGGGGCACTGCACGACTCAAATTGAGACACGTTCCTGTAATACCCCTGAAAGAGAGCTGTGACAGATTTACTTGAAAATAATTCTGCGCTAGAGAAGATGAGGAACTACATCCTATGACTCGATTCATTCATACAAAACGTCCATCAGCCCCATTCTCATCTATGTAAATCTGGCATAGACTTATCCTCTCCCCAAATTCTACCACTTCCTCCAAACCCTTGAACAGAATGCACTGTGCACTCTTTTTATATCTGATTACTTTCTCCTGCCGGCTGGAGTGGCCGAGCAGTTCAAGGCGCTACAGTCTGGAACCGCACGACCGCTACGGTCGCAGGTTCGAATAATGCCTCGGGCATGGATGTGTGTGATGTCCTTAGGTTAGTTAGGTTTAAGTAGTTCGAAGTTCTAGGGGACTTATGACCACAGCAGTTGAGTCCCATAGTGCTCAGAGCCATTTGAACCATTTTTGAACTTTCTCCTGGACCACTTCCTGAAGCACCTAAAACGTATTGTTCCTCTGTTATATTTTTTATAAATTTCGGCCCCAACACTCAATTTCATGCTAATCTTATGCTTGAGAACGCTGACCTACAACAACACGTCTATCGACATACTTACACCTCAACACGTCAAATCCTTCCCCTAGGAAATTTTTGTCACCCCTTCTCCCAGGTTACGAAACAATTCTTGAGTCTACCCATCCTACCAACTGTAATCCACCCCACATATTCCAACTTCAAAGGAGGCCCCAAATCACACACTTCATGCCTATCTAAAATCCTTCTCATTTCCCAGTCTCTACATACCAGGAATCAATATCTTCCAGATATACATTTCATTTCCATTTTCATTACCATCTACGTGCAAATACTCTCTCTGTAGTTACTATCCCTACTAACGTCATCGTGACTGACCATAAAAGCACATATCGCCAATACCACGTAGCACATTCAGCGTGCCCTAATAACAAATCTTTTGATTTATAGCACTTCAGAAAACATGCCACAGTGTAACTCCCAAAACTCTCATTTTAAACAAACTATTTATGATATTTCCACAGCTCGTGGTCTCGCGGTAGCGTTCTCGCTTCCCGAGCACGGGGTCCCGGGTTCGATTCCTAGCGGAGTCAGGGACTTTCAGCTGCCTCGAGATGACTGCGTGTTGTTGTGTCGGCTTCATCAGCATCTTTCATCACCATTACGGTCGGAGGAAGGCAATGGCAAACCACCTCCGTTAGAACCTTGCCTAGTAAGCCAGTGTGGTGGATCTCCCGCATCGTTCCCCTATGCTTTGTCGAGCAGCATGGGACTTCATTTACAATTATGATGTCAGTATAAAGTTACTTAAATCTGTCTGACTTCTGATGTTAAGGTACATGTTGCTCTCATCATGCCCTCCACCTCTTTTAATTTTATATTTCCTTAAACTATCTTACTAACTGTAATGATCATCAAAAGTTTTATGTACAGGGTGTCCCAGAAATGTTACGACAAACTTCGAGAGGTTGTAGAGAGTGCCTTGAGTAACAGATCGAGGATGGGAACTCGTGTGCAGAAACGTAAACCAGCGACGCTACAGGGCATCGACTTTATAGGCACGTGCGCCTGCCACTGTGCTATCTCATCGGTAGTAAACGTGATTTTAGACAGTGACGGTCTGTAGCTGCTGCGTAGAAAGACCTTGTCTCCTATGAATGCGATTGTCTATTGGCTTGATGGATGGGGTTTCAGACAAGGGTTCCATCCACAGTTTATTTTTCTTCTGGAACTCTCTAAAATCTCCACTGTTTTTCGGTATGCAGCAGAAAAATAAACACCAGAAGGAAACCAGTGTCTGAAACCATCATCCACCAAGACAACAGAGCATCACATGCATAGGATATAAATGTGTTTCAGTGGAAGTTCCCCAAAGAACTGGGAGCAGAAAAGTTTTTTCGATACTTCGACTTGAATTCAAGACCAGGACGTGTTGAGACAGTGGACAGAGGCACGTTCAGAAATTGCAGTCTTCAGGTGGGGCTCGCATCCATCGTCTAACACGCAGCGGTGAGTGGCAAGATGTTACGCGACCGTTTTTCCCAAACTGCCCCGTAAATGATGTAAATCCCGAAATAAGAAGACAAATAAAATCGGAATAAATTAATCTGCACCAATAAATAACCAAGGCATTGCTAAAAAGTTATGGCTCCGGATTTTTTAGGTGAAAACCCGTAGAGATTTTTGAATAATAGAAACGTTATTAACATTCTACGTGTTTATTCTTCATGTTTACATATTTGCAGCTCTCTGCCGCTAGAGGGCTCCGAATTACGGCATGTAACATGGTGGTGTGTAACACACCGTGTTATAATCGTGTTTCGAATTAGAGGAGTTCGTATACACATGGAGCATGACAATGACACACCACACACGAGCACTGCTACATCTGCAGCAGTCTGACACCTCGAGTAGTCTGACATCGATTGTGCTCCATACAGTCCCAAATTGGTCCCCTCTGATTTTCATCTTTTCCCAAAACTTGAAGAAGACCTTCGAGGACTTGACTTTGATAGTGATGAAGTGATGCAAGCAGAGGTGAGCTTGTGGCTCCTTCAACGAAGTTAAACATTCCATAGTGACAGTGTCAACAGACTAGTCCTTGTTGCGAGAAATGTGTTCGTCGCCCGGATGACTATGATGAGATATAAATAAGTAGAAATGAAGAATAAAGATGTAGAATGTAAATAACGTTTGTTTTATTTAAAAAGCTGTAAGAGCTTTCACTTAAAAAATTCGGAGGCACTACTTTTCAGCACACACTCATAATATGAATAAATACCATTGTCAGTTCTTAGCTATGTACACTCCTGGAAATGGAAAAAAGAACACATTGACACCGGTGTGTCAGACCCACCATACTTGCTCCGGACACTGCGAGAGGGCTGTACAAGCAATGATCACACGCACGGCACAGCGGACACACCAGGAACCGCGGTGTTGGCCGTCGAATGGCGCTAGCTGCGCAGCATTTGTGCACCGCCGCCGTCAGTGTCAGCCAGTTTGCCGTGGCATACGGAGCTCCATCGCAGTCTTTAACACTGGTAGCATGCCGCGACAGCGTGGACGTGAATCGTATGTGCAGTTGACGGACTTTGAGCGAGGGCGTATAGTGGGCATGCGGGAGGCCGGATGGACGTACCGCCGAAATGCTCAACACGTGGGGCGTGAGGTCTCCACAGTACATCGATGTTGTCGCCAGTGGTCGGCGGAAGGTGCACGTGCCCGTCGACCTGGGACCGGACCGCAGCGACGCACGGATGCACGCCAAGACCGTAGGATCCTACGCAGTGCCGTAGGGGACCACACCGCTACTTCCCAGCAAATTAGGGACACTGTTGCTCCCGGGGTATCGGCGAGACCATTCGCAACCGTCTCCATGAAGCTGGGCTACGGTCCCGCACACCGTTAGGCCGTCTTCCGCTTTTGCCCCAACATCGTGCAGCCCGCCTCCAGTGGTGTCGCGACAGGCGTGAATGGAGGGACAAATGGAGACGTGTCGTCTTCAGCGATGAGAGTCGCTTCTGCCTTGGTGCCAATGATGGTCGTATGCGTGTTTGGCGCCGTGCAGGTGAGCGCCACAATCAGGACTGCATACGACCGAGGCACACAGGGCCAACACCCGGCATCATGGTGTGGGGAGCGATCTCCTACACTGGCCGTACACCACTGGTGATCGTCGAGGGGACACTGAATAGTGCACGGTACATCCAAACCGTCATCGAACCCATCGTTCTACCATTCCTAGACCGGCAAGGGAACTTGCTGTTCCAACAGGACAATGCACGTCCGCATGTATCCCGTGCCACCCAACGTGTTCTAGAAGGTGTAAGTCAACTACCCTGGCCAGCAAGATCTCCGGATCTGTCCCCCATTGAACATGTTTGGGACTGGAACGCTGGTCCAACTGAGGCGCCAGGTGGAAATGGCATGGCAAGCCGTTCCACAGGACTACATCCAGCATCTCTACGATCGTCTCCATGGGAGAATAGCAGCCTGCATTGCTGCGAAAGGTGGATATACACTGTACTAGTGCCGACATTGTGCATGCTCTGTTGCCTGTGTCTATGTGCCTGTGGTTCTGTCAGTGTGATCATGTGATGTATCTGACCCCAGGAATGTGTCAATAAAGTTTCCCCTTCCTGGGACAATGAATTCACGGTGTTCTTATTTCAATTTACAGGAGTGTAGATAACAATTTCCTATACTGAATCGCACGTACATGTAAATAAGAAGCCTCTATGAGTTCACACTTGGTTGTGGGTCGTAAACTGTCAGGGGAAACAGCCCCATCAGAATTCACGGGAGGTCTCCTGGGCCATTCAAACATGTGCGAGGGACCTCCCCAGCAGTCACACTGTACCGTGTTTCTAGAAAAACTCATTTGGCGCCAAATACATGAAAATGAGAATCAGATTGTATCTCTAGGCTGTGCTGGAGAAATGGAGACTTTTTATCGAGCTGTATGTGGTCTGGGGATGAGAGCTGTTTTGGCAAAGTCCTTGAAGAACTACTGTGGACGGTACAGCAGGCTGTGAGAATTTGTCGAAATACACAGGCCATTAAGATAACATCTGTGAGTGTGGAATGGGCAGAGAAAAGTTTATGGCACCTTTTAACGTTGTGAAACACTGCCACTGCACTTACTGCCCGCAAGACAAATTGTTTAACGATATATGGAAACAGCTATCATCGGTTGGCCTAAACGATTTAGAAGCGGGAATAAGGAACACAGCTGTGCTTTCAGAGATCCACCTTTATTGACTAGCACGCGAACACAAACAGAGAGCGAGACAGAAGGACATAGTTTAGTAGAACGAAATATAACGAATTTTGCAACTGGTTAACCACTTTTTTTAGTGACCTAATTTTGTTCGTTATTGTTCGTTGCATTTGTTCGGGGTGGACATCTCTGTGACCCGTCCAAGTTTATCGTTGATCCGTTCACTCAGTTTTTTTTATTACAGGGGGCAGCTAACCCTCTGACCGAACAGGCTGAGCTACCGTGCCGGCGTCCACTTGAAATGAGAGTAAGGGAGGAAAAACAAAGTCTTTTAAGAGAGTTTCTCACTGGTTGGCACTCACAAAATTTCTCATCAAACCAATCAAAATTACGTGAAGCCAGAAAAAAGCGAAGACTGACTCGTCCTTGTTGGAAGCAGACTGTAGAACGTTACTCTACAGCCAGGCGCCGCCTCAGGCAGACTTTACTTCGGCAGCAAAAGGCTCTCATTCGGCAAAGCTGAGCTTAGACGCAAGTTATTGGTACAGAGCCAATGACTGCTTTTGCAGCAGCTAATTTTTTTTATGGTGTTGAGTAATTTCAGTCTTCACGCTGAAGTGTTGCTTGAAGCTAGAGGTTTAACATGCTTTCAGATACCTTGTACAGGTCTTCCAAGGCATTAGCTTAACATTGTCAGTGTTTATCAAACCATTTCTTTTGCATTTATGTCTAATAAACTGAGTTAATTAAGATCCTTGTTTAATTCTGTAGATAACAAATCCCTTGATCATTGTTTACGTGGGCCATCGATTTGATTATGTCAGGTATACAGGACCATTTTAGCATACTCCATTAATGATTCATATACTAAATCCATCAGAGCCAATAAATCTAAAACCAACAGCTTAAAAAGATAGTGTATGCAGTCCACACTGCGGCAAAGACGAAATATGGTAAGAGCTTGCCGCCAATTCGAATGGGAGCTGAGAGTGGTTAGGAACATGTAGGGAAGTTTCTACGACTTAATGGGATCTTGTTTCAGAATTGCACTAAGAAATTGGTGGCTCTGTAATGATTCAGGCACTTTGGAGTTTTTCACGAAAAACAGCCAGATAGCAATAACTGAACAAATTTATTTGTCAAAGATTAATAGCACGTCTGCTCCAATGTGGGCTGAAAGAAAACATAAAATAAGTCATTTCTTGAAATAGAACAACAATATTTCTGGCGGCTGAAGTCTGATTAGATTGTCGCTGAATTCAAGTACATTAGACACACACTTTATAAAGGTTAAAGTCTCGTAGATGCTCACTGTGAAAGTACAAACTGAAAGAACAAAGTTTAAGTCCGGCAGGGAGCAAAACTGTCTAAGTGCCGTTTGACAGTTAAACAGAAATACATTTACAAGTCGACAAATCTGCCCTCATGACAGGCTCCCCAACATCTTCAGCGAGTAGACCAAAAACATATTCTTAACTTCACAATTGGCAGCACCCAAGGCCACGGAGTCTAAGGTAGATGTTAGCAAGTACGTGGAGGTGTCTCTCAACGGAGGATGCTGATTGATGGAATCCTTGCAGAATCAGCGGCTGGCCTAGGAAACTTACTCAGAGTGAATTGGTCTGGGCTGGCACGAGTGCTGCTCTAAATACCATTCTGTCCTAGAATACAGCTGGGCCTATGTCTCGCAAATAGTCCGTGCGGCCCTTGGGTTACCTCCTTTGGTGGACGGTCGAAGCATGGTCGTCTGCCACAAAATTGTCGTCTGTGTGTTAGGTATCTTTGAAGTGGTGATGTGATGTTGGTTGTTGACACTACAGGTGTTAATCCTCGGTACCCCACTTGTGATATCTTCTAGCCAACGGCAGATTGAACAAATCGTCATGTCGTCATTGGAATCGTGTATTTGAATGTTTTTCCGTTGAACTGTGTATTCATAACCTGATCTTTTCTTCACCCAACCCCTTTGGCCGTTGTTGGACTACTGTCACAGCTAACTGAGTCTGTTTAAAGATTTTACCTTTTAATTTCGTTTTGTCTAGTCCGCCCCAATAGCTGAATGGTGCCGGCACAGTAGCTCAGTGTGTTCGGTCAGAGAGCCAGTTGGCCTCTGTAATAAAAAAAAAACTGAGTTAAAGGTTCAACAACGAACTTCAACGATGTCATGTGACGTTTGCAACGACTAAATACAACGATCAAAAGTGGTCAGCTTGACGGATTGCCGTCCTACTGGCCCGGGTTCGACTCCCGGCTGCGTCGGAGATTTTCTCCGCTCAAGGATTGGGTGTTGTGTTGTCTTCATCATCATTTCATCTCCATCCGGGGCGCAGGTCGCCCAATGTGGCGTCGAATGTAACAAGACCTGCACCAATGCGGCCGGACCTGCCCCGCAAGGGGCCTCCCGGCCAATGACGCCAAACGCTCATTTCCGTTTCCATTTCGTTTTGTCTATGATCGTTCTGAATTCATGCTGTGCTATTATCAAATCATGCTTTTGTTCTTGATTACATTTGCGATTATAATAATTTCGGATCGACTAATTCCAGTAGCTAGATGAACCCTAATCCCCTTATTACTATTGATTTTTGGAACAACCACACCATGAACTCATTTTCCATTAGTTTCATTGTGTGACAGCTTCTCCTTTCAATTTTAATCTGTGGGGAGCGATCTGCACCTCAACAGAGTCAGTTGAAGCAGATCAGGCTGACAGCCATTACAGGCATAAGAGCTCGGTGGGCACCTTCCACAGTAGTCTTCTACTTATTTCCAATATGGCTGGGTGTACTGAGTGGAAATATTAGTCCAATAACTAGATTTCATTTGCTTACATGTCCTAAATTTCGCAGAATATTTTAATGCGTCTTCGTGCAGTGGCAATAGTAATAAAAATAATAGCAGGCAGATAAGCACTGTACGCTTTTCCTCAAACACACCTACTGAATTTAGATTAGAGTAATGTGTGTTGGATAACTGGATTAAATTCGTGATTCCGACCTCTGCGATTTACATTTCTCCTTTAGTTATGGCCTGCTGTATAGTGTGGGAATAGATCCGTTTGAAATTTCGTTCATCACTAGTCTTCAGCTCTGTTCTCCAACAAACTACGGCCTTTGGTGAAAAATATAGTAAATACACTTTTAATGTTTATTTTATTCGGTGACAGAATGCAAAAAAATCACTTATTGTTGTGGTAGCTTTCCGTCGAGAGGAGATGAGGGTAACGAATTTCTTATCCTTGTATTATGGTGCTTTATGACAATATTTTACAGTGTCGTATTTTCTTTGGCCAGAATATCACAATTAATCACCGAGCCAAGTCACCAAGTCCTTTCATCCATACATGTATTTTCTCATCATTAGAAACTTTCCTACAGGAACGTGTATACAGAGTAAAAGGCACATTACTATAAACAAAACTAGGTCTACTTTGAGTCTTCGGGTCGATTCCATAATGCCAAGTTTTTTAGGCGATGACATCTCGGTCGGCAAAAGATTCCAGTCCAGGTAGCGATGCGTTCTCACAGCGGACAATTGCGAGAGTAAACCACCCACTGCCAGCTGCTCCAGTTGCGACATCGAGTGAAAAATTAACTCGACATCCACGGAAAAAAATCGGTCCATTCAGTATGACACTTTGTGCTGCTCCATTTGTGCCGAGTTTATTCTCCAGGCTTATTATGTGTTTGTAGACTGACAAAACTGAAATATCGGAAGCAATTTAGTTTTAGCACCTGAAAAGCGGAGAGAGCACAGTGCAGATTATTGTAAAGGCAAGGAATAAAGCGAAATGTAGGAGGCCAAAAATCCACAGAAACAGTGAACAGATGGAAGTCCATAGCTTTATAAATAAATGCACGGCAATGAAAAAGACGTCAGAAAACTACGCAAAACAAATAGTGACAGATTAACTTTCAAAATTGAATCTGTTACTGAAGAAGAGGCAGTAGATTAAGGGAATCAAGAGAGTGATGGATGCCAAAAACAGATATAAAAGCGATTTTGGTTGTGATGAAAAGTGGAGAAGCATTTGGAATGAGTCAGTCAGAAGGAATAAATACGAAGGCAGCATGAGAAGGCTGTGAAGCGAGGGAGCTATTTGGAATTATAGTTTGCAGGATTAGCAATTCTGTGACATTATGTAATTTTCGAACAGCCGCTAGCATCTGAAGAAGATTAAGCTGAACGCTGGTTGTGTTTACTAATTGCTCATATCACATCAATTACTGAAGACAGACACTGAGTTAATTTCAGAGCGGGAATATGACGATAAACTAAAACTATTCTGGCAGAATTATTCACAGAAAACGGTAAAAATCGATTACGGCTGTACCGCAACAAAATTTGATGAAACAGCCGAGTGAAAGTTTGACGTACCACCACCTTGAATCGTGCACAACTGTTTAACTCGACTACTATGAGACGTTACGATTGCAGAAACTTCTAACGATTAGCATCCACTTTCCCTTTTATTAGCTCTTACTGCTTTTGATGTGCTACAAACTCCACAACAAACACTTGCTTCGCGGCTGTTTATATAAGGAAATAACAGCTGTACATCTGATTAGTACGGTATGCAGAAATACGACCGTTTGCGCCATGTTCTCAAGAAGAAGAAAAGAAAGGAGGCAGAGGTTTTTGAAGTCTCGTTCACAGAGAGTTCATTAGAGACGGAAAGCCAGCTCGGTCGTAACGGGTTAGAAGAAAGGATCAACCGTGGCCTTGTCGAAGTAACCGTCCGCGTTTCTCTGAGACGATTCGGGGGAAACGAAAAACTGTCTACAGCTGCTTCATAGAGCTCTGTTCCAACAAATCTCACAAATGCGTAAACGTACTGCGATGTCACTGCAAGAATTCCCAGCTTGTTACAGACAGCCGCACGTGAGGTTCGTGAATTAACGTTCCTGTCCACAAATGGGCCATAGCAAGTGTACCGCCCACTTCCGTGAAGTCAGACAGAGGGCCGTTAGAAGGAAATGACCGTGCTGCACGCAGAGGGATGAAGTAAAAAAGAAGAAAAAATCAGGTGCAACACTGTCTCTGCTTATCCTGAAAGCTACGATTTGGAAATTTTCGCCTTTCTCCCTCGGGAGGAAGGCTTGCCATCACCTGTATATAGCACTAATATGATGCTGTTGTACACAGGAAGTCACAACGCTAGCGTAATGAAACGACGACGCTTGTTCATATTCAGCATGAACAAACGAAACGTGTTGCGCGTAAACAGCCGAAAGACCTTTTACCCTATGACTATACAATTCGAAGGAAATCACTGGAAGCTGGCACATCCATTAAGTAACTGGGACAGCGGGTACGGAGTGATTTAAAGTGGAAGATCACGTAAAAATAATCGCAGGAAAGGCACATATCAGAGTGTAATCCATTGGAGAAGCCGGCCGCTGTGGCCGAGCGGTTCTAGGCGCTTCAGTCCGGAACTTTTGTTATTATTTTCCATTATGTGCTTTTGTAAACATTCATTATAAAAACACGGCACAAAAATATGCGCTAAGGATTGTGCAGAAGACTATGGCACTCCAAATGACGAGTGACACGCAGACCGTGGACGGACGTGGCTGGACACTAGGCAGCACCACATATTGCTAAACGGCTGGCAGGTCTTTCGTGACGTAGTGCGACCTCGGGTGCAGTTGCTGGCGTGACATCACAGCAGGGCGACCACCCTGGGAGAGCGACCGGCTGACTCTATGTAATGTCTCTTGCAGCGGTCTCTCCGTGATACTTTCAGAAATTTTATAAATCATATAACTCAGTACATATCTCGAAATATCTCTTCTTATCTTACCGATTCCTAAACTTTAATATACGATGATAATCAATACAAAGTAGTTTCAAGCCCTATTATTCATTGGAGCGCCCATTTACTCCATGGAATAGCTTCTCTGCTGTCTATGTTTTTCTCTTAAGAAAAGAAGGATTCAGATCTTGCCGACTAGCCGTGAAAGAACGAAGATGTACATGTATGTATTGTTGAGCTAGTCGCCATCTTGATGAGATTCTGTATGAGAAGGAATTTAATACATGAACTAAACTAAAGTAAGTGTGTTCGCGTATTATTTAACAGATTATTATTGACAGTGTCTGCTTACTACGCTGTGTTGCACGGGATCAGTGGGGAACGTCTGATTTACACTGGACGAACCAGCCGTTTTGTATGCTCAAGATATCCAGTTCAGTACTTTCAATAAATAGGCTAACACGGTCTTACCAGCAGATCTCCGGTCTTCCCCATGTGATCACCGAAAGTTAATAATTATTACAAATGTTTTCAGGAGATCGACTGACAATTTTCGTCGCACCGAGACTTCGAAATTGCTTCACTGCCTTATGGAATTTAAGTTAAGCTCAATTTAATCAGGATAGAACAGTATTGAACTGTGTGAATGTGATAAGCCTGCTTTGTGAATGAAAATTCCCTTAATACACGCATGTTTTTTACTATCCTGATCAGTGAAACTAAATCAGGCCGGTGTGAGAGAGGTTTTTAAATTTCAGATCCCACAAAAAAAATATTAAATTTGGCTTCACTGTGACAGGACACATTTTTGAGCATTACTTAAACATTGTGTGAATTTTATGTTGCATGTGCACGAAAGAAAAGAACACGAGGCCTGTTCCAGAAGTCACAATTTCGCCACAACCTACGAGAACGTCGTTTAGGCCAGACAATATACAATTAAATTTTTGTAGATAGAAATTTAGAATAACTAATTAAATGTCTATCGGTGGACTTTGAATATTTTTTGAATCAGATTGATTGAGTGACTGTTGGGTTGAACTTTAGATAGTAAGTGTTTATTATAAGCGAATATTATGCAAAGTTTAGGTCAGTGACATTATTAACTCAGATACGAGTGACTTTATATATTTATTGTTCTGTGTACTAATGATTCTTACTAGGGCGGCTTATACAATGGCAATGCAACAGCAGAGCGAATCACAACAGCTCTCAGCTGTTTCTGAGGTTAGTGAAACATTAGACGCTATCTTAACTGAAGTAGTGCCTGGCGGCAACATTAATCAGGCCCCACAACAACGCTTAAGTGTTTCGACGTCATCTGAGCAGGACGAAATAAACCCATTGGCTGTAATCATGCAGCAGTTAACACTGTTAGCCAAAAATGTAACAGACTTAAGTAAAGCGCAAATAGAGACTAAACGGGAAATGGATGAACAATTAGCAGCCAATCAAGTGAAAGTCCAGGAGCAATTACTAGCTAATCAAACAAAGTTGAATGAGCAATTAGAAGCTAATCAAGCGGAATTAAATAATAAATTAGTAGAGAGTTTTCAGAAACTTGATGATAAATTAAATAAAACTGCGGAAGAATTGAAAATTCAGAATTAAAAGACAGAATTAAAATTAGCTGCTCAAACTGAGCAAATGCAAATAAGTTACGCCTAGACCTAACCGAGTATGTTGCTACTAAGCTTGATACTATTAAAGAGCAGTCGAGTCAATCCCACAGATAGTTCAAGCACAAGAACAGATGCAATGTTCTATGGCGGTAATTCCGGTATTAGTTGAAATTCAAGATGAATTAAAGCAACAAGTAAATGAGATGTCAGCAGATATGCAGGATTTGAGACAATCACAAGATCACGAAGGACATGCAAAATTTGGATAAGTCCATAAATAACATAAAGGAGAGACAAGACGAGGTTGATCATAAGGGAAACATTCTCGCGGGAAAATTCTCGCAGTTCAGTTTGGAAATTGCTTTAAGAGCATATGGACTATCAGACCAATTGTGTGATTGGATTGAAGAGTTCCTAGATAACAGGACGCAGCATGTTATTCTCAATGGAGAGAAGTCTTCCGAAGTAAGAGTGATTTCAGGTGTGCCGCAGGGGAGTGTCATAGGACCGTTGCTATTCACAATATACATAAATGACCTGGTGGATGACATCGAAAGTTCACTGAGGCTTTTTGCAGATGATGCTGTGGTGTATCGAGAGGTTGTAACAATGGAAAATTGTACTGAAATGCAGGAGGATCTGCAGCGAATTGACGCATGGTGCAGGGAATGGCAATTGAATCTCAATGTAGACAAGTGTAATGTGCTGCGAATACACAGAAAGATAGATCCTTTATCATTTAGCTACAAAATAGCAGGTCAGCAACTGGAAGCAGTTAATACCATAAATTATCTGGGAGTACGCATTAGGAGTGATTTAAAATGGAATGATCATATAATGTTGATCGTCGGTAAAGCAGATGCCAGACTGAGATTCATTGGAAGAATCCTAAGGAAATGCAATCCGAAAACAAAGGAAGTAGGTTACAGTACGCTTGTTCGCCCACTGCTTGAATACTGCTCAGCAGTGTGGGATCCGTACCAGATAGGGTTGATACAAGACATAGAGAAGATCCAACGGAGAGCAGCGCGCTTCGTTACAGGATCATTTAGCAATCGCGAAAGCTTTACGGAGATGATTGATAAACTCCAGTGGAAGACTCTGCAGGAGAGACGTTCAGTTGCTCGGTACGGGCTTTTGTCAAAGTTTCGAGAACATACCTTCACCGAAGAGTCAAGCAGTATATTGCTCCCTCCTACGTATATCTCGCGAAGAGACCATGAGTATAAAATCAGAGAGATTAGAGCCCACACAGAGGCATACCGACAATCCTTCTTTCCACGAACAATACGAGACTGGAATAGAAGGGAGAACCGATAGAGGTACTGAAGGTACCCTCCGCCACACACCGTCAGGTGGCTTGCGGAGTATGGGTGTAGATAGATGTAGATGAACACTATGAGGGTAGTCATAATGACTGTAATTGTAAAAGCAATACTGAGGAGAAAATGCTGAAACAACGTCAATTCCAGATCTACAACCCACACAAGAAAAATGTTCATCCCGTAGTGTTTATAAGAAGTTTTAGGGGAGTATTGCCAAAAAATTGGAGTGAGTGGAAAAAGGATAGTTTCGTGACCGGTTATATTCAGGGGTCAGGAGCTATATGGGCATCTGATATGATATCAACTTGGGACACATATGAAGATTTTGAACGAGCATTTCTATCCAAATACTGGTCCGAAGGAGTACAAGAACGTTTAAGGCAGGAGGTATTATACCCGGAACCCCTTTAAAGAAATACTTTGAGAAATATATAAACAAATCGCGGTATTGGGGTAAGCCTATGCCTCTACAAGACGTGATTGGCATATTCAAATCTCGACTTTCGGCCAGCATCAGAAATAGAATGCTGTATATTAATGAGCATGACCTTGACTCTTTCATGACTACGCTTGACACTATAGACATGATCGAGGAAGATGAACATCGGCCAAGACAACCGGCTATGCAGAGGAGAGCGATTGAGGCGCGAAACGCAAACCGGAACGGAAACGGATTTAATGATTATTATACTAGGAATAGTCAGAGATTCAACGGAAACAATTGCAACGGAAACGGAAATTTCAATAACAGTGCTGCGAGGGGCAGGTTCAGAGACAATCGAACAGGCCGCAGATACAATCCAATGTTTGGAAATTCAAAAGATTATCAGAACCAGCAGTTTTCAAACAATAATAATGCGTACAGGAATTCTGACCCTCGATTTGAAGCAAATAACACAACCAGTCATCAACAATAACCAATCATAATAGAAGTAGTAGATGATTCAAGAGGAAATAATAATCGACATTTAAACTGAAGAGGGCCGCTTTATGCTCCGTAAAGTCGGCCGGGCAATACAAAAGGGGCAAACCTGTTTTAAACGAAATTAATTCCGTGGCAATGTTGAGATATAATGAAGGCGAATTAATGACAGATGAATTGACGAGAGACTTAGAGGCCTGTGTAGTCGAAGATAAAAGGGTTCCTGTGTCTGAGATCATCACAGAAGTGGGAGGAATTTTAACCAATGTTGTATTGGACACAGCTTCATCTACAGACGTAGTATCCGGAACTTTGGTCCGCAGAATTAGTAAAATTAAGAAAATCCCTGTGCTACCAGTACAAAATTGCCGAGTTATAGGTGCAGTGGGAGCAAAATCCCGGAACGTCAAGATACAAACGCTTATAGAGATAAAATTGGGAAATGTAGCTAAACAATGCACATTCCTTGTAGTGGAAAAGTTGTTAGTAGATTCTATTCTTGGCATTGGAACTTTGCAAGCGTGCAATTGCAAGTTGGACTTGGTAGAAGGAAAGGTGCATTTTGAAATCGAAGATCAATTTGTTACACTGATCTTACTGAGAAAGGAGGCAGTGTGTGAGCGATATTTCCGTGGTGCTGCTGTGCAGTTGATTTGTGCTGAAAAGAATAATATGTGCCGACTACCGATCAAGTCAATTCAAGTAGAGGATTTCAGACAAACAGTCGAACAGAAGATTGCTGAGTCAGATTGCCTAACGGATAGTCAGAGGGAACAATTATTCAATGTATTAACATAATATGAGTCAGTTTTCGATTAAAAACGCGGAATTATTAGAGGATATGTTTGTACATTACAGATTAAGCCCCATAAGACATTTTGCCGCACACAATCCCATTCCCTGGCGATTAAAACAACCAGTTCAGGAAGAGATACAAAAAACGTTAAACTGGAATCTTATTGAACCGTCGAACAGCCCATATTGTTCTCCGTTGCTTGTTGTACCAAAGACAGGAGGAAAAGTTCGATTGGTATTAGATGCAAGAGAAATTAACAAAATTGTAGTACCTATGCGCACACATCCGGAGAACATCGATGAGTTAATACAGAAATTTCAAGATGTATCCCATTTAACCAATATTGATTTGAGAAGTTTGTTCTGGCAAGTCCAGTTAGACAAGGACTCAAGAAAATATACTGCTTTTATATATGGAGGGAGAAGCTGTCAGTTCAAGGTCGTTCCGTTTGGTCTCAATATCAGCTCTGGAGTTTTTATTTCTGCGTTGGACTATGCCCTAGGATCAGAACTACGTGGTCGAATAACAATTTTTGTGGACGATTTATTAATTGCCTCTAAAACTTGGGAGGAACATGTACAACTTATTATGAGGATTTTTGCTGTGTTCAAACAAACTGGTATAACTGCAAATCTAAAAAAATCCCAATTTTCTCTACAGAGAATTAAATTCTTAGGACATATGATTAATGCAAAAGGCATTCTTCCAACAGAAGCGAAGATTAGTGCGATAAAAAAATTTTCCAACTCCAAGAAACAGAAGACAACTGAAAGGCTTTATAGGCCTGGCTTCATTTTTCCGTCGATTTATTAAAACTCAAGCAATGAACTCTGAAGCACTAAACCGGCTCCTGAGGAAAGATGTACCATGGCAATGGTCTAATGATTGTGAAAAGGCTTTTTGGGAAATTAAGGATCAACTGATAAATGCTCCGTTATTATACCACCCTGATATGAATGTCGGATTCTGTTGAGCCACTGATTCATCAGATGTGGGATGAAGATCTTGTTTATTTCAAATTAGGTATATCGATGGTGTAAAAACCTTTGTCCAATTGCATTTGCTAGCAGAGTTTTATCCACCTGTGAAAGAGCATATACCACTACGGAATTGGAAGCTTTAGCAGTTATTTGGTCTTTGAAAAGGTTTAATTATTGTGTATATGGCTCAAGGATAACCGTTTATTGTGACCACCAATCGCTAGCCTTTTTACAAACTTGTAAGTTGCTGCATCCTCGCTTATCAAGGTGGACGCTGGTGCTGCAAGAATATCAGTTTCAAATTATTCATGTAGCCGGAAAAGAAAATATTATAGCTGACGCGTTGTCAAGATCTCCAGAAGGAATAACACCTGAAATGGATGCAAATAATAAGGCAGAATTTCCAGTGCTTCTTCTTCAAGAAAATAATTACAAATTACATTATATTCATTTATGTAAGACAATGGCTCAGCTTCAGAAGTATCGGCGATGGAATGCTATAATACGACAATTCAAACAACAAAACCCTACGGTGGGTGGAATACTACCGGCTTGTGAATAATATTTTAAGTTTTAAATCTGGTAAGACTGAGAATCCAAAGTGGTGTGTCTGCATACCCGAAGAATATGAAGAACGATTAATTTGGTTTACACATTTGACCTGGGGTCATGTTGGTGTTGTAAAGTGTGCTAATAAGATTAGATATTATTGTTACTTCCCAAATATAAGGCGAAAAGTGCAGAAAGTCATACAGAAATGTGTTCTCTGTCAAAAGGTTAAGCCGGACAACAAGGGAAATAAAATTGCGCTTCACTCAATAATACGTGAAGCACCAAGATCACTTATATCATGTGATATTTGTGGACCATTTCCTAGAGCCAGAGGTGGTGTTAAGTACATTATTGGATTCTGTGATGTGTTTACAAAATATGTTCAATTAATCTTATAAAATCAGCAACTGCAAGAGCTGCCGCAGTAAAGTTTGTAAATGACTGCATTCCTCATGCAGGGATTCCAAAATCTATAATCTCTGACAATGCGAAGATATTTACTGGATATTAATGGAGAAAATTAGTATCACAACTAGGAATAAAACAGATATTTACATCTTGTTATCATCCACAAGGGAATTTAATTGAACGGGTTTTCCGAGAACTAAACAGATTCATGAGAACGTACTGTCATGATAAACAAACTACCTGGATAAACTATTTGACCGAGTTTGAGCAGATTTATAATAACTTACCACATAGTTCTACAAACTTTACCCCGAATGAACTGATGTTCAGAGATAACGAAAGAAACTTTGGGTAGATAACTTGCCTAAACTCGAGGACACCAAAATGTCATGGGAAGAAAAAATTCGCAATGCTCTCATTAATATTACGGAGAAAGCAAGACAGCGAAAGGAAATCCATGATAGAAACATCAAACGGATTCAGACTTTCAATATCGGACAGAAAATTCTTTTAAGAAGACACATCAAGTCATCAAGGTTGAAGAAGACCATCAGAAAATGGAATCTAATTTATACAGGTCCATATATAATAGTTGATATACCGAATCCTGGTGCGTATTTATTAGCATATCCGGATTCTAGAAGAATAAAAGGATTATTTCCCCATGCAGACCTAAAGAGGTACTTTTAAGGAAAGTGTGGCAAATTAAATGAAAAGTCTGTATGAAGTATTTGGGTGTTGAAAAAAAAAAGTTGAAGTGCGAAGGACAGTATGCCTCAGCTACTGTGATAGGTTAAATAACAGTATGCCAAGCATCTATGATAGTTTAATGAACAGTAAGCGATTGCTTCTGTGGTAGTATAGGAATATTTAGAAAAGTAAGTGGAGCTGTAGCTATTGCTGCTGCGAAGACTGACGGGTTATCTGTCTACCCGATGATCACCAAAGAAGCTTGTGCATGTGAAATAATATACATTCAGGGAGTGTTAATCTCCAGTGATAATAAGTTTACTGAAACTATATGATCGAATACGGCGCTTGCGTGTGAAGTTAGTGTTTGTAAACTGACAGTTCACAGGAGAACAAATGAACCGCGTTAGGAAATTAGAATCGATTGCAACTGTCCACAGACATAAAGACTCGCTGGTTTTTTTGGCGCGAGCTAAATTCTATTCAAGAGAATTTAATTAACTAGCTTAGTGTGTGTTTATAAAATTAGAGTTAATAAGAAAGTTCTTCATTGAATTTATGATAATGTGTCATTTTCCAGTTGGATTTGTTATATTGCATTCATATATGTTCATGAGAAAATGCGGCAATCGGAGTAAAAAAGAAAAAAAATTGATCGTCAGTCACTACTAACAAAGATTAATTTCAGCTGGAGAGGTCATGCAGTAAGACTTAATTAAACGTTCTCTTTCAGCAAAATTTAATTGTAATCATGTATGAATAAGATTTTTTTTTTTAATTGTCTCAAATAATTAATTTTCTAATATTCTGACATGCTATCCACATTCGTACTTGAAACCAAATTAGGAAAGATTCAGATCTACTTCCTCCTGTAAATCCAACGAAACAAAAACAAACAGAAAAAAAACAAAAACAAAAAATTAAAACCAGGATTAGAACCTTTCGGCTTACTCAAGAAGATGGATGAAATTATCCATGTTTTCAAAAATTGTTTCCCGATCTGGAGTTGTGATATTATGCAACTACAGTATCGATTAAGACACCTAGGTGTGGAAAGTATAAGACGAATGGATTTTCCCATTCCTCAGATGGAAGATTGGATGGATCAGGTCCATATTTGAGTTCAAAATGAATCTGAAGAAATTCGACTAACCCTTCTCTTCCGGTAATCTTTAATAGTTGACCATTCCTTAGACGAATTTCGATTGTTTCATGCCACAATCCTGAGTACCTGTTTCTGAAGTTCCTTCTGGTCTCTCAAACCCGTTACGTCTCCTGTCCGGTACGCCAATGCGACGCCTGTCCTCCGTGCCGTGTCCCGTTTTCCTGTTCGATCAGTTTCACCGCAGTTCAGCAAGACATCAATGAAGAAAATTTTTCAGAAGATTGTAAAAATTTGCATGTGTAAAGATTCTTTTTTTTTTGGCTATGAGGCAGATTTTATCTTTCCTATGAATTCTAGAATATCTCTCAAATTTCTAAATTATTCTGTCTTTCCTATCATCTGTGATGCCTAGTTGGGGTCTAAGCCTCCAGGTTTTCCGGGGTTTCCCTGTGAAGGCCAGTTCCTGAATCGGTAGACCTGATTAACAACTGTATAAGTCCATCTTCCCTGGTTGTGTACGTGGGATGCGGGTATGCCCCAGTACACGTAAAAGGAACAACTAGGTATCTAGGTAACGAAGATCGGTGTTACCTATACCAAATCTCTATCAATTCTTGTAATCAAAAAATCTTACTACCTTCTTAAAATTTATAGGAACGTATGTTCCACAAATTCTAACGAGTTAGCTAAGCCAACAGTTAGGTCGCAAAGTGGATACATATCAACTTTGCTCGCTGCGAGGGGCGATGTAATGTCTCTTGCAGCGGTGTCTCCGTGATATTTTCAGAAATTTTATAAATTACATAACTCAGTACATATCTCGAAATATCTCTTCTTATCTTACCGATTCCTAAACTTTAATATACAATGATAATCAATGCAAAGTAGTTTCAAGCCCTATTATTCATTGGAGCGCCCATTTACTCCATGGAATAGCTTCCCTGCTGTCTATGTTTTTCTCTTATGAAAAGAAGGATTCAGATCTTGCCGACTAGCCGTGAAAGAACCAAGATGTACATGTATGTATTGTTGAGCTAGTCGCCATCTTGATGAGATTCTGTATGAGAAGGAATTTAATACATGAACTAAACTAAAGTAAGTGTGTTCGCGTATTATTTAACTGATTATTATTGACAGTGTCTGCTTACTACGCTGCGTTGCACGGGATCAGTGGGGAACGTCTGATTTACACTGGACGAACCTGCCATTTTGTATGCTCAAGATATCCAGTTCATTACTTTCAATAAATAGGCTAACACGGTCTTACCAGCAGATCTCCGGTCTTCCCCATGTGATCACCGAAAGTTAATAATTATTACAAATGTTTTCAGGAGATCGACTGACAATTTTCGTCGCACCGAGACTTCGAAATTGCTTCACTGCCTTATGGAATTTAAGTTAAGCTCAGTTTAATCAGGATAGAACAGTACTGAACTGTGTGAATGTGATAAGCCTGCTTTGTGAATGAAAATTCCCTTAATATACGCATGTTTTTTACTATCCTGATCAGTGAAGCTAAATCAGACCGGTGTGAGAGAGGTTTTTAAATTTCAGATCCCACAAAAAAATATTAAATCTACATTACTGCTTGGCCACGTCGGTAGTGTCAGCTACAGGCGACCCATCCCCCTCCCTCCCCCTCAGGCGATAGGGCAGGCAGCTAGCTGACATGATAACACTGGGGAAGCTGAAGGTCAACAGAGGTGTGCATAGAGTCCTGCTGATCCCTTTCACTCTCGCCATCAGAGAGTGAAAGCAATTTCAGGTATTGCAGCTGAAACCATGAACAACGGTGCCTCATCTACACCCAACAGGTAATGGAGACTCATCCCTGATATCACACGATCACCTGTCGCCATTGTTGTTTGATACAAGAGTCTCGAGAGCCTGGACCTGACTGTTATGCCTCTGCCAATGAGAAAGGAGAGATTAGAGAGTACCGAACCAACTCTCCAGATACTTGCCACAATGCTGACAATTGCTGCTGGAGGACTGTCTTAAAAATCAGCAACAGTTTGTCAACTGTTGGCACGTCTCTGGTCTGTCAATAATCCAGATGCCTACCTGTTGCTGCCATAGACAGGACACAGGTTCTGCCACAGACACTGCTGCCACCACTCATGTGTTAAGTAAAAGGGGCAGCCCTTCTCTTAGCACCATCTCATCCCCTTACAGCTGCCATGTCCAACCTGCTGTGTTTATTCATCTGACTAATGTGAAATTAATTTTTTGGGCTTCCTAAATACCCTTGAGAAGGGAGCTGTTGGACACTTAAAACATGTTTGTATTTTTTTTAATTCTTATTTTTGTGTGCCTTGCTGTAGTTATTTGATTAGTATAGATGTAATCTTTCACTTTTTTCCTTCTTACCATGTGTGTCATAAGGAACAACACCATTCTCACATGTGTACTGGGGTACAAAATCACTCTCATCTATAATCTAATGTTGACAAAAGATCACACACAACAAATACACTAATATTCAAACTGCTTTTTGAAACTGACGCTTATTTTTATTTTGTCTTTGTCATTTGTGTGAAGTCTCACTATGTTTCACATGTCATTTAAAAGATGTTTACTTTGTGTTAACACCATTTACACCATTGTAGAAGAACAGAAAGACATCTTACTTTGAAATAATGTTAACAGATGACACATGTCACAAGACACACACTTGACTTGTCTAGATTTGCTGAATGCTTGGATAAAATTTGCCATGTTGTTTGTTACTATGGAAGATTGAATCAATGTGAGTGCTTGGGCAGGGGTAAAAAAATCTCTGATGCAGAGAATGCTCAATGCCCAGCAATACTGTATTGTGGTTAGGGAAACCAATCACGTCTGACCTCAGCTTCAGTGTGAATGAGTTAGTAAAATGTCTGAATGACCTTTTTAACCGTTTAATCATCGTATTTAGGGTCAGGAGTGTATGTCGAAGACCTGAGGGTCCACAGGATCTATCCTGACACCCAGAAAGTCAAAAAACTTTTGCAAGTGCACACCAGTGAGCGTGTCTATGGGCCTTGGTTGAACGAGGTCAAGACAGGGTGTGTATTTTTGGTTTTTGCTTGCAAAGCTGTCATGGTTCAGCATGTCATTCTCGAAGACCCAGTTGAAGTGTCATAAATTCTTCTGCTCCATGTCATAGTAACCTGTTTAGTGGAGTGTGACACTCCTCATGCACAAATTATTGGGTATGGGGAGGTAGTAAGATGTGGTATGCCACTCTCTAAGTTTAGCAACATTGTCAGTCGAATTAATGTTCATATTTTAGGGCATGACCTCGGTGTTGCCCGGCACTACATTTGATATGTGTGGCTTATGACTTTTTTTACATCAGGAGGTTGTAGGCAGAATGTTCCTATTACTGCATGTGTAACCGGTAGAGAAACTTGTACCTGAGGGGTCATAGTGGAGGAGATGGAGAACAGGGGGAGAGATGAACTGGGGGCCATAACTGCTGAGTGCAGCGACCTGGCTGTGTGAGTGATTCTGGGAACCAGCACTCAGTTCTGGCTGAAGCCCTCCTCTCCTTCTTCTTGTGATCAGACAGAAGGGGTCTGGTTGACAAAAGATTGTACCTGGGACAGGCAGCAGTCCATCACGAAGGCAGCCAGTTGGCAGAAAGTGGATGGAAGAAGTCATTTAAGAGAGACTGCTGTAAACTGAGCTTTTGTGCAGATGCTGGGAAGTTCATAGAATTCCGTGTATTCTCATGTTAGAAGCGGGGACAATACAGACAGAGTGGCTGGTGCACATTTTTGATGGGGGCAAGACTGTAACTCCTCTCACGCCAGGAAGTTGTCAGGTTCTCTCAGCGCGCGGCAAATATATATCACGGAAACCAGTGTCTGGGAAGCTTAACGGCCTTCTTTCGGAAATTGGAAATGGTCAGCCTGGAAAGATTAGATCTCTCCGTAACTAAGGGACTGTGGTCCTGTCTAGGTAGATGGTTTTTCTTTCTTTTTTTGTCAAAACATGGCCATGCTTGCCATGAGAACGATGCTTCCCTAGTCTAAAATCGCCTTTTTTCAGACAAGAGAGATTTGGAGTCGCTGATTTGCTTCTCGCAGGATATACAACTAGGCAGCTTACTCCCCCAGTGTGAGACCCTAGTGCTGAGTCTGAATTGGGTACCATACCAACAGAACAGTCAAGAGGGGAGATTAAATGAGCAGAGGATAGTTCGATAGGTTTGTGCAATGTGGGGACGGTTTTGTCTTTGCCATTCGGCTCCCACACCGAAGCTTGCTGGAAAGTGATTGTGCTTCTTCACCCTCTTCTTCTCCTGGTCCTCCACCTGTGAAGAACTTCAGGTCTTTGTCTAGTGGGTGAGACTTGCAGTCTGTATCTTGTGGTGGACTAAGAGGCAGTGGCACTTTCCAACTACACCGACAGTGGGACTGCATATCATCTAGGACGTACTGTGTCACGAGGGTGAATTTATTCGTGCTGAGGCGGCTGTCTGATGTTCACCACACACAATCGTGCCTGCGAGCCAAATTGTTTTGTCCAGATCCGCGGACGGGTGCACCTGATATTGATACCTGCTGCGATTTCAGGGCTCTGATGGGGATGTTTCCCACCTTCTGTTAATCAGAACGCCAGACCGCGTAGTTAGCAAATTTTCGTGGACGCGTCAGAACGATACAGCTGCCGCAGTGCACCTCTCCTCGCCTACAGCGCGCCATTCTCTGCTGCCGCCTGAATCAAGGAGAGAGAGTAAGATACTGCTGCACTGGCGTAGGATTGTTAAATGGTATTCACACCTCAGGTGAACCATAGTCTATGGTATACTTGGTCGTAGTTGATTCTATTTGAATAAATTTGGACCTCACGTTGGATTCATGTAAACAAAGTCAGATTGCATTGTAAAAGGGATTAATTCAGGGTGAACTTTATGTATCTTCCACCCCAATTTATGCTTTGACAATCGAGCAACATTCCTTCTCTGTTTTTTGTTTGTCATTTTTGAGTAAGATTTGTCAGCTAGTTGTAGTTACAAGAGGATTAATAAAACTTGTCATTATTTTGTAAACTTAGATACGCCATTGTTTTCATTCATACTCCCTCAACTATTCACTGTTTTTATTTTATTGTAATGCTACATGGGTACACCAGCAATTTAAGGTTGAGTCTATTCTGTTAATTAATTTGATTATTAATCTGAGTTGTGAAAGTGACCAGAGGCACAGGAAACCAAAGTATCATGAGTAAATTCCCTAATTCATATATAAAAATTAAGGATGTGGCTGACAATTTGAAGAATATTGAGAAGATAATACTTTTCTTCACTTAAAAATAATAACATTTGGTCTCACTCAGACAAATATTTATGATTAAAGGAAGCAACAGCTTGCATTCTCTTTCAGATTATAATGTTGCTACAGCATCGTCAATGGCAGCTACACTGATACTGAACAGAACCGAACCGCCGTAGAAGGTAAGACAGTATCTGCATCTATTTACAGAATTTATTTGGGAAGTGTTTTGCTGGTTGCGTGCAGTTAAATAACGTAATGTGTAGACATTGTGAGTGAGCATTTCACGAGAAGATTATTTTAATTTAATACTGTCAATGTTCAAAGTTCCTTTCATTAGAAATTTCCAAAGTAAATAATTTTTGTTTTATTGGCTACCTTCCGCAGTTTCCCATTATCAAAAATTTTTCGTTAGATACTTTGAATGTCACCGTCAGCACGCTGACATAGCATTTCCTTCATTTTCCTAAAAAAATCCGTTCAGACGATTTCTTAGATTGTTCCTTCAACAATACTACTTCCTACTCAGTTACCCACTCTTGTCAAATTGATGAACTCTATCAGCAAGTCTCCGACCTTTCTCCCTTTCTGTCGTTGATGAAAGTGGTATAGAAAGTGTTGCGAAGTATATGATTCTGGATTTATGACATTCGCTTTTTTAGTGGTTTTTCCTATTTCCCACAGCTCCATAACCAAGAGATGTCTGGCATATAGCACGTGGCGAAGTATTGTGCCCCTATGTGGCTGTAATGTTGACATAACTCCTAGAGAAGCTGCCCAAAATCCTTGAAGGATATATTGTCTAGAACCCATGTATAAAAAGTCATGTAGGTGGAAGGAATGTGTCTTACTATTACTGCATTTAGTTAATGAAGAAAGTTAAATATTAGCGTGTTGTTTCGTGCAACTTAAGAAAAAGCACGGGGTGTTTTCCCGTGAGAATGAGGAGTTCATTCAGCGGTAGGGAGGAAGCCAGCTGAATACGGCCCGCCAATTCGTTTCGCGTTTACCCGCAGAGGTCTCGTGTACAAGAAGCAGCGGTCAGAGATTTTGACGTGTGCTCTGCAGGATGATACATTTTTTTTTCTTTTTTACACAAATTCCTATTATTGCGAGCATATCAGGTGGCCTTGTGTGGCGGTGTGCTGTAGAATACCTGCTTTTGGTTTCGTAACTGATCCTGTTAGTTCCAGTAACATCAACGTTATGTAAAAGAATATTTTAGGGAGTAGTTTGTTAGCCTATATTGTAGGCTGAAAACAGCAGTGTTAAACTATTAAGGGCTCTTTGTAAGCAGCAACTTGCAAACGATATAACATAGACTAATTTCTTATTCTAAATGGCCAAATGTCACTGGAAGACTTTGTGATACGAGACGTTCGTCGGCAGCCGGAGCCTATACGGTGCTTCCGTCTCCATACAGACCTAGCAGAAAAGAGTTCCTGACACCCCACTTTCAAATCGGCGGCAATTTGACTCACACTTGATCGTTGATCTCCTGGTACGACTCTGTGGAGGCAACGTGAATTACTCACATTTTCTGAGCAAACGTACGCAGAAACCTATTAGTGGGCACTAACATCCGCTGCGTCCACCCTTCGCCTTTATGACGACTTGACCTGGACTGGGGACAGTTTCAATGACGGGTCTGAATATCTGAGGAGGAAATGCAAACCAGTCTATCTCAGGAGCTGAAACTAGAAAAGGTAGCGATATTGGATGCTGGGGTCAATGTTCTAACTCATCGCAGACATATTCCACTTGTTTGATTTCAGTACGCTGGCCAGACCATTACATTTCAGGAATGCTGTTGTCCACGAATCGCTGCCTCACTGATGCTGCTTTATGATAGAATACACTGTCATGCTGATACAGTCATCGTCTTCCGAACTGTTTCCCTACTGTACACTGTATAAAATGCTATAAAAAGTGTTCACATCTTTCTGACTTTAACGTTTTCTTACGTACAATAAGGGAGCCACAGCCTAATGAAAAACGCACCCATATTGTAACACCATATTCTCCGTACTCTTTGGTGGCACTACACAAGAAGGCGGCTAACTTTCTCGAGGCATTCGCCACACCCACACCCTTCTATCGGATTTCCACAGGGTATAATGTGACTCATAACCCAAAATCACTAGTTCCAGTCATCCAATGCTCTGTGGCGTGCTCTTCACAATACCTCATACGTCGCTTGGCATTGACTACAAAAATCTGTGCCTTACGTGAAGCTGCTATGCATTGTACCCCATTCCTTTTAACTTCCTACGCACAGTCATTGCTTTAGTTCGACAACTGGTAGCGATTTGGACCTCACGAGTGATTCCTCTCGCTGATTTCAGGCGATTTTCTTACAACGTTCTGAACCGTATTTTATAATAATATGCATCTAGCAACTAACAGTGGAATCCATACACATCAGCCAATGTTCAGAGCTCCTTAAGAGCGCCGTAATATTTTAAGATTTGCTTAATTTTAAGCAACGTTGGTGAGTTAAATAAAGCTGACTTCTTATTTCACGGGAAGAGGAGTACGTATTAGGCCAGTGACGGGTTAGAGGATGTGAGAGGAAGAATTTTTCATTGCTCATCTTCCAATACTGACAAGTCATGGGCGTCCGCGATTCGTACCGAGGCCGGCCGCGGTGGTCTAGCGGTTCTAGGCGCTCAGTCCGGAACCGGGGGACTGCTACGGTCGCAGGTTCGAATCCTGCCTCGGGCATGGATGTGTGTGATGTCCTTAGGTTAGTTAGGTTTAAGTAGTTCTAAGTTCTAGGGGACTGATGACCACAGATGTTAAGTCCCATAGTGCTCAGAGCCATTTGATTCGTACCGATCAGCTGCTATACTATACATTTTGTCAAGGAAGGAGTATGGTTTCGTGAATGCACATTACGGAGACGGACATCTTCAAATGCAGCACTTATCTGTAGCAAGGAATATGAAATTAAATACAATGAAATGAGTAGAAGTAAAATTATATTCAAAACATTTTGTAAACATTTGTGATCGTGTCTCATTTTGCATGATGCATTAAATATAATTACAATTACTGTTATTAATCAAGTAATCATCCACTCATGCAGAGAACACAACAACCCTTCGTTAGGAAAGTACAGCGTGAAACGATTGGGGTCACTGGGGTGGCAGCAGTCTGAAACAGAAGAAGGTCGACGTGAAGTGTTCCGAATGGTGCCGAATATTAATGATCAGTAATTGGTGGCCAGCGGCCAACTTATCTCGCCTTTATCGTAGGTAGGCTATTGGGAGTTCATAACATACTGATCCATATAGGTTACGCATTAATTATAAGATCGGTACAGATGTTACAATGTCAATATTGGTTCTGGAGCAAAAACGTTCCACGACCATTGCTTTAGAGCCTTTATCTTGAGTCATACGATTGGTGTATCATGTGTTAATTTTGTGCATTTCGAACTGAAAATGATCGAGGATGATATTTATTCCTTTTTGAATGTGCGTATGGAAACTGTTGATGATGTTTCTTTTCTCAGAAATATCAGATGATGGTAGTTCGTTTATTGTACTCACTGTTCCCCGTGCATTATTAACTCTAACAAATACTGTCCTCCCATCGCAGACAACGGCATCACCAAAATTCAGCGCATTTTATTTGGAACAGTGTTGTATATTACTATAGTATGTAATTAATAAACCAACCATTTTACATTTTGCTCACAAGTACCTTCCAATTAAGCAAACAAAAATAGATTATTAATCTCTCTGGGACAATGGTTATAACTGCCAGTCTTTTGTTTTGGCAAAACATTATCCAAGATGCTACTCCATGCTGGTGTAAAATGAATGTCCACAACAGAAAATTCTGAACGCGAAAATGAAGATTTGGCCCTGTCTGACTACCCCCTAAAGCACATCTTAGAATCTCTTAGTGGTAGCCGGCCGGAGTGGCCGAGCGGTTCTAGGCGCTACAGTCTGGAACCGCGCGACCGCTACGGTCGCAGGTTCAAATCCTGCCTCGGGCATGGATGTATGTGATGTCCTTAGGTTAGTTAGGTGTAATTAGTTCTAAGTTCTAGGGGACTGATGACCTCAGCAGTTAAGTCCCATAGTGCTCAGATCCATCTGAATCATTTTGATCTACAGTAGCGCCCAACCTCACTGGAAATAAAATTTACGTGATCACAGCTGTTTAGCCTTATAGCCCTAACAAGCCGAAGCAATTAGCAATATCGCTGTATGTACTGCATCCGTTGTGTCGGAGTGATGGTTCTCGTACACGTCTGCGACGACGGAAGAACTACAGTCACAAAATATAAAAAGAAACCTCATTCAAACACTAGGACGGCAGAAGACTGTCCTCTGACTAATATCTAATACTCTCTTCTCCTCTCTGTGTTCTACAGACGAGAAATGCGAACTCCCAGCCGCAAGGACAGAGTTCAGATAACGCCTCAACGTGAGTATAGGCAGAAGAAGTGCTCTCAATCACTGATCGCTGAGTACTCAACGATGACTCCCTACCCGGAGGCGAAGTCCAGAATTGTATAAGTTCGCAACAGTACAGTGCCTAACCGTTCTAACTATAAAATCTCCTGAGACCAAAGACAGCAAGTCCATCTGTACCAATAAAAGGTGACGCTGTGCGACCGTCAAACACGGGCGCCCAAAACGGAAGACCTCTTTCTCTCCACTGCTGGAGTCCCAGCAAAGCTCGGCTCCCCTCCCTCGTAATTGTAGAAAGCGAATCATCTTCTCGAAACAACGGAATACTCTCCATCTCTACAGATTCTTCCGAACCTCGACCAACCAAATTTTAGCCTTTTGTCGTCCAGTCCGGGAAGTTTGCAAGGAAATACCTATCCCCGTTAATTAGGAATACATACAACGGTACACTTCTCTGAATAAAAATCCTAGGAAATAACACAGCCTGCGTGATTTCTGAGGTAACGCCTCCTCGTTACTCTCTGCTGGATCCAAAATCTTGGACACTCAAAGAAGTTACGATTCCCGTTGAAAATATCTTCCGGAGATGCGGACGAAATGTTGGGTTTTAATGTGAAATCCATTCGACCGCGGCACAATAAGCCGGAAGTATTATCCGGTTATCCTTCCGGCCCTGCTACAATATCGGGCGGCCGCCGCTATACTGTGCTTCAGCGCTCAGGTGCCCCGACCGCCCGTCTTGGCTACTTCCTGTGTCAAACAGGACCAACACAACTGTGCGGGTTTTTCCACCCAGGGCTTGAGTTACGCCTGCCGTTTCATTTCCACTGGCGTTCCAAACTCTACTAGTATAGGCAGTCATTCATTACGCTGTTTTGATAATAAAGACACTCCATCACCTTTCATGCAATAAGCGTTAACAACTATCTACAAGGTGTACGTGACAATGTCAGTCTTCTTTAAAAATTCATATACTAGTGTTGGAACTTTAATAGTGGCAACTATTTATTTACAGCTCCCACAAAATAGGTACGTGTTTCAAAGTTTTACTGACCTTCAAAGTAGTCACCAGAGTTGTGTGTAATCCGCTGCAAGCGATGTGGAGGTCGTAGGATACTCTTAGCAGTGCCAGTTGTGTTGACAGTTCGAGCGGCGCGGTCTATTTCCCGACGAATTTGTAGCAGTTCTGAAGAGAATGCCGTGAAGTGTTTCCTTCAGTTTAGAAACTGAGTTGAACTTACGAGGGCTCAAGTCAGGGGAGTGCAGTAGGTGGTATAGCACTTAGCAGCCCCATCAGTCAAACTCATCAGTAAAAGCTTGCACTTACGTGCTTGAGCATTGTCCTGCAAAATGATGGTCAGGTCCTACAGAAAGTGTCATGACATCTGTCTCTATGCTGTTCGTTTTTTGAAACACAACCTACGACCAGCGTATATTGCCGCTGCCGGTGGTCATTTTCAACACAACCTGCGGTGCCCACTTATCTCGTTACTGGTCAGAATCCACATAGCTGGTGTATGCACTTACGCTGTTCTTTAGTATTGGCTACCTCAGGTGTTGTTGTACAAGTGTCGGTGTGGGAACGTTTCAAAACACAACATCCCGTAAACGGCTCCTATTAGAATTCTGCTACATGCACCACTGACATTCTAATTTACCCTACGTTTATTTGTTAATGTTAATTGGCACTGTTACATTTAAAAAGTGTATGTTTGCACAAATGTACGCTTTCTAAGTATTATTACGATCTGTCGATAGACTAGCAATACGATTCTCTGAGTAGCAATTCATTTTGTGAAAACCGCACATCAACAGCACTTTCCCTTTTCGCAATGTTTTCGGTGGAAGTTATAGGTGATGCAACCTGGATAATGTGCTATAACGGTGTTTGAGTGAGACGCCCTAACACTTCACGCAGTCGTATGTACTATGTTATACTTATGTCTACAAAGATTTGTAAGAAATTTGTGTTTTCTGTAATTATATAGGCTTATATTTTGGCGCCAGCTAATAGGTACACTGCCCAATAAACAAATGTGAAGTACCAAGAAGGGGAGCAGGAAACGAAATGAAAATTCACGAATTGAGGGATATGTGATGTTATTGTAGTGAAGAGAATACTGAAACAAATTCACAAAGAATAAGGCAGTATCGGCCTGACTTTGTACCCCTTGGATGCACGCGCTGAAGCGTTCGAGGGAGGATGTCATAAACCCACTGTACCTTCGCCTGATGCAAGTTGACCCGCAACTGAGGATGTTGCTGACTATTGGAGTTCCTCAGCATCATGCAGACAGATCACAGAGACACGTGCCATGTATAGACGAGAATTGTTCTGCTCAAAATTGTTGTACTACGTCATCGTATGAGACGCATATGAGTAAGCAGGATGTCCGTTACATACCATTGTACCGGCTGTATCAATTATTAGGGTTCCTTCCCATTCCATTCACGTATTGAGCACAGGAGTAGTGATTATTTAAATGCCTCTGTGCGTGCTGAAATTAATGTAATTTTGTTCCTACGACCTATCCAGGAGCGATACCTAGGCAGCTGTAGTTTGTTCTTGGAGTCATTTAAAGACAGTTCTTGAAACTTTGTAACTAGGGTTCCTCCCGAAAGTTTACATCAGTCTTCAAGAGCCTACCACTACAGTCTCCTCAGCATATCTTTTACACTCTCCCATAGGTCAAACAAACCTATGACCATTCGTGCTGCCCTTCTCTGTAGTCGTTCAATACCCCTAACAGTCTCATCTGGTACGAGCCCCCAAACGCTCGAGCAATATTCTGGATGCGTCTCACGAGTAATTTGCAAGTAATCTCCTTTGTAAACTGACTGCGTTTCCCCAGTATTCTAAGACTAAACCGAGGCCTACCACCCGGTTTACCCACGACTGAGCCTATGTGATCGTTCCATTTCATTGCTGTGCCTCTCATGCACAGCAGTGCAGAATTTTGTTTCATTGCTTATCACTACGCGACATCATTCATAAGCGGTCCATGCTCACCGGTGACGGCATCACTCCAAAAGCAGTCGTTCGTGTCGTCGTGACAGACATAGACCAGAAGGGATTATAATGAGCTTTGAGCACAATACGGCGGCCCTCTCTTGTGGTAGCTAGACGTGTTCGACCGGAACCTTGATGACGAGTATGCCTGCCCTCATATTCCCATGTAGCCCAGCATCGGGCCACTGTCACATCTGAATGCCTCACATACCTGGATACCCCACGATTCTACCATTGCGGCAAGTGAGACCCATAACGAACCCCCTTTCAAACTTTGTAAGGTGTTGATAACGCTGCCTCATACGATCACGCTGCATTTTCGTGTCCTTCACTGTAATCACTCAACGTCTGACGCTATTCATGTCCCTTATATACCCTACCAAGCCCTGTAACAATAGTAAACACGAATAACGCTAATTTACTATGGTGATGTCTTATGAGTGCTTCTTTTCTTCTTTTTTTGTCGAACAGTCTATTTATGGTAAGAATCACAACACTCATCATTGGTAACATACCTGAATATCTGTACTTGTTTGTAGTAATTTAATACTAAAATCATAATAAAATCCGTTGAGGGTGCTAACGACTCAGGTGATCGTTAAAATGTGTGCACCAGAGTAGGGATCAAGTTACACTACATTGCACATGCAATCAGTGCTAATCTTACACCTACGCAATATAGCAGGCTGAAAGAAGGCAATGAAAGACTAACCCAACTCGGACTTCGTTCAGCACAATGATATAAAATTTGTGCACCGTCGCATAGGTCAGTGTCTCAGTGTGGGGCATGCCTTTGGTGACTGCAGCAAAGGAAGATAACTTCTGGATGGCGAACCTGGCGTTAGGAATTATTGCCATAGACTGACAACGGAAGGGCGAAGATGTGAACAAGTCGCCGCCCTCATTTAAGTTTAACCTGCCTTCACCCTGCTAATGGCCCCAGTTTTATGGATAAGTGACGTCTTGACATCAACGTACAAGTTGCCCATCCCAGGTGCATCCTTTTTTTTATTCTTTCTCAGTATAACAGCTGTCGGCCTAGCAAGTAACGTACGGCTATGTGCTGCCTGCAGATGAAGCTGATTGCATCGCTCCTAGTTCGAATGTGGCAGCAACGTGTAGTACCACTGTGGTTAATATTGTGTCAGTTGTTTCATCTTTTCGCCGGCCGCGGTGGTCTAGCGGTTCTGGCGCTGCAGTCCGGAACCGCGGGACTGCTACGGTCGCAGGTTCGAATCCTGCCTCGGGCATGGGTGTGTGTGATGTCCTTAGGTTAGTTAGGTTTAAGTAGTTCTAAGTTCTAGGGGACTTATGACCTAAGATGTTGAGTCCCATAGTGCTCAGAGCCATTTTTGTTTCATCTTTTCATGCTAGTTATTACCGTTTCTGTGACTTTTATCTAATTTATGGAAACCGGTTCACTCATGGTTAAGAAAATATTCCGGCTTATTGTGCCGCGGTCGAATGGATTTCACATTAAAACCCAACATTTCGTCCGCATCTCCGGAAGACATTTTCAACGGGAATCGTAACTTCTTTGAGTGTCCGATTCACACCCTGGCTTGATACTGACTCTAGCAAAATCCTGTGTACGCCCACTCCCGTGCAGTGTCGTGACGTCACATGTTTTGAATCGAGGCTCAAGTGAAAGACAGACCGCGGGGCGTACGTCACGAGAGTAGTCCTAAACTCGTTCGCTCGGTCAGCTCAGCAGACAAAATGCGTTTCTAAACCTGTTAACAAGCAGCTGGGCGTGTAAGTACTAACGAGAATTGCATCTTCCGCTATTATCAAGTCTTACTGATTAACAGCACTACAGCAAAATTTAATTTAAAATCAATACTCGATATAAATGGTATAACGGCTTATTTGTAGTATATAGTCTCTTCTTCTTAACAGTACTCATGACATGCTGGAAGTGGTGCCTTATGCAACTGATAATCATTTTGCCATGGTTTTATTTTATTGTACGCCAGTACAGCCGTAACAAACTGTAAGTAGGCTCATGGACTTCCCATCATTATAGGACTAATAACAGTAAGATTCCACAATAGAGGATTCCACTAGAAGAGTCAGTCTTAGTTTGTACGAGTTAACAGGTGTAGAAACGTAGTTTGTCTGCTGTTGTGAGCAAGCGAGCGAGCACAGGACTACCTTCGTGACGTATGCGCCGCGGCCTGTCTTTCTCGTAGGCCTCGTTTTGAATACCCGAGCGCAATCAGTCTATGTCGGTTCACTTTGCTTGCTGTTCCTGTCACCCCACTGCAGAAGACTCGTACGCATCTTCTTCAGCACCGGCATCCAGTTCACTTTACTTGCTGTTCCTGTCACCTCACTGCAGAAGACTCGTACGCATCTTCTTCAGCACCGGCATCCATGTGCCATTCAATTTCACGCCCTCTTCCATCCTGTTGAAATTCCTGGCGTGTTTAACAGTCTCTATGGCCTCCTTGTGTAGCTTATCGCGGTATCCGTTTGCGGCTGCCAGTACTTTCAAAATGAATGTGGTTGTCTCCTGGCTGCAAAGCAGTTGATCTGTCAATCTTACCCCTTCTAAAGTTGCCCTTGTGCTCTTATAGTTGTTTTTTGAGTGGTACTTAAGTAAATAAATTAGTGAAATCAAAGTGAAGTAGAAATTAGAATATAAATGAAAAACTTAGTTTAGGTTAGAAGAATTACACACTGCAAACAGCGGGTAGAACAGCAGAGCAGAAGAGACAATGACCATGAAGTCAGCAAGTTCCACATAAGCGGACGCTGTCGATTCAGCTGTCAAGGCATCGCCCGAGCGGCTCACGTGTTTCTCAGTTGTCACATGTGAGCAAAGGCCCTCGCCTACATTCCAAGAGCCATTGACCGACGTTAAGAAGACTCTTCGAGAAGCTTTTCAACGTGACAGAAGAGGCAATGACCGTGAAGTCGTTCACCTGCAGTAAACTGAAGTGAATAAATACGCGAGACGCAGTGGGCCCGACAGACGAAGGAAGAAGAGAAGAGTAGCAGTAGTTTTCAGTCAGTTTCGGTGCTGAAGACCGTCATGCAAGAAGAGACTACATCATGCAGAGACGCACCAACTCAGCCGCTGTAATGGAATAGCAAGCGGCAGCCTCGGCGCCAGAAGACAGAAGTTAAAAGGTATTTGAAGTCTGATTTTTACGTACCCGGGTGACTCGCGAGGACGGGAAGGAGACGGCCTCACATCAGCAGTCACCTGTGAGCTGGGATGAAGATCTGACAGCCGAAGACTGGCAAGCGGGAGTCCGTTGTTCGAGTCCGGGACACTGGCCTTCCCCCGCCGCGCCGCTCCGCTGGCCGACGCACAACACACGCGGCCGCTTAGAGAAGAGAAACAGTGGGACGCCACATCCAAGGTATCACCATCCGATGCACGACTTCGCTCGCAATAATTAAACGGGCCACCTCGCGCTGCGCGTCTCCAGTCAGCTGGGCGAGACGGCGACTCGAGATACACACTGCCACGCGTAATCAGACGCCGCCGCTGCCGCAGCAGAAGGCTTCGAAAACGACACAACTGCCGCTCTCAGAGCCAGGACATCGAGTAAGGAAACAGTTGTACAAATCTTCAATAAAAGTTATGTAAAAATGCTGTTTCATTCTACCTCATACCCGAGCCAAGGAAGAACCCACCCTGCCCACATGTTGTTAAGAGAGAAAAATTAATTTCTTTAGTATTTTCACCCTGACATAATGCTTTAGAATTAAATTCCCATTGCAGTGATGCTGATCCTGACAATTGACTAGCATTAAAAGAGAAAACCCAGTTACAGTTAGTATCAGAACTGTTACACAACGTAGACCTCCCCCAACTACACGGAGTCCCACAAATTCCTGCTTTCACCAGCGGTTTGCGGGCATCCTTCGCCAATTTTAGGTGCTCCTGCATCTACCGGTTGGACGTCTTTAATTAAAGGCAGACCAACTTTCGATTTCACAGGCGCTTATACATCACTATAATGTTTGCGCGACAGTCTTAACGCTCTCTCAGTAGACAAAAAACCATTCTTGCGTAAGTCATTGGTTGCTTGTTCGAATAGCAAAGGTGAAATGTAGAATGGAGGATACTGACAGATCAGCTGTTGCGGAACATGCTTTGCAGTCAGGAGACCACCACATTCATTTTGATAGGACTCCAGTACTGGCAGCCGCAAGTGGATACCGTGAAGGGCCATACACAGAAGCTTTAGACACAGTTAAACCACCGCAGGAACTTCAATACGATGGAGGTGGGCATGAAATTGAGTGACATTTGTATCCCGGTGCTGAACAAGATGCGTACTATTCTTCTGCAGTGGGGTGATAGCAACAACGGACGACGTCAATCGACAACCGCCAATTGCGTCCGGGTATTCAAAGCACATGACAACATGCCACTGTGCGCAACAACGCGTAAACGGAATTTTGACTCGTAGCTAGCAGGGGTGTGAATCGGACACTCAAAGAAGCTGCGATCTCCCCTGAAAATGTGCTTCTTATGTGGGAACGAAAGGTTAGGTTTTTATTTGAAATCTTTTCAACCACGCCAAAATAACCCGGAATATTTTATTAATTGTGTCATTTCCAGCCGTGAAAGATTATACAGGGTGACAATTATTGAAATATATAAAAAAACGTTAATTAGCTACAAACTACGGCGTGCACACACCTTATTCAACGTGTAAGCGACACTAGAGGTACTCGTATTTAGGTTATGACATGTTCAATATGCCTGCCGTCATTGATCATTGGCGATAATGCGGCGCAGACGGATTACGAAATTCTCTTTGACCCTCTGAAGTGTCGGCACATCGATGCTGTCGATGACGTCCTGAATGGCTGTTTTCAGCTCAATAATGGTTTGGGGTTACTGCTGTACACCTTTAATATAGCTCCACAGAAATGAGTCACATGTTTCCGGAACGAGGTACTGGCAGAAGTAAAGCTGTGAGGAAGGGGCGTGAGTCGTGCTCGGGTAACTCAGATGGTAGAGCACTGGCTCACGAAAGGCAAAGGTCCCGAGTTCGAGTCTCGGTCCGGCACACAGTTTTAATCTGCCAGGAAGTTTCATGAGTCACATGTGTTCAGATACGGAGAATATGGCGGCCAGTCGAGGCACATGCCAGTGGCCTTTGGGTACCCCCAGGGCTCCTCGAGAACATTAAACACACTCTTGCTTCGACGGGATCAAGCTCCCTCTTGCATGAACGACATCTTGTCGAAATCAGGGTCGCTTTGGATAATGGGGATGAAATTATATTCCAAAACCGTCTCGTACCGTTCGGTAGTCATCGTGCCATCATGGAATATCGCAGCAATTATTCCATGACTGGACATTGCACATCACACAGTCACCCGTTGACAGTGAAGAAACTAGTCCCCTAATGCACCAATTTTGCTTATTGATGAACGCATCCAAATGAAAGTGGACTTCGTCGCTAAACCAAATCATGCATGAGTATACTATTCCTATCTTGCCCCGCGGCCAACCGTGCAGTTTGAATGCCCTAACGCAAAACGTTCAGAAGTTATGACGATTTTGTTTCATATACACTACTGGCCATTAAATTGCTACACCACGAAGATGACGTGCTACAGAAGCGAAATTTAACCAACAGGAAAAAGATGCTGTGATATGCAAATGATTAGGTTTTCAGAGCATTCACAAAAGGTGGCGACACCTAAAACGTGCTGACATGAGGAAAGTTTCCAACCGATTTCTCATACACAAACAGCAGTTGACCGGTGTTGCCTGGTGAAACGTTGTTGTGATGCCTCGTGTAACGAGGAGAAATGTGCACCATCACGTTTCTGACTTTGATAAAGGTCGGATTGTAGTCTATCGCGATTGCGGTTTATCTTATCGCGACATTGCTGTTCGCGTTGGTCGAGATCGAATGACTGTTAGCAGAATATGGAATCGGTGGGTTCAGGAGGGTAATACGGAACGCCGTGCTGGAACCCAACGGCCTCGTCTCACTAGCAGTCGAGGTGACAGGCATCTTATCCGCATGGCTGTAACTGACCGTGCAGCCACGTCTCGATCCCTGAGTCAACAGATGGGGACGTTTGCAAGACAACAACCATCTGCACGAACAGTTCGACGACGTTTGTAGCAGCATGGACTATCAGCTCGGAGACCATGGCTGCTGTTACGCTTGACGCTGCATCACAGACAGGAGCGCCTGCGATGGTGAACTCAACGACAAACCTGGGTGCACGAATGGCAAAACGTCATTTTTTCGGATGAATCCAGGTTCTGTTTACAGCATCATGATGGTCGCATCCGTGTTTGGCGACATCGCGGTGAACGCGCATTGGAAGCGTGTATTCGTCATCGCCATACTGGCGTATCACCCGGCGTGATGGTATGGGGTGCCATTGGTTACACGTCTCGGTCACCTCTTGTTCGCATTGACGGGACTTTGAACAGTGGACGTTACATTTCAGATGTGTTACGACCCGTGGGTCTACCCTTCATTCGATCTCTGCGAAACCCTACATTTCAGCAGGATAATGCACGACCGCATGTTGCAGGTCCTGTACGGGCCTTTCTGGATACAGAAAATGTTCGAGTGCTGCCCTGGCCAGCACATTCTCCAGATCTCTCACCAATTGAAAACGTTTGGTCAATGGTGGCCGAGCAACTGGCTCGTCACAATACGCCAGTCACGACTCTTGATGAACTGTGGTATCGTGTTGAAGGTGCATGGGCAGCTGTACCTGTACACGCCATCCAAGCTCTGTTTGACTCAATGCTGAGGCGTATCAAGGCCGTTGTTACGGCCAGAGGTGGTTGTTCTGGGTACTGTTTTTTCAGGATCTATGCACCCAAATTGCGTGAAAATGTAATCACATGTCATGTAGTATATTTGTCCAATGAATACCCGTTTATCATCTGCATTTCTTCTTGGTGTAGCAATTTTAATGGCCAGTAGCGTAGTTCAGTAATTGTCACCATGTATTTTGCAACCAGTTCACTGTCAAGAAGTCCTCCACGTAACAGTACTAACATAGTATCACATAGGCCCATAGGGCGTAAGAGAACCAGACTGTGGCGCACCCTAAATTGTACAGGCCAGACGTGCTCGCGGTGAGGTCCGCCTCGGAGACACACGTCGCATGTCGGGTAGACGAGGCGCGGCCTTGCGCCGTCCTTGCCTGGAAGGTCCCGCCGCTCGTCTGGTCCCACGGTGCCATTTCCTCCACCTACTGCTGCGCCGCCTCGCCTTATGCAAATACGGTCGTCCTAGGCCCGAATCATGTCTTCTCTTCCCACTGAAGAAGTTTGCATAAGAATTTCGTTGCCGTTGTTCAAGTGTCACGGAATTATACCTTTGGCATCCCTGTACGTATGCCCCTTATGGGATGATTATGTTATCAATTAATTTATAATCGTATGGTGATTTTATACAATATACAGTTGATATAAGACAACTGATTTTTTACAATATACATATGATATAAGACAAGATCATCAGTCCCCTAGGCTTCTACATCTACATCTACGTGATTACTCTGCCATTCACAATAAAGTGCCTGGCAGAGGGTTCAATGAACCACCTTCATGCTGTCTCTCTAGTGTTCCACTCTCGAACGGCACGCGGGAAAAACGAGCACTTAAATTTTTCCGTGCTAGCCCTGATTTCTCTTATTTTATCGTGATGACCATTTTTCCCTATGTAGGTGGGTGGCAACAGAATGTTTTCGCAATCGAAAGAGAAAACTGGTGATAGAAATTTCATGACAAGATCCTGTCGCAACAAAAAACGCCTTTCTTTTAATGATTGCCACTCCAATCCACGTATCATGTCTGTGACACTATCTCCCCTATTTCGCGATAATACAAAACGAGCTGCCCTTCTTTGTACTTCTTCGATGTCATCCGTCAGTCCCACCTGATGCGGATCCCACACCGCACAGCAGTACTCAAGAATAGGGCGGACAAGCGTAGTGTAAGCAGTCTCTTTGGTAGACCTGTTGCACCTTCTAAGTGTTCTGCCAATGAATCGCAGTCTTTGGTTTGCTCTACCTACGATATTATCTATGTGATCGTTCCAGTTTAGGTTATTTGTAATCCCTGAGTATTTAGTTGAATTTACAGCCCTCAGATTTGTGTGACTTATCGCGTAATCGAAATTTAGCTGATTTCTTTTAGTACTCATGTGAATAACTTCGCACTTTTCTTTATTCAGGGTCATTGTCACTTTTCGCACCATACAGATATCTTATCTAAATCATTTTGCAGGTCGTTTTGATCATCTGATGACTTTACAAAGCGGTAAATGACAGCATCATCTCCAAACAATCTAAGACGGCTACTCAGATTGTCTCCTATGTCGTTAATATAGATCAGGAACAATAGAAGGCCTATAACACTTCCTTGGGGAACGCCGGATATTACTTCTGTTTTACTCGATGACTTTCCGTCTATTACTACGAACTGTGACCTTTCTGACACGAAGTCACGAATCCAGTGGCACAGCTGAGGCGATAATCCGTATGCACGCAGTTTGATTAGAAGACGCTTGTTAGGAACGGTGTTGAAAGCTTTCTGGAAATCTAAAAATATGGAATCAATTTGACATCCCCTGTAGATAGCACTTATTACTTCATGAGTATAAAGAGCCAGTTGTGTTTCACAGTAACTATATTTTCTGAATCCGTGCTGATTATATGGCAATAAATCGTTTTCTTCGAGGTACTTCATAATGTTCGAATACAGTATATGTTCTAAAACCCTACTGCAAATCGACGTTAGTGATATACGCCTGCAATTCAGCGGATTACTCCTAATTCCCTTTTTGGGTATTGGTGTGACTTGAGCAGTCTTCCAGTCTTTAGATACGTATTCTTCTGTGAGCGAGTGGTTATATATAATTGCTTAATATGGAGCTATTTTATCAGCATACTTGCTGAGAGGAATCTGACTGGTATACAATCTGGACCGGAGGCCTTGCCTTTATTGAGTGATTTAAGCTGCTTTGTTACACCGAGGATATCTACTTCCATGTTTCTCATCTTGGCAGTTGTTCTTGATTGGAATTCAAGAATATTTACTTCGTCTTCTTTGGTGAATGAGTTTCGGAAAACCGTGTTTAATAACTCTGCTTTAGTGGCACTGTCATCAGTGACTTCACCGTTGTTACCGCGCAGAGAAGGTGTTGATTGTGTCTTGCCATTGGTGTGCTTTATGTATGGCCAGAATCTCTTTGGGTTTTCTGCCAGATTTCGAGACCGAATTTGTTTTTTGAAAATTATTAAAAGAATCCCGCATTGAAGTACGCGCCATATTTCGATCTTCTGTAAGACTTTGCCAATCTTGGGGATTTTGCGTTCTTTTAAATTTGCGTTCTTTTAAATTAGAACTACTTAAAGCTAACTAACCTAAGGACATCACACACATCCATGCCCGAGGCAGGATTCGAACCTACGACCTTAGCAGTCTCGTGGTTTCGGACTGAAGCGCCTGGAACCGCTCGGCCACAGCGGTCGGCACTGTTTTTCAACCAATTAATTAAGCTGAGTATGAGAGTGAACAAGTCGTCGAGAATTCCAGGGTATGAATGATGTGGACAGCCTTGGACTAGATGTTCAATTGTCTGCTCTTCTTGATTACATTCACACATTTGTGAACTGATCCAGCCGCATTTCTACCTGAAGCTACAACAACCATGTCCAGTCCTTAACCTGTTGAGGCGGCACCAGAGTTTCCTCGATAGGTCCAAACCTTTTGGCTTCTTTATGGGATCAAAGAGATGGGCTCTTGTTCCCAATGTTTTTATTGTCCATTCTTACTTCCAGCTGTCATTTAGATCAAAACCATCGGCGATGAGTTGTCCTGCAGTAACACTTGCTGGTCTTCTTGATCGCAATCGTTGCTGTGGTGGATGACAGAATTCCTGGTGCAGTGGTAGAGAGGATGATGTAGAGATTTTCTTGGCCTCCCTCATTAGAGCTTGTTTCCGCCTTAAGTGAGGTGGAGGGATGTGACTCAGCAAAGGTAACCAGTGGCGTGGGGTTGATTTGATGGAACCAGTAATGCAGCGCGTTGTGTAGTTCAGTTTTGTGTCTACCTTCTTCACATGTACACTTTCCAATAAGACAGGTGCACAGTACTCGGCAGTAGAGTACACAAGACTGATGCCAGTTAAACGCAGACAGTCAGCAGAGGTTCCCCAGGTGATACCACTGAGCTTATGTAGTATGTTGTTCCTTGCAGCAACTTTATGAGAAGGCTTGGTGATGTGCTCTTTGTAGCTCTGGGTTCTATCCAGAGTGATTCCGAGATATTTTGGGAAAGGATTGTATCTCAACGTTTGTCCATTGAGCAGAACTCTTGATTTGTAGTTCGCAGCACGATTCGCTAGATGTAAACAGGAGACTTCAGTTTTTGATGTGCTTGGGATCAATCTACAGGTCTTAAAGGATATCTTCTCCAGATCCTCCGTAAGAATTCGTTCACCATCTCCGAAACTACTGCTCTGTGCTACCAGTTTGATGTCATCAACATAATTGAGTTTAGTTGATGTTATGGTTGGTGAAACATTAAATCATAAATTTAATAGTGATGGGGCTGAAAGAGATTCCTATGGTAGTCCAATATTTAGTTTCCATTTGTGGCTTTTGGAGTCTTAGGTGATATACAATATGTTATTAATGATATCGGCTAACTGAAAATGATCTTACACATTTCCTTAGTGAGTATTAGCTGGAAATGGATTTACAGGTGAATAATACTTTTTTAAACATCTAAAAGAAAAGTGTACACTATCCGGCAGGTTTCATTTTCAATAGGTTTCTACACCTACGCGTGGCAGAGATATCCTGTACAGCTACTAGTCATTTCCTTAACTGTTCCACTCGCAAATAGAGAGAGGAAAAAGCGACCATCTATGTGCCTCTGTATGAGCCCTAATTTATCGTATCTTCTCTTCGAGGTCCTTACGCGAAATGTATGTTGGCGGCAGTGAAATCGTTCTGCAGTCAGCTTCAGATGCCAGTTCCCTACATTTTTTTGATAGTGTTCCTCGAAAATAACGTCACCGTCCCTCAAGGTATTCCTATTTGAGTTCCCGATGCATCCCCGTAATACTTGCCTGTTATTCGAAACTACCGGTAAAAATTCATTTCAATCCCAAGATTTATAATTCTAAGTTGATAAGATTTCTTCTGGATGACTACTTTCGTTGTGTACAGGAGTATCTCTCAACAGTTTAGTATTACTTATAGCGCATATCCCTGACTGTCTAGAAAGTTTCCAGACTGGAATAATAAAAAAACTGAGAAACGTTGAATGGGGATTTTAATGCTTCATATGTTCTACACAGCCCACTCCCCCCCAAATTGAGTACAACGAATAGAATGGTCATACAACCATGTGAAACCGTCAGAAAATCCTGTTACATTACAGTGACGTATCGCTATGTGATATTGATTCATTTTTGCCACTACTTCATTGTTAACTTTATTTAGAGTGTACTGGGCACATTTGCTAAGAGGAAAGCTTTGCATTTTTCTCACTGGTAAGATGTTCACTCGGTGTGTCTCCGGGACCGCTTGGTCGGCAGGAAGCGGTCAGTGATCTCCTTAGGGAGGTCCTCTGGTAGCTGGACAGCTTTCATATGCACCTAAGTAAGGCTGCGGCCAGCTTCATGCTTTTGTCGGTAGAACGGGCGCCTCTCCTAGCCCTGAGTGGGAGGAGCTGTGCCGCCATTGCCATTCCCACAGAACATTTGAGCACCGTACGTATGTTTTTGGATAGGGTGCGCCTTTAGTAAAACACAATTTTGTTTATTAACCCAAACATGTTTCACTGCAGTTGCACATGTTTGGAATAATAAACAAAATTATGTTTTGCTAGAGGCGGATGCTATCCAGAAACATATGTATTGTTAAAGCAAACAGGAAAAAAGAGCTTCAACCCCAAGATGATTATTTGAGCACCGTTTTTGCATTTTTCTTTTGGACATCAAAGGACGAGACGCCGAGACGCGATCCGACCACCAACGTTCAACTTTCTCCTATCCCTATGCAAGAACTGTTCTTCTTGTGTCAGTTGACTTTCCAGTATTTTGTATACCTAGTCTGCAAACAAGGTCATCTGTGTTTTGCCTCTATCACGAAGCAAATTCGTAAAAAAGACCCAATGAAATTTGTACATTTCTGTTAAGCTGTATCGTTAAAGATGTGAAAAATTTACTTCTGATGTTCGATAAATGTCTGGGACAGAACAAACACAACACAGTGGTCCGCTTGAAATTGAATATTGTGGCGTTAGACCGATCTGAAATTTCATTTTCATGTATCATTGTAATGTACCACAGCACTCAATACAATAATAACATAAGTGGGTTAATTAATTAGAAAAAATGGTTCAAATGGCTCTGAGCGCTATGGGACTCAACTTCTGAGGTCATCAGTCCCCTAGGACTTAGAACTACTTAAACCTAACTAACCTAAGGACATTACACACATCCATACCCGAGGCAGGATTCGAACCTGCAACCGTAGCGGTCGCGCGGTTCCAGACTGTAGCGCCTAGAACCGCTCGGCCACTCCGTCCGGCAATTAATTACATAACAGACACAACAGATTATAGTGTAGAACTATTTTGTGAATTTTTAATAGGATGTATTAGTCTAAGAAAGTATGGTAAACTGTGATGACTGTTTCTCAGACATACCCCTCCCCTTTTGTAAGATTATTTTTAATGCATGTCACCTGGCGTTTCCGAAGCGCAAGAGGCAGACCCTGTATTTGTAGACTTCTGTATGGTTATCTGATTCCTTTTTTTGCGGCTTACGCTCCCGCTTGCTGTGATTTATTTGATTTAATGTTTCTACATAAATTGTTCCGATATGCTCATTATATATATTCACTTGGATCTTTTTACTTATATCAACACGTAAGTTATGCTTACCAACTCAGTAATTAATTTAGTTCTTATATTAAATTTTCCCAATTTCAATTAAATTGGGTGACGACCCAGAAAAATTTTGTGGCACACGAAACTTACAGTAGACTGTAGAGTTCCACATTGGCTAACTTCCCCCAGTTTCTGTTTGCATATCACCTTCCAGATGACCATTCACTTACTAATAACCATTTATATGGCGACCCTGCATGCGAACATAAATGGAGCTGTAAAGAAACAGTCAGTAGGTTAAATGTATTAATTGCATTTTTTTCATTTAGCGCTCAAACGCTCAAACAACTTACTCTCTGTTCCGAGGCGATATCATCTCGTGATTTTACAGCGTTGTTCCAGACTCGGAGTTGCCTCGTTCTGTATCATGTATATAAGTGTTTTGTAGATTTGACAACTCTTTTGTTTTATTGCGTATGGGTATATATTGCGTGTGTCAATTCCATGTGTCAGGTTATGTGTGATACTTGTAGTTAGACTCAGTGTGAAATTTGTATTCTGGCTGCCTGTTTAGGGAAGTAGACGTCTGTTATTTTTTAGATTCGCTAATAGCGAAGCGATCCAGGTATTGGAAGCCGAGGCCGCAAGCATGACCAGAAAGTTAGGGGACTTGCCCGTTCGTGAAAATTGCGACAAGAATGCACCGATCAGCGTAGCTGAGACGGTAGGGAGGAGATCACCACTGAAAACTCGACACGGTCAGTGGGAAGCAAAGATGCAACATAGGCACATTACGACAGAACTGAGTGAGCGGGTAGCGCACCTAGCGAACCTTAGGTACAATGCAGAGACTAGTGAACGTGTCTATAAACACTGACGGGAGAGTACAGATCGGGACTCTTAACACGCTGCTGATTTCGACGAGGATAGGGGCAGAAGGAAGCGAGCGATCTCCACACACACACACTCACTGGTCATACCGGATTCGAGAGTCCATTACCGCAGCAACGTATTTTCGCCATCTGTCCCTGTCTTGGGCTATTTCCTTCCATTCACCTTCAATACCTAGGCTCCACCAGGGACCGAACCGCACAATAACCCTGCGTTCGGTGTGGGGTGGCGGAGGGGTGAAGTAAACTGCGGTAGTCGTCGTGGGGTTGTGGAAGACTGCAGATGCGGCGGGGACGGAGCCTGTCAATCGTTTCTAGGTCCTCGGTTAACATATAATACAATACAATACAATACAACACTGTATGTCGGTGATATTCTCATCGCAGTAATGTCGTGGAAAGAACATAATGAAGTGTTACGTAGACTATTGGAGGTTTTGGAAAATGAAGGTGTTACTGTGAATTTAGAAAAGTCTCAATTTGGACAGAGAGAAATAAAGTTCCTAGGAAATATTGCATTTGCCGATGGAATACGACCGGACCCTAAGAAAATTGCAGAGTGCACATCTCTGACAAATAAGAAGCAGTTGAGAGGCCTCTGCAACTTCTATAAGCGGTTTGTAAACACGAGTGTACTTGCCACCCCTCGTCTTTGCGCCTTGACGCAAACACTGTGCGGGATTGGGACCAGGAGGCACAGGAAAAATTTAACAAGATAAAGAATGCACTAAACAATGCACCCCCTGCTGTCACATCTTGATCTGACGAAGGAATTTCGTCTCATGACGGTCAGTTCTTTGACTTAGGCGCAGTTCTCTTTCAAACAGATGGTGGAGATGACCTGTGGTCTTGGAAGACAATTTTCTTTGGCAGTAGAGTACTCTCGCACTCGTAGGAAAACTACTCTATCACGGAACACGAAGCGCTTGCAATCGTCTGGGCGTTCATGAAATTTCGTTTTTTTTTTCTTTTTTTTTTTTTGTCGGTCGATCGACTAGAGTGTTCACGGACCATCGCACTCTGCTTTTTTTAATGAGTACAAAACCAGGGTATGGGAGATTGTCCATCTGGGCTTAAATTCTCCAAGAATTTGGTTTTATTATCGAGAGCTGTCGCGCATGCCGATAGCATCAGACCATGTGGAAGAGGACGAGCTTGGAGAAAACAACTTTAGTGTTCTATACTTGAAGAATGTTGCTTTAGAAAACTTAGTGTCCACATCCTTGACTAACGTCGGACAGGAGCAGGACAAGAAGAAGAATGTATTGAAAAACATAAAGGAGAAATGGCACAACAAAGATAATGCGGCGATTCGTCAGCATATTTAGTTCGGAACGGGATCTTGTTCAAACTACGAGCCCCGGATGACTCCCGGTGGCTGATAGTAATCGCGGAGGAACTCGTGAATAACTGGTTTGGTACGTACATTTCACCTATGAGCACTTTGTCTCACGTAAACGTTTCTTAAAGATGCGGGAAACTTGCTACTTCAGCGACATGCTACGTCGTATTCAGCAAGTATTAGAGTATGCAGGCCCTGTCAGCAAGCGAAATCGCCAACGGAGTCGTATGCTGCACCACTGTGTGCCATTATTCCGAGTAAACTGCGAGATCTAGTTGCAGTGGATATTTTCGGTCCTCTAGTACGCTCTAGGGCAGGTTTTAAGTATGTCTCTGTCGCAGTGGAGATCACATCGAAATTTGTGTGCGTAAAGCCACGGGGAAGGCAGTTGCAGCAGCGTTCTCCAATCATTTCTTGCAACATGTGGGTTCCGTGAAGAAGAAAGTCATTTCTGATAACGGACCACAATTTAGGTGGGAGTTCTGGGAGCGTATACTGTCCAGCAGAAAAATCTCACTATCCCATGCTTCCTCTAATCATAGCGAGTGTTGGTTGAATGAAACTGTGAAACTTTGTCGTACATATTGCAGTCATCACCACTGGTCGTTGGGCACACTTATAAACCAATGTCAGGACATACTGAATGAGTTACCCAATGGGGCGGCTGCTCCCTCCTGTTTTGGTACTAAAAAAAAGACAAGAGCCGCCAAGTAAGGTAAAGGACGTTGTTTCCTTGGCCTGCTGAATCGAGGTTTAGGCGTATTGAAATTGTGTATTTTGCCATGAGACACATTAAACGTTCAGCCGAGAGAAGAAACAAAGCTTAGAAAAAGAACATTAGAAAGATTCGGTTTCTTATTCGGCGAAAGGTTTTCATCCGGAACCATAAACTGTCCAACAAGCGATTTGCTCTGTGCAAAAAATTTTTGAATTTGTACAATGGTTCATATCGCGTGAAATGCATCCCACATGGTAATGCATTGGAAGTGGAGAAGCTTCGGACTTGAAAGTCGAAAGGCCTCCACCATATTTCAGATATTAAACCGTGTGTTGAGTGAGCAGCGCAGAATATGGTCGTCGACAAATACTTTAATGCATATGTATAATAGTGCTCTTGATCTTTCATGTTTTTATTTATAGTGTAAAGTGCTTTTCTTTTCTACTTTTTCCTGTAATTTGCTTTATGTCAGTGTGGTACATAATCTCAGTATGATTCCACGTATGGCGTGTATGATTTTTTCTTGTGTCTGAATAACCATAATTTTTGCGAGATGTTTAAATACAGATGTTTCAGCAGTTTACCATAAACCAGCAGCTGTATACACCACAGAGGAACTTTCGAACAAACCATGGTTTTGTTTTAAACGTTTGTTTCCCCTTTCGGTAGTTGATTCATAACTTGTCTACTTTTTGGGCTGTTATTTTGTCCCTTGTTCACGATTTCTTGACAGAGTGCTTGATAATAACCTAGCATGGTAACAACATTCTCTGCACAGTCTCTCAGTCTCTTTAACGGGACATAGAGGTTATGAAACATCTCTGTTAGGTTCATTTCATCCTATTTAACTTGCATTTCGCGCTGCCACGCTCAGCTATGTATAATTTAGATTTGTACTTTGTGTTTCTTCCCATTCAGTGGTACACAGTTACATTAAAGTGTCAGTTTTTCTAGAAAGCATCTAATCCTATATATATTACCTTCATTTTGTACTCCCAAATTTCCGTTTTCTCTTTACCATCTGTATGAATGAATGAGTGAGTGTGTATGTTGAATTTGTCTTATACAGGGTGGTTCACGAAGATATGCAAATATTTTAATATGTAAAAGTAAAACTAAAGAAAGAAAGTTCACATAAACATAGGTCCGCAAATGTTTAGTTGCGACTAATAAAAGATTTTGCCTGAAATTTAGAAACTTCCCTAATATGAAGCATGAGTTCCGTTTATTTTGTTGTTATTTATCTGCTGAATCTAATAAAACGTGTCCCAGACGTGTATCTGCAGTAATTTTCCGGAACATCCAGAGAAACACATAAGTAACTACTTGACCCAATTTGTTTTTTAAATTCCAGAAAATTGCACGAAGTTTTCAACAGAAGTTGTAGAGAATTTAATTTTGGAAAAATCATAGTTAAAAATGGTTCAAATGGCTCTGAGCACTATGGGACTTAACTTCTGAGGTCATCAGTCCCCTAGAACTTAGAACTACGTAAACCTAACTAACCTAAGGACATCACACACATCCATGCCCGAGGCAGGATTCGAACCTGCGACCGTAGCGGTCTCGCGGCTCCAGACTGTAGCGCCTCCGGCCGGCGGAAAAATCATAGTAATAACGATAATTGAAACTGTATGAATGTGTCAGATAAGCTGCTTTTATTAATACCATAGAAAAAGTGAATTCATGTTAAACCGGAGAAAAATAAAGCTCAGTGTTAAGGAAGTTGTACAATGTACATACAGTTTCACAAAATATTCACTATAAATGTTCAAAAATGTCTCCAACGAGTTCAATGCATTTAGCTGCACGTGTATGAACAGATTTTGTTGCTCATTTTGTACAATAATCTTTCCAACTCTGGATGTTCTTCAAAAAGTTGAACGCCAGAAAAATTCTGACGTAATAACAACTTCTGTTTCAACCACTGATAAGAAAAGGAACAATTTGTGAATATAGTGTAGTAGTGTAGTAGGTGAGTAATGTGTGTTGACTGCAGCGAAGTTAGCGTCAAGGCTGATGATGTAATCAGTCGGCTGGGAGCTTGCGTGGGGAAACGGCGGTTTGGTGCGTAGTCAGCATCGCAGAGAATCTGGTCATTCACTGGAATGTCTATAGTGCCAGCTTAAGCGATGGGTAGATCAGGCAGTTCTGGTCGAGCCTGTGCTCCATATTAGCAACCAACAGTCTAGTTCACCCGTCACCACATCTGCGCCTTAATCTGTAAACACGGAAGCGTTATAGGATCGCTTCGTTGTCCGTCTCTATGTCTGTTATTAACCCTTTTTCTCAGGAACTGGTAGACGTATCAAGATCAACTTTATGTCACATATTAAGATCTATAGTCCCTTGGAGGTGTTAAAACTTTAAGCTTCAAAGACAGTTCAATCAAAAGATACGACCATTTATGTCACATATTTTGATACTCGAACACTCACTCATTAAAACCTAAAGGGCGATTCCCGTTGACCTAGAATCATGAAATTTGACAAAAATCGAGATCTCGTAGCACAACTAAAGTAAAAAATCTGAAACTTGTTAAGCTGTAACTATACTGTACAAAAATATATTTTGCCATTTGAACATACATACCAAATAAATTAAAAAATGGCGGAGCTGATCCCCCATGGTACACGAAACAGGTCAGAATGCTACTACATAAACAACGAAAAATGCATGCCAAATTTAAACGAACGCAAAGTCCTTAAGATTAGTAATCTTTTACAGAAGTTCGAAATTTAGCGCAGACATCAATCCGAGATGCTAATCTAAGTTTCCACAACGAAGCGGGATGTTTATAAAGGTTTCCACAACGAAACTTCGCCTCGAAAGACATTCTGATCGCACGTAAAGTACACTACTGGCCATTAAAATTGCTACACCACGAGGATGACGTGCTACAGACGCAAAATTTAACCGATAGGAAGAAGATGCTGTGTTATGTAAATGTTAGATTTTCAGAGCATTCACACAAGGTTGGCGCCGGTGGCGACACCTACAACGTGCTGACATGAGGAAAGTTTCCAACCGATTTCTCATACACAAACAGCACTAGACCGGCGTTGCCTGGTGAAACGTTGTTGTGATGCCTCGTGTAAGGAGGAGAAATGCGTACCATCACGTTTCCGACTTCGATAAAGGTCGGATTGTAGCTTATCGCGATTGCGGTTTATGGTATCGCGACATTGCTGCTCGCGTTGGTCGAGATCCAACGACTGTTAGCAGAATATGAAATGGGTGGGTTCAGGAGGATAATACGGAACGCCGTGCTGGATCCCAACGGCCTCGTATCACTAGCAGTCGAGGTGACAGGCATCTTATCCGCATGGTTGTAACGGATCGTGCAGCCACGTCTCGATCCCTGAGTCAACATTTGGCGACGTTTGCAGGACAACAACCATCTGCACGAACAGTTCGACGACATTTGTAGCAGCATGGACTATCAGCTCGGAAACCATGGCTGCATTTACCCTTGACCTTGACCTGCATCACAGACAGGAGCGCCTGCGATGGAGTAATCAACGACGAACCTGGGTGCACGAATGGCAAAACGTCATTTTTTCGGATGAATCCAGGTTCTGTTTACAGCATCATGATGGTCGCATCCGTATTTGGCGACATCGCGGTGAACGCACATTGGAAGCGTGTATTCGTCGTCGCCATACTGGCGTATCACCCGGCGTGATGGTATGGGGTGCCATTGGTTACACGTCTCGGTCACCTCTTGTTCGCATTGACGGGACTTTGAACAGTGGACGTTACATTTCAGATGTGTTACGACCCATGGCTCTACCCTTCATTCGATTCCTGCGAAACCCTACATTTCAGCAGGATAATGCACGACCGCATGTTGCAGGTCCTGTACGGGCCTTTCTGGATACAGAAAATGTTCAACTGCTGCCCTGGCCAGCACATTCTCCAGATCTCTCACCAACTGGAAACGTCTGGTCAATGGTGGCCCAGCAACTGGCTTGTCACAATACGCCAGTCATTACTCCTGATGAACTGTGGTATCGTGTTGTAGCTGCATGGGCAGCTGTACCTGTACACGCCATCCAAGCTCTGTTTAACTCAATGGCCAGGCGGATCAAGGCCGTTATTATGGCCAGAGGTGGTTGTCTGGGTACTGGTTTCTCAGGATCTATGCACCCAAATTGCGTGAAAATGTAATCACATATCGGTTCTAGTATAATATATTTGTCCAATGAATACCCGTTTATCATCTGCATTTCTTCTTGGTGTAGCAGCTTTAATGGCCAGTAGTGTATGCCGGCGACAAGACACAATCAATGCGTTCTCTGCGCTACAGACACGAACATACTGCCAATGACAGTGCTGCTGAAGTAGCGTTACCAAACACAGCCTTCCGAAATTCCTTCACCAAAAAAGACGAAGTAAATATTCCAGAATTACAATCAAAAACAGGTGACAGCGTGACTCGAAAGTAGCACATGTCACACCAATATTTAAGAAAGGCAGTAATTCACTAAATTACAGGACCATATGATTAATGTCGATGTGCAGCAGGATTTTGGAACGTATATTCTGTTCGAACATTACGAATTATCTCGAAGAGAATGGTCTATTGATACAGAGTCAACAAGGATTTACAAAACATCTTTCTTGTGAAACGTAACTGGCTCTTTACTCACATGAAGTGTTGAGTGCTATCCACAAGGGACTTCAAATTGTTTCCGTATTTCTAGGTTTCCAGATGGGTTTCGACACAGTACCTCACAAGCGAACTGTAATCAAATTGCGTGCTTATGAAATATCGCCTCAGTTGGGCGTCTGGATTCGTGATTTCCTGTCACAGAGGTTCGTACTAATTGAGGTAAAGTCATCGAATAAAACAGATATGATTTCTGGTGTTCCCCAAGGTAGTGTTATAGGCTCTCTGCTGTTCCCTATCTACATAAACGATTTGGGAGACAATATGAGTGGCCGTCTTAGGTTGTTTGCAGATGATCCCGTCGTTTATCGTCTAGAAAAATCATCACAAGATCAAAACCAATTACAAAACGATTTAAATAAGATATAAATGTGATGTGAAAATCATCAATTGATCCTAAATAATTAAAAGTGTGGGGTCATCTGCATTTGATGCGCTTTTAACTTCAATTACATGCTAAACCAATAAATTCTGAAGGCTGTAAATTCAACTAAATACCTAGGAATTAGGATTAAGAACAACTTAAATTGGAAAGAAGGCATAGTAAATGTCATCAACGGTATCACATGTGAAGAAGACTCGAGTATAAGCTACTACATTGGCGCAACGTTGGTAATCAGGAGTGGTGGAGGAAAGAGAGTTGCACACCAGTTTGCTTGTGTAGGCTGCGTACATTCAGGAGCAAAATATCGCTAATTGATTTATGACATTATGCGGATTGATTTATTACCCCTGGGGATGATTTGTCCTTTTGAGAAACCCACAACCCTCCCTCTCCTCTGCCACACCTCCAGGAAATTCTCAGTGCTCCCTCCCAACCCCTCAAGAATACAAACACAATTTTGATATCAAATTAAATTAACCACGTAATTACTTCCACTCTGTGAAATCCCCCAGCCCTCCCCTGACTTCCCCCATTTCCCCTCCCTCCAAATCAGGAAACTGGTGGGAAAAAGACTCAGGCTGTGCTGGAAAGGAAACATCTCCCTGTGCTCGCATTGATTTGCAGGGATCGACTGAGCTAGTGCACAATGCCGCAATGAGAGGACATCCCACACCCCAATTCGTGTCCCACCCCTTCCACAAAAAATTTATAGGAAAAATCGCTCAATCTGTGCTGAGCAGGTGAGCCGGAACGATTCCATGACAGAGAATTCAAATTCACTGCAGAGGGTGTGATAATATATTGCTCACTTATAAAATTCAGTTCACATACTGATTCACAATGGTTGGATCTCTATATTTGTTGGGATAATCTCATCATTTTCCGCTGTTTATTTAATTTTGAAAGAAGCAGGTCTTGTATAATACATTGAAAAGAAGTAATTAAATCGATGTCCACATAAAACACTCACAGTGTGTGATTTAACTGTTTTGTAGATCATGCTAAGCATATCTGGTAGAAAACCTCCCAGTCACTTATTCGTGCATGCCACACCACAGCACACATGCTGTACCATCAGCAGCCTTTTGAGTCCCAAGTGGTGGACTGGGGGGAGCCAGTCACATGTGGTGATACTGAATGTCAGCTTCCTTTGAAATTTAATACTAGACTCACTCCCTGTTTTGTTCCCATAAACACACATTCCACATTCAGTGGATGCAGCTGCTATGTGTGCTCGTCCTGCTGTGTAGATATTGTATGAAACTGAGACTGTATGCAACCCACCCACACAAAGGAAGTGGGGTAGAACTCTCTTTGCATCACTACTATTAGGACCTTGTTTCGCTACCGATCTTCTCCTTGGCAGCCATATGCTTACACTGAAAATTTTTCTGTCGCTAGGATTCGAAACGGTCACCACGATGTCGAGCGCCAGCGCACTGGCGTGCTTAAGGAGACACCTGAGGTGTCTTGGATCCAGTTGAACAAGCTTTATTCTCACAATCGAGATTTGATCCATTTAACTCTTCGTTTGCGTCGTCTAGCGTCCTCTGTGGAGCGGCCTCAATGACAGAGGACGGTCTTTTTCCTCGGTAGTTCCATTTCTTCATTTAGTCTGCTCACTCTGTTGCAGGTCTTATATAGCTCGTTATGTTTATCATCTTTATTACACTCTTATGCAGGAATCATTCATCATAGAACATCACATTTGCTTACCTTACTTACATACACAATGGTGCAGTGAACTTAAATTCTGAAACACCGAGCGAGGTGGCGCAGTGGTTAGCACACTGCACTCGCATTCGGGAGGACGACGGTTCAATCCCGTCTCCAGCCATCCTGATTTAGGTTTTCCGTGATTTTCCTAAATCGTTTCAGGCAAATGCCGGGATAGTTCCTTTGAAAGGGCACGGCCGATATCCATCCCCATCCTTCCCTAACCCGAGCTTGCGCTCCGTCTCTAATGACCTCGTTGTCGACGGGACGTTAAACAACACTAACCTAACCTTCTGAAACGAAGATTAATTATGAGGAGACACTGGCCTCAGATATGAGGCAAAAAAGTACGAATAAAACCTCAACCACCTGAAAAAAAAGTTCTCGAAACGTGACACTCTTATTCGGATGCACAGCGTGTAATATCCAGCTTATAACATAAAGTGTCATTCTTGCCGAAAAGCAGCATTTTCGGCTCTTCTCCTTCAGATCTATAATCACCTCTCTAGCGTAACTTTTTAACATATTAGACCTTCTGGTGACAAACAGACCCGAACTATTTCAAACAGTTAACGCAGAAAAGGGAATCAGCGTTCATAAAGCGGTTACAGCATCTATGATTTCAGCCATAAATTGAAATATTAAAAAAGGTAGGAAAATGTTTCTGTTTAACAAAAGTGACAAAAAGTAGATTTCAGAGTACTTGACGGCTCAACACAAAAGTTTTATCTCAAGTACAGATAGTGTTGAGGATCGGTGGAAAAAGTTCAAAACCATTTTACAATATGCAATAGATGAGTATGTGCCAAGCAAGATCGTAAGAGATGGAAAAGAGCCACCATGGTACAACAACCGAGTTAGAAAACTGCTACGGAAGCAAAGGGATCTTCACAGCAAACATAAACATAGACAAAGCCAAGACAAAAAAAAAAAAAAAAATTACACGAAGAGAAATGTAGTGTGCGAGCGGCGTTCAATGAATTCGAAAGTAAAGTTCTATGTAGTGACTTGGCAGAAAATCCTAAGAAATTTTGGTCTTATGTCAAAGCGGTAGGTGGATCAAAACAAAATGTCCAGACACTCTGCGACCAAAATACACTCCTGGAAATGGAAAAAAGAACACATTGACACCGGTGTGTCAGACCCACCATACTTGCTCCGGACACTGCGAGAGGGCTGTACAAGCAATGATCACACGCATGGCACAGCGGACACACCAGGAACCGCGGTGTCGGCCGTCGAATGGCGCTAGCTGCGCAGCATTTGTGCACCGCCGCCGTCAGTGTCAGCCAGTTTGCCGTGGCATACGGAGCTCCATCGCAGTCTTTAACACTGGTAGCATGCCGCGACAGGTGGACGTGAACCGTATGTGCAGTTGACGGACTTTGAGCGAGGACGTATACTGGGCATGCGGGAGGCCGGGTGGACGTACCGCCGAATTGCTCAACACGTGGGGCGTGAGGTCTCCACAGTACATTGATGTTGTCGCCAGTGGTCGGCGGAAGGTGCACGTGCCCGTCGACCTGGGACCGGACCGCAGCGACGCACGGATGCACGCCAAGACCGTAGGATCCTACGCAGTGCCGTAGGGGACCGCACCGCCACTTCCCAGCAAATTAGGGACACTGTTGCTCCTGGGGTATCGGCGAGGACCATTCGCAACCGTCTCCGTGAAGCTGGGCTACGGTCCCGCACACCGTTAGGCCGTCTTCCGCTCACGCCCCAACATCGTGCAGCCCGCCTCCAGTGGTGTCGCGACAGGCGTGAATGGAGGGACGAATGGAGACGTGTCGTCTTCAGCGATGAGAGTCGCTTCTGCCTTGGTGCCAATGATGGTCGTATGCGTGTTTGGCGCCGTGCAGGTGAGCGCCACAATCAGGACTGCATACGACCGAGGCACACAGGGCCAACACCCGGCATCATGGTGTGGGGAGCCATCTCCTACACTGGCCGTACACCACTGGTGATCGTCGAGGGGACACTGAATAGTGCACGGTACATCCAAACCGTCATCGAACCAATCGTTCTACCATTCCTAGACCGGCAAGGGAACTTGCTGTTCCAACAGGACAATGCACGTCCGCATGTATCCCGTGCCACCCAACGTGCTCTAGAAGGTGTAAGTCAACTACCCTGGCCAGCAAGATCTCCGGATCTGTCCCCCATTGAGCATGTTTGGGACTGGATGAAGCGTCGTCTCACGCGGTCTGCACGTCCAGCACGAACGCTGGTCCAACTGAGGCGCCAGGTGGAAATGGCATGGCAAGCCGTTCCACAGGACTACATCCAGCATCTCTACGATCGTCTCCATGGGCGAATAGCAGCCTGCATTGCTGCGAAAGGTGGATATACACTGTACTAGTGCCGACATTGTGCATGCTCTGTTGCCTGTGTCTATGTGCCTGTGGTTCTGTCAGTGTGATCATGTAATGTATCTGACCCCAGGAATGTGTCAATAAAGTTTCCCCTTCCTGGGACAATGAATTCACGGTGTTCTTATTTCAATTTCCAGGAGTGTAGTACTGAAACAGAGGATGACAGACTAAAAGCCGAAATACTAAATGTCTTCTTCCAAAGCTGTTTCACAGAGGAAGACTGCACTATAGTTCTTTCTCTAGATTGTCGCACAGATGACAAAATGGTAGATATCGAAATAGAGGGATAGAAAAACAATTAAAATCGCTCAAAAGAGGAAAGGCCGCTGGACCTGATGGGATACCAGTTCGAATTTACAGAGAGTACGCGAAGGAACTACCCACGCTTCTTGCAGCGGTGTACCGTAGGTCTCTAGAAGAGCGTAGCGTTCCAAAAGATTGAAAAAGGGCACAGGTCATCCCCATTTTCAAGAAGGGACGTCGAACAGACGTGCAGAACTGTAGACCCATGACTCTAACGTCGATCAGTTGTAGAATTTTGGAACGTGTATTATGTTCGAGTATACTGACTTTTCTGGAGACTAAAAAACTACTCTGTAGGAATCAGCATGGGTTTCAAAAAAGACGATTGTGTGAAACCCAGCTCGCGCTATTCGTCCACGAGACTCAGAGGGCCATAGACACGGGTTCCTAGGTAGATGCCGTGTTTCCTGACTTCCGCAAGGCGTTTGATACAGTTCCCACAGTCGTTAAATGAACAAAGTAAGAGCATATGGACTATCAGACCAATTATGTGATTGGAATGAAGAGTTTCTAGATAACAGAACGCGGCATGTCATTCTCAATGGAGAGAAGTCTTCCGAAGTAAGAGTGATTTCAGGTGTACCGCAGGGGAGTGTCGTAGGACCGTTGCTATTCACAATATATATAAATGACCTTGTGGATAACATTAGAAAAGTTTACTGGGGCTTTTTGCGGATGATGCTGTAGTATATCGAGAGTTTGTAACAATGGAAAATTGTACTGAAATGCAGGAGGATCTGCAACGAATTGACGCATGATGCAGGGAATGGCAATTGAATCTCAATGTAGACAAGTGTAATGTGCTGCGGATGCATAGAAAGAAAGATCCTTTATCATTTAGCTACAATATAGCAGGTCAGCAACTGGAAGCTGTTAATTCCATAAATTATCTGGGAGTAGGCATTAAGAGAGATCTAAAATGGAATGACCATATAAAAATAATAGTCGGTAAAGCAGTTGCCAGACTGAGATTCATTGGAAGAATCCTAAGGTAATGCAGTCCGAAAACAAAGGAAGTAGGTTACAGTACACTTGTTCACCCACTGCTTGAATACTGTTAACCAGCGGGGGATCCGTACCAGATAGGGTTGATAGAAGAGATAGAGAAGATCCAACGGAGAGCAGCGCGATTCGTTACAGGATCATTTAGTAATTGCGAAAGCGTTACAGAGATGATAGCTAGACCCCAGTGGAAGTCTCTGCTCGGTAGCTCGGTACGGGCTTTTGTTGAAGTTTCGAGAACGTACCTTCACCAAGGAGTAAGGCTGTATATTGCTCCCTCCTACGTATATCTCGCGAAGAGACCATGAGGATAAAATCAGAGAGGTTAGAGCCCACACAGAGGAATACCGACAATCTTTCTTTCCACGAACAATACGAGACTGGAATAGAAGGGAGAACTGATAGAGGTACTCAAGGTACCCTCCACCACACACCGTCAGGTGGCTTGCGGAGTATAGATGTAGATGTAGATGTAGATACCGCCTCTCCGGCGAGTGATGTGCACTCTAAACCGCTACATCATTCAATCGTCTTCAGCGTCCTTGTGTTTCTTGATTTTGTGCTTTTACTGTCGCCACTTCCTTCTCGTAGACTTGGAAATACTCGTACTTCTCTCTGGCTCAGCCATATTTCTCACAAAACTGAAAATATTTTATTCCATTTGACCTTGTAATACCATTGTTTAGATGGCTGCTGACGACCTCAGTATTCCTTAAGCACAATTTCAGTTGCAACTGTGTGACGCAGGTGTTGAAGCACTCGATTTCCTTTTTAACGGAGCAGGATTCGAATTCTCGTGAAACCATCCACATGCGCGTTGTATGCAATTTTGCTAAATCGTCAAGGGGCCAGGATGGTTCACGGTAAAATAACGCGGTCACCTTCTTCCCCTAGCTTTGTCGTACTCGATCCATTGCTCCGCATCTACACCTAAACCAATATCTACACTGAAGAGTCAAAGGAACTGGTACACTTGCCTAATTTCGTGTAGGGCCCCCGCGAGCACACGTAAATGCCACAACACGACGTAGCGTGGACTCGACTAATGTCTGCTGTAGCGCTAGAGGGTACTGACACCATGAATCTTGCAGCACTGTCCATAAATCCGTAAGAGTACGAGGGGGTGGAGATCTCTTCTGAACAGCACATTGCAAGGCATTCCAGATATGCTCGGTAATGTTCCTGTCGGGGGACTTTGGTGTTAAGCGGAAGTGTTTAAACTCAGAAGACTATTCCTGGAGCCACTCTGTAGCAATTTTTGACGAGTAGGGAGTGTTTAAACTCAAAAGAGTGTTCCTGGAGCCACTCTGTAGCAATTTTTTACGAGTGCGGTGTCGCAATGTCCTGCAGGAATTTCCAAGTACGTGGGAATGCACAGTAGACATGAATGGGTGCAGGTGATCAGACAGCATGCGTACGTCGTGTGACCTGTCAGAGTCGTATCTAGATGTATCAGGGATCCCAAATCACTCCCAACTGCAGACGCCTCACAATATTACAGACCTTCCACCAGCTTGAACATTCCCCTGCTGACATGCAGGGTCCACGGATTGACGAATTTATCTCCATACCGTACACGTCCATCCGCTTGATACAATTTGGAGTGAGACTCGTCCGACCAGGCAACACGTTTCCAGTCATCAACAGTCCAATGGCGGTGTTGATGGGCCCAGACGAGACGTAAAGCTGTGAGTCGGGCAGTCATCAAGGGTACACGAGTGGGCCTTCGGCTCCGAAAGCCCATATCGTTGATATTTCTTTCAATGGTTCGCGTGCTGACACTTGTTGATGGCCCAGCATTGAAATCCGCAGCAATTTGAGGAAGGGTTCTGTCACGTTAAACGATTCTCTTCAGTCGTTGTTGGTCCCGTTCTTGCAGGATATTTTTCCGGTCGCAACGATGTTGGTGATTTGGTGTTTTACCAGATTACTGATTTCAGCTCGTGGAACCATCGAACAGGAAAATCCTCCCTTCATCGCTACCCCGACGATGTTGTGTCCCATCGCTCGTGCGTGCACTATAACACCACGATCAAATTCACTTAAGTCCTGATAACCTGCCATTGTAGCAGCAGTAACCGATCTTACAACTGCACCAGGAACTTGTTTTATATAGGCGTTGCCGACCGCAGCGCCTTATTCTGCCTATTTACATTTCTCTGTATTTGAATACGCGTGCCTGTACCAGCTTCTTTGGCGCTGCGGTATCGGTGTACAACTGCAAATATATTTCCAAGACGCAGTACAATACTTGGCGGAGGATGCTTCGCACCAATAATAACGATTTTACAGTATGTCCCATTTATTCCGTATAATGCGCGATGCAGAAATGACTGTCTGCACGGCTTTGTACAGCCCCAATACCTTTAACCTTATTCTCGTGGTCCATGTGAGACATATACGAGGCTGGCAGCATTAAATGTCGGACTGTCTCGCACAATATGGTTTAAACAAAGTTGCACAGTAAGGATTAGCGAGAATAAGGTCGCATTTCTTCCGAAGATAACTATTAACTTCTCCTAACACCTCAGCTACATCTTCGTATGAATCACTTAAAGATGCTGAAATGAAATGAGTGAATAAATGAGGATGAAGTCAAGGAAAGTTCAATGACACAAGAATACACGGATACCAGTGAGTAGCATTCCATTACGCTGAAATGGATGCGTCGTTTAGGGAAGCGTCCTAAATTAGTAATCAAAACGTCCTGGTAACCTTTTACGAACCCATCTACTGCTTAAATTTTGAGTAAATATCATCAAAAATGGCCGCCGAAGACTTCCGCCACACCAAGTCATCCTCATTCTGCCAACAGCCTTGTCAGAGAGCGCGGAGGAGAAGTCGGAAGTTCAGAGTAGTCTCTTGTCCTTGGGATGATCAACGGCATGAGGATGAGAACGCAGTGGAAACCATTGCATCAAAGATACACTATGCGTATTCGCAGGACATGTGGCCTGTAATTGAATAAGTGTGGCAAAAGATTCCGAATTAGTCCCCCATTCGGATCTCCGGGACGGGGACTGCAAAGGAGGGGGGTGGGGGCAAGGATGGCCATGAGAAAAAGATGAAGTAACCAACGACGGGATAATATTCTATGAGTCGTAGCACGGATCGTCAGAAGTTTAAATGTAGTAGGTAAGCTAGAAAATCTGAACAGGTAAACGCAAAGACTCAGTCTAGATATATTGGGGTCAGTGAAGTCAAATGGGAAGAAGATAAAGATTTATGGTGAGTCATATAAAGAGTAATATCAGTAGCAGCAGAAAATGCTTTAAGGGGAGTAGGATTGGTTACGAATAGGAAAGTAGGGCGGAAAGTGAGCTACTGTGAACAGTTCAGTGCTTTCCGCAGATTCGACAGCAAACCATCGCCTACAACGATAGTGCAGGTATACATACCAACGTCGCAAGCGGAAGATGGTAAGAAACTGCAAGTATATGAGAACACTGAAAGGGTAATTCAATATGCAAATGGAAGACGAAAATATAATAGTCATGAGGGATCGGAACGCGGTCATAGGGGAAGGAATAAAAAGACGTGTTACGGGAGAACATGGGCTTGGCAGTAGGAATGAGAGAGGAGACAACTGATTTCTGCAATAAATTTCAGATGGTAATAGAGAATACTCTGTACAAGAATCAGAAGAGAAGGAGGTATACTTGGAAAGGACCTGGGGATACGGAAAGATTCCAACTGACCACACAGAGATTCCGAAATGAGATATTGGCTTGTAAGATGTACCCAGGACCAGATATAGATTCAAAACAAAATTTAGTAATGATGAAAAGTAGACGGAAGGTTAAAAGAATGGCCCGGAAGAATAGGAGTGGAAGCAATTGGGTTATTGAATTACTGAGACGAGTTTGTAATTCTTCAGGGATGTGGATACTGCGTTAAGTAATATCACAGTTGTCATTTCAGATCAGAGGAGTGGACATCTCTAAAAAGGGCAATGACTAACGCTGGACAGACAAACATAGTTACAAGGTAGGTAACTGCGAAGACCCGTGGCTAGCTAGCTTCAGTTGACCGACGAAAGAATAAAGTACAAAAATGTCCATGAAAAGACGGGAATACAGCTATCTAAATCCCTTAGGAATGATATAAATAGAAAGTGCAGGGAAGCCAAGCCGACATTTTCGCAGGAAAGATGTGAAGAAATCGAAAAAGAAATGGTCGTCTCACGGACTCAGCATACAGGAGAGTCAAAGCAAACTTCGTTAAAATTAAATACGAAGGTGGTAACATAAAGAGTACAATGCGAATTCCACTGTTAAACTCAGAGGAGAGAGAGCATAAGTGGAAGAAGTACTTTGAATGCCTATATCAGGGGGATGACGTCATAGGAGATGAAAGAGGAGTCGACATAGAAGAGATAGGGCATCCAGTATTTGAGTCAGAAATTAAAAGAGCTGTAGAAGACTTGAGATTAAATAAGTCTGAAGGGATAGATAACGTACCATTAGAATTTCTAAAATCATTGAGGGATGTGGCAATCAAACGACTAATCAAGCTAGTGTATGATATCTATCAGGCAGGTCACATACCCGCACAATTCCGAAGATAGCAAGGGCAGATAAGTCCGAGAATATCGCATTATCAGCGTAACAACTCACGTGTACAAGCTCCTGACAAGAATAATAATAATAATAATAATAGTATACAGAATAATGGAAAAGAAAATTGTGGACCTGTTATACTACGAGCGGTTTGTTTTTAGAAAAGTGAAAGCAGCAGTGTGGCATTTCTGAGGCTGGGGCTTATAATGGCAGCAAAAAGGGAGAAAAATCAAGAAAGTTCAGAGAATTTGTCTACCTAGAAAGAGCTACGGTCGCAGGTTCGAATCCTGCCTCAGGCAGGGATGTGTGTGATGTCCTTAGGTTAGTTAGGTTTAAGTAGTTCTAAGTTCTAGGGGACTGATGACGTCATATGTTAAGGGGCTCCGGAACGCCCTATACTTGCAATGTTAAAATAACGCTTATAAATTACATCTTTCCTCACAAAGTATTTGAGGTAGGAACTTGAACTTTTTACAGATTATTTATTGGAATATGGGCTACAACTTAACACAGGGATTTTACAAAATTTTAGTTCAGTTATTAAAGATGATTTTTTTTCAATTGTAATGAAAATTCACAACATTTTTTTGCAATTTTTTATTTATATATTCAAAAAATACAGTTTTTTGGAAAAAGGCTGTGTTAAATTATGCAGAAGGTACTGTGTAACATTTACTGAAAGTTTGAAACAAATATGTTTGGAAGATCCTTAGAAAACATGTAATTAGTATGAGAAAATAAAAGCTTTGGGAATCGAGCGACAAAGATTGAATTAACTTTTTAGTGCATTCCAGGTCCATAGGATGGATTATCTTCATCCTCTGCAAACTCCTCCTCCAGCTTCCTCTTGTTCCTCCTCCTGTTTACTCTTTCTTGTATTTCTAGACTCTTTACAGCCCTGTCTGCAGCCCGAAGGCGTTCCTTGTCTAAAGCAAGCATCGCTCGTACCATATTAGAACCTATCTTCATTCCCATATTTCTAAATACCTTGCACCTTACAATGTTGCCATCACTGAAAGTCGCAACAGCATCATACACACCAAAGTGAAGTGTTTCTATTCCAACAAATACAGTCTTGGGGATTCTCGACCATATAACACTATTTACACTTTCATTCCTGTCGCAGAGAATTGCAACTTTAATCACTTCCTTATCCGACGATGGAGTGTGCATGTACGAAGTTACATTGACGTATGACCGTGTCTTCTGGGTGCTTCTCTCTTTCTGTCAGGCAGCGTAAATTGGGTTGAGAGGGAGGAGGAGTAGGAGGATGAAGGGGTAGTACTTGGATGAGAGAGGAAATGTTCTGTGGCCTCAGTGCTCCTCCCAGATTGGAATGTGTTGACCTCTGCACGGCGTGGTTCGGTGTGAGTGACCTGGAGGGGAGCTGACACTGCTACAGCAGTAGGGCGCTGCCCAGCTGGCGGCCGCAGCAGGTAGCTGTGGGCACGGGGCACGGCGCGGCTGGCAGTGGGCCACACGCGCCAGCCCGCAGAACGGCACCTGCGGGGCGCCCCGCAGCGCCGCGCGGGGAAAGGAATTCGTGGCCCTGCCCGGCCTGCGCCCCGTTAGCGAATAGCCGAGCGTCCGCGTCCGGCGATCGACGGCTAGCCACCGGTCCGCACGCCGGGTAAACGTCCTCGCGGCGCCACGCCTGCTTCCTCGGCCGCAAAAAGGCCGAGTCACACTGTATGTCAATCGAACTGAGCGGCGCCGTCGAATGGCGGTGTGTTTAAACTAGACAGAATCCCAATGTGACATCACGTCGCCCCGACCAGAACCGAAGGTTGAGAGTCAGGATGTGGGAGATCCCCTGTCTTACAAACTTTTGTAAAATATTATCAACATTACGGAACTAAAAGTAGAGTTTATCAGCAGCGAAAGCAAAATTCATAATATACATGCTTGGCAAACGTTATACGAGGGATTTTATTATTTATTTATTTATTTATTGTTCTGTGGGACCAAATTAAGGAGAAGTCTCCATGGTCGTGGAACGAGTCAATACATGAAATTATAACATCATAGTAGAAACAGATAAAATGAAATATAAGTAACATATTCAGGCGACAATTCGTAAGTTTAAATAAAGAAAATCAACAATGTAACACTGGAATTTGCTTAATTTTTCAGCTCTTCCAGGAGCTCCTCGACAGAATAGAAGGAGTGAGCCATGAGGAAACTCTTCAGTTTAGACTTAAAAGTGTTTGGGGTACTGCTAAGATATTTGAGTGCTTGTGGTAGCTTATTGAAAATGGATGCAGCAGAATACTGCACTCCTTTCTGCACAAGAGTCAAGGAAGTGCATTCCACATGCAGATTTGATTTCTGCCTAGTATTAACTGAGTGAAAGCTGCTAACTCTTGGGAATAAGCTAATATTGTTACCAACAAACGACATTAAAGAAAATATATACTGTGAGGGCAATGTCAGAATTCCCGGACTATTGAATAGGGGTCGACAAGAGGTTCTCGAACTTACACCACACATAGCTCGAATAGCCAGTTTTTGGGCCAAAAATACCCTTTTTGAATCGGAAGAATTACCCCAAAAAATGATACCATGTGACATAAGCGTATGAGAATATGCGAAGTAGACTGCTTTTCGTGTTGAACTGTCACTTATTTCAGATACTGTTCTAATGGTAAATAAAGCAGCATTTAGTTTCTGAACAAGATCCTGAACATGCGCTTTCCACGACAGCTTACTATCTATCCGAACGCCTAGGAATTTGAACTGTTCCGTCTCGCTTATAATATGCCCATTCTGTCTGATCAAAATATCGGTTCTTGTTGAATTGTGAGTTATAAACTGTAAAAACCGAGTCTTACTGTGATTTAGCATCAAATTATTTTCCACAAGCCACGAACTCATTTCATGAACTACATTATTTGATACTGTTTCAATATTACACACAAGATCCTTCACTACCAAGCTGGTGTCATCAGCAAACAGAAATATTTTTGAATCACCTATAATACTAGATGGCATATCATTTACATAAATAAGAAACAGCAGTGGCCCCAGCACCGACCCTTGGGGACCGCCCCACTTAACAGTGCCCCATTGGGACTGAACATCACTACCACTCTCAATATTGCGGAGAATTACCTTCTGCTTTCTCTTTTTAAAGTAAGAGGCGAACCAATTGTAAGCTACTCCCCTTACTCCATAATGGTGCAACTTCTGCAGTAATATTTTGTGGTCAACACAGTCAAAAGCCTTCGTTAAATCAAAGAAAACACCTAGCGTTCGCAACCTTTTATTTAATCCGTCCAAAACGTCACAGAGAAAAGAGAATATAGCATTTTCTGTTGTTAAACCATTTCTAAAACCAAACTGTACATTTGACAGCAAATTATGTGAATTTAAATGCTCCAGTAACCTTGTATATACAACCCTCTCGATAACTTTAGCAAACACCGATGGCATAGAAATAGGTCTATAATTGTCAATATTATCCCTGTCTCCCTTTTTATAAAGTGGCTTCACTACCGAGTACTTTAATCGGTCAGGAAAACGACCACTCCTAAAGGAAAAGTTACAGATATGGCTAAGTACTGGGCTAACATACGTAGAACAATACTTCAGTATTCTGCTACATACCCCGTCATATCCATGAGAGTTCTTGGTCTTTAGTGATTTAATTATTAACTCAATCTCCCTCTTGTCAGTATCATGGAGGAGCATTTCAGGTAACAGTCTCGGAACACCTTTTTCTACGAGCGCTATATGATTCCCTGTTGGGACTAGGTTTTATTTAGTTCACCTGCTATATTCAGAAAGTGATTATTAAATACTGTACATATATGCAACTTATCAGTAACACGGACATTCCCACTACGCACTGATTCTATATCCTCGACCTGTCTCTGCAGACCAGCCACTTCCTTTACGACTGACCATATGGTTTTAATTTTATCCTGAGACTTAGCTATTCTATATGCATACCACATACTTTTTGCCTTCCTAATAACTTTTTTGAGCACCTTACAATACTGTTTGTAATGGGCTGCTGCACTCAGATTTTGACTATTTCTAACGTTTTGATATAACTGCCACTTTGTTCTACAGGATATTCTTATCCCTCTAGTCAGCCACCCAGGCTGCCTGTTTGTGCTAGTACCCTGTTTTGAACGTTATAACGGAAAGCAACTTTCAAAGAGCACGAGAAAAGTCTTGAGGAAAGCATATTTATCGTCTACTGTATCAGCACTATAAACATCTTGCCACTCTTGTTCCAGCAACTGGATCAGCTTTCCTAAAAAGTTGATAACTATATTTAACATGTGTTGCAGCACAAAAATCTTTTAGAGTTAAAATTTGTGCATCATGATCTGAAAGGCCATTCACCTTTTTGCTAACAGAATGCCCTTCTAGTAATGAGGAATGAACAAAAATGTTGTCTATGGTTGTTCTACTGTTCCCTTGCACTCTCATTGGAAAGAATACGGTTTGCATAAGATTATATGAATTAAGGAGGTCTACCAGCATCCTTTTCCTTGCACAATCACTTATACAATTAATATTGAAGTCACCACCAAATTGGAGCACAACTGGAAAGCAAAATTAACATTGTAGCATACGCCGATGACATTGCATTATTATCTGACAGTGAGAATGATTTGAAGCTTCTTACAGCACAATTAATTAAAGCCACAAATGGCACAGGCCTCCAGCTGAATACAGACAAAACAATGTACTTTATCTTATCCCGCTATCCATCAAATAATAATGTACTGCAAATTAATAACACAGCTTTCACAAAGACAAATGAATTTAATTACCTTGGTACAATAGTAACCTCTGACAACTCCATAAAAATTGAAATAGAATCACGAATTCAGAAGGCTAACAAATGCTACTATAGTCTCTTGACAGTTTTCAAAAGTAAGTTAATATCTAGGAACACCAAACTACAAGTATACAAATCATTGATTATACCAGTACTCACCTATGGATCTGAAACCTGGACTCTCACAAAAAAAGAGGAAAACAGATTAAGAGTATTTGAACGAAAAATTTTGAGAAAAATATTTGGACCCATAAGAGATAGGATCAGTGATGAATGGAGATTGCTAAATAACAATGAAATTTACAAATTATATAAAGACTCCGATATAGTGGCCAAAATTAAAGCCAAAAGACTGAAATGGATAGGGCATGTCATCAGAGCACCACCAAACAGGACCATCAAGAAAGTGACTGAAGAGATTCCCACCGGAAGACGACCTCTTGGACGCCCACGCATGAGATACTTGGACAATATTCAAGACGATCTCAGAAAACTAGGACATGACAGACAGTGGCAAATTACTTGTAAAGACAGAGCAAAGTGGTTCAACATTGTCCATTCTGCAGCAAAAAGCCTTCATGGATTGTAATGCTTAATAATAATAATAATAATATAAAGTGAACCAAGAACCTCCTCTAGCTTTAGCAAAAATGTTGTGAAATCGGAGTCTGGGAATCTATAAATAACAACAGTTAGAAGTTCAGCTCCACTAAATTTAACCACACCTGCACAACATTCAAACACCTTTTCAGTGCAGTACTTTGAAACATCAATTGACTCAAATGGGATACCGTTTTTCACATACATGGCTACTCCCCTACACCGCAAAGAGCTCCTAGAAAAGCTGCCAGCCAACCTGTATCCTGGTAAAGGAAGTCTGTGAATTATCTCCTTCTTTAAGAGATGTTCAGATATACCAATAATTTCAGAGTCAACATCTATAAGCAGTTCACTAACTTTATCTCTAATACCTTGTATATTTTGATGAAATATACTAATTCCCTTATTAATCGAATACCTAAGCTTTGTCGAAAGTGGTTTCTTTGTTAGAGAGACTTCCCTTAAGCAGGAATACCTATCAGCTGACTTCAATCTAAAAAAGGTACAGCTCTAACACGCACTACTACAGGAATATTTCCCATGAGTGATCCCACCACCCCCACCTATGCTGTCACCTATAAGCTTTGCCAACCTCCCCTTCCCATACCTGTTGAGGTGCAGGCCATGTCTAGTGAAACCCGTCCTGCTGATAGACTCCACCGACACGACTGAAATGTGACCCATGCCTTCTGTCATCAGCGCACACCCAAGTCTCATGTTATTACGCCTGATGGCTGTATTACGATGAGGCCGAACAGTTCCACGAAATGCACATTCGTGTTGCCAGTCTGAGTGGCTATCTTTTCCAGGTCACCATCTATGTCATACTCCCCATCCCTGTCAATACTATTACCAGCCCCACCCACGATCACTACCTGATCCTCTTTAGTAAAATCCCTACATAACCCCCCTACGTTAACAGTCACCTGAGCCAATCCTGCATTAAGCTTCACAATGCTGGTGACCTGGTACTCACTCCCCAACACTTCCTGCAACTGCTGGCCTACACCTCTACCATGAGAACTACCTAACAGCAGAACCTTCTTCTTTCTCTTAGACTTTGCAACTGTCCTAGCCACCGTAACTGCTGAGGTCTGCTGCATACTTCCTACATCTAGTGAAGTTTGTGGCAGGTCTTGTATTTAATGGTCTGAACAGATTGGGTATAACTAATAAGCATCGCAGCCTCTCGTTCACGAGCGCTCAAGTTCTGTAACCACGTAGCTCTTACGGTATTGATTCGGGTGAACCGTCAATCAAAATAGGGCCTTACACAAAAATCATCTATTACTCGCAACATGTGAATATTTATAGTCGCTTTGGGGCCATAAATTTGCGTCCTACTGCATAAAGACTCTAATTCCTGCAATAGCAAAAGTTTTGCCCCACCACGCGGTTAAGGAGAATCCTCATCTCACTAGATTTTCTGCAAACGTGACATCATTTTGACGTCACACGATATGTAGACAATCCAGATGGCAGGCGGCATATTGATTTCGGCATATTCAGATGTTCTGTACTATAACTGGCAGTGTACAATTTCAAATCAACGGTGCATTGCATATTTATCGCAAACAAGTTACCATTATCATTAATTGCCAGTTAACAACGCATCAGTTATATAAGCCTACAAGAACTACTGCCAGCTGCCTTGCCGCAGTGGTAACACCGGTTCTCGTCAGACCACCGAAGTTAAGTGCTGTCGGGCTGGTCTAGAACTTGGATGGGTGACCATCCAGTCTGCTGAACATTGTTGGCAAGCGGGGTGCACTCAGCCCTTGTGAAGCAAACTGCGGAGCTACTTGATTGAGAAGCAGCGGCTCCCGTTTCGGAAACTTACATACGGCCATGAGAGCGGAGTGCTGACCACATGCCCCTCCATATCCGCAACTACTGACGCATGTGGGCTGAGGATGACACGGCGGCCGGTCGGTACCGTTTATGACCTGAACGTAATACAAGTATATTCTGCAATATTCCATGCTATTTTCATTTCCGACTGGTTAGAGAATGAACGATCAAATAAATATTTGGAGCTTTGCGATTGTGTGTTTAGGCAGAAACCTGAAAGGACAGGTTAAATTGCTGCGAATGAAACGACTTCCTTGTCACAAAGTCGCCAGCAGTTCCTGCAGTTGTCGATATTTCGTGTGACGTAAAAATGACGTCACGTTTGCGGAAAATCTTGTGAGGTGAGCGTTACCTGTATAGTCATCGAGGTAAAAGAAGAAGGGGATGGCACTATACACTTACGTCGTACGTTGTCTTGAAGCAAGAGTGGGCGGGGCCTGCTGCCATTTTAAGTAGCCGAAAACATTATCAGACTACTGTTTATAATTGCTTCTCGTTCATTATTTCTGTCGTGTGCATGTAATCGCTATTTCAAATACCAAAAATTACAGTGCTTGGAGGACTAACATGAATAACATGAAGGAAAGCAATTTCGAACGTTTTTCTGCTCTTGAATCCGTATTGGCTCTACTAATATGACCCATTTGGCCTCGTTAATGTAACTTGTTTTGTTCATGCATTACGAATAACCAAGAAGAAAAGGCTGTGATGTGAAAGGGATGCTTTCGTAATGCATTTTATTCAAAAATGGCTCTAAGCACTATGGGACTTAACACCTGTGGTCATCAGTCCCCAAGACCTAGAACTACTTAAACGTAAGTAACCTAAGGAATCACACACATCCATGCCCGTCGCAGGATTCGAACCTGCGACCGTAGCAGCCGCGTGGTTCCGGAGTGAAGCACCTAGAACAGCTCACCCACAGCGGCTGGCGCATTTTATTCGACTTTCACTATATTTGTATCGATAGCAAATGAAGCTGGAAATCCGAAACTAATGCTTGTTTGCTTACAAGTACTGCTTCCTGTAAGTAATACTTTCAGCTTTCAACTCGTATGCACAACATTTTTAATGTTCATATTTGCAAAAGCTTATCTGCGTGTTCTTTCTTAGCCCACAAGCGTGTGCTAGGAGGAATGAAGCAAGCCATACTATTGTATCTTGTGCACGTCAACAAACTGAACGATTATTGAAATTTCAAAGAAACAGAACTGCATAGAGATACACCTCCTTGCAGAATAGAGTTCCTGTTTTATTAGATTGTCAGTGCATTAGTTTTGCTGTAGTACATATCTTCTCACTTTCAAATCTTGCCTATGATGCGTCATTCAGTTTGTGGTCATTAATAGCAATTTACAAAGAAAATAAAGGATATAATTTTTTAAGCATCTTCCAGCATATTGGAATGCTATAAATGTAATTAAGGGAATGCTCTCAAACGCTGAAGACCCCATAAATGGACATTTTGCTTTAATGAGTATGTAAGTAATTTTTTTGGGTAGTGATTGGCTAATCTGTGTAAGACGTAGGCCTACGTTTCCAACAGTAGCTAATATGATTATTTTCCCAGAAAATTTATCGCCAGTAGCTCTGTTAGTTTTTCGGGAATAACCAAACATAGCGCAGTTTGAATGTACCTCTACTTCGATCATCCATTTCAGTTTACCTTTGAATTTCATTCTGAGGCTCTCAAATTATATAAGCCTATATACCACGTTTTGTGATATACCGCAAGTTAGTTAGTTAGTTATTTAGGTTACTTAGTTAGTTTCATGTTACATGTAGCATTTGCAGGATAAATCGTAATAATGTGGAACGAGTCATTATAAAATGACATCGGTTTTCTTGTTGTTGTAAATATGCCTCCATGCATATCATTCATTAGCTTTTATGTTTTTTAATTAAAGACAGACGGATGGTAGTCAATAATTCCTACCCATCACCATGTACAAATTGCAGTAAGGTCGTCTGTGGAATAGGACGAATTGTCAAAGGGAAAGTGTTCAGTTTAATTTCAAATTTTACTTTGCTGTCTGTCATGCATATTACATCAATGGGTAAGTGATCTAAAGTTTTGGCTGCAGCATTTGTAGTGGGACGCGAAATTGAAGCGTCACCCATCCACCAGTGTCAGCCCAGTTTGCAGGTGAATATAAATTTAATTTAGTGTTTTGTTTATGTATTTTTGTAATCTTTGTAATTGTTGTGAATTGTCTAAAGTTTTATATTTAATTTTTTATCTTTCATGTACGGAGAGGGCGGCGCAACGAACGGAGACAGCATCTTCACTGCCGGGGCCAGAGAGAAAGTTGCTGGCCACTACACGTCGCGGATCGACAACCAGAGAGCAACAGAAGATCCTCAAACCGAGTTGTTGCGTCGTGCTTCTAAAAAACTGAAAAAATAAGATTTTGTAATTTTGTACAACAATGATGTCATAGAAAGTTTAATCATGTTGTAAATGGTCAGTCCAATCTTGTCAAGGCTCAGGTTCACGTCTATATCTAGGAAGATAATAAACTAGTGGATACTGCTAAAGTTCAAATACGTGTTCCGAGAATTTATTTATGAAGAATTATGTGAATGAATTATTAATTTATTTGAGAAGATTATTAATTGTGACAACGTTCATCGCGAGTTTGAATCTGGAAAGTTTATTCAATGTGGTTCTAATATTTGTTAAATCGGATAACTTGCATTAATATAATTTCTGAGAAGAAACAAACGACATCTAAATTGGAAAAAGTTTGCACTAACAAATTGGACTGAGTGACGTAATTCTGCGCATACGACTCAAATGATGATGTTTTACAGTTTCGTTCAAGAACCATTCAGAGACAATTTAAAAAGAATTTAAATAATTTTGAAGTGTGTTGTAACTGACGTAGGTGACGAAGTCTGCACATGGTCATATGTCAAAAGAAAATCATTTATACAAACTTACGTCGTTACACTACACCGTGGCGACCTTATAAACAGGACTTGTGTGCAACTAAGACTCACAGGTACGAAACAAAACATCAAGAGTCCTTCGGAAGTCAACGCGAGTTTTCGTGGAGCCTTCACCAGCCAGCGGCGACTTCGCGGGTGTGGGCATCTGACGGAGCGCAGCCAAGCAGTACGGTCACGCAGTTATTCCACGAGAAGGCGCATCTGTTGGGCGGCAGCTGAACGCTGCAAACCCCGACAAAAGTAACAGGTCCAGTACGTCAGTACGTTCTTCCGGCTGGTATTAGAGGTGTTGCTGAGGGCTTCGGCTGTCGACGGTGGGACCGGGCGTGGTTGAAGCCAGTGGTGTCTCCGGTGTTCGACTCAGCGTCCTGCCGGTTGCGGAAGCGGGGTCGCAGCATCTCAGCGGCTGCATCGACGGCTGTTACTTCTGCAGCCCATAGCATCACACTGATCACCAAGAACTACAAACTACAATATTAGTGTCCGGTGAGTCTGTTTTATGTTGGAAGTGGAGTGTTGTACATAGGGAGTGTGGTTTATAGGATTGTTGATTACAAGTCTGCGTGTGTAACTAGTTAATATCTTACAATAATGTCGGGAAGTGAAATGTCAGACGAAGAGCAATCCATGTCCGATAGGAGCATGAGATCCCATTTTAGGGCGATCGCTAAATTAAAACAATCTAACGGGGATTTTTTAGCTGAATTAAAACAGTCTAACGAAGAATCTACTGCTAGATTAAAAGAGGAATTAAAACAATCTAACGAGGAATCTACTGCTAGATTAAAAGAGGAATTAAAACAATCTAACGAAGAATCTACTGCTAGATTAAAAGAGGAGCTAACAAAATCTACAGACAGGTTACAGGAACATCTTAATGAAACCAATCGAGAATTAAGTGAGCTAACAAAACCTACAGACAGGTAACAGGGACGTCTTAATGAAACCAGTCGAGAATTAAGTGATAAAATAGAGGCTTCTAAAGTTGAAATGCAGGAAAAACTAGTAGGACTTAGTAATAACATTGCTGATAATTGTGAATGGTTAGAAGAACATATCCAGGAATCGCGTGAGGAAAAAGCTCGCATGCGAAATGATATTACTGACTTAACCAAGAGACTAGATAATGTCAATGTCTTAGTTGTAAGTGAAATACAGAAAAATAACGATAAGTTACGAGATGAATTCTCTATGCAAACAGAAACTGTTCGTAGAGAATTATTAGAATCTATTAAAGAGGTTTCTACCAAACCTGTAGAGATTTCTTCAATAGATAATGTAGAATTAGAGACATTAACTCATCGAGTAGAAAAAGATCATACTGAAATAGAAAACATGAAATTTTTAATTACCGAAATATGCAGTAACCTTGATACTCCCAAAGATAACAACGAAGGTACAGAGCGTTCACATCGTGAACACAGTGAGGAATCGATATTAGCTAACCGCGTATCCAATACAGAAATGCGAATACAGGAAATTACTAAACGGTTATCGGAATTAGATAATAATGAAAACATTTCAAGTAGTAGAAGTAATAACGTAATCAGAGACAACAGTCGCATCGTATTTGCTAGCTCGGACGACAACAATACAAATAAAGAAATCACGGCAAGCCAATCCGATGCAACTCCGTCTCTACAATCTAAACGAAATCCAACTATGTCTCTCGCAGAATGTTGGGATGATATAACGGCAAATTCAAATGTAGCAAGTCGATTTCCTGTATTCAAACCAGGAGGCGAACTTCACCCTATAATCTTTATGAAAGCTTTTGAAACTTCATTATCTCCTAAATGGAGTAATGAAAAACGGATTCAATTTGTAATAGGACATTTAGAAGCAGAAGCTGCGGAATGGGCAGTACTGCATAGAACTGAATTTAGGGGCTGGGATGATTTTGTTAAGCAGTTTAAACAAAATTATTGGTCGAGAGGAAAACAACAACACTTAACTTTAGAGTTGTTAGACCCTCCTCCTTATTCTAAACGGTGGAGAGGTTATAGGAATTATTTCGAATGGCATTTAAACCGTGCTAAATTAATTGGAGAACCAATTATTGAAAGTCATCTACTACGAGGTTACCGTATTATGTGAAGGAAAGAAAAATGTTATTCTACAAATTATCCACCCGAACGAGAAAAGGAGATCGTGTATTAGTACGATCTCATCATAAAGTTCGAAGATCAATAAGGAATGTAGAAAATTCTTCATTATCTTTGAAGGTCCATATGTTGTACATAAGATTGCACATCCCAAAGCTTTACTTCTTATGGAACCTTCATCAGGTGTAATTAAAGGATTATATAGTGTCGATAAAATTAAACCCTTCATTCCTAAATAAGTTAATATTTAGTATATGTTACATATGGACGAGCGTTCATTGTTTATTCATGTGAAGTTTTTCGTGATAGTTATGGGTCATTTTAAAAAAAATGACAGGAAGTTTAAACAAGTGTTCTACAATAATCTACCGGTACTTCAAAAATGGAAAAGATAACTAAAAGAGGATTTATATGGAAGAAAGTTTTGTTATTAGGTCAGAAGGAATTTCGTATATAGTATATTTACTCGGATAGTAGGAACCAAAGGGGATGGTTAATAATTTTAGGGACCATGGGCGTCCAGAGCTATATGGCTCACGAGAACATAGCAGAGTGCCTTTAATAGAAATTTGTAATAGTGTTAATATAGAACACACCAAACGGGGCTCTCTCGCTTGTTTCTCCTAAATAAATTGCCATTAGCCAACAAAGTGTCCGAAGGTAAAGAAAGCCGTGCCGAGATTCTAAAGAACGTTTTGCTTGATTTCTTCTTGACCTCAGGCATAAGTAAAGCATTGGGGAAAAGAACGACGTAATGTAAATAGTACTATTAGTTATTGTGAGAAACTTATTAGTAATATACATGTTGGAAAGAATAACTCTAGTAAATGAATAAAACTGAAACTAACCTACCACAATTTGAATGCTCTTTCCTAATGTAACAACGTTAAAGAACGTACTAAATTATTATTTACTAGCAACTATTAAATGAAAAGGGTAAATGATAAATAGTCACAACAATATTGTCATAAAAGGATTTAATCTATCTAAGAGCAAGGACTTTAGATTACGGAAAATGTGAGAAAAATGTATAATATTAATAGTTAAATATTGTATATAGAAAAAGTTTTATTTTCGGTTAAAACCTGAAAAACTGAGCTTGTGGGTGGGGTATGTAGAGGGACGCGAAATTGAAGCGGTACCCATCCACCAGTGTCAGCCCAGTTTTCAGGTGAATATAATTTTAATTTAGTGTTTTGTTTATGTATTTTTGTAATCTTTGTAATTGTTGTGAATTGTCTAAAGTTTTATATTTAATTTTTTATCTTTCACGTACGGAGAGGGCGGCGCAACGAACGGAGACAGCATCTTCACTGCCGGGGCCAGAGAGAAAGTTGCTGGCCACTACACGTCGCGGGTCGACAACCAGAGAGCAACAGAAGATCCTGAAACCGAGTTGTTGCGTCGTGCTTCTAAAAAACTGAAAAAATAAGACTTTGTAATTTTGTACAACAATGATGTCATAGAAAGTTTAATCATGTTGTAAATGGTCAGTGCAATCTTGTCAATGCTCAGGTTCACGTCTATATGTAGGAAGATAATAAACTAGTGGATACTGCTAAAGTTCAAATACGTGTTCCGAGAATTTATTTATGAAGAATTATGTGAATGAATTATTAATTTATTTGAGAAGATTATTAATTGTGACAACGTTCATCGCGAGTTTGAATCTGGAAAGTTTATTCAATGTGGTTCTAATATTTGTTAAATCGGATAACTTGCATTAATATAATTTCTGAGAAGAAACAAACGACATCTAAATTGGAAAAAGTTTGCACTAACAAATTGGACTGAGTGACGTAATTCTGCGCATACGACTCAAATGATGATGTTTTACAGTTTCGTTCAAGAAACATTCAGAGACAGTTTAAAAAGAATTTAAATAATTTTGAAGTGCGTTGTAACTGACGTAGGTGACGAAGTCTGCACATGGTCATATGTCAAAAGAAAATCATTTATACAAACTTACGTCGTTACACTACACATTATGAGCCCCTGTTGTGCTCCAAACAGTCTTAATGTGGGGTATTGAATGTCTTTCTTTCTTCTGGTATTGTAATTATGTCCAACATTGTTCCTGCTGAAGTGAAGTGGATTTTTTACAACAAACGTCATGTGGGAATAACTATACTGTGAAATGGATAGACGGCTACTTGCATGCCGAGTAGCAGGTACGCACGACGAAAAGTGTGTTCACGGAAAGCATTCTTCAGAAAGGAAGAAAAGCACACATACACATATAGGATCTTTAAAATGTGTGGATAATTACAAGATGAAGGTGAGAAGCCATCTGCTAATCAGCCAGTTAAAAGGGGAAAAAGTTATGGCAGAATGAGTAATGTTTGTGGGGACCTTGGTGCAATGGTTCATGTGTTAGATCGCTTTTTGTAATATGAAACCTTTTGCAGTGTAAATCAAGATTGTTATGTAAGTAATTAATTCTCGGGGTCTATATTCAGTTCTCCTGCCAGTATCTTATGAAAAATATGCAGCCTTCAAGGAGTTTGTGGTTAAGATGCAAGAAATTTCTATTCCAATCTAACACATAACGAACCAAAATCTTAGCCCAACAAAAAGAAAGTACCGAGGTTAAACAACACAAAGAAGGGAGGAAACTCTACCGGAAAATCATGGACTTACCACGTTCTTTCCATGGCAAAAACGCACTTTCTCTACGTGTTTTGCATTCCTTATCACACAATCTTAACTGTTAATTTTTGCTGATTTACTACAAGAATTAAATTTGGCGTCATTGTTATAAATGTAACACTTGACTGGAGTATTTTTTTGTAATCTTGGAAGCTTAAATTTCCAAAAATTGGACAAAATGTGACTTACCCTGTTTCTTTTGTGGGCTCTTCAATCGTGTTCTTCATAACAGGAAATCATGAATACAGGCACACAACTCAGTCGATTCTCCACACGCAGGCAATTTGATTAGAAGGCGCTTGTGAGACTGCATCGTCACTGCTCTTATCACTTATTGTAGTAAAGAGAGAGAGAGAGAGAGACAGAGAGAGAGAGAGAGAGAGGAAAGGAGGGAGCGATTCTGTAATAAGTGTATAGCGTAATGGTTATTCAAAGTGCTTCTGAACGGTACACACCAGTTAATGAAAAAATTTTAGTCATTTTTGGATTGGTTTGATTTCATGCCACATCTGGGCCACTAGTCTGCTACATTTTGATGCGTGTATTACGATTTCTATAGAAAGATTTTTGATTTCCAAAGTGCATGTCATGAGACATGGTTATCACACAGTGATTGCGGAATTGAAGTCTAAACAGTAATAATTATAATAATGGTAATAAAGGCAGTTCTGGTACAGGTGGAATTCAAACATGGCAATCTAACAATTTTGTTAAACTACAGGACGATTCTCTCTGCTAAATGGCTATCAACTGGTTTATATACAATACGTCAATAATCGCCCACAACGTATTCAGCTATCCACATTCTCGACGAATAACAGTGGTATCTAAGGTTAGGGACGAAAGGTAAAGCTAGCAAGTGTTAAGTTAAATTTACAAATTAGTTCACCATCCTTTGGACTTCATTCCAGGTAATAAACTTTGTAGTGGACTTACTAATTTATTTTTCTATAAAATTAACCATAATCGTTTAATGGCTTTCAACTCAACTTTATTACTCGGGAAGATAACCGTTCATAAGCAGATGTGTGTACTGAAAATTTTTTTGGTGATCACTGTTTGCATCCACGAATCAACGTCAACAGCATCCCATTACGTTTCAAAGACGCGAAATATGCTAAGCGCGTCTGTTGCGTCACGGTATGCTGAAGAGCATCGTGGGCTTGGATCACTGCGTCAGCTGCGTCTCACTGCGTCGCTTCCTCCAGTATCAACTGCGTGAACCGTCAGTCCAGTCACTTGCATCGCTAACACCATTACCTAGAACTTCATGTCTAAACAAGCTTTGTAGTTACGGTCATTATTGCCTGCCGCTCACCTATTTCGAATTCCCCTTTAAAATGCACGTGTTTGCCTGAAGGCCTTGCAAACACCCTCTAGTCCAGGCCCAATGAACTTGCGAGTGTTTAACGTAACATAGTCGTCACCAGTTGGAAGGCTACGTTTGACTATACTTCTAGGGATGCATACGAACTGTTACCCCTGGAGCGTATATCTACTTGTCGCGACTTCCGGAAGACATGGTGCGTTTCCGTACAGTTCAGTGTCGCCAGCAGTCTGAAACGCTCTAACTGTAACATACGCCAGAAATGAAACTGGGCCAAGCGTTAACCTACATTGGCCAAACAACAGGTGAAGCTCAAAGCGGAAAGCTCAGTGTCCAGAGAAAGTGCAGTGGGGTGCACGTCCGCCTTCCGATCGAGCCGAGGAAACGAGATTTGGGTTCAGCGTACTGCCGGCAACAGCTTTATCGGACGCGGAGAAAAACTTATTGCACTGACTACCGATAAAACACACAAACCTGTCTAGGATCTCAAATTGAGATTTTTTTTTTTAATTCGTGGAAAGGGAATTCGACCGATGGGACACGATATCAGAGCTGATGACCTATGTCCCTAAGGCACACTGAACACAAGACTAAAGTTAGTCACACGATCTTTATGATTCTGAGAAAACAGTGCTAGATGAAAAAAGAGGTGATTTTAATTCATGAAAAAAGAGGTGATTTTTAATTCTATCCAGATAAAATTAAAACTCTTACTGAAATTGTTTCTGATTTATGGTGTATGGCTGCTCAGCTATAATTTGGTCCGATAGATATGTAGTTATCCTGACTCCATTGCACTTATTTCTCTACTTCCGTGATGTTACGTTACATGCTGTTGCGTATCAGATTATGCAAAAGTCATAATGTAATGCTGCTGACTGTTGCTTTTTTCCCTACGTTTGGTAGTCTTCAACACACTGTGTGTCCTCACCCAATCATCTTCTTGGGTTTTGAAGCCTCTCGAGAAATAATCTTGCCGGCCAAGAGAAAAAAATGGAAGTGTCGATCCTATGTTGTTATTTTGATTTCAGTATCGGATATTGGTAGACGTTTTACCTACCTTACGTAGAGTCCCTATGGTGTCATGTACATGGCAGTTGGAATGTGTTGCATGTAAAAACTATACTTTCTTGTAAACAAAAACCTAACGACAATCTTAAGCTTTCGTGTTGAAGAAACCAACAGCTGACACTACATACGTAAATAATCGATTGAAAAAAGAAAGTTAATGAAACATGTAACTTTTCAATGTATAGCGATATTTGTTTGTTTTCTATTCACGAATATACGAGTAACACACTTAGAGATTCCTTGTTCAACAAAACACAGTTTTTTCTCGTTCAGTATTTCCCATATATGTATCGTTGTTAGATTATCATCAGTGGGTTTCTCTTCATTTTATCGCAAAAGATAAGTAATGCTGGACAAACAGCACATAAAGAAGGAGCTATGGACATCTGTTTCACCATAATTATAACAAAACACTTTGTTGGCACACATTGCTGTCTGCCTTGACTCAGAAACAAGAGCGCAACACGAACAACCAAAAGTACTGTTGAGGTACATGTTTTGTAAAATCAGTCAAACATATCCATAGTCCCCACGTGATGTATTCTTGCCGGCCGCTGTGGTCGAGCAATTCTAGGTGCTTCAGTCCGGAACGATGCGGCTGGTACGGTCGCAGGTGCGAATCCTGCCTCGGGCATGGATGTCTGCGATGTGCTTAGGTTAGTTAGGTTTAAGTAGTTCTAAGTCTAGGGGACTGATGACCTCAGATGTTAAGTCCCATAGTGATTAGAACCATTTGAACCATATTGATGTATTCTTGTCCAGTATTATTTATTTTTGGCAACAAAATAAAGGGAACTCCTGGCGAATGTGTGTTGTTGTTGTTGTGGTCTTCAGTCCAAAGACCGGTTTGATGCGGCTCTCTAAGCTACTCTATCCAGTGCAAGCCACTTCATCTCCCAGTAACTACTGCAACATACATCGTTCTGAATCTGCTTGTTGTATTCATCTCTTGGTCTCCCTCCACGGTTTTTACCCTCCAAGCTTCCCTCCAATACTAAGATGGTGGTCCCTTGATGCCTCAGAACGTGTCCTAGCAACTGAGCCCTTCTTGTAGTCAACTTGTACCACGAATTCCTCTTCTCCACAATTCTATTCAGTACCTCTTCATTAGTTACATGATCTACCCATCTAATTTTCAGCATTCTTCTGTAGCACCATATTTCGAAAGCTTCTACCCTTTTTTTGTCTAAACTGTGTATCGTCCATGTTTCACTTCTATACATGGCTACACTACACACAAATACTTTCAGAAGAGACTTCCTCATACTTAAATCCACACTCGATGTTAATAAACTTCTCTTCTTCAAAAACGCTTCTACTTTAAGTGTCTCATTTTCTAATCTAATTCCCTCAGCTTCACCTGATTTAATTCGACTACATTCCATTATCCTTGTTTTGCCTTTGTTGATGTTCATCTTATATCCTCCTTTCAAGACACTGTCCATTCTGTTCAACTGCTCTTCCAAATTCTTTTCTGTCTCCGACAGAATTACAATGCTACCGGAAAACTTCAAGGTTTTTATTTTTTCTCCGTGGATTTTAATTCCTACTCCAAATTTTTCTTTTGTTTCCTGTACTGCTTGCTCAACATACAGGTTGAATAACATCGGGAATAGACTACAACACTGTCTCACTCCCTTCTCACCACTGATTCCCTTTAGTGCCCCTCGGCTCTTACAACTGCCATCTGGTTACTGTACAAATTGTAAATAGCCTGTCGCTTCCTGTATTTTACCCCTCTCACCCTCACAATTTGAAAGAGAGTATGCCAGTCAACATTGTCAAACGCTTTCTGTAAGTCTACAGACGCTTTAAACGTAGATTTGTCTTTCCTTAACCTCCCTTCTAAGATAAGTCGTAGGGTCAGCATTGTCTCGCGTGTTCCTACTTTTCTACGGAATGTAAACTGATCTACCCCGAGTTCGGCTTCTAGCAGTTTTTCCATTCGTCTGTATAGATTCGTGTTAGAATTTTGTAACCATGACTTATTAAACTGATAGTTCGATAATTCTCACATCTGTCAGCACGTGCTTTCTTTGGAGTTGGAATTATTACATTCTTTTTGAAGCCTGAGGGTATTTCGCCTGTCTCATATATCTTGCTCACTATATGGAAGAGTTTCGTCATGGCTGGCTCTCCCAAGACTATCAGAAGTGCTAACGGAATGTTGGCTACTCATGGGGCCTTGTATCGACATAGGTCTTTCAGTGCTCTGTCAAACTCTACACGCAGTATCATATCTCCCATCTCGTCTTCATCTATATCCTCTTCTATTTCCATAATATTGTCCCTAAGTGCATGACCCTGTATAGATCCTCTATATACTCCTTCCACCTTTCTGCTTTCCCTTCTCTGCTTAGGATTGGTTTTCCGTCTGAGCCTTGGTATTGATACAGGAGGTTCTGGTTTCTCCAAAGGTTCCATTAATTTTGCTGTAGGCAGCATCTATCTTACCCCTGGTCCTAACATGCGTCATCTAGCCATTCCTGATTAGCCATTTTTGAGACATTTGTATTCCTTTTTGCCTGCTTCAGTTACTGCATTTTTATATTTCCTCCTTTCATCAATTAAATACAATAACTCTGGTTCTATCCAAGGATTTCTATTAGCCGTCGTCTTATTACCTACTTGATCCTCTGCTGCCTTCACTATTTCAACCCACAAAGTTGCCTATTCTTCTTCTGCTGTATTCCTTTCCCCTGTTCCCTAAATCTCTCTCTGAAACTCTCTACGACCACTAGTTTTTCAGTTTATCCAGGTACCATCTCCTTAAATTCCTATATTTTTTCAGTTCCTTAAGTTTTAATCGACAGTTCATAACCAATAAATTGAGGTCAGAGCCCTCGTCTGCCCATGGAAAAATCTTACAACTTAAAACCTGGTTCCTTAATCTCGGTTTTATCATTATATAATCAATTTGGAACCTTCTGATGTTCCGGTCTCTTGCACGTATACAACCTTCTTTCATGTTTCTAAACCAAGTGTTAGCTATGATTTAGTTAGGCTCTGCGCAAAATTCTACCAGGCGAATTCCTCTTGCAATCCCTACACCCATTCCATATTCACTTTTCCTTCTCTTCCTTTTCCTGCTATCGAATACCAGTCCCCCATGAATATTAAATGTTCATCTCCCTTAACTGTCGAAATAATTTCTTGAATCTCATCATGCATTTCTTCAATCTCTTCATCATCAGCGGAGCTAGTTGTCATATAAACTAGTTCTTTTGTGGTAGGCGTGGACTTTGTGTCTATCTTGACTGCAATAACGCGTTCACTATGCTGTTCGCAGTAGCTTATCCGCGTTCCTATTTTTCACTTCATAATTAAACCTACTCAAGCATTAACTCTATTTGATTTTGTATTTATAAACGTGTATCCACCTGACCAGAAGTCCTGTTTCTCCTGCCAACGAACTTGACTAACTCCCTCTATATCTAACTTTAACCTATCCATTCCCTTTTTAAATTTTCTAACCTACTTGCCCGATTAATGGATCTGACATTGCACGCTCCGATCCGCAGAACGCCAGTTTTCTTTCTCCTGATAAAACGTTCTCCTGAGTAGTCCCCGCCCGGAGATCCGAATGGGGGACTATTTTACCTCTGGAATATTTTACCCAAGAGGACACCATCATTTAACCATACATTAAAGCTGCATGCTCTCTGGAAAAATTACGGCTGTAGATTCCCCTTGCTTTCAGCCGTTCGCAGTACCAGCACAGCAAGGCCGTTTTGGTTAATGTTACAAGGCCAGATCACTCAATCATCCAGACTGTTGCCCTTGCAACTATTGAAAAGGCTGCTGCCCCTCTTCAGGAACCACACATTTGTCTGTCCGCTCAACAGATACCCCTCCGTCGTGGTCGCACCTACGGTACGGTTATATGTGACGCTGTGGCACGCAGGCATCCTCACCAAAGGCAAGGTCCATGGTTCATTGGGGAATGTGTAACAGCATTGAAATATGTATGGAAAAGAAAGAACGAGAAGCATTTGAATTTTTCTCTGTGCGGAATAAAAAAAATGGTTCAAATGGCTCTGAGCACTATGGGACGTAACATCTAAGGTCATCAGTCCCATAGAACTTAGAACTACTTAAACCTAACTAACCTAAGGACAGCACACGACACCCAGTCATCACGCGGAATCCATGAGGCTATTTTATTTCTTGAGAAAATGCTGACGCAGTACTGTGCTTTCTGAGAAAGAAACGTAGACGTGAATATCTCTTCCTCACTTCAGGGTCATCGTTGCCTTTCGTGAACACTAAGGAACATTCCAGTCGCCGCTCGAGCTACACGTACCTGTCTCATATTACAATATACTGTTCACTGACTGTTAAAAGTTGTTCACAGCAGCCGGCCGGGATGGCCGAGCGGTACTAGGCGCTTCAGTCTGGAACCGCGCGACCGCTACAGTCGCAGGTTCGTATCCTGCCTCGGGAATGGATGTGTGTGATGTCCCTAGGTTAGCTAGGTTTAAGTAGTTCTAAGTTCTAGGGGACTGATGACCGAAGAAGTTAAGTCCCATAGTGCTCAGAGCCATTTGAACTATTTCGTTCACAGCAGATTCTGAAACAAGAGTGTTACTTCTAGAATTCTAAAACTACCAGCATGAATTTATTTGGGGAGCGGGTAGGGGATATTTCTTTACCATCGATATATTCGATATAATTGTGTACGTTAAAGGCTGCAGGCTGGTCGTCCCATAGTATTAGTATCGCTCTCTAAAATAAAATAAAAGTAAAACCAGAAGTTTCCACATTTATTTCTAGTGTACACAGACATAATAAGATCTTGAAATGAAGCAGTTGTTTGACAGATGTTATTGTGAACCCTGTATTTTTTAACTTTTTAAATTTAAAGGTTCTCACCGAAGGTACTGACTAATGTAAACACAATTCTTGTTATTGTAATAGTAAGTCTCTCATACCTGTTGCTGAGGTACTGTCGCGTCAAGGTCAGATTGTTATGACCAGTCTCTGTATACGAAATGGTCCTGTTCTGTGGCCCTTGCGCGTGCCAAGGCCCAAAGCAAGACTCAAAGTGTCTTGCGAGCTGCCACACGAGTGTGTCCGTAGAGCGCCGGGCCGTGCTGCAGGAGCCGTAGAAGCTTGGCGCGGCGCCCGCTGCACATTTCTCTGCTCTTTACTGCCAGCGCCAAGAATGCGAGCGTTTCGCCGGCGCGTGCCAGCACCTTTCTTCCGATTTCATTTCCTTGCTGCAGAAGGAGTGGGACATGCTAAACACGCCGTGAAAGGAAAACGAAACAATTCTCAAACGTCCAACGACCTCGCAATTACAGCACAGACGATATAATACAGTTTAAACACATTCATTTCTCACTGGAATCGCAAGTTAATCTAAGACAGAGAAATTAGTCGAGAAGGGCATAAATTATCTACATAAAATATGAAATACAAGAAAAACCAATAGGAGAAATATAGAAGGTGTCCTGTGTAATGTAGGTTTCCATTTTTCATGGTGAATTCTTGGTTTAAAAGGACATTAGCAAGTAAACAAATATTCCAGTTGGATCAGGAGGTTTCATTGAAGGAGAGTTAACAGCTCTGCTCCGGGCGAGACGTGCTAGTTTTTGTACTCTCGAAAGACAAGGTGTTTATATTGTAGTAACAGTTAGTTTCGAACAGCTTGCTCAGTAAATACGTGTATTAGTGTGTTTTTTAAGCGCTCTATTAAATGTTTTACTTTCCTTCGTATGTTATTTCTAAGAATGGGAAAAATCGTAAATTGGGATTGTAGTCATATTTTTGTTTACGTTTTGACGCGGTAACCTCAGAGAATCTCCTTTAATTCTTCTTTTGTTCTTCCCAACACTTTAAGTAGAGTAAACCTGTACACTCTACTTACTTAATGGTATACCTTCAATATTTAGTATATATTACCAGAAAGCAGCGTAGATTTTAGTTCGTTTGATTCAGAAACTTTGCACTAATATGTTTAAAAACAGTTGTGTATAGATCTAATTTTTGTACATTTGTTTTCTGGTTTATCCATAATTTAATTGTCTTATTCTTATTTTTACCACGAGTGAAAAATGCCTTACTTGTTGCAGAATTGTTGGTTCTGTGAATTGGTGTGACAGGTCCTGTAGGTTTTTTTTTTCCAGTGTCGTGAGTTCAGGGGTGCGGAAATTAGGGAAGTATGTGAGACTGTTCAGTGGTTTTGTAGGCTTTTTGCAGCAGAGACAGGAAGATAGTGGAACAGCAGGGGACAATTGCTGAATTAGGTAAGGCTAGGAAAGTTCTGGACAGGTTAAGGAAGGAGAAGGGTAAACGGTAGGGCCGGCATATGGTTAGGGTATAGTGGATAGTTGTACCCATTTAAAAAATTCAAAGTGGGTAAAATACCCACTCTGTATTTGAGGGAATACATATACAGTGTGTTTCAGGACAGTATTTGCAGGCTGTAAGGAAAGATAAGAGCACACCTGCACGATGGAAAAATCATATGGCAATGCACAGTCGGAAACTTTTTCCTGGTGTGATAGTGGCGACACAAAATACGAGACAGGAAGAATGCGAACATAGGGAGAATACATCTTTATTATGCTTAGTGAGCAGGGACCAAGAAATAACAACGAAAATAAGCAACGATCGGCATCAAGAAAGTGTTCGAAATTCCGATCCATGGTGCAGGTCTCACATCAATGGCTCATGGAAGATCTGATGTCCTGGACAATACCACGCGTGTCTCGGACTTCCCCAGCAGCTGCTACGATGCGTGTAGCAGGTACCTCAGCACTGTTAACCGGTGGATTCGTACACCATTCTCTTGAAAAATCCCCAAAGGAAGTAGTCAAGACGAGTGATGAAGGCGATCTCCTTTGCCAATGCAACGGACCACCCTGGCCGATCAGACGTTGACTTTATGTTGCGTTCGGTGGCGACACAGATCAAGGCTATATTATGAGGGTATCCACCATGGTGAAACCATACAGGAGAACGCATCGCAGCGGATACGTATGTGTTGTCCAGTAACTGCGGCAATACTTGCTGAAGAAAGGCGAGACAGGATGCACTGTCAAACGTTGGAGCAACAAGTTCAGGCCCTCACTATGGTCCCCGACAATGACGGTCCATACATTAACCGAAAACCTTCTCCGGGCTGCAAGAGCTCTTATTACATGCGCATTCTCCTCCGACCACTCAGGGGTGTTATGTGGGTTGGACATTCTTTCCTGCATGACAGCTATCTCCTCGGTGAACACAATGGTGGCTAGGAAAGTGAATCTGTTACACGCTTCTGTAAATACCTCCGCGAAAAGGCCACCCGTGGAGTAAAATCGTCTTCGTCCAGTAATTTCACGCGCTGGATGTGATACAGGTGCATGGATTTGTCATCCAGGATCCGCCAGTTTTAGTAAAAAATAACCGAGGTTAAACAAATACCGAAAAATATCGGTTATTCAGAACTAAAGTACCGATATCGGCTTCAACCGGTCGGTTTTTTCCCTTCCTACCCCACATCTTGCGCCCAGTGGGCCAGCTGATACTGCGGAAGCCCGCTGAGACTGCTAATTCAAATGTGTGCTATTCGAAGAAACCATCCAGCATTTGCATTCAGCGATTTTGGGGAAACACGGAGAACGGAAATGCAGATGGACGGACGTCTATTTGAGCTGCTTTCCACCCGTCCATTGTTCTAACCACTGCGTCACCATAAAATATATCAATATACAACTGGGCAGGTATATGATGTCTGTCTTTTGTCGAATTTCATCTCGCTAGCTTGAATAGCTTACGCTGTAACTCTACGTAAGTAACGTTATTATTCAGTAGATCATAAGAATGACACTCGACGGGCTTTTCTTTGATTTACATATACGCAATAAAATTAACATAATTTTTATACGAGATGCGCAATCTCATCCAACCACTCAACCACTCTCACGGCATCCAGTAGCAAAAAGCCAGCCGTTCTGAGATTAGTTCAGCTGAGATGGCCTTAAGTATTATTCCTAAATTCAGTTAGACCCTAGCGATTGATAGTGACTTCAAAAGTCAATAACACCACTTTACACCCCCGGTTTACTTCTAAACACAAAGTACCAGTATTATCACTTTCAAACCTACACACGACGTATACGTAATAGCTTCAATTATGTAACGTATTATCAAAACTACTCCTTTAATGGTAATTCTATTATTTGTAAAGACTCTCAAAAATCCCTTTTAATTGCTATGGCAAAGCTGTTCTCAATAGAAAACACTATTATTAATGAAAAGTCGTACCTTCACGCTACGCTAATATGACGTAATTCAGTTTAGTTAATCCTGCAAAATGTTAAGCGCTCGTCTGTTTATTCTCGTATACTATTACTGATTGCAGAATATATTGATACCCTTGTTAAAATAACTCGAATTAAATTGCTTTAATACCTTTTGTATGTAATTATTTCTTGAGGCTTGTTACTTAGCGTAAAAATTTCTTCCGTTGACTCAAAGATGTGATAAACTTTCTCATCCTGATGCCACTATTACGTAAATCGTGTATCAGATCTAGAATTCTTATTACTAAAATATTAACGATAATTTCATTTAACTTTATTTTTTATCTCCAATTTGGAGTCACTTCCTAGTAAATATGACCCCTTTTAATAACTTCAAGTTTTATCTGTTTAACTAACGCGAGTTCGTTTGAAGTAACAGAATGAATAATTAATACGTTTGGTTAAAATACTATTATATATCACGCGTACTCGCAGATAGTTTCTCATACGTAAATCGCTTTCAGATAACTAGAAACTTCATGTGGGATTTGGTGGTACTGCTATATACCTCATCAATAACGAATTTTCCAAATGACACGAGAAATATCCACACTATTTAAAATTTGTTGCTTCTCACAGCACCCGTTAACACACTCACATTACAAAATTAGAAGATAATTTTTAAGTTTTACTTCCTTAACAAGTCTCGGCTATCTTTTTTTATATTTATTGATAAAAGCTCAATTATCATTTACACACTTCCTATGCTCGTGTGATCGAGTGAAAAGAAAACTAGGTCCCCTATAACGGAATAATAAAAAAAAGTTCTGCGTGTAGTAGCAAAATAAGACATAGTTCCCAATCCATGAATCGTTAGCGACTGCCAAACAAAATATAAGTAACATCGTGGTCTCCGCTCGGAATCCACAATAATTCTGCAACCATCAACCACCACATAAGCACGAATTCAGTAACCTCATAGTCGGCCAGCAGATGCGCTAACACCCTTTCACGGAGCTGTAGGACCCCTAAAGTCCGAATAAACTAACTTCCACTGCCATTACCCAGCCTCAGAAATACACCAACTCCTAACTCAAATAAGCTGTCTCCCTAATCCACGTAACTGCATTCGCAGCTTAATTAATCAAATTCCAACATGCGGAAACTCACTGTTAAGAGCAGCACTAAATTTCCTAAACCGTACAAATTTCGGAACTAGTTAACCGCGAGCCCTCTCAGCAGCAGTTAGACTTACCGACCCCAGTCGGATGATCTGCTGCATCCTATGGCAAGACGGGGACCTGACAGTGTCAGGGTCTTCAGGAACCATATGACAGACAAAATGCAACGATCTTTTCGGCTTCACAATAATGTTCAGATTGTAGAAAACAGCTCTCGTGGCGTCGCGTAGCGGGCAGATATCTGCGATGGTGGACTATCTCTGGACTCCGCCGTCGCCGTTGAGCAATCTCTGGTTTGCTGCACAGTTAGTGGGTTTTACAGCCGTTCTCCGTCCTGGATATCTACAACATATATACAAAAATGTTTAGGCCACACCACTATTATATTAAAACACTTAGTATTTATTCTCTATGTTGTTTTTGTTGTGGTCTTCAGTCCTCAGACTGGTTTGATGCAGCTCTCCATGCTACTCTATCCTGTGCAAACTTCTTCATCTCCCAGTACTTACTGCAACCTACATCCTTCTGAATCTGCTTAGTGTATTCATCTCCTGGTCTCCCTCTACGATTTTTACCCTCCACGCTGCCCTCCAATACTAAATTGGTGATCCCTTGATGAATCAGAACATGTCCTACCAAACGATCCTGTCTTCTACTCAAGTTGTATCACAAACTCCTCTTCTCCCAAATTCTATTCCATACCTCCTCATTAGTTATGTGATTTACCCATCTAACCTTCCGCATTCTTCTGTAGCACCACATTTCGAAAGCTTCTATTCTCTTCTTGTCCAAACTATTTATCGTCCATGTTTCACTTCCATACATGGCTACACACCATACAAATACTTTCAGAAACGACTTCCTGACACTTAAATCTATACTCGATGTTAACAAATTTCTCTTCTTCAGAAACGCTTCCCTTGCCATTGCCAGTCTACATTTTATATCCTCTCTACTTCGACCATCATCAGTTATTTTGCTCCCCAAATAGCAAAACTCCTTTACTACTTTAAGTGTCTCATTTCCTAATCTAATTCCCTCAGCATCACCCAACTTAATTCGGCTACATTCCACTATCCTCGTTTTGCTTTTGTTGATGTTCATCTTATATCCTCCTTTCAAGACACTGTCCATTCCGTTCAACTGCTCTTCCAAGTCCTTTGTTGTATCTGACAGAATTACAATGTCATCAAAGTTTTTATTTCTTCTCCATGGATTTTAATACCTACTCCGAATTTTTCTTTTATTTCCTTTAAGACTTGTTCAATATACGGATTGATTAACATCGGGGAGAGGCTACAACCCTGTCTCACTCCCTTCCCAACCACTGCTCCCCTTTCGTGCCGCTCGACTCTTATAACTTCCATCTGGTTTCTGGACAAATTGTAAATAGCCTTTCGCTCCCTGTATTTTACCTCTGCCACCTTTAGAATTTGAAAGAGAGTATTCCAGTCAACATTTTCAAAAGCTTTCTCTAAGTCTACAAATGCTAGAAACGTGGGTTTGCCTTTCCTTAATCTTTCTTCTAAGATACGTCGTAACGTCAGTATTGCCTCACGTGTTCCAACATTTCTACGGAATCCAAACTGATCTTCCCCGAGGTCGGATTCTACCAGTTTTTCCATTCGTCTGTAAAGAATTCGCGTTAGTATTTTGCAGCTATGACTTATTAAACTGATAGTTTGGTAATTTTTATATCTGTCAACATCTGCTTTCCTTGGGATTGGAATTATTATATTCTTCTTGAAGTCTGAGGGTATTTCGCCTGTCTCATACATTTTGCTCACCCGATGGTAGAGTTTTGTCAGGACTGGCTCTCCCAAGGCCGTCAGTAATTCTAATGGAATGTTGTCTACTCCCGGGGCCTTGTTCGACTCAGGTCTTTCAATGCTCTGTCAAACTCTTCACGCAGTATCGTATCTCCCATTTCATCTTCTTCTACATCCTCTTCCATTTCCATAATATTGTCCTCAAGTACACCGTCATTGTATAGACCCTCTATATACTCCTTCCACCTTTCTGCTTTCCCTTCTTTGCTTAGAATTGGGTTTCCATCTGAGCTCTTGATATTCATACAAGTGGCTCTCTTTTCTCCAAAGGTCTCTTTAATTTTCCTGTAGGCAGTATCTATCTTACCCATAGTGAGATAAGCCTCTACATCCTTACATTTGTCCTCTAGCCATCCCTGCTTAGCCATTTTGCACTTCCTGTCGATCTCATTTTTGAGACGTTTGTATTCCCTATTGCCTGCTTCATTTACTGCATTTTTGTATTTTCTCCTTTCATCAATTAAATTCAATATTTCTTCTGTTACCCAAGGATTTCTACTAGCCCTCGTCTTTTTACCTACTTAATCCTCTGCTGCCTTCACTACTTCATCCCTCAGAGCTAACCATTCTTCTTCCATTGTATTTCTTTCTCCCATTCCTGTCAGTTGTTCCCTTATGCTCTGCCTGAAACTCTGTACAACCTCTGGTTCTTTCAGTTTATCCAGGTCCCATCTCCTTTACTTCCCACCTTTTGCAGTTTCTTCAGTTTTAATCTACAGTTCATAACCAATAGATTGTGGTCAGAGTCCACATCTGCCCCTGGGAATGTCTTACAATTTAAAACCTGGTTCCTAAATCTCTGTCTTACCATTACATAATCTATCTGATATCTTCTAGTATCTCCAGGATTCTTCCATGTATACAACCTTCTTTTATGATTCTAGAACTAAGTGTTAGCTATGATTATGTTATGCTCTGTGCAAAATTCTACCAGGCTTCCTCTTTCATTTCTTACCCCCAGTCCATATTCACCTACTACGTTTCCTTCCCTTCCTTTTCCTACTCTCGGATTCCAGTCACCCATGACTATTAAATTTTCCGTCTCCCTTCACTACCTGAATAATTTCTTTTATCTCATCATACATTTCATCAATTTCTTCATTATCTTTAGAGCTAGTTGTCATATAAACTTGTACTACTGTTGTAGGCATGGGCTTCGTGTCTATCTTGGCCACAATAATGCGTTCACTATGCTGTTTGTAGTAGCTTACCCGCACTCCTTTTTTTTTTATTCATTATTAAACCGACTCCTGTTTTACCACTATTTGATTTTGTATTTATAACCCTTTATTCACCTGAGCAAAAGTTTTGTTCCTCTTGCCGCCGAACTTCACTAATTCCCGCTACATCTGACTTTAACCTATCCATTTCCCTTTTTAAATTTTCTAACCTACCTGCCCGATTAATGGATCTGACATTGCATGCTCCGATCCGTAGAACGCCAGTTTTCTTTCTCATGATAACGACGTCCTCTTGAGTAGTCCCCGCCCGGAGATCCGTATGGAGGACTATTTTACCTCCGGAATATTTCACCCAAGAGGACGCCATCATCATTTATTCATACAGTAAAGCTGCATGCCCTCGGGAAAAATTACGGCTGTAGTTCCCCCTTGCTTTCAGCCCTTCACAGTACCATCACAGCAAGGCCGTTTTGGTTACTGTTACAAGGCCAGATCAGTCAATCATCCAGACTGTTGCCCCTGCAACTACTGAAAAGGCTGCTGCCCCTCTTCAGGAACCACACGTTTGTCTGGCCTCTCAACAGATCTTTATTGCATCAAAATATTCGAGGACTGAGAAATAAAATTAATGGATTAATTATCGGCATAGATGAGTTAGTCTTCCAACCCAGCTGACCTTATCTGCCTCTCTGAACATCATGTGACCACTGGTATAGAACTTTTAATTGTGACAGGGTTTAGGTTAGCAACTCACTTTTGTAGAGCAGAAATGGAGAATGGAGGAGTTGCCACATTAATCAGGAACTGTCGTAAATTTAAGAACATAGAGATTCATAAATTTTGCCGAGAACAGCATATGGAAACATGTGCAACAGAAGTAGAATTTCACAAAAAGTCCTTCATAATATTAAGTGTTTATCGAGCACCTGCAGGTAACTTTAATCTGTTCATAAACCATCTTGATGCTGTACTGGCCCATGTAACAACCAAAAACAAAGAACTAGTGGTTGCTGGTGATTTCAATGTAGATTTCCTTAAAGACTCTCCGAATAAGAACTTATTTGAGTTAGTAACGATATCATTCAACTTAATTTCCACTGTAAAGTTCCACACTAAGGTAGCATAGTGCTCACAAACAGCCGTTGATAATATCTTTATAGAAAAGTCCAATGAACAAAATTATGTTACAAATCCAATAGTCAATGGCCTCTCAGACCATGACATGCAGTTCCTTCTGTTAAATGTTAATACTGAACAGGATATAAAATCTGTTAAATCCGAGCTCAAGAGGGTAATCAATAAGCCAAAAATTGATTATTTTAGGACACTCTTCAGAGACATTCACTGGACTGATGTTTACAGTGGTCATAGCAAGAATGAAAAATATAACACTTTTGCTAATAAAGCGCTTACCTTATTCGGACGCTGTTTTTCCCCAAAACTTACCAAGGTTAGAGCAAAGTCTACAAAGAAGCCATGGATTACTCAAGGAATACGGGTATCTTGTAAAACAAAAATAAAACTGTATCTGTCATCCGAAATAGTTCCGATGTTGATGCTATAGCACATTACAAGAAATATTGCAAAATATTAAAGACTGTAATACGGACATCAAAGCAAATATACTACGACGAAAATATAGTCATATCAGATAACAAAATAAAGACTATATGGGATATAGTAAAGGAGGAGACAGGTAGAACCAGACATTAAGAGCGACAAATAGCATTAAGAGAAAATGATACATTGGTGACACATGTGTATAGTGTTGCAGAACTTTTTAACATACATTTTATAACTGTTACTGACAAGATGGGGTTGTCAGGTTCTGTAGATGCTGCTATGGAATACCTCAGACCAGACATTTCAATTAACTTCCATAATATGAATTTGACCCTCACTACCCCAGCAGAAACAACATCCATCATAAAATCTTTAAAATCAAAAACATCTAGTGGGTATGATGAAATATCAACAAAGTTAACTAAAGAATGTGATTCTGAGTTAAGTAACATGTTAAACTATTTGTGTAACCAGTCATTTATCAGTGGAATATCTCCTGAATGGTTGAAATATGTTGAAGTTAAGCCACTGTTTAAGAAGGGAGATAAAGAAATAGCATCAAATTTCGGTCCGATTTCACTCTTGCCGGTATTCTCAAAAATTTTAGAAAAAGTAATATATAATCGGCTTTATAACCATCTTATCTCAAATAACATATTGTTAAAGTCACAGTTCGGATTTCTAAAGGGTTCTGATATTGAGAAGGCTATCTACACTTACAGTGAAAATGTGCTTAATTCATTAGACAAAAAATTGCATGCAACTGGTATATTTTGTGACCTGTCAAAGGCATTTGACTGTGTAAATCACAATATCCTTTTAAGTAAATTAGAATATTATAGTTTAACAGGAAATGCTGCAAAATGGTTCAAATATTATATCTCTGGCTGGAAACAAAGGGTGTTATTAGGAACGTAACATGTATCAAGCTATAAGGCATCATCCAACTGTGAACTAATTACATGTGGGGTCCTACAAGATTCCTTCTTAGGGCCCTTACTTTTTCTTGTTTATATCAATGACGTTTCATCAGTAACATTACCAGAAGCCAAGTTCGTTTTGTTTGCAGATGATACAAACATTGCAATAAATAGAAAATCAAGTGTAGTCTTAGAAAGGTCAGCTAACAAAATATTTGTGGACATTAATCACTGGTTCCTAGCCAATTCTTTGTCACTAAACTTTGTATATGCCTAACATACGGTGACAAGCATATAGAAGAAGTGGACAGTGTTAAATTCTTGGGGTTACAGCTTGATAATAAATTCAACTGGGAGGAGCACACCACAGAACTGCTGAAGCGTCTTAACAAATCTCTATTTGCAGTGCGAATTGTGTCAGACATAGGGGATATAAAAATGAAAAAGCTGGCATACTATGCTCACTTTCATTCCATAATGTCGTATGGGATTATATTTTGGGGCAGTTCATCAAGCCAAGCTAAAGTTTTTCAGGCACAAAAACTTGAAATAAGAGTTATATGTGGTGTGAACTCAAGAACATCCCGCAGAAGCCTGTTTAGGAAACTAGGGATTCTAACTACTGCTTCCCAATATATTTATTCATTAATGAAATTTGTCATTAAAAATATATCACTTTTTCAAACCAACAGCTCAATTCATGGAATCAATACTAGAAATAAGAATAATCTTCACAAGGATTTAAAGTCACTTAGTCTTGTACAAAAAGGTGTGCATTATTCAGGAACACACATTTTCAATAACTTGCCAGAAGCCATAAAAACCTTAACAACCAATGAAATTCAGTTTAAGGTAAGCCTAAAGGATTTATTGGTGGCCAACTCCTTCTACTCCATATATAAGTACAATATAACTTCTGCACAATTTCAGTGCAGTAATGTGTTCATTGCAAATATGTGTGTGTGTGTGTGTGTGTGTGTGTGTAACTACAATCTAACTTCTGCACCAGTTCAGCGCAGTAATGTGTTCATTGTTAATAAGTATTAAATAGTTGTATTACACATTTATTACCTTATAAATAAATAAAAACTTTTTATTTTAAAGTCAGTGCATTAATATTTGTAAAATGATTCTTTCACATAGCGTTCATTAAAAAATGACGACCATGTCACTTGGGACCTGTGGAATGGTACATTAGCTTATTTGTTTGAGTTGTAAATATTTGTCATGTATTGTTGTTTTTCTGACATGTTCTACATCCTGAAGGACCTCCTCACTACGGATCAATTGGAATGAAAGTAAATCTAATCTAACCGATAGGAAAGATAGGAAAGATTATTATTTTGTGGTAGGCACTTCCGGGTGTCAGATCAAAGCCATCTTGCCGACAGAGGCGATAGGATGAGGCTGCAGACGCAGAGGCGGCCGGAGTATGGTGTTCGCACGATACAGCCACACCTGCCCGATAAGATCGGAGAGCGCAGACGCAACTTTCTCCACTCGCTCCCTCCCCCTCGCCCGAATAAGAGGCGGTGGCGAGAGCGGCGGCTACTGGGGGAGGGAGCGCATCTCCTGCTGCTCATTGTTCCACTCGCCATCTTTTATTCAGCAGCGTTACATTCGGTCCGTTCCAGACATTAGCTTCGTCTCGCTGGAAAGCATGTCGCCACGCGAAAGTGCCGCGAGCTAGCTCGCTGGCTGACTGCTGGCAGCCAGTTCCGCCACTTCTTCCCGCAGCTTTCAATTTGGTGCATCTTCTTCGAGGATAATCGATGTGCGACGCGTGACGCTGATTAGACTTGGGAAACTGTTTCCAGGTCGGGCGCGGGACGCGGAAGCTACAGCGCCGCTGGTGTTTTGCAGCTACAGCAGTAGTGCAATGGCACGCAGATGAGAGTTCTACTATCCTGGCGTCCTGTCCACGTCGCAATGGCTTGTAATTTTTTGCCTTAACACAATAACATTATGTCGAATCTCAGTAACGTAGGAACAACATCCCTCAGAAATCCGACTACGACCTGTCGCCTGCTTTCGTATTCTAGACGTGGAAGTTCCTCCACTATGCTAGCAGACAGCATTAAAACGAATTCTACACCTACACCTGCGGGTGCAGTGATGAACAACAGAATTTCCTTCTGCTGTTTGATCACACAGAGACAGCAGCTGTGGTCCACATGCTTCAGGAGAGGTGCGCTGCGCGAAAGATCGCTGAGTAGCGCAAGTACGACACATTGCCCGACGAATGGGTACTGGTGTCATCCAACTCCCACTGACCCGCAAGATTAGATTAAATAGTTGCAACTTCGGCTCTGCTCCACAGAACTCACATTTCTACACAAAAAATTCCACAGGTCCCCACACTGCGACGTTAAGACGCTAGACATGTCTCCACTTTGCCGTTTCTTGTTGTGCAACAAAATCAACTGCAGGGCATAGAAGTTTGTAGGTAACAGTTAAAAGGTACGAGAGTCAAGCTGTCCGTGAAGCAAAACGTCCAGAGCTCGTAGTCTAGAGGTAACAAGAATACATTCTTTACATTTAATACAAACAACGTTTCTTTTAAATTACCCAGAAAAAATATCTTTTTTAATATTCTCCTATTACGTATTTTACTCAACTATATCAACACTACTGGCTATTAAAATTGCTACAGCAAGAAGAAGTGCAGATGATAAACGGGTATTCATTGGACAAATAAATTATACTACAACTGACATGTGATTACATTTTCACGCAATTTGGGTGTATAGATCCTGAGAAATCAGTACCCAGAACAACCACCTCTGGCCGTAATAACGGCCTTGATACGCCTGGGCATTGAGTCAAACAGAGCTTGGATGGCGTGTACAGGTACAACTGCCCATGCAGCTTCAACACGATACCACAGTTCATCAAGAGTAGTGACTGGCGTATTGTGACGAGCCAGTTGCTCGGCCACCATTGACCAGACGTTTTCAATTGGTGATATATCTGGAGAATGTGCTGGCCAGGGCAGCAGTCGAACATTTTCTGTATCCCGAAAGGCCCATACAGGACCTGCAACATGCGGTCGTGCATTATCATGCTGAAATGTAGGGTTTCACAGGGATCCAATGAAGGGTAGAGCCACGGATCGTAACACATCTGAAATGTAGCGTCCACTGTTCAAAGTGCTGTCAGTGCGAACAAGAGGTGACCGAGACGTGTAACCAATGGCACCCCATACCATCACGCCGGGTGATACGCCAGTATGGCGATGACGAATACACGCTTCCAATGTGCGTTCACCGCGATGTCGCCAAATACGGATGCGACCATTATGGTGCTGTAAACAGAACCTGGATTCATCCGAAAAAATGACGTTTTGCCATTCGTGCACCCAGGTTCGTCGTTGAGTACTACATCACAGGCGCTTCTGTCTGTGATGCAGCGTCGAGGGTAACCGCAGCCATGGTCTCCGAGCTGATAGTCTATGCTGCTGCAAACGTCGTCGAACTGTTCGTGCAGATGGTTGTTGTCTTGCAAACCACCCGATCTGTTGACTCAGGGATCGAGACGTGGCTGCATGATTCTTTACAGCGATGCGGATAAGATGCCCGTCATCTCGGCTAGTCGTACGATGCCGTTGTGATCCAGCACGGCGTTCCGTATTACCCTCCTGAACCCACCAATTCCATAGTCTGCTAACAGTCATTGGATCTCGACCAACGCGAGCAGCAGTGTCGCGATACGATAAACCGCAATCGCGATAGACTACAATCCGACCTTTATCGAAGTCGGAAACGTGATGGTACGCATTTCTCCTCGTTACACTAGGCATCACAACAACGTTTCACCAGGCAACGCCGGTCAACTGCTGTTTGTGTATGAGAAATCGGTTGGAAACTTCCCTCATGTCAGCACGTTGTAGGTGTCGCCACCGGCGCCAACCTTGTGTGAATGCTCTGAAAAGCTAATCATTTGCATATAACAGCGTCTTCTTCCTGTCGGTTAAATTCCGCGTCTGTAGCACGTCATCTCCGTGGTGTAGCAATTTTAATGGTCAGTAGTGCATCTTTGGACCGACCTCTAGTATTTCCGGGTCGTCGTGTGTCGCAGTTCAGTGGGGACGGAGCAGCAGTGAGGTCCGACAGCGCCAGTACTCGCCGAGGGAGCTGTCGGTATATGGACTGCCCGATGGAAGGATGTGGTCGCGAGAGTGCACGACCACGTCAAGCCCGGATTCAGCGAGTTTAAGTTGAATGGATCGTATTGTCGAGTAGTGGCACTTTCACTTGTGTGCGTGTCCGTCCGTCGACGTGACCTCATGCCATCAAGCTGTCATTTGACGGTTTTATACTCCGACGTTTCCCTTGCCTGATTTGACTGGCAACGACCGACGGTTGGTCGTTCGGTCGGTCGTCTCAGTGGACGACGTGTATCTGGTCTTTCGGCCTTTTCTGTGTTCTCAGCGTGTCTACGTGCAGTTCGTCTTGTTGCTGTATAGTGACTGTTTTAGCATTGTTTGAACTGTTCGTGGAATTGTCTTTTGCGGTTCCATGTGTAGCTAGTCAGGTTTTGAATACGCAGTTTGGTCTTAACCCTGTCTGCGTACTAGGATTTGGTGGAGCCAACCTGTGTAATTAAATACTTGTCATTGGACGATGTTAACTGTTATTCTGTCGTGGCACTGGTTATCGCATCTTAGGTGGATTTTGCGAGTGTGATGGTCGGCGTTTAAGCTGTCCCTAGTTTGAGTTGCCATCCTGTTAAGTGAGGATAATTCTTGGCTGACAGTCTCACCGCTTACGCAGCTGTAGGGACTTATCTCAGGTCGATCCTTGGAGCACTCCCTTCTTTATTTGGTCTGATTGTGTCAATTGTTTAAAAATAATATTTTGTTTAAATTATTCCTGTTGCTTGTTGCGTTCAGCCGACAAATAATTTTGAATTCTTTCGTAATAAGGCCTTCAGCTTGCGTTACAGTCAATTTTTTAAAATGATTGTTTTTAAAATATTATTTCCTTAAATAAAGTGTACGTGTTTACTGTGCAACCAACGGTAACTGATTAGGCCCCGTCCACACCTTTCTCCTGCCTTCTGTAAGTCCCATGTTTCATCCTGTAATACTGCTTAACTAAAACCTTCATGGGAGTGCTGTCTGTACACAATACAGGCCGGAAACTTTACCTCTCACATTGTCGAACTAATGGTTCACTGGTGATTCATAGTAAGTGACTTGACGACTTTCACTCAGATACATACACTGGGGCGTTTTAACTGCCTCATATTTTCATGTCACGGAGAGGCTGTTCCTAATATTTGTGCACCGTACATTGTTTCCTTTCTTGCTCTATCTGACGCAGATACTTACAACCAGATTAAGGACGGGGCACAGGACAGTGCACTGCGAGGAGTCGATACGTCGTAAGAAAACAATGAAATGGTCGTGTGGCATTGATGGCCGGGAGGCCCCATCCAGGGGAGTTCGGCGGCCGAGTTGCAAGTTTTATTTCAGGTGATGCCACAATAGGCGACTTGTTCGTCGGTGATGACGAGGACAACACAACAACCTGACCAGAAATCGAGCCCGGGGCCGCTGCACGGTAGGCAAACATGTTACACTCAGCTAAGCAGGCGGACACGTCGTAGTAGTAATATACCGAAGTATTTGTCAGCAAGTATGTCCAGTGTCTAATTCTGACGTTGTTGATCATGCGGCGACTATGAAATCAGTTACTGTACGAAGTATGATCTTTGTACTTTCTGTAATTGCACCTTTTTTCCAGTATGTAGATACCACTTAAAATTGTCTAAGGGCGGAACTAGTCATGGGAAATTGATAAAACGTGACACAGTGGAGCTACAGTGTACCTAAGTGTTTCAGTATGTTTAAAAATACTGAAATACCGCGTTAAATTAAGATCGATATTTTTCTGAGACGTTTCTCTCTAGAAATTCATGGACTTCGAAACCACTAGGCAGTTAACCGGAGTCTAATTAACCCAATCCTACGGGTCAAAGCAATACTGCAGGCTTTTATTACAAATATTTAATGAGCATGATATTGGACGACGTAGTTCCGGGTACGACAACGAGCTGTGTTCTTTTCGTCCGTGAGGTAATTACATTGCGTAACAAACTCATGCGTCACAGCGGATGGTTGCCGACGAGTTCTGCTCCTCTTCAACATCGTGGACGAAATTAAAATGTCAGCACACGTTGTCGTTCATCGTGGTAGCAAGTACCAACTGAATACTTACTGTAATTTGCATGTATGAAGCGCGCTAACATGATGTGTATGATGCTATGAACTACGAGGTCCAGTCACATTAATGTGACGAATACCTACGTACGATATCAGAGTGCAGTAGCCACTTACAGACGGCACGTGGCAGCACAAGCAGTGGAGGGTACTTAAACCGTGTCGGCGGGACCATGAAAACGGTGCAGTCGTTGTTGTAAAGTGAAGACGGAGAGATTTATTCGGCGTCCAAAAGGGCATGACCTTGGTTTTCGGGTCAAGGGTGAAAGCATTCCCGAAACAGCTCAGTCCGTAACGTGTTCGCGTGACGCCGTGGTTAAAGTATTCCGCGGATGGCAAGTGGCGCTATCCAAAACCGGCGTCAAGGCATCTGTGGTGTAAAATGGTTCAAATGGCTCTGAGCACTATGGGACTTAACATCTATGGTCATCAGTCCCCTAGAACTTAGAACTACTTAAACCTAACTAACCTAAGGACAGCACACAACACCCAGTCATCACGAGGCAGAGAAAATCATCTGTGGTGTACCACGAGCCGTAGATGACAGGGGTGAACGACGGTTGCGGAAGTGTGTTCCGGCAAATAGACGTGCAACAGCTGAGCAGCCGACCGCCCAGATAAACCAAGGGGCTACAAACAGTATCTCTTAAAGAACCGTTCAGCAAATGTTGCTGCGTGTGGGGCTCCGCAACAGGCGCCTGATTCATACAACCATGGTGATTGCTGTTCATTGGCGATGACGGTTGCAATTTGCAGGCGAATCCCTCAATTCGACGTCCACTGAGTGGCGATAGGTAGCGTTTTCGGATGAATCGTGTTTTATTCTCCAATGGACCGATTTTCGTTGGCGTGTACGACCAAGCGTCTGAAAGCAAAGGGTTCATGCCGGACGAGGGTGCGTTATGGTCTGGAGAATGTTTTTTTGGAATATTCCTGGGTGATTCCAGAATGAGATTTTCACTCTGCAGCGGAGTGTGCGCTGATATGAAACTTCCTGGCAGATTAAAACTGTGTGCCCGACCGAGACTCGAACTCGAGACCTTTGCCTTTCGCGGGCAAGTGCTCTACCAACTGAGCTACCGAACCACGACCCACGACCGGTACTCACAGCTTTACTTCTGCCAGTACCTCGTCTCCTACCTTCCAAACTTTACAGAAGCTCTCCTGCGAACCTTGCAGAACTAGCACTCCTGAAAGAAAGGATATTGCGGAGACATGGCTTAGCCACAGCCTGGGGGATGTTTACAGAATGAGATTTTCACTCTGCAGCGGAGTGTGCGCTGATATGAAACTTCCTGGCAGATTAAAACTGTGTGCCCGACCGAGACTCGAACTCGGGACCTTTGCCTTTCGCGGGCAAGTGCTCTACCAACTGAGCTACCGAAGCACGACTCACGACCGGTACTCGCAGCTTTACTTCTGCCAGTACCTCGTCTCCTACCTTCCAAACTTTACAGAAGCTCTCCTGCGAACCTTGCAGAACTAGCACTCCTGAAAGAAAGGATATTGCGGAGACATGGCTTAGCCACAGCCTGGGGGATGTTTACAGAATGAGATTTTCACTCTGCAGCGGAGTGTGCGCTGATATGAAACTTCCTGGCAGATTAAAACTGTGTGCCCGACCGAGACTCGAACTCGGGACCTTTGCCTTTCGCGGGCAAGTGCTCTACCAACTGAGCTACCGAAGCACGACTCACGACCGGTACTCGCAGCTTTACTTCTGCCAGTACCTCGTCTCCTACCTTCCAAACTTTACAGAAGCTCTCCTGCGAACCTTGCAGAACTAGCACTCCTGAAAGAAAGGATATTGCGGAGACATGGCTTAGCCACAGCCTGGGGGATGTTTACAGAATGAGATTTTCACTCTGCAGCGGAGTGTGCGCTGATATGAAACTTCCTGGCAGATTAAAACTGTGTGCCCGACCGAGACTCGAACTCGGGACCTTTGCCTTTCGCGGGCAAGTGCTCTACCAACTGAGCTACCGAAGCACGACTCACGACCGGTACTCGCAGCTTTACTTCTGCCAGTACCTCGTCTCCTACCTTCCAAACTTTACAGAAGCTCTCCTGCGAACCTTGCAGAACTAGCACTCCTGAAAGAAAGGATATTGCGGAGACATGGCTTAGCCACAGCCTGGGGGATGTTTCCAGAATGAGATTTTCACTCTGCAGCGGAGTGTGCGCTGATATGAAACTTCCTGGCAGATTAAAACTGTGTGCCCGACCGAGACTCGAACTCGGGACCTTTGCCTTTCGCGGGCAAGTGCTCTACCAACTGAGCTACCGAAGCACGACTCACGACCGGTACTCACAGCTTTACTTCTGCCAGTACCTCGTCTCCTACCTTCCAAACTTTACAGAAGCTCTCCTGCGAACCTTGCAGAACTAGCACTCCTGAAAGAAAGGATATTGCGGAGACATGGCTTAGCCACAGCCTGGGGGATGTTTCCAGAATGAGATTTTCACTCTGCAGCGGAGTGTGCGCTGATATGAAACTTCCTGGCAGATTAAAACTGTGTGCCCGACCGAGACTCGAACTCGGGACCTTTGCCTTTCGCGGGCAAGTGCTCTACCAACTGAGCCACCGAAGCACGACTCACGACCGGTACTCGCAGCTTTACTTCTGCCAGTACCTCGTCTCCTACCTTCCAAACTTTACAGAAGCTCTCCTGCGAACCTTGCAGAACTAGCACTCCTGAAAGAAAGGATATTGCGGAGACATGGCTTAGCCACAGCCTGGGGGATGTTTCCAGAATGAGATTTTCACTCTGCAGCGGAGTGTGCGCTGATATGAAACTTCCTGGCAGATTAAAACTGTGTGCCCGACCGAGACTCGAACTCGGGACCTTTGCCTTTCGCGGGCAAGTGCTCTACCAACTGAGCTACCGAAGCACGACTCACGACCGGTACTCACAGCTTTACTTCTGCCAGTACCTCGTCTCCTACCTTCCAAACTTTACAGAAGCTCTCCTGCGAACCTTGCAGAACTAGCACTCCTGAAAGAAAGGATATTGCGAAGACATGGCTTAGCCACAGCCTGGGGGATGTTTCCAGAATGAGATTTTCACTCTGCAGCGGAGTGTGCGCTGATATGAAACTTCCTGGCAGATTAAAACTGTGTGCCCGACCGAGACTCGAACTCGGGACCTTTGCCTTTCGCGGGCAAGTGCTCTACCAACTGAGCTACCGAAGCACGACCCACGACCGGTACTCACAGCTTCACTTCTGCCAGTACCTCGTCTCCAACCTTCCAAACTTTACAGAAGCTCTCCTGCGAACCTCGCAGAACTAGCACTCCTGAAAGAAAGGATATTGCGGAGACATGGCTTAGCCACAGCCTGGGGGATGTTTCCAGAATGAGATTTTCACTCTGCAGCGGAGTGTGCGCTGATATGAAACTTCCTGGCAGATTAAAACTGTGTGCCCGACCGAGACTCGAACTCGGGACCTTTGCCTTTCGCGGGCAAGTGCTCTACCAACTGAGCTACCGAAGCACGACACACGACCGGTACTCGCAGCTTTACTTCTGCCAGTACCTCGTCTCCTACCTTCCAAACTTTACAGAAGCTCTCCTGCGAAACTTGCAGAACTAGCACTCCTGAATGAAAGGAGATTGCGGAGACATGGCTTAGCCACAGCCTGGGGGATGTTTCCAGAATGAGATTTTCACTCTGCAGCGGAGTGTGCGCTGATATGAAACTTCCTGGCAGATTAAAACTGTGTGCCCGACCGAGACTCGAACTCGGGACCTTTGCCATTCGCGGGCAAGTGCTCTACCAACTGAGCTACCGAAGCACGACTCACGACCGGTACTCACAGCATTACTTCTGCCAGTACCTCGTCTCCTACCTTCCAAACTTTACAGAAGCTCTCCTGCGAAACTTGCAGAACTAGCACTCCTGAAAGAAAGGATATTGCGGAGACATGGCTTAGCCACAGCCTGGGGGATGTTTCCAGAATGAGATTTTCACTCTGCAGCGGAGTGTGCGCTGATATGAAACTTCCTGGCAGATTAAAACTGTGTGCCCGACCGAGACTCGAACTCGGGACCTTTGCCTTTCGCGGGCAAGTGCTCTACCAACTGAGCTACCGAAGCACGACCCACGACCGGTACTCACAGCTTCACTTCTGCCAGTACCTCGTCTCCTACCTTCCAAACTTTACAGAAGCTCTCCTGCGAACCTTGCAGAACTAGCACTCCTGAAAGAAAGGATATTGCGGAGACATGGCTTAGCCACAGCCTGGGGGATGTTTCCAGAATGAGATTTTCACTCTGCAGCGGAGTGTGCGCTGATATGAAACTTCCTGGCAGATTAAAACTGTGTGCCCGACCGAGACTCGAACTCGGGACTTTTGCCTTTCGCGGGCAAGTGCTCTACCAACTGAGCTACCGAAGCACGACACACGACCGGTACTCGCAGCTTTACTTCTGCCAGTACCTCGTCTCCTACCTTCCAAACTTTACAGAAGCTCTCCTGCGAACCTTGCAGACCTAGCACTCCTGAAAGAAAGGATATTGCAGAGACATGGCTTAGCCACAGCCTGGGGGATGTTTCCAGAATGAGATTTTCACTCTGCAGCGGAGTGTGCGCTGATATGAAACTTCCTGGCACATTAGAACTGTGTGTCCGACCGAGACTCGAACTCGGGACCTTTGCCTTTCGCGGGCAAGTGCTCTACCAACTGAGCTACCGAAGCACGACTCACGACCGGTACTCGCAGCTTTACTTCTGCCAGTACCTCGTCTCCTACCTTCCAAACTTTACAGAAGCTCTCCTGCGAACCTTGCAGAACTAGCACTCCTGAAAGAAAGGATATTGCGGAGACATGGCTTAGCCACAGCCTGGGGGATGTTTCCAGAAAGAGCAGCGGAGTGAAAATCTCATTCTGGAAACATCCCCCAGGCTGTGGCTAAGCCATGTCTCCGCAATATCCTTTCTTTCAGGAGTGCTAGTTCTGCAAGGTTCGCAGGAGAGCTTCTGTAAAGTTTGGAAGGTAGGAGACGAGGTACTGGCAGAAGTAAAGCTGCGAGTACCGGTCGTGAGTCGTGCTTCGGTAGCTCAGTTGGTAGAGCACTTGCCCGCGAAAGGCAATGGTCCCGAGTTCGAGTCTCGGTCGGGCACACAGTTTTAATCTGCCAGGAAGTTTCATTCCTGGGTGAACTCACTCGTCATTCTGGAAGGCAGAATGGTTGAAAGCAAGTACGCTGTTTCTTTTTCCTCGGCACGATGGCATCGACCAGCAGGACAATGCAACGTGTCACGCAGCTCGCAATGTACATTCGTGCATCGAAGAGCACCAATATGAGTTTATCATACTCCGTGGCCACCAGCTACCCCGATTTAAATCCAGTTGAGTATCTGTGGGACCACCTCAATTGGGCTTTGGGCGCCACGGATCCTCAACCGATAACTGTCCACGGCACTGGAATCGACATGGTTCCTCATCGCTGTTGATATGTCCCAGAACTCCATTGGTCTCTTCCAGCACGTCTCGCAGGGCTCCAAGCTGCAAAAGATGGTTACTCAGTCTTTTGACAGATTGTCACGTTAGTGTGACTGGACAGTGTACACCAGTGACCTAAGTTAAGACATGACGACTTGTTCTTGTTGCATCAACTTAGCTGTCAACTAAGTGAAATCGCAAAAAGATAGTGAGGTATCGTGCTCAATATTGGTTTCGATACTAATGAACCTAAGAACGCTAGATATATCTTGATCTGTTTTTCAGTATAGTGATAGGTTTTGGAATCGTATGAACGAATGTGCACTGCTGACCACCATAACCAGTTTCCAGCATTTACTGCTCTTTCTGTTGTTGTGAGACATAAGGCTGTGTTACGTGCAGCGTCTGTAAATATTCTGTGTTCTACAAATTTAAGTGCAGTATGATACGTTACAGTTATTTGGAAGATAATGTTAGTTTTTCAGTTACGTAATTCATTAGTGAGTAAAATTCGATAAATTTTTAAAACCGATTATACAGCGTGTGGACGGTTAAGCCATACTTCGTCGATGACGCTCCATTTTTTAAGCCCAGAACGGAAGGACATCTTCCCCAATGGAAGAGGTAATACTTCAAAGTGAACTGTGTTTCTGTAATATGGTAACAATCTTAACTGTCTATAAAATTATTATTTCTCAACAGATACTTATCGTACAGGAATGAATGAGGGATCGTTAGAAAGGTTTTTTAAGCCGCTTCTGACATTTCACACCAATTTTGCGCCGAAACTTACATTTGTGGAAAACTTCAACACCAAAGAAAATTTTAACATCATAGCCGAATGAGCATCATGGATGCCCATCTTCACACCTATATTTTACGAAGATGACATATTAATTACGAATAATAGACTCCCTTTTCATATTATCTCATAACAAATACCACTTTATTTATTTTAAAGTACCTATTAGAATGATAATTTGTATAAGCATTGTCATAGATAATAACCGTGATCACTGTGCTGGTCCATTATCTCTTCCCGTCATACATGTTGACTTTTCTAAACGAATATACTTTCCGAAACGACAAACATATTTACCACTGTTGCCTTGAATTTTGATATACCTATTACTACTGCGGCCTAACGTGGTTACATGAAGCACGAAGTGCAGTTATAATCTCAAATATTGCAGTTAGAAGTTATTGTGGCCTTAGTGATACGCCAGGTAAGAAGCGAACACTACGTTCTAACCTATACGTTTCCAATTTATTTACGTCTTTGTATTCTATATTCATATTTCTCATTCACTTCAGCAAGAGGTAAATGTAAATACAGTATTACGCTCGAAAGTTGGAAACGACAACTAGTGATGCATGGAAATATATATTCAAGGATGTATCATAGATCCAAGATTGCTATCACACGTCGTTCGGTTCATTTTTAAGGATATTTTCTCTTCATTCCCACAACAACCCTTATCCCAAGAACTAAACTTATTCCAAATACTGTCATTATTTAAGACTGTAAAAGTGCGTAAGTTTTCGCTCAAGTCCCCTGGTAGTTGCTATTTCAAAATCTATTAAACTTGTAACTGGTTTTAATCATACTTCTTTTTAAGCTGATTTCACTTACTGGTTATTGGTGTGCAGCAAAGTAATAATGATAACAGGTAGATTATTAAATAGATTACTGATAATATTTTCTCGATTGCAACAGTTTTAAATTTGAATAGAATATTTGCTTCTAGGAACATGACCAAAGTAGGATGTTGGGACATTTTTTCACATTCTGAAAAACCTTACCTTCGCAACTTTTGTAAGTTCAGGAAAAGACTGCAGCACACAGCAAGTGAATACTGTCATTTAAAAATGGAGTGAGAAATAATGTTAAATTCTATTACAGTGACGACTAGAGGTGAAAGTCTGAAAATTGTTCCTAGGTAGATCTCCCTTCTCTACCGTTTCAACATAATTTCTGTTCTTATCCTTCAGTTACCTGAACAGTTTTCGCTGCTGGTCCCTCGTTGCCCCAGCAGTCCAAACGCTGCACCCCAGACTTCCCGATTCGCAGACAACATCATACCTCAGACGCGCTACACCAGCTGACACAGTGTGTACTTCGTGCTGCGGCACCTGCATGGGCGCCAGCAGATGCTCACAAAGGCCTACTGGAGACCACCCTGACGCACGTCAGAAACTGCGCCCTATGTGTGTCAGTGCCGTGTGGGCAACGCTGAAATCGGTCAGCTAGTTGCACCCGAGGCATAGTTAGACAACAAATTTAGGTTAAGTTTCATAGCAGTGTACGAAGGCACGCAGAAAAGTAATGCCTCAGAGTTTCTTATGTAAGGTATCCTAATTTTTTTCTTCCTTAATATGATACAGTTACTACCAGATTAAGGGTGGTGTGTAGGACAGTGGACTGCGAGGAGTTGATACGTTGTAAGAGTAATACACCAAACTATTTGCACGCAAGTATGTTCAATGTCTCTAATTCTGAAGTTGTTGATCATGCAACGCCTATGAAAGCAGTAACTGTACGATATATGGTGTTTGTACTTTCTGTAACCCATGAGGAAACTCTTCAGTTTCGATTTGAAAGAGCGTGGATTACTGCTGCATAGGAGCTGTTGGAGGTGCCATTCTTCCGAAAAATGAGATGTACAGAACAAATTTCTAAACCTCGTGTCCACGGGGTCTTTACCTTTTCATCTCTCGGTGATGGCGTGTATGACATCCTTAGTCTGAGAGCTCAAAGTAGGAAGTTGTAGCAGCCAAGAATACGACGCGCTCGAGCGTTCGTCTAAATCAACAACGGGGAAGTCTTTATTTCATTTCTCCTTAATCTGTTATCATATTCTCTCGCTGATAAAAATTTCAATCATTGCATTGACTGCGGTATCGAAAATGGTGAAAGAGTGCACTTTAGTGCAGACGACCCGGCTGATTGTCACAGGCAGTGAGTGGCAGCAACGTCTCCTGCGTACAATAGCCGCTGCCACCAGTGAAGGTGTTTCACTTCCATAATTAACTTTCTCGTTGCTGCGGTCCGTTGCTTCCGGTCCGGAATGATTATCCGTCGAGTTCATTAGGACACGCTCTAACGAGGCTTATTGCAGTGTGTAATAACCACCGACCGCAGCAGATATCAGCATTCTATTCTAGCACTCACTGTAATCTTAAACACTTTAATGCGTCGTCTCTTTCCCTCTCACTTCCATTTTCCCATCTTCTCATAATAACTTGCGATAGTCAAATCCCCTCTTAAAAAGAGCAATACGATTTCTCCCTCGTCTCATTGTTTGGACATTGTATACATTTCTGGTTCCCTCTTCACCTTCCTGCCTTGAGGTTTTAGAAAAACAAAAATGCTTTTAAGACATTAACAACAGATATTGTTATCTACACAGTGTACGTAGCTTACAGGCATACATTTTTCAAACTAAAATATGTTAATTTGCACACTACTCATGTAAAGCTACGAGGGCAGTTCAATAAGTAATGCAACACATTTTTTTTCTGAAACAGGGGTTGCTTTATTCAGCATTGAAATACACCAGGTTATTCCCCAATCTTTTAGCTACACAACACTTGTTTTCAACGTAATCTCCATTCAATGCTACGGCCTTACGCCACCTTGAAATGAGGGCCTGTATGCCTGCACGGTACCATTCCACTGGTCGATGTCGGAGCCAACGTCGTACTGCATCAATAACTTCTTCATCATCCGCGTAGTGCCTCCCACGGATTGCGTCCTTCATTGGGCCAAACATATGGAAATCCGACGGTGCGAGATCGGGGCTGTAGGGTGCATGAGGAAGAACAGTCCACTGAAGTTTTGTGAGCTCCTCTCGGGTGCGAAGACTTGTGTGAGGTCTTGCGTTGTCATGAAGAAGGAGAAGTTCGTTCAGATTTTTGTGCCTACGAACACGCTGAAGTCGTTTCTTCAATTTCTGAAGAGTAGCACAATACACTTCAGAGTTGATCGTTTGACCATGGGGAAGGACATCGAACAGAATAACCCCTTCAGCGTCCCATAAGACTGTAACCATGACTTTACCGGCTGAGGGTATGGCTTTAAACTTTTTCTTGGTAGGGGAGTGGGTGTGGCGCCACTCCATTGATTGCCGTTTTGTTTCAGGTTCGAAGTGATGAACCCATGTTTCATCGCCTGTAACAATCTTTGACAAGAAATTGTCACCCTCAGCCACATGACGAGCAAGCAATTCCGCACAGATGGTTCTCCTTTGCTCTTTATGGTGTTCGGTTAGACAACGAGGGACCCAGCGGGAACAAACCTTTGAATATCCCAACTGGTGAACAACTGTGACAGCACTACCAACAGAGATGTCAAGTTGAGCACTGAGTTGTTTGTTGGTGATCCGTCGATCATCTCGAACGAGTGTGTTCGCACGCTCCGCCATTGCAGGAGTCACAGCTGTGCACGGCCGGCCCGCACGCGGGAGATCAGACAGTCTTGCTTGACCTTGCGGCGATGATGACACACGCTTTGCCCAACGACTCACCGTGCTTTTGTCCACTGTCAGATCACCGTAGACATTCTGCAAGCGCCTGTGAATATCTGAGATACCCTGGTTTTCCGCCAAAAGAAACTCGATCACTGCCCGTTGTTTGCAACGAACATCCGTTACAGACGCCATTTTAACAGCTCCGTACAGCGCTGCCACCTGTCGGAAGTCAATGAAACTATACGAGACGAAGCGGGAATGTTTGAAAATATTCCACAAGAAATTTCCGGTTTTTTCAACCAAAATTGGCCGAGAAAAAAAATGTGTTGCATTACTTATTGAACTGCCCTCGTAGATGTATGTCTGTAAAACTCACAGGATCCTAAAGAATTTACTCGCATCTTCATACGCCATACACTGATTAGCCAGAATATTATGACCACCAGGCCGACCAGGCGATAGCAGCGTCACCTGGATAGTAATGACTGCTAGTCACACGCCCGGTACATGTAGAGTCAGTGAGCGCGCTGTCAATGTTTACAATGGGTAAGGCGCGCGATCTATCTGAGTTAGACCGAGAGCAGATTGTGATGGCCCGGAGACCCGGAACGAACGTTTCGGAAACTGCACGACTTGTCGGGTGTTCGAGTATTTCTACGGTGAGTGCCTTCAACACGTGGCGAAACCGAGGTGAAACCACGTCCAGACGTCGTAGTGTTTGGCGGCCACGCATCATTACAGATGTCGGATGTCGTAGGCAGAGCAGACTGGTAAAACAGAACAGGTGGCGAACTGTGGCGGAACTAACATCATGTAACATTACGAGTCAAGATAGCTGTAACGGAAATTGAATAGCGTAAAGTTACCATTAAAAACGCACGCCGCGCGATTTAATTGAATAGCGTAAAGTTATCATTAAAAACGCACGCCGCGCGATTTGTGACGATTTGGTTGGTCATAATAGTAGTAACATGCTTTTGAATACAATTAAAATATAACGGCGATACCTGTTTAGTGTTATTGGAAATAATATGTAGTAAATTAACGAGTAAGGTAGCCGATCCTATAAGAAGAGGTGAAATTGGGCATATTAAGGTGTTTTGCTTTATGTCGACTAAGCCGATTATACGGCGTCTTTTTTTTCGTTTACTCTTAGAAAAAAAAAAAAGTAACGAAGTGCTAATTGTGCGTTGTGAAAAATATAGGGGCGAATTTTAAATAGCTACAGTGTATAGTCAGACTAACTAATCGACAATCAGTTACCCGAAATAGCGGACAGCGAAGTGTGGTCATTAAATTGAGTACACCTACAGGGCGGTCAATTCCGGGATAAGTCTATTCGCATCTCACGAGGGACGCGGTATTGAGACCGGTTTTTTTCTTATTATATCACGGAGAGCGGGCTTCAATTTATAAAAAGGAGAAAAGCTGTATCATTATCATTGACTGTTGGTGTTAAGCAACCAAAACTATTCATCAAAGGGTTTCGGTGAATGAGTGGTGAATGCGAAATGAAACTGTGAACGAAGTTATATTAAATAATGCAGAAGAGACAAGACAGTTTGGTCGTATCTGTTATTATTCCATCAACCGTAACATTTCTTCTCGTTGTACGAAGCCTTTATAGACGATCGTTATGACAATTTGCTTTGAAGGGATCTGGTTACGAGTTAAGTTTTGGGGACCTGGTCAACAAGGGATAGTTCGTAGATCTTAACTACTGCAGCTATTCTGGAATCAGGTGCTACCGTGACCGTTGTGTGTTGTCAATGGCTTAAGGTTATCATATCTCATGCTCTAAGATCGACGCGCCTTTCCTCTTGGTATAACGGTGTCTCACGGTAACAACGACAACGCCGACGCCCGCATCTCGTGGTCGTGCGGTAGCGTTCTCGCTTCCCACGCCCGGGTTCCCGGGTTCGATTCCCGGCGGGGTTAGGGATTTTCTCTGCCTCGTGATGGCTGGGTGTTGTGTGGTGTCCTTAGGTTAGTTAGGTTTAAGTAGTTCTAAGTTCTAGGGGACTTATGACCACAGCAGTTGAGTCCCATAGTGCTCAGAGCCATTTGAACCATTTGACAACGCCGACGGCGAATGAAGATACGGTAGAATCAGACTTTAATGCTGGGCAGAGTACAAGTGTGCCTGAACACACAGAGCACCAGACACTCCTAACGATAGGCCTCCACAGCCAGCGACCCATACGTGTGCCGATGTCAACACCGCGACATCGGTAACTACGACTGAAATGGGACGTGATAATCGGCACTGGACGTTGGCTCAGTGACAGAGCTTTGCATGGTCTGATAGATCCCGATACCTTCTTCACCATGTCGATGGGAGGTCGTGGATCTGTCGTGTTTCAGGGGACAGCTACTTTACACAGAGCTCTCAAGCGCTTCAGTCATGGACTGTGTGGCTGGTCCCGGCGGAGGTTCGAGTCCTCCCTCGGTCATGGGTGTGTGTATTTGTCCTTAGGAAAAATTAGGTTAAGTAGTATGTAAGCTTAGGGACTGATGACCTCAGCAGTTAAGTCCCATAGTATTTCACACACATTTGAACATTTGAACAGGCGGATCCATTGTGCTCTGGGGAACAATCACGTGGCCATCCATGGGTCTAGTGGAGCTTGCAAAACGCACCATGACGGTCAGGGAGTATCGTACACTGGTCCATGACGATCATGTTTCCGGACGGCGATGGTATTTCTCAACAAGATGGTGCGCCATGTCGCAAGATCAAGATTAAGATGGAGTGGTTCAAGGAATCTCCAGAACTGAACCCGATCAAACACATCTGTAATGTGACTGAAACGTGGCGTCAGAGCTCATGGTCCTCTTCCCCAGAATTTACGGGAATTAGGTGACGTATGTGCAGATGTGGTGCCAACTACCTCCAGCGACCTAGAAGGACCTCATTGCTTCCGTGTCACAACGCGTCGCCGCTGTTATCTGTGCCAAAGATGGATATATCGGCTATTAGATAGGTGGTCATAATGTTCTGGCTGATAGTACATCAGTGGAATAAAAAGACAGGCAACTGCTATCTCAGCATCGTTGTCGAGTCATTGCAGGTAAACAGCGAGTAAACAATGTCGATGTCGCCGAATAGATGAGAAAACTACAACCAACATTGTGTCCGAGGATCGCAACAACGTTTCGAAGGTGATTCGTTGCATCTTCAGTTACGAACTCCACCCTTTAAGGACCAGAAAAGCAATGAAGCCCCTTTAGGATCGCACTTGCATGGTGATCATCACAACAAGCTCTACCACTGTCTCTGAGAAAGCATTAATATGCTATTTTGGATTGACAGGATGAGAGTCAGCTACTTTGTCTGGACGTCTGAATGCGCTCATTCATGGTCCCATCTAGGAGATAGTAGATAGAAACTCTTGGAGTGCAGTGGTATAGAGCAGGCGGAAAGAAGTGCCACGGTAAGCCGTGGAATAAAAAAACTCTGCGATAGCCTACACAGGTCGTAGGGACTTGAAGGAGCCTTATAAACTAAAGCCGAGATGTAAGATGTCTGAACCAAATTTGAAACGACTTAAGGAGCCTCAAGAGTTTCAGTGCCAATTACACGTACGCCAACGTTACCAATAAAGTACTAGCACCCTATATTTGACCAGATATACTAACACCTACATCGGGAGAACCATCAAATCAAAATCATGAACTTTGGATTCCGCTGCTTGTGATACAATTACTCCACAGGGTATGTTCGTATCAAATCCATAAGCTCACGAATCCGACATCGATGTCCCTCTTCCCTACCCAACTACTTATCAAATTTCCTAATTCATGCTACCAAGTGGTGTAGCTACTCCATAGCACCGAAACAGCCACTGCTTCTTACAAGAAAGAGAGAGATTGCCAAACCGACGAATCTGTGGACTACATCCTCTCACCGAATGTACGTACACTCTAAATTCAAACTTCCCTCCTCTTCCTCGCAGATTCCAAATTCAAGCAATGAAATACCTGTTCCCTCGGAATCCGGTCACGAATTCTGTTTCCTCATATCCCAAATTATCTTTCACCACACTTATTCAGTTCTTATTAAGTCTTTCTCCGTAATTTCTATTTTCTTGTCCAGTCAAAAATACGAGTACTTGCTATAACTTTCGTCCACTTGCCTTCTTCGTGCTCGTATGGAATCGCCCTGGAAGCACCACGGGAAAAATAGAACAGAAAAATCAGTACCTAGTCTGCCAGTCTGGTCATATGTGGGGAGCGCTATCCATCTGTTACAATTTTGGCACTTTTTTCTGAGTCATAATTTTTACTGAATCATCTTTTATAATTAAGAAGGCCGAAACTACAATGTTTTACATTATCACAAGCATGAGTCGAAGTAAATAATGCAGCTCTCCGAGAATTCTATCGCCAGCAATACTTGGTGCACAACGATCACCTAAAAAATGTCTGTATAAAGCTATCTACTTATTTCCAATTCAAAGTACCGCACTCATGCAAACAGCGTCAACGAGTTCACAAACCAGACTGAGAGAAGAATCGTAAAATGTATTTTTACTATTCTTCACACTAGACCATATTTATGGTATAAAAGAAACATGTGTGAATCATTTGGTAAGTGTACCTACTACACGAAATTCTCCCTCTGTCTACTCGAGCATTCAGACTGGTGATATGTCTCACTGTTCTCTCACAATTTACGTTTTTAACTTGCACTTTGCATTTTTCTGTGTAAATATAATTATATTACGTTTATTAAGTGTGTTATGTTACTTCAGTGCTTTTAACTTGACATGCTGTTGGTTTTCAATATGTTTATTAATGTTATTTGATTGCAAACTACTGTAGTTACAATACTTCGTGATTTTAAGCCTGATTAACTGCCTATTATTTCGTTATTGGTTTAAGTTACATTGATACTTCAAGATTAAGTAAACTACTGCAAGAAATTCTAAGAGTTGATAAAGAAAAAAGTGGTTGTTATGAGATTACGTTTGGTGCATGTTAGGTGATACATTGTTGCAAACGAACTGTAGCTTACAAATTGAATTATTCTTTAATCTTGGGAAGAGAGGTGCATCTATCTCCAATACGGAGAAAATGCACTATATGTAGTGCACTCAGTTCCACTCGTATGTGTAGACGATAATGCCAGTATGAAATATTCCTAACATCCACCGTATGTCAAAGATGATTCTAGATATCGAAATGAGGTGTTGGCAAATGATATCATGCTAAGAAGAGAGTATTTTACCATATGATTAATATGCAAAACCTCCGTATCTACCGCAATGTGCAAGTAACTACAAAATGTTTCAATGGAGAAGTGTTATTTTTCATGTGCCACTAAAGTTGGTGAAGCGACAATTGCTGTGGCTTCAGCAGTAACGTAAGTGGACAAATTACACGGTTATTTCTGTACGGAGAATGGGCTTTTTTCATAAAGTATTGATCTGCGTTGCCCTCTTTACTAGTTTAATAATACACTATTTCAGGGTTTTGTCACAATTTCACCGGCATCAAAAATTTTGCGCTATGAATCTTTGTAGTCCCTACTGTGTTTTGACAAAAGAAGCAAATGTTACCATGACTACAAAAAAAAGTGTGTGTGTGTGTGTGTGGGGGGGGGGGGGGGTCAGAAAGTGACCTCATTTCTGCAAATGTCGATATTTGTTTGTCATTTATCAGCTCATTATGAACTTCAAAGACGTTCCAAAGGCATTTTAAGGTTAGAGTGACCTGTTTACTCGTAAATAATTAAATCAGAAATTCTTTTGCAAATAATGGTGGAATGGCCAGCCAAAATACCAGAAGAAGTACAAATCCGGCATCGTATTCTTTTTGACTTTCTGCAAGGGTAGTAAAGCAAAAGTTGCAACCAAAAACATTTACTACATTTATCCAAGTGCATTAGACGTCCCTAAATGGAAAAAGTGGTTTTCTATGTTCAAGTTCCGTAATTTTGATCTTCCCGACTCGTAACGATCAAGAAGACCATAAACTTTAGATAATGATATATCAGGGGCGGAACAGGAAGCAAATGCGTGTGAAACAATCGAGAAACTGTAAAACATTCTTAACCAACATTGGTCGATCATCCGAGAACATTTGTGGGAGATTGGGAAAGACAAACAAAGCTGACCGATCCACCACATGCAACTTACTGCTTCAGTGGCACAATGCAGAACCGTTTTTTGATCGCTTGATCGCTGGAGATGAAAAATGGGTTCCTTCGGTACTCCAAAGTGCAAATGGTAGTGGCTCTCTCCGAATGAAACGCCATGAAGTACAGCTAATCCATGTTTACACCATAAAAAGTAGCTTTTCCGCGTTTGGTGGAGTATTCGCGAGGTCGTTCATTTTCAAGTACTGAAACTTGGACGAACTTTGAATCTAGGCAATCACTGTGAACAACTGGATCACTAAATCGTTCTTTAATTGGAAAGTACCCAGCGATTGTCAACGGAAAGGAAGTTATTCTGCAACAGCATAACAGGATAATGCAAGACAGCATTGCGCAAGACGAACTCTGGAAAACATAAATGAATTAGGATGATAGGTATTGCCTCACCCACCACCTTTGCTGTATATTGCTCCATTGGATTTCCATTTCTTCCGATCTCTAGAATATTTTGTAAGTGGCAAAAAAGTGGAAAATGTAGATGACATGCCTTCTCCAGATATTTTTCTGAATACCCGTTTGATTTTTATCGATCCAATATTGAAAATTTGCACACTAGATGGAACAAGGTTGTTGGTAACGAAGTTGATTACATCACTGATTAAAAACAAAAACTTATTAAAAATTTTACCTTTGAATTTAGTATAAATAAACGAAATTTCTTTTCGGTTCCCTAATATTACTCGAAATTCGTCACTGAAGATAAAGAAAGGGAGCAAGAAGGCTGGGGAAAACAAATCGCCACTTCTGTTGCGTTTTCGGCGGAATTTTATACTTCAGCGTGTTTTTACTGATAAATCTGGGGACTGAAACTTGGCAAAGAATTTTATTCCTATACCTCAGTGACATGAAAAATTGGAAACAATTCCATCTAGAGAACCCTGCCAACTGCTCGTCAAGGTAAAAGCCGATTTTGGTACGTATGTGAACTACACGATATTTTGAGATGATAAAGTAGAGACATTCACTCTGCATAGGGATGGTATAAATGAAATTATGGTATGGTATTACTGATCCCTACCTCCCATCTGGGGTTGTTCGACTGCTTAGTGCAAGTCTTTTTATTTGAAGTCACATCGGCGACTTGTGTGTCGATAATGATGAAATGACGATGAGAACAACACAACAACCGGTCCCCGACAACAAAACATACACTATAACTTAGAAATTTAGTAAATTACCCTGTACAGAACTAATATCGGTGGATCTATTAAGTTTTATTACTGTCAAAGTCTTTCTGGACATTTTCCTTTGCAATTTTTTACTCAAATTGAGTTCATTTATTACTGTTATGTTTATTGCAGTAATTTGAATTGCCTACGGAAGTATCTTTAGCACATCAGTACGGTGGCATGAAAAGAGGCCTGGCGGGGGTAGGGAATAGGAAAAAAATGAAAGGAGCCAAAAGTACCTTTAACACTTACACTGAAGCGCCAGAGAAACTGGTATGTAAACAGGCAGAATACGGCCCTGTGGTCCGCAACGCCTATATAAAACAACATGTGCCTGACGCAGTTGTTAGGTCGGTTACTGCTGCTACAATGGCACGTTATCAAGATTTAAGTGAGTTTGAACGTGGTGTTACAGTCGGTGCACGATCAATGTGACACATCATCTCCGAGTTAGCGATGAAGGCGGATTTTCCCGGACGTCCATTTCACGGGTGTGCCGTGAATATCAGAAATCCGGTAAAACATCAAATCTCTGACAACGCTGCGGCTGGAAAAAGATCCTGCAAGAACGGGACAAAAGACGATTGAAGAGAATCCTTCAACGTGACGTAAGTGCAACCCTTCCGCAAAATAGCTGCAGATTTCGGTGCTGGGCCATCACAAAGTGTCAGCGTGCGAACTGTTCAACGAAACGTCATCGATATGGGCTTTCGGAGTCGAAGGACCACTCGTGTACGCTTGATGACTGCACGACACAAAGCTTTGCGCCCCGCCTGGGCACGTCAACACCGACGTTAGACTGTTGACTGAAAACATGTTGCCTGGTCGGACGACTCTCGTTTCAAATTGTATCGTGTGGATGGACGTGTACGGGTATGGAAACAACCTCATGAATCCATGGATCTTGCATGTCAGCAGGGGACTGTTCAAGCTGATGGAGGCTCTGCAATGGTGTGGGGCGTGTGCAGTTGGAGTGATACGGGGTCCCTGATACGTCTAGATACGACGATACGACTCTGGCAGATGGAAGGTACGTAAGCATCCTGTCTGATCACCTGCATCCGTTTATGTCCAAAGTGCATTCCGACGAACTTGGGCAATTCCAGCAGGACAACGCGACACCCCACACGTCCAGAATTGGTACAGAGTGGCTTCAGGAACACTCTTCTAAGTATAAATACTTCCGCTGGCCACCAAACTCCCCAGACATGAACATTATTGAGCATATCTGGGATGCCTTGAAACGTGCTGTTCTCCACCCTCTCGTACTCCTACGGATTTATGGACAGCCCTGCAGGATTCACGGTATCAGCTTCCTCCAGCTACTTCAGACATTAGTCGAGTCCATGCCACGTCATGTTCATCTATATCTACATCTACATTTATACTCCGCAAGCCACCCAAAGGTGTGTGGCGGAGGGCACTTTACGTGCCACTGTCATTACCTCCCTTTTATGTTCCAGTCGCGTATGGTTCGCGGGAAGAGCGACCGCCGGAAAGCCTCCGTGCGCGCTCGAATCTCTCTAATTTTACATTCGTGATCTCCTCGGGAGGTATAAGTAGGGGGAAGCAATATATTCGATACCTCATCCAGAAACGCACCCTCTCGAAACCTGACGAGCAAGCTACACCGCGATGCAGAGCGCCTCTCTTGCAGAGTCTGCCACTTGAGTTTGCTAAACATCTCCGTAACGCTATCACGCTTACCAAATAACCCTGTGACGAAACGCGCTGCTCTTATTTGGATCTTCTCTATCTCCTCTGTCAACCCGACCTGGTACGGATCCCACACTGATGAGCAATACTCAAGTATAGGTCGAACGAGTGTTTTGTAAGCCACCTCCTTTGTTGATGGACTACATTTTCTAAGGACTCTCCCAATGAATCTCAACATGGTACCCGCCTTACCAACAATTAACTTTATATGATCATTCCACTTCAAATCGTTCCGCACGCATACTCCCAGATATTTTACAGAAGTAACTGCTACCAGTGTTTGTTCCGCTATCACGCAATCATACAATAAAGGATCCTTCTTTCTATGTATTCGCAATACATTACATTTGTCTATGTTAAGGGTCAGTTGCCACTCCCTGCACCAAGTGCCTATCCGCTGCAGATCTTCCTGCATTTCGCTACAATTTTCTAATGCTGCAACTTCTCTGTATACTACAGCATCATCCGCGAAAAGCCGCATGGAACTTCCGACACTATCTACTAGGTCATTTATACGTATATTGTGAAAAGCAATGGTCCCATAACACTCCCCTGTGGTACGCCAGAGGTTACTTTAACGTCTGTAGACGTCTCTCCATTGATAACAACATGCTGTGTTCTGTTTGCTAAAAATTCTTCAATCCAACCACACAGCTGGTCTGATATTCCGTAGGCTCTTACTTTGTTTATCAGGCGACAGTGCGGAACTGTATCGAACGCCATCCGGAAGTCAAGAAAAATAGCATCTACCTGGGAGCCTGTATCTAATATTTTCTGGGTCTCATGAACAAATAAAGCGAGTTGGGTCTCACACGATCGCTGTTTCCGGAATCCATGTTCATTCCTACAGAGTAGATTCTGGGTTTCCAAAAACGACATGATACTCGAGCAAAAAACATGTTCTAAAATTCTACAACAGATCGACGTCAGAGATATAGGTCTATAGTTTTGCGCATCTGCTGGACGACCCTTCTTGAAGACTGGGACTACCTGTGCTCTTTTCCAATCATTTGGAACCTTCCGTTCCTCTAGAGACTTATACGGCTGTTAGAAGGGGGTCAAGTTCTTTCGCGTACTCTTTGTAGAATCGAATTGGTATCTCGTCAGGTCCAGTGGACTTTCCTCTGTTGAGTGATTCCAGTTGCTTTTCTATTCCTTGGACACTTATTTCGATGTCAGCCATTTTTTCGTTTGTGCGAGGATTTACAGAAGGAATTGCAGTGCGGTCTTCCTCTGTGAAACAGCTTTGGAAAAAGGTGTTTAGTATTTCAGCTTTACGCGTGTCATCCTCTGTTTCAATGCCATCATCATCCCAGAGTGTCTGGGATCTGTTTCGAGCCACTTACTGATTTAACGTAAGACCAGAACTTCCTAGGATTTTCTGTTCCGTCACTTGAGCATGCTCGAGGGGACCCTACTCGATATTAGGCAGGTGTACCACTTTCTTTGGCTCTTCAGTGTATGTATTTTTATTTACAGATTGCAATTACATTGGTACAAAGAATTACATCCTTGGCGTTTGAGAAAACAGAAAATACCGTTTTATGTGTCAGATCCAGATGTTTTATCACTAGAGTCTTTGTTTTGTGCTTGTTCTAAGCTTGTGTGTCCCTCGAACTGATTTAGTTAAAACTTGCTTGTTAGATTTAGTACATTAATTTAAATTTTTGTGAGGAAATTTGTTTTTTGAAATGGTACGTGCCAGATCGATATTTTATGGCATATATACGAGTATATATACAGGATGTCCTAAAGAAAATACCGATATAATTTAGAGACAATTTCCTTATACAGAAATAAGTAAGAAATATCTAGTAAACAAGAGCTCTGAAACGTATATCTTAAGAAGTATTAGCACTTGTTTATCTTCGACACTACGAAACAGATCTCTTCAACTGTAAGGGCTTTTCTTTCCATATTTTGGGACGAGGAAGTATTGACCGAAACAAGAAAAAAATATCCAGTAAACATGGGGCCTAAAATGCTTAATTTAGGAGCTAAGAGCACGTGTTCGTTTTCGCTAGTGTGAAACACATCTCTTCTACTGAACAAGTACTCATAGTTCCTATACATTTTTACGGATCACGTTTACTAGACATTTTTTTCTTGTGTCGATCCATACTACCTCCTCCCAAAATATGAAAAACAAAGAGCTTACAGCAAATGAGATCTGTTTCATATTATCGAAGGTAAACAAGTGCTCATGTCTCTTAAGGTATGCACATGAGAGCAGTTGGTTACTAGATATTTTTTCTTGTTTTTGGTGTAATGAGAGAGAATGCAAATTTTTGGTAGGGTATTAATATTATGGTTCCCGTCAGATGACCGAAGTTAAGCGCTGTCGGGTTGAGCTAGCACTTGGATGGGTGACCATCCGGTCTGCCGAGCGCTGTTGGTAAGCGGGGTACACTCAGCCCTTGTGAGGCAAAGTGACGAACTACTTGATTGAGAAGTAGCGGCTCCGGTCTCGGGAACTGACATACGGCCGGGAGGGCGGTGTGCTGACTGACCACATGTCCTCCCTGTCCACATCCAGTGACGCATGTGGGGTGAGGATGACACGGCGGCCAGTCGGTACCTTTGGGCCTTCATGGCCTGTGCGGGAGGAGTTTAGTTTTTAGTTTATTAATATTATGAGCACTAGTGTCATTGATTTGATCGTACGGGAGACAATATATTGCCATTTTGATACCATATGGGATCATCTGTTTGAACGTTGAAAGTGGTATACTATATTTAAGAGAACTCGTTAATTTAGAAATTCAGAAATGAAGAAAAATAACACAGGAATTCCCACAAATGGAAAAATTTAAATTTAATAAAGGAGGGATAGAGAGAGAGAGGGAGAGGGAGAGAGCGGAGAGAGAGGGAGAAGTAAAAGTGAAAGTGAGGGCACATTTATACGTGTAAACACTTGACGATTACAGTGATAAGCTGTGATGTTGGTATGTAATCATTGTTTTTGACCAGGTTTTGTTTGCACACAAAAAGTACAGAAAAAATTGACGTTTGAAGGTACACGACGCACTCTGAGCATGAGAAACAAAACGGGCGTCGCGCGTGTCAGTCAGCTACACTGACCACTCAGATACGGAGGCGGCAAAGACAGTGTATTATGTGGTGTACTCAGCGACCTGAGATCCCAGGCAGAAAGCGTCAAATCACATCTCATCCACACAACGAGTCCGTCACTTTACATGTCCAAACCTTATTTCCCAACCTGTGATAAATGTAACGAAAACAATCAACTTTTCTCACCAATGAAAACAAATTAGAACTATGTGTAGCCATCTGCCGAGTTGACATTTCTTCTGCTGCCACCTCCTTCCAAGCCATCCTCCCCACTGCAAAAAGTTCCCTTCATCATCATTCACGGACGAGGTTAACTGAGCTGCTTCAACAAACTATCCCTCTTTTCCTAAACCCTCACATCCTACACGAAATAACTCGAATCTCCTCCATTTTTTGTTAAACTGTGAGAGAAAATTAATTTGCCTCCTTTCCATATTTTAGTTAGTCTCAATAGCAACTCATATTAGCCATAAACATTCCATAGACTTCTCACACTAGGCTCGTAGGCATTTACCTCAGAAGCGTGTAACTCTATCTACCAGTTCACGCCTCTTACACATCTATACCAAAAAATGGTTCTCGACCCCTCACACGTTTTAATTATTTCATCTTTTCTTCTTATTTCATTACTTTTATAACATTTTCTGTTGTATATGAAATTTGTGTGATCGCAGAGCAGCCATACATCAACTGCCAGCCCTCCATTATCTTGTCGAAACTTGAAGCACTTGTAATGAGAACAGTCAGACGGCCATTGCTGTAAAATTATGTAATGAGTCTCCAGAAAGATTATTTGAGCACTTGTTGTTGTTTTACTTTAAAATGCCTTTAGTGACACTAAATTCGCCTATAGTTGTAGGAATTCTGTCTCAGAACATCGTACACTGTTCGCATAAGATGGTGTTGTGCACAGGGATGAAGCGAAAAACCGTGTTGCCCTTAACTAAGTGGAATGACCCACTGTTGTGTGATTACGTAAAACGTCGATATAGTAAGCATTCTGAGCGATTGGAGGTGGAACGACCACATGGGACCAGTTGAAGGAAAACACATGGTAGAATCAGGTTCATTTGTATAATCCTAAGGATATGTAATTCAAATATGAAAGAGATAGCTTGTAAAAACTTAGTTCTGTCGATTACTAATGGTCGTTGCTCTAGCGGTATTACTAGCTAGGAGAGAAAGACAAGATACCAAGAGGAGCTGAACGTTTCCTCCTAGCACTATTACCAGGTACGATTAGTAGAGAAGACACACAAGATGCAAGGAAGGGATGCGCTTTTCGTACAGATTGTTTAGTCACAGCAAGAGCACCAACGAGATGCGTATGCGACTCACAACATAGGACACTACGAAGGCCAAAGATCACGGCCCAGATGTGGAAATTCTACCTTTTTATATCCAATATGTTTTTTTTGTCTCTTAACCCTAGAAGAAGGCTATGAGGTAAAGAATTATACGTGTTGTTGTTGTGGTCTTCAGTCTGAAGATTGGTTTGATGCATCTCTCCACGCTGCCCTATCCTGTGGAAGTATCTTCGTGTCTGCATTACTATTGCACCCTACATCCATCTGCAAGTGTTTATTGTTGTTAGCTTTTAGACTCCCGCTACACTTTTTAACCCCTCACTTCTCCACACTTCCTATCGACCGATCCTTTCTTTTAGTGAAGTTGTGCCATATATTCCTTTCTTTGTTTGAACTTTTTACCATCCATGTTTCAGGCTGCACTGCAAGCATACACTTACAGCAAATACTTCCTTCCACTTAACTTTATATGGTACGTTCAACAAGTATCTTTTTCAAAAGTTCTTTTCTTTTTATCTCAGTCTGCATTTTTTGTCTCTTCTGTTCCGCCCGTTGTCAGTTACTGTGCTGTCCAATTAACAAAACTCATCTACTCTAAGGGGCGATCAAACAGTTTCCGTTCGAAGGCCATACAGTGCAGAATCGGTAAGCCAATCAAGGGAAATCTCGATGAGGATTGAGGTAATCATCCCACCGATGCACCAGGTTGAAAATACCAGTTTGGTAAAACACTGTGTCCTGCTGCGTGAAGAGGTCTGTAACTGCCTGCTGCATATCCTCTACAGGAATCGTCGAACCCGCAAGACCTTTTTCGAGGGACTGAAACCGTGATAATCGCATGGGAAGACATCAGGGCTGTAGGGCTGGTGCTCGAGGGTCTCCCCCTTGAGTTGGCGTAACTTCTGCGTTACGTCATTTGCGATGTGGGAGGGAGGGGGGGGGGGGGTTCCTCTATCGAATAGCGACCAGCACGGAACTTGGCGCACCATTCCACAAAGGTGGTTTTCGACAAACTTGCTACCCCATACACATGCATCATTCTCCAGTGGATGTCAACTGGTATTTGAACTTTGGCAGCCATGAAAAGAATAACAGAAAGTGGGTCTTTCATTTGCATGCATTTGGTAACAACGTCGCCATAGTTCACGTATCTCTATTTACTGCACGCCCGTCGGAAAGACACGAATTTCACACTAATCGCTTGCCTACATGTCGGTGCCTATGTACTTGCACTGGTGTAGCGCTACGTTGTGTATGCGCTGCATCAATGCCCTCAGAAAGAAACTTTTGACCGCCCTTACACTATTAAAGTCTCATTTCCTAATCGAAATCTCTTAGCATCCCCTGACTTAATTCGGCTACGTCCGATTACCCTTCTTTCACTTTTGTTGACGATGTTTATCTTATAACTCTTTTCAACACACTATCCATTCCATTCAACTGCTCTTCCCAGTCTTCTGTCGCCATTAACAGAATTACACTATCATCGACTGTAAGCAAATCAGTAAACCCCTGATTTCTTAGAGAATAGATGTCCCACGTGTAAAACAGCTTCAAACTTCGGGTTACTTTAAAAATGAGTTAATGTCTTAAATATTTGACGTTAAGCATGTATGCAAGAAAACGTTAGAAAAGGCTTGCAATTTTGTTGGAAGCTTGTTGGAAGTTGGTAAGTGCTCTCATTGTGAAACACTGCATAAACATGGTCTGGGTAATTTTTCCCCCATTTTAAGCAAATGTTAAGTTTTTCAAGCATCTCGATATTTATGACGTCATACCACCTGATCTATGTTCGTACAATAATATGACATTGAGGGTACATTCAGTGACTTATGAAGATACTGTCTGAAAAATGTGTTGCACAAAGAGCATGTAGTAAAGAAGTAATAGATGAAAACGTCATGCCTGATGCTGAAGTTTTACTGCGTGCCGTTTTAGGCAACTGATAGTTTTTCACGCATTTAAATGCTTGTGACCTCATATCTCCTGAAGTAAGTATGACGGAAAGAGGAATATTGCAGGTAAATTCAATGGTATATGTGGATACTGTCTGCAGTCTTTGTTGCGAATGGAGTCGGTAATAAAGAAGTAATAAATTAAAACGTTTTAAGCCTGATGCTTAAGGTTTACTGCACAACAGCGAAAATGTAATAAGCGAAAAAAGTTTTCCTTTCATTATTTTGTATGTGTGTGTGTGTGGGGGGGGGGGGGGGGGAGGAGGAATGAGCGGGGCAAAGTTTCGTAAAGGTTTGCAGTTACGTATAAAGTTTGTTGGAAGCCACTAAGTGCTCTTATTCCGAAATACTGAATGAATGAAGTCCGGGTATTTGCGCACCGTCAGTTATGCAGCCTCAAGACAAATGCACAGTTTCTGACTGTATTACTTGTCTTGATGTATTTAACATTAACATTATACCTCTTAATGACCCGCCAGGTTAGCCGAGAGGGCTAATGCACTGGTTCCTTGACTCGGGTAGGCGCGCCGGCCCCGGATCGAATCCGCCCGGCGGCTTAACAACGGAGGCCGGTATGCTGGCCAGCCTGGATGTGGTTTTTAGGCAGTTTTGCACATCCTACTAGGTGAATACCGGGCAGGTCCCCACGTCCCACCTCAGTTACACGGCTCGCAGACATCTGAACACGTTCGCACTATTCCATGGATTACACTAGACACAGACAGCAGGGGTGCACTAATTCCATCCCAGGGGGTATGGGGTGGCGGCAGGAAGGGCATCTGGCCACCCCTTAAATTAGCCTTGCCACATCCGATTAACCATGCCGACCCTGCGTCATTGTGGGAAAAAGGCACAAGCAAAAGAAAGAAAGAAAGAAAGAATTATACCTCTTAATGAGTACAGTACAACAGAATTTTAAATTTTGTCAATAATCAGGCGAAGTATTGAACATCAAATTTCTGTTGGCCATGGAAATTGTAAGTGATGCAGAGTTCTGGGTTAGTCACTTACTAGTATATAATGTGTCCAGTAATGGACATCTCAGTTATAAATTTTAGTAGTGTCGGCCGTAATAGTTGTAGAGTACTGGTTCAAGGTCTCAATCAAAGAGCAACTCAAGCAGTCTTAGATAATCGCATGCGTGAGTACTGCTTTGTTGTTTTGCCGCTTCAACGCCACGTATGCCACATTCGCAAAATGACGATTCCTGATCTGAAAGCGTTTTGTGTTCAGCAGTTTACTAGGAGCGTATCTACAATTTCAGTTCAACGTGAGTTTCGTTTGAAGTTTAATTGTGATCCTCCATGTGGCAAAAACATCCGCCATTGGTACAATCAATCAGAAACAACAGGTCGGGTCTGAAAATGGAAAAGGGCGCGACGACGAAAAGAGTCTGAAAAGTATGTTGACCGTGTCAGAGGATATTACTTTCTTAGCCCCAAGAAGTTGCCATAGACAACAGTGCAGAAGGTTTTAAGAACACGTTTACACAAGTGTCCAAACAGGTTAGAGTTGATACATGCCATAAAGGCGCATGCCTGTGATGTACGTTATAACTTTGCAAGTTAAGTGTTGCAGCGGGAAGATGAATTTCTTAACAGTGTGGTACTCATTGATGATGTTGTAACATCCTACCCATTACTTGTCCGATTTTTGCGTGTGTTCGCCCCTGACAAACAACTTACAGAGAAATTGAGAGTGTAACTGTACGCAAAAATGGATAACGCTAGATTTAAATGTAACCCTGTCACCCCTAATTAATCTGCGGTGGTAGTGTTGACGATAAATCACACCTATTTTTACTTCCAAACATGAACGATCACGAACACTTAGGGTGTTCAATGACATCAAGCACATACACAAAAATAAAATAAATAAGAAGGGTGAATTCAGGATCAACTACTGAAAGTAAAGGCTCTACTGAATCACAATAATTTTATTATAACCTTCAGATCAATGCTGAATAAAACACAATGCACAATTTACAAATTATCCTCCTAACTGGCATTGGCAGTAACTGTGTTGAAATCGGTCCAAAACGCGATCTCTTATAACATATATACGAAGAACCACTACACTCCAAAGTACTGTAAAACCTCTGTGGAAACAGCAATTGCAATTGATCCAGCTATTTAACGTTACTCCTAACACAGGCCGAAGCGGTAGCGATCTCACCGTAATATTCCTGCTGTAGCGGCGGTATCCGACGGCGACGGCGCGGCCGTGCGATCGGCGTGTGGCGTCTCGGAAAGTACAATCCTACAGTATTCGAACACCAAACTGCTGTCTGTAAACTTCTCTAATTGCGACAATGTTTCCGTCAGCAATGAGCTGGCGCGTCTAACGGCCTCTCAGAACGACAGACCAAGAGGGTAGACGACTTGGCTAACTTCCTCTCAGTACGAGAGCCCAGAACGGAAGACTCCGACCGAGAGTCCAGCAAGATTGCTCTTTACCTTTGTTTTCTCACCTCAACTTTTACCGAGTGAATCACATCAGTAGAAGTTCTCAAAACACCCAGTTTGCCAGTGCCGACCAACGTACGGACTGGGAATATAACTCTTTTCCACAATTCTTTTATTTCTACAAAATTTCACAAGCAAACTCCGCCCTCGCCGGCTGGGAAGAACCACAGCTGTGGGCCATAACACGTTTACTGGAAGTTTTCGCCCAAGACACCACTCGAGATTCCCCGTCGTAGCGAACACAGATTCTTGCATTGACAGTTTGTTATTCAGAACTCCTGGCCTGCCCCACTTGAGTTACTCGAAGGCGTAAAATGAGTGGGACATAAGCGACAGCACGCACAGGAAAGCCCGTCCAGCTATCCACTGCTCTGTTTTGGTAAAAACTTGAACACCTGCAGCAGCGTGTCCCTCAGAGGTTGGCGGCCGCTGTGGCCTCTCTAAACGGATTACAGAAATCCCCAATTCACCATTCATACCGTCAGGCTGTGGCCTTCGGCGGTTAGGCGGGGAAGTAGCCGAGCTCTGTCTCGCGTACTGCCTTTCCGCAAAATCTTATAATTACAAAATCGCGGAATTCTCGCGTGCCGATGCGTTTCCACATAGATTTCCTACACCGTAATTTAGAGTATTACTCTGACAAAACCTAAAGTGTCACGTTAAATGGACTCATGTAAGGTGCAAGGCCGTTGCCACCTTACTATGTAACTTTTCTTCTGAGTAGGAAATTAAACACGAGGAACGTTCAGTAAGTAACGCAACACTTTTTATCCAGAATTCTAGTGCACCATAGTATTCCCCACTCCTTTCGCTACAAAACCCTATTTTTCAACATAATATCGCTCAATGTGACGGCCTTACACCACATGACAGAGAGGGCCTGCCCGTATGCCAACATGGTACCAGTCTACCTGTCGACGTCAGCGCCAAGATTTTGCTGCATCAATAGCCTCTCCATCATACACGTACTGTTTACCGCGGACAGCTGTTCCGCACAAATGATTATTCGTTGGTCTTTACAGTCTTCCGTTAGGTGGAGAGAAACCCAGTGTGCAAACGCGTGGACGGCTGTGTCAGCGCTACCACCAGAGGCGTCCAGCTGTGCAGTGAGGTGTATGATTGTAGTCCCTCGATCACCTAAAATGAGAGTGACCGCACCTTCAAACACTGCCGCAGTCATAGATTCGTGCGGCCGCCCGGCACGCGGAAGATCGACAGGTTTGCGGGACCTTGTTGCGACAATAATCCCGACGCCTCGACCAGCAGCTCACCGTGATTTTGTTCAATGCCAGGTCTCATAGACATTCTGCAAGCGCCTTGAATATCTGCGCTGCTCTGTTTTTCCGCCACAAGTCACTTAATGACGGCTTTCTGCTTGGATCGCAGGTCCGTTTACAGACGCCATTTTGAAGGTTACGTATAGCGGCCTCACGTACCAGAACTCCATGAAACTGTGGGTCTGAAGCGGGAATTTGGTGAAGACTGCCAGTCTCGCTAGCGGGATGAAAGCAGAGCTCACCATCTGCAGCATCGTCGACAGGACTGACTGCGGACCTTTGGTACAGAGCCGAGTGGAGGGTCTGAATCAGGGGCTGAGACGGTTCTGCGACTGTGTGGGCTGCAGATTCCTCGACTTGCGCCATAGGGTGGTGGGGTTTCGGGTTCCACTGGATAGGTCAGGAGTCCACTACACACAACAAGCGGCTACACGGGTAGCAGGGGTTGTGTGGCGTGGGCTGGGCGGTTTTTTAGGTTAGATGGCCTTGGGCAAGTACAGAAAGGGCAACAACGTCAACGGGTGCGGGGCAAAGTCAGGACATGCGGGGACCAAGCAGCAAACGGTATTGTAATTGTAAACTGTCGAAGCTGCGTTGGTAAAGTACCGGAACTTCAAGCGCTGATAGAAAGCACCGAAGCTGAAATCGTTATAGGTACAGAAAGCTGGCTGAAGCCAGAGATAAATTCTGCCGAAATTTTTACAAAGGTACAGACGGTGTTTAGAAAGGATAGATTGCATGCAACCGGTGGTGGAGTGTTCGTCGCTGTTAGTAGTAGTTTATCCTGTAGTGAAGTAGAAGTGGATAGCTCCTGTGAATTATTATGGGTGGAGGTTACACTCAACAACCGAGCTAGGTTAATAATTCGCTCCTTTTACCGACCTCCCGACTCAGCAGCATTAGTGGCAGAACAACTGAGAGAAAATTTGGAATACATTTCACATAAATTTTCTCAGCATGTTATAGTCTTAGGTGGAGATTTCAATTTACCAGATATAGACTGGGACACACAGATGTTTAGGACGAGTGGTAGGGACAGAGCATCGAGTGACATTATACTGAGTGCACTATCCGAAAATTACCTCGAGCAATTAAACAGAGAACCGACTCGTGGAGATAACATCTTGGACCTACTGATAACAAACAGACCCGAACTTTTCGACTCTGTATGTGCAGAACAGGGAATCAGTGATCATAAGGCCGTTGCAGCATCCCTGAATATGGAAGTTAATAGGAATATAAAAAAGGGAGGAAGGTTTATCTGTTTAGCAAGAGTAATAGAAGGCAGCTTTCAGACTACCTAACAGCTCAAAGCGAAAAATTCTGTTCCAACACTGACAATGTTGAGTGTTTATGGAAAAAGTTCAAGGCAATCGTAAAATGCGTTTTAGACAGGTACGTGCTGAGTAAAACTGTGAGGGACGGGAAAAACCCACCGTGGTACAACAACAAAGTTAGGAAACTACTGCGAAAGCAAGTTTAAACGCATCCAAAACCACTCGGACAAACAGAAGCTAAACGATGACAAAGTTAGCGTAAGGAGGGCTATGCGTGAAGCGTTCAGTGAATTCGAAAGTAAAATTCTATGTACCGACTTGACAGAAAATCCTAGGAAGTTCTGGCCTTACGTTAAATCAGTAAGTGGCTCGAAACAGCATATCCAGATACTCCGGGATGATGAAGGCACTGAAACAGAGGATGACACGCGTAAAGCTGAAATACTAAACACCTTTTTCCAAAGCTGTTTCACAGAGGAAGACCGCACAGCAGTTCCTTCTCTAAATCCTCGCACAAACGAAAAAATGGCTGACATCGAAATAAGTGTCCAAGGAATAGAAAAGCAACTGGATTCACTCAACAGAGGAAAGTCCACTGGACCTGACGGGATACCAATTCGATTCTACACAGAGTACGCGAAAGAACTTGCCCCCCCCCCCCCTTCTAACAGCCGTATAAGTCTCTAGAGGAACGGAAGGTTCCAAATGATTGGAAAAGAGCACAGGTAGTCCCAGTCTTCAAGAAGGGTCGTCCAGCAGATGCGCAAAACTATAGACCTATATCTCTGACGTCGATCTGTTGTAGAATTTTAGAACATGTTTTTTGCTCGAGTATCATGTCGTTTTTGGAAACCCAGAATCTACTATGTAGGAATCAACATGGATTCCGGAAACAGCGATCGTATGAGACCCAACTCGCTTTATTTGTTCATGAGACCCAGAAAATATTAGATACAGGCTCCCAGGTAGATGCTATTTTCCTTGACTTCCGGATGGCGTTCGATACAGTTCCGCACTGTCGCCTGATAAAGTAAGAGCCTACGGAATATCAGACCAGCTGTGTGGCTGGATTGAAGAGTTTTTAGCAAACAGAACACAGCATGTTGTTATCAATGGAGAGACGTCTACAGACGTTAAAGTAACCTCTGGCGTGGCACAGGGGAGTGTTATGGGACCATTGCTTTTCACAATATATATAAATGACCTAGTAGATAGTGTCGGAAGTTCCATGCGGCTTTTCGCGGATGATGCTGTAGTATACAGAGAAGTTGCAGCATTAGAAAATTGTAGCGAAATGCAGGAAGATCTGCAGCGGATAGGCACTTGGTGCAGGGAGTGGCAACTGACCCTTAACATAGACAAATGTAATGTATTGCGAATACATAGAAAGAAGGATCCTTTATTGTATGATTATATGATAGCGGAACAAACACTGGTAGCAGTTACTTCTGTAAAATATCTGGGAGTATGCGTGCGGAACGATTTGAAGTGGAATGATCATATAAATTACTTTCCGGTAAGGCGGGTACCAGGTTGAGATTCAATGGGAGAGTCCTTAGAAAATGTAGTCCATCAACAAAGGAGGTGGCTTACAAAACACTCGTTCGACGTATACTTGAGTATTGCTCATCAGTGTGGGATCCGTACCAGATCGGGTTGACGGAGGAGATAAGAAGATCCAAAGAAGAGCGGCGCGTTTCGTCACAGGGTTATTTGGTAACCGTGATAGCGTTACGGAGATGTTCATCAAACTCAAGTGGCAGACTCTGCAAGAGAGGCGCTCTGCATCGCGGTGTAGCTTGCTCGTCAGGTTTCGAGAGGGTGCGTTTCTGGATGAGGTATCGAATATATTGCTTCCCCCTACTTATACCTTCCGAGGAGATCACGAATGTAAAATTAGAGAGATTCGAGCGCGCACGGAGGCTTTCAGACAGTCCTTCTTCCCGCGAACCATACGCGACTGGAACAGGAAAGGGAGGTAATGACAGTGGCACGTAAAGTGCCCTCCGCCACACACCTTTGGGTGGCTTGCGGAGTATAAATGTAGATGTAGATGTAGATGTAGAATATTTCATAATGTCCCACAAGAAACGGCGCATGTTTTCCAACCAAAATTGGCCGTAAAAACAATTGTATTGTATTACTTATTGAATGCCTCTCCTATCCACAATGTTCGTAGCTGGAGGTCAGAGCATCCTCATGAACTTGTACAGTGTCAAAGAGTTTCCCCAAAATTAAATCTTTTCTTCGCCGTGCTCCGACATCAAACTTACGACTTTTTTTTTTCGCTGAAGCAACCGTAACAGGCGTGGCTTATTTGGATATGTTGCGAGAGTAGCTCTTTCCCCAGTCAGAAGGTGAACCTGAAAACTTGATTTGGCAACAAGATGGAGCCGCTCTCCGTTGGCACTTTTTGTACGAGAGCGGCAGAACGTCGGAGACCATGACCGCTCCAGTGGTTGCAATGGTCAAGACGTCAGAGCCTTTTTTCGCAGGTCTCCATGTTCACCTGACCATAAGCCACGCGATTTTTTTCTTTGGAGCATTATAAAAGATCATGTCTACGTTCCGCCATTGCCTAATGTTTTGGCAAAGTTGAGGTGCAGAACTGAGGAAGATGTTGCTTTCATTACTCCGCATTTGTCAGCCAAAGTGTGCAAAGAATTCCATTGTAGGCTGGATGTGTGTCGTACAATTAAAGTTGCACATATTGAACATTTGTAAGAAAAGCTAGGATAGCTTATCTTAAATCTGATATACAGTTTCTTGTAAACAGTCTAAATTAAACTGTTCCAGTATACCACAGAAATGAGACATTCTTTTATGGACACCCACTGAATTTATACAGAGCTGGCCATACACTTCTGTTCAAAGGGAATTTAAAAAAAAAAGAGCTGGTATTCCTAGGTCAAATGAAACTCAATGGAGATTGTGCTCAGATATAAATTTATGTATCTGAAAAGAAAAGAAACGATTTTACTAGTTTTTACGGTTCAGTACGTCAGTCGGTGAAAACGGAACCCTTATAGGACGACTTAGTAGTCCTTCTGTCTGTCTGTACGTCCGACTGTTAAAAACCCTTTTCCCTAGGCACGGGTAGACGTATCAAGTTGACATTTATGTCAAATACCAAGGCGTACAGTCTCTCGGCAGTGCGAAAAATCCAAGTTTCTAAGGGAATGCAGTCAGAAGATGCGGCCATTTATCTTACGTATTTTGATACTTGCAAAGTCAGTCATCAAAACCTATAGAGTACTTCCCGTTGACTTAGACGCATGACATTATACAGGAAACAGATTTCACAGCGCAAGTGAAGGAAAACATCCGAAAACCGTTAATGTGTAGCAGTATCGCACGAGAAATATTTATTTTGTCACTTGACTTGAAATTAAAACATTTTCGAAAGTCTTGGAACCCCTGGGACTGACGTCTTGCCAGTATTAATGTTCACAGCAGGTAAAAATGGTCGTATCCTCGATTCCTGGAATGTGTGAAATGTCTACGTACAATGAATAAAACCTATACAATAATAAATGCTCATGCCCCAACAAATGAAAAAAATTGTCTAACAAAAACAAAGGAAGAGGTAGATAAATTTTGGGACCTTCTAGAACAAACTATGAACAGAGTAAATAAAAAGAATGTACAAATCTTATTGGGAGATTTCAATGCTCAGTTGGGAAAAGAAAGGAAATATAAAGATATAACTGGAAAATGGAGTCCACATAAATTTACGAACAAAAACGGTCAAAGACTTGTAGAACTCTGCAGAGAACACAGCCTTATATCTAAATCAACGTACTTTAAGAGGAAGCCAAGTAAACTTAAAACATGGAAACATCCAGACTGGAGGAAGGGCGAGTGGCAGCTAGACCATGTCTGCATGGACAAAAATTTTGATAAGGAGATCCACAATGTTAAAGTACTGAGAGGAGTAGACACAGGCTCAGACCATTATATGGTTAAAATTAAAATCAAATTCACTCCGTTAAAGAAGAGGACCGGAAAAACTAATAAAATAAAAAGGAGGTTTGACCCACATCAGCTAATTAAAAATAATAAGTACCAACAAATAACACAAACCATCAAATTAACAGATGATCTAGAACAACTAGTGCCTAATCTTAAAAAAGAAGCAGAGAATCTAACTCCCTTGAACCCACGAAGGAAACATGCATGGTGGACATCAGAATGTGACAAATTCCATGAAGATAGACACCAAGCATGGTTAAAGTTTCAAACACATAAAACTGAAGAAAATAACATCAACCTAAAAAATGAAACAAAAAAATTCACTCAGAATATTAGAAGAATCAAGAGAGGATTTCATAAAGATATTATAAACTCTATAGAAGGTAATTATGATAAAACCAACTCCAGGAACTACTATAAAATCTTTGAGAAACAACTACAACAATATGAGGCCCCTACACTAATACTGAAAGATGAAGATGGAAGAATGACACACAGTAACAAGGAAAATGCAGAAATCATGGCAAAAGCATTTAACAAACTTCTGAATTGCGAGGAACCCAAAGGACCCTTACAAATCAACATAAATACCCCAATAAAAACCAAACCTAAGAAATTAGACCCTCCAACTTTACAAGAAGTAGAAAAAATTCTTAAAGAACAAAAAAATTTTAAGGCACGTGGAGAAGATCAGGTTTTTGTTGAAATGTGGAAATATGCAAGTGACACAGTCAAGACCACCTTACACATGGCTCTAACAAAAATTTGGGTAACAGAACGATTTCCCGAACATTGGACCACAGCTATCATCCACCCACTACACAAAAAGGGAGATAAGAGCAACCCAGGCAACTACAGAGGAATCTCTCTCCTAGACTGCACATACAAAATTCTATCCAAGGTCCTATATGAAAGAATCGAGGAGCAATTAGAACAGGAGTTAGGGGAATATCAGGGAGGTTTCAGACCATGGAGAAGCTGTGCAGAGCAGATAATTAGTTTAAAATTGATTATGGCATACTACAAGAAACGGAACAAACCTCTGACAATTACATTTGTAGATTTTAAGAAGGCATATGACTGTCGCCACAGACCTTCAGTATTAAAAATTTTAAGAAATCTAGGACTCCATCCAAAACTAATTAAAATAATACAACTCACTCTAACGAACACCAAATCAAAAGTAAAGTTTAGAGGAGAAATTTCGGAACCATTCCTCATAAAAACAGGCTTAAGACAAGGTGACTGCCAATCACCATTACTGTTCAACTGTGCACTGGAATACATAATGAGATAATGGTACAAGGACAATCCAAAGAGGATAAGAATTGGAAGTGCAAAAGATGATATTAGCTTAAACTGCTTGGGATTCGCTGATGATCTTGCTCTCCTAGCCAACACCGTTCAAGAAGCCAGGCAACAAGTGAAATCACTACAAGAAATAGCACAGAAAGTAGGCCTTAGAATATCATTTGAAAAAACGGAGATTATGCTAACTGATCCACTACTTGCAAACAAAATTAGAATAGGAGAACAGGAAATCAAAATTGTTGATAAATTTAAATATTTAGGCGAAATAATAACATACAATCTAAATGAGAAGCCATCATGGCAGAATAGAATAAAAAACCCGAACTACGCAAATTACATTACCAAAACTACATACAACAAAAAAAGCCTATCTATAGATGCAAAATTAAAACACTGTAAAACAGTTACACAACCAGAAATAACGTATGCAGCTGAAACTATCTTCAAAACAACTAACACAGCAGAAACTGACAGAATACTAAAAATAGAAAGAAGAATAAGTAGGACATGTATAAATAAACATGTATAAAATAAATGGACATTGGAGAATAGCATCAAATGAAACAGTATATAAGAAAATAGAACCAGTCATGAGCACAATCAGGAAGAAACGCATCTCATTCTTTGGACATCTGATGAGAACTCCAGAAAACAGAATTAGTAAAAAAATAATACAAAAATTGTGGAATAGCAAGAGCGACATTAAATGGATCACAGAAATTAAGGAAGATGTAAAAGAACTTCAAATTACATTAGATGACCTAAAAAACAAGACAGAGAAAACCAAAATACTGCAAGACCCGCAAACCAGACTACAAATGAAAATCAATAAAAGGAGTACAGGAAGAGTTGTCTCAGATGAAGAAAGAAAGAAAATATCTGAAAGAATGAAAAATATTGGGCGGACAGAAGAGCAAAATACCTTTCATGTAAGAATAGACTCTAATAATTATATTACCTAAATATCATATTAAGTTCTTGTTGAACCAAATTGTATCCCTGTGTAACAACTTGTTTAGAACTTTGTATTTTTGACTAGAGTGGTCCAATGAATGCCGTAAAATAAATAATAATAATAATAATAATAATAATAACACAATTTTAGGCGGACCCCTCAGTGCACGGGTCCTACTCGCACCTTGCTATTTTTTTAGGTAACCTATTATCGAATCACCCTCGTATTACGTGGTAGTTCCGCGTGACCCGCATCTGCGACATAATTCGCCTGCGGCGCGCTAACCGGAAAGCAGCGACTTTAAAGGCGGCTGCCGGCTGCGTGCCGCGTGCCGTGGCTACCGCTCGCCGGCGGCGGCGTGGGCGGCGCCCCAGTCCCAGAGCGCGCTACCGCAGCCGCAGCCCACAAGCGCGACACCTGGCTAGCGGCTAGCGGGTAGCGGTGCCCGCGGCGCAAGTGGCACACGCCGCCACTTCCATTCGTGATGGCCCTAGCGGCACTCTCCGCCCCCGAGCTGTGAGCTCCCTCCGACAAGCGGGTGTAGCTTATCTCTGTCTGCAGTACTTCCGTCCCGCGCTTCGGACAATACAGCAGATACGAAAAGAATGAAGACAAGCTCCGAAATTAAAGTTCATATAACTTCATTCGCTTCGATGGACAATTAATCCACATCCATCAGTGCGGATTCACATTTACGTTAGACCTTCAGTGGAAATCTAATCTAAGATTAGCGAACATGCAAGACATGGCGGAGACTGTGGATAGGTGGCGCTAGGTCGAAGTATGGGTCAACCGGGGAGCGCACGGAGACAGTCCCCGCATTTGCGATAAACACCGAGTCCGGTGGCGCAGTGGTTAACGCAGCTGCTAGTAAGCAGAAGTTCCTGGTTTCATGGCATACATTTTCACTCGTCGGCACTGAGTCCGCATAAAGTCCCAATGCAGCTGATATCATTAGTTTCTTCCATTTCCTTTCCTTTCTCCCCACTCCACCTTCAGTTACAAAATAGGGTTCAAATGGTTCAAATGACTCTGAGCACTATGGGACTTAACAGCTGAGGTCATCAGTCCCCTAGAACTTAGAACTACTTCAACCTAACTAACCTAAGGACGTCACACAAATCCATGCCCGAGGCAGGATTCGAACATGCGACCGTAGCGGTCGCGCGGTTCCAGACTGAAGCGCCTAGAATCGCTCGGCCACTTCGGCCGGCTACAAAATAGGGTACCTCACTTATTGGACGACCCTTGTATTTACCTTGCTGATCTATACGTCCTTGCTGGGATGGTTTCTTTAGGAAGTGTACGATTCCCGCCTCATTCTCCTAACAGACGAGATTTTCTCCATCTCTCCTAACCTCAATATCAACGATACTTGGATCGGGAGACATGGAGCAAATCCCATCAGTTAGCAGCATGAGAGCGGAAATCGTACACTTCAATATCAACGATTTTGAGGTCAGGAGAGATGGAACAAATAACGTCTTTTAGGAGAATGAGGGCGGGAATCGTACACTTCCTGAAGACAACATCCCAGCAAGGAAGTATAGATCACCAAGGGTCGTCCAATAAGTGAGTTACCCTATTATGCAATAGAAGGTGGATGGGGGAGAAAGGAAAGGAAATGGAAGAGACTAATGATATCAGCTGCATCGGGACTTTATGCGGACTCAGTGCTGACGAGTGAAAATGTGAGCCATGAAACCAGGAACTCCTGCTTACTAGCAGCTGCGGTAGCCACTGCGCCACCCGGACACAATGTTTATTGCAAACTCGCAGACTGTCTCGGTATGCTCCCCAGCTGACTCATACTTCCACCTAGTGCCACCTATCCACAGTCCCCGTGCATGTCCTCCATGTTCGCTAATCTTAGATTTCCGCTGGAGATCGACCGTAAATGTGAATCCGCACTCAAAGTTGTGGATTAATTGTCCATCGAGGCGAATCAGTTATATGAATGCATGGTGTCTGTTCTTTCAGACGTGTTCGAAAGAACAGATCCACGCATTCATATAACTAACTTTCCCTATTTTATTTCTCTGCAAAATGAAATGTGCCCATGACATGTGAGACTGGCGAGTTCGAATTGAATATGACGGGACTCCCACAGCGGCTTACGATGAATACCGCAATATCTAGCCAGTATGCTGCCCGTTAGCACGGGATTACTACTGTAAACTGTGTCCGCAAGTCAGGTGCGCTCTGTCATTCGTTTTACGCAGCAACACGGCTATCCGCTGTCGATATCCAACGGGAGTTGGCCTCTGTCTATGGGGAAGGTTGTACGGCCATTAAAATGCGAATGAGACTTGGGTCCTTCATTCAACCGCTGAGGCAAGACGTCACGCCGCCGGATGTTGTGGGTGAGACAAAGGCAGCCAAGAGTTGCTCACACCACAAGATGATAACTCAGACTAGTGGCAGTCTAACGAGTGACTAATGATATAAGTTTCCTTTAATTTATGTCTATGGTCACAAACTTTTTGTTAAAAGATTACCGGTTTCGGTCAATAATGACCATCATCAGATCTGTTTTATAAAAACAAAGTCCTAATATACTGCAGCCATAGTGGCATCGTCAAATGTTAAATGCAAAATCAGCACCAGCATCGTCAAATATATATAAATAACATCATATGCACGAGTCATGTTGTCAGTAGCACTACTGTTCAAAATATATCTGATGATGGTCATTACAGACCAAAACCGGTAATCTGTTAACAAAGCGTTTGTGACCATAGACGTAAATTAAAGTAAACTTATTGTATATACGGGTCACTGTTTTATTCGCGACAATGTCGCAGTTTGTGTGACTAATGATAATCTTGGTGAGGCTGCCTGACGTCCAATAAACCAAATGCAAAGATGTAAAAATGGGGAGGAATAAATCTCGAGAAAGTGCCCGAAAAAAAGGCAAAGGTCACAATTTCCGCAGGGAAACCATCTTTTGTGATTGTCAGGGGATGTAACTATTTGTCTCGCAACACCACAATGAATGCAGAGAGTTACTGTTATGTCTTGAGGGTTCTGTCAGTTGCCACCGAAACAAAACGTCCTGGACTTTTGTCTCTCAAAGTTCGCTTCCTTCATCGTCCCCGACCTCGTGCAACACGAATGACCCAGGCGGAGCTCAGAAGATTCAACTGGGAAGTGCTCCCGCATCCTCCACATCCATCAGGTTTTGCCCAAAATGATTTTGACATGTTCTTCCAACTCAAAGGTCATCTTGGAGGTAAGTATTTCAACACCGATGATGGAGCCACATCAACACTGAACAGCTGGTTACGAGCTCTGGACCCGACCTGGTACAACACTGGTTTCGAAGAAACTTGTGTCACGTTACGAAAAATCCTTCTAAAAACTTGGGAGCTATGTCTAAAAGTAACAGAAGCATTGTAGAATGTCAATAAAATTATTTCTTCATTATAAATGTATGTAATGTTTTTTTTATAAAATAGAGACTCTTACTTATTGGTAGTTATTGGTAGCCCCTGGTATTTCTGCAGTAGGAACATATAATGATTCCTCCAGATTACGATGGTAGAGAGCGTTTACAGACTATTTCGATAAATATTGTTAATACAGAGCTACTATAAACGGTTCATTCGTTTTCAAATATCTATATTTTCCAAATCATTACATCTAGAAACAGGGTTGATCTCTGAACAGAACCACAATCTCACCAAGTTTGCACTTAGCAGATGTCCCCTCTCTGGTCACACAGCACACGTCCAAGCGATAATCAAGTTCGTTCCATACCTTCTGTAGCAACATCCTTTCAGTATTCGTCACAGCAACACTGATGCTTTCTATGAGCTATTCGAGTGTTCTTGGCAGTGAGGATACTTCAACACGGTCTTTAATGCACCACCAAAGAAAAGTCAAAAGGCCTTGGGAACAGAGCCACATCATCTTTACCACTACGTCCAGTCTAGCATTGCGAAATTTCGTCGTTTATGTAGCGACGAAATTCGATGCTCCACTGAGATAATGTCCCGTCTTGTTGCAAACTAAATTCTTGGTATCAGCAGTCAGTTGTAGAAACAATCACGACTGCAACATGTCAAGGCAAGAACAGTCTTCTCACAGAAGAAAAACGGGCCACACAGTTTTGTCTGTGACACTGCACAAACATTAACCTTCGCCGAGTCTCATTCATGTGCCACAGTTTCATGAGGACATTCAGTGCTATGCACTCGCTTTGTGGTGATTAACTTCTTGAGAGAACGGGATGGTTGCTTCATCGCTGGATAACAGCTGGAAGGCGAAATGTTCATCCTCAGGCGCTTCCTGCATTGTGACGCGAAATTAAATCCCCCCCCCCCCCCCACCCCGGCCTTATTCTTCCCGTTTTAATAGTTGCACGAGCTGCAGACGGCACAATTTGAAATGTAACCGCCGTCATAAAATCTTCCACACAATTTTCTGCGGTATTTAAAGTTTGTGGCTAGTACTGATCGTCGACTTTTTGAGCTGTTGTCGAAACTGTCCCTCACCTCTTCCACGGTTGCGTCTGGCACGCTTGCTCAACCGGTATTTTTATGTTTGCAGAGACAATCAGTATCCATAAATTTTCGATATCGACCCACAGACCTCTGTTTACATGGCGTTTCTTTTCATAATTCCTTTTGAATGTGGCCTGCACTCCTGTAACAGATAAATATCTCGCATATTACAACGCACTCGTAGCGCCTAATGATGGCCACAATGCAAATTTGATGAGTTAGTGGTTCTATTCATGCATCAATTATATCTGTACATGTAATACTTCGGAAAATACACAACACTGAAAACGAATTAATTATTTGTACAGCCCTCTAGCTGCAGCCATTCCTCCTCTGCTGTTAATTCAACTAGGTTTGTCATGTAGATTGTAAAATATTTTGTTGACGCCCACCAACATAGGGAGAAATGATCATCGTAATAAAATAAGAGAAATCAGAGATCGTACGGAAAGATTTAAGTGTTCGTTTTCCCCATGCACTGCTCGAGAGTGGGACGGTAGAGAAATAGTCTGAGGTTCGATGAACTCCCTTTAGTGTGAATTGCATAGCCGTCTTGTACACGTAGACGTATTTCTAGATAAGAAAATACCGTTTTTTGCAATTAAATGTTTTTTTGTTTCCCCCCAAAATTTGTTTCGCCTATTCAGAGTACAGGGTGGTTATAATTACACTTTCGCTACTTGAGAGGGTCCCCGTAAAATACGAGTTTTCATAGAATAATGAAACTTCGTGTAAACGTTTGTAAAGGACATTCGGAAGAGGAATAACGAATAAACTATTGAAAGAAACACATTTTAACTTTCACATGAAACGGTAAAATTTGCTAATTTTTACCATGTTCACGTTCCAGGCTACAAACGTTGCTCAGTGTGACGACCATCTGCGCCCACGACAGCCTAGAATCGGACTAGAGATTGCTCTGTTGCTGCCCGAAACATCTCAGCGGGGATTTGTCTAGCCCCCTCGCTATCCTCATCTTCAACCTCCAACGTGCGTCACTGCCCCGTGCCCCGTGTCTCAGCCATGGCAGCAGTAACTTCTTCAACAATTTCTGGTGTAATTGGCCTCTCCAGGGACAATTCCCCTGTATACCCTAATAAAAATAACAAGGTGATTGACAGTCGTGCGTGAGAAGGCTCGATATTGTCTGGTGACGTTCGTGTGCGGATACAATATGGTTGCGGCAGTAACAGCTGCGCGTTTCTGTTCTGGATACATCCACGCTCCGCCAGTTAATAAACAGAACAATACTAGACGTGCTTAGCAGTGTGTTAATAGCCCCATCACTTTTTGCGCACTTTCGGAAATAGTTTTGCACATTCTACCGCGAAAAATAAACACGCCACACAGAAAAATGTACATTAAGACAAACAATGAAAACAAATTACGATAGTCACCGGCGGCAAGCAACTGCAATTTATGCGGCAAACGGCACCTGAGTTAGGAGACAGATGTCGCAAAGGTAAACAGAACTGAAGACGTGGCTAAGCTCGTTTGCTGATGGTTATTGCTATGGAAGCTATCCTGTAAAGAAGCAGCTATGAATTACTTTGTTATTTGACCCAGGTATAGTCACCATCAGCGATCTATAGTATAAAATAATTATTTAAAGATACAAATTTTGTTATGTGCTCTGCAGTGTTTCCTGACAACACATTATCTGACTATTTACAAATAAATGGTTCTGATTTACTGCTTAATTTCAAACAAAAAGTTAACAACATCTCTAACGACCCAAGACAAATAGCTGAATACAAAAACTACTTAAAAATTGTGACGAAAGAAGAGTATAAATATGACTGTTCAGGAATATATGCATTCAAAATTAATAGCCTCAACTCTAAATATATTGCGATGACTGAGAGAAATTTTCGTATCAGGTAAAAAGAACATATAAGGACGTTAAAGAATAAATGTTGCCATCTCCACATACGCATACATAAATAAAAGAAAATCACAAGCTCACTGGTATAATAACGGGTACTGCAGTCTTATAACGTAATTAAAAAATAAATGCAATGTTCGCTCTTCAGGAAGAGTATCGTATGCACAAGATTCTAAATAAAAATGCAGTACTGCCACGAATTCATAGCTCCCACAAAAAAAAATATTACTTTAATAAAAAATATTTATTTTGAGAAACAGTAAAAAATTAATAAAAAGTAAGTAAAAAACAAGCACATCTACACACACACGCGCGCGGAGGGAGAGGGGGGGAGGGAGGGAGAGAGACAGAGAGAAAGACAGAGAGGGAGGGAGGGAGGGAGGGAGGGAGAGAGAGAGAGAGAGAGAGAGAGAGAGAGAGAGAGAGAGATTGTTAAGGGTTTCGTGGCCACTTGTTGACAAACTGCCTATTGGCTTCCGTCTCGGGTTCTTCGGCCGACGTTCATCTAATGATTTTTCTGACGTTTCGCCAGCACGTGTGGCTGGCATTGTCAAAGCTTCACCCTCCATTGCCAGTGGTGAACTGGAGCCGAGCTCGCGGGCGCACAAACTGTCAAACCAGCACCCGAGCCAGAAAAGAGGCATGATTAGTAGGCTCGTAACGAGAGCAGGACGAATATGTGAGCCGCAACACCTCAAACGAGAAATGCAACACCTGGAAACTGTCCTGAGGAGCAATGGTACTCCACAAATTATATTAGAAGTGTAACAGAGCCAAACAATCGGCGAAGTAAGGAACCAGAAAAAGAAATGTCTGGTACGGCCTTTCTGCCATACATTCCCAGAGTGACGGACAGAATCGGCCGTATATTGCGCAAACACGGCGTAAAGACGATTTTCAAACCGACAAGAAAGATCAAAGAGTGTCTTAGATCGGCGAAGGAGAAAAGAGACCCACTTGCAATGTCGGGAATATACCGTATACCATGCACATGCGGAAAAGTTTATGTCGGAATGACTGGACGATCCATCAACACCAGGATCAAAGAGCATAAGCGATATTGCAGGTTGGGACAGGTGGAGAAATCGGCCGTGGCAGAGCACGCACTGAATGAGACCGACCACGTAATAAAATTCGCCGACACGAAAGTTCTGGCTGTAGAGAAGCATTATCACACGTGCTTGTTCAGAGAAGTTGTAGAAATACAAAAACACGCGAACAGTTTGAACAAGAAAGAGGAAAGCCTTAAGGTAAACGGATCCTGGCTTCCCGTACAGCAGCGAACGACCGTCGCAGGTAGCAAGAGCAGAACCGCACCGGAAATGACCGCGGAGAAGCGCCAGGTACATATAGTCTGCGCCCGCGAGCTCGATGATCACCCGGAAACTGGGCAAGCGGGCTCCCGCCCGTCAGCCGCTACTGCTTAAGCTGAACGGCCAAGAACTCCCATGGCGCCGTACCGCCAGGTATCTTGGAGTCACTCTCGACACCAGGCTCACCTGGAGGGCTCACATCGAGGACTTGCGCCGCAAAGCTAGTGGTAGGATGCAAATGTTGCAACCTATCCTAAGCACCCACAGCACCCTAGCGGCTGACATAGGAGTCAGAACATACTGTTCATTAATACGACCGATAATGGAGTACGCTTGCCCTGTCTGGGGATAAGCGGCGCACTGGCACCTCCGCAAACTTCAGTCAGTACAAAACCGTGCGCTTAAAAGGGCATTACACCTTCCCTTCCGCTTCCCCTCTGCTGACCTACACGAAGCAGCGGGAATACCAACGCTCCACGAGCGATTCAAAGAACTGGCCGAAAGTTTTTACGAAAACACGGCCAGATCAGACAACAGACTCACCAAAAACTTGGGACAGTACGACACAACACTGGACAGACACAGACGACCAAAAACCATGATAACACATTAAGACAGCCTAAAAGGCAGCACAGAAACACCAAACACACTGCACCATAAAATGACATACCACACAACAATGACAAACTACCCACACAGCATAGAGGAGGAAATGTCCCGAAGGACAACACCCTCCACCACACATGCTCTCCTCGAAAGTGAGGATAGCACAAATGCAGTAGTCGCTCGGCTCCAGTTCACCACCGACAATGGAGGGTGAAGCTTTGACAACGCCAGCCACTCGTGCTGGCGAAACGTCAGAAAAATCAGTAGATGAACGTCGGCCGAAGAACCCGAAACAGAAGCCAATAGGCAGTTTGTCAGAGAGAGAGAGAGTGCCCCACCCACTTATCTTCTTTTGATACCCAGCCCAACACCTCCTCGACTCTCACCTTCAACAGTTCAGACCATCCCTCAGTTAACCGCGCAGCAAGTGAGCAAGACCACATGTAGCGTGGAATAGGAAAGGTTATGTGCAGTGAAGTGTATAAATGTGATCTGTTACCAGTTGGAGACTTGTACTATGTGCCTCTAGTGCCTACAGAAGAGCCAGTCTAGATAAATGAAAAGAACAGGAACTTGAAAGTAAAATCACAAATCACAGCCATATGTTTGTAAATACTTAGACAACCTGAATGTATTGCCAGGAAATACCGCATATTTAACAAGGTTTGTATGACGAAATAGTATACTACTGCAGCAGTGTCACCAGGGTGATTACCACAGGCTGTCTGCAATAGAAGACAAAATCTCGGTAGTCTCACTGCGTTATGACGCGATCACGCTCTCAGAAAATCTTTATTGGATTAGACTCCTGCCGTCAAGGCCTGCAGTCTTACGAACTAATTACACACTTTTATGCATCACCTTCAGAGTACTTTATCAGGTCAGAAGTAACCGGACACCTATCAGTAGATATTAATATGGAGTGTGTCGACACTTCGCCCACATGCCTGCTCTATCTCTGCTGGAAATAGTTTAAATGAGATGTCTAAATATCTGTGGAGGAACGGCAGCCCATTCTTCATCAGGAGCCGAAACCAGGGACGGCACTGGTGCTCGTCGTTGGACTATGGGGCGAAGTCCACGTCCTGAGTCATCCCAAACGTGTAGCACTGGTTTCAGGTCGGTATTGGGGAGTACAGTCCAATTAAGGAATGTTATTATCCACAAACCATGGCCTCACAGATGCTGTTTTGTGAAAATGTGTGTTGTCATGCTGATACAACCATCGTCTCCGAGCTGTTCCTCTTCTGCCCGCAATACCCAATGCTGTAAAATGTTTTCATGTTGTAAGATGGTGACGTCATTTTCATTTTTGTAGGTTATTGATGTGCACTTCAGACAGAGAGCAAGTCACGTTACTGCTAACAATCTTTGGTCTTGTCGTGGCACAGTCTTTGCCTCTGCACAGGCTGATACATTCTGAGCCGAAGTGTGGTGGTTATGGACGTACTTAGTAGTGCTCTGTGGACTTGTGACTGTATCTGTTAGACGAAGAAAGATTGATTGTGAAGGACAGCAAGTATGAATAAGATGTATATATTAGAATGCGAAGAGAATATAAATTTTGAATAACGTATAACGTTTTTATTTTTTGAAAAAAAAAGAAGTTTGAGGCAAGACTGCAGTACTGCGCACCTAATTTGTAGAAATGGTTATAGGAAACTAGTTAACTTGGTTCACTTGCTCAGGGCTGAGAGAAAGACCACCTAACTTCCCTATGTCATAGATTAACGTATTAATAGATTAAGCTGTTTGATTTTTATAGAAATTCTTTGTTAGCACTGTACTCACTTTAAATCATTGTTCACATTGTTAAGTATAATATTGTTCAGACCCTTGTGGCCGTGCGGTTCTAGGCGCTTCAAATTCGAACCGCGTGACCGCTACGGTCGCAGCTTCGAATCCTGCCTCGGGCATGGATGTGTGTGATGGTAGGTTAGTTAGGTTTAAGTAGTTCTAAGTTCTAGGGGACTATTGAGTAATGACCTCAGATGTTGAGTCCCATAGTGCTCAGAGCCATTTTTGAAGTTTTACTCTGTCTTTTTGAATATATACTTCATTCTAAAATAGTTGTCTTGGAATATCATTTCATACGAATAGTTACTCGCTCCAGCCTACTGTTTTTCATTGCGCATTACCAGGTGTGGTACGCACCGTTGGAAATTTTATTTAGAGATAGTAATTTAACCTAGCCGCTGCCTGTTTGCTCTTTGCTGTTGTGCATTGGAGAAATCTGCAGCAATGTTGTCAAGACACGGGGTAAGTGGAAATTTTGATTAGGGCCAGATAATTGTTTTACTTCATTTGCGCGTTTAATACACTCCTGGAAATTGAAATAAGAACACCGTGAATTCATTGTCCCAGGAAGGGGAAACTTTATTGACACATTCCTGGGGTCAGATACATCACATGATCATACTGACAGAACCACAGGCACATAGACACAGGCAACAGAGCATGCACAATGTCGGCACTAGTACAGTGTATATCCACCTTTCGCAGCAATGCAGGCTGCTATTCTCCCATGGAGACGATCGTAGAAATGCTGGATGTAGTCCTGTGGAACGGCTTGCCATGCCATTTCCACCTGGCGCCTCAGTTGGACCAGCGTTCGTGCTGGACGTGCAGACCGCGTGAGACGACGCTTCATCCAGTCCCAAACATGCTCAATGGGGGACAGATCCGGAGATCTTGCTGGCCAGGGTAGTTGACTTACACCTTCTAGAGCACGCTGGGTGGCACGGGATATATGCGGACGTGCATTGTCCTGTTGGAACAGCAAGTTCCCTTGCCGGTCTAGGAATGGTAGAACGATGGGTTCGATGACGGTTTGGATGTACCGTGCACTATTCAGTGTCCCCTCGACGATCACCAGTGGTGTACGGCCAGTGTAGGAGATCGCTCCCCACACCATGATGCCGGGTGTTGGCCCTGTGTGCCTCGGTCGTATGCAGACCTGATTGTGGCGCTCACCTGCACGGCGCCAAACACGCATACGACCATCATTGGCACCAAGGCAGAAGCGACTCATCGCTGAAGACGACACGTCTCCATTCGTCCCTCCATTCATGCCTGTCGCGACACCACTGGAGGCGGGCTGCACGATGTTGGGGCGTGAGCGGAAGACGGCCTAACGGTGTGCGGGACTGTAGCCCAGCTTCATGGAGACGGTTGCGAATGGTCCTCGCCAATACCCCAGGAGCAACAGTGTCCCTAATTTGCTGGGAAGTGGCGGTGCGGTCACCTACGGCACTGCGTAGGATCCTACGGTCTTGGCGTGCATCCGTGCGTCGCTGCGGTCCGGTCCCAGGTCGACGGGCACGTGCACCTTCCGCCGACCACTGGCGACAACATCGATGTACTGTGGAGACCTCACGCCCCACGTGTTGAGCAATTCGGCGGTACGTCCACCCGGCCTCCCGCATGCCCACTATACGCCCTCGCTCAAAGTCCGTCAACTGCACATACGGTTCACGTCCACGCTGTCGCGGCATGCTACCAGTGTTAAAGACTGCGATGGTGCTCCGTATGCCACGGCAAACTGGCTGACACTGACGGCGGCGGTGCACAAATGCTGCGCAGCTAGCGCCATTCGACGGCCAACACCGCGGTTCCTGGTGTGTCCGCTGTGCCGTGCGTGTGATCATTGCTTGTACAGCCCTCTCGCAGTGTCCGGAGCAAGTATGGTGGGTCTGACACACCGGTGTCAATGTGTTCTTTTTTCCATTTCCAGGAGTGTATAAAGACAAGTTATATTCACATCAGTTACATTTCAGTTCAAATTATGTTAGCATAGTTGAAGTTGGACAACAGTTTGTTGGTACATAGTTTTGGTAATGCGTACACCTTTACAGAGTGGGAGGTAAAGTTGGATTAAATTTCATACAGAAACAAATATTTAGCGTTTTCTTAAGCACAATATTGCGAGCACACACTAACCGCAAAGGACACACCCATACCTTAACACCATCTCATCCATACTTCACTGCTGGCATTACGCGTGCAGGCAGGTAACATACTTCAAGCAATCGCGAAACCCAAACCTTTCCATCGGACTGCCACTGGGTGTACTGCGATTCGTCATTCCAAGTCACGATGGGGAGGTTATTGATGCAGCAAGACGTTGGCTGCGATGTCGACCAGTAGATTGGTACCATGTGGGGATGCAGGTTCTCCTAGTAAGGTGACCTTACATTGTCGCATTGAAGGAAGATTATGTTGGAAAATAGGGTTTTGTTGCCAGATGAGTATGGAATTATATGATGTATTGGAATACTGGATAAAACTAACTTGATTTCAGGAAAAAATGTGTTGCATTACTTATTAACGCCCCTCGAATCTTCCCGACGTGTGGTACTGAGTATAATGCTTCCCGAAAATCGAGAAATACTGCACCTACCTTACTGCCTTGATCCACGGCTTTCACGGTGTTCTGTGAGAAGAGTGCGATTTTTGTTTCACGTGATCAATGCTTTTCGGAGTCCATGCTGGGCGGAATGGAGGAAGTCATTCTCTTCGGGGTACCTTGTCATTAAGCAGGGAACTATCCCTAACCTATGTTAAGTGCCAGTGGTGGCGACGACTGAGAACTATGTACCGCCGCCGCCGCCAGTGCTGCGCACCTCCTTGATATTCGTGCCGGCGGCCCAGGGCAGCGGCAGTTGCCTACTTGGCGTTCGACGCGGCGTGGAGCCGCTTCCGGCGCTCTGAGCACCACTTCCGGCAGCTGGCGGACAATGGGCGCCTTCTGAGGCGGCGGCACCGCTACTGCAGGCCGGCACGGGGCGCAAAGCGCCACGCCTGCCGCTGACCGCTACACCTGCACAGCGCCACTGCGGGGCCCTGCCGGTTCTGCAACTAGGCAGTCTCTCCCATCTCCTGCGTCGTTGTAATTGTGCTCCAATTAAATTATATCACTTACGTAAATGTCACCAACATTCCGTATAGTTCAAGCAAAGATTCTTGGCACGCCAATACGTATGTCGCACTTTGTCTTCAAATCGCTCCATCTTTTTTTTCAACTTGTCGTGAGCAGTGCTCCTCGTCAGTGTGCACGATGGTAACTAGCAACCCTGATGAGAACCTAAACGTAGACGAACTGCAATCCCAAAGAATATTTTTCGAGGTTCAGAAAATTTTGATGTAGCTATTGCACAGGCAAAAGATGCCATTCATTCTGCGTATTTGAACGCTGAAACATCACATGCTATTCCGTAATTAGTCATCGAACGACAAATGCAGCAGCAGACGTTTTTCAGTACGGTACGTGCTGCTTGTGAATGGGTAATATTCATTGGAGCCGAGTTATCACTCCTCGCTTCAACTAAGCAACTTACAAAGAATAGGTTATCTGAATTTCATATACAAAACTGACGTTTGCCAAAACGACTCTTCTAACGCTAGACGGCACCAGCATTTCGAAGTGCGTCGTCATTCTAGTCACTGAAACATCCCGGTAAATTTAAACTGTGTGCCGGACCGAGACTCGAACTCGGAACCTTTGCCTTTCCGAGCACGAGTCTCGGTCCGGCACACAGTCTTAATTTGCCAGGAAGTTTCATATCAGGACACACGCCGCTGCAGAGTGAGAATTCTCATTCTGGATTCTGGTCACTGTCCGCAGCTCGTGGTCTAGTGGCTAGCGTTGCTGCCACTGCATCACGGGGTCCCGGGTTCGATTCCCGGCGGGGTTGGGGATTTTCTCCGTCCGCGGACTGAGTGTTTGTGTTGTCCTCATCATTCCATCATCATCATCATCAGTCATGACAATGGCTAAATTGGACTGTGCAAAAAAATTGGACTGTGTAAAAGTTGGGACTTGGGCGCTGATGACCGCGCAGTTGAGCGCCCCACAAACCAAACATCATCATCATCATCCTAGTGACCGCGAGTCTCGAACGTTGTTTCTGAGTACGGAAATAGGAAATTTGTGGTAAGGTCTTATGGGTCCAAAATACTTAAGTCATCGGTCGGTAAGCTTACGCACTGTTTAAGCTAACTTAAACTAACCTATGCTAAGGACAACACACACACTCATGCCCGATGGAGGACTCGAACCTCAGACGGGGGGAGCCGCACGGAACGTGATAAGGCGCCTGAGACTGCGCGGCCGCCGCGCGCGGCTTCTGAGTACGTTTAGGAAACTTTTCGGCGTCTCCTTTCGACCTGTTACAATGGTGGAATCAGATTGTTTGACAATGTCTTCAAGCTCGTCAACTCCGCAGCACAGCTCACATTGGTCCCCAACGTCTTGTTGGGACTAAGAATGCTTAATGTGGCATGTAGTGACCTTCCGCCGGTAACTCTGTTCTTATATTTTTTTCTGGATAACTTTGGTCTACTAAAGAGACTGCCAACACTACGCTTGTCCGTCCTATTCTAGAATACTTCTGCGCGGTGTGGGATACTTACCAACAGGACTGGCGGAGTACATCGAAAAAGATCAAAGAAGGGCAGCAAGTTTTGTATTATCGCGAAATAGGGCAGAGTGTGTCACTGAAATGATACAGGTTTTTGGGTAGAAATCATTAAAACAAAAGCGTTTTCCGTTGCGGCGGAATTTTCTCACGAAATTTCAATCATCAACTTTCTCCTCCGAATTCGAAAATATTTTGTTGACGCCGACTTACATAGGGAGAAACTATTACTATAATAAAATAACGGAAATCAGAGCTCGCACGGAAATATATAGATGTTCGTTTATTCCGCGCGCTATGCGAGTTTCGAATAAAAGAGAACTGTGAAGGTGGTTCGATGAACCCTCTGCCAGGCACTTAAATGTGATTTGCAGAGAATTCCCCCATTAACCATGGATCTTTCCGTTGGTGGGGAGGCTTGCGTGCCTCAACGATACAGATAGCCGTACCGTAGGTGCAACCACAACGGAGGGATATCTGTTGAGAGGCCAGACAAACGTGCGGTTCCTGAAGAGGGGCAGCAGCCTTTTCAGTAGTTGCAGGGGCAACAGTCTGGATGATTGAATGACCTGACCTTGTAACACTAACCAAAATGGCCTTGCTGTGCTGGTACTGAGAACGGCTGAAAGCAAGGGGAAACTACAGCCGTAATTCTTCCCGAGGGCATGCACCTTTGTAGGTTAAAACTGAAGAAACTGCAAAAAGGTGGGAATTTAAGGGCATGGGACCTGGATAAACTGAAAGAACCAGAGCTTGTACAGAGTTTCAGGGAGAGCATAAGGGAACAATTGACAGGAATGGGGGAAAGAAATACAGTATGAGAAGAATGGGTAGCTTTGAGGAATGAAATAGTGAGGGCAGCAGAGGATTAAGTAGGTAAAAATAGGTAGAAATCCTTGGGTAACAGAAGAGATTCTGAATTTAATTGATGAAAGGAGAAAATATAACAATGCACTAAATGAAGCAGTCAAAAAGGAATACAAACGTCTCAAAAATGAAATCGACAGGAAGTGCAAAATGGCTGAGCAGGAATGGCTAGAGGACAAATGTAAAGATGTTAAAGGCTTATCTCACGAGGGTAAGATAGATACTGCCTGCAGGAAAATTAAAGAGACCTTTGGCGAAAAGAGAACCACTTGCATGAATATCGAGAACTCAGATGGAAACCCAGTTCAAAGCAAAGAAGGGAAAGCAGAAAGGTGGAAAGAGTATGCAGAGGGTCTATACAAGAGCGATGTTTTTGAGGACAATATTATAGAAATGGAAGAGGAGGTAGATGAAGATGAAATGGGAGATATGATACTGCGTGAAGAGTTTGACTGAGCACTGAGAGACCTAAGTCGAAACAAGGCCCCGTGAGTAGACAACATTCCATTAGAACTACTGACAGCACTGGGAGAGCCAGACCTGACAAAACTCTACCATGTGGTGAGCAAGATGTATGAGACAGGCGAAATCCCCTCAGACTTCAAGACTAATATAATAATTCCAATCCCAAAGAAAGCAAGTGTTGACAGATGTGAAAATTACCGAACTATCAGTTTAATAAGTCACAGCTGCATAATACTAACGTGAATTCTTTACAGAGGAATGGAAAAACTGGTAGAAACCGACCTCGGGGAAGATCAGTTTGGAATCCGTAGAAATGCAGGAACACGTGAGGCAATACTGACCCTACGACTTATCCTAGAAGAAAGATTAAGCAAAGGCAAACCTACGTTTCTAGCATTTCTAGTCCTAGAGAAAGCTTTTGACAATGTTGACTGGAATACTCTCTTTCAAATTCTGAAGGTGGCAGGGGTAAAATACAGGGAGCGAAAGGCTATTTACAATTTGTACAGAAATCAGATGGCAATTATAAGAGTCGAGGGACACGAAAGGGAAGCAGTGGTTGGGGAGGGAGTGAGACAGGGTTGTAGACTCTCCCCGATGCTATTCAATCTTTATATTGAGCAAGCAGTAAAGAAAGCAAAAGAAAAGTTCGGAGTAGGTATTAAAATTCATGGAGAGGAAATAAAAACTTTGAGGTTCGCCGATGACATTGTAATTCTGTCAGAGACAGCAAAGGACTTGGAAGAGCAGTTGAACGGAATGGACAGTGTCTTGAAAGGAGGATATAAAATGAACATCAACAAAAGCAAAATAAGGATAATGGAATATAGTCGAATTAAGTCGGGCGATGCTGAGGGAATTAGATTAGGAAATGAGGCACTTAAAGTAGTAAAGGAGTTTTGCTATTTGGGGAGCAAAATAAATGATGATGGTTGAAGTAGAGGGGATATAAAATGTAGACTGGCAATGGCAAGGAAAGCGTTTCTGAAGAAGAGGAATTTGTTAACATCGAGTATAGATTTAAGTGTCAGGCAGTCGTTTCTGAAAGTATTTGTATGGAGTGTAGCCATGTATGGAAGTGAAACATGGACGATAAACAATTTAGACAAGAAGAGAATAGAAGCTTTCGAAATGTGGTGCTACAGAAGAATGCTGAAGATTAGATGGGTAGACCACATAACTAATGATGAAGTATTGAACAGAATTGGGGAGCAGAGGAGTATGTGGCACAACTTGACAAAAAGAAGGGACCGGTTAGTAGGACATGTTCTGAGTCATCAAGGGATCACAAATTTAGCATTGGAGGGCAGCGTGGAGGATAAAAATCGTAGAGGGAGACCAAGAGATGAATACACTAAGCAGATTCAGAAGTATGTGGGCTGCAGTAGGTACTGGGAGATGAAGAAGCTTGCACAGGATAGAGTAGCATGGAGAGCTGCATCAAACCAGTCTCAGAACTGAAGATCACAACTACAACAACAACCATGATTGTAGACGTATTGTGCATAGACATCTTGATGACGGCACAATTATACACTCCTGGAAATTGAAATAAGAACACCGTGAATTCATTGTCCCAGGAAGGGGAAACTTTATTGACACATTCCTGGGGTCAGATACATCACATGATCACACTGACAGAACCACAGGCACATAGACACAGGCAACAGAGCATGCACAATGTCGGCACTAGTACAGTGTATATCCACCTTTCGCAGCAATGCAGGCTGCTATTCTCCCATGGAGACGATCGTAGAGTTGCTGAATGTAGTCCTGTGGAACGGCTTGCCATGCCATTTCCACCTGGCGCCTCAGTTGGTCCAGCGTTCGTGCTGGACGTGCAGACCGCGTGAGACAACGCTTCATCCAGTCCCAAACATGCTCAATGGGGGACAGATCCGGAGATCTTGCCGGCCAGGGTAGTTGACTTACACCTTCTAGAGCACGTTGGGTGGCACGGGATACATGCGGACGTGCATTGTCCTGTTGGAACAGCAAGTTCCCTTGCCGGTCTAGGAATGGTAGAACGATGGGTTCGATGACGGTTTGGATGTACCGTGCACTATTCAGTGTCTCCTCGACGATCACCAGTGGTGTACGGCCAGTGTAGGAGATCGCTCCCCACACCATGATGCCGGGTGTTGGCCCTGTGTGCCTCGGTCGTATGCAGACCTGATTGTGGCGCTCACCTGCACGGCGCCAAACACGCATACGACCATCATTGGCACCAAGGCAGAAGCGACTCTCATCGCTGAAGACGACACATCTCCATTCGTCCCTCCATTCACGCCTGTCGCGACACCACTGGAGGCGGGCTGCACGATGCTGGGGCGTGAGCGGAAGACGGCCTAACGGTGTGCGGGACCGTAGCCCAGCTTCATGGAGACGGTTGCGAATGGTCCTCGCCGATACCCCAGGAGCAACAGTGTCCCTAATTTGCTGGGAAGTGGCGGTGCGGTCCCCTACGGCACTGCGTAGGATCATACGGTCTTGGCGTGCATCCGTGCGTCGCTGCGGTCCGGTCCCAGGTCGACGGGCACGTGCACCTTCCGCCGACCACTGGCGACAACATCGATGTACTGTGGAGACCTCACGCCCCACGTGTTGAGCAATTCGGCGGTACGTCCACCCGGCCTCCCGCATGCCCACTATACGCCCTCGCTCAAAGTCCGTCAACTGCACATACGGTTCACGTCCACGCTGTCGCGGCATGCTACCAGTGTTAAAGACTGCGATGGAGCTCCGTATGCCACGGCAAACTGGCTGACACTGACGGCGGCGGTGCACAAATGCTGCGCAGCTAGCGCCATTCGACGGCCAACACCGCGGTTCCTGGTGTGTCCGCTGTGCCGTGCGTGTGATCATTGCTTGTACAGCCCTCTCGCAGTGTCCGGAGCAAGTATGGTGGGTCTGACACACCGGTGTCAATGTGTTCTTTTTTCCATTTCCAGCAGTATATATATATATATATATATATATATATATATATATATATATATATATATATATGTGTGTGTGTGTGTGTGTGTGTGTGTGTGTGTGTGTGTGTGTGTGAGTGTGTGTGTGTGTGTGTGTGTGTGTGTGTGTGTGTGTGTGTGCGTGTGTATTGCAGATACATAACCACACTACCCCAAGAAGACAGCATGCTATTACCATGTAGCACCGCCCTGAACTCCCAACAGTCGCAATTCAGTCGGAAAGTTGGCTCAGGAGTGAGAGTTTTTGTTACGACACGTGTCTTAGGTCGAGGGGATAACACAGCTATACATTACCTGAGCAAAAGTATGCGGACACTTTCAGGTGGTGGACCAAAATATGGGAATCTCAAAAACACCACACATTACTGTGGTGTCGTCCGAAGAGCGATATGCCAAGCAAGGTTGGTACCTGGCGACGGAACTACAAGTGAATACAGTCGCTGCCAGAAGCAACGACGAATGAGACATACTGGCGTAGACATGCCCAGAACAGTTTCCACAGCCTACCGCATCAGATCGCTTACTTCCGTCTGAGTGCAGTGGTGCTCCAGCCAGTCGGTAATCGTCGCCGAAGACGGCAGCCCCGTCTCTCTCCCGAGCAGCAGAGCGACAATTGAATAAGACAGAACTCGGCATAAGAGTTTATAGTCCTTTGTACTCTGTGAGTAGAGACTAGTGTCGTGTCTGTATCAAGTAATACATTAATGTTCCGTGACTAATAAACGCTTGTGACATCCCTGTGGACATGGATTGTAACAAAGTTAAGTATTTCATCTAGTTCAAAGTGTAACAAAGAGATCTAATATTTTGTGTGTTGTAGTATCTTCTCGGGCCCTAAAGGAGTAGAGCCAAGAACCCACTACTGTACCGACAGGTGTTATTTCGTAAGGCATAACAATTACCATGTTCTAATGTTAGTCTAACAGCAGCTCTGGCTAAAATACTTCTCGTTACGAGAGACTCGTCGTAGTATGAGAGTGGTGTAGTTTTTGCAGTGGAATATTTAGCTTTGAACCGTCTAATCTCCTCCGCCAGATTTGCCTGGTATTCGGACGTGATGAAGACATGGATGTTAAAGTAATATATTCCAACACACTAAGGAATTCTTTCAGCGACAGATGAATTTTCCGTAAGCATTTACAACAATGTTCACACATAAATTGTCTTCTACTAACATGACTGACAAAACAGCAACTATTGCAGGCCTTACGTCAATACAATGGTCAAACAGCGACTGACCCCAAGTGCTTTGCACCGCTCATTATATACACTATCTATGATCTTTGGCCTATTATCAAAAACAATTAGATTTACTGATTCATAACGAAAAGTTAATGAGTTACAACAAACTGTTAGTACGGTTTTAAAATAAAAAATAATCATCCATACTGAATACATTTGTAAATATTGTTCTTTTGACTTTTTTGTGGATATTTGGTTTTGAAGTTACAATAACAATCGGTATCGCAAAATCATTAATTACATCTTGATTTCACGTTGCATTTTATTCGTAAAATATAACACTAATTTAGGTACGGCACAAAATGCCAAAACGGAATTTCAGGTTAAAATTCTGTATGATTATTAAGTAGCATCAAAATGCCTGAAAATCAATAGTGTTTACATCAGAATTTTCCAGAATCGTTAGTGAAAAAATAAATTATAACTGATCTAATGGGTTTTTCGCTATTGATATGATACATGAAGTCACGTTAAATACGTTAGGTGACTGATAAATGTTCCAAAAGTCTGTTTTCAGGTAATTTGAAATTTAAGAATTTTGCTACTTAATTACTGGCTTAATTGCAACATTGATATTTCTTCTACCATTTATCTGGTAATCTAATAATGCAATCATGAGAACGAAACTATAAATATTGCTGAAAATTACAACAATATGTTAATTCGCATAATGTTTCCTAACTAATTATAGCTTTCTGTTAGTTACAGTTAAATTAATTGAAATAGTGATGGTTCGGTATATAAGTGAGCCATACAATTTAATTTGCTGATAGAAAGTAAGAAAAACCATACTTTCTAACTTTTGCCCATTACATATTCTGGATTGGGTAACATACAATCTGGGCAACGGCCCTGCCGCAGTGGATACACCGGTTCTCGTCAGATCAGCGAAGTTAAGCGATGTCGGGTATGGCCGGCGCTTGGATGGGCCACCATCCGGGCCACCATGCGCTGTTGCCGTTTTTCGGGGTGCACTCAACCTCGTGATGCCAATTGAGGAGCTACTCGACCGAGTAGTAGCGGCTCCGGTCACAGAAAACCATCGTAACGACCTGGAGAGCGGTGTGCTGACCACACGCCCCTCCTATCTGCATCCTCAGCTGAGGATGACACGGCGGTCTGACGGGCCACTTGTGACGAGAAGACGGGGTGCTTTTTTTTAAACATACAATCTGCTAAATTTTTAATGATATCGAAGCATTCATTAACTACCAGATAACTAGCCCTATTACCATGCCTAAACGGCTTTCAGTCGTCTCAGGATGTACAAATACAGGTACTTCATAGTTTTCAAGGAAATCTTATACCTTTCTTCCTGCAAAATAGTTGCAAGTTCAGGTCACGATGGTGGAGGTGGATAGCGATCACCCTTTTCTCCAAAGTAGACCAGAAAAGCACAATAGCAGTGAGCTCTGGTGAATGTTGTGACCAGGGCAGATGCGAAAATTCATTCTCGTGCTCACAAAACCAATCTTGAAACAGGGGCCCAGTCGTCTTGGAACTCTGTATGACCACTGGGGTACAAACATTGTACCATAGGGTGGACCTGATGAGCCAAAATGGTCACATAATCCTAAGTACTAATGGGACCTTGAAGAGTAACCCTGGGGCCCATGCAGTAGCAGGATATGGCTGTCCTAACCATCACCGGAACCCCGGCATGTTTTATTCTTGGGACATAAACTCGAAGCTGGAACACTGTGAAACTAGACTCATGCGACTAAATAACTTTCTTCCATTGTTCCACAGTCCAGGAGTCATGGCTTCGGTACCTCGTTTTCCTGTTAACGGCATTTGCATCACTGATGTTTGGTTACGGAATTCCAGTTCACACTACAGTTCCCTGCTTATGGAGCACCTTTCATGTTTTTCGGCGCTGACAGGGATCGCAAGTGCGCCGTTCAGTTCCGCAGTGATTTTTCTCGCTGTCGTCCCCTTATTTTTCGTCACAAACCTCATCCATGGCCATCTGTCACGATCACTCAACACACACTTTCTTTATTGGTTAAAAACAGTCTTGGTTGCAATTTTAGATTTTTATTTTTCAACGACGCGTTTCGCCTTATTTAGGCCTCTTCAGGTTATCTTAATTTGGTATTTCTTAGAAGAATCCTTTAGTCAGTGTAGCCAAAGGGCATCGTCGAATATATCAGGCCAACATCGCCTTCGTTAAACTCAGACGATGCCCTTTGGCTACACTGACTAAAGGATTCTTCTAAGAAATACCAGATTAAGATAACCTGAAGATGCCTAAATAAGGCGAAACGAGTCGTTGAAAAATAAAAAACTAAAATTGCAACCAAGACTGTTTTTAACCAATACTGTTAACCACTGGTTTCCTGTATGCCACATATGGACTGGAAGAACACACTTTCTTCTACGTTGTGACTTAGCGAATGATGTTTTTCCGCTTTCTCTGTATGTTTTGTAACTTTTCGATTCGGAGCGTCTTGAAACACCCAACAGGTCGGCTACCTTGGTGCACAAGCACGCACCATACGAGCAGCAACAACTTGTCCACGTTAGAATTCAATTACCTCCGACATATTGCACTCACAACTACATAGCATTCTGCCTACGACTGACATATACAACCAACATACTGACAATAATCCACAGGTGCTGTCCGTGGTCAAATACAATATCGCAAACTGCAGGCTTCTCTAGCATCTGTATTTATGTTCAAGCATGCATTTCTTCCGCTGTTTCCATATTTTTGTCCATATTTTGGTCAATAATCACACTACTTGCCATTAAAATTGCTACACCAAGAAGAAATGCAGATGACAAACGGGTATTCATTGGACAAATATATTATACTAGAACTGACATGTGATTACTTTTTCACGCAATTTGGGTGCATAGATCCTGCGAAATCAGTACCCAGAACAACCACCTCTGGCCGTAATAACGGCCTTGATACGCCTGGGCATTGGGTCAAACAGAGCTTGGATGGCGTGTACAGGTACAGCTGCCCATGCAGCTTCAACACGATACCACAAAAAAAAAAAAAAAAATGGCTCTGAGCACTATGCGACTTAACTTCTGAGGTCATCAGCCCCCTATAACTTAGAACTAATTAAAACTAACTAACCTAAGGACATCACACACATCCATGCCCGAGGCAGGATTCGAACTTGCGACCGTAGTGGTCGCTCGGCTCCGGACTGTAGCGCCCAGAACCGCACCGCCACACCGGCCGGCCACGGTACCACAGTTCATCACGTAGTGACTGGAGTATTGTGACGAGACAGTTGCTCGGCCACCATTGGCCAGAGGTTTTCATTTGGTGAGAGATCTGGAGAATGTGCTGGCCAGGGCAGCAGTCGAACATTTTCTGTATCCAGAAAGGCCCGTACAGGACCTGCAACATGCGGTCCTGCATTATCCTGTTGAAATGTAGGGTTTCATTGGGCTCGAATGAAGGGTAGAGCCACGGGTCGTAACACATCTGAAATGTAACGTCCACTCTTCAAAGTAACGTCAATGCGAACAAGAGGTGGCCGAGACGAGTAACCAATAGCACCCCATACCATCACGCCGGGTGATACGCCAGTATAGCGATGACGAATACACGCTTCCACTGTGTGTTCACTGCGATGTCGCCAAACACGGATGCGACCATCATGAAGCTGTAAACAGAACCTGGATTCATCCGAAAAAATGACGTTTTGTCATTCGTGCACCCAGGTTCGTCGTTGAGTACACCATCGCAGGCGCTCCTGTCTGTGATGCAGCGTCAAGGGTAACCGCAGCCATGGTCTCCGAGCTGATAGTCCATGCTGCTCCAAACGTCGTCGAACTGTTCGTGCAGATTGTTGTTGTCTTGCAAACGTCGCCAAATGTTGACTCAGGGTTCGAGACGTGGCTGCACGATCCGTTACAGTCATGCGGATAAGATGCCTGTCATCTCGACTGCTAGTGATACGAGGCCGTTGGGATCCAGCACGGCGTTCCGTATTACCCTCCTGAACCCACTGATTCCATATTCTGCTAACAGTCATTGGATCTCGACCAACGCGAGCAGCAATGTCGCCATACGATAAACCGCAATCGCGATTGGCTACAATCCGACCTTTATCAAAGTCGGAAACGTGATGGTACGCTTTTCTTCTCCTTACACGAGGCATCACGACAACGTTTCACCAGGCAACGCCGGTCAACTCCTGTTTGTGTATGAGAAATCGGTTGGAAACTTTCCTAATGTCAGCACGTTGTAGGTGTCGCCACCGGCGCCAACCTTGTGTGAATGCTATGAAAAGCTAATCATTTGCATATCACAGCATCGTCTTCCTGTCGGTTAAATTTCGCGTCTGTAGCACGTCATCTTCGTGGTGTAGCAATTTTAATGACCAGTAGTGTATTAAGTGTCAATAAGATGGGATGCATCCACTCTTCCCTTTTATGGTGGCCTGTCCTCTGCTGGGACACTTAAAATGCGGTGTCTGAATGCCTGTGGAGGAATAGCAGCCCACTCTTCCTCAACAGCCGAAACAATAGAAGGAAGTGATGTTGATCGCCAGGGTTCGCTGCGAAGTCAGCGATGTAAGTTGTCCCAAATGTTTTCCATTGTGTCTTCCACTGTGGGCATTTATACTTTACTGTTGGCGCTACGCATGATGGTACGAAAAGTTCTTCAGACATTAGCCAAAACCAGTCCCTTCCATCAGACTGCCAAAGGATACAGCATGATCACTCACGAGTGGTTCCTTTCACTGAATTCATGCGGTTTTTACAGCTACCCTCCGCAATGTTCGATGGTGACTGTCAGTCAGTACATAAGGTCCACCTGGTCTTCGTCACACTCGAACAATCCTTTCATCCTTACTCTGGGAAACTACGACCACAACCATACATGGAAGCGTAAGAGCCCAAAGACACTACTAGCTAGGGCATAAATAACCACCTATGGCAAGCTAACATAAACCAACAAGCGACAACGTCGGCAAGCCCCTGCATATCAGCAACGTTGACTGGAAACTACCAGCTGCTATTACAGCCGACCAACAGGCCACAGAAGGGAAACCGACGAGCTCGCCCACTGACGCACAAACCATTTGCCAACATCACCCTACACTGTGCATCAGATATATGACCTATCGCACACAAAAACGATGATAAACCTAACTGTTGCAGGTTGCTGACGCTGATCGAGAGTTCAACACCGGCACCCAGCGGCAGCCGCCGTGCAACAGCACCGCACAACGTCAAACGTATCGACACGCATGATATTCACTACTAACAAAGCCTACCCTACCCTTTAGGTACGTAAAATTAATGGAAATGTGACTGTACTGGCATTACTTCGGGCAACCGCCGGCGCCATTTCAGTAAACCTCTTCCACAAGGCTGGGCCCGGCCCTCCGGGTCGGTGATCTCAGAAAGACGCGTGCTCGCCACGTGTGACGCTCGGCCCTCCACCGGAACGGGCGCTCCGGACGCTGCTAGGCCCCGGTGGCCACTACTTCACTCTGGACGAGTTGGACCGGTCCGACTCTTCCAGGCTGCGCCTTAGCTTGTAGGCTCTCGCAGGTCCTGAGCTACCGTTTTTGTCAGATGCACACCTCTCAGGGGTCTTGGTAAAACAGTACTGCACAATTTGATCTCATGAAAACATGTGAGTCGTTCAGTGTTCATGGGTTTGATTTAAAACACCGTACTCCACAAAAGGTTTCGAAAACTTATTTGTCTTGTAAACGTCTGAAGTACGAGTTTTCAAACTGGTTGACGGGGCCAAGTTGAAAAGTTCTCGTACACGCTGAGACACATAGTTGAGATCAATGAAGTTTTTTTGTTGATTGACGACATCTGTTTATAACTTTTTTTTTAGAAACGTTGTGAGTCTGTGTATCTGTTTGCTTTTGCTTTCTACCCGTATCTCAGACGTATTTCACACTTATACAGGATGAACCTTCCCCATGAACCATGGACCTTGCCGCTGGTGGGGAGGCTTGCGTGCCTCAGCGACACAGAAGGCCGTACCGTAGGTGCAACCACAACGGAGGCGTATCTGTTGAGAAGCCAGACAAATGCGTGGTTCCTGAAGAGGGGCAGCAGCCTTTTCAGTAGTTGCAGGGGCAACAGTCTGGATGATTGACTAACCTGGCCTTGCAGCATTAACCAAAACGGCATTGCCGTGTTGATACTGCGAACGGCTGAAAACAAGGGGAAACTACGGCCGTAATTTTTCCCGAGGGCATGCAGCTTTACTGTATGGATAAATGATGATGGCGTCCTCTTGGGTAAAATATTGCGGAGGTAAAATAGTCCCCCATTCGGATCTCCGGGCGGGGACTACTCAAGAGGACGTCGTTATCAGGAAAAAGAAAACTGGCGTTCTACGGATCGGAGCGTGGAATGTTAGATACCTTAACCGGGCAGGTAGATTAGAAAATTTAAAAAGGAAAATTGATAGGTTAAAGTTAGATATAGTGGGAATTAGTGAAGTTCGGTGGCAGGAGAAACAAGACTTCTGGTCAGGTGAATACAGGGTTATAAACACAAAATCAAATGGGGGTAATGCAGGAGAAGGTTTATTAATGAATATAAAAATTGGAGTGCGGGTAAGCTACTACATACAGCATAGTGAACGCATTATTGTGGCCAAGATAGACACGAAGTCCACGCCTACTACAGTAGTACAAGTTTATGTGCCAACTAGCTCTGCAGATGAAGAAGAAATAGATGAAATGTATGACGAGATAAAAGAAATTATTCAGGTAGTGAAGGGAGACGAAAATTTAGTAGTTATGGGTGACTGGAATTCGAGAGTAGGAAACGGGAGAGAAGGAAACACAGTAGGTGAATATGGATTGGGGCTAAGAAATGAAAGAGGAAGCCGCCTGGTAGTGTTTTGCACAGAGCATAACTTAATCGCAGCTAACACTTGGTTCAAGAATCATGAAAGAAGGTAGTATACATGGAAGAATCCTGGAGATACTACAAGGTATCAGATAGATTATATAATGGTAAGACAGAGATTTAGGAACCAGGTTTTAAATTGTAAGACATTTCCAGGGGCAGATGTGGACTCTGACCACAATCTATTGGTTATTAACTGTAGATTAAAACTGAAGAAACTGCAAAAAGGTGGGAATTTAAGGAGATGGGGCATGGATAAACTGAAAGAACCAGAGGTTGTACAGAGTTTCAGGGAAAGCATAAGAGAAAAATTGACAGGAATAGGGGAAAGAAGTACAGTAGAAGAAGAATGGGTAGCTCTGAGGGATGAAGTAGTGAAGGTAACAGAGGATCAAGTAGGTAAAAAGACGAGGGCTAGTTGAACTCCTTGGGTAACAGAAGAAATATTGAACTTAATTGACGAAAGGAGAAAATATAAAAAGGCAGTAAATGAAGCAGGCAAAAAAGGAATACAGACGTCTCAAAAATGAAATCGACAGGAAGTGCAAAATGGCTGAGCAGGGATGGCTAGAGGACAAATGTAAGGAGGTAGAGGCTTATATCACTAGGGGTAAGATAGATACTGCCTACAGGAAAATTATAGAGACCTTTGGAGAAAAGAGAACCACTTGTATGAATATCAAGAGCTCACATGGAAACCCAGTTCTAAGCAAAGAAGGGAAAGCAGAAAGGTGGAAGGAGTATATAGAGGGTCTATACAAGGGCGATGTACTTGAGGACAATATTATGGAAATGGAAGAGGATGAAGATGAAATTGGAGATACGATACTGCGTGAAGAGTTTCACAGAGCACTGAAAGACCTGAGTCGAACAAGGCCCCGTGAGTAGACAACATTCCATTAGAACTACTGACAGCCTTGGGAAAGCCAGTCCTGACAAAACTTTACCATCTGGTGAGCAAAATGTATGAGACAGGCGAAACACCCTCAGACTTCAAGAAGAATATAATAATTCCAATCCCAAAGAAAGCAGCTGTTGACAGATATAAAAATTACCGAACTATCAGTTTAATAAGTCATAGCTGCAAAACACTAACGCGAATTCTTTACAGACGAATGGAAAAACTAGTAGAATCCGACCTCGAGGAAGATCAGTTTGGATTCCGTAGAAATGTTGGAACACGTGAGGCAATACTGACCTTACGACTTATCTTAGAAGAAAGATTAAGGAAAGCCAAACCTACGTTTCTAGCATTTGTAGACTTAGAGAAAGCTTTTGACAATGTTGACTGGAATACTATCTTTCAAATTCTAAAGGTGGCAGGGGTAAAATACAGGGAGCGAAAAGCTATTTACAATTTGTACCCAAACCAGATGGAAGTTATAAGAGTCTAGCGGCATGAAAGGGAAGCAGAGGTTGGGAAGGGAGTGAGACAGGGTTGTAGACTCTCCCCGATGTTATTCAATCTGTATATTGAGCAAGCAGTAAAGGAAACAAAAGAAAAATTCGGAGTAGGTATTAAAATCCATGGAGAAGAAATAAAAACTTTGAGGTTCGCCGATGACATTGTAATTCTGTCAGAGACAGCAAAGGACTTGGAAGAGCAGTTGAACGGAATGGACAGTGTCTTGAAAGGAGGATATAAGATGAACATCAACAAAAGCAAAACGAGGATAATGGAATGTAGTCGAATTAAGTCGAGTGATGCTGAGGGAATTAGATTAGGAAATGAAACACTTAAAGTAGTAAAGGAGTTTTGCTATTTGGGGAGCAAAATAACTGATGATGGTTGAAGTAGAGGGGATATAAAATGTAGACTGGCAATGGCAAGGAAAGCGTTTCTGAAGAAGAGGAATTTGTTAACATCGAGTATAGATTTAGGCGTCAGGCAGTCGTTTCTGAAAGTATTTGTATGGAGTGTAGCCATGTATGGAAGTGGAACATGGACGATAAATAATTTAGACAAGAAGAGAATAGAAGCTTTCGAAATGTGGTGCTACAAAAGAATGCTGAAGATTAGATGGGTAGACCACTTAACTAATGATGAAGTATTGAACAGATTTGGGGAGAAGAGGAGTTTGTGGCACAACTTGACCAGAAGAAGGGATCGTTTGGTAGGACATATTCTGAGGCATCAAGGGATCACCAATTTAGTACTGGAGGGCAGCGTGGAGGGTAAAAATCGTAGAGGGAGACCAAGAGATGAATACACTAAGCAGATTCAGAAGGATGTGTGTTGCAGTAAGTACTGGTAGTTGAAGAAGCTTGCACAGGATAGGGTAGCATGGAGAGCTGCATCAAACCAGTCTCAGGACTGAAGACCACAACAACAACAACAACAACAACAACAACAACAACAACAGGACTGAAGACCACAACAACAACAACAACAACAGGATGAACCAGAACTCCACTGACAAACTTTCAGATCTTGTTTAGTGATATCTTCTGAGTGCTTTGGTATGAAGGGCACACGATCTCCGGAGGCTCGTTACAGAGTTATTGCATTTCGCTTGATTTCTTGCCTCTCTAAGCTTTGCATCTATACTCCGCTGAAGAATGTGCACAACAATGTAGTCGCTACGTTTATTCGCTGTGTGTCTTGTTTCCATTCGCTCACAGTACCTGCTGTTGACAACACCAATGCCGTCTTTAATCCGATGACCTCAGTTTGGAATTCAGAACTGCTCGGTTCTGTCTAGGGTTTTGTTTTCCCGGCAATATTAGTTGTGCGCTTACACTGATTCACAGCAGTACTATGAACAGGTTTACCGATCAAGAGTTGGCCGATATGCACCTCGTGTATGGGTTCACTGAATGCAGTAGAAGAGAGGCACGTTGCACTACTCTGTGTTTTTCGTCTTGTACGTTTTGGTAGTTACATATTACGAGTTTTTTGACTGTTGTGAAAGTATTTCCACAGGAACAAGGATGGTCGTGGTAGCAGGCTTAATAAATTATAATTACATTATTCCTCTGCAACGAGCATCAGAAAACCATGTGTCCCTCGCACCAAAATACTTAGAAAGTATCCTTGAACAAGCTCTCGCAGTTTTTGGGTGGAGTTCTGGTTCACCCTGCATATACACCGAGGAGCCAAAGAAACTGGTACATCTGCCTAATATTGTGTAGGGCCCCCGCGAGCACGCAGAAGTGCCTCAGCAAGACGTGGCATGGACTCGACTAATGTCTGAAATAGTGCTGGAGGGAACTGACACCATGAATCCTGCAGGGCTGTCCATAAATCGTAAGAGTACCACGGGGTGGAGATCTCTTGTGAATAGCACGTTGCAAGACATCCGAGATATGCTCAATAATGTTCATCTCCGGGGAGTCTGGTGGCCAGCAGAAGGGTTTAAACTCAGAAAAGTGTTCCTGGAGCCACTCTGTAGCAATTCTTGGCATGTGTCGCATTGTCCTGCTGGAATTGCTCAAGGCCGTCGGAATGCATAATGAACACGAATGGATGCAGGTGATCGGACAGAATGCTTACTTACGTGTCACCTGGAAGAGTCGTATCTAGACGTATCAGGGGTCCCATATCACTCCAATTGCACACGCTCCACACCATTACAGAGCCTCCACCAACTTGAACAGTCGCCTGCCGACATGCAGGGTCCACGGATTCGTGAAGTTCTGTCCATACCCGTACACGTCCATCCGCTCAATGCAATTTGAAACCAGACTAGTGCGACCATGCAACATGTTTCCAGTCATCCACAGTCCGCTGCGCGGGTTAGCCGCGCGGTCTCAGGCGCCTTGTCACGGTCCGAGGCACCTTGTCACGTCCGTGCGGCTCCGCCCGTCGGAGGTGCGAGTCCTCCCTCGGGCATGGGCATGTATGTTGTCTATAGTGTAAGTTAGTTTAAGTTAGATTACATAGTTCGTAGGCTTAGGGACCGATTACGTCAACAGTTTGGTCCCATAAGACATTACCACAAATTTCCAAATCAACAGTCCAATATCGGTGTGAGGAGCCCCGGCCAGGCGTAAAGCGTTGTGTCGTGCAGTCATCAACGGTACACGAGTGGATCTTCAGCTCCGAAAGCCCATTTCGATGATGAGTCGTTGAATGGTTTGCACGCTGACACTTGTTCATGGCCCAGCATTTAAATCTGCAGCAATCTGCGGAAGGGTTGCACTTCCGTCGCGTTGAGCGATTCTCTTCAGTCGCCGATGATCCTGACCTAGCAGGATATTTTTCAGGCCTCGGCAATGACAGAGATTTGATGTTTTACCGGATTCCTGATATTCAGTCGTGAAGCGTTCGGACGGGAAAATCCCCACTTCATCGCTACCTGGGAGATGTCGTGATCCCTCGCTCGTGCGCTGACTGTAACACCACGTTCAAATTCACTTAAATCTTGACCTACCATTGTGTGGGCAGTAACCGATCCAACAACTGCGCCAGACACTTGTTTTGTATAGGCGTTGCCGACCACAACACCGTATTCTTCGTGTTTACATATCTCTGTATTTGAATACGCATGCCTATAGTAGTTTCTTTGGCGCTTCAGTGTATTTCACAAACGTTTAGTATATTTTATACATATTTGTACTTTTCACCCGTATCTCTAGCTAATTTCGCCCTACTGTTTCATCTGAATTCTAAGGAAACTTGTAATTCTGCCAGTAACTGATTGTTTTTTCGAGAAAAAGGACTGCCGCTGGCAACTGTCTGATTCTCCGCTGTTTCACACCATTCGATTCTAGAGAGGACTTTAAAGGTATCTGTGGTATTGAGCCGTGTAGCAAGTGCTCCGAAACACGATGTGATTGATGCACTGAACAACGCAAATTAGAGACACGTTGTTATTAGTGACGTAAAGCGATTTTCGCCACGATAATGAAGGCAATCACATTCTGGAAAACAATGTTCAGTGGCGTGATATTGCATCCCATTGCAAACTTCCTGTATACTCGTATATCGTGCGTGATGATACCCATGTGATCGAAAGATGAAGCGCATGGGTCTACAGACTGGGTAATATTTCAACGCATTACGGAAAGAGGCGAAAACTGCGATTTTGTCATTCATTCGAAAACTGTTTTGTAAAAGTATATTATTTGCTCTAATATATCTAATAATTTTCGAGTCGATGTACATAGTACAAATCATTCGGATGTTTCTACATTGAGTAAAGTCATGAACGCTAACAGAAGTAGAAAAAAACCGCTTGGAGCGTAATTAATAATAGATTTACCATATTTTAGTGGTAGCGATCACTCTCGCGTGGCCAATGTAACGTTCTGTAGTGCCATTAAAAATGGTATCATTGAAAAGGCAGCGGATGTTTTTACTGCTAGGTTTTTCTTCTGGATATCTTTGTCTCACATGCCAATATCAGAATAACGACAGTGTCTTGAGCATTATGTCTAATATGAGTCCGGGCATTCACCCGACAGCCGGTACTCATGTATCGTTTATGCTTCACGCTCTTCTCAAATTACGTATTATAGTAGAACTCTCCGCTTGTCCTCTAGAGAATAAATGACCCTCATCTCACGGGAAATGCCTGTAACGATTTTTGGATTTTTACTACTGCAAATTTTTTGACATTTCGGCGTCAGAGAATGATGGTTTTCACGACCGGATGACATAGTTTGCTGGTAAATCTTTCGGGATGGGAGGTCGACGTCCAAGAAACTCTTCTGCGCTGGACAGTTTTAACAGCAGCTATTGTTCAGTGTGATTTCCTAAATTCCTCCCTGGTTGTGTATTCAGGGTTTTTTATTTCAAGACGAAAGACTCGGGTTTCAGTACTCGGTATTGCGAGATATGATTGTTACGGGCTAGCACTGAGAATGAGGTGAGATCATCTACTTTAAGGTATTACTTGAAGAGTAAATAGCAGCGTCGGTTGTGAAAGCCGATGTTAACGACCAGGTGAGTGAAGGAAAGAAGAAGGTTAAGGGCTAAGATCGTCAGTGTCTAGATCAATAGAGATGAAGTACTAGAATCGTTGGACGAGGATGAGGAAAAACATCGGCGCGGACTTGTTTAAGGAACCACATTTTAATGAATGGAACGTGGAAATAATCCTTAGAATGAGAGCTTTAATTACCAATATTCACTTTTCCACATAATCAACAGCGAATTGGATACATTCCTGCCAACGATGTTAACGACCAGGTGAGTGAAGGAAAGAAGAAGGTTAAGGGCTAAGATCGTCAGTGTCTAGATCAATAGAGATGAAGTACTAGAATCGTTGGACGAGGATGAGGAAAAACATCGGCGCGGACTTGTTTAAGGAACCACATTTTAATGAATGAAACGTGGAAATAATCCTTAGAATGAAAGCATTAATTACCAATATTCACTTTTCCATATAATCACCAGCGAATTGGATACATTTCTGCCAACGATGAACAAGTTTTCTGAAGCCGTCATGGAAGAAGTCGACACTCTGTTTCAGCAACCACAGTCTCACAGTTCTCTCAACGTCTTCATCAGAAGCATAATGATGTCCCGGCAGATCGTCCTTCATTATCGGGAACACATGGAAATCAGACGGTGCTAAATTTGGACTGTATGGAGAGCGCCGTACGTTGGTGATATTCAGTCTCTGAAGTTCTGCTGCGGTGGCACGTGAAGTGTGTGGTTTGGCATTGTCATGCTGCAGGAAAACATTTCCCTTTTCCTTTCGGACCCTTGTTAGCCGTCGTTTCAGAGTTCGCAGTGTTGTGATGTAACGCTCTGAATTTATTGTTGTTCCACGATCAAGGAAATCAACATGAATAACACCATCTGCGTCCCAGAACACTGTGGCCATGATTTTTTCAGCTGAGGACTGCGTCTTGAATTTCTTTTTCTGGAGCGAGTCTTTGTGCCGATATTCCATAGACTGACGTATCGTCTCCGGGTCTTAATTATGCACCGACGTATCGTCTCCTGCCACAATTGAATGGAGAAAGGCGCCACCATCATTCTCGTAACGCGAGAGGAGATCCGGGCAAATTTCAAGTCTGTGCGCTTTCATTTCAGGAGTCAGCATCCGGGGTACCCATCGTGCACAGATCTTCCGATAACCAAGCAAAGCAATAATGTGACCCACACGTTCTTGTGAAATGCCGATTGTGCCTGCAATTTCTCTCTGAATGATACGACGATCGTCCTGAATCAATCTGTCAACATTTTGCTTGTAAAACTCGGTGCTTGCTGTCACAGGACGTCCAACTCTTAGTTCGTCACGCAGATCAGATGTTCTCTCCTCAACATATTTAAACTTACTCGTCCAACGACGCACAATACTCACACAACACAATCACCATAAAGTGCTTTCATTCTCTGATGAACCTCTTTTGGGGTGACATCTTCTGCTGTCAACAATTCAATGACTGCACGTTGCTAAAAATCGCACTGAACAACCGCCTGCGCCGGGTTCCATACTTTACACTGTAACAACACAACCGTTCAATGCTAAGGGCCGCGCAGGATTAGCCGAGCGGTCTTGGGCGCTACAGTCATGGACTGTGCGGCTGGTCCCGGCGGAGGTTCGAGTCCTCCCTCAGGCATGGGTGTGTATGTTTGTCCTTAGGATAATTTAGGTTAAGTAGTGTGTAAGCTTAGGGACTGGTGACCTTAACAGTTAAGTCCCATAAGATTTCACACACATTTGAACATTTGAACAATGCTAAGGCTTCCCGCAATTGGAGCTGTTGAGAAGAGGCTACGGAACAAGCCAGTACCTGCCGCATACCAATACTGCCAACTATTGAAGAGTTACGAAGGTGGAGGCATTACTTTTCAGTTACTCCTCGTACTTCAACAGCATGATGCATAAATGTGCATATTTGCCTATGTTCCTTTGTGTGCACTGCTCGGCAGTGACGTTGTGCATGCCGACGTACCGTGCGTGGGGACAGCTTGGGAGGATGGGCAGGCACTTGAGGGCAGCTGATATTTCACGTAAAGTAGCTTACTCACTCACCATCGCTAATCATAACAAAACTACTGATATGTGAGCGCAGCTGCGGATGACAATTAGTCGTGAATAAGAGCTCAGTGTTGCAACAGTTAAACACCTCTTATTAAATACAACATTCGAATTAAGTTCACTTGTTATTTGACTTCTGTCTTGTGCAGTATGCTCTGCATTGCCAGACCGACCGACAGATTCGTCCCGCTTTTGGCTCAGACGGTAGTGAGCAGGCTACAAGAATTGGCAGGAAGTATGTTTGCTGCGAACCGTTACATGGAGTGCTCGGTAACAGACTGTGCGCGTGCCCCTCAGTAGTCAAAAACTGCAAATCAACTGGCACTTTGCTTGTTGTGTGTTGATAACAGCTTACAGATCGCGTGTGACGCTGGTAGTTTTAACAAGTAATCTGAATCAGACTAGGTGATGTACTGGTTAGTACCCCTCCAGTATTCTCTAGTCATGCCTTACAGATAAAACGAAGAAAGATTAGTGTTTAATATTCTGTTGACAACAAAGTCACAGAATAGGACAAGGCTGAGGAAATTATCCGTGTCCTTACTAAAGACAGTAGCTTTAGCCAACTTAGAGAAACCGTGAAAAATCTACTTCTGGAATCTGGACAGTGATACGACTCCTGTTCCTCAAGAATGTAAGTCCAACTGTGGAAGCACCCTTGTGTTAGTCTTCATTTGATATTCATTAACTAATTACTAATGGCACATTTACTTGACCTACTGCACCCGTACAAATGGATGAAATAACTAAATAAAATAAGGTCGACGAATCAGTGTTACTCAACGTTTGCTCTGAAAAGCAATCAGTCACATTAATCCACATAGAAATTCTCTGGCTCCAACTGCGTTGGTTCCATCCTACTTCCAAAGTTGGACAGTAATATAGTGACTGCGGGTCAGTTGCAGATCTGCAGGATGGTTGCGGATAGCAACATATAATCTATTATTTGGCTATTTGCGCTAAAGATGTTATAAACACAGGAGTCCCGGAAAATACTTCACGAATTCTTAATTATTTTCTATGCGTAATCTACGATGAGAAGAGCATACAAAAGTCCGTTGAGTGTAGGAGAAACCTTATGAACAATTTCGCCAGTGTTTTATTTTACGCGGAGAGTTTACCAGCTGTGAGATACACCTGTGGATTTCAGACTGACCTCTGTCGGTTGATTCTGTGGATAAACAGATCGCCCCCTGCAAGTTGACGTACATTTAATTACAGATATTGTGCGATGGGTAACTTGGTGAAGTGAATTAACTGAACAAGGGTGGCCGTAACACACATGAAATATGGATGCTATAACTGACAAAGATCATAAAGATGGGGTATTCATCAAACTGCTGTATAAAGCAATGATCGCTATACAGTCCTACTTATTACAAGTCTCTCTAGACTTCAAATTAAACATAAAGTGCAAAAATGATAGAAAACTGTTCGTGAAACATTAACACTTTACAGTTGAATCAAGTTGTCAACACCATGGCAACGGTCGGGAAAAGTACCTGTAATGAACAAGATACAAAGAGCAGGCATTTGGGGAAAAAACGACTAAGTTCACACAAGCCACACATTGTTTGCTAACTGTTAATCAAGAACAAAGGAAAGAAGAACAGCAATAGTCATGCATCCATCTACTGTCTTGCCGAGCGCTTATTGAGGGTGTGACAGCAGGTAAGCGTACTCGTCCTAACGTTAATCTCAAGTCTTCGCATGCCTCCTATAGCTCGGTTTTCGAACCTTGCTGTTGCTCATCAGACTTAGGGTTCCAAGTGGACATGAACGGATTCTTTTATGGCTGCAAAATTCTCAAGTCATACGGCCTGCAATGAAGGCTGCTCTCTCTCAGAGCCCGGAGTCCACGTCTCCCGCTCGCTTGAACTGTCCCCTGCCGAGTCTCGGATGGAAGTATGTTTACAGAGCGCACCCACCAAGAAGTGAATTTTTACTGTTTCTGTTAGTGCGTGAGCCTTGGGCATGATTTTGGTTGCCAGTGACAGTGGATCTGACAAGTGCCAACCAGTCGTTCTACTTAGCCAGCAGCCTGCCTTCCACACTTACATTTAATATCATAGGGGCTTTTAAGGGGCTCCGGAACGCCCTATACTTGCAATGTTAAAATAACGCTTATAAATTACATCTTTCCTCACAAAGTATTTGAGGTAGGAAGTTGAACTTTTTACAGATTATTTATTGGAATATGGGCTACAACTTAACACAGGGATTTTACTAAATTTTAGTTCAGTTATTAAAGATGATTTTTTTTCAATTGTAATGAAAATTCACAACATTTTTTTTAAAATTTTTATTTATATATTCAAAAATATACAGTTTTTTGGAAAAAGGCTGTGTTAAATTATGCAGAAGGTACTGTGTAACATTTACTGAAAGTTTGAAACAAATATGTTTGGAAGATCCTTAGAAAACATGTAATTAGTATGAGAAAATAAAAGTTTTGGGAATCGAGCGACAAAGATTGGATTAACTTTTTAGTGCATTCCAGGTCCATAGGATGGATTATCGTCATCCTCTGCAAACTCCTCCTCCAGCTTCCTCTTGTTCCTCCTCCTGTTTACTCCTGCTTGTATTTCTAGACTCTTTACAGCCCTGTCTGCAGCCCGAAGGCGTTCCTTGCCTAAAGCAAGCGTCGCTCGTAACATGTTAGAATGTTATTATTTACAGTAATAACACATACCTTTGGCTTTCCAACATTTCTGTTTTTCTTAAAAGCCTTCAGAGGATTTCTAATAACTTTATTTTTACTCATTATTATACTTCAACAAAACAGAGACTCAAGAAACAGAATTAATTACGAATATTTTCGAGATAACGACAGAGTAAATAAACATGAAACAATCGACAATCACACCAGCGATATATATTGAACCATCACAGGTTAGCCACAACACATACTTTATCTCACATCACTAAAATGTACCTGATGAACACGGACGTTAATAATAACACCATTTGACAGCAGTTTAACAGCGCCACAGTTGGTCACGCCCATGTAGAACACATTTCAAAAAAAATTAAAAAATAGTTGTAGTCTTCGGAACTGAATAAATTATATATCTATTAAAAGGTAATAGTCTGCAGATTCAGAAAACGCAAAAAAGTAAAAATTGAACTTTTCATGATTTTGAGCCTTTCCGGAGCCCCTTAATGCGGGGCTCAGAAACAGGCAACTTCTGACGCCCGCTATCTGTCCTTTTTCGCGTTCCAGCCACTAAGACCCCCTCTTCATATGCACAGGCGAACTCTATTCTCCAATTTCAGAATTTATTTATGCTAACTAGTGTTAGTTGACCTTACAGTCGCTTAGCAAAAATGAACAACTTCAATTAGCTTGGCGACAACCTGACGGCTGCTGGTGTCACATTCCCCAAGAACAAAAGGTGCCAGATGGCCTGTTCTCACTCCACATATTTCATCTTACCTCTGAACTGCCCCTTTCCCGGTCTTTCCCAGAATGCGGGACTCCTGCAGGGCTCAGTTATTTACAATTCTGCACGCCCCATTGCTGTTAAGTTGTGGAAAACAGTTGTGACACGCCCCTGGAACTAGTGAATATGCACTATGTCGCTCTGCAGTGACACATCATGTGAAAGTTACTTACGTCCTTGAGTTTTGCATCCAGGTGTCCCTCCGAAGAGTCATCAGATGTATTTTCTCTGATGTTTCAGCAGATATTTCCAGTTTCGCTATTGCAGTGTGTAGCTGGATACAGCCGAAATAATGCTCATCACGTCTTTGAAGCGACGGGAGACTTTTGCTATTATAAACGGTGTTCGCCAAGGTGATGGTGTGTCGCAGTTCGTGTTCAGTCATAAGGGAATAGGAAAAAGAATAAAAAATCAAAATAACTTGAAGCCTACTTAACTCAGGTGAACAGGCAAAGGCATTAAGAGCTCCTGCTTATCTTTCAGTTTCTTTAGCGAAATTAGTGGACAGTGAAATCACAGCAATAAAGTAGACAGAAGGCCTCAGAGAATACGCTGATAAGGATGACCTACGAATCAGAAGGATAGGACACTTCAGATATTTCCGTGAGATCATGGAGCCAACAGGGCTAAAACAAAAACACGGAAAGCTCGATTATAGAAACCCAAGACAGCGTCCGGGAGCACACATAACATCTGCAACAAAATGTACATGTCCACACATACAAAGGTTAGATATTACAACACAGTGATTAAACCTGAAGCTCTATAGGCGAGTGGAGCTTTTATTCTCAACATAAAAGAACATTCGAAAAACATTCTGAAGGATGAACGAAGGATTATGAGAAAGATTCTTAGTCCAGAAAAAAACGAGGATGAATACAGACTGCAAAGCTGGGGAGAAATTATCAAACTTGGCAGTAAACATAAGAAAACGGAGATAAAATTTTTATGCAGGCGTTCAAAGTCTCCCAACGATGAGGGTTACACTCAATATTGTGATATACATAGGTTCGTTAGTTAATTCCTTGTTCCATTCATCAGGTTCATTATAAACGTTGTGATGTGGAACGTGTCAATGGTACAAAGTAGAAAACTTACATACAACATATAATAAATAATTAAAATAAAATAAACATAGTATTTATACGATTATAGTTGCATTTACGATTTGTTAGATACATCACAGTTTTTTCATGACTGGTAGTTTCTGCTTAAGAATTCCTGTGTGGTATAGAAAGAGTTATCAAGGAGCAACATCTTTAATCTACATTTGAAAACACTTGTGTTATTTGTAAGACTTTTATTACCATAGGTAAATTGTCAAAGAGTTTTATAGCTGCACATTTCATCCCTTTCTATGTCACAGATTCATTAAAGGATAAAGCAGATGAGTTTCCCTTGTAGTGTTGTCTGGCACTCTCAAATTTAAATGGATTGTTCATAACAAATTTCGTAACTGAATAAATGTGCTGTGAGGACGTGGTTGATATTCCCACCTACTTAAAGAGATACTTGCAAGATGTGCGTCTGTGAACCCCACACACAATCCTAATTACTTTCTTTTGTATAATGATTACTTTTTGCCTAAATGACGAATTACCCAGCATATTATTCCATAAGACATCAGTGAATGAAAATATGCGAAATACGTTAACTTATTGACTTCCATATCCCCTCCCCGCAAGTTGGCAGTTATTCTTATGGCAAAAGCTGGTGAACCTAATTGTTTATAAGATCTATTACAAGGTTTTTCCAGTGTCAATTTTCATCCGTGTGCGCACCTGAGAACTTACAATTTCTACCTTGTTTATTATTTATTGTTGGTATACTGGGTTAAACCCGTTTTTTCATCGTTTAATTCTAGGCCAGAAAAATTAAAGAATATACCAGGGAACCAGCCAATTGAAAATATCAACGGTAAAACTCACATAAAAGCAGTGGAAGCAATAGACAGGAATCTGTTCAGCCAGAATATGAACCGTTGAACCGTACAGCCGGCCGAAGTGGCCGTGCGGTTAAAGGCGCTGCAGTCTGGAACCGCAAGACCGCTACGGTCGCAGGTTCGAATCCTGCCTCGGGCATGGATGTTTGTGATGTCCTTAGGTTAGTTAGGTTTAACTAGTTCTAAGTTCTAGGGGACTAATGACCTCAGCAGTTGAGTCCCATAGTGCTCAGAGCCATTTTTGAACCGTACAGCCAGAAAATGGGGTTCCAAAAAAATAAATTAAAAAAAAAACAGGAACCAAGTAGACTGAAAAACAAAAACAGCCGACGGAGAGAGAATGACAGTCATGTGGAAGGGCAGGAAAAAGAATCTAAAAGTGCTGAGTGAGCCAATATGGTCCGCATTAATATGTACCTAAAATGGTGACGAATAAAAATATTCTTGTCAGTCCACAGCATGTCAACCACTGCACCACCTTACTCGCATTATTAGACGAAGGTCGAGGCAGCCCAGTATGCTATAGGAAAATTGCGCGATGATTTGTTTCTCTCTTTTTTTTCTTTTCAACCTCTGCGAGTGGAGAGAGAAAGAGAGACAGGGACAGAGATGTAACGATAGAGAGAACTTGGTTGAAGTCGTTTGTCCTACCGTGATTTCGGTTTACAAATGTGGAGTATGAAAAATATTGACGCCCGTTATATGGACGATGGGGCGTACCTCGCGTTGAATTATGAGAGGCAGACTGCAGTGGAGGCGGGTCGACGCCTAACTGGACAGCTCCGCCCACCTCTGCGGCCGGTCCTGCCGCAACCGCGTCTCGGCCGCCACCCGCGGGCCCCTGGCCGCCCACAGGCCTCTGGAACGGTCGCAGCCGGTCTGTGGTGACCTCCCCGAACGCAGTCGGTCCCCAGGCGCTCGCCGACATGCACGACGTTCAGAACGGGTTACGCAGAGTCTTGCTTAGACTCAAGTCTCTGCCGACTGCGTTCCTCTCACCAGTGACATACCCATGTTTCAGCCGTGTCCGGCTCTTCTAGACGATGTCCCCATTCGTTCTTCGCTTGTTACGTTATATCTCTTTGTCAGCATAATATAGGCCAAGTGGTCTTTATATTTGAAACGTCCACTTTGAAAAATTAAGAAAGACTGTGCTGGTAAACTTCTACGATATTTGATTTTCAAACAGCTGAGCAAAACTGAACGTACTCAGACATTTCTCTCTTTACTTATTCTGATCATCATGAAACTGACACACAATATTTTTAGCGCAACGCAATATGGCTTTCAATAATCCATACAAAAGAATGACCCTGAATAACAATAACCTATACCTTTCATGAGTCACTTACCACCCAAAAATCTTCATTACTCGAACTACTGCAATACAGCGCCAATACTGCCAGCTAAATAAATGATTCTAACTACTGAAGGCACTAACTACTGACAGGCATAGTTAGCAAATGAAAGATTTTGATAGAGAACAAACAATGTATTTACCTTAATAGCGTTCAAAAGCCATAATATATATATGATTTTGTGACATCCAATTAAACAAATTTCCTTTTTCTGACGGATACTCGTTCAGATCGTCCGCTCAAAACTCCGCCATCTCTCTCCCCACATCCACCACTGCTGGCGGCTCACCTCCAACTGCCCAGCGCTACACGTTGTTCACATCCAACTGCCCAACACTACACAAGTGAATATTCCAACAATGAGTCCAACCAGCCACAGACTGCACACAGCACAGTCAGCGATTGCCATACAGAGCACTACGTGGAATTAGCAACATAAAAACCTAAACAGCCTACTTACATATTTAACTTAAGTATCTCATCGTATAAGACAGAAGAAAGACGCGACATGAAGGAATTATCCGAATGGGTGGAAATAGATATATGTGATGTACGTCTACAGACAAACAAATGATTACAATTTTAGAAAACTGAGCAAGTCAATAATACATTGGTTCACCTCTAGCCCTTACTCAAGCAGTTATTCGGCTGCCTATTGATTGATGCCCTTGAGTTGTTGGATGCCGTCCTGAGGGATAACTTGCCGAATTCTATTCAATTAGCGGGTTAGATTGTTAAAGTCCGGAGCTGGCTGGAGAGCCCTGCCCATAATGCTCCAAACGTTCTCAATTTGGGAGAGAACCGGCGACCTTGCTGGCCAAGGTAGGATCTGACAACCATGAACTCAGGTAGTGTGTGGGAGGGCATTGTCTTGTTGAAATGTAAGCCCAAGGTGGTACGCCATGGAGTGCAACAAAACGATGCGTAGAATATCGTAGATGTAGTGCCATGCTGTAAGGGTGCCGCGGAAGACAACCAAAGCTGTTTATCTACGAAATGAAACGGTCCCCAGACCATCACAGCTGGTTGTCAGGCCGTATGGTGGGCGACAGTCGGGCTCATAACTCACCACTGACCGCTGTCCGAGTCGTCTCCAGACACGTCTTCAATGGTCATCGGGGCTCTGTTCAAAGCGGGACTCATCACTGACGACAATTCTACTCTAGTCAATGAGCACTCAGCCGAATGTGCCCAACACCACTGCAAATGGGTTTGTTGAAGTACAGAGGTCAATGGTAGTGAGCGCAAACGACGCCGTGAGCTTACCTCCTCTTTCAGTGAGCCGCCTATTAATGGTCCTTGTGGTCACTGAAGCAACAGTTGCTCGTCGGACTGATGATAATGATAAATCGAGGGCTCTGAGTGCCTCTCTGGCGACTGCTCGGTCCTCACATTCTATCGTCTATCTAAGACGACCGCTTCCTTCGTGACGCTGTGTTCGACAATGGTTCACCCATTCCAGCCAACATCGTCGAATAGTGGTATAGATCCTCTTAAAACGTCGAGTGATTCGCCGACTAAACGAGCTTCTTTGAGCTCAACTTCGCCCCTGTTTACTTGGCAGTTTTGAGTTTTCCGTTCAAAATGGTTCAAATGGCTCTGAGCACTATGGGACTTAACTTCTGAGGTCATCAGTCCCCTAGAACTTAGAACTACTTAAACCTAACTAACCTAAGGACGTCACCAACATCCATGCCCGAGGCAGGATTCGAACCAGCGACCGTAGCGGTCGCGCGGTTCCAGATTGTAGCGCCTAGAACCGCTCGACCACTCCGGCCGGCTGAGTTTTCCGTATATACCTGTATCAATATCAATTTGTGACTAACTGGCATAATTTCTTCGTGTTTTTTTTCTGTATTAGCGACCACCTCAAAAGAATACATTGGCCGCTTTGGGACGCTGAAGACGGTGAAGCTCGGGTATCAGCGCGTCGAGTTACCTTCCGGCGCTGAGCTAATTCATAGCAGTGAAGTAACGTATGCGCACCAGTCGGTTGTATTGGATCAGAACAATGACAGGGATCGACGTGGAGACGTGACAGAATGGCAGCAAGAAGCTGTCACGTTTGGACGAGCAGAGACCAGGGACGAACGTCACGCCTTTTCAGTGACGTCCGAATTACTGCTGTCAGGGAATGCGAGTACGTCTCAGCAGTGCGAAGGGAGCTGCATAAAATGAACATTTGGAGCCGAGTATCTCGCTAAAGCGATTGCCCACAGCGGCACATAAAGCCGCCGTCTTCAATGGGCAAAACAACACAGTAAGTGGACAGTAATTGGCTGAAGGCGTGTGGTGTAGTCCGACGAATCGCAGTTTCTCCTGGGAGTGCCTAATTTTTTGTCCGCTATGCTTACTTTAAATTGGGCTGATTTACCCACTTATGTACCCGAAATCGCCAAGGATAGCTGATTCATTGGTGCTCAAGCCGCGATGGGTAATCGGTTCAGCTCTAGGACGTTTAAGAAATATTTCTCGCCAATATTTGGCTGTAAAGGGTGAAGAAGAAGCGATCTACAATTACCGTTCGTCAGACTGTTCGCTCATGATCCACTATATTTAAACTTCTCTGCAGTGTCCATGGAATATGTCGTAATTCATTATGATTCATTCTACAAATGGACACGTTAAGCTTGGTACCGCCTCAGTCCTATTCGAAAAGAATTCTCCGTCAACCCTTCGATTCACATTATCATCCCGAGAAGTACAGATCCACTTACAAGTGCTACTCACCTGGGTACACTATGTGACCACTATGATGAAGAAATTGGTAGCAGCGAATATCATTATTGCAATATGCCCCACGAACACCCATATAAACCAGTTTCACGCTCTGCTTAGAACTAATGTTCAGCTAGTCGTAGCTTGTGCTGAAGATAACATGACTGAAGGGAAATAATGATGTTTTCTAAGTGACAAGAGCAACAGCTCTTTTCCCCAATAGCCGCAATTCATTTTACGTATCATCCTGCAGCTGTTTTTGAGCGGGGCTTAATATTGGACGGTAAGTGTATTAAAATCTCGGAAGAACTAGCATTACATATAATGGTTTATTGTAATCAGTAATATGAAAATACTGTCAATGGGGTTAAATGTTCTTGCCAACGGATTAGTGTCTTCCTCTGCTACCTAGTTGTCATTTCTCCATTAGCCAAGATAAATATTAATATTCTACCTTTCAGGTAATGTTATTTTTGTATTGATCATGCTGATTTAGATATTCTGTTAACGTTAATCAGTTAAAGCACCACTAGCTAGATAAACTTTTAAAATTTCCATTTAGCTAATGTAGTTACAAGGTGTATAACTTTGCTTCCGCCAGTTTTTCCCAAACATTTGAGGGTTTAATGAATCAAATTGGTTACACATGTATCATTCAAAGTATTTTCCATGGCTGGCCACTAATTTCTCCCTTCTAACCGGCAGTGTAAGTATCCCGCTTCGAAAAAATTGTTCATCGTTTGAAGCGATCCACGAATCGATCTAATTTGTGACTTCTTCATGAGAAGTGTTGGTCAGCCAGGCCATACACCATTGATCTAAACAGGTGATGGTCAGAGGGAGCAATGTCTGGAGAATACGGCGGGTGGGGTAGGACTTCTCATTTTAACGTTTCCAAGTACGTTTTGACCTCTTTTGCAACGTGGGGTCGGGCGTTGTCGTGCTGCAAAATCACTTTATCGTGCCTCTCGATGTACTGCAGCCGTTTGTCTTTTAATGCTCTGCTCAAACGCATTAAGTGCGTTCGATGACTAGCACATGTGATTGTTTCACTTGGTTTTAACACCTCATAATACACGACGCCGTGACTATTCGGTTTGGCCGTCGTCGTGGAAGCATGGTCGGGATATCCCCATGATTTTTTGCGTTTAAGGTTCTCGTAATGAACCCATTTGTCGTCCCCGGTCAGAATGCGATGCAGAAATCCCTTCCGTTTTTACTTCTGAAGCAATTGTCCACAAACACACAAACGCCGTTCAACGTCTCTTGGTTCTAGCTCACACGGGACCCAAGTTCCTTCTTTCTGAATCATGCCCATAGCCTTGAGACGTTTTGAAATGGCTTGCTGTGTCAATCCCACTAATCCTGCCAATTCTTCTTGAGTTTGACGCGAGTCTTCACTCAGCAGTGTCTCCAGTTCTGCATCGTCGAGAACATTCTCTCTTCCATGACTATGCCGGTCTAAGACGTTAAAACCACCGTTATTCAAGCGTTGAAACCATTCATGACACGTTCTTTCACTAATAGCGTCCTTTCCATACGTACCTGAGAGCATTCGATAAGACTCAGCCGCTGTTTTGTCCATATTAAAACGGAACAGTAACACCTCCCGCAAATGACGAGAATTATGCTCGTAAAGTGATGTTTTCAACCAAGAACAACTTTATGATGCAGACACAAATCGACTAATGTTTGAATAAGGTTATGTTGACCAAGGTCCATGCTAACCTCCTGGCGGCTCCGATCTGTTTCTTTCGACCGCTACTTACAGTTGTCGCCACCTATCGGCAAACGTCGGAAGCAAAGTTGTACACCTTGTATTTTTATTTTTTAAAGCAGAATTTATCTTTTTAATCCAATTTGTTAATATTTGTGATTCACTAATATGAAAATGAAAAAGTCTGCCTACATAATAATTAGCGATAGTCAGTACAATATATTCATAGTGTGTTAAGTAATGACTATTTTCTCCTTCTTGCAGAGCCTTGTATCATATTTGAACTACACCAGTATTAAATCTATAAATACAGTTGACTTCATAGGTACTTTCAGGACACACGTGAAAAGTGTAGGTGTATTTTCCGAAGTAAACAAGTAAAGGAATTGGTCACATGGCAAATGCTGCTTTGTATGGATACCATTACCAACGAATCATAAAGCCTATTCTCTGTGTAACAGATTTCAGATCTATTGAAAAGGAGACAGAGTTACAAGATACAGAATGAAAATGAATATACGTAAATATACGACTCTGGAAGCGTAATAGCTTATGGAATTGCAAATTTGCATAGGGAAACTACAGTGTTCAAAATACAGGCGCCATAAACTTAATATACGAGATGCGTTCAAGTTCTAAGGCCTCCGATTTTTTTTCTCCGGACTGGAAAGAGATAGAAACATGCGAATTGTTTTAAAATGAGGCCGCGTTCATTGTCAGTACGTCCCAGAGATGGCAGCACCATACGGCAGATAGAATTTTACCGCCAGTGGCGAGAATGAGAACTGTTTTAAATACTTAAAATGGCGACGTTTTCCTTACTTGAACAGCGTGCAATCATTCGTTTTCTGAATTTGCGTGGTGTGAAACCAATTGAAATTCATCGACAGTTGAAGGAGACATGTGGTGATGGAGTTATTGATGTGTCGAAAGAGCGTTCGTGGGTGCGACAGTTTAATGAAAGCAGAACATCGTGTGACAACAAACCGAAACAACCTCGGGCTAGCAGAAGCCGGTCTAACGACATGATCGAGAAAGTGGAGAGAAGTGTTTTGGGGGATCGCCGAATGACTGTTGAACAGATCGCCTCCAGAGTTGGCATTTCTGTGGGTTCTGTGCACACAATCCTGCATGACGACCTGAAAATGCGAAAAGTGTCATCCAGGTGGGTGCCATAAATGCTGACGGACGACCACATGGCTGCCTGTGTGGCATGTTGCCAAGCAATGTTGACGCACAACGACAGCATGAATGGGACTTTCTTTTCGTCGGTTGTGACAATGGATGAGATGTGGATGCCATTTTTCAATCCAGAAACAAAGCGCCAGTCAGCTCAATGGAAGCACACAGATACACCGCCACCAAAAAAATTTCGTGTAACCGTCAGTGCTGAAAAAATGATGGTGTCCATGTTCTGGGAGAGCGAGGGCGTAATCCGTACCCACTGCGTTCCAAAGGGCAAAAGTGCATCCCACGAAAATGTTTTTAAGAACAAATTCCTTCCTGCACTACAACAAAAACGTCCGGGAAGGGCTGCGCGTGTGCTGCTTCACCAAGACAACGCACCCGCACATCGAGCTAACGTTACGCAACAGTTTCTTCGTGATAACAACGTTGAAGTGATTCCTCATGCTCCCTACTCACCTGACCTGGCTCCTAGTGACTTTTGGCTTTTTCCAACAATGAAAGACACTCTCCGTGGCCGCACATTCACCAGCCGTGCTGCTATTGCCTCAGCGATTTTCCAGTGGTCAAAACAGACTCCTAAAGAAGCCTTCGCCGCTGCCATGGAATCATGGCGTCAGCGTTGTGAAAAATGTGTACGTCTGCAGGGCGATTACGTCGAGAAGTAACGCCAGTTTCATCGATTTCGGGTGAGTAGTTAATTAGAAAAAAAATCGGAGGCCTTAGAACTTGTTCTAAGAACTGTTCAAGTTCATAGTTTCGTTAGAACATGTGAGAATCAGTAACCAATTTCTATTCAGTCATCCAGGCTTTCAAGTTGATTCTCACCGTTTTTCCAGCTCATTAAATATAACAGGTGTTAATACGAGTAGAAGGTGATTTTTCTTGCCTTTTTGATATGTTGGTCATAGAAAGTCAGTTGAAGGATACTTGTATATGAAGCATTAGATTTTGTATTCATTTTGTGAACGATATGTATTCAGTATTCATATAATTTGGTATTCTTACGAAATTATTTTTCAGTCTCTGACGTTTATTCAAAGCTTTACACGTGTTCACTGAAGAACTATGTTCTCGAACGAACTACGTTTCATTCACACTGTATTTCAAGCAGACAGACAATAAACTGCCTCCAGCAATGATGACACTTTTTTTTAAATGAATTTTCCAGCTATCCAGATATGTTTGTGTTGCAGTGGAACTACAAGGCACATGGTTACAGCAACGAAAAATTCGATGTTTTGCTGTCACAATAGCCCACATCTTTTCAAGTTATTAGATATTGTACCATATGGAGTGCAAACACATTTGCGTTCATGAATTACATACGTAAAGTGTTTCCCTTTGTTCTTTGCAAGGTATCTTTAATGACCTGGAATTTATCCATACTTTTGTTTATACTATTTAGTTTACGAGTACATCTAGGACATTGTACGTATAGGTTTTACACAGTTTTGGCACGTTTCGCTCTTCTATGTAAGAATTTAATGTTCTACTTACAGATTTCGTGGATGTCGATCTACATATAGTTCCTTTGTAACTGCAGTTCCTCTACTGACAACTGACATATGAAATTTCCTTTCATATATCTGTAGGGTTTTACGGCCCCCCAAGAACCATGGACCTTGCCGTTGGTATCGAGGCTTGCGTGCTTCAGCGATACAGATAGCCGTACCGTAGGCGCAACAACAACGGAGGGGTATCTGTTGAGGGGCCAGACAAACGTGTGGTTCGTGAAGAGGGGCAGCCGGCTGGAGTGGCCGAGCGGTTCTAGGCGCTACAGTCTGGAACCGCGAGACCGCTACGGTCGCAGGTTCGAATCCTGCCTCGGGCATGGATGTGTGTGTTGTCCTTAGGTTAGTTAGGTTTAAGTAGTTCTAAGTTCTAGGGGACTGATGACCTCAGAAGTTAAGTCCCATAGTGCTCAGAGCCATTTGAACCATTTGAAGAGGGGCAGCAGCCTCTTCAGTAGTTTCAGGGGCAGCAGTGTGGATGGCTCACTGATCTGGACTTGTAACATTACCCAAAACGCCCTTGCTGTGCTGGTACTGCGAGCGGCTGAAAGCAATGGGAATCTACAACCGTAATTTTTCGCGAGGACATACAGCTTTACTGTATGGTTAAATTTTGATGGCGTCCTTTTGGGTAAAATATTTCAGAGGTAAAATAGTCCCTCATTCGGATCTCCGGGCGGGGACAACTCAAGAGGACGTTGTTCTACGGATCGGAGAGTGGAATGTCAGATCCCCTAACCGTGTAGGTAGGGTAGAAAATTTAAAAAGGAAAGTGGTTAGGTTAAAAACAGATATAATGCGAATTATTGAAGTTCGCTGGCAGAAGGAACAAGACTTCTGGTCAGTTGAATACAGGGCTGTAAACACAAAATCAAACAACGATAATGCAGGGGTAGGTTCAATAATGATAAAAAAAGTAAGAACGCGGACAAGCTACTACGAACAGCATAGTGAACGCATTATTGTTGCCAAGATAGACACGAATCCCACAGTAGTACAAGTTTATTGCCAACTAGCTCCACAGATGATGAAGATATTAAAGAAATGTATGATGCGACAAAAAAATTATTCAGATGCTTAAGGAAGACGAAAATTTAATAGTCATGAGAGACTGGAATTCGATAGTAGGAAAAGGAAGAGAAGGAAAAGTAGTAGGTGAATATGGACTAGGGGTAAGGAATGAAAGAGGAAACCGTCTGGTAGAATTTTGCACAGAGCATTTCTTAATCATAGCTAACTCTTCGTTTAAGAATCATGAAAGAAGGTTGTAAACGTGGAAGAGGCCTGGAAACACTAGAAGGTTTCAGATAAATTATATAAAGGTAGACAGAGATTTAGGAACCACAATTTATTGGTTATGAACTGTAGAACTAAAACTGAAGAAACTGCAAAAAGGTAGGAATCTAAGGAGATAGGACCTGGCTAAACTGAAAGAACCGGAGGTTGTAGAGAGTTTCAGAGAGAGCATTAGGGAACGATTGACAATAACAAGAGATACAGAAGAAGAAGAATGGGTAGCTTTGAAAGATGGAATAGTGAAATCAGCAGAGCATCAAGTAGGTAAAAAGAGAGAGCTAGTAGAAATCCTTGGGTAACAGAAGAGATACTGAATTTAATTTATGAAAGGAAAAACTATAAAAATGCAGTAAATGAAGCAGGAGAAACGGCATACAAACGTCTCAAAAATGAGATCGACAGGAAGTGCAAAATGGCTGAGCAGGGATGGCTAGAGAACAAATGTAAGGATGTAGAAGCCTCTATGACCAGGAGTATGATGGATACTGCCTACAGAAAAATTAAAGAGATAACTTTGGGGAAAAGAGAACCACCTGTATGCATATCAAGAGCTCAGATGGAAAACCAGTCCTAAGCAAAGAAGGGAAAGTAGACAAGGTGGACTGAGTATATAGAGGGTCTATACAAGGGCGATGTACTTGAGGGCAATGTTATGGAAATAGCACAGGATGTAGATGAAGATGAAATGGGAGATATGATACTGCGTGAAGATTTGACAGAGCACAGAAAGACCTAAGTCGAAACAAGGCCCCAGGAGTAGACAACATTCCATTAGAACTACTGATAGCCTTGCGAGAGCCAGCCGTGACAAAACTCTTCTATCTGGTGAGCAAGATGTACCCTCAGACTTCAAGAAGAATATAATAATTCCAATTGCAAAGAAAGCAGGTACTGACAGGTGTGAAAATTACCGAACTCTCTCAGTTTAATAAGTCACAGAGGCAAAATACTAATACGAATTCTTTACAGGCAAATGGAGAAACTCGTACAAGCCGAGCTCGGGGAAGATCAGTTTGGATTCCATAGAAAGGTTCGAACACGCGAGGGAATACTGACACTACGACTTACCTTAGAAAATAGATTAAGGAAAGGCAAACCTACCTTTTTAGCATTTGTAGACTTAGAGAAAGCTTTTGACAATGTTGACTTGAATACTCTCTTTCAAATTATGAAGCTGGCAGGGGTAAAATACAGGGAGCGAAAGGCTATTTAGAATTTGTAAAGAAGCCAGATGGCAGTTATAAGAGTAGATGGTCACGAAAGGGAAGCAGTGCTTGAGAAGGAAGTGAGACAGGGTTGTAGCCTATCCTCGATGTTAATCAATATGTATATTGAGCAAGCAAAAGAAAAATTTGAAGTAGGAATTAAAATCCAGGGAGAAGAAATAAAAACCTTAAGGTTTGCCGATGACATTATTATACTGTCAGAGACGTCAAAGGACCTGGAAGAGCAGTTGAACGGAGTGGACGGTGTGTTGAAAGGAGAATAAAGATGAACATCAACAAAAGCAAAACGAAGATAATGGAACGTAGTCGAATTAAATCGGATGATACTGCGGGAATTAGATTAGGAAATGAGACACTTAAAGTAGTATAGGAGTTTTGCTATTTGGGGAGCAAAATAACTGATGATGGTCGAAGTAGAGAGGATATAAAATGTAGACTGGCAATGGCAAGGAAAGCGTTTCTGAAGAAGAAAAATTTGTTAACATCGAGTATAGATTTAAGTGTCAGGCAGTCGTTTCTGAAAGTATTTGTATGGAGTGTAGCCATGTATGGAAGTGAAACATGGACGATGAATAGTTTCGACAAGAAGAGAATAGAAGCTTTCGAAATGTGGTGCTACAGAAGAACGCTGAAGATTAGGATGGATCACGTAACTAATGAGGAGGTATTGAATAGAATTGGGGATATGAGGAATTTGTGGCAGCACTTGACTAGATGAAGGGACCGGTTGATAGGACAGGTTCTGAGATATCAAGGAATCACCAATTTAGTAATGGCGGGAAACGTGGAAGGTGATAATCGTAGCGTGAGACCAAAGGATGAATACACTAAGCAGATTCAGAAGGATGTAGGTTGCAGTAGTTATTCGAAGATGAAGTGGCCTGCACAGGATAGAGTAGCATGGAGAGCTGCATCAAACCAGACTCTGGACTGAAAACCACAACAACATCATTAGGTTCAACTGGCTCTGAGCGCTATGGGACTTAACAGCTGAGGTCATCAGTCCCCTAGAACTTAAAACTATTTAAACCTAAGTAACCTAAGGACACCACACACATCCATGCCCGAGGCAGGATTCGAACCTGCGGCCGTAGCGGTGGCGCGGTTCCAGGCTGAAGCGCCTAGAACCGCTCGGCCATACCGGCCGGCAACAAAAACATTAGGATTTTACGGTTATAAGTGTAGATATTTCTATTGCTGGCTGAGAACAGTGTACTAAAAACATTACATCAGTATTTGTAGAGTAATAATTATAGCTATTACAAGTCGTGTATTTTAAATTGCGTAAATGTCCAAATATGTTTGTCAAGAGCAGGCCGTTGATTCTTATTTTCCGCTGGGCAGCAGGTCAGGTGTTGAAGTGCAAACACGTGGACGCAAAACGGTTAGTGTAGGCCTATGCTGATAGGCACAGACAATTAAAAAAGAAATTGCAGAGCAATATCCTGAACATAGGTTTGGTACTACTTGAACATATTCTCAGTTCAAATATAGTAAATTTACTTGAGAGGGAAAAGCTTCAGTCCACAAATCAGAACGATATGAGAAAGCATTGCTTGTGTGAAACTCAGCTTGCCCTTTTCTTATATGATATCCTGCGAACTATGATGAGGCGCAACAGATTTCCTAGATTTCCGTAAAGCATTTGATACGGTGGCACACTACCAGCTGTTAACGAAAGTACAAGCATACTGAATAGGTCCTCAAATATGTGAGTTCCTCGAAGACTTCTTACGTAACAGAACCCAGTATGCAATTTTGTCATATGATGACATGTTGGAGACCGTGGCTGTTTTTGAAGACAAATGTTGATGGTGTTAGGACAGCAACCAGCCACAAATTTACTTTGAGTTCCTTTATTCAAAGGAAACCGTTACCGGTTTCGAATCGTTGCGATTCATCATCAGACGGTTTACACGCTTTCTTTCTGACATTTGGTGTGTTTTTATAGATTAATTGTCCTAAAATATAAATAAAACATAATTACAAACACGCCACACACAGATGGTTGCGTTGCAAATTTTCGTTGCATGTGACTTACGTGAAACGTCGGTTTCGAGTGATTGTTTCCATAACGTTCATCCAATCGATGTAAATGCATTTCCACTGCATCCTCGTTGTTGCACACGTAATAGTTCTCACTGTACACTTTATATTTGTCGCTGAGATGATTCCAACCACGCACCACATGTTTTGTTACATACAAAGAGTTTACAAACATATGGGTGTCACAGATGCTATGATATATCGTAACATTTGACAATGATGTCCTATGTTTGGAAAGGATCATATATTTTTTTACAAAACTGTAATGTCTTTTACATTAGTACAGAGATATTGAAATTTTATTTATATATATATATATATATATATATATCTGTTATTGCTAACTTAATTATAAAGTTTTTTATATATATTTAGAACTATATAGGTAAAATAGTACATTATTTTATTACATTTGGCAGCATGAGAATTATAGTAACATATAAATTTTCTACTTGATCTGCAAAATGGCTCTGAGCACTATGGGACTCAACATCTTAGGTCATGAGTACCCTAGAACTTAGAACTACTTAAACCTAACTAACCTAAGGACATCACACACACCCATGCCCGAGGCAGGATTCGAACCTGCGACCGTAGCAGTCCCGCGGTTCCGGACTGCAGCGCCAGAACCGCTAGACCACCGCACTTGATCTGCAGATAGGTGTATTAATATTATTTGCTTTGGAGGCTGGAAAGTAATTTTTGGAAATTTTTCAGGAAAGGGGTGTTAGCCAACTCTGTTTGTTCGTTAAGGATATAGTCTGGGGTGCTGTTTTTGTGTGTGTGTATTTCTAATTCTTCTAATATATTCATAGTGGCTCCTTTTTCTGTTAGATGCAAAATCTTTAAGTTGTCCTCAATGTTTCCCACTGAATGGTTTTCTTCAGCAATATGGGCTGCAAATGCTGATTTGTTCAAGTTACCAAGTCTTAGAGCGTCAATATGTTCTTTGTATGAACCCAGTATGTTATAGTCGACGGCGAGTGTTTACCAGAGTAAGGCTCAAAATGGCTCTGAGCACTATGGGACTCAACTGCTGAGGTCATTAGTCCCCTAGAACTTAGAACTAGTTAAACCTAACTAACCTAAGGACATCACAAACAGCCATGCCCGAGGCAGGATTCGAACCTGCGACCGTAGCGGTCTTGCGGTTCCAGACTGCAGCGCCTTTAACCGCACGGCCACTTCGGCCGGCCTAGCAGAGTAAGGGTATCGTCAGCAGTGCCCCACGGAAATGTGACAGTACCACTATTATTTTCTATATACACAAATGATCTGGCGGATAGGGTAAGCGGCAGTCAGCGGCTGTTTGATAATGATGCTGTGGTGTACGGGAGGAGGATACAAGATAACTTAGACAAAATTTCTAGTGAGCGTGATGAATGGCAGCTAGCTTCTAAGCGTAGAAAAATGTAAGTTACTGAAGCTGAGTAGGAGAAACGAACCCATAATGTTAGAATACAGCCCTAGCAGCGTGCTGCTTGACACAGCCACGTTGATGAAATAGCTAAGCGTAACGCTGCAAAGCAATGTGAAAAGGAGTGAGCACGTAAGGATTGTAGAAGGAAGACAAATGGTCGACTGAGGTTTAATTGGAGAACTTTGGGAAAGTGTGATTCTTCTCCAAAGGAGACCGCATATAGGACGCTAGTACGACCTATTCTTGAGTACTGTTCTAGTGTCTGGGATCCGTACCAGATCAGATTACAGGAAGACATCGAAGAATTTCAGGCTTGGACTGCTACATTGTTACGCGTAGGTTCGAACAACACGTAAGTATTGCGGAGAAGCTTCGCAAACACATATGGGAATCACTGGAAAGTGGCGTCCCTTTCGACGAGCACCAGAGAAAAAAATTAGAGAACTGTAACTTGACGGTGTCTGCAGAACGATTCTACTGCCGCCAACTTACATTTCGCGTAAGGACCACGAAGGTAAGATGAGAGAGATTAGGGACGATACGGAGGCATACAGATAGTCGCATCTCTCTCGCTCTACGACTGGAACAGGAAAGAAAATGACCAGTAGTGCTACTGGATACCCTCTGCTGCACACCATGCGGTGGATATATATGTAGCTGTAGACCCGTGTAGCGTCTCTGACGGCAAAAGGAAGGAAATTAGAGTTTAAAGTCCCATCGAAAACAAGGTCATTAGAGACGGAGCACAAGTTCGGAATAAGGAACAATCAATAAGGGAATCGGCCGTGTCCTTTCAAAGGAACCATCCAGGCATTTGCCTAAGTTGATTTAGGGAACTCAAGGAAAAAGTAAATCAGGACGAAGGTCTGAACCATCGTCCTCCCGCATGCGAGACGAATCTATATCTACATCTACATTTATACTCAAAAATGGCTCTGAGCACTATGGGACTCAACTGCTGTGGTCATCAGTCCCCTAGAACTTAGAACTACTTAAACCTAACTAACCTAAGGACATCACATACAGCCATGTCCGAGGCAGGATTCGAACCTGCGACCGTAGCAACAGCGCGGCTCCGGACTGGAGCGCCTAGAACCGCACGGCCACCGCGGCCGGCATTTATACACCCAACGGTGTGTGGCGGAGGGCACTTTACGTGCCACTGTCATTACCTCCCTTTCCTGTTCCAGTAGCGTATGGTTCGCGGGAAGAGCGACCGCCGGAAAGCCTCCGTGCGCGCTCGAATCTCTCTAATTTTACATTCGTGATCTCCTCGGGAGGTATAAGTAGCGGTAAGCAATATATTCGACACCTCATCCAGAAACGCACCCTCTCGAAACCTGGACAGCAAGCTACACCGCGATGCAGAGCGCCTCTCTTGCAGAGCCTGCCACTTGAGTTTGCTAAACATCTCCATAACGCTATCACGCTTACCAAATAACCCTGTGACGAAACGCGCCGCTCTTCTTTGGATCTTCTCTATCTCCGCCGTCAACCCGACCTGGTACGGATCCCACACTGATGAGCAATACTCATGTATACGTCGAACGAGTGTTTCGTAAGCCACCTCCTTTGTTGATGGACTACATTTTCTAAGGACTCTCCCAATGAATCTCAACCTGGCACCCGCCTTACCAGCAATTAATTTTATATGATCATTCCACTTCAAATCGTTCCGCACGCATACTCCCAGATATTTTACAGAAGTAACTGCTACCAGTGTTTGTTCCGCTATCATATAATCATACAATAAAGGATCCTTCTTTCTATGTATTCGCAATACATTACATTTGTCTATATTAAGGGTCAGTTGCCACTCCCTGCACCAAGTGCCTATCCGCTGCAGATCTTCCTGCATTTCGCTACAATTTTCTAATGCAGCAACTTCTCTGTATACTACAGCATCATCCGCGAAAAGCCGCATGGAACTTCCGACACTATCTACTAGGTCATTTATATATATTGTGAAAAGCAATGGTCCCATAACACTGCCCTGTGGCATGTCAGAGATGTGGTAACCACTGTGCTACCTCGCTCGCTCTCATAGCGGACACAGCACGGTTATAACCATAATGTACTCATCATTCGCTGCGATCAATACCGTATCCAAATACGATATTACTGTGTCACACCGTACTGATTTTCCATTTCGATCAGCTTCAGAAGATAAATTTATGGAAAGAGTGCATTATCGCTATGGCACTGAGAGTTACTTTAAATGCGAAAACAATTCAACGTTCAAGGAGCAACCGAGAAATGTATATCAGGAATAACTGGTACAGATTGAAAAAGAGGTTTGTGTATTGACTGCAGTGGGCTCCGTCAGAACAGCTCTCGGAAGGCCCAAACGGTTCCGACCGACCGCCGTGTCATCCTCTGCCGAGAGGCGTCACTGGATGCGTATATGGAGGGGCACGTGGTCAGGACACCGTTCTCACAGCCGTTGTTAGTTTTCGTGACCGCAGCTGCCACTTTTCAACAAGTAGCTCCTCAACTGTCCTCACAAGGGCAGAGAGCACCCTGCTAGCCAACAGTGCTCGGCAGTCGTACGGTCCCCATTCAACGGCTGCCAAGTCCGACAGAGCTTAACTCCGGCGATCTGACGGGAACCAGTGTGACCACTGCGGCAAGGCCGCTGACGTACGTAATTATGACTGTGATAAAAATGAAATGGAGGTACATGTAAGTATGTGAATGGCTGGTAATGGACTCTGGAAGTTCTTTGTCGGATTCCAGAGATAAGATGATATCGGGATGACAACCTAATAAAAGATGAGTGAATGACATTAAAACACATGTTGGAGCAACATGGATGTGGATTTTGACGACCGTAATGCTTGGAAAAGTCTAGAAGCGGTCACTGGCCAGCAGTGACTGTCATGTGGCGGATGTCAACACACATCGTTTATTGAGCTGTGGTACAGAAGTTACTGGCTGTCACGATTGTTTTCAGATGGCCTTGAACGTTTGTTAGTACTGTCTGACGTCATCTGACTTTTATTAGTGGGTAGTAAAAACTGACATCAATTAAATGTACTTTGCTTGTGTAGGCCATTTATTTGTTTTGGATATGACGAATAATACAAAAACTTGGTATAATTTTGAATTTAACAGAAAGAATAGTTCCTCCGAGAGGCCAGAGTCAAGAGTCCCATTATTACTGGAGAACAAGATGAATTTCATGAATACGCAAAAATCTATACATCATCTTAAACTAAGTGCCCTTATGTCGTATACGCAGCACACTCCCTTCTGATTATTATTGATAAAACACTATTCAGTCACTGGTCGAAGAGATCTTTTCGGTCTCACGCAAGATGGAAACAAAGCGTCACAATCTACGGTATACACACCCACATTTATCGTACAGACACAGCGCGGAGCTGATAACTTTATCACAGACATTTCGTGATTATGAACTGCGTAGGGAAGTCGTTATATGGGGACAATGATCTCGACTACTCTGTTGCACTTTCAGATTGCTCACTCGTGCGTTAGCCCGAGTTACAGTAACGTCAGTAGGTGCGGCCGGGTATTTTGGCACCGACAACCGTGTGGCATGCAGACACTTGGGTTTCGACCTTGAGCCTCGCCTTTCTACATGCCGTACACTTCACGACGCTTCTCGTAGACGCACAATTCGCAGTCATGCTGGTAACTTTGGCAGAATGCACTGTACATGAAACCAAGGTTTCCGAAGGTTGTGAAGATACGACTTCTCATTTCTACGTACAGACATGGCCGTCCGCAAAGCGGGCCATGAGGGGGCACCTGCTCTCACCGCCCCCCCCCCCCCCCCCCCCCCGCCCCGAAATGGGGAGTAGAGATTTATTATTCATATATTAAAGGATAACCATCAATTCTCTGTGATACAAGTTTTTTGGGTCACCTATAAAATTTAGATCTTATGGCATGACACGTCTCGAAATTGACCAACTCATTTGTCGGAAATGACAATTTTAGAGCCTCCGCGCCCCTCCACTATCCTGGATAAATTTCTGTGCTCGATCATGCAAAGGGGACAAATTCTTTAGAAATTTCTTTTGGTAACGGCAAGAGACTTGAAACTGTTCGTGGACCAAAAACGAAAAGTTTTTTATAGTGTCCAGAAATGAGAATACCCGCTGCGCCGTAACTCCATCTCTCACAACTCAATAATGGTAGAGCTGTAACGTTGCCCATACAATCGTTCGCCATCTTTTTGACAGGTTCTTAAAGCCGCTTGACCTGATGAGTTTTCATACTTCTGTATCTTCCAAAGTATGACAGGTAAAAATATGAATGACTCGTGAATAGAACAGTAAAACGACAGTGTTTTCGTTGTGTCCACAAGTTGGCGTTACATGCGCAGTACCTTGACGAAACGATGACAAGCCAAGAAAAGAGTTTTTCGCCTTCAACTTGATTTTCAGCGACGAAGCTATCTGGAAAGGTTAATCGCCACAAGATGAGAGTTTGGGGCACCGATAATAGTAATGTAATAGCGGCGCATGAACGAGATTCGCTGAAGGTTAATGTTTTCTGTGCAATGTCATAGACGAAGCTGTATGGGCCGTTTTTCTTCTGTGACCTGACTGTGACGGGTGCCTCTTATCTCGACGTCTTCTGTTGTGGTTGTTTCCACAAGTGACTGCTGAGTCCGAGAATTGCATTTGCGAACAATTCGGTTCACCCTCTCATTGGAGTATCGAAGTCCGTCGCTACCTAGACGACGAACATCCTCACCGCAGAATTGAGCGTAGTGGTGGAGATGAGGGCTCTGCTCCCTTGACCGCCCAGATCGCCTGACCTAACGCTATGTGACTTCTTTCTTTGAGGGTACGTTAAGGATCTTGTCAACGTACCGCCTGTTGCCAAGAACACTGGAACAGCTCAGTGAGTGCGCCAGTGCTGCTGCGATGACCACTGACAGGATGTTGTTACAAAAGGTATGGAACGAACGCGACTGACGCTTGGAAGTGTGTCGTGTGATCGGAGGGACACTCATCTGCAGATAGCAAAATGCAAATTTGGTGAGCTTACGGTTTTATTCAGGCATCACTAATATTTCTACATGTAATACAGGGTGATTCAAAAAGAATACCACAACTTTAAAAATGTGTATTTAATGAAAGAAACATAATATAACCTTCTGTTATACATCATTACAAAGAGTATTTAAAAAAGTTTTTTTTCACTCAAAAACAAGTTCAGAGATGTTCAATATGGCCTCGTCCAGACACTCGAGCAACATCAACCCGATACTCCAACTCGTTCCACACTCTCTGTAGCATATCAGGCGTAACAGTTTGGATAGCTGCTGTTATTTCTCGTTTCAAATCATCAATTGTGGCTGGGAGAGGTGGCCGAAACACCATATCCTTAACATACCCCCATAAGAAAAAATCGCAGGGGGTAAGATCAGGGCTTCTTGGAGGCCAGTGATGAAGTGCTCTGTCACGGGCTGCCTGGCGGCCGATCCATCGCCTCGGGTAGTTGACGTTCAGGTAGTTACGGACAGATAATTGCCAATGTGGTGGCGCTCCATCCTGCTGAAATATGAATTGTTGTGCTTCTTGTTCGAGCTGAGGGAACAGCCAATTCTCTAACATCTCCAGATACTGTAGTCCAGTTACAGTAGCACCTTCGAAGAAAAAGGGACCAAAAACTTTATTGGCTGAAATGGCACAGAAAACGTTCACCTTAGGCGAGTCACGTTCATACTGAGTTGTTTCCCGCGGATTCTCGTCGATTCACTTCTGCCGTACTCAATAACACAAAAAGCTTTCTGTTGAGCGGTCGCCATCTTAGCATCAACTGACGCTGACGCCTAGTCAACAGCGCCTCAAGCGAACAAATGTACAACTAAATGAAACTTTATAGCTCCCTTAATTCGCCGACAGATAGTGCTTAGCTCTGCTTTTTGTCGTTGCAGAGTTTTAAATTCCTAAAGTTGTGGTATTCTTTTTGAATCACCCTGTACTTTGGAAAATAAAGAGCTCTGAAAACAAATGAGTCATTTATAGTAGCCCTGTATTATTTTTTCAGTTATTGTTATTATTGAAACATTTCTCAGGAATATGCATTACTTTTTCGTGTGTTTACAATCTTTTTCTTTTCTTGTGTTCCCACACTTCCAAGTTAAATACTCATGGATGCTCTGCATACGCTCCGCAAATACACTACTGACCACTAAAATTCAACACCAGATATTTTAAGAACCAATAAAATTTTACTTACTGCTTGTTCCGTATAGCACGAAGAATATATGACTAAATTTATAGGTAATTTGATATCATAAAGGGTGCGAAATTTAGAACACAGAACTGCCGCTTCTAGCAGCAACAATATCTCTGAACCTCGCTGAGCATGGAATCGAATTGAACTCGGATGACAATTGCGGAAAAGTCATTCCATTCTGCTTCAACTCTGTCTCATAGTTCATCAGCTCCAGTGGATGGCGAGAGTTGCCGTGCCAGTCTGCGCCAGATGCTTTCAGTGGGTGAGAGGACTGGAGGCTATACTAGCTGTGGCAGCAGTTGAACACGCTGTATAGCGAGGCAGGTCACGATGGCACAGACAACATGCGATACCGAGCGATGTGGCGCAGTGGTTAGCATACTGGACTCGCATTCAGGAGGGTGACGGTTCAAACCCACGTCCGGGCATCCTGATTTAGGGTTTCTGTGATTTCCCTAAATCGCTTCAGGCAAATGCCGGGATGGTTCCTTTGAAACAGCATGACCGACTTCCTTCCCCATCCTTCCCTCATCCGATTGGGCCGGTGGCCTCGCTGCTGGGTCCCCTCGCTCCCAAATCAACCAACCAACCAACATGCGGTCTTGCGCTATCTTGCTGAAAAATAATATCACAAAAACCTCGAAGGTTTGATCACACAGACTTCAAATGTAGGGCCCAACCACTAGCATTAATACATGTATAAAGGTAACTGCTGCTGTCTAGATTATTGGCTATGTGCACAAGAGCAGTCTGTACTGTGTACCCAATTGTATCACATAAGATCACGCAAGATGATGGTCCCATATGACGTTGACGAAAGCAATCTCGCAACTTCCCTTCTCATCAGAGCCTGCATACGAGGTTATGTCCTTCGTGAAGCTGTTCGCAGATTAGGGACACATCTACAAAGGCGACATATGCCACTCCAGTGTCCAGCGTTGGACGCACCGTCATTGGCCCGCCTCTCCCTCCTGCGGAGCTCATAGATATGCGGACGCGGACATTTGCGAACAAAGTAGATGCACAGACACAACCAGTTCACGAAAAGATTCACCCGGACCGAAGGGATAGCTACTCTGTTCCGAGTTTGTGACTCTTGCACCGAGTGAGTACGGAGAGAAAGTGTGTTGACATTTGCACGGAGCCCAGGACACTGTAGATAATGTACAGGGTGTTCTAAAAGTAGAATATCTTGCCCTGTCCATCACTACCGGCGATTTATTCTGGGAGAGGCCAAAGCCCATTTCCTGCACGAAGTTCCCTGTCCCGGCGCCACTCTTGAATTTCCTGAATAAAAATCTACTCACAGTCTTCTTGAGGAGGTGCAGTGGAAGGGACACCTGTGTGCCTGTAGCCTTGGCGCTTGTTGTTTGTACTGAACAGGACCTCTGTGTATTCCCTAAATTTATATTTACATAGTCAATAGGCAAAGTAATTGATTTCCAACGACTGGGTGCCAATTGGTTCGCTTCACTTTTCCCTGAAACCTTGCAACTTCTGTTTAAGTTTATACCAATGTCGGAGTAAAGATGGTTCCGTTTGACGGTGATAGAAATTAAAAATTATTTTTGGCATCTTTTGGTGTGCCACAGCCCCTTACGCAATCTGTATTTCAATCATTTCTTAACCGTGAAACTTCCTGGCAGATTAAAAGTATGTGCCGGCCGAGACCCGAATTCGGGACCTTTGCCTTTCGCGGGCAAGCGCTCTACCAACTTTTTTTTATCTCATTTTGTTCTATATTGTTCGCTGAATTTGTTCGGGGCGGACGTCCGATGACACCCGTTGAGGTTCTTCGTTGAGCCGTTCACTCAGTTTTTTTTATTACAGAGACCGAACACGCTGAGCTGCCGTGCCAGCGGCCGACTGTGAGGACACTGCAGTAGTGGACAGGGCGCTCCAGAAGTAGGACGCAGCGGCCTGGCCGCCGCTACCTGCCACGCATTCTGGGGAAGGCCAAAGCCCATTTCCTGCACCAGTTCGTAGGGTGCGTGGCTTTCTCACAGAGTTCAGTACCGCAGCTGACCTCTGGTGAGTAGTGTTCCGTTTCTTAGTGCTGAGATAATGGAATTCACGAAGACCACCGAACGAAGCCTTTACTGATTTACAACGGGCATCGGTATACAATAGACTATACAAAAAAACGAGAAGTGACTTATTGGCATTGTGTAAACTTTATAAACAGTAAATGCAAAGGAAGATTATCGACAAAAAAATATACAGTTTTAGGGGAGGGTAGCCGTGTTTCTATTCCAGACGAAGCAGCAAATGAAGTGGGAAATCTTTTGTTAGCACCAAGAGGCAGGCAAAAGAAACAGACGCTATAGTTTCATCAGTTTACGTTGAAGAAGTAGGGCAGCTCTTCAATCGAGACTACGACTCAGTAACATCATTATATCACAAAGAAGTGCGAAACAATCGTTACATCACCTTACGCGAAAATACGAGGGCTATTCGGAAAGTAAGGAACGATAGGTCGCGAAAAGGAAACCACAGTGAAAATCAAAACTGTCAACTTTCGAATACCCTCGTTATAGAAGGCAGCTGGCAGTGCTTTCCGCCAACTCCCTACGCTGGCCTACAGCTCCTTGTCTGCGCCAAAATGTTGTCTACTGAAAGGTGGCTACACTGAGCCACAGCGCCAGAGATCGCGCCAGAGAGTATTGTTCCGCCGCCTCCACTGGCAGTGATTATTGAGAAGTAGCGGCAGGCAGTTCTTGCCGAGAAGTTGTGGTGGACACTGCTTGTCGTGAAGTTGGAGTGAGATGTGGTAGTGGAGAGTGTTGTTCCATGCTTATGCAGTTATTTGATGGGAGAGATAGCAGATGTTATTCCAATGGAGATATTGTAATGATCTGAGTGCTTTTCGTCAATATATATGAAGGTAATACAACACTATGTTCTTTTATTCTTTCAGTGTCCTGAATAATGTGTCATTACAGGTTCAGTCAACAAAGCATCTGGCTTGTGTTCTTGTATTAGAGTGTAATTTTGGTTTTCTTGCACAATAATAGTATTTCTAATTTTCTTTTATCACGTCAGTATAATTGGTATTTAAAAATTCTTGTCTTGTTGAAGAAGAACCGTGCCAGATGTGCGTTGAGTCATACTACCACATACAGAACAGCTACACTTGTGCTTGTTGTGGCGTTGGTTTTATAGTTGCTGGGGACTTAATTAATTAATTGTGTTAATGAAAATTTTCATTTCATTCTTTGTTGTTGTTCTATGCAGTCAGATTGCGTACTAATACTAGTCAGGGCCAGCCGTTTACGAGACTTGCGTAATCGGACTTACAGCAACTAAAAATATTTTCATTATATATAAATTAAGCCCCCATGCACTACATAGCCAGCGGTTCATTTGAGCAGACATGAAACTCAGAGGTAGACAATTTCGGGCTGTATTGTGGGTAATCAAACATTTCCAATTGGAAACGATGCAAGAGCATCTTCATTGCCCCTGCAGAATGCGGCTGAGAATTGTCTTGAAGAAGAAGACGCACGACAGTTACGTAATGTTGGCTGCATAGCTTCAGGCGAAATTTCTCACCAGACCCTCGTACTTGGCGGGAGACACTATTGTTCTAGGTATCTTTAAGTGCTCCCTGTGTGCTCAGAACTAAAAAGAACGACGTAACGCGATCGGCGGGCATACTAGAGACACTGGCCAACACACCTGTGCAAAACTTCATCGGATTTTCACTGTGGTTTCCATTTCGCGATCGATCGTTCCTTACATTCCGAATAGCCCTCGTATATGGGAACCACACAAGATGTCACCTGTTCTGGAGGAATACTCTTCCACGAAAATAATTTCCTGATGAATGATGGCAACAATTTTTACTTGCAGATGATAACAGGGGACCGAATGACAGAACACTGGTGTTTTCCAGCAAAAAGGGAAAGCGTGTTTATCAAACTATGAATCATTCTTTGTGGATGGAACGTTCAAGAGTTTGAGAAAGCAGTTTGGACAGTTGTTTATGCTCCTCGCCGAGCTTAATAATTCTGGGGGGGGGGGGGGGACAAAAACCATTCCAGTTTTAATCCTCTACCGCCAAATAAAAAGTGAAAAACATATGAACCTTTTTTTTTTAAGCTATTAAAACTAACGTTCCTGGGCGTAATTCCGCATCTCTGATGATGGACATCGAAATCGCCATCGTCCAAGCAGCTAAAAGTTTGTTTTTTGAAACCGGGGTTCCTAGTTGCTGTTATCATTTTAATCAATGTTTGTCGAAACAAGTTCAATGTTGCGGTATTGTTCTAGACTACAAAGAAAACGAGGAGATTCGCTGTCACATAACAATGTATCCTGCTCTAGCACATCTTCCCCTGGATACAGGTATGTTGGTTAATGTTTGGCTGTATATTCAGGACAGCACGTGTGAAAACCAAAAGCTTCAGGACTTTTGTGACTATTTAGTAGACCAGTGGCTTGATGACGAACAAATGACGAGAGGGATATTGAAACGCAGTGGAATGTGCCATCGCAATGATAACGTTTCAGAGGAATGGAACTGAGGAATGTGTAAATTAATATCAAAAGTTAATGCCAATGTTTACTCTTAAGAGAAAAATCTTCGAGAAGATGCGAAGTAACATGGACACGAGTTTGACCCACTAATTTTAAACTTTGATGGGAAAAGAAGAAAAAAGTCAGGAATAAAGACTGCTGAAACGTTTGAAAAGTATTTAAAGAAACTTCGAATTGATGGAAAATTAAAATCATGTCTAACTTGAGTGGTCTACAATCAGAAGCTGCAGGACGACTAAAATGTCAGAATCTTTGAATAATTTTAAATATTAAAAAGTAGTTTAATACAATCAGTGGTAATCTTGTGGATATTATAAATACTGTAAATAAACTTAATGGGGCACGTAAAGAGATTATCTTGTCATTGTGTTCCTTGGGAACGACTCAAAGTGTGTTAAATGTCTTGGCGAAGACTGCCAAGATTACCTCAAAGGCCAAGGCTTTTCTAAGGAAAAATCGAAGAATTCGCCTTCAGAGGTTTTTAGAACCAGAATCTTTATGGACGGACACCGAATACAGAATCGTTGCTGGGGTAATGCAGGCAAATGACAAGCAGGTAAATCCATATTTCTCCCTCCGTTAGAAGATGAGCAAACCAGCAGGAAACTGGCAAAGACAAAATAAATTATTTTAAAGAAGTGATTGGTCGCAGTTTTTCAACCTTAAAACATATGTTAAAACTAATTGCTAGTAACAAATAACTATAGCAGGTCTGTTGAGGGTGCAGCTAGACAAGCAAGAGCGCTCAGGCAAACTCGTCGCCTGGGTTGTGAGCGCTCGCTGTAAAATGGAACAGTCAGAAGTCGTTACGTAGCGCAGCACGGCCGACTGGTAGCGCAGGAGAAGCACAACCAATATTCTGCCTTCAGAGGAATGACCACTATTAGGTTCGACGCAGCCTTACATACGAACATACAGTTTATACGGCACAGTGCTTAAGGGGAGGCTCCACCCAAAAAATTAACTTCTCTTGTACTCAGTTTTTGGTACTCACACCAAAATTTTCACATGCCCGATTTTCTAGGTACATTCACAAGACATAGTCCAATGGTTCTGTGCATTGAGTTTATGAGAAATATTAATAATTTGTTTTTAGTGTTAGTTTCAAATTTCAGCCTTAATTTTCTTTAATTACCGATTTATAAATGTGATGACGGAATAAACAAATTACATTTTCGATAACAGTAACGCACAGAAGTAAATACATCAAGACTACTTCCTTCAAAAATTTCACTCAGGTTGGTAATATTTACGGTAAAGTTGGGACTCAGTTTAGAAAAACAAGCTTATATTAAAATGGATTTTAATATTTTATCAGAAAATGAATGTTGCTACAAGGCACATAGTCACATGCCAATTAAAATTCGGGGTATCAAAAAATGGTTCAAATGGCTCTGAGCACTATGGGACTTAACATCTGAGGTCATCAGTCCCCTAGAACTTAGAACTACTTAAACCTAACTAACCTAAGGACATCACACACATCCATGCCCGAGGCAGGATTCGAACCTGCGACCCTAGCGGTCGCGCGGTTTCAGACTGTAGCGCCTAGAACTGCTCGGCCACACCGGCCGGCTTCGGGGTATCGTTTTTCAAGAATTTCCTGAATAAAAGTCTACTCACAGTCTTCTTGAGGATGTGCAGTGGCAGAGATAGCCAACGGCCTTGCCGCAGTGGTAACGCCGGTTCCCGTCAGATCACCGACGTTAAGCGCTGTCGGGCTTGGCTAGCACTTGGATGGGTCACCGTCCGGTCTGCCAAGCGCTGTTGGCAAGCGGGGTGCACTCAGCTCTTGCGAGGCCAATTGAGGAGCCACTTGACTGAGAAGTAGCGGCTCCGGTCACGAAAACTGACAACGGCCGGGAGAGCGGTGAGCTGACCCCATGCCCCTCTATATCTGCATCCAGTGACGCCTATAGACTGAGGCTGACATGGCGGTCTTCCGAGACCTGTTCGGACGGAGTTAAGTTTAGTTCTAGTGGTAGAGATATCTGACTGAAAGCCAATGATTTTTTCCTTGTAGATTGTTGACTGTACTGAACAGGACTTCAGTGTATGCCCCAAATTTATATTTACACAGTCAACAAGCAAAGTAATTGATTTCCAGCGACTGGCTGCCAATTATTTCCCTTCAGTTTTCCTGAAACTCTTGCCACTTGTTTTTCCCAGTTTGATATGCCAAGGTCAGGGTAAAGACGGTTCTCTTCCATGGTGACAGAAATCAGAAATTATCTTTGGCATCTTTCAGTATGCCGTGGCCCCTTACGCAGACAGTGTTTCAAATTTCTTGTAATTCGAATACAACCAAACCGTTTTGAGATCTAAGAGGAACACTCCAAGGTGTGAAATAGCCATTAAATCTCTTTTTGAAAAAATTGAAGTTTTGGAGCGGAATGTCCCCTTAAAATGGAGAGTAGCAGTTCTTAAAGAGATGAAAAGTAGCATGGTGGTCGCTTTAGGAACTTCAAAGTGGTCAGACACATCAACACTTATGTATCAATGCAGGATGCCTAGTCTGTATGTTCATTGTATGCGATGGTGTCTTGAGACGCTTAGTGTTCTATTAACGTGCTACTGGTAAACCTTTCTGGCTATAAGGTCGTAGTCCACGAAACTCTTCTGTTCTTAACGTTTCGTATAGAACTGCGCTGAACATCTTCAGAGGCGTTGCTCCTACGTTCAGTTTTGCCTCTGAAGACGTCCAGCGCACTTCTGGACGAAACGTTAGGAACAGAAGAGTTTCGTAGACTGCTACCTTATACCTCGAACGTTTTACCAGCAGCAATGTCATCCGGTCAGGGAAGCCTTCGTTCTATTAATGGGCTTCAAAAATTTGAACTTGACGAAAAAAGTCAGTTTGCAACAGCATTTCAACAGATTCCCATACAAAGGATTATGAACACTTGGAAGATGGACAGAGAGAAATCTAAGTTCAGAAATTAAAAAGAAAAAAAAGAAACTCCGCTTTTAAGCAATATGACTGAAGAAAGTATTCATCATATGGGAGCAGAGAAATAAAGGTCTCAGTAATTTTCTCAACATTTTCACAATGAAAATAAGAAATACTCCTTCCTGATGGCTGTGGCTCAGGCAATATGAAAATCTGTATCCATCTTATGACATAAGTTTCCACGTGAAAAAATCTTTCATTCCCCTAATGGCTGTCGCTATTTTCCACGTCAAATCCATACCTCCCCTTACGACAGGACATAGTCATTTTCTCTGAATTTGTCGGAACACTGACTACAGTACACATACTATATAACCTCGCTGATCACAGCGAATCTAGCGCGCATCCCTTACTAAATATAATACTTGGCCAATAACTGAATGTTGGCGATATCAAACAATACTGACGGAAAATCCGCGATGGATGGATATGCCTCATTTGTTTTTTTTTATAAGCGGTATAACTGTGTCTTAGGAAAAGAGATGTAATCGTCTTACAAGCCACCAGATGTTAAAAACACGATCGCAACTGCTGTGTTACTGTCGCCCTGCAGTCTTAGTTCTACAGGGACACACAAGTATCGCTAACGATATCAAATTCAAAAGCTAACAAGCTTTATAAATCGAGGTATGGTATTACTCCCAAATGAAGTGGCCTTCCACACAAATACCGCGACAATGAATATAAACGGTGATCATGGGGTGTGTATTAACAGACTGAAAGTGCGGGTGCACGTCGCCAGTGCTGTAAGCTCGTAATAAATTCAGCGAATTTAGAAAGTAATTCGGCTAAGGCACATGGTATTAGGTCGGTATTTTCAACTCCCTCATGCCTCCGCTACATATTTCTGATGTTAGCAATCAGTATTCGTTAATTCGTTACGCATTCTATCTCATTGCCACGTCACAGGTTCTACGATATATGCTCTGGGTTATAGGTGAGGGAGGATGATGGTTGATTGATAATGATAACATGCAGATGGTGTGCTACGCAACGAAACACTTAAAAAAATGAGTCGCTAGACTAGGTAATAAGAGATGTACAAAATCCTATGATCAATACACTGGCTTTTCACATCTACAGTGTTACACTTTCTGGTAGAAACGCTGTTAAGTCTTTCCATTCAACCACATAACTGTGTTGAATCCTATGGAGACGTCTTTTAATGATTATGATTTCAGCCACTGGTTAGTCATATTTGTAGCACTCTCATATCTCTAAATGAGTCACCCATCTGCTACAGTAAAATCCCAGGGTGGTTTTAGACAGCCCCTATGCATCTTGCAACTACTCCTCAGCCTCTGCCCCACCCTCCCTGCAGCTTTGTCCATGTGATCGTCCCATTTTAAGTCGAAACTGAGCAGTAGTTGGACAACTATATATTTTAAGGTTTTCGGCAACCCGTTGAGAAACAGGGTGAGCTGGATTAATGCAGCAGGATCGTCTCTTTTGACCACTCAGTGGAAATGAGAGCATGTTGTCATAGCTCCACCAACTGTGTACAATGTGTAAGGTCAATGCCAACACATCGCCAGAAACATATTCAGTTGGATGTAGTGACTCCTGAAGCAGCTCACTCTCAAATACAGGGGAAGGCTGTGGTGTATCGGCTGTGGTGTATCCCACAGAAGTGGGTATTTACATCGCATATTGTTTAAATATTCTTGCTTCATCTGCAAAGCTCTCTCTCTCTCTCTCTCTCTCTCTCTCTCTCTGTCTCCCTCTCTCTTTGTGCTGTGGTACTTTTAGTTCCTCTGACATCTTCCAGTTATGTATGTAATAGTATTCCACACATTGCTTAAATATCAGATATAACTCCCAAAACAGTTTGTGTTCGTTGTCAAAGTGTATCTGTGTGCCAGGGATGGGAAGGAGGAAGGTTGTAGGTATTTCCAATGCAACAGAAAGTACACAGTGAGCTGCAGCCCCTGCAGCTACTGCATTGTGGTGCAATGAGTCCCGTGCGTGGCCTCTCTTCCAGTGGATGCAGAGACGCTGGGGTGATGGGATCAATGTTTTGCCTCTTGTGCTTCGGAATACTGGCGGACTTTTATCGAATGATCTACAGTTACAGCACACACATTTATCAGCATCAGTTGCAAATCGTAACTTAGCCACATCTTGCTGGATCTTCATTATCTGTTGATGAAGTATATTTGTCTTCATACATTCACCAAATATCATTCCTTTCCAAGCATCATGCAGCTGGCTCCATAGACACAGTCTCAGCTGCATAACTGCATCTAATCTACCCATTAAACTCCTCCTTCTCTAGCACAGACATCTCATCCATTGAACACATAGTACACACAGTAAACAATTATGTCCATCCTTCCAGTCCAGCAGCCCAGCGCAGACTTAATCCTTTTCCCATCAATTTCCAGACGCGGGGAGGGGAGAAGGGAATGGGTATGGGGGGGGGAAGGGGAGGGGGTGGCACTAGGTTATGGAGATAGCCCAACTGACCTACTTTCAGGCCAAAATTTGAAATTCCCGCCATGACGTCACTGCGATGTTGCCACATCTATAGCCGCCATCTTGGATCCAGCCTCTTGAATAAATTTGGCAACAATACAGAGTGGGGAGACGTGGCTGTTACCCTACCACTCACGAACCATTTTTCCCCCTTCTCATCTGACTCACGTTTGTGCTCCTTCCTCAATTACCTCGCTGGAGACGTGATATTCAACCATAATCTTTCTTAATTTTGGTAAAACACCTCATATATAGAGTGGTCAGCGCAGCACAATGCCATACCAGGCGCCTGCGTTCGATTCCCGGCCAAGTCGGAGATTTGCTCTGCTCGGAGACTGGGTGTTGTGTTGTCTTCATCTTCATTTCAATTTAGTCAACACGTAAGTTGCCGAAGTGGTGTCCACTAAAAGGATTTTCACTGTGCGACCAGTGTATCTGACAAGAGACCCTAGCCACTAGCACATTTCATTTCATTTTCTTTTGATTAACACTCTCCTTGGGTAGTTTTCTTAGTGTGTCACATTACCTCAAGCAGAGACATTACTTCATAAAGTCGGTGGGCTCACTGTATTCTGAAGACAAACGACCTCCGTAAATAAAAAAGTACTCCTTTCGTTACCATATGAATTATGAATGATTTCATTTCATTGAGTTTTTATATACGAAAGGCTGACTTACAAAGCTGAGAGTGCCTTTTCTGATGCAAAACTTAATTTTGAACTCGTTGCTACTTTCATTACAGAAATAAATCTTGTTCACCGCAATTCACTGTGCTTTGCCTTCACAACCGCATGCAAAATCTGTGCGCTCTCACAACACTGCTGTAAAGCTATATTCAGCAATTTGATCCTGGATGCCAGCCGTTTTGTACTGCTTTCTAGATACATATCATGTATCACATAGTATGTTTCTCATATTATATTGAAACGTCCCCTTAAAAAAAGTTAATGAATTGCTGTGCTGATAAACCTCGTACATTATTTGATTTTCAAACAGCTGAGCAGAACTGAACGTACTCAGACATTTCGCTCTTAACTATTCTGATCAACACTAAACTGACACACAATATTTTTAGCGCAGCGCAATCTGACTTTCAATAATCCCTACAAAAGAATGGCCCTGACTAACATTAACCTATACGTTTCACAAATCACTTACCTCACAAAAATCTTCGTTACTCGAACTACTGCAATACAGCGAGCGCCACTACTGCCAGCTAAATAAAAGATTCAAACTACTGAAGGCACTAACTACTGATAGGCATAGTTAGGAAATGAAAGATTTTGATAGAGAACAAACAATGTATTTACCTTAATATTGTTCAAAAGTCATTATACACAGGGTGAGTCACCTAACATTACCGCTGGATATATTTCGTAAACCATATCAAATATTGACGAATCGATTCCACAGACCGAACGTGAGGAGAGGGGATAGTGTAATTGGTTAATACAAACCATACAAAAATGCACGGAAGTATGTTTTTTAACACAAACCTACGTTTTTTTAAATGGAACCCCATTAGTTTTGTTAGCACATCTGAACATATAAACAAATACGTAATCAGTGCCGTTTGTTGCATTGTAAAATATTAATTACATCCGGAGATATTGTAACCTAAAGTTGACGCTTGAGTACCACTCCTCCGCTGTTCGATCGTGTGTATCGGAGAGCACCGAATTACGTAGGGATCCAAAGGGAACGGTGATGGACCTTAAGTACAGAAGAGACTGGAACAGCACATTACTTCCACATGCTAACACCTTTTTATTGGTCTTTTTCACTGACGCACATGTACATTACCATGAGGGGTGAGGTACACGTACACACGTGGTTTCCGTTTTCAATTACGGAGTGGAATAGAGTGTGTCCCGACATGTCAGGCCAATAGATGTTCAATGTGGTGGCCATCATTTGCTGCACACAATTGCAATCTCTGGCGTAATGAATGTCGTACACGCCGCAGTACATCTGGTGTAATGTCGCCGCAGGCTGCCACAATACGTTGTTTCATATCCTCTGGGGTTGTAGGCACATCACGGTACACATTCTCCTTTAACGTACCCCACAGAAAGAAGTCCAGAGGTGTAAGATCAGGAGAACGGGCTGGCCAATTTGTGCGTCCTCCACGTCCTATGAAACGCCCGTCGAACATCCTGTCAAGGGTCAGCCTAGTGTTAATTGCGGAATGTGCAGGTGCACCATCATGTTGATACCACATACGTCGACGCGTTTCCAGTGGGACATTTTCGAGCAACGTTAGCAGATCATTCTGTAGAAACGCGATGTATGTTGCAGCTGTTTGGGTCACTGCAATGAAGTGAGGACCAATGAGGTGGTCGCCAATGATTCCGCACCATACATTTACAGTCTACGGTCGCTGTCGCTCTACCTGTCTGAGCCAGCGAGGATTGTCCACAGACCAGTAACGCACGTTCCGTAGATTCACTGCCCCGTGGTTTGTGAAACCCGCATCATCGGTAAACAGGTAAAATTGCAACGCATTCTCTGTTAATGCCCATTGACAGAATTGCACTCGATGATTAAAGTCATCACCATGTAATTGCTGATGTAGCGACACATGAAACGGGTGAAAGCGGTGACGATGCAGTATGCTCATGACACTACTTTGACTCAGTCCACCGGCTCTCGCAATGTCCCGTGTACTCATGTGTGGGTTCATGGCAACGGCAGCTAACACACCAACTGCACCCGCTTCTCCTGTGACGGGCCTGTTACGGACCCGTTTGCGTGCTACGACCATACCTGTTGCATACAGTTGGCAGTAGATGTTTTGCAATGTGCGGCACGTTGGATGCTCTCTGTCCAAGTACCGTTCTGCATACACCCTGCAGGCTTCAGCTGCATTTCGTCGACACCCGCCATAGATGAGTATCATCTCCGCCTTTTCAGAGTTCGATAACACCATGGTCACAGTTCCTACAACACTACACTATCACAGACGTCTGGTAACACGGTGTACTACAGTTGGTCTGCGTGCGGAGACGAATGCAGAATAACAATAGCAGCAAGCGCTACATGCGGACACTGCGACAGCTAGACCAAATCACAACAGTGCACTACAGCCACACTCGTAATACGGTCGTCATCGTAAACATGTCCCTGCAGATGCTGCTCGCCGACCGTGGCCCGTGTTTGTTATAACACGCAACTGAACGTCGGAGGTTTCAAGCGTCAACTTTAGGTTACAATATCTCCGGATGTAATTAACATTTTACAATGCAACAAACGGCACTGATTACGTATTTGTTTATTTGTTCAGATGTGCTTACAAAACTAACGTGGTTCCATTTAAAAAAACGTATGTTTGTGTTAAAAAACATACTTCCGTGCATTTTTGTATGGTTTGTATTAAACAATTACACTAGCCCCTTTCCTCACGTTCGGTCTGTGGAATCGGTTCGTCAGTATTTGATGTGGTTTACGAAATATATCCAGCGGTAACGTTAGGTGACTCACCCTGTATATATCAGTCCATGATATCCAATATTACAAATTTACTCTTTCTGATGGACACACTTCCAGATCGTCCACTCTCAAAATTCCTCCATCTCTCCCTCCACATCCACCACTGCTGGCGGCTCACCTCCAACTGCGCAACGCTACGCGCTGTTAACAGCCATCTGCCAAACACTACAATAGTAAACAACAATGAAAACCATCCACAGACTGCACAGACCACAGCCAGTGATTTTCGTAAAGAGCGCTACGTGGCGTTACCAACATAAAAACCTAAACAGCCTACTTACAATTTATAGTCTTAGTCATCTAGCTCAGACAACTCAGAACATTTTTTTCTGCAAGCATGATTGCTAACGATCGTCATGTTTCACCTTGCGTTAATTTTCTGCAGAGCGAGTAAGTACTGGGAGTTGAGACACTGAGTGCTGCGTCACGACAAGTTTGTCCCGAGGGACGGACGAAAGGTTGTTACGTTACATTTGTCTTGCCTTCGCTTTCCGAATCATATTCCGCGTGGGGAAGATGGGACGCTGCATTGGAATAGCATTATGTATGCAGTGGATAGCTGGAAGACTCTGGTAGCGCATCAGGTGGTTGCAAAACAAAATAGCAAATACTCGACAGGTAAGTTTACTAGCTTATTGCCCGAAGCTTTGCTCGTGTTTGCGTCTCAATTACAATAAAAATAATTTTATAAACATATATTGGGCCCAATTAACAACCGACGAATTAAAGTGCCGTTTTTTTCTATGCAGTTCTGAGAAATTCGATTTGTCGTGGTGACAGTTAATTAGCTTTTTTTGCTTTACCTCACAAACTGTGACACCTTCTAAACTTTTCACGCTAGTTAAGGCTGTACAAGTATGGTCTTTCTCGAAAGTAGTTTTAACCAATAAGCGATTCTGGTAGCTGTATTCGGAGGTTTTACTTAATTCCGGCTTTTGAGTTCTTTCATAGAAACTTTCACCCTTTAACACACCTTTATTTATTTTCAGCCGAGAATTCAAATACCAGTTCTCATGGATTCAGCTTTAAAATATTTTACTATAGTGAAACACTTTCATAAAAATTTCCATCCTCTATTTCATCCCTTTAGAGCTTGATGTTCCAAAAACACTGTATTACGAATTTCTTTTATTTCCAATCGAGAAGCCACATGCAAATTATCTCGGATTTAGCTTCATAAATGATTTCATAATTAAATATGTCTATCAAATTTTTCATTCCCTGTTTCATTAGGCGTTGAATTTCCAAACCACGTATTTTTTTATTTGTGACCGAAGAACTACATATCAGTTTTCGTACTTCTAGCTTCAAAGTTGTCGTAACAGCAACATTTTAAAAAAAATTTATATTCCACATTTCACTCTCTTAGGTGTGGAATTTCGAAAAACCCCTTCTTAAACGATGCCTACAAATTTCAAGTTTCTGTCAAAAGCGTTTTGGGCTGGGCGATGATGAATCAGTGAGGATTTTCCTTTTGCATATAGAGATTACACAATTTGAACAGTAGGCCTCCGTGGCCACGTCAAGAACGACAAAATGTGACGAAACATTACACATAAGAAAGATGCCTGTCGGAACATTTGAACATACAAGTACAAAATCGTTAACAAATGCAAATGCTGACCAAAACTCCAATCACTTGCTCCACCAGTCTGAAGAAACAAGTCTCAAAACGCTGAATGCGGCACTTACAACAACTGCTACATAGGTTCAAAATAACTGGTGACACTTGGATACGAGGGTTTTTAAACCCTGGATACGACTGTGGACATGCATGTCTCCTTCTCTTATACTAATTAACATACATGTAGTACCTGATTGTTAGCTTTTAAATACTCCAGAAAACTCTGCTGAAAAAGAGATGTAGTCAGTTATAAGCCACTGGGAACAACAAAACATACTGAATCAGCGACTGGAAGAAAGCGCAGGTCGTTCCCATTTTCAAGAAAGGTCATAAATCAGATGCGAATAATTATAGGCCTATTTCGCTTACGTCAATCTGTTGTAGAATAATGGAACATGTTTTGTGTTCTCGTATTATGACGTTCTTAGATAATACAAATCTCCTTCATCATAACCAACATGGATTCCGCAAACAGAGATCATGTGAAACTCAGCTCGCCCTATTTGCCCAAGAAATTCACAGTGCCGTAGACACTGGCGAGCAGATTGATGCCGTATTCCTGGACTTCAGGAAGGCATTTGATACGGTTCCGCACTTACGTTTAGTGAAAAAAATACGAGCTTACGGAATATCGGACCAGGTTTGTGATTGGATTCAGGATTTCCTAGAAGAAAGAACACAACATGTCATTCTTAACGGTTCAAAATCTGCAGATGTAGAGGTAATTTCGGGAGTACCGCAAGGAAGCGTGATAGGACCTTTATTGTTTACAATATACATAAATGACTTAGTTGACAACATCGGTAGCTCCGTGAGGCTATTTGCAGATGACACGGTTGTCTACAAGAAAGTAGCAACATCAGAAGACTCGTACGTACTCCAGGAAGACCTGCAGAGGATTAATGCATGGTGCGACAGCTGGCAGCTTTCCCTAAACGTAGATAAATGTAATATAATGCGCATACATAGGGGCAGAAATCCATTCCAGTACGATTATGCCATAGGTGGTAAATCATTGGAAGCGGTAACGACCGTAAAATACTTAGGAGTTACTATCCGGAGCGATCTGAAGTGGAATGATCACATAAAACAAATAGTGGGAAAAGCAGGCGCCAGGTTGAGATTCATAGGAAGAATTCTAAGAAAATGTGACTCATCGACGAAAGAAGTAGCTTACAAAACGCTTGTTCGTCCGATTCTTGAGTATTGCTCATCAGTATGGGACCCTTACCAGGTTGGATTAATAGAAGAGATAGACATGATCCAGCGAAAAGCAGCGCGATTCGTCATGGGGACATTTAGTCAGCGCGAGAGCGTTACGGAGATGCTGAACAAGCTCCAGTGGCGGACACTTCAAGAAAGGCGTTACGCAATACGGAGAGGTTTATTATCGAAATTACGAGAGAGCACATTCCGGGAAGAGATGGGCAACATATTACTACCGCGCACATATATCTCGCGTAATGATCACAACGAAAAGATCCGAGAAATTAGAGCAAATACGGAGACTTACAAGCAGTCGTTCTTCCCACGCACAATTCGTGAATGGAACAGGGAAGGAGGGATCAGATAGTGGTACAATAAGTACCCTCCGCCACACACCGTAAGGTGGCTCGCGGAGTATAGATGTAGATGTAGATGTAAATCAGCTCATTGAGCGTTGCTCGCTAGTCGACAGCATTTTGTAGTTCTGCATGCCCTCTTATGCCGCTTCTAAAGATTGTGCTTTCGGCAGGACGATGAACCCGCGTAACCAACCAAACAACAACAAAAAATGATCCCGCATGGCGGCAGCCAATCCCACGGCGATCAGCTGAGGCCACCAGGCCGGCGCGCGGCAGCGTTGCGTAACGACGACCTGAGCTCCAGACCGCACGTCTCAGGTGATCCTGTTGGGGGACGGGAGTAAGCCATACGTACCCAGCGAAATCGCGTTCACAGCCAGTGGTGGCATCAAGACACGGTAAAGCTCTCTGAAAACGTCATCAAAGAGTCATTTTTCTCCATTCTGCCACTGTTAATTCGCGTTAACACTTTCGAGGGTCGTCGATAAAGTAACAGACCACAATCTTTTCCTTCAACAGTAAGGGAATTGAACACAATGAAACATACACACAATAAAGAATTATGTTTCTTCTACATTTCCCATTTTTTTCCGTGTAATCTCCTTCCCGTTCTACGGCCTTCCTCCAGCCAGACACGAGGGCGCATATACCCTGTCGGTACCAGTGCTTGTTCAGGTCACGAAGCCATTTCTCCACTGTGCGTATCACCTCTTCGTCATACTTAAAACGTCTTCCACTTGTGGCACCCTTTAACGGCGCAAACAATGAAAGTCTCAGGGAGCTAGGTCAGGACTGTAGGGTGGATGGGGTAACACTGTCCAAACCTGCTTACTGATGTGTTCCGAAGCCCTCAAATTTCTGTAAGATAGTGTGCTATCATGTTGCATCAAACATATCCTGGGTTGCCGTGGCGCCGAAGTCACTGGAAACGCTTCTCGAATTTGATTCACCACCAACCGCCGAGTCGTTATACGCTGATCCTCGCGAATGAGCACATCATCATGTTGCATCTTAGTCAGGTGTAACAGCCGTTAGTGGCCTTCACAAATGCTGCAAACCTCGAAACTCTGCGAACCGACTTCTCGTAACGGCCTCCCCCTCTTTGCCCAGTGACTACCGTACTTCTGACGACACAGATGCTCCATAAATTGCACGCAAACGTTTGTGAATGTTCCCAACAGTTTCTTTCTCCGCAGTGGGAAATTCAATGGCGATACGCTGCTCGTAACCTACATCACTTACATACACCATTTTGAAACATTGCTGCAGCCACGCTATATGTCGGAGGAAACGGAAAATTTGCGCGCTTACTCTGGAAACTTCAGGTAATGGTTACCTAAAGTTTCATATTCTTACTATTGTTGTTGACTGAGGAAAAAATGTTGCGATAATTTCTGGCCGACCCTCGTAATACTAAACTCACCGGACAAAATATTGTTCACCCCCTTATAAGAGCACACTCGTTGCTTTAGAGAACTGTAGATGGTGTAACTTTGGTACCACGTGGCCGTGTGGCTCTCCACTGCTAACGTGAATCACGGCACTGATACGGTTTGCATGTTGCATTGGAATCATCACTGTAAGACGGGTTGGCATGGATGCGTGACAGAATGTAACGTTTTGTCGTGCCAACTGGTTTCAGACGCGACAGTAATTGCTGCTGCCAGTGAAAACACGTCCATCTCGACCAGTTTTGGAGCAAAAAATTGCGAAGGGAGATGTATGTATTAGACATTTCTACTTGATTAATTAGCAAATGGCCATTGCACACAGCGACACACATAGCTTCACGTCTTCCGTGGGCCAAACAACAGAAACTGGACAATCGCTGACTGGGAGCGTGCAGTGTTGTCCGTGAATGACGATTTTGCCTCTTTTTAAACAAGCCAAGTCGTGTAGTGCGCCTACTGCCAAATGTTGCCTTTAACCCATAGCGTGTGGAGGGTATAATTCAGGCCAGAGGTCTTTCTTTGATTTTTGGAGGCGGGTTTTACATACCTTGACCTGGACCCACTTATTCAGATTACCTTTAACATGACCAGGTTGTTCATTTCAGCATTACAGGTGAATAAGTGTTGCCCTTCAAGATGAGTATGCTGTGAATACTCCAATCTTCCAAGATGGCATCAGCCGTGTCCACAGAACCCGGACATACGTTAGTGGTCCGACAAAAACTCACGAACCCTATTGCACTTCAAGTGGCACACTAATTTACCCGATCTTAATCCCATTGAAAATGCTTGGGGCTATTTGGAACAGCGGGTGAAACGTAGCAATCAACATCTCTAATGCTTTGTCAACTACATCTACTTAAACTGGTTATCCCGGTATCAGCTGCCTACTGTACACCCTTCAGTTGAATTCCTTTGGATGGTTTTAAATTGTGATAAGACAGTAATTGCATGAGCTCACCTTGAGATTGGCTTACAGCTGAAAGCGGCCGAGGAAATTAACTAATTTATGAAATTAAAAAGTTTTAATGCCTAAACCTACATTTTTTCCTTATACAATTAACGCACGATAAATAGTTCTGGTTGGTTTCTACAACCATCTTCAGATCGCCCTAAAAAAGAGGTGAATATGCATTTAAAACTATCGTCATTATCTGTAGTCATACGGCTGCATGCATTCGTTTTGTGGGCCAACAACACTATGACATTATGTAGTTACAAACTTCATAGTGAGCGAGCAAGGTTGTAAACCATAATCTGGCACGATGACGGTAATAAAGAAGGCGAGTGGCCAGCTGCATTAGTAATAATTGCAATAAAACCCACTATTTCCAACTGTATAGCAAATATTATAGTGAGAACAGTAAATGCAACGATTACAAAAATTCTCAGCTGTTCCATAGCCAGAATTATAAAGGAGTGACCTAACTTGGCGTATAAAACACTAAACTTCTTAAAATTTCCACACGTTAAAAAATGAAAGTGGGATGCTAGAAGCCCAATCAGCCCTGCACGCCACGTCAAAACTAGTTTAATCATGCCAATGGACAAGTTAACATAGTTCAGTTAGTTTTGACGTGTCGTGCCAGTCTGGTTGGGATTATGGAATTTCACTTTTATTCTTCACCTTGTGCAAATTTTATAAAGATGACTATTTTATACAGAAATCTAGGTCACTCCTTTGTAACTGAGGCTATGCAACACATATTGTTATTACTATAATATCTGCTGTACAGTTACATATAAATGCCTTTTGATGCAATTTTTAATAGTGCAGCTGACCATACGCCTTCTTCATTAGCGTCATCCCGCGAGATTGTGGTTTACAACCTAGCTCACTCACGATGACACTTTTAACTACATAATGTCATAGTCTTGATGGCCCACAATACGTGTGTATGTAACTGCATGACTATAGTTAATGATGATAGCTTTTACTGCATATTCACCGTTATTTTACGATTTGAAAGCTCTGAAGATGGTTGTAAAAAGCAAAAACTAGTTTCCATGGTTTAATTCTGTAAGAAAAAAATCGGTCCAGGCATTAAAAATTTTTTAAATTAAAAAAATTTTATTTAATAAATTACATTAAGCTCGTCGTCTCCTACCTGACAATGTCATGCTTCACTAGAAATAAAAACTCAGGTGGTAATAATTACATCATTCTCCTATAAAACACAAATTTGGTTACACATCAGATGAATTTGCAATTGCGAATAAGGACTACCACCAGCTGTGGAACTGAATGATTACAATGAAAATTTGTCATCAGAATAACACAGGCACTGCAATATCGTATAAATTTGGTTACGTCGTTGATTTATACATCATTATAAAAAGATGTGTCACCAAATGATATTAAAACAAACAAGTAAAACTTTCATAAAAACAAAGCTGAGATTAAATGAATTTTGCTTGACAGAACATGATAATAATGTTAAAAAGGAAAACAGCTCCTAAATTTCTACAAATTCATATTTATTTGGTCATTAACAAGCTTTCGGCTTCTCAGGCCGTCTTCAGGCGTCAACTGAATGCCGCTAACATAGATTAAAATGATGTGTGATTTACACAGATATTATCTGTACAGAAGATACAGAAATTACAGTGTTCACATGAGAAAACGTATCATTTTTTGTCAGATAGAAATAATTATATTAATTAAAAAACGGGAGCAAACAAATTTTTTATGTATCTGAACCAGTACTTAATTCTGCAATTCAAAATTTGTTCGAAATTGTCCATGAAAACTTCACATCATATTTACCTATGTTTGCAACATTCAGTTGTTACCTGAAGATGGCTTTAGAATCCGAAAGCAGGTTCATCACCAAATAAATATAATTTTTCAGAACATTAGGAAGTGTTCTCCTTTTTAATGTTAAGCCTCAGATAATACTGAGAAGTTGAAGTTACACATTCTCACATCTGTAGGCTCTATTACTTTCTGCCACATTAAGTTGCGCCCATTGCTGATCTATACTAAGACAATGAACTAAAGCTACCAAAAGAGTGAGAAGAAGGCCGAATAAAAAGGAAGATGATCGCAACAGGATGAGTCAGCGTCGGGGGGAACACAGGTACTGCCCCGTCATGGTTCCGCCTCTTTGCTTACACTTTGTTAGGTTCGGCCTGCTGCACTCACGCTTCCTTACAATCTTTCTACCTTACCTACCACCACAGTTGCCGACTTTTAAAATTGCTTACTACCTCCCATTTTGTCACTACTTGGGTAAATGAGTGGGTCTATGTAAAGACGACATATTTGTTATATTTCTTTCCACTGCATCCGGCACTCGTCTAAATACTATGTTCCTGTAGGCTATTGTATGGAATGTTCCACATGGCGCTGTGCTGGGTCCTTTCTTGTTCCTAATCGTGATCAGTGACCCGCCCTCAAATGGTTCAAATGGCTCTGAGCACTATGGGACTTAACTGCCGAGGTCATCAGTCCCCTAGAACATAGAACTACTTATACCTAACTAACCTAAGGACATCACACACATCCATGCCCGAGGCAGGATTCGAACCTGCGACAGTAGCGACCATGCGGTTCCAGACTGTAGCGCCTAGAACCTGTCGGCCACACCGGCCGGCAACTCGTCCTCACTTTTTAGAGCCAGTAATGTAACGTATGCAGACAACAGAAGTTTACGTAATGGTAGTATGGTCTTAGTAGCCTTAAACCTGTGCTGAACAAACACTCGCCTAGCATATTATTCGTTTAGAGCGAATGGCTTGTAGGTGAAACTTCCCTCAGATGCTACAATTGAAGTAATGTTTTTGGGGATAAATTAAATAGTAAAATACATTGGCGTCAGTATGTTAAAGGTACGAGGCGTGCTGAAAAGTATGTGTTGTTGTTGTGGTCTTCAGTCCTCAGACTGGTTTGATGCAGCTCTCCATGCTACTCTATCCTGTGCAAGCTTCTTCATCTCCCAGTACGTACTGCAGCCTACATCCTTCTGAATCTGCTTAGTGTATTCATCTCTTGGTCTCCCTCTACGATTTTTACCCTCCACGCTGCCCTCCAATACTAAATTGGTGATCCCTTGATGCCTCAGAACATGTCCTACCAACCGATCCCTCTATCTAGCCAAGTTGTGCCACAAACTCCAACCCAATCCTATTCAATACCTCCTCATTAGTTATGTGATCTGCCCATCTAATCTTCAGCATTCTTCTGTAGCACCACATTTCGAAAGCTTCTATTCTCTTCTTGTCCAAACTATTTATCGTCCATGTTTCACTTCAATACATGGCTACACTCCATACAAATACTTTCAGAAACGACTTCCTGAAACTTAAATCTATACTCGATGTTAACAAATTTCTCTTCTTCAGAAACGCTTTCCTTGCCATTGCTAGTCTACATTTTATATCCTCTCTACTTCGACCATCATCAGTTATTTTGCTCCCCAAATAGCAAAACTCCTTTACTACTTTAAGTGTCTCATTTCCTAATCTAATTTCCTCAGCATCACCCGACTTAATTCGACTACATTCCATTAGCCTCGTTTTGCTTTTGTTGATGTTCATCTTATATCCTCCTTTCAAGACACTGTCCATTCCGTTCAACTGCTCTTCCAAGTCCTTTGCTGTCTCTGACAGAATTACACTGTCATCGGAGAACCTCAAAGTTTTTATTTCTTCTCCATGGATTTTAATACCTACTCCGAATTTTTCTTTTGTTTCCTTTACTGCTTGCTCAATATACAGATTGAATAACATTGGGGAGAGGTTACAACCCTGTCTCACTCCCTTCTCAAGCACTGCTTCCCTTTCACGCCCCTCGACTCTTATAACTGCCATCTGGTTTCTGTACAAATTGTAAATACCCTTTCGCTCCCTGTATTTTTGTATCCGAATTTTTTATCTGGAAATTCTTACACCTTTTTAAATAGATCAAACGTTATTAACATTCTACATATATATTCTTCATGTCTACATATTTATTTATCAATAATCATTTCAGCGACGGATACATTTCTCCCAACGAGTGACCAGATTGTTGATACCGTCACTGCAGAATATTTGGCTTTGTTGACGGAGCCACGACCTCACCACTGCTTGCACTGCTTCATCACTATGAAAGTGAAGTTCTGAAAGGTGTTCTTTGAGTTGTTCTCGCTCCCCGCGGCCGGGTTCCCGGGTTCGATTTCCGGCGGGGTCAGAGATTTTCTCTGCCTCGTGATGACTGAGTGTTGTGTGCTGTCCTTAGGTTAGTTAGGTTTAAGTAGTTCTAAGTTCTAGGGGACTGATGACCATCGATGTTAAGTCCCATAGTGCTCAGAGCCATTTGAACCATTTTTTTTTTTTTTGTTCTTTGAGTTTCGGAAACAGATGCAAATCGGATGGGGTGAATTCGGGACCATATAGAGGATCATCGATGACAGTGAACCCAATGCGGCAGATTGTTGCAACGTAGCGTTATTGTGTTGTCTGGAATTTTCATGTTGTGGGAGAGGGTGTTCCATTCGAGGACAAACTCCTCGAACTCGAAACACGATTACAGAACGCTATTTCTCACGCACCGACATAGTTACGTTACAGACAACCATGTTACACCCAAGAATTAGGAACCCTCTAGCCGCAGAGGACTGCATATACGTAGACACGAAAAATAAAGATGTAGAATGTTAACAGCATCTGTTCTATTTAAAGAACCTTATGAATTTTCACATAAAAAATTCGGAGGCATTACTTTCCAGCACTCCTTGATGTTAGCAATAAGTTGTTTAGAGTAATTTTTTGAGGCTATTTATGGGCTGTATGCCTGAAATGTTTATTAGACCATCGAATTTTTAAGTATTCCAAAGCATTATATCGTGTAATATTTTTTAGTGGGGAAACTCTTGTTCTATGCATGGCTTCTGACGAAAAATATTAGGTTTCTTCATATAAAGCACACTGTAAAGCGCTTATGAACGAACAACCATGATGTTAATAAACATATATATGTACTATATTTTAATTTATAAGTTACTAGAAGCAAAACGTAGAGAAAATGCACATTTGTTATAACACCAGAAGCAATAGATGTATTTCTACTCTATACCATAGGCTGCCAAAACCAGTTAACTTTTATGACTTCGTGGGGCACAAATTATTAAACAATATTTCGCAAACTGTACAAGATCTACCTGAACCGCTTTCAAACAAAAACTGCATGACTGGTTAGTTGCTCAGCCATTCTACGATGTAAATTAATTCATTCAGTTTAATATGATATTATAATAGTAATAGATATTGTTTTGTACTTTTGAATTCTCATTTGCACTGTAATGTGTATGTCAAGTCGTCTATTGTTGAAACGGCCTAACGTCAATAAAATTATTGCTATTTTTATTGTGAGTCAGTTAGCACTTATCTACATTTTTGACGACGATTATGATTTCCCTTGTGCTTTCTCTTGGTCATAAAAAATTCTTTTAGCTTCTATTGCCTACTTATCACACACTTATCATTAATCATTGCATTAGGTAGCTGCCTACTTGCGTGCAGCTTCCCATTTCCGGGCCGACACCTTGGTCCCTGATCGATCAACCGCAGTCCACGACACAGAGAATTTGTTTCCAGAGCTAGGTCGCTTGCAAGGTAATTACGCTCCACAGCGTCCCAAACATTTTCACTAGAACTGAGGTCAGAATAACTGAAGATGCAAGATAGCTCCATCGTATTTCTCAACCATTGTGACAGAATTTGGTGGTAGCATTGTATTGCACTTTCTGCAGGGCCCTGAACGCGAACAAATGAATGTGCTTGATCCGTTACTTGGCTCCTGTTTGGCTTACCCGTGAGAGACGGCTGCAGGCCCAGTTTCATCCCTCACACGGTAATACCTCTTCCGCCAGCTTAATTTTTTTTTTCTTTTGTCAAGTGCGCTGCATCGAATCAGTCGAGTCTGGGACGGTGGATTCTGCACCGCGTAGCGACGAAGTGGCTCTGGATGGCACGCTTACGCGCCGGCTGTCATCGTCCAGCGTTTGGCTGAGGAGTGGGATGCTGCGGTGCGGCGCGGCTATATACTCCAGCATGAAGACACTTTCTCTGTGATTTCTTTGAAGTAAAAGTCACTGAACGTTACATTTTGACTGGCTATACTTCGCATTTCGACGACGGCGCAAAAGCAAATTTAAGTGAGGACAGTTTATTTATTTTCAACTTTTAACTAAATAGTCGTAATAGAGCATATAGAAAAATATATTTAACTTTTTTGTAGCAAATTCCATTAGAAATTCACAACGTCTTATCTGAATGAAAACGGAACGAGCCTGTAGTGATGTCATATGAATGAAATACGGATGGCAAGATGTCTATTATGCAGCTATGTTCATGCAGAACTTTAATTGAATCCAGTATTTATTGCGTAATTGAGCAACCGGATTAATAGTGCACATACATCACCTCACCTTTTATACAGGGTGTATCAAAAAGAATCATCCAATTCTAAAAAACTCATAACTATTATGTTATTTGAGATGTGTGTGTGAACAACGTACTGTTGGAAAGAGCAAACTCTCGAGTTTTATGTGGTTCCCGCCAGGTAGCAGCAATATGCTCCCACTTCAGTTCTAGTAAAAATGGTGTCGGGGCAACAGAAAGCGTTTTGTGTTCTATGTTTTGCACAGTGCGGGGCCGTCTCCGAGTGCCTGACAAACGCATCGAACGCATCCACCATAGTTTCACAAGGAGTCCGCAGAAATCCATTCGCCGTGCAGCTCGACAGCTCAACATATCCCCGATGTCCATTTGACGTGTGTTGCGTCGATGCTTACACATGACATCATACAAAATTCAACTACTGCAAGCGGGAATTTTTAAATGAAAGGGTTACTGAATGATGGATCGGTCGCACTGGACCAAATGATTCAGCTTTACATTACTGGCGTCCAAGGTCACCAGATCTGACTGTATGTGATTATTTCTTGTGGGGGTTTATGAAAGACTCCGTTTATGCGCCTCTGCTGCCAACAGCAATGAATGAACTGAGACATCGCATAACAGCAACTGTGGAAGCTGTTACTCAAGACATGCTCGTTGCAGTCTGGGAACAATCTGTATACTGCACTGACATATGCCATGTGTCTCAAGGGGGCATATTGAACACCTGCGAAAAGGCATGAAAAAAACTTTTTGAGTTTCCCATTATCAAAAAACAAAGTTCATTACATATGTTTATGGGTTTCAAAAATATGAATGTGGCAAATTGGATGATTCTTTTTGATACATCACCATTTTCTTGGGCATTTTGTCCCACTTCAATGCAGGGTCGGCTCTGTTACTATGGATGGATTTGGCGATATTAATGTCAGAGGGTGGCTGGATGCCCTTCCTGTCACCACCCCATACCCCCAGGATGAAATTACTGCACCTCAGCAGTCTGCATCTAGTGTAAGCCATGAAAAAGTGTGATCGTTGTCAAATGTCTGCGAGTCGTGTAAATGAGCTGGGACATGGGGACCAGCCTGGTATTCACCTAGTGGGATGTGGAAAACCGCCTAAAAGCCACATCCAGGCTGGCCATTACGCCAGCCCTCGTCGTTAATCCGCCGAGCGGATTCGATCAGGGACCGGAGCGCCTACCCGAGTCCAGGAAGCAGTGCATTAGTGCCCTCAGCTAACCTGGTGGGTCTGATTCTCTTTTATACACCCTGTATATTAGTTTGTATCGCATCGGCATGACGATGCACACAAGCATTTAAGATACCTCTATAGCCCTGCGCAATCGCAGCTCTACTACGGGACACGCGATAATGATGCTGATGAATTTAGGTGCTCAACAGCATGGGCACTAGTGCCCTTAGTGTATATCAACACATAAATCTCGTGGTTTGAGAGACGTCTGTTCTCATAAGCGAAATTGCTGCAACAAATTAGCAGATATTTCTTCAGAACTTCTGACTATGTCGAAACAAACATATGGGTTTGTATGTATTGGACTTACACAGAGGTTTCATCGTATGTATTACAATACAACAATAGTTTTAAAAACGTCTTTGTGACATATTGCCTTTTATATGAATGCCTGGCTACTTTAAATAAAATTAACAGTGGCTGAATCATCGATTCTGTCCAAGACTTCAGATAGGAGGACTGATAAGTCACAAAATTTTAAAATATATGTTACCCTGTTGCCGTTGTCAGATAGGTTGTTTGCTGGACAGCGTCCAGGCAACTAGAGACTTGGACTTAGTTCGGTATGTGTGATTAAACCATATATTGTATCGATATTGGTAGGCCAAAAGCTGTGATTGGTCATCATTCAACTGGAGAAGGAAACGTCATGTCTCTGCATAATGTACTATTCGTAACGTATGGAGAACGATACAGTTAACCTTCTCCAATATAATAATGCTTCATACGTAGTTTTAATTTTCTATATCTTCATCCACATCTATTCTCTGCAAGCCACCTTATGGTAGCTTCTGAGTTGATGAGAGCCAGTCATTGTCTTAGAAACTCACGCATTCTAGCCGTTCACTCGTACCAATTATCATGAACTACCTGTTGCGTTTACGATTTAAATGCAAGATAATCTAGCCCGTAGAGACATGCCTGAAAACGCAGAAGTCCACAGTTGTCTCTGTACGTGTGAAGAGGCCTGCGTTTGGTCGCGGCCATCCCATATTTCATCTTTATCATTGTAGCTCTTTTTATACAAGTGAAGAACTACTTTTTTTTTATTGAAGGAAGTCGCAAGGTACTATGTTACGTCACACGGTATAGCTCTGAGTCCTACGCATAGAGTAAGAACGGCAAATGTCCTTGGATTATTTTCATGTTGAATATTTCAGTTTCATGGGCCTGTTTACCAAAATAATGAAGTATCCAGATATTTGAAATGGTGTTCTTCCTTGGAGTACTTCTGTACTAGTCTTTTATTAACGAGCAGTAGAATGACATACTTGGGAAGCCAGATTGAAAGTGATCGACCCCCATACGCAGGTCAGGAGAAGCAGAGAAATGATTAGACAGAGTTTTGTGAAGCAGCTGAGCTTCCAGGTAGTAACGGGAGGGGGACCGACAATATCTTCGGCATCCACCCACCCACACACCGCGTCGCTGGGACAGAAAACGGGAGGCCGCATTCCATCCCGATTACGCCTCCCGCGACGCGAAAGGTTACGCACAAACATCCTTGACTAAGGAACGCAGCTGGTGAGGCACCTCTTTCCCGCGCTACTCCTTGCGCCGCAGCATCGCAAGTGGCCGTACCGCGGGCAGGTAGAGGCGGCAGCGGCCGTCTGATTGGCAGAGAAAACAGCCGCCGGCTGCCTCAGCCCGGTGGTGGGGGTAGGGACCGGCACCTCCGCGGAGGCTCGGTTCGCCGTCTCGCGGTGCGTCGAAGTCTCCAAGCCAGTTGCGAGCGACACGTCACGGTGGGTGGTAGTTGTGCGTTTTCTTTGTGACCTGCGGTGTAGCGCTGTGTGTTTGTGCGGCCGACGAACGATTGACATTGATGTCTGTAGCCTACAGGATCTATTTGTGACAGAAAGGTGAGTTACAAAAACAAATTACTTCCCAGTCGTGACCAATACGTGTTCGATGAATTTATGGTACCAAGAATTGACATGCATTTAACGTCATGTATGACTGTCTTGTTAATCTGTATGAGACTTTTACATAAGGTGTGCAGTGTAATTTTCACCGAGAGGCCTTTTACGTTACGTCAAAATTCAATACGGAATAAACCTTCGAACCGTTCATCAACTCACAGACTGCTTTGACCACAGTGGTATTTCTGATACTAACCCCGACATCTGAGTCAGCTTAAGAACCTCTTATTGGAAGGTATACAATATAATGTGGAATCCGGATTGGACCTGGCAGATTTGAAACACACATTTTGGGGCAAAAAGATACATTAGCTATTAGAACAAACCTGAGATCTCTGATAAGCTTGAACGGAGAAGGTAGGGATTACTCGCATGGCATTTAAGTAGCTGAGTCAGCAAGGCACACCCATGATTTTCCAAAACATTTTCTACATAAATATTCCTATTAAATATAAAGCAGCAATTAGTCTGTTTTTCTGTTTGATGTCAGCCTTCATCTCTTAATCTCTTGTACTAATCCTTTTCTCCTCACATATTTATAGCATCCAGCTTCTTCAATAGACTGTTTTACACGTTTGCGTATTTATCTGGCATTATAAGTTTTTCGCTCTATCACTCCTTCCAGGTGAACCATCCCAGGACGCGTTATCGGGTACCGGGCTATTATTGGGGAAGACACAGCCTCAAATCCTCTTTCGGGTTTTGGATCTACCTTTTTCCATGGTTTCCCTGTAACTTCCGCATAGGAATATCGCCATGGTTCCTTAAAATAAAAGACGTCAAACAATTCGCAATTTTGTCACAATGTAGCCTCAGCTTCGGCCAAGACAACGTCTGTTGACGAGATCGCAAGTGGCTTTAAGAAAGCTATCTCACGACAGAATATGTATTTCAAGAAAAAACAGAAATGGTTTATTTTTCTACTCACATCATACTCAATTTGTACTGCAGTCTCAATATTCAACAACGTCCAGAGTGGATGAGAAAAATTTCCAACTTTCCTTCAGTTTCTTGTTCAAGTCTTTTTATAAGGTGGGGTTTTGTCATATTCTCCTGGGGTAACGAACTATCATTTGCATTTATGTATACCACGTGGACCCTCCTTGCGCTGTTACCAACATGTTTCTGGAGTTCCTCAGTTATGCACTATTTCGGAGCATGGCATTTGCTATGACAATTCTTGTTCTGTTATTGGGCTTCTGTGGCTTTACAATTTACTCAGAAATGAAAACAAGTTCCAACTAAACCATGCCTAGGTCGTATAGAATAACACACTGAAAAATTTTTGTGCCCATATATACATGTGTATTCATTCTGCATTCAAACAAAGTTCTATTTCTTCTTCCTTGTTCAGAATTTAAAACCACTAATACCAAACTGAGTTCTGTACCTGAAGATGAAGTTATATTATACTAAAATTCAAAATTTCTCTTTACAGTCGTTCAAAACACAATTTTTGTAGCCGTATAATTTAAATGTCTCAAATAAACATCTGCGTATTTCGTTTAATTAGCTATCGATGGACTTCTGGTTAGGATATGTGCAGCAATTTGTCCATAATGGTAGGTTAACAGTCGCTCAGTCTCGTTACTATCATAGTTAGTTCCGCGTGATGGGTGGTGAATTACGTACGTCCGATAACTGTGATTTACGCCTGGTTCGTTCATTTAGCGGAAGCAGTTGTGCAATTCTAAGACTTTAACTGAACACTGATGCGTGACTTAATCTAATCATGATAATGGTGGTTGAATGAACCACTGTAAGATCTGGGCAATTCTACCAAGATCGTCTAGGTACATTACGGTGACTCTCAGAACAGAGTCTTCCTCTACAGTATTGATATACTTTCTACTGTCTAGTTATTTAATGGTTACGTCCATCCCTTACACCATACAAGAAATCTACGTGTGGAAGCTATATCCGTTGTCCTCTCTCTGCCTTGTTGCGGCCACTTGTGACTCAGCAAACTGAAACAATTGCCGGCCTGTGTGGCCGAGCGGTTCTAGGCGGTTCAGTCTGGAACCGCGTGACCGCTACGGTCGCAGGTTCGAATCCTGCCTCGGGCATGGATGTGTGTGATGTCCTTAGGTTAGTTAGGTTTAAGTAGTTCTAAGTTCTAGGGGACTGATGACATCAGATGTTGAGTCCCATAGTGCTGAGAGCCATTCGAACCATTTTTTGAAACAATTATCTGCGTCATAAACGATAAGAAAAAGAGTCTGACAATGATAGTTCTTTGAGTCTGTCTTCTTTAATTGAGCCTTTGTTACCATGTGAATTGTGCCAGGATGTCTCACATTAAATGAACAGTTTTATTTTAATTCTTACTGACAGAATTACTTACTTCTACGTACGATACTCGAGTATTACTCATCAGTATGGGGCCGTTGCAAGGTATGATTGATACAGGAAATACGAACGATACAAAGAAGAGTTGAATATTTCGTCACAGTATCGTCCAGTATGCGTGACGGCGTCACGGAATTGCTCATCCAACTCCAGTGCAAGACGCTACAAAAGAAGCGTTGTGCAGCACGGTGTGGTTTACTGATAAAATTTCGAGAGCGTTCGTTCGCACAACAGTCAAGCAGTGTGTTGCTTCCTGCTAACTGTATTTCTCGAAGACATCGTAAATGTAAAATTAGAGAGGGATTCGAGTTTACACGGAGGCATCCCAACAATCGGTCTTCCCGTGGACCTTTCGCAACTGGAACAGGAAAGGAGGAAGTGGGACTGGTAGACTAAGTAACATCCGCTACACACCGTAAGGTGGCTTTCGGAATTTATATGTTGGGGCACCTATTTTTGTCAGAAAGCATAAACAAACTTTTAATATCATATTTAGTAGTGCTGTATACAAAACATGTGTAATGCTGCAATTTGGAATGAAAATAGGCCGAAAACACCAGTGTCACAGACATGAGTACCTGTCAAATGCGCATGCACACGACTCTTTTAATGTAAGTACAAAACACGAAAATCCAACCACCGACAATGTTTTAAAGCAATGGATTTAAACGTGTATAAATCCGCATTTTAATCTCATTTTAAGTTGTCACTAGACAGATTTAAAATATTCTAAGTAATTAAAGGTTACCTAGCCACACCATTGCTATACATGTGGAATAGACACAGCTGTTGACGTGTGCATTCCACTTGCGACGTGAGGCCCAACCACTGTGAGGTAGGCTTCCCCGCGCTACACCCCTGAGCAGCCTGGGCTGCCTCAGCCGGTGCAACGGCCTAAATACGCGCCTGCCGTTCCGCGAAAAACCAGCCGTTGAGGGCGACGACGTTCCAGCCGGAAACACACTAACCTTCTTGCGTCGCCCGCTGGCCAGCTGCCTCTCTTCGACGGTGATACAGGCACATAGGCATCCGCAAGCGGGAGGGAGGGTGGGAGGCGGAGAGGAGCACTTGACTCCTCATGGACTATGTTACAGACTTTTTATTTATTTCAGAATTCTTAGGTATTTCTAGAAATGATTGTCTGTGATTCTACTGAACCGCAGAGTTACCATTGCCGAATACAATAGGAAACAGACTGGCTCTAGTGAACAATCAAATTGTTGTTATGTTGCTCACGGAAAATTAAACTGGTTTCTTGTTATGGCGGCGGTTTCGGCATTGTTGGGGAGGGTGACGTGTGAGAACCTTTACAGAACATATCCGAAACAGAGTGCCCGATCTTTTCTCTTTTGTTTCCTTGTATGGCCATTATGAGTTACAGAAAGGAACAGTTCCAACACCTAGCCCTGCACAGGCACAGTTGCATTATACCTACCAGACACGCATCCCCAGTTCCCACAAGAATAACCCTTTCGCCTACTGCACGTCTTAATCTCAACAGTAGATTTGCATTTGATCCGTCAAGTCTTGCTGGGACTTCATTCAGTTCTACACAGTGTAGCGACTGTAGTAGAGTGCGAAAAACGCGTCATGCTATGCCGTAGGTGTATTCACCTATACTTCATCTGTGGATCCAGACACAGAAGAATTGCCAATTTCTGTGCTGTGAGAGAGGTAAAAATGCTGAAATACCAAGATCTAAAAGATGTCTGTGTCCAGTTGCCATGGTTGCACAGTACCGTGCCAAACCAGAGAGACAAGGGACTTACGGTGTTAAAGAGCTCATTCTACTTAACAATGTGATGGTTTTTTCGAAGGTTTCCTACACCCATAGCCATATTAATAATTTAAAAAGATCTAATTTGAAAATACTAATGAAATTTGCATACATTTAGGGTGTAATAGAAACATACCTCCATGAAACTATTGACTGTGTAACTATCAAACGTTTCGCCCATTGCCATTCATTTTTATTTCTTGGGGCCCCACATGTTCTCAAATTCAAGTAATTTTTGCTACTGCCCATGTAGAAGCTTGCTGTGACTAAGATTTAACAATATCCTAGATGTAAGGACAACTTGTAACATGATTGTACTTGACTTCCAAAAATTACAGAAACGTCTAAGAAAATTTCACAAAATCCGTTACAGTAATGGCGACAGGGCGTAGTAATTTACATATCCTATAAAAACTGCGACAGGCTATGTTATGTTAAAAACTGGTCTGGATCATCCTCTAAATTTTATGTAATGTAAACTACGGAGTTATGCTTCAGCAGTTAAATATTCGGAACAGACCGTAAAAGTTTCGGCGTATTGAGTCGGTTGAAGACGTTTAGGAATTTTAAAATATGCAGATGAGGACAAAATTTTGCTGATAAAGGGCTGGAGTTGCCCATGAGGATGCGTTTTCTTTTCTCTGTGCAGAACTCTACTTAAATGCCATCGGTTTGGACATAAGAGGCCGCAGAATATAGGCAGTTTCTGCCCTGAAAGCTTACAGTCAGAAGAAATTCCCTTAAGTTTGCCTGAAATTTTCCTGGTTCAATACTTATCAAAAACTGACATCGAGCGTGATACCGGGATATGTGATACGGAAACACTGTTCGTTATACAGGGTGTAACAGATACAAGGGCAGATATTTTTTTATATTTGGTGCTTTAATATGTACGTACATCAGTGTGTTGGTCGTCTTTTCTCTGCGTCGAACAGTCTTCCCGCAAACACATCGCACGACTTACTACCTGATGTTTTCTGCGCGGTCATAACTGCACTACGAAGCGGACTATGCCTGTCAGTAAAGACTAACCGTTTTGCGTCCATGCATCAACATTTGATCGTCAGACCTGCTACCTATGGGAAAATAAGCAGTAATCCACATGTACTTGGAGGTACTAACCATTCTAAAAACATACGAATTGTAATAGTTATAATTATTGGCCTGCAAATGACGTAAGTGCTGATGTAATGTTGTTCAGTACACTGCCCTCAGTCACTAATAGAAATATCTGCACTTATCCCCTTTATATCATAATATAAAACTGTGGATAAAGTACCTGCTCGATGGCAATATTGGCAACTAGCCGTTAACGTCAAAAGAAATGTAAAGTTGTGCACTTCACCCAACGTAATATTTTGCAGTCGCCTATGATGGTCGATTAACGACTCACAACTGGAGTTAACCACGTTACCAAGATACCTAAGAGTAACAATCGGTAGATATATTATGTGGAATGATCACATAGATTCTGTTGAAGCGAAAGCAAACAGCAGGCTACAGTTGTTTGGTTAAATACTGGAAAACTGCAGTTTGTGTACAAAAGATTACGTAGATGACATTTGCCCTGTTTATAGTGAAATACTGCTCAATTGCGACAGATCAGCATCAAGTCGAATTAATGAAGGACGTGGAGGACCTGCGAAGGAGGGCAGTGCAGATGTTTATAAGTATGGTTTCTCACGGGATAGTTACAGAAATATTGGAAAATCTCAACGGGCAGATTCTTGAATAAAGACGATTGCTACTGAGAAAATTAGATTCTAAAAGTTGCGCAGTTCCATTTTCACAATGGGAGCTATGAATATTTTGTACTCTCTTATGAGTAAATGACTGACAAAGAAGTCCAGGAACTTGTAACCACATTGAAAACGGACTTCCATACCGTACAGCTGATCTCTTACTCCTCGAAAGTCACAATGCACACGGGAATGTGTGACAGTGTTTGTTGTATTATGGTTCTTATTCCATCTAATCTCCAGTACAGCCACAAGACAATCGTTTACGCATAAAATGCCACATTATTCGAGATTTTAACAGACGCAGTATGCGAGGCAGTAGGATGTTAACTACGAGCAGGTGAAGTCTTAAGTGTTGGGATGAACTTCACATAGACGTTTTTACATGCAATCGGAATCGATAGCTCCTTACTTTTCTGGACGTAGCTGTTGCTTGGCCGTGACATTTCTCACCAGTTCCGCAGCAGAAATGCGGAAGTACGCAATTATTTTCTACCGTCGCAGTTCGTTACCGTTTCTGCTTGCGGTACGCATTGTAGGAATAACCTGTTTGTCAGAGATTTTAATGTATACTGGCGACTCACACTGGTCCATTACTGAACATGAGGCGGCATATCCCAACACGTCAAGGCGTTGTAGTGCAAAATGTGAGGAGAAACACAATTTTTACCGCTTTAAATTTCTTGCTGGCTGCATACTGCATCTAGTACGCGAAAGTACGAGTGCAGGAGGCCGCTTTGGGTATCTTATACGAGGGTAGCGTCTCTTCGCTATACCGTTAGGTGAAAATTCACTACAGACGTATGAGATTACTGAAGTTCAGTTTCCAAGTGCAAAAGCAGTATTACCCAAAAGGAAGAAAAATTGGGATTTAACAGAGCATTGCTGATGAAGTGTTCAAAGGCAGTGTATCTATATCTCCAGCTATTTTCCGCAAACCGTCTCAACTATATGTGGCAGGATACTTCGAATACCATGATGATATCCGTCGTTTGCTGTTCCATTCTCGAACTGTCCACAGGAAGAATGACTGTAGGCAAGCTGCCGCATCACCTACAATTTCTGTCATTTTACCTTCACGTCGCTATATGTGAGAGGAAGTAACGGACTTGGTTTATATCATATTGGGGAAGTAAATCAAACGTGTCGTTTACAAAGGAACACTAACGGCTTTCGCCTTAAAGCCAATAACTTCACTACACGGTAGCACTGGCAATGTTACCGATGACAGTGCCACTAAAGCGTAGTTACTAAATACGGTTTCCCGAATTTCCTTTACCAAGGAAGACGAATTAAATATTCCAGAATGCGAATCAATAACAGCCGCCAAAATGACTAATTTAGAAGTAAATATCCTCGGTGTAGCGCAATAGCTTCAATCACTTAATAAAGGCAAGTCTTCCGGTCTAGGTTTCGTACCAGTTAGGTTCCTTTCAATGTATGTTGGTGTAACAGCTCCATACTTAGCAGTCATATGCATTCCTCGTTCGACGAAAGATCCGTACCTAAAGACTAGAAAGTTGAAAAGGTCCCACCAATACACGAGAAAGGAAATAGAAGTAATCCGCAGTATTACAGACCCATAGAACTGACGTCGATTTGCAGTAGGATTTTGGAACATATATGTGTTCGAACTTTATGAATTACCTCGGAGAAATGATGTATTGACACACAGTCAACACGGATTCAGGAAATATTGTCCTTGTGAAAACAACTGGCTTTTTATTCATATGAAGTAATGAGTGCTGTCGACAGGAGCTCTCAAGTTAATTCCATATTTCTAGATTTTCAGAACAGTTTTGACATCATTCCTCGCAAGCGGCTTCCAATCAAACTACATCCCTGTGGAGTATCGTCTCAGTTGTGCGAATGGATTCGTGATTTCCAGTCAGAAAGGTCACAGTTCTTAGTAACTGACGGGAAGTCATTGAGTAAAAAAGAAGTGTTATAGGCCCTACACTACTCCTAATCTATATAAACGATTTTGGAGACAACCTAAGCAGCCCTCTTAGATTGTTTGCACATGATGCTGTCGTTTACCGTCTAAGTCATCATAAGATCAAAACTAACTGAAAATCATTTAGAGAAGATATCTGTATGATGCAAGAAGTGGCAATTCACGATAAACAATAAAAGTTTGAAGTCATCCACATTAATACTAAAAGAAATATGTTAAATTTTGGTTAGTTTGTTGTTTAGTTATATGTTTCACAGCGTTTTTAACAGATTATCAGTTTTAAAGTAGAAATTCGTCCATGGAGTAGGAGTTGTCCAGGAGAAATGAGTTTAGGTCGGATTTAGAACTTGCTTTGCTACATGTCAGATGTTTTATGGTAGTGGGCAAATATTGCAGTTTTTTGTTGCTGCATATTGAACTCCTTTCTGATCCACAGACAGCTTTAATAATGAGTAACAATGGTCATTTTTTCCTCTAGTGTTGTAGGTGTGGATATCACTATTCTTCTCAAATTTTGAATCTTTTATGAGGAAGTTCATTAGCGAATATGTATATTGTGAGGTGCAGTTAAATGTCCAACTCCTTGAAGAGGTACCTACATGACGACCGAGAATGAACACCACATATTATCCTTCCTGCTCACTTTTGCGCAATCATTATTTTCATTCTAAGCGATGAGCAACCCAAGAAAATTATTCCATAATACTGTTACACGATAAATTAAACAAATATAAAGGCTGTTAACGCAGCTGAATACCTAGGGATTACAATTACTAACATGTTTAATTATAACGATGATGTAGAAAATGTTGTGAACAAGGCGGAATAAAGACTGCGTTTTGGTGGCAGAAGACTTAGAAGACGCAATAAATCTAATAAAGAAACTGTACATGACTCTTGTACGTCTCCTTTTGGAGAACTGCTGCGCAGTACTGGATCGTTACAAGATAGTACTGACGGAGGACATCGAAAAAATTCAGAGAAGGGCAGCTGGTTTTGCATTCTGGCGAAACAGAAGAGAGCGTGTCACATATATGACACGCGAGTTGAGCGGCAGTCATTAAAACAAAAGCGTTTTTCGTTCCGGCGAGCTTTCGCCTCCGAATGCGGAATTATTCTGTCGATACCCACCTACATAGCGAAAAATGATCATCGTAATAAAATAGGAGAAATCAGAACTCGCATGGAAAACATTTAAGTGTTCGCTTTTCTCGCACGCTAAACAAGAGTGGAAAGTGTGAATTACTAGGTAGTCTTGGAGATATTTTATGGAATATCTACATACGGTGTGCCTAACGGTAATCTAAACACCATTTATCCCGATTGTTGCAGCAGCTTCATCGCTTCATTCGTTTCAGGTATACTTTTAAAATAGCTATAGGCTTTCACGTCTTCAGGAACTTCCTTTGGCAGTTACATGGTGAACAGAATCACCGATACATAGCGGAGCAGCAAGAGGAAACCCTAAAGAAATACACCTCGCACATTGTATCACATGTAAACAGAATGTGAATGCGTGAACTAGTATTCGTGCAGACACACGCCTAAAAACTGAAGGACAGCTGCACGCAAAAGGAGTGGTTCGTGCGCTTCTAGCGCGCGGTTAACCTCGGCGAACGATTAATGGCTACAGACTTGGCGACGCGAATGGTCACACAAGAATCTATCATTCGGCTTCTGCCGCAGAAGGAAGAAAACAGCGATGAACTTCCCCGGGAGAGAAAGCGATCAGCGGTTAGCATCGTAAGTTGACTGAGGGAGAAGAAGAAGTCGTAGCTGTTCTTCACTATCTGATGTTAGTTGCAGTGTACGCATTTAATAATGAAGTACATCCTTGGTAATCACTGTTTACGATAAAACATAAATAAATAATACCAAACATATGCAAAGTTAGAGACTGGTTTCTTATGCAACAACGTTGAAACGTCCTTGGCAGCTGATTTATTACACATTGCAAATAACACTATAATGAATAAAGGTCTTAGAGGTTCCCATGATGAACAGTTTCACATTTCGGTAGTGTATTATCGACAGTTTTATGCATTATGAAGCGAAGGTCATCATTCAGATCAATCATCATCTGAGCATGGAGTGGGTCAGCAAAGAAACTGGTAACGAAAATTACACTTTTACCGCTACTGTGATCCATTTTCATGCGCTGTCATGTGATATACTTAATTACTGAAGCAAATTTTCTCTCTTTTCTAAACGTGACGTTTCATGCGTGTTTTTCAATCTCTTGGACGAATGTGGTGAATGCTTCTGCAGTCTAGTGTTTTGACTATTCCGTAGGATAATCATGAACATGAAAGCGGAGACAAACCTGTTGCCGTCATACACACGGCCCCTCCCGTGTTGCACTAAGGGGGGTACAGATGGACGGATCACAATGACAGTATGATGTCTGCATTGTGACGAGATGTTTCCGGTTTAGCCCAGGACATGAGCTCACGGGCTGGTGATCCCCTCTCCTTGACAGTCACTGCTAGCCAGATATTATCCTATCATAAGGACTCAATCAAAACATTAGCTATCGAAGCAAGTAAATTTTCTTACGTGAAAAATGTTGCAGCGATTATTTACTTGGATCACTTGCATTTCCACTTTATAAACCTATATACATTATAAGAAGGAAACAATCCCTGTTAGACACGAAAGACAAGACAACACTGCCCTTTCTTTCAGACTGAAGATAAAAATATAATTTTTTCTAATGTTCAGAAGGGAAAGAGAACGTCTGCAGACTAAGCATCCAGTTCAAAACGCTATTCGTCCAGTATAGCCACTGTATTATCCAGTTCGATGTGCCTATTAATTGAAATGCTATTATGAGATTATTGTCAGTGCGAAATTAGATTTGTGTAATTATCATCGCGAATAGTTTAAAAAAAATGGTTCAAATGGCTCTGAGCACTATGAGACTTAACTTCTGAGGTCATCAGTCCACTAGAACTTAGAACTAGTTAAACCAAAGTAACCTAAGGATATCATACACATCCATGCCTGAGGCAGGATTCGAACCTGCGACCATCGCGAATAGTGTCGACAAAGATAACGCAAGTGCCATGCCATGTTCCGGCGCTTGTGTTTCATTCATTATTCAGTTGTCAGTCGTCTGGATAATGTAGTGAGCGTGGTACGAAATTCCGGCTGCTAGTCCTGAAACTGATACTTTATTACACCGAAGAACAAGATATCGGGTCTTTGCCCAAGTATTTTAGCTTTCAAACATATTTAAACGCCAACGTCAGGTTACGATGATAAAACAGAGGCAAAAGGATTAATCCTGTATTCATTTCATGGTTTGATCAAGACCCATTGTTCAGTTAATCCTGTTGTATGTGTAAAAGTTTGTGATGTGTACTTATTTAGCGGCCATAGCTGCTGCAACAGAGGTACTGGGTATTTTATTGAGTTAGTTACTGTTCTGCCCCGCAATGAGCGGATGAAGTCGAAAGAGAAATCTATCCCTAATCCATACCGTTCAAATATTTATTCATTTTTATTGGTTGTTCAGATTAATTTAAATTATAAGCATATTTTTTTTAAATTAAAGACCACAACACTGAGCCTTAGGGCTTGTATTATGGTTATCACAGCCCGTATTATAATACTAGTACCTTGAGAAGTGCCACTTCCTCGATTTCTCTTTAATTTTGCGAATTATTCCACATGTAATTTATTTAAGCATGCATCGTGTTCATGTACAGAATCTCTGCACATGTTGAAGAAGTTAATAAATACTGCGTTTGCATCTTATGAATACTAAAGAAGGCCCATGACAATGTCCGATTAGCGGGAATCCTTTAAATGACACAGCAAGAGAGAAAGCAGCGTGCTTTCATTAAGTCTGACATTTCAACTATCGTATTCAGAGACATCAAGATCTGATGCATCTCCTCGCGCAATTTCAGGCGGTTGCAGTTCAAATTAAGGTTTCCACGGTTGTAGCAGCGCGCAATGTGGAACGTGTCATTATTGCGTCCTAACCGTGTTCGTGGCGACTCTTACAACACGGCTGCTTCCCAACGCAACTACAGACGCTGACGACGGTACACTTTATGTGGCGGTGGTATACAGGCGGTGCAACGCAGCTCAGCCCGTCTTGCCCTTTCCACGGAGACAGATGGCTCAGCAGCTGTGGTGCTCGCCGACCACAAACCGTAGTGCTTCGTGACGTCCCACTTCCTCCCTCCCCCCCCCCCCTCACCCCCCAAAGATGGAGCCTCGACTAATGCTGTTCGGTTGGTGTTAGACGTTCGCAGGTTGACCACATCACGAAATCTGCGGCTGTCTTCAGCAACGCTGGTAGTTGAAGCAGCAAATCTGCCAAAATGAAATGTTCCCTACGGTTCTTTATGCTATAATACGGATATTTTCGTCTGCTTTATTAAACTGCAGAATTAAAATTTAACTATACAAAATGTCTGATAAATAATGGTGCTAATGGAGAGTGTTTTTTCCCTGAGAACAAGAGAAGACGGAAAGTCTACACTCCTGGAAATGGAAAAAAGAACACATTGACACCGGTGTGTCAGACCCACCATACTTGCTCCGGACACTGCGAGAGGGCTGTACAAGCAATGATCACACGCACGGCACAGCGGACACACCAGGAACCGCGGTGTTGGCCGTCAAATGGCGCTAGTTGCGCAGCATTTGTGCACCGCCGCCGTCAGTGTCAGCCAGTTTGCCGTCGCATACGGAGCTCCATCGCAGTCTTTAACACTGGTAGCATGCCGCGACAGCGTGGACGTGAACCGTATGTGCAGTTGACGGACTTTGAGCGAGGGCGTATAGTGGGCATGCGGGAGGCCGGGTGGACGTACCGCCGAATTGCTCAACACGTGGGGCGTGAGGTCTCCACAGTACATCGATGTTGCCGCCAGTGGTCGGCGGAAGGTGCACGTGCCCGTCGACCTGGGACCGGACCGCAGCGACGCACGGATGCACGCCAAGACCGTAGGATCCTACGCAGTGCCGTAGGGGACCGCACCGCCACTTCCCAGCAAATTAGGGACACTGTTGCTCCTGGGGTATCGGCGAGGACCATTCGCAACCGTCTCCATGAAGCTGGGCTACGGTCCCGCACACCGTTAGGCCGTCTTCCGCTCACGCCCCAACATCGTGCAGCCCGCCTCCAGTGGTGTCGCGACAGGCGTGAATGGAGGGACGAATGGAGACGTGTCGTCTTCAGCGATGAGAGTCGCTTCTGCCTTGGTGCCAATGATGGTCGTATGCGTGTTTGGCGCCGTGCAGGTGAGCGCCACAATCAGGACTGCATACGACCGAGGCACACAGGGCCAACACCCGGCATCATGGTGTGGGGAGCGATCTCCTACACTGGCCGTACACCACTGGTGATCGTCGAGGGGACACTGAATAGTGCACGGTACATCCAAACCGTCATCGAACCCATCGTTCTACCATTCCTAGACCGGCAAGGGAACTTGCTGTTCCAACAGGACAATGCACGTCCGCATGTATCCCGTGCCACCCAACGTGCTCTAGAAGGTGTAAGTCAACTACCCTGGCCAGCAAGATCTCCGGATCTGTCCCCCATTGAGCATGTTTGGGACTGGATGAAGAGTCGTCTCACGCGGTCTGCACGTCCAGCACGAACGCTGGTCGAACTGAGGCGCCAGGTGGAAATGGCATGGCAAGCCGTTCCACAGGACTACATCCAGCATCTCTACGATCGTCTCCATGGGAGAATAGCAGCCTGCATTGCTGCGAAAGGTGGATATACACTGTACTAGTGCCGACATTGTGCATGTTCTGTTGCCTGTGTCTATGTGCCTGTGGTTCTGTCAGTGTGATCATGTGATGTATCTGACCCCAGGAATGTGTCAATAAAGTTTCCCCTTCCTGGGACAATGAATTCACGGTGTTCTTATTTCAATTTCCAGGAGTGTATATAAACATATCTCCTAAAAAGCTATTTCGCGATAATAGTCGCTTTAAGTGTAAAACGATAATCTGATAAAGAGATGTGTGAGGAGTTTTCATAAAAATAAGTAAAATTTGACTAGGAATCACATGCTGCAGGCCGTACCTTGATCTATCCATCGTTCGTGGTCAATACCGTCTTAACAGATTCGCTCAGTACGAAGGATATAAAGCTGCATATACCGACACGCATGACACTGGACTACAAAAGACTGCTATGGAACGTTATTTATAAACACTAACGGTTAAATCGATGTACACAGTTAGGTCATTATCGTTGTACCAAAGTGAGACAGAATAAACCGAGTAATTCATTCGTCAGTGGGTAAATGGTTCTTATGACCGCCAGGCGTGATTTGGATGGTGTGATCGTTACAATCGATCTCAACCGCCACTGGATTTTGACTTGTGATAACATCTCAGGTGTTTAGCTTATGGTCTTGTAAAGAATTAAATCAACGATCTAACAACTCGAGATATTCAGTTTCAGACCTTCTACTGTTCTGGTGACTTCGTTTCCGCGTTTTTTAGTTTGTGTGATATCTGTGTTCATTGTTACGTAGTTACACAAAAGAAGAAGAACTAAAATTAAGCACGTTATAAGCTGTAGTGCTAACCAATGCAATCAGCACCAACTCTTCAGCAGCACGAGCTCCTTAACACAAGAAGGCAAGACTCCATGATGACGTAAGTACTCGTCCGTTGCACGGTTACGTAAAACAGTTCGGTTTGCTGAGCATTTTTGATTTTGGGTTTATTTGTGAAGTAACTTTTCTGCTGCCAGTCTCGATTTTCTTTTAACTTATATTGTGCAAGACGCTTTTCGAGAAATGATACCCATTTTCAAGTGCGTTTTTTGTGGTTTATGCCATTTATTCGTGATGTTTTCGATCTGTTATATGTTACGTTATTCTGTTGTCTTTACTGTAATAATATACAAAAATACGAGAAATTTTCAATTACTGATTGATCTTTACATAGAGTTAGTAGCGAAATTTGGAAAGAACTTCTACTTGCAGTTTTCTTCTGGTCCACTTGTGCAGTAATGTACCCATACTAAATATCACACAAAATTACCTGCGCACAGTAAACAGTTTAAATAGCAGACTTACATTTATAAACAATTACAAACATGTTTTTACATGTTGTCAACAGATACAGCGCTATAGATCGTTCACGAAGTATGTGTAATTTCGTACGAAAGGTATTTATCTTAATATTCTCATCATTATTTGCCTATACATTTTTAGAAAAATACTTATGCTGTCAAAGTATCTGTGGAAATTCACTAATTTACTTTCCAGTTTTTCATTTAATATTTTATTATCTTTTTTTATAGTGTGAATATACCTCCAGTTATTCCAGCGTATCTATTTTGTAACCTTTATTTAGTTGATGGAGTACTTACACATTATGTTCTGCTTTCCTAGATAGGTGTCCTATAACATTATCTGCATTGACTAAATGTAAAAACATATTGACTAAATGTAAAAACATATTTGTGACTGTTTGTTCAAGTACGTTTGCAATTTTCATTGCGTACTGTGTGAATACGTTTTGAGTTTCTGGACAAACGGACCGCAAGAAAACCATCACTAGAAGTTCTTTTGCAATTTCGCCACTAACTATGTGAAGTAAGAGCAGTGATTAAAAACTGCGCTTGTTTTCATGTATTACAGTAAAGGCAACAGACCTATGCACCGTCTCCCACATCTAAAACATCACGAATAAATGGTTTAGCACACAGAAAATGCACTTTAAATTGGGGATCATTTCCCGAAACGCGTCGTGCAAAACATAAATAAAAAGAAAACCGTGACTGTCGCGGAAAAGTTATTTCGTAAAAAAACACATTGCTTTTACAGTCGCGGCTTTCACCAACCATTTCTGATGGATCAAATGAAACTGATTTTGGTAAAGTACTTGGCGGAGTATTTACAACCTCTGAGGATGTCTCCAGCGTTAGCAAGCGAAACGTTGGGCACAGAAACAGGGCTAGCACTACATCATAAAGCCATCTTTTCACGGGACGTAGAAAAGTACGTGGACCAAGAGCTGGTGATGTCACAGCGTGGAATTCCACATTCCACTACACTGCGAAGCGTGAAATGAACAGTCTGGCATGTCATATTTTTACCTCGTGGAGAGGGGACGTGACCAACGAGATGTGGCACCCGGTTTACGTCACAAGCAGTAGTTAGGAGACGCCGTATTATGCGGAGCTAAACTCTGTATTAGGTGGCTATTTTTTTATTATACTGTATGCAGCATGAATATAAGCTGTCCCAAAGCATCAGCACATTGAGGATCTCTCTAAAACGCTACGTTTTAGGTGAGTTTTGTTATAATAAAATGACAGGAAACTACATATCAGTAGTCAAAAGCTTCCCTTATTTGATGCTTTTAGTATTATAACTTGTGTACTATGGAAGTATATCTTTACAATGCTACTGCACGACGATGATTTATCAAAAGCCCGTCGTCTTGGCTACCACTCGTTATAGTTAAATGTCAAATAATGGCATTTATACAGTATGTCGTTACACATTGTACATCATACAACTGAGAGGCAGCAGCTGTGTCGAAGTCGGAGCATAGTTGTTAACGTCATGGTTTAATGTGAACGCTAGCAGGTTCACGTCTAGCTACTACCAAATTTTATTTTATTTTTTCATTTTTCATTTTCTAAAAGATCCTGGATCTTCCTCAATAATATAATAAAAGTATTATGTGCACTAGTCGATGTTCTGTGTCATAAATAATGCATTTGTTGCAATTATTGTTGGGCGACTGGAATGTTTCCACAGTGACCAGAAATCTAAACGTTATTGCCAGTCTGTATCAGAAAGTAAACACAAGTTACGCACTAGGAGTTTTTTTTTTAATTGTGGAACTGTGTAAAATAAATATACCTGTCTCTTGGCTTTATGGACTGCCTCTTGTTTGTATTTTGTAGGTAAATCTATTTTTCCATGATGGCGAGCAGATTCGGAAAAATCTCCTCTTACAGTCACATGAAGTTACTTAATAGTGCTGATAGTCAACTGAACATCGAGAATAAGGATATTACGTATGCCCAAAATTATATTAGACACTATACTTTCACTACTTTCAATGTAAAACCGAAAATGAGACACAAGAAATTCAATTGAGTTAATGAGTGACGTCTGCTAGTACGTGTCGCAGATAGGTGTACAGCATTATGTAGCGCTTCTCTACCAGCAATTCGCAGTTCAAGCCATCGACGAGTCTAGAACCTTCGTCGCTATTTTCTCCGCTCATCTTCGTCCGTCGCTAATAAGAGTTAACGAAGCTAGTTTATGCGCATACATTGTCGGCAAGAAAGTGCGTGATTTGCGAGCCAAGTGCAGCCAAGACTGCCGCTGCAGAGCGCTGCGACCGCACGTCACGTCGAGGAGCACGTTCCGTGAGATGTAACAGGTCTTTTCAGAGCGTGGAGCAACCTAGATGGACACCGGGTCTGGCATGCTTCGCAATGAGAAACACAGCCCGTGTGAGAACGGCTTAATGCCAGACAACTAAAATAAACAAGAATGTACACTAATGGCCATTAAAATTGCTACACCACAAAGATGGCGTGCTCAGGTGCGAAATTTAACCGACAGGCAGAAGATGCTGTGATATGCAAATGATTAGCTTTTCAGAGCATTCACACAAGGTTGGCGCCGGTGGCGACACCTACAACGTGCTCACATGAGGAAAGTTTCCAACCGATTTCTCATACACAAACAGCAGTTGGCCGGCGTTGCCTGGTGAAACGTTGTTGTGATGCCTCGTGTAAGGAGAAATGCGTACCATCACGTTTCCAACTTTGATAAAGATCGGATTGTAGCCTATCGCGATTGCTGTTTATCGTATCGCGACATTGCTGCTCGCGTTGGTCGAGATCCAATGACTGTTAGCAGAATATGGAATCGGTGGGTTCAGGAGGGTAATACGGAACGCCGTGCTGGATCCCAACGGCCTCGTATCACTAGCAGTCGAGATGACAGGCATCTTATCCGCATGGTTGTAACGGATCGTGCAGCCACGCCTCGATCCCTGAGTCAACAGATGGGGACGTTTGCAAGACAACAATCATCTGCACGAACAGTTCGACGACGTTTGCAGCAACATGGACTATCAGCTCGGAGACCATGGCTGCGGTTACCCTTGACGCTGCTTCACAGACAGGAGCGCCTGCGATGGTGTACTCAACGACGAACCTGGGTGCACGAATGGCAAAACGTCATTTTTTCGTACGAATCCAGGTTCTGTTTGCAGCATCATGATGGTCGCATCCGTGTTTGGCGACATCGCGGTGAACGCACATTGGAAGCGCGTATTCGTCATCACCATACTGACGTATCACCCGGCGTGATGGTATGGGATATTGGTTACACGTCTCGGTCACCTCTTGTTCGCACTGACGGCACTTTGAAGAGTGGATGCTACATTTCAGATGTATTACGACCCGTGGCTCTACCCTTCATTCGATTCCTGCGAAACCCTACATTTCAGCAGGTTAATGCACGACCGAATGTTGCAGGTCCTGTACGGGCCTTTCTGGATACAGAAAATGTTCAACTGCTGCCCTGGCCAGCACATTCTCCAGATCTCTCACCAATTGAAAACGTCTGGTCAATGGTGGCCGGGAAACTGGCTCGTCACAATACGTCAGTCACTACTCTTGATGAACTGTGGTATCGTGTTGTAGCTGCATGGGCTTCTGTACCTGTACACGCCATCCAAGTTCTGTTTGACTCAATGCCCAGGCGATCAAGGCCGTTATTACGGCCAGAGGTGGTTGTTCTGGGTACTGATTTCATAGGATCTATGCACCCAAATTGCGTGAAAATGTAATCACATGTCAGTTCTATTATAATATATTGGTCCAATGAATACTCGTTTATCATCTGCATTTCTCCTTGGTGTAGCAATTTTAATGGCCAGTAGTGTAAATACCGCTAATATGTACATTTTACGATTAAAGAATGATTATTATTTTTCGTATTTTGTAATGGTACTTCCCACACTTTGTACACAGCGCAGATCCCTGTTCAGTACAGAGCTGTTACTGCGGCACGGCCTTTATCTGCCGGCTGGCTGGCTGGGCTGGTATCACGGAGGGAACAGCCGGCGCCTTGTGCCGTGTTTTTTGCCCCGCCCGCTGCCCTGGGCCCGGCGTGCCGCGGCTTCGGCCTGGTCTGTGTCCTAACCTCGGCCTGGCCCTGCCCGCCTCCCGTTACACGCAGACACAGCCCCAGCCGCCGCTGTTGCCAGAGGAGCCGCAGCCAGCGGCGGTCGCGCCGCGCACGCTAATCACAGCCGCAAACTGCCACCGCCTCCTGCCTCCACCGCACGACGTCACTTCGCATCCTGACGCAAAGGCGAGGCTGTATTTCACTACCTGTTGTTCCCCTTACTGATCGAACGCGGGACGTACATACTAGTCGCATCTGTTACTCACTATCAAATAGATGATGTTCGGTGTATGAGCTTAAAGGTCGATTCACATTTGATGGAACGAAACGTGCAGAACTCCACGGTGTGTGGGTGTGAAATCGCACGGAAATGATGGAACTGGCCAGACCCTGTCACACACTCATTAAGACCCTTTGTAACTGTTATCTAAAAAGTCACGCTGACATGGAATCCTCAGGTGGCGAATTGCCATCGAATCCTACTGCGTGACTATTTTTACTGAGCTGGTAAATAATAATAATAGTAATTATTGAAGAAAACTACAAGTTTCTTCAAATGAAAAACATATAAAATATTTAATTTTATATGTTATATATATATATATATATATATATATATATATATATATATATATTATATGTTTTATTGCATTAAAGGACTGACAGCAAAAGACTCAATGACATGATTGTTAAAAAAATTAATGAAACAAAGGTACGAAACAATTGGGAGCGCCCTACCGTACCCTAGCGGCACATTCAGCCACTAACACGAATGCAACCACTCCAGTGGTTAATTGAAAAACAATGAAAGCTATACTATCACTGCAACGGCGAGTAACGGTACTGTGTCAACACCCACCTATCGCCGGTACTGATGCGTACTCTCACCAATATGTTCTGGCGGTAAGTAAGCCGTGCGTGGTCGTACGTGAAGACCAGGAATCTTGCTCAACAGGACTCGCACACAGTAAAGTACCACCAACCGTCTGAACTCAAAAGTCCTCGACGTCTAAAACCACCGACCTTTCACCTTCCATATCGAAACCAAGGGTGTCCGTTTTCATGTGTCCTTGTAATGCTGTTAGCGCCGTTCCGGCCGTAACCTCGAATCGGGAAAAATGTTACTGTTTCCGCCAATAGCGTGAAAACTGCCACGTTTAATAAATTTCCACCACAGAATGTCTCCAAACGCGGGCCAATCAGGGCATATCTTCCTCGCCAGATTGCTCTAGAAATTCCCGTCTGACGTCAAGAGCCGATGGACGAATCAGAGCGTTGTCTATACACTCCTGAATTTCCAGAAGCCTGGCCAAAGTGACGGGCACTCCGCGAGGCTTGCCTTCCCGCTGCGTAGGCCCAGACATTCCAAGACTTGTGATTTCACCCCATAAATTTTTAGGTGGCAGCCAGCACTTTAGACTACCACCGTCAGCCTTCTACAGAGGCGAATCGTGCCGAGTACCGCGAACCCATTCTTAACTTGATTGACAGGGGAGTTCTGTGAGCCCCGTCAGTTGGCTCCTTGACAAGCGTAAGCCGGAATAAAGTCTCTGAATGCCGTGTGGTTCCCTCTGCGGCTCTCAAGAGTTCTGTGCGAACTGAGCGGTTCTACAAGCCTCGAACGATACCACAGCAGATTTATAAAACACATACCCCAGCATTAAATAACTTCAGGACACTTTTAGCATTATGAAACAAAAGTGTCCTGCCTATCGCCAGTCGTGAAAAGTGGCAGATGGATTTAGTATATAAATGGAAGGAGACAAGCTTATAGTCTTTCAAACGAAACGTCAAAGCATTCCACAATGCACTGAAATGGCGGCACTCACATCAGGGGTGTTGAAAATAAGAGGTACGAAACAACATTGTGGATATGATTGAAGTCTTTATTCACCAGAGGCCCGAGCACAACTATTCCACTGTTCACAAGCCAAAGATTTCCCTGTTCCCAGAATTCCCGCGGCTGTGACAGGAGCCAGTCCTCCACGGTGTCCTTCGGTTCGTCGTCCGAGCTGAAGCGCTTCCCTTGTCTTTTTACAGAAGTAAACACATGAAAGTCGCAGTACCACATGTCCGTGTTGTAGGGTTGATGCTGATGTTGCTTCCACTTGAATTTGGCCGTTATACTCTGTGTGACCTTGGAGAAGTTTGGATGCGTCTTATCGTGGAGCAGAATCACTCTCTCCGTGAGCAGCCCAGGCCGTTTACTCTTGGCAGACCTGCGTAGTGTCTCCCAGTACACGTCACTGTTAATGGTTTTTCCGTGCTCGAGGAATTCAATGAGTATCGGAGCTCGGACGTCGGAAAAGGCGGTGAGCAACACCTAGCACAGTGGTTAGACACTGGACTCGCATTCGGGAGGACGGCGGTTCAATCCCGCGTCCGGCCATCCTGATTTAGGTTTTCCGTGATTTCCCTAAATCACTCCAGGCAAATGCCGGGATGGTTCCTCTGAAAGGGCACGACCGCCTTCCTTCCCAATCCTTCCCTAATCCGATGAGACCGATGACCACGCTGTCTGGTCTCCTTCCCCAACCCAACCAACCAACACCTAGCACAGCTCTGAATTTCCTTCGGAGAGGTGACGACGCGTGCCTCCGTTGCCTTGATGTCTCTTTAAGTTATCCCTAAGCGGGACGAACAAATGCCGGCCGGAGTGGCCGAGCGGTTCTAGGCGCTGCAGTCTGAAACCGCGCTACCGCTACGGTCGCAGGTTCGAATCCTGCCTCGGGCATGGATGTGTGTGATGTCCTTAGGTTAGTTAGGTTTAAGTAGTTCTAAGTTCTAGGGGACAGATGACCTCAGAAGTTAAGCCCCATAGTGCTCAGAGCCATTTGAACCATTTTTGATGTACAAATTTCAACCGGTCTGATTGTTACGACCTTTCGGATTTTTTCGTTTGAACACTCCTTATACATGACGTAAACGCAACACAACGTCGAGACGAAAGGTTTTACGTTGGCGTCGGTGGGTGACGTTAGAGTCGTCGTCTAACATGAGAAGTTAGCCTATTTTCAAAGTGCTCACTTACGTTACAGAAGTTGATTTTGAGATTATTTTAATTTCTTAGGCTTCATTTTATTCTTTGCTTTCTTTTCGTGACACATCGTAAAGGTTCCACGAGGACTTTGATATTCTTCCTATGAGTGTTACTTCACAAAAGAGGCTTGCCCTGTAAGCGAAAAATGACATAGGATGTACAAAACGTGAAAAGCCTACACTGTGCGCTAGTAGCAACATAAACTGATGGAAAAAAGTTTTATTAAATAAAATTCTTCTAACAGTAAAAACGTCAGCTCTGTTGAAGGAGACTAATACAGTTGTTTTAATCCTTTCACTACCAGTGGGAAATATGTGTCCCACGATAGGTAATCAGAGAAACAGTGATAATTAGCTGCACGTTATTGGTGTGTAGCAAGGCCCCGCTCGTAAAGGGAAGCCTGCTAATGGTTTAAGGAATTCTTACAATTACATACCACACTTGTGCTGTCTTCAAGTTTTATAGTTAAATCTCTGCTTCGTTATCGTCGCACCGAATTAGTTCATGCCTGAAGATAAGCAGCCCAATTACCAGATTTGTGATGCGGGCTGCTGTCGCGCCTTCCCGGACAATTTGTGTCAGTGAACTGCACTCACATATTGATGCTTTTCGCGTCACGAACGGTCTCCATATTGAGCACCTAAAATGTCAATTAAAAACGAAGAGATGCCCTACCTGTTTTCTGGGTGTCTTGCAGCTTTTCCACAGTCATATTTTGAAACCCTAGAGGTCATGAGTGAATAACCCTGTATGTCACAACCTTCCCTGCGTAGGAATAGGAAATTGCTGGAAATGTTTGTTTAATTTCGCTGCTCTTGACTACGATATTAATTAAAATAACCGTGCATTAATGTTTTCACTCCAAGAACAAAAATTGCCAGTGAAGGGTCTAAACTGTTTTGAGAGCCTTAGAAGGAACGAAAAAAAGCATAATTTTTAGTGTACAAAGTCTTCTAAATGTTGTCTGATCTCTTTATATCTATGTATATTCTCTAGCAAATAAATAACGACGTTCTGAAACGTTCGAATGACGCTTACCCTATTTTTTACCATCCAACTTTAGCCAAGAAGACAAGTTATGAATTTTCCTTTGGCCATAAACAAACTGTATCACCACTAGTTCTTTAATTCTGACAGCATATTGCGACTTTCTGTATCGCCGGTAGTATCTCGTAACCTCGCTTTCACTGTTCGGTAATTGAATAAGCGAAGTGACGCTGTGTTAACGTTCCGTTGACGTTCGTTGTGAATCGTCCTTAAATAAAAGCAGGAACACTCATTTATTACTTTATTTACACCCCTATTAATAGTTGCCAGCTGATCAGGCTGCTCGTCAGATTAACGATGTTGACATACACGTTACAGACCTCTTGGCCTTGTGAATAGAAACATATGGCGTAAAATGTACGAAACGAAATTTGCACGTCATATTCATTGCAAAAATTTTTAGGAAATGCTGGTGAAGGTGGAAAAAAACCAAACGAAATTATATAAATGTGAACAGTGGTTGGGGTTCATAGCTATGCCGGCGCTCCATGTGGTTTTCTTCCATGTATGTCATTACAGACGGCGTTTCAGACGCTGCAGGGGTAAAGTGTGCTGAAACTATATATCCTGGATCACTGGACGCTGACTGCATGTAATTTAACAAATAACAGAGGCCTTGTTTGCAAACTGTTTCTCAAACGTGCCACACATCTTCGAATAAGGAAGACATACACATTTGTCTATGAGACGTCATCTTATGTCGTGCACTTACTGCTTATTCTCTTTATAAAGTCACAAAGAAAATGATGTTCTTAAGAAAGAGCATACTTATTAATTCTGTTCTATGATTTTATGCATTTTAAACACGTCACACGACATTCGTGGATTTAATGTTTGATTTTACACAAAATAATACGATAATGATCGAAGCAGGCGAAATGAATTAAAATTTGTACTGCGGGTGGGACTCGAGCCCGGGTGTGTTTGCTTGCTAGGCAGAAATGCTAACCACTACACCACCGCAATACGACGGTGAATATTGCTACATGAACTACCTAAGCTGACTGCCCTCCCCAACACTAACTTCATTTTTCCCTCACACATTGTCACTACTGCCAGGGCTCTCCGATATTGGCAAGCACCCCAGCATTGAACGTAATGGGACGTCCTTTTACCATTGGTGATGTTATAGATCTTACACTATTGACTGTTATATAAAATTGCCTGTTATATAAAATCCGTGTTTATTTGAAAACGTATCATGAACCCTTCTACGAAGACATGCTTTGCGTGCTTGAACGATACATGCAGCTGTATTGCACATCGCAGGGCTATCGATGTAGAGGCAATGCTAAAATATGGTTCCTGAATAGAGGACATAGTCTTTTCATCTTTTCAGTAGTTGCAGGGTAGACAATCTGAATGACTGACTGCATTACAGCCACTGCAATGCAACGCTTCCTTACACAGAAAATATGGCTGCACTTTGATCACTTGCTAGTTCAAAATTCCGGTGTGTGTCGGGCGTTTGTAGATGATAGAACACACCAAGAGAATAATCCAGAAAGCCAAGTTTCCACCAAATCCTTGAATAATCTGTTGTACAGCAGTCCAGATGAATGGCTCTGAGCACTATGGGACTTAACTACTGAGGTCATCAGTCCCCTAGAACTTAGAACTACTTAAACCTAACTAACCTAAGGACATCACACACATCCATGCCCGAGGCAGGATTCGAACCTGCGACCGTAGCGGTCACACGGTTCCAAACTGACGCGCTTAGAACCACACGGCCACACCGGCCGGCAGTCCAGATGAAATCCAGTAAACAGTCAGGTTACGAAAGTAAAGTGTAAGGGAGGTAGAGCCTTTAGTACAGTACAGCAGGAGAATGTTGCAGCGATTGCGGCAACTTGATTTTATCCGTGGCATAACGTCAGCGGCCAGGTCCATGACGGCCCACTGACGCCTCTGACTGGTAGCCGAAGGATTCGTAGACAGTAGACAATGCAGAGTATCAATCTCGTTGTCGGATGACAGGGATATAGCAGACTAATCTGACCTTGTAACGTTAGCCAACATGACCTTGCTATGCTGGTGCTGTGAACGGCTGAAACCAAGGGCAAACGACAGCCGTTATATTTCACAACTCTATTGTAATAACCTTTTTGGTAATGGGCTGGATTCTAGGGGTATAAACTGTAAGAGGAGACCAAGGTTTGATGACAGTACTCGGGATCAAGTGAATGTAGGTTGCAGCAATTTCACATAGATGAAGCTTGAACAAGGCAGACTACCGTGGAGAGCTGCACGAAACCAGTCTTCGGGCTGAAGATCACAACTCATAAAAAACAGTAATGGTCCTCCCACATTTACCTGCGTCATACCCAAAATTAAGTTGGAGAAATAGATATCATTATATTGAGCGAGTCAGTGGTACAATATTGTGCTTATTTTATGATATTAAGTAAACAGTACAAATCAATGGAATGTTAGGCAGTTCTTCTTATCCAAAATATTAAATGTTTAAATACACTGACGATGACCAAAGCAGTTACGCACAAACAACAATCTGAGGGTGACTCTAAGTATTACAAGTATATGGATACAAAATATTACGGTTCAGGAACTCTGCAATAGTGAGAACTGAACCATGTGACAGGAAAATCGTAAATAATTCTTTTGAATTAGACCATATAATACAGTGCGACTTAATTAGTGAAGAAATGACATTCTAAATCTTGTACGCCTTCTAAACTATGCCAAGGTTTTAAGTTCAACGTGCGTGGTGTCTTGTTTTATTATAGTTTCGTCTTTGGTGATAAACACTAATGATTTGAAGAGAAATTTTTTTCCTCCGTAAAACTCATCAAATAGTTGTGAGAATTTAGAGTTCCCTAAAAATTTTTCTGAATGTGGATCTAGGGTAAATTCCACTTACGATTTATATGACTCGTTTATACGCATACAGCATTTTTCTAGTCAGTGATTGATTCCCCCAGATTTGCCACAATGAAGTGATGGTAATTATAATATGCTGAATTATAGGTACTCATATTTACAGAAAGTCAAACAATATGTGAAACGAAAGTTACAGAACACAGTTTTTTGCACAGATTTAGGATGCATCTTGAGCAGTCCAGTTTGATGCTAATTTTGAAGTTGTTATAATTGACGAAAATAGTAAATTACTATACAGAACACGTCTCCATTTAGAAAATGTTGCATCGCTGGAACAGAATGTCAATGTAAATTCATGCAAGTGTTTTGAGGCACTGAAATATGGTTCCAGTATTATGGGTCACATGGTGCGTGCAGGGAAAGCCAGTAACGTAACAGTCCGCAGCTCGTGGTCATGCGGTAGCGTTCTTGCTTCCCACGCCCGGGTTCTCGGGTTCGATTCCCGGCGGGGCCAGGGATTTTCTCTGCCTCGTGATGACTGGGTGTTGTGTGATGTCCTTAGGTTAGTTAGGTTTAAGTAGTTCTAAGTTCTAGGGGACTGATGACCACAGCAGTTAAGTCCCATAGTGCTCAGAGCCAGTATCGTAACACGGAAGATACGGCCTCAAGGCAAGCGTCACGCTCAGACCAGGTGCACTGACGAAGACGGTTCTGCACATGGAGGGTTGACTACTTTGCTTCGGGGGGAGGGGGGGTCAAAGATTGTTAGTATCCGCTTCGCCTACACACACACACACACACACACACACACACACACACACAGGCGCGCGCGCGCGCGCGCACTCCAAATGTAGCCTGCCATTTTTAATGTTCCATAGATGTCTAGAATTAGTAATAATAATGACAGCAAAATATATCAAGTGTTTTAGTATAATAATAAACTTTTGAAAATACTTTTGCGTCAGTAGTTATTACACCATTACAGCATAACTACCAAGAAATTACAGTTCACGAAATACAGCATCTGAAAAGCATTCGTCCGACAAAAATTCGAGGGTTACTCATGTCATCCAGTTGACTTAAGAACCAACAAATTTTCTCAATTTCGGTTACGTCACAATTTACACAACATAAAATCGAAGTGTGCACTCACTATAATTAGTATTTAACTTCGTACTGCTGTTGTGAACACAGACTACTGCTGTACTAACGTGTAAATGGGGCCAATCGCGTTTCTTTCTGTCGCTTCTGCCTATATTCAAGAAGTCAGTCTATCATTTTTATTCTTATTGTAGGATCTTTCCCTTTCCTATCTTGACTTACTCAACATCCTGTGATATGCTGCTTCTATCCGTGGACTGGCGAACCGTGTCTTTTTTTTCTTTTTTAATGGCTCCTTTACCTGGCTAGATTATTTTGTGCAGGCTCAAACAACTCAAAAGTATCCCGCCCTAAATATAGTTTGTAATTTGTTGCTTTCCGTGCCATTATCGTCATAGCCTTCATGCTGTTTCATTCTCAGGAAGTTAGCTCAGAAATATGCAGAATGATGTTTCTAACGTAATGTATTAGAAAGATTATTTCTTTATTCGTCTTCTATGAGTTCCTATACCATACGTTTGATGCTGTTTGATCGCCTATATCCAATCACATCCGTTGTGCTTTCCCACGGACTTGGGCATTTCTAGCAGGACAATGCGGCAACCCACACGTCCAGATTTGCTACAGAGTGGCTCCAGGAACACTCTTCTGAGTTGAAACACTTCAACGGGCAACCAAACTTCCCAGACACGAATACTGTTGAGCATATCCGTGATGCCTTACAACGTGCTGTTCAGAAGAAATCTCCACCCCCTCGTACTCTTACGGATTTATGGACAGCCCTGCAGGATTCATGGTGTCAATTCCCTCAACCACTACTTCAGACATTAGTCGAGTACATGCCAAGCCGTGTTGCGGAACTTCTGCGTGCTCGCGTTGGCCCTACGCGATATTAGGCAGGTGTACAAGTTTCTTTGGCTCTACAGTATAACCCTTTTACCAAAATGTTCTTTGTCATCGCATTGGTCCCCCTTCGATGTGGACGTCCCTGCTTGCCCGTTCGTTAGCTCACCTAAGCCGCATGACAAACCGTATTGAGACATGTGGCTCCTCTTACCCTGGTTCTTGATCCGCGCAAGGCGGGTAGCTGAGCGCTGCTCGCTCGCACCTCGAGCGCGTTGCATGTGACCGGAGAAGTAGCGGGCACCTGAGAGCGCAGTGGGTCGGCGCGTGGGAGCAGGGCCAGCAGCAGCAGCAGCAGCGGCGAGCCAGCAGCTACAGCACGGCCCGCTACCGCTAACAGGACCGCAGCCTCGTCTGCTGGACGGCCGCCAGCCGCCGGCCCACAGCTCGCCTCTGCTCGGTTCCCACCTGCTTCTCCATTCCTAATGTTCACACCTGCTGCGTTTTAGACTGCTGACCACAAAAATTGCTGCACCGAATAGGATAGAAAGTAACAAAATTTCACTGACTATGGATGTACAGTATTGTACGAAATATACACTATTGGCCATTAAAATTGCTACACCAAGAAGATGACGTGCTACAGACGCGAAATTTAACCGAAAGGAAGAAGATGCTGTGATATGCAAATGATTAGCTTTTCAGAGCATTCACACAAGGTTGGCGCCGGTGGCGACACCTACAACGTACTGACTTGACGAAAGTTTCCAACCGATTTCTCATACACAAACAGCAGTTGACCGGCGTTGCCTGGTGAAACGTTGTTGTGATGCCTCGTGTAACGAGGAGAAATGCGTACCATCACGTTTTCGACTTTGATAAAGGTCGGATTGTAGCCTATCGCGATTGCGGTTTATCGTATGGCGACACTGCTGCTCGCGTTGGTCGAGATCCAATGACTGTTAGCAGAATATGGAATCGGTGGGTTCAGCAGGGTAATACGGAACGCCGTACTGGATCCCAACGGCCTCGTATTACTAGCAGTCGAGATGTCACATCTTATCCACATGGCTGTAACGGATCGTGCAGCCACGTCTCGATCCCTGAGTGAACAGTTGCGGACGTTTGCAAGGCAGTAACAATCTGCACGAACAGTTCGACGACATTTGCAGCAGCATGGACTATCAGCTCGGAGACCATGGCTGCGTTACCCTTGACGCTGCATCCCGGACAGGAGCGCCTGCGATGGTGTACTCAACGACGAACCTGTGTGCACGAATGGCAAAACGTCATTTTTTCGGACGAATCAAGGTTCTGCTTACAGCGTCATGATGGTCGCATCCGTGTTTAGCGAGATCGTGGTGAACGCACATTGGAAGCGTGTATTCGTCATCGCCATACTGGCGTATTACCCGGCGTGATGGTATGGGGTGCCATTGGTTACACGTCTCGGTCACCTCTTGTTCGCACTGACGGCTCTTTGAGCAGTGGGCATTACATTTCAGATGTGTTACGACCCGTGGCTCTACCCTTCATTCGATCCCTGGGAAACCCTACACTTCAGCAGGATAATGAACGACCGCATGTTGCAGGTCCTGGATATACGACTGCTGCCCTGGCCAGCACATTCTCCAGATCTCTCATCAATTGATAACGTCTGGTCAATGGTGGGCGAGTAACTGGCTCGTCACAATACGCCAGTCACTACTCTTGATGAACTGTCGTATCGTGTTGAAGCTGCATGGGCAGCTGTACCTGTACACGCCATCCAAGCTCTGTTTGACTCAATGCCCAGGCATATCAGGACCGTTATTACGGCTAGAGGTCGTTGTTCTGGGTACTGATTTCTCAGGATCTATGCACCCAAATTGCGTGCAAATGTAATCACATGTCAGTTCTAGTATAATATATTTGTCTCATGAATACCCATTTATCATCTGCATTTCTTCTTGGTGTAGCAATTTTAATGGCCAGTAGCGTATATGATGAATTTTGTAAGCGATTGCGGGCTATATAGGATGCGAAATGTCCGGCGCAGGGCTGCCACACCAGACAAGAGTAACTGTTCTAAACCTACGTGGCATCAAGTCGAACTGGGCTTGTATGACAGATAAGGTGCGTCATTAATACTACTTCAGCTCTGTGCCAGAGTTCCAATCTTAGCGACTGACGAGTGAAGGCGTGCCAGTTTCCCGGAAACCTATCATAATAAATTTCCTTGAGACCGAGAAGCTTCTGGTCACAAATCAGCACCGTCTTAGAAAGCATCGCTCGACCGAAACCCAGCTTGTCCGTTCCTCACATGATATCCTGAAAACTACAGATGGGTGGCAAAAGGCGGATTCCTTATTCCTAGATGTCCGTAAAGCATTTGACATCGTGTCACACTGCTGACTGTTTACGAAGGTACACGCATCAAATGGCTCTGAGCACTATGGGACTCAACATCTTAGGTCATAAGTCCCCTAGAACTTAGAACTACTGAAACCTAACTAACCTAAGGACATCACACACACCCATGCCCGAGGCAGGATTCGAACCTGCGACCGTAGCAGTCCCGCGGTTCCGGACTGCAGCGCGAGAACCGCACAGCCACCGCGGCCGGCGTACACGCATCCGGAATAGGTTCCCAGATATGTGAGTGGCTAAAAGACCTCTTAAATAACAGAACTCACTGTGTTGTCCTCGACGGCGAGTATTCATCAGAGACGAGGATCTCATCAGGAGTATGATATGACCGCTGTTATTTTCTATATACATAAATGATATGGCGGTCAGGGCGGCCGCAGTCTGCGTTTGTTTGCTGATGGTGCCGTGTTGTACGGAAGATGTTGTTGCCTAACTGTAGCGGCATACTTAAATAAAATTTCTAGTTGGCGTGAAGAAGTGTAAAATGTACGTCAAGATGAGTGGGAAAAACAAACCGATAAAGTTCGAATACAGCATTAGTTGTGTGCTGCTTGATACAATCGCGCCGATTACATATACAGTGTGTAAGTTTTAAGTTGACAAACCAGAATAACTCGAAAAATAAGCTTCACACGTAAAAGTGTGTAGAATCCAAAGTTGATTATTTTCGAGGAGGACATCTACTGGTGCTAAAATTTTCCCGCCACCCCAGCATGGGAGGCAACTTCACAATTTCAAATGGGAACTCCATTTTTTATTGCAGAATCACATTCTAGATAAAAAAAAACTACGTACACTTTGTCTTAAACATTTGTATTGATTCTTGGTAGTTGGCGCTGTAATTCAAGAAAATCCATCATTTTTGCGTGGAAAATGGTTACGGATAAATGAAAAATACTTATTTACTTCGTAAATTTTGATTCTCTAAAACTCAAACTCTCCCTCTCTCCCCATAGTGTGGGGTGTGAGAGAGAGGAATTAGAGTTTTACAGATGTTGACTTAATTAATTGGGTTAGTCTATTCCTCAGTTAGTCTTTTACTTTATTTACTCTGTGAGTTAATGAGTTCACTCATTAGTAAGTAGGATGTTTGGTTAGTTAGCTTGTCAGATGATTTGTTTGATAATTAAAGGTTGTGTGGCCCCATGACCACGAAACAAACAAAACTTACCCGAACCTGAAGAAAAAAATTAATATTTGGGTCAAAATTTTTAAAACTCTTAATTCCTCTCTCTTTGATCCCACACTATGAGGAGAGAGGGAGAGTCTGAGTTTCACCAAATCAAAATTTACGAAGTAACAAGTATTTTTTTATTTATCCGTAACTATTTTCCACGCAAAATGAGAACATGGATTTTCTTGAATTACAGCGCCAACTACCAAGAATAAAAACAAATGTTTAAGACAAAATGTACGTAGTTTTTTATGTAGAATCTGATTCTGCAATAAAAAATGGGGATTCCCATTCGAAATTTTAAAGTTTCCTCCCACCCTACCCCCAGGGGGCTGGGGTGGCGAGCTTACTTTGGCACCAGCAGATGTCCCCCTCGAAAATAAATACACATTTTTTCGTGTGAAGCTTATTTTTCGAGTTATTCTGCTTTTGTCAACTTAAAATTTACACCCTGTATAAGCGTAACGTTGCAAAGCCATGTGGAATGGAATGAGCATGTAAGGATTCTAGTATGGATGAAAGTGCGACCCATTGTTGCATAATGTTCGAGTGTTTGGGATCAGCACCATGTCGGATTATAGGAAGACACCGAAGAAATTCAGAGGTAGATTGCAAGATTTGTTACCGATAGGTTCGAACAACGTTTCAGTATTACAGTGATGCTTCGGGAACTGATATGAGAATTACCGCAGGAAGATGACGTTCTTTTCGACGAGGGCCATTGAGAAAATTTAGAGAATCGGCTTTGAAGCTGACTGGAGAACGATTCTACTGCCGACGATGTACATTTCGCGTAAGAACCACGAAGATAAGAGTAGAGAAGTTAGGGCTTGTACAGAGGTATATAGCCAGTTGTTTTTCCGTCGCTCCATTAGAAAGTGTCAGAGGAAAGGAAGTGACTTGTGCTGGTACAGGGTACCCTCCGCCACGTGCTATACATTGGCTTGCAGAGTATCTATATAGATGTAGAAATGTTTCCAAAAGAGAACGAGCTGGACAGAGCAGCAGTCAGACACCCTCTGCATCGAGGTAGGTCACAACAGCAGAGGAAACATGCGCTCTTCCGTAATCTTGTTGAAAGACATCACGAAGACCTCGAAGATATGGAACAATCACTTCCCTTAAAATTTTAAAAATGTAAAGCTGCTGTCCAAATTACGGGCTATGTGAACCAGAGGTGATCGTGCTGTGTACCAAATGGCACCCAATACCGTTACGCAACCAGTTCGGCGATGACCCACGCGAACTGGGAACGTTCGTTCATCTTGAAACGTCCCCTTAGAAAAATTAATGAATTACTGTGCTGATAAACCTCTTACGTTATTTAATTTTCAAACAGCTGAGGAGAACTGAACGTACTCAGACATTTCGCTGTTTACCTATTCTGATCAACACTATATTTTTAGCGCAACGCAGTCTGACTTTCAAAAATCCCTACAAAAGAATGGCCCTGACTAACATTAACCTATACGTTTCACAAATCACTTACCTCACCAAAAATCTTCGTTACTCGAACTACTGCAATACAGCGAGCGCCACTACTCCCAGCTAAATAAAAGATTCAAACTACGGAAGGCACTAACTACTGATAGGCATAGTTAGCAAATGAAAGACTTTAATAGAGAACAAACAATGTATTTACCTCAATAGTGTTCAAAAGTCATAATGTATATGGCAGTTCATGATATCCAGTCTAACAAATTTCAAAACTCCGCCATCTCTCTCCTCACATCCACCACTGCTGGCGGCTCACCTCCAACTGCGCAACGCTACGCGCTGTTCACATCCAGCTGCCCAACACTACAATGGCAGACAACAATGCAAACAGACTGTACACAGCACAGCCAGTGATTTTCATACAGAGCGCTACGTAACGTTGCCAATAAGAAAACATAAACAGCCTACTTACAATCTTAGAGCCTCCACACAAGGAAACGCCCACCGTGATGCTGTGCGCAGAACCTGGATACGACTGAAAAGTCGACGTGGTGTCACTCGTGTGTTCCTGTTTTCGTTGGCACACCTATGACGGACCGCCTCTCCGCTGCTGCAGTAAGGGAAGCCGCAACACTGGCCAACAGTCGGACTTCTGACAGCCAACGGTGCTCTGGACATTGTCGCATCCGTGTACATACTTATCTCGCTTCTAACAAGCCTATTTCCTGACTCAAGGTACGAGATACAGCTGTAATATTCTTCCGAGGCGAGTGAACAGTATAATCTGTTCTCCCGGGCCCTAGTCGCGTGGCCCGCTGGGATCCTGCGTGGTGTTGAGGGGGGCTCAACTGAGCGCATCGATTCCACGTTCGCGTTGGTTTCTGACCTGTGTAAACTGAAATGTCAGTCTCGATACTGGCGCTGTCGAATTCCAGCACGTGCTGACAGCCGCATCTTCTTCGTTCACGAGGCATAACGCAATCCTCTCAAAAACAGTTGACATATGTGAATTAGAAACCCTCTGTGTAATCATTCATATGTAGATGGCATTCTCGTCTGAACTGTTTATCGTCCACGCTTCATTTTCCTACAAGGCTGCATTCCACACAGACACGTTCAGGAAATACCTCCTAAGACTTAAATTTATTTTACTTGCGTGTCTGAAGGAACAGATGCTACTGACGATCGACAGCTGTATGAAATAATTTATTCGCTTACTGCGAATTCTTTGAAATCAACTGCATTAAGCATAGATACGATGAGCAGGAAATCCGGGACAGAGTCCCGGTCTGGCAAAAATTTTCATATCTCACTAATAGTTAGTTCATCCATACCTAATAAAGCATTTAGCGAATAAATTTCGAGTTTAAATTTATATTTAATGTTAATTAATCTGCTTTTTCAGAAACGCTTTTTCTACTATTGTCAGTTTTTATGTTGTATTCTCTCAACATGGGCCATCGTTAGTTATTTTGTTGCCCAAATAGCAAAACTCGTCTACTCCTTTTACTGTCTCATTTTCTAATCTAATTCCCTCAGCATTGCCTGATTTAATGTGACTACATTCCACTACCATTATTTTGCTTTTCTCTATGTTCATCTTAAACCGCTTTTCAAGATACTTTCCATTCAATTTCTACTAATCTCCCAAGTCTTTTGCTGTCTCTGACAGAATTATAATGCCATCAGCAAACCTCTAAATTTTTATTTCTTCTTCTACAACCTTAATTCCCTTTTCAAATATCTTCTTTTCTTTCGTTATTGCTTGCTCACTGTATACAGATTGAATAACAACGGGGAAAGGCTACAACTTCACGTCACTCCCTTCTCGACCACTGCCTCCCTTTCATATGCTTCATCTCTTATAATATCATCGTGTAACGATACAAATTGTAAATAAGTTATCGTATCCTGTATTTCATCCCTGATATCGTCATAATTTAAAAGAATATATTCCAGTCAACATTGCCACAAGCTTTCCCTGAGCGTACAGAGGCTATAAACGTTAATTTTGCCTTTCTTTAACCTACCTTTTAAGAAAAACCGCAGGGTCAGTATTACCTCGCGTGTTTCTACATTTCTCCGAAACCCAAATTGATTTTCCCCGAGGTGTCAGTATTTTGCAACCACGACTTACTAAACTGATGGTTCGGTAGTATTCACTTCACGCCTGTCAGTACTTGTCTTTATTCTAATATTGATTATTACATTCCTGTTGAAGTCCAAGAGTACTTCGCCTGCCTCATACTTTCGTTAGTAGTTGGAATAGTTTCTTCAGGACTGGCTCAACCAACTGACTAATTCTAAGGGAATGGGCCTTGTTTCGGTTTAGGTCTTCATATACACTCGCGCATCTTCCCTTATATAGATCCTTTATATATCCATTCCTTCTTTCAGCTTTCCCTTCTTTGCTTAGCAATAGCTTGTTATCTGAGCGCTTAACTTTCATACAGGCTCTTTTCTCCAAACTGCTCCTTAATTTCCCTGCTGGCAGCATCTATCTTTCTCCCAGTCATACATGCTTCCATAGCCTTCCAGTTCTCGTCCAGCAATTCCCATTTTTCGAGAAAAAAGAACAAAATAGTTTTTTTCCAGTTTGGAGCTTTTTGCTGAGGTGCTACTTACTTACTATCAATCGCTGTTGGAGCTGAGCCTTCACAAATTAAAAATCAAGTTCGAATTCCTAGTCTTGTTCAGCCGACATACAGTAATTATCAGATTATCAGTTATCAGGCAAAGCCACAAGACTGTGTGTGGGCATAACTGCGTTACTGGCCGTGTGCTTGCAGGAGCGCTGTCTCACAACCAAACGTGTTTCTCTTCCCTCGTTGCAGAATAGATCGGAAGTGATACATACGTACAAATCATCGCACACCTAGCGCTGACAATGGAGATTTTTTATCCCTTTCTGGTGAAATTCCAGATTTTATTTAACTGTCGGGAACTATCGAATTTTTTTTATTTTCCCTGATTCTCTGGTATCATGCATTATTTAGTGAATTCGGCGATTAATGCGGTTGACAACAGTTTCTCTTTGTTATGTTCTTCATACTGTAACACATGATAATCTTTTATTGACTCAAGAGGAGCAATAATTCGATATCTAGTTTTTGTCAGTTTAAAGTATTGATTCGATCGACCAGTGCTTGTTTCCAGACTTATCACATGCACAGAGCATGAGTGTCGGTAATAGGCTGCAGATATAATGCCTAGGCTTACGTGACCACAATCAGTTATCATGAAAATTTTTTGAGCGTAGAGCCGCATTACGTTTTAAAAAATATAGCTGTTCCCGACATTTCGACCACCAGTCGGTACAGAGGAACGCTCTGCAACGGCGACCAAAATTCCAATAATAGTTATATTTTTTACAGAACAATTCAGCTGTACACGCGCAAAAGTTTTGTGATATGATCGCAGGTTATTTAATTTATCGACTCAATGTACAAAAAAAAGTCGTTTTTACGAATCAGTTTCATCACACCATTTTTAAGCAACCATAAATAGTTTCCACTTGGAAAAAAAAATACATCATCTTATTGTCAGAGAGGATGGAACAGTAATGTTGTGCTCTGCTGAAAACTCTTTACTCCTTTATTTATTCAAACAGGTCTAATTTGCATTTGAATCACCTCTTCAGTCTAGTACACAGCATACAGTACTGTTTCTTTGCACTGACTAAAGCTATCGACACGTCGACAAAATGCCTAATGACGAAAGCGTTGAGTAGTCACTGGTACGCGGATATAATCTGTGAGAGAAAGCGGCGGTTTCTTCACTGGGTATACTCGGAACCGGATCCGCTTCATGCGTCACACACACGGGGCTGCGCGTCATTTGAGACAACGAAAACGAAATCTCGATGCATGTTAACGATAGTAGGAAAGTAAATTCTCTCGCAAGGACACAAGTCATGTCTGTAATTTGGAACTAATTTGCGAACTCTATGATCGTTGTGTTGTTCCAGAATTATAGTGTAATATTACTTCCACGTTAGTCGAAACTACGATAGTTCGGAATAAATTGGACAAAGGCAAAGAAGCGGCGGATCTCAGCACTGAAACTTCGAATGTGCAGAATATGCACTCATAAAAAACTAAACTAGGCACACTGAACCCGTACATGTAGCAGTTTCTTTCGCACTATGCCAGCGACGGCGCGCCACAGCATGGTCTCTCCCATCACACCGAAAACGCTGGGGTGGCACTCTGATCTATGAGTGCTTAGTCGTGTCCCTAACTCATCGCGGTTGGTCGGAAATGTGTCCAAGCAGCGCACGACTCGCGCCCCAGTTGTGCTTAATAAGAGTGAGTTCACGTGACCTGGGCGACCAAAAAAGTATTCTCATGTCCGTGTAGTATTCCTCACTGAATACTGACAATTCGGATGGTGTGGTACATCGCCTGCCTGATGGTGACGGTCACGTGCCGAGTGCTGTAGGCGAACAACAAAACGGCGCATGATCGGTCGTTGGTGAGGGACGATTGTGATCACACGAGGTCCCTTCCCATCGCGCTGAAACTGCTCGAGAATATCTCAGCCACCTGAACAGTTCTATTTCTATGGTGTGTAATATGCTGTCTGGCATTTATATACCATTTCGTTGGTTTGTACCGCCGCGTACCTTTCTCGAGTCATCCGCCCAAGCGACGAGTTTCCATGCCATGAGCGTTCGATGACAGCATTCCTGCACCCAGGCTTAACTTTGTGTGAGGCTGGGTGAGGAGAGGTACGAGCTTGAAACGGTCGCTTCTGAACCCCATAGTCACGAGTTTGTTTTGAGTGATGTAGATGTAGATACGGCTGATCACGGGCAATGGTCGTGTCGTCCGGCGTTGAACTGGAGGATGATTTCTCCACTCTGGCCCGACTGTCTGCTGTTTCACTGCACTCACAGTCTGCGGCGACACCGTCAACAAGTCGCTACCTACCACAGTTTCTACCGCACACGTAATATCAGTAAACCGTGTACTTTACTTCGTACAAAGGAGTGGATTTCACCACAAGATAGATATAAAGCATCGTCAGATGTCGAGTCAAGGTATGGGGACCTCCAAACTCCACTGAATCCGCTCTTCGCTACTGGCTCAAACTTAAACAACGCAATACCTTTCTGTACAAAAAAAAATGGACAGCAGCTAAAAATACTATTTCGCAATTTTAACTTTTTTACAAGATCATATTTGTTTTATCTTAATTTCTGCTAAATTTTGTTAGTTTGGTTAACCATTCGCATACCAAGTGCAACACGTATCGTAGCATTATTACTATTTTAAAAAATGTCTTCGAAGGCCGCGAGAGGATTGAAGGATTCATAACGACATAATTAGGACTCTTTTAACATCGCAGTCAGCATCAACAAGACATTTTGGCAATACCAGATGACTCTGGAGACGGTGATTTTCCGTGAATCAAGGTTCTCACGAAACACCCTTGACACGGTTCCGCGTGAAAAGAAGAGTCTCTGCCCGACCTTACTAGAGATGTCGGGTACCGACGACATGGACGCGACCCAATATGTCGATATGACGCGCCCAAATTACGTAACACGCCAAACTACTGCTCCCTTCTACACAGAAGTATACTTTTCCTGCTCTAAAGTATACTTTTGTCATATCCTCGAGCACAATATTAAGTGAAGCTTCGCAATAGATGTTAACAATGTGTGTCATGTGGCGCTCTCGGGCGTCAATGAGGGAGTCACTTTCGACGTTTCGATTTTATTTCGGTGGTTGACAACTTGCGCAGATTAAGTAACGAACTTTCGAACTCGAGTCCCATTACGATGCTACGATCACCGATCGGTCTGTGTCACTGTACTGTACTACTGCTGGGTGAGGCAACACTATTTCAATCCAAGCGTGTTGCAGTAACGGTTGTTAGTGTGTCTCGATGAAAAATTTTCAAGCGAGAAAACGCTTTCAAAAGAAACATTTGCTGACGACCACATCAGTCTCCTTACTATTTGTTTCCGTAAAGTAGCTGGAAGCTGTACATAAGAAAAATTATTGTTCTTGAAGGATGTATCTATTTTCTACGCATTCGTTGAGGAACGTGTTTTTTGTTGTCTTACTATTGTGTTTCATTTCGATGCAACGGGTAGTTTCAGATGTTCAGGAGTAGGTACAACATGGATGGGTGCGACTATAAATGAAAGGTTAATAAAGGTAAACATGGTAGTGATTTTCCATGCTGGTTTCAAAGGTGCTTTACAATGACGCTTAGTCGAAATTAGCTAATCGCACGATTAAATAAATATCGCATTACAGACTACTACGGACCATGTTTACGTTTGTGAAGCCTCTGGAGGCCGTGGGTCCCCACAAATACAAAATCATAAGCGAAATGATTATACAATCATTGGAAGTCATGGAGTCCGGCCATCGAGGAACAATTCTGCTTTTGTAACTCACTTGTCGTGAATTAATGACGGTTCTTCAACCCACTGTGGTCTTTTCATATGTTTCAATACATTCATCAGAAAACCAATTTCATTTTGTTTTCATTTATTTATTTAGTGTTATTGCATAGGAAAAGAAGAAAGAGATTACACTGATCGGATATAAGCCTGAGAGTTCTGTGATGTTATTCGTAAATAATGAAGTTAACTAATTTTTGGCATAGGAAGTAAATGATTTGCTTTAGTTTATTACCTGCAAGGTAAATAATCGATGAAAAATGATGTTTAGAAATTACCATACTCTTTCAGTCTACACTGTCTCGTCTTAGAGGTTTGTGTGACACATTTGCCATGTTTTTTCTTTTTAATCGCAGACAGACGTAAAGAGAGTGACGATAGTCACTGCATAACTACATCTTTAAGATACACCACGTTATTTTAACTTAGATTCGAACTCTGTGCCTTTCTTTTCTCGGTTAGTCTTGTTATCGAGTGGGACACCCACAGTCACAGCTTGAGATCTGACAACAAGGGCATTACGCGTGAAATCCAAGAATTCGATTCCCAATCCCGTGCCGGCACACAGTTCCAATCTGTCAGAAGATTTCAGCACGTGTTACTTTACTACTATCTTACTTTCTATTTTTACTGTTTACGGTTTCAATGCTTCTCTATTATTCGCTGGAGCTCTTACTGAAAATCAGAGAAATGGGAGAGACGCCATTCAAACTAAGAAATTTGTGTATATTTATTAGATCGTTACGTGTAGACTGGCGACAGAGCTTCTTCGTAAGATAGATAATCACTTTGTTTGCTTCTCTGGATCGTTATGGATACGCTAAGCTATCTAGCCTTGACGCTAATCGAGTAAATATAGTTTACCATGTTAGCCATGAGAGGGGGAGGGCGAACGTATTGAATTTGATGTGCATAGCACACTGAAACATAATGCACGATTATTTCCTGCATACTTCTGAAACTTCAATTCTCGCAGCCGTTGCTGAACTGCTTGTGAAAGTAAATTATTTCTTTCATTAAGCAGGAAAACCATAGTATTATTGTCAAAAATATTTACAGGATTCAAACGATCAAAGCAGCATGGCTAGAAAAGTGAGCAGCGATTCCAAAAAAAATGAGACAGAAATTTGTTTAAGAAACAAGATTATTGCAAAGAAAATGCTGATGGGACAAGTCCATATTCTCTGCAGCTACAAATTTAATAGTCATGAAACATATTTAGTGACTAAATAATTTTGAAACAAAACCCATTCTTCATTGTAGGGGCCATTCTATGAAGCGCAGAGCCATTAAAATTGCTACACCAAGAAGAAATGCAGATGATAGACGGGTATTCATTGGACAAATATATTATACTAGGACTGACATGTGATTACATTTTCACGCAATTTGGGTGCATAGATCCTATGAAATCAGTACCCACAACAACCACCTCTGGCCGTAATAACGGCCTTGATACGCCTGGGCATTGAGTCAAACAGAGCTTTGATGGCGTGTACAGGTACAGCAGCCCATGCAGCTACAACACGATACCACAGTTCAAGCGTAGTGACTGAGCCAGTTTCCCGGCCACCATTGACCAGACGTTTTCAATTGGTGGGAGATCTGGAGAATGTGCTGGCCAGGGCAGCAGTTGCACATTTTCTGTATCCAGAAAGGCCCGTACAGGACCTGCAACATTCGGTCGTGCATTAACCTGCTGAAATGAAGGGTTTCGCAGGAATCGAATGAAGGGTAGAGCCACGGGTCATAACACATCTGAAATGTAACGTCCACTCTTCGAAGTGCCGTCAATGCGAACAAGAGGTGACCGAGACGTGTAACCAATATCCCATACCATCACGCCGGGTGATACGCCAGTATGGCGATGACAAATACACGCTTCCAATGTGCGTTCACCGCGATGTCGCCAAACACGGATGCTGTAAACAGAGCCTGGATTCGTCTGAAAAAATGACGTTTTGCCATTCGTGCACCCAGGTTCGTCGTTGAGTACACCATCGCAGGCGCTCCTGTCTGTGAAGCAGCGTCAAGGGTAACGCAGCCATGGTCTCCGAGCTGATAGTCCATGCTGCTGCAAATGTCGTCGAACTGTTCGTGCAGATGGTTACTGCCTTGCAAACGTCCGCAACTGTTCACTCAGGGATCGAGACGTGGCTGCACGATCCGTTACAGCCATGTGGATAAGATGTGTCATCTCGACTGCTAGTAATACGAGGCCGTTGGGATCCAGTACGGCGTTCCGTATTACCCTGCTGAACCCACCGATTCCATATTCTGCTAACAGTCATTGGATCTCGACCAACGCGAGCAGCAGTGTCGCCATACGATAAACCGCAATCGCGATAGGCTACAATCCGACCTTTATCAAAGTCGGAAACGTGATGGTACGCATTTCTCCTCGTTACACGAGGCATCACAACAACGTTTCACCAGGCAACGCCTGTCAACTGCTGTTTGTGTATGAGAAATCGGTTGGAAACTATCGTTATGTCAGCACGTTGTAGGTGTCGCCACCGGCGCTATCCTTGTGTGAATGCTCTGAAAAGCTAATCATTTCGATATCACAGCATCTTCTTCCTGTCGGTTAAATTTCGCGTCTGTAACACGTCATCTTCGTGGTGTAGCAATTTTAATGGCCAGTAGTGTGTGAATTAACAGCAGAAATTACTATTACAATGGCTCACTGAGGCCGGAACCGCTTGAGCTGTGTAAATAAAGTCAAAAAGTAACTACGTAAGGAATTTTTCTGTTCAAAATGATTTTGTTACTCTGCATATTTAGTTTTAGCGAGTGAGAGGCCCTGTTTCTTCAAAGGCCTTGATGCGCTACACTAATTGCAGAGCGACGTAACCCTCAGCATCGCAAAACGCGTCCCCGTACAGTGTACAGCAGGGAAGTTTTTCACAGGTGCGCGCTGCCGCCGTGTGCATGCATTGCTTACGTCAACCGGAGAGCCTCAGCGCCGAAGGTCAAGGCGACTGGTAGAGGAGCCGAGCCACGCTGCGGCTGCCGACCACTTGCGGGCTGGCGCATCCGCCTTGTGCAGCCGCCGTGCAGCCGCGATGGCTCCATACACACACCGCTCACGTCCGCTTGCCATGCTCAGCGGTTACCAACGCGCGCCTCATTCAAAAGGCAGCTTGTAGCGATGCCTCGTGAGATGAGTACGAAGCTTTATGATCGTATAGGGCGTAGGCAAAAGTTGCTGGACGGTGGGATGGATGCACTGTCTAATCAAAGGCATCTGGGGACACACCCCTATCTAATGCGGAATCGAGCACTAGATGCCACGAGAGGCTGACCTACCTCTTGAAAGGGGGTGGGGAGACTTGCTTTGTCAGCACAGAAGCAGTAATAACAGGATTGGTCGCTCAGCAGAGTCAGTAACGTGGACCAGTCGTTAGATGTCACCAGAGTAACAAATCTCTCACGAAGATTTCAATCCTGTCAAAGCTGACCAAGTCGACTACTGGTGATGTGATTGTGAACTGTAAACGGGAGGGAACAACCACGGCAAAACCGAGGCCAGGCTGACCGCATATTTTGGTGGACAGGGACCGTCGAACATTACTGACGGTGGCCGTATAGAATCACTTTACATCAGCACAAAGATTCACTCGTGAATTCCAAAATGCTACCACCAGTCCAGCTGGCACAGGAGGGACTTAAGAAGAATGGCGTACAGTGGTTGAACAGTCCTCATAAACCATGCATTTCTGCAGCCAGAGCTAAGCGAAGCTTGAGGTGGTGTAAAAAGCGACGGCACTGGACTGTGGATGACTGAAAACGAGTGATTTGGTGTGATTAATCAGAGGCATCAAGGGATCACCAATTTAGTATTGGAGGGCAGCGTGGAGGGTAAAAGTCGTAGAGGGAGACCAAGAGATGAATACACTAAGCAGATTCAGAAGGATGTAGGCTGCAGTACTTACTGGGAGATGAAGCAGCTTGCACATGATAGATTAGCATGGAGAGCTGCATCAAGCCAGTCTCAGGACTGTGGCAATACAATGGAAGGGTCTGAGTTCGGGGAACGCATGCACTACGTTACCTGCTGTCATTTGTAGTACCAACACTGAAGGAGGTAGTGTTACGATATGGTTTTTTTTCGTGGTTATGGTGCTATCCCCTTACTGCGATTAAGAAAACGCTAAACACGAAAGGGTACAAACACATTTTACAGCATAGTGAACAGCGTGCGATAGGGGAAACAGTTCAGAGACAATGATTGTATCACAGTGGCAGTGCACCCAATCACAAAGTATTTTCTGTGAGGCATCAGGGGTGCACTCAGCCTCGTGATGCCAATTGAGGAGCTACTCTACCGAATAGTAGCGGCTCCGGTCAAACAAAACCATCATAATGACTGGGAGAGCGGTGTGCTGACCACATGCCCCTCCTATCCGCATCCTCATCTGAGGATGACACGGCGGTAGGATGGCCCGACGGGCCACTTGTGTCCTGAAGACGGAATGCTTTGTGAGGCAATAGTTTATTGACAACATTCCTGAAATGGGCTGGGCTCCCAAGAGCTCTTATCTGAACTCTATGGAAAACATTTGGGATGTGTTAGAACATGTATCTCGCTCCAGACGCCTGCGTCCAACTTCTCTAATTTCTTTAATTCTGGCTAATCAGAAACTCGCATTCAGACACCTCACTGAAAGTGTTCCTTGCAGAGTATAAGACATCATAAAGTCGAAGGCTGGCTATAGCCTATGTAAATGGCCACTGATGTGTGTACGGATACTTTTGATCACGTAGCGTATATGGATTTCTGGTAACATAGATTTTGAATGGCGTATTTCTCTGCAAACATTACAGAACCAGTGAGACTACAAAACGTTTCTGTTAACTTGATGGACGTTCTGTCCTCTTGAATACTGTGTTGTGAGGCCTGAAAGAGAATGGCCAGAACAGAAAAGAGTGACTCGCCTTTTTCATTAAAAATAATTTGGTAACCATACCTGTTGACGACATTTAATAATTAAAAACGACATTTATATAATCTGTAATGTAATGGAGCTTAATTACTTTGACCGACACTATGTTTTAACAATTTCAATTTTCATTTTTATCTTACATTGTATTGCCGGCCGTTGTGGCCGAACGGTTCTAGGCGCTTCAATCTGGAACCGCACGACCGCTACGGTCGCAGGTTCGAATTCTGCCTCGGGCACGGATGTTTGTGATGTCCTTAGGTTAGTTAGGTTTAAGTGGTCCTAAGTTGTAGGGGAGTGCTCAGAGCCATTTGAACCATTTTGTACATTGTATTATTCAAGTGCTTATTGGTGTGTTCTTTTCTTTTTCAGCGCATGCCGTCGGCTCCAACAGCTTCCTGAAGAATACTGGTAAGATATTTAAAACACAAAGTTCTCGTAAAACAATTATTTGTACAGTGGATTTATACGACCAGCAACACTACAGAATCACGTCATCTTATAATCCGCTTCGCCGGTCAATGAGGCTACAAAACACGAAAATTAAGTAACGGAACTAATAGAGGAAAGTTACGAAAAGGAATGCGTTGCTATTGTTCGTTCGTGAAGTACAAATAATCTCGTTGTAATGTTAAAATTGAGTCTGGTTATTAGCACCATTTCATCATTTTCGAACTTAGACAATAAACTTAGCCGGTCGGAGTGGCCGTGCGGTTCTAGGCGCTGCAGTCTGGAGCCGAGCGACCGCTACGATTGCAGGTTCGAATCCTGCCTCGGGCATGGATGTGTTTGATGTCCGTAGGTTAGTTAGGTTTAATTAGTTCTAAGTTCTAGGCGACTGTTGGCCTCATAAGTTAAGTCGCATAGTGCTCAGAGCCATTTGAACCAATAAACTTAACGATCCCAGATTGCGATAATCGATGCAGTCGCTAAGATATTATACTGTTATTGTTCGTCCCATCGTCTTGATTAAATTTTCGCGCAGTTACCTGCATATTAATACTGGGACAGTTTCTACTAGAAGCACCACTACATGAGACACCACTGACAGAACAGGAAGACGGGAAGGAACCCGCGAAATAAGAGCGTGTACAGCGGCAGTCCGGTTGGTTCCTGTCCTTCAGACGGGAATTTCTCGAAATCTGTGTACGCTCGGCAACTTTCTGAATCGAGAACTGATAAGCTGGTCCGACCGAAATATAGACAAGATTTGCCGAAAAACACAGAACTAAGTTACTTTCTCCCGAGATAGACATGAGTTTCGCCAACCATCACATTCAAAACCGGTAACGGTAGAACCCTAGGACTTTACCCTTTGCTAAGGCTGATCTTCGAATTCATAGAATGTGCAGAATAATCTCGTTGGATGAGGTTGTCAATTTCCTGCAGACACTAAATGTCGATACTACATTTTATTATAAATTTCGTTTTCTTCCCACACTTGTTAACATGTAAAGTACCTCGATGTCTGTTTGAACACCTTAATGGTTAACTAGTTCTGGAAATAGGCCGACTGGAGATTAAATGACTTTGTCTTCCGACCAGAAAACCCGTTTACTCTGGCATTTACGGACAGACACACAATTTAATTTGCAGTGTTTCTTACACAGCATCGTCACGGTCGTTTCTAAAACGCGATTTAAACATCAAATGTTACAATGAGAAAACAGTGGAGATAGTCACAGTTTCGTCGCCGAAAACTAGTTGATGGGCTAAGGCTTTCTTGAGGAGGCAACTTAACAGAATTTAACTGAGATAACAGGAAACGATTTGCTGGCCGTGTTTACGTGTGAGACTAAATGCCAATGAAGTTCCGAATAAAATAATAGTTCATTCAGAGAAATTGAAGCTAGCAACCATAGTTTTCTCATTGTTCTGTTCTCATTCAACCACGGAATTTTTATACTGTCACGTATAAAATAATGTCATCGGTTTAAGTACGAGACATGTATATAGTGTATTGAAAGTGTTTGATCAAACATCTCGGGGTAAGAGCACGTCATGAGGAACACATCAAGTCAAAGAAAAAAGGTGTGCCTATGCTTCCTGGCTACTCTGAGCGTCCTTTTGTATGGGTTATGCCCCTGCGAGACGGCATGGTGTAGGCAGTCTGTCGCATGCGTATGTAATGGGTTTTGCCTACAGTCTGGTCATCTGCTCTAAGTGAAAAGGGCTAGGGCGAGCAAAATTAAAGTTACTGATTCACTTCTGAAACATTGGTCGCCACTTTAGAGGAATTCTTAAGATTGTCTTGTTGAAAACGACTCTTATCAATTCACTGGGATAGGTAGTACACAGCACACCTGGTTGGTAGACGCTGCTAGTTTGGTGAAATCTCGTCCTCTCAGGTCCGGCGAGTACTGAAGGACACGTAGTGTCGCTAGGAAGCGTTAGTGAACATTTCCTCTGTTACAAAATTTGTTCCAGATGGCTGGTTTATCACCCTAAACGTTTCACAGAAAGAGTTTAAAACACCTTCTATTTATCGTTAAATGACCATTAATAAATTCTCTTCTGTTTGCTGTAGTACAGTCGGAAATCATATAAAGCTGATGGTCCAAAGTCTCATTTCAAGGAATTCATGCCGAGGTTCGGTCTCGCAGCTGATAAAATCAAATGGCTCTGAGCACTATGGGACTTAACATCTGAGGTCATCAGTCCCCTAGAATTTAGAACTACTTAAACCTAACTAACCTAAGGACATCACACACGTCCATGCCCGAGGCAGGATTCGAACCTGCGACCGTAGCGGTCGCTCGGTTCCAGACTGAAGCGCCTAGAACCACTCGGCCACAACGGCCGGCGCAGCTGAATATTTCGTGTGCAGTGACAACGCGCTTGAGAGTACACTTTTCACATAGTTATGACAAAGTCCAAGCTACCAAAAATTGCAGATGACAGACGGCAGCAGAATATTAGCTGTAATGAAGACGGCAGAGACCTACATGAACACCAGTATGTGCTACTTAGAAAGCAAATAAAACCACTGATGACGGTGAAACTTCCATGAAACTAGTGCGAGTGAAAGAGCAGAAAAATAATGCTTGCTCCAGGCAGAACTCTTTTCCAAAACACATTCATTTCCCGGCTCTGTTGTCAGGGGGGAACAGGGCAAGCAGAGAAGACTTCGCCGAATGGGCTACTACTTCGGGAACTTTTACATTGAACACAGCTATGTCCGTATCGCAGTACCACCGACGAAACAGGCGTCGGCGCGGGATATATATCATGTCCTACAGCAGAGGCGCCCACCAAACATCGTGGAGACCAAAAGCCCTCAGGTTAATTGGAAGGTGGTGTGGAAGACGATTCACGCGATTCCACTGGACACAGCCGTCCGATCCACATGGTACATCACAGTCAATGGTAAACAGATCACCCGATCACGCCTCCACAAGATAAACATGGCGGAATCGCCTCTCTGCGTAGACTGCGGGATACCAGACACGGACGAACACCGTCTCACATGTGGCACGGCAGAAGACGTATGGCGCTTGGCGCGACAAATTTTGTCGTATTTTCTACGAGTGACTCCGGAACACATTACACCCCGGTTTCTACTATTTCCGGATCAACAGTATTTCCCGCGCGCCAAGACCAACGCTGTCACGTGGATCCGTGCGCATGCGGTACACTACTTATTTCACGATGGACCTAAAGATGTATTAGACTTTTGGAACTACCTACAAGAACGTCATTGCAAGATCGTACGGAACCCAAAATACAGACAGTATTTTTCTAATTACTTAGGGAGTGCCCTACGCGACCCTCCACGCAGCTGGATCATCAACAGGTAGGAGAAGATACCCATTGAGTGAGCTGACATGACTAAGTTCGATTCTCGGTGGAACAACATGATATACGTGAAGACGTACCTGGATGATGAAGCGTAAGGAGAGTAGCGACACACCCTTCTGCATCCTGTATGAAGCACTTTTTTTTCGTTTTCCCCATATACATTACCTCGGTGTAGTAACGTGCCGAGATATTGTTTTCTTTTTCTCAGAGCACGATGTATTAAAAACAGTAAATAAAAATAAAGAAATCAATAATAATTCCCACAAAAGATTTCCCCTTCCCATCCCTGATTCCTTGACGGACGAGAGGGACACTGCGACCAGGCCTCTGGTTACGACCCCTGATCGCTCTACCTTCCCCGCCCTCCCCCACCTCCTTAAAAAAAATGGGAGAGAAAGGGGGGAAGACGAAGGAAGACCAGTGGGCATTTTCTTTTTTAGCAGCGACTAGATGAGTCATTCATTGGAGAAGAGAAGTCAGTATAAGCTACGTTGGCTGTAAGAATAGCCACCGGAACAATGGGCACTGCAGTGCGGTCGGTGAGTCACGCCGGTAGGAAGGAGAGGACCGCCCGCGCGCGCGCGACACGGGGAGACGCGTGTCCGGTTTGCGGGATCAGCGGCGACGGCGGCCTACAAACGGCTGCGCCCGCCCAGCCAGCCAGCGCTGCCCGCGAGCTTACGGGAATCGGAGCGCGGCGCGCAGTTACAGGGTGGGCGCCTGCAGCACTGCGCAGACCCACTGCAGGCGGGGCGACACGGAGCCCCCTAACGGTACGCCTGTACAGTGTGGCACCTCGTTCGCCGTAAACATCCGCCTACTTCCGGCCGACACGGAAATTTGCGAGCGGTACCCAATGGGGTCAAGCACGCAGGTTCAGCTGGAGTTCCTGGTCGTTTAAGGTTCAGTGCCTTAAAGGAATAAAAGCTGAAGAGGTACTAAAAACTCCTTTAATTGAAGAAGCTCGCTTTTCTGCCATTAGTACTGAGTTCAATATTTTGCGCTAATTTCCGTCTTTCATAGCGGTATTATCTTCGACTCCGGTTGTTCAATTTGACGTTCCGACCGACCGAGGTGGCCAAGTGCTTAAGAGGGGGGTAGGGCGTCAAATGGGCCGACTTGGAGCAGGAGAGGCACCACAGGACATTTTAATTCCCAGTGCCTATACTTTTACAAATAAATTCATAAAGCTTTGTCAGCACGATCAGGAAGGATTCAAGATTCACACTCTTAACAGTGGAAGTTCAACAACATAACAAAATAATTTTATTTTAGATATGAAAGTTCATCATTTTCTCACTTACTGTTGGCTGCATTTGTTGCTATACGTACATTTTTCTTCACAAGTAAGAGAGATTCTTTGATGAGTTTTGCACAGCATACAAACCATACTTACAGGTGTATGAAACTCTAGAATTTTCAAGTCTATTAAAAACTATGGTAAAAATTGAGATAATTAATTACAAAATTTGATTTTTTTCTGAACATAAAGCTTAAAATAGACAGCTCATTCATTTTTTATAAATTAAATAGATTCTAGAGTTTCAGACACCTGTAAGTATGGTTTGTATACTGCGCAAAAGTCATCGAACAGCCTCTCTTACTTATGAAGAAAAGTGTACCTATAGCAACAAATGAAGCCAATAGTAAGTGAAAAAATGATGAAATTTCACATGTAAAAAAAATATTTTGTTATGTTTTTGAACTTCCGCTGCTATGAGTGTGGATCCTGAATCCTTCCTGGTCATGCTGACAAAGTTTTACAAATTTACTTGTAAAAGTATAGACAGTGGAAAAAATGTCCTGTGGTGCCTCTCCTGCACCAAGTTGGCCCGTTTGACGTTCTACCCCCCTTAAAGCCACTTTTACGCTATCGAATTTCGTGCCTCAATTCACTACTCGAAACAAGCGTGTCTGCTGCAGCGCCCCTGTACTGAGACTCGTCTGTAGCACGTCCGATTTAATTCCATCTCTCTCGTCGAAGGGACGTTTAAATGGTCATCTCTCTTCCTTCCATTCGACGCGGCCGGCAGAAATGCGCCTCCGATCGTCCGCGGAGTAAGGAATGAAAGTGAAAGTGTGAGGGAGTATATCATGCGTTTGTTGGCTAAGTGTAAGGTCAACGTCTCCGTATGTGAGATCCAATTGTGGCAAGACAACTCCCACTGGGATTTGACACAGAAACTGTAACGCATTCGAGTACGTTTGCTCGAGTACTATATATATATACACTCCTGGAAATTGAAATAAGAACACCGTGAATTCATTGTCCCAGGAAGGGGAAACTTTATTGACACATTCCTGGGGTCAGATACATCACATGATCACACTGACAGAACCACAGGCACATAGACACAGGCAACAGAGCATGCACAATGTCGGCACTAGTACAGTGTATATCCACCTTTCGCAGCAATGCAGGCTGCTATTCGCCCATGGAGACGATCGTAGAGATGCTGGATGTAGTCCTGTGGAACGGCTTGCCATGCCATTTCCACCTGGCGCCTCAGTTGGACCAGCGTTCGTGCTGGACGTGCAGACCGCGTGAGACGACGCTTCATCCAGTCCCAAACATGCTCAATGGGGGACAGATCCGGAGATCTTGCTGGCAAGGGTAGTTGACTTACACCTTCTAGAGCACGTTGGGTGGCACGGGATACATGCGGACGTGCATTGTCCTGTTGGAACAGCAAGTTCCCTTGCCGGTCTAGGAATGGTAGAACGATGGGTTCGATGACGGTTTGGATGTACCGTGCACTATTCAGTGTCCCCTCGACGATCACCAGTGGTGTACGGCCAGTGTAGGAGATCGCTCCCCACACCATGATGCCGGGTGTTGGCCCTGTGTGCCTCGGTCGTATGCAGTCCTGATTGTGGCGCTCACCTGCACGGCGCCAAACACGCATACGACCATCATTGGCACCAAGGCAGAAGCGACTCTCATCGCTGAAGACGACACGTCTCCATTCGTCCCTCCATTCACGCCTGTCGCGACACCACTGGAGGCGGGCTGCACGATGTTGGGGCGTGAGCGGAAGACGGCCTAACGGTGTGCGGGACCGTAGCCCAGCTTCATGGAGACGGTTGCGAATGGTCCTCGCCGATACCCCAGGAGCAACAGTGTCCCTAATTTGCTGGGAAGTGGCGGTGCGGTCCCCTACGGCACTGCGTAGGATCCTACGGTCTTGGCGTGCATCCGTGCGTCGCTGCGGTCCGGTCCCAGGTCGACGGGCACGTGCACCTTCCGTCGACCACTGGTGACAACATCGATGTACTGTGGAGACCTCACGCCCCACGTGTTGAGCAATTCGGCAGTACGTCCACCCGGCCTCCCGCATGCCCACTATACGCCCTCGCTCAAAGTCCGTCAACTGCACATACGGTTCACGTCCACGCTGTCGCGGCATGCTACCAGTGTTAAAGACTGCGATGGAGATCCGTATGCCACGGCAAACTGGCTGACACTGACGGCGGCGGTGCACAAATGCTGCGCAGCTAGCGCCATTCGACGGCCAACACCGCGGTTCCTGGTGTGTCCGCTGTGCCGTGCGTGTGATCATTGCTTGTACAGCCCTCTCGCAGTGTCCAGAGCAAGTATGGTGGGTCTGACACACCGGTGTCAATGTGTTCTTTTTTCCATTTCCAGGAGTGTATATATAATATGATTTTGCTACGTCCAAGAGGTCCCCGTTACTCGGCGAGTGCTAGTCTTGCCACGGTAAACGTACCAGTAATTACTGGTTACTTCCGTCATTCCGGAAGGTAGTATTTTTCACTACGTTACAACGCAAACTGCTCAACATCTGGCCTTCGCTTTACCTGCCCAGCCACTCAAGGCCATGTGGGTCTCGCCGAGATTTCTCACACTGGCCCTGCAAACCAGCGAACCCCTGTGCTGCGGATTCTCACAATACAGAAATGCTGCTTGGCTGAAAGTCTATAACAAAAAGGAGGAAGGAAGGAGGCGGTCCACATAAGTCACAGCCCGCCGCTTTGTTGACCAGAAGAACATTTATCTCCACAAAAGAAAGGGTCGCTTGACCCTGGACGCCGGACGCAGCAGGTAGCCGTGTGCCTGTGCCGCGGCAGCAGCGTCGAAAACAGGCAGGTTTCCCCTAAACGTAGCAAGAAAATTCCAAAATGTGGTAGGCTGTGCTGTGCTGTCGGTGAGTCACCAGAGTCTGTTTACTTTTATTTTCGTTCGTTATAAGATAACATTTGCTGCTGCCAGTCACAATTTTTCTTTATTTCTTTTCTGGGCGACGCCTATCCGGAATTAATACCCATTACCAAGTAGTCTTATCCATTCAGTTTTCTACAAATTTTTAGACTTTTTAGTGAAAAATTATTTTTGTTCTTATTAATGAATTTTTGTATTTCTGCATACGATTCCTCGTCTCGTCGTCCAAGATAGTATATCGCTGGTTCGAGTCCATCTCACAGCGTTTGTTTTAGGAGTTTTTCTGAGTTTTGTCGTTTCTCTTCTTGGCGGGGAGGAGCTAGTGTGCTATGAATTCTTCCTGCTCTTGTGATTGCTCTTATTGTACAAAAAAATGGGTTGGATTGTTGACTCAGGAATTGGGCTTTGAGGTACATTTATATGTATGGAAAACACAACACGAAGCCATTATAAATAAAACAAAAAGCTGAAAGAGTAACTTACTATTATTTCCTGATTATCACCGAGACCCACTGTCGAAGTAAACTATACACGTTTAAGTCGCTTTTGTGGTGTAGAAGATAATAATCTAAGGACGGCTGATGTTGCTGTGATGCAGGTATTGTATAGTTAATCTCACCTGTCAGCAGAATTAAATCAAAGGATCTGCTGAGTCATATTTGGTGAGGATTGTCTGTCGTCGTGCAAAATTGAGAAAAAAAGGTTTTTGAAAATATTACGTATTATTAATATTCTATTTCCTATCATATTTGGAAAACAAAATGATGTAAAATATAAATAAAATGAAAAAATTATGACGTCACAAAATGCATTTTTTGTCTACTAAGTTGTGAGCTGCTGTATAATCGTGTTGCCGTTTCTGTGATATAAACACGAGCAGTTTGGCCGGCCGCGGTGGTCTAGCGGTTCTAGGCGCTCAGTCCGGAACCGCGCGACCGCTACGGTCGCAGGTTCGAATCCTGCCGTGGGCATGGGTGTGTGTGATGTCCTTAGGTTAGTTAGGTTTAAGTAGTTCTAAGTTCTAGGGGACTGATGACCACAGATGTTAAGTCCCATAGTGCTCAGAGCCATTTGAACCATTTTGAACGAGCAGTTTGTAATTACCGAAGGCTCTTTTCCTACAGTTAATGGCGGGTTCGAAAGCTATTTCTGCGTCCAGACTTCTTGTTTCCCTCTTATGAAGAAACTTACAGGTGTTGTACACACTTCACAGTCCACAGTACATTTGTTAAGGTGTGCGCCGGCCTGAGTGGCCGAGCGGTTCTAGGCGCTACAGTCTGGAACCGCGCGACCGCTATGGTCGCAGGTTCGAATCCTGCCTCGGGCATGGATGTGTGTGACGTCCTTAGGTTAGTTAGGTTTAAGTAGTTCTAAGTTCTAGGGGACTGATGACCTCAGAAGTTTAGTCCCATAGTGCTCAGAGCCATTTGAACCATTTTTTGTTAAGGTGTGCTGTGAACTATCAGCTGTGCAAGTGGTGTGTAATACGCATGAGTTTCTACAGAAGAGGACAACGAGAAGTCCGTAAGTAGAAGTGTGTTCCGAAACTGTCAACAAAATTGCACGCGTTTATATCAGAGTAAAGCACCAGAATAATACAGCAGCTCGTGTCAGAGCACACTGAGTTCGCACTTGCTAATAGGAATCGTTTGCCGAAACTTGTTGTGCAGAACATAAATAAATGAAACTCGCTACTGGCGGTAGGAAATGTTATTTTATAGCCGACATTTCACAGTGTTTAAAATAAAACTTTATTTTTACTTCAGCACGAAATCTGGCAGCTCTTTTCGAAGGCAGATGCCGTGCAACAAACACTCTTGTCGTTAATAGTGTGTGCATAGTTTGCGACTAACCTCTGGCAGTTTCTACGCCGTATCGTTCCTTACCTCTGCTGTGACCTCACACAGTACTCTCGACGTGATCATCGGCAGTTATTACCCCCATTATCATCCGCCGATTCATTGCACGGTCTCAGATGACCTCGGCGTCAGCAAAACATTCCAATTCTCCTCCTTCTCTAACATCGAATTCCTTCTTTGAAAACAATTTCCAGACATACGTAGGGGATGCGATAAAAGAGGTTCGCAGCGGGGCCGTTAGATTTTCCCCGTATATCTCACGCCTGTGGTTTGGAGTCTAGCACACTTTTCACTTCAGCTTTACACCAATCGATGATTGTCACTAGAAGAAGGTACGGATCACGCCTATAGCCACTTCCTGTTATTTAGTCAGCGTCTGCAGCTACAGAGCTGATCTCGGCACGCTGTGGCCTCTGCAGCGGCTCGGCTGCTGATCAGTAACTCTATCCACCCTGCGACCGCCGGCGGAGAGAAAGCTGGTAACCGATGGCCGGTTTCCCCGGACCGCGGAGTCGTACTCGCCGCCGCCTCTGGAGCGTTACGTAAAGCGGTCCGCACTTCGCAGGAAGCCAGCGAAATAGTCGTCCTGTCCGACCGCCGTGACTCACCGGCGGCCGTACCCACACCTCTTGTACGCATACGTGAGCTCCGACCACCAATCTCCGCCTTCTGATTTGCGGAGGCTGTCATTTTCAGTCCCGTTGCGTGACTCATACTCCAAATATGTATGGCGCAAGTACTGTGGAACGCAAAGTGTTGAATCTCATTCTCCCTCTATCTTTGGATGAATAATGTGCGTATTATCTCAGTGATTCACAGTATGTCCTATTTATCTTGACTATCACAAATAACTTTTTGTCCAGAAGCAAAATGTAAACCAGCATGAGTATCTTTCTTGTAACTTCGTTCGATGCGAAGATATGAACAGCAGTAGGTTCTTTTTAAAAAGCACCTTTTTTTTACTCGGTAATCTACGTATCTACTTCTCCTCAAAACGTGTTCAAAAACGAATCACAGCATACCATTTACGTAAACTTTACGCTATTAAAAGCGTAATATAAAATTTGGCTCATCTGTACTCATACATGGCGCACGAACTAGTCCATTTATTGGACTTGACAAAGAAACAGAAACGCGAGGACAGTGCACACCGGTCAATCAATCAACTGTCTGCAGCTGAAGGCTTCTGTGAGTACGCTGTACCAGTGCTTCATTTCTAAAATTTTAGGTGCCGGTACGCACCCTGCACTACCCACACCCGGCCACAAACATCAATAAGTTTCGATTTTTGGAAACTTGCGATAAAATTTACGATGAGAAGTCATTTTATATACTGTTCTGAAATTTATGTTCTTAAAACGTAATTTTTTACAATCAAAACAATGAAACCACAAGATTTAACAAAAGCAAAATGTGCTACCCCCAGTTCCCGTGGCAGTGTCACTTTGCTCCCTAGTTCTGCTAGATACGTATCGGCATAAGTCGGTAGTTTTCGTGGCTGTGATGTCACGTTATCAACTGCTGCTGCCAGTCACAACCTTCAAACAGTTATACTGTAGCTGCTCAGAGAACATTCTTGATTTCTCGTCGAGACACATAAAACGAGACGTCAGCATACTACAAGATACCTGAGGTTGCTGGCAGCCGTAAACCAAACGCGTTATGTGCCGATCACAACATCGGAACGAAGCTCATCTTATCTCTTGTATACTGTACACACACACACACACACACACACACACACACACACACAGTTCCTCGCCCCACACCTCTGCCCGCCGCTTCACGTTGGTCACCCATCGCCACGCACACTTGTGCCAGCGTGGTAGCAAATTATAGTTATTTGCCTATTTAATACACATCTATCGCTATAAACCACCGGTGCCGACTTGATCCAAAAATTTAACTTTCCTGGAGGGCGGAGGAACGCCTTACTATCAGGTAGAAGAATTAGAACTCATCTATAGAGATTACAAGTTAGCGAAACAGTAACTGCAATAATATGTTTTTATTTGCAATACGAATATTCGTGTAAAGTCCCCCCAAGTACCTGCACTACTTGATAGTAGCACCAAAGTCAATTTTGGTTACGTTTTTTGCAACGTGACGCTTACGTACAAGGTGACAATTATTGAATTATATGAAAAAACGTAAATTAGTTACAAACTACGGTGTGCACACACTTTATTCAACATGTAAACGTCACTACAGATATTGGGATTTAGGTTAGGACGTATTGGATGTGTCTGCCATTATTGGCGATGATGTGGCGCAGACGAATAACGAAATTCTGCATGACCCGCTGAAGTGCCGGAACATCGATGCTGTCGATGACCTCCTGAATGGCTGTTTTAAGATCTGCAATGATTTTGGGGTTGTTGCTGTACACATTGTCTGTAACATAGCCCCACAAAAAGGTGTCACATGTTTTCAGATCCGGAGAATATGGCGGCCAATCGAGGTCTATGCCAGTGGCCTCTGGCTATCCCAGAACCTTAATGCTGTCCGCAAAGTGCTCCTCCAGCACGTCAACCACTCTCCTGCTTCGATACGATCGAGCTACGTCTTGCATGAACCACACCTTGTCGAAATCAGGGTCACTTCGGATAATGGGGATGAAATCATCTTCGAAAACCTTTACGTGCCATTCGGTAGTCACCGTGCCATCAAGGAATATCACACCGATTATTCCGTGACTGGATTTTGCAAATGGCTCTGTGCACTATCGGACTTAACATCTGTGGTGATCAGTCCCCTAGAACTTAGAACTACTTAAACCTAATTAACCTAAGGACATCACACACATCCATGCCCGAGGCAGGATTCGAACCTGCGACCGTAGCAGTCGCGCGGTTCCGGACTGAGCGCCTAGAACCGCTCGGCCATCGCGGCGGGCGACCGGATTTTGCACACAACACAATCACCCGTTGAGGGTGAAGAGACTTTTAGATCGCGAAATGCACCTTCTCAGGCCCCCAACTGCGCCAATTTTGCTTATTGACGGACCCATCCAAATGAAAGTGGGCTTCGTCGCTAAACCAGACCATGCGCATGCGCATACTAATTCCCAACGTGCCTCGCGGCCAACCGTGCAGTTTGAACGTCCTAATTCAAACAGTTCAGAAGTTATGACGATTTCATTTTATGTAGTTCAATAAACGTTCACCCTGTAAATGGCACGCAGTGATACTTCTGTGAAAGGAACTTGAGGAGAGGAAGTGGATTACCGACTAAAAAAATGCAGGATGCCGTTTAAAAATGATGTATCGCAATACACATTCAAACAAATCGCGACCGTGCCCGAGGCGCGCTGAGGGAGTAATGCGCTAGTGGAAGCTCTGCGTTAAAGAATATTAGAAGGCTCTGAGCCCACGTCACTGGAAGCATATCACAGCCAAGTCGCTATAGAGTGCCTGGACTCGAACGATACCTGACTAGGCTTGTCAGAGGCGCATTGTCGTGCGAAATCATGACATTTCTGTTTTAATTTGGTTTGATTTTTGTCTCCAGGTGACGAACAACAGTTGGTTAAAGACGCCTCCCCTGAAATGGTTTTTCCAACCTGACTCAATGGATTAGCACTACAGAAATCCCAGTTAATTTTACCCGACAGTTAATTCGAATAATCGTTTCCTGAAATCTAACTTTATCCGTGAATTACTTAACTAATAGAAACGGACAGCACCAGTACGCAGTGCTTTAGATTTAGTTCAGGATTTCATCAGTCATTCTGATTGAGATTTTTCACATATCCTCTGCACCATTTGAGGTTGGCACGGTTCAGGGATTCTTGCTCTGGTCAAAATAGAGCAAATTTCTGGACTGCTCACTGTTCACAAGAGTTCCTAAAGGAACCAACATATCCAATCTAGATTTCCACTGTTACCTTATCACTTGTTTAAAATGATGCAGGAAGAGAAAAGATCACTTTGCAGGTGATTGTGTGGTAATTTGTAAATCCGTGTGAAAGGAATGATCGCGATACGGGCACCCCTCTACAGCTGTGATTCCACATATGCACCAATAACGCTACGTTATGTTCCGTTTGTCGAGGACCCGCCAGGTTAGCCGAGATCGCTAACGCGCTGCTTCCTGGACTCGGGTAGACGCGCCGGCCACGGATCGAATCCACCCGGCGGATTAACGACGGACGCCGTAGTGCCGGCCAGCCTGGATGTGGTTTTTAGGCGGTTTTCCACATCCCCCTAGGTTAATACCGGGCTGGTCCCCACATCCCGCCTGAGTTACAGGGCTCGCTGACATCTGACGACATTCACACTATTCCATGGATTACACTAGACGCAGATAGTTGGGGTACACTCATTCCGTCCCGGGGGGTACGGGGTGGCGGCAGGAAGGCCATCCGGCCACCCCTTAAATTAACCTTGCCAAATCCGATTAACTATGCCGACCCTGCGTCACTGCGGGAAAACAGCACAAACAAAAGAAAGAAAGAACGAGCTGGTTGTACGCGCGTACAGAGCGACGGGGTTTAACGGAAACAGTGCAGCGTTGTGGGGACGGCAGCAGCGGCTGTCGCTGCGCTTTGTCGGCGCTCTGGAGCAACGCCTTCTAGTAGATGTGTGGAGGCCGCCTGGCCCGGCGTCTGACCCTCGCCTCCAAGGATACAGCACGCCGCGCCGTCCCGAGAAACAGCCCAGTCCGTCGGCTCCACGAGTCGCGTACAGTGCCCGCCGGAGCCATGAATACCGAAGCTACGTGCACACGTGCAAGGGTCTTATTATCCGTGTATCAGATACGTCAAGATACCTCTTGCTTACTTCTTCTCCGACTGACGCTCATTCTTTTGGCGTAGCGTGGGAACACGTTCAGCTAGGGCATCGATTCTGGTATCATTGTGAAGAGCTTGCGGAGCACGCACTGCTAGGACCCAAAGTGAGACGAAACTATTAGCTCGAATATACGTCAGAATCGATATTATGTTGAAAATTACGAAATAATGAAACATGTTGTCTCACATAAGTGGTAAATGCTGTCCAGTGAGTTGAGTGCTTAAACGCTGCGCCACCTCGGTGGTTTTCTCTTTGGTAATCGCCGACCCGCCATGAGAGAGAGGTTTCCTAGAAGCGAGGCGTCCGACACTGAGGAAGGAGAGCAGAGAGCAAGTTTGTAGGACGCTGGACTTTCTTAACGGTGTCCTACAGCTGCCTCGACACAACTTACTGTCTTTGATACGGATTGTTCATGTTAATCAACTGCTTCTACAAATGAAGATTTAATATTGATTCCGGAATGTTATGTAACATCAGTAAGCTCTTTTCTTTTACTTCGCCGTTAATTGAATTTCTTGCCTGTAATTTCCTATAGAGGGAATTTCTTTGCAAGTTCTTATTTTCAACCGTATAGACACAGAAAAATGACTTATCACAACAAGAAGTTATTGACTTAGTTATTATATATAGAGAAATTAACCTTATCGTCTTCCAATATGGCGAAGAGTCACTTTGAAAGGCAAAACAATTTCTGTTGTAATCTTCATAATGACGACTGGAGACTGATGAAGTTTATTCCTGTAAGCTAGTAGCGAAAAAGTTAGCAATGTTAGTCACAGATGCATTCACTTCGAGAAATACCGGGTAAAGTGAGAACTTAATACAGATACAGCCTTGAAGACTCGTATCTCTTTGAAAACGTGAACTATCACAGCCATTTAGTTCATCGAAACCGATACTGTTCCATTGTAGAGATATATGTGAGGGAAAAGCAAAATTGTCACGCAGGAATGGAACTCAGAAAATAAGATAATAAACTCACTTACAATAACCTTTTTTGTGATACTATAACCAGTTGCCTTTCGTAACTTTCCCGTGTGCGATGTTGAGTTCTCTTTGTTTTGTGAATAAGCTGAGTATGAGACAGTTGAAGAAAGAGACCACCGGCATTATGAAACTATTACCGGAGTGTCAAGTGCATCAGCATCCACTGTGCAGCACTGGCACTCTTCTCTTGGCTTCACAACTACCACCACTAGCTAAGGCTTCGGCGTCGTTTGTCCAGCAGCAAAGAACACTAAGAAAGGAAGAATGAGGAAAGCCATGAAACCTTCGCGTCACGGAGAGCGTTTACAACAAGCGTCTTCTTCAATAACAGGCTGCGGCGACGGTTGTGAAACAGACTTTCCTCGTTAATGGCTATCAGCCAGCGAGACCTTGGGGTCGTCACGTCGCTTTGTTTCAATTTCCGTTCGTTCATTCTAGAAACAAAAGCATTGTGAGAGAACAGGGGTGTGGATGGAGGTAAAATCTCGAATACAGCCGCAACTCTTGTCCAACTGTTCAGCAGTGTAGGCAGATGTGCAACTATAACAATGTGCCCCTGCAACAATCGCCGATAAAGATCCTGTGGTCAGAATAAAATCAGTCCGGGAAATGGTAATAGTTGTGACACGAAATAAGCCACCCTGCCTAGTGAACAGGATAACTGCTGTTCACTGAACATGGCCACCGATGACATCAGGCAGGGCTATACGCAGTTTATCGGTGTGTGAGACAGCTGCTCCAGTGTGCGAGTATCCGCCGTGTACACCCGACACTTGAACTTGACCCGCAGGGAGAGACAATAGGCGAAGGCGTGTGGTGTTGCTCCATCTCACTTAAAATGTTCATACAGTCGACAGTTTATCCACAAACGGATTAAACAGACGCCGGGACGTACAAAACTCGAGAGTTTCTAGCAAATATATCACAGGTCATTCTCAACGGAGGGAAATCTTCAGACGTAAAAGTAACGTCGGGCGTACCCCAAGGGAGTGTTATTGGGCCTTTACTTTTCACAAAATATAAAAATGACCTAGTGGATAACGTCGGTAAGTTCCATGTTGCTTTTCGCGGATTATGCTGTTGTGTACAGAGAAGTCGCAGAGCTAGGAAATTGTAGCGAAAAGCAGGAAGATCAGCAGAGGATCGACATTTGGTGCAGAAATTGGCAACTGATCTTCAACACAAACAAATGTAACGTAAATACATAGACAGGAAGATCCATTATTGAACAACTGCACGATTGTAGAAAGATCACTGGAAGTATTAAATATCTAAGAGTACAGGTATGGAGGGATTTAAACTAGAACAACCACATAAAATTAATCGCAAGTAAGGGAGATGCCACTCTAAGATTCATCGGAGGGAACCGCAATAAATGTAGACCTCCAACAAAGGCCGTTCGTTCGACCGATAGTCGAATACTGCTCGTCAGCCCTGGATTGATACCAGAGAGAATTAATAGGGAAGATAGAAAAGATCGAGAGAAGACGAACGGGCTTTGTTGCAGGTTGATTTAATCGGTATGAAAGCGTCGCGAAAATGATCAGCCAATTCCCGTAGCAAATGCTGCAATAGAGGCGTTCTGAATCGTGGTATGGTTTACTGTCGAAGTTCCGATAGCATAAGCTCCTAGGAGAGTCAACCAATGTTGCCTCCTTCTACGTATTTTTAGTAAAAGACCGTGAAAGTAAAATAAGGTAGATTCGAGTTCACAGAGAGGCTTACCTACGATCGTTTTTATCACAAATCATTAGCGACTGTAACAAAAAATTGTCGAAATGACAGTGGTCCACTAAATACCCTCCGCTACCTTCCGTAAGGTGGCTTATGGAGTATAGATGTAGCTGTATGTACATGCATTTTGACCTTCAGAATACTTATAAAGGCCTACAGAGGACGCTAAACACGGGCAGTAGCGACCTAGCGAGGTGGCGCAGTGGTTAATACACTGGACCCACATTTGGGAGGACGACGGTTAAATCCCGCGTCCGGCCATCCTGATTTAGGTTTTCTGTGATTTCTCTAAATCGCGTCAGTCAAATGCCGGGATGGTACCTTTGAAAGGGCACGGCCGGCTTCCATCCTCATCCTGTCCTAATCCGATGGGACTGATGAGCTCGCCGTTTGGCGTCTTCTCCAGAAGCAACCAACCACGTGCAGTAGCATTGCGCCTCAAGATGTACAGGGTGTCCCAGAAATGTTGCGTCAAACTTCCAGGGGCTGTAGAGGATATCTTGAACAACAAGCCGGAAACGTCATCCAACGACGCTACAGACCGTCGAAGTTACAGGCGCCGGCCCCTGCCATTAGGCAACACCTTCGGCAGCAATTGTGACTTTGCACGCTGAAGGACTGTAGGAGGAACTTATCACAATGTTGTTTGTTACTTAGTGATAGCGACCGACTACCACAATCGCCTATGAAGAAAATGGAGGTAGCTGCTTCGTAGAAAGACCTTGTCTCCTGTGAATGGATTAGTCTGTTTCCTTAGTGGATGACAGTTTCGGACACGGGCGTCCTCGTGCAGCTTATTTACTTCTGTATACCGAAAACCATTGGGGATGTAAAGGGTTCCGGGGAAAAAATAAACAGTAGATGGAAACTCGCGTCGAAAATCGTCGTCCACCCAGCCAGCAGGGCATCGCATTCGTAGGAGACAAGGCATTTCTACGCAGCAGGTTCCTCCATCTTCTCCACTGGCGATCGCGGCAATCAGTCGTGATCACTGAATAACAGACACCAGTGCGAGACTTTCCGTCTACGATCTGTCAGCGTACAAAGTGACTTGTGCCGCCGAAGGGTGGTATGGTTGCGCCTATAACATCGACACACTGTAGCGTCGTTAGATGACGTTTCCGGACACAGGTTCCTATCCTCGATTTGTTCACAAGAAACCCCTACAAACCGTCGAAGTTTGTCGCACATTTCTACATCTACATCTACATATATACTCCGCAAGCCACCCAACGGTGTGTGGCGGAGGGCACTTTACGTGCCACTGTCATTACCTCCCTTTCCTGTTCCAGTCGCGTATGGTTCGCGGGAAGAACGACTGCCGGAAAGCCTCCGTGCGCGCTCGAATCTCTCTCATTTTACATTCGTTATCTCCTTGGGAGGCGTAAGTAGGGGGAAGCAATATATTCGATACCTCATCCAGAAACGCACCCTCTCGAAACCTGGGCAGCAAGCTACACCGAGATGCAGAGCGCCTCTCTTGCAGAGTCTGCCACTCGAGTTTGCTAAACATCTCCGTAACGCTATCACGCTTACCAAATAACCCTGTGACGAAACGCGCTGCTCTTATTTGGATCTTCTCTATCTCCTCTGTCAACCCGACCTGGTACGGATCCCACACTGATGAGCAATACTCAAGTATAGGTCGAACGAGTGTTTTGTAAGCCACCTCCTTTGTTGATGGACTACATTTTCTAAGGACTCTCCCAATGAATGTCAACCTGGCACCCGCCTTACCAACAATTAATTTTATATGATCATTCCACTTCAAATCGTTCCGTGCGCATACTCCCAGATATTTTACAGAAGTAACTGCTACCAGTGTTTGTTGCGCTATCATATAATCATACAATAAAGGATCCTTCTTTCTATGTATTCGCAATGCGTTACATTTGTCTATGTTAAGGGCCAGTTGCCACTCCCGCACTAAGTGCCTATACGCTGCAGATCTTCCTGCATTTCGCTGCAATTTTCTAATGCTGCAACTTCTCTGTATACTACAGCATCATCCGCGAAAAGCGGCATGGAACACCCTGTAGATAGTAGCGGTTCCTCAAGTTTGGACGTTTTCAGACGCGTCGTTCGTAGATTAGAGGCATTGGCCAAACTTTGGCTTGTCAGTATCGCATGTAGCCTAGCGGACTTCTAATACTATGTGGAAAAAATGTCCTCCACAAAAGACACAGAATTCGCCTTCGCTGGCGCAGCGTGCCTGAGCAATCTCTCTACTGTCTCCAGTAGAATATGTGACAAGCGTTTGCCTGTTCGTCGAGTGTGTGCGGGCTACGTGTTACTAACGTCCTACTAAATTCACACAGAGATTCTGCAGGAAAGTCTAAAACTCGTCAGTAGGTTACCCTCTCGGAAGTGACTGACGGAGTGGTAGCCGGTCACAATCATGCGCGGTATGCCTTGCCGTCACGCCCCGTGAGTCACGGCTGTGAGCTGCCACGGCGTTCCGGAACTGGCCCCAGCAGCTGGGAGCGGCGCAAAAAGAGAAACGGCCTGCCAGCCACTCACGGCTGCTGACTGCCTGAGCAAACACAGACCTCAACTCAGTGCTAGACTGTCCACTCTCCGTCCTCCACCATCTTCTCGCTCTGTGCCACCGATTCACTGTGCGCTTGCTTTCGTTTCTACATTTATGACAGGAACTCTTATTGTCTGCTGTAGCCTAGTCCATCTTGAGTGGCCTCCACCAGTTCTGGCAACACATGCATGGTTATTCATAAGTAGCTTTTGAGTTTCACACGATGACTGAGCGAAAATTACAAAATGTATAGAAAATAGACACATATCAGTTGACACAGCACCTCTCCAAGTTTTTAACTCACGTTAGAGATACTTTATACGGGCAGCATTTGTGACGCGGTATTCGTCGATGTGTGTGTGAAATTATCGCATTAGCTGATGCCAACTGCCCGGAAAGACGCGACAACAACCCACTTTGAAAATTTGTTCGCTCGGTTGCCTATCTGCAGGCGCGAAGAAATTTGACGCGGCATTGTGGAACAGATGAGTCATCTACGAGGGTTATTCGGAAAGTAAGACCAGATAAGTCGCAGAGTGGAAACGTCGTTTATAATCCAATGAAGCCTTGCACATATGTGTTGGGCAGTGTCTCTACTTCGCCTGTCGGTCGCGTCACGTCCCTCTTTTCGGTTCTGAGCAAACAATGACCACGTTAAGATGCTTAAAATGATAGTACTCCCACAACGTATGGGTGCCCGCTGCGAGGTTTCGCCTGATTCCATGCAACCCAACATAACTTACCTATCATGCATTTTCTTCTCCAATGCAATTCTCGGCCGCACACTGCAGGTCAATGAGAACGCTCTGCCGCATTTTCGATTGAAAAGTGGTTTTTCACCCACCGTACACATCCCGGATTTTGCTCCCTCTGAAATTCATCTCTGCTCACATGAACTGATAGCTATGAGGACACCATTCTAGCACAGACACGAACTGCAGATCAGAGTAGAGAAGTGGTGGAAAGCACAGGCGGCTGCATTCTATGACGAGGGTGTTAGAAAGTTGGTACAACGCAACGATAGCTGTCTAAGTCGGAGCGGCGACTATGTAGAGAAGTACCTGGAAGATGTAGTAAACTGTTGCAAATAAAACATTTTTGATTTTCACTGTGATTTCTCAGATCTTACTTTCCGAGTAGCCCTCGTGAGTGTTCTGACACGCCAGGTCTCTTGTGCAACTGGGCCACTTCGCTATTTGCAATCGATACTTGGAGAAATGCTCTGATATGTGTCAATTTCATATATGTCTTGCCGTTTTCTCACAGTTGTCTTCTTAAAACCCAGCGGTAGTTCGAATGACGCTGTATGTGGATGCGCTCCTCTGTAAAGTAAAATACTCCGACCGGACTTCGAGCACATATACCACCGATCGCTCTACCTGTTAGCAGTAAACGTCATCTTACATGGGTACCTGCGAAGATATCTTCCGTGGTCTGATTGCTTACTTTTCATAGCGACACCATATATCACATGATTCTACTGCCTGAATGAAATTCTCACCTTTTCGTTTTTTTGTGTATTTATTTATTTATTTTTTAATTTGCCTCATTAGATTTATGTCTCAAGCTTTCGACCCTTTCCTCCGTCTTAATAGTCGCGAACACACTCTCATAACTGAGAAGAGTGCTGGTCGGAAACGAAATCTCCGTTGCTCTCACCAATAGATCTAACAGTTTTCAAAGGGGCTTTGAACGACCACAGAAAATTTCAGCTTGGCTTGTGGGAGCCATTGTTCTAGTCAGCTCTGACAACCTGTCGTACGTTGCAAACTTTGAATCCCAGTGACTGAAAGAGTTAGAGCCTGCAGTACTCTCAACAGTAGCGAAACACACTTCCCAATTTGAGACAGGACAGCAAGATTGTGAGTTCGTAATTGTTCATAGTTTGCGCACCTCCATAGCTGACCCCACTAATGCACACTTTAGACGAAATAAATCTAGAGTAGATATTAGACTGTAACCTTCATTCCTTTTTTTTTTTTTTTACCCTTGAAGAAGCCGATTTGAGCCGTTGTTTTAGGGAAACAAATTTAGCAAGAGGAAGACAGATGGAGGCGTACAGTTCTTATCAAGACTTTGAACCATTGTCGTGGGTTCATTCCGAAAACTCTAGGCGCGTCTTACTAAGTGACGGAATGTGACACTGTTGAAATTGATACGCCTTTCGGATCGAAGCTGGAAGCTCCGCACGTACCGAGTTTCACCACTTGCCTTCGTTTGGGTTTTCTTTATCATAGCTAATAACACAAGCACAATAGTATTTAGCAAAATCATTCAGCACAGCAACCCATCCAACAATGACGCCCCGTAATTCAGCACTTCAGTAAACGAAACTGGATGGCATGTTGATCAGCTTTAGGTTACCACTTCGTGTTTCGACCACTGTTCTTGACCGACAATCTCGCTAACAAAAGTAGCGCCGCATCTAAAGTTCATGTGTTGTAGCTGTTCACATAAAGCATCCACGAGTTCTGATATTACGCTGGGGACCAAGTCACTGGACTTGTACTCTAAATTTGGTGTCATTAAATCAACTGTTTTGTTCATAAAATAACTTTTTCTGCTACCAGTCACGAATTTCTTTTTGTTCATATTTTGCACGAACGTTTCGGGAAATGGTTCCCATTTTCAAGTAGATTTTTCGTGTGCTGTGTCATATGTTCGTGATGTTTTCGATGGGGCACAGCACAAGAAAAATGCACTTGAAAATGAGGATCTGTTCCGGAAACACGCCGAGCAAATTTCAAGCAAAAGTAAAATCGTGACTACTGTCAGAAAAAGGTATTTTACGAATAAACACACTGTATTCACAGTCGCAAGATTTCACCAGGTGTTACTGATGGATAAAGTAAAAAGGTCCTTAAATCGAAAAAAGGAGCTACTGCGAAGGCCAGTTTCGTTTTCCATCCGTGTCCAATCCGACCTTCAGCTCCGTCTCCAATCACCCCGTTGGCGACGGGACGTTAAATCCCGATCTAGTACATCGCATTACACAAGCACTGCAGGAGCTTTCCCGCTTAAATAAGACGGCCGTCATGTTACGGGTGAAAGCGCTAGCGGAATAAAGGGGCATGAAAAAGTTGATACTCTGGGCAAGAAAGCTGTGTACACTGGTTCAGTGAAATATGATAAAGTTCTTCTTCAAACCTTAATGATTATAATCATGGCCCGATGGAATGAAAACCTCCAACAAGCTTGCGAAATTAAAAGGAGGCACTACGCCACAGTGGAACCTAATCTCCCATTACGTCTTTGGTACCAAAATTGCAGATACACCAGAAACTTTACAGTGGCAATGGCATGAATTTGAATTCATCACGGGAGATTCCGGCAACATCTCTACCGCTTCAACATGATCACATCTTCTCCGCGTGAATGCGGCAGTGGGGAAGATGTTAATGACATTATCAGTATCAAGACACTACGAAACTAATACAGCTTCTGATGACCTCTGGAAATGCTTTACCAACAAATACTAAAACTCTTTTAGCGCCAGAAGACCCTAATAGTGTATAAGGTCATATAAGATTTTATAACAGAGGGTTAAACAACAATGTAGGAAGAAGGAATTTTTTGTATTATAACATAAATATGTTATGAATATTTCTCCCTATGTAGGTCCACATTCTCCAACAATTTTGTGAAAGAAAACATTGTTCATTTTATTTAGGCTGTGCAATAGTATTCTTTATTCGCTGAGCGAGAGGCCACTTTCGACTCAAATTGTGAGACACTTTCAAGCACTTATACCCATTCATTACACAGTATTGTGTAATATGAGGCTAATTTTAATATGGGGCTAATTTCAGCCTCAGTCTGTATGCGAAAGTCTCATGATTTACGGATGAGGTGAGGTGGTTATTTGCTTCTAAGACGATGTTTTCGATCTCAGATTGCAATACAGATGTGTTAGTCATGTACGGATGAAAATATGAAATGGTTTTTTTCAACTGCATCCCACAACACTTTGGGCATATTGCGTAATACTTATGTATGAGTGGTTGAAAGTGATTTACAATTGTAGTCGAAATCGGCCAACAGCTCACAACAAATAAACGATATACTGTATCTGTGCAGCGTACTACAATGTTTTCTCTCATAAATGTGTTAATTCGCTTAGATCATTAACTTAAGATCAGTTTAAATGGATGTAACAGGTAAATGTTCTTTAGGATGTGAGTCTGGCTGTATGGGTGATGCCTAAATGCTATTAAAATATGTAAAAAAAAATGTAGCTCCCTTGCTTTCCAGTTGACAACACATAGGGTTGGTGCATAAGTTCGTAGCGTTTTTCCGTAAGCTTAATAAACACGACAGATACACATAACAGAGAATTTGCTCGTCAATATTATATTCTCCTTTACTATTTACAACAGTCTGCCAACACTGGGGTGATTTTTCGATTCCACGACTATAGAAATCACATGGTTATGAGGCGAAGAACTCGTCGAGCCATGTTCGGAGCGCTTTTTCGTTCTGAAAGCAAGTTGCTTGAAGGTTGTTAGGTAGAGTATGAGAAAGGTGAAAATTGAGGGCGCAAGATTAGGCGACTAAGGTGGGTGCGGGATGACTTCCCAACCCAACTCCTGTATAGTGCCTTTTGTCTGTCTAGCAGAATGCGGGTGTGCGTTATCGTGGAGTAGCGTCACTTCACGCAATCTTCCTGGTCGTAGTTCTTGGACTGCGCCTGCAGGACGTCTCAGTTGTTGAGAATACATGTCAACAGTGATGGTTACATCTCGGGGAAACAATTCGCAGTACTCCACGCCGTCACTGTTCCACCAGAAGCATAACATTATGTCTTGTGGATGTATGCTGATCTATGTAGGAGGAGTCGCTGCTTTGTTTGGGCTCAACCATTCCTTTCTTCTCCTAATGTAAGGATAAAGACACCATTTCTCGTAACCAGTAACGATACAGGATAGGAATGGTCGTTGTTGTTCACGAGCCAATTGATGACGTACAAGCAGAGATGCACAAATGGATGACCCCTGATTTTTGTGACTTTGACTTAGAGCTCTCGTTATCCGTACGCCCGAGTTTTGAATCTTCCCCATTGCATGCTTTAAAATGGAGTGCCAAGTGGAATGATCATAGTTGATGACATTTGCCAGTTCTCTAATACAGTAACGTGGGTCATCGTGGATTAATGCAATTAAATGATCTTACTCATCAAACTACGAAGCTCTCTCCGAAAGTGGAGAGTCACTAACGTCAAAACCATTTTCTTGCCGTGCTCTATCCAGTGCCATTATCCTCATAGAAAGCTCAAATGTTTCTGGCTGCTTACGTTGCTGTCACCCCTCTGTTGAACTCAAACAGAAGAATATGTCGGAAATGTTCCAATTTCTGCACTTGGCACTCCATTTTAAAGCATCCACAGCTCCAATCACTATCCCTAAATGCCAAAAGACGATATGTAAACTCAAACAGTAACAGTGAGCTACAAATTAAAAATGGAATGATAGCAACCGGAATGACAACATGCAAAACAAAAACGCTACGAGGTTAGACATGAACCTAACAGAGCTTACGTTCACTAGCGTACATGAGACTCGGATTCAACATTTAACAACTGTTAACAGCGGAAGTTGCCTCATTCCTCCAGATCACTCACAGAACAGGCGCGCAGTTACCTCTGACACAATAGAATTTCCACATCGCTGAAAATCATTTCCGACGACCTGGCGTTACTTGAATGGTGGCAAAGGAGTGCCACGAGGCTGGGGGACGGCTTCCTGTCACCGTTTTTCTCGCTAATCCATTGTGTGTGGGCCTGGAATGGCGAGCAGAAGGGGACAGAGAGAAAGCAGCAAAAAGTCGGAGTGCGGCACGCAGTCCAGCGCAGAGCGAGCCGCGGCGCGGCCTCAAAAGGCGTCCCAAGGCCGGCTAACGGAGAAGCCTCGCCGCCTGCCGGTATGTGGCTGGCTGCGGAGGCGAGGCGAACCGCCGCCACACGGACACATCCCGCCCTGTCGCAGGCTCTGGCCGGCCGGCTGGTGCTCTGTTTATGACGTGTGCGCCTGCAGTCCGGACTTACCTCTACATGCTTGAAAATACACTACTGGCCATTAAAATTGCTACTGACGCGAAATTTAACCGACAGGATGAAGATGCTGTCATATGCAAATGATTAGCTTTTCAGAGCATTCACACAAGGTTGGCGCCGGTGATGACACATACAACGTGCTGACATGAGGAAAGTTTCCAGCCGATTTATCATAAACAAACAGCAGTTGACCGGCGTTGCCCGGTGAAACGTTGTTGTGATGCCTCTTGTAAGAAGGAGAAATGCGTACCATCACGTTTCCGACTTTGATAAAGGTCGGATTGTAGCCTATCGCGATTGCGGTTTATCGTATCGCGGCATTGCTGCTCGCGTTGGTCGAGATCCAATGACTGTTAGGAGAATATGGAATCGGTGGGTTCAGGAGGGTAATACGGAACGCCGTGCTGGATCCCAACGGCCTCGTATCACTAGCAGTCGAGATGACAGGCATCTTATCCGCATGGCTGTAACAGATCGTGCAGCCACGCCTCGATCCCTGAGTCAACAGATGGGGACGTTTGCAAGACAACAACCATCTGCACGAACAGTTCGACGACGTTTGCAGCAGCATGCACTATCAGCTCGGAGACTATGGCTGGGGTTACCCTTGACGCTGCATCACAAACAGGAGCGCCTGCGATGGTGTACTCAACGACGAATCTGGGTGCACGAATGGCAAAACATCATTTTTTCGGATGAATCCAGGTTCTGTTTACAGCATCATGATAGTCGCATCCGTCTTTGGCGACATCGCGGTGAACGCACATTGGAAGCGTGTATTCGTCATCGCCATACTGGCGTATCACCCGGCGTCATGGTATGGGGTGCCATTGGTTACACGTCTGGGTCACCTCTTGTTCGCATTGACGGCGCTTTGAACAGTGGACGTTACATTTCAGATGCGTTACAACCCCTGGCTCTACCCTTCATTCGATACCTGCGAAACCCTACAGTTCAGCAGGATAATGAACGAACGCATGTTGCAGCTCCTGTACGGGCCTTTCTGGATACAGAAAATGTTCGACTGCTGCCATGGCCAGCACATTCTCCAGATCTCTCACCAGTTGAAAACGTCTGGTCAATGGTGGCCGAGCAACTGGCTCGTCACAATAAGCCAGTCACTACTCTTGATGGACTGTGGTATCGTGTTTTAGCTGCATAGGCAGGTGTACCTGTACACACCATCTGGGTACCGATTTCTCAGGATCTATGCACCGAAATTGCGTGAAAATGTAATCACATGTCAGTTCTAGTATAATATATTTGTCCAATGAATACTCGTCTATCATCTACATTTCTTCTTGGTGTGGCAATTTTAATGGCCAGTAGTGTACCTCAGACTCGCCCCCCACCCCCTCCATGTACACTGTCTGCCCAAAAGTATCGGGACATCCTTGTGTGATGCGAGTTGGCCACTAGAAGTCACGAGTGATGGACCCGCCAGTGTCAAAGGTGGGGCGGATTGTGTTGTTAGTAGAGAAGCATCGACAGCTGGATGGGTCGATCAGGAAGAGCTCAGTTCCCTCAACTGTGGACTATATCATTGCGTGTCACCTGAGTAACATATCCATCAGCAACATTTCAACCTGTCTGAAGCTGTCCAAGTCGATGTTCATGATGTGGTTGTCAAGTGGAAAAGCGAAACAACCACCGCGGGCGAATGAAGACTAGGCACACGCCCTGTACTGAAGGACAGGGACAGTCGAGCATTGCAGAGGGTGTTTGTGTCTGTGACAAAATCACCTGAAATCCACGGAATGAATCACTCGTGAGTTACAAAGTGCTACCAGTAGTCCAGCTAGTGCAATCACACTGCATAAGGAGACAAAAAGAATTGAGTACAATGGTCGATCAGATCTTCATACGCCACACATTTCTGTAGCCAATACTGAGCGACGCTTGAGGTGGTGGAAAGAGCGACGTCAACGAACAGTGGACGACTGGAAACAAGTTATTTTGAATGTGGCAATCCGATGGAATGGTTTGGATTTGGTGAATGCCTGAGAATGTTACCTGCCATCAGCTGTAGCACCGAAAGTGAAATACGGAGAAGCCAATAGTGAAGTGCGGAGGAACTGGTTGCGGAGTGGTCCCCTTACTGCGTTAAAGGGAACGGTAAATGCGGGACAGGAAACATTTGACAGCACTGTGTACCGCTTACAGTAAAGCGACAGTTCGGAGATGATGACTGCTTTTGTATCAGCATGACAATGCATTCCGGTACAAGAGGACATCTGTGAGGCGGGCAGTAACATTCCTGACATCGGCTAGTCGACCCAGAGTCCCGACACGAACCCAACGGGAAAACCTTTGGGATGAGTTAAAACGTAGATTTCGCCATAGAAGATGAAGGAACACTGGACGAACAGGAAAAAAGAGAAGCCGAAGAGAACACAGGGCCTAAAGTGGACCGAAGAACGGAAGCACACGAATGAGGGATGTTTGGGCAGAATGTAAAGGGAAAACAACAAGGAAGTGGACATGAAGTTTAGTCTAAAGGCGCTCTTCAAGGCCATAACACAAGTTATGTAAAAAAGAAATTAATACAACACGATTTTAAATAAAAAAATTTCTCCTAGCTCCATAAAGATTCAAAATGGTTCAAATGGCTCTGAGCACTATGCGACTTAGCTTCTGAGGTCATCAGTCGCCTAGAACTTAGAACTAATTAAACCTAACTAACCTAAGGACATCACACACATCCATGCCCGAGGCAGGATTCGAACCTGCGACCGTAGCTGTCCCGTGGTTCCGGACGGAGCGCCTAGAACCGCTAGACCAACGCGGCCGGCCATAAAGATTCCTAACGGCATACAGATAGTCCTGAAAATTTGTGTTTGTGAATTTTTAATATCTATGACAACAGCTGTAAGATTTGCAACGAAAAACGTGGGGCGCATGCAATACATAACTGATGCGTGAATAGTTCAACTCCAAACAATTATCTATTGCAAATGCCCCTCGTTCTTCATAATAAATCTTGCAAGTATTGGCATAATTATTAAATTTTCAGGGTTGTCTGTATGCGGTTAGGAATCTGCATGGGGCTAGGGGAAATTATTTTATACTTTTTTAGCCCAATTTTAAATCGTGTTATATTGATTTCCTTTGTTCAGATAAATTTGTACTTGAACGTACGGCCACTGGCAGCAGAACGCAGGCTCCAGACAGGTCCGCCGCTGCCTTGGCTTACGCCTGGACTCTGTGACTCGCACTGACGCACGGACCTCTGCCCACCGTGAAGACATGGGCCGCACACTCGTCGATCGTGCTGTCCAGACTCCCCGTAACCGCCAGCACTCATGTCGCTCGCTGACCTTCGGCAACTGTTGCACACCAGCCACAGAGCGAGACTCAGTTATGATGCCACGTCTTGTCACAAGTCTTGCCACCATCCAAAGATGCTACCAGTCACGACAGCAATCGAAGCGCCGCCCTTGTGTTGCGACGGTTACAGCCGTTGCCTAACGACGCCTCGTACACTACTTGTGTTATTGTCTTTTAATGTAACCAAGCATATAACATAAAATAATTCAAAACGCCCTGCTGTTAATCCCTGAATGACCATCCGGTCTGCCGAGCGCTGTTGGCATGCGGGGTGCACTCAGCCCCTGTGAGGCCAACTGATAAACTACTTGATTGAGAAGTAGCGGCTCCGGTCTCGGAAACTGTCATACGGCCGGGAGAGCGGTGTGCTGACCACATGCCCCCCCCCCCCCATAACCGCATCCAGTGACGTATATGGTCGGAGGATGACACGGCGGCCGGTCGGCACCATTTGGCCTTCTTGGCCTATTCGCGAGGAGTTAAGTTAATTAATGCCTAAGAATTTTACACGTGTCAATCACTGTCCGGAAAGAATCACTGTTGGCTTAAGAACCATCCACCCACCAAAAGAATGAGGTGGGGTTGAAAAATTAGCGTAGGCCACGACATGAGAATCTCCATACTTCAGTTATCCAGATTTTGTGAATCAGAGTACTTAGAGACTTGCAACAAACTTTACAGATAATTTCAAACCCCTACGAAAAATTTTCTCGTTGACGACCCCCACAAAATGACGAAAGGTAAAAGGTTTGACGCTTACAACAGTATCTACTTGCTACGAATGGTATTCATGATACCTTTTGGAAACAGTATTCACATATACCACTGAATGTACCAGAAAAATTACATTGGATCATTGTGCGACACTTAGTTCAGGAGATATGACGTCATAATACTGATATGCGTGAGATATTTCCGCGTCTTGCACATCGTCTTAATTTATTACTTCTTTACTATTAACTCTATACTCACAACACATTTTGCAGACAGTCGGCACATATACCACTGGACGCAACTGTAAAATTATATCATGGTACAACAATAGGTTCAGGTGATACTACGTCATAAACATTCAGCTGCATGAAAACGAAACTGAGTGGCGAAATTCGGTAGACATATAGGTGAAATATGTGTACAAATACGCTTGAAATGTGTGTAAAACGTATTTGACATGTGTGTATGCCAGCAAAGGCACAGGTGAAAAGCTTCTCCTAAACCCCTGGAACGATTTCAGTCAAATTTGGTACTGTAGGGGTAAGAACCACCAGCCTCTATTGGGGTAAGTGTGATAAGGTGGAGAAAGAAGGGAAGACGAGGAGCTGGACAGAGAGCGAGGGGGAATGGGTAGATAAAAGGAGGAGAAGGAGGAGATGGACAGAGATAGTAGAGAGGGAAATGAGAAGAGAAAGGGGAGATGAGGAGATAGACAGACAAAGGAAAGAGGAGGAGATGAACTGGGAGAGGGATGGAGAAGTGTGAGTGAAAGATGTGGACAGAGAGAGGGGGTGGTCAAGGAGGTGATGGACAAGGAATGGTTGGGGGGGGGGGGGAGTGGATAGAGAGAGGAGACAGGAGAGATGGGAAAGGAAAGAGGGGGTGAGTAAAGAGAGTGAGAGAAGGGGGGGAGGTGGATAGAGAGAGGAGGAGGGAGGAGGTGGACAGAGAGAGGGGGCAAGAGGCGATGGACAGACAGAGGGGAAGGAGGAGATGCACAAAGACAAGAGGAGGAGATGGACTAATTGAAGACTGGAATAAATAAATACCTGAACGACGCCGGGTTTCTCATCTAGTAGCGCTATAGACCTTCTACAGTCAGGATTTTGAGCCATCACATTGTATGCGGGTGTGTGGTAGGGATGTCTGCGATTATGTCTGTGATGTCATATGATACCTGCCAGCGCGCACACGTCCGTGCTTGTCAGCGGGAACAGGCTGAAGACAAGAGGCGGCGTGGGGAGGGCGGCAGTGCTGAACTGTGGAGGCCCCACGCCTCATAATGCGCCACTGTAGGACAAAGCTTTCGCTGGAGCGCTTGCGTAAGGTTGGCCCGTCCCCTTCCCCGGACCTGCGGCTTCCGTTGCACAAGGGGGCCGTTTAGCGGACGCGCCGCCCGTGGGACCGTCCCACGCGCCGCTGATTCGCGGAGGCGCGTCGGCGTTCCGTCATCCTATCCGCTCCGCCGTTGTCAGCATCTCGGGTCGAATAACTGCACAGTCCGATATACCTGACGTCTCACAAGGGGTTGGGGGGCGGGACCAACCGTGACTGTCACCGACTTACAAGTTTTCGATGTAGTAATAGGGGGCTGTGGAGGTAGGGGGAGGGGGGGGGGGGAGCTTGTGCACACTTAACAGAGAGCCAGCTAGAGCTGAGGTCAGTACTCCTCCGTTTTTGAGAAACGAAGATCGAGATCATAGGACATGGTACGTGTGCTGCATGTCTGGCTATGTGTAAAAGCGAATCGTAATGAGTTTGGAATTGCATTCGAATGTAGGCCTACGTTTAAGCTCGTCGAAATTGATGCGCCGTAGGTTCCGTCATTTCCTTGTTAATCTGAGTCAAATACACTTGCGTTTCCTGTCGCATAATGTAACCGGGGTCGACAGAAGCACACAAGAAATTACCCCCTCCCCTCCCAGGAGACATCACGCTCATACCCTGTAACACTGCCACTAGCCTTTATTAATGGCCTCAGTTCGCCAAGGAAGAGGATCTACAAGTTTCTTGAGGAATGTCGTATCCAACTGAAGCCACTCATTGAGGATCGGATCCTGTAGAGCTGCTAAATAACGGGGAGGTTCATTGCAACTTTTCACCCTCTTTTTCAAAGAACCCCAGGCACTGTCTATGCGATTAAGATCGGAAGAGTTAGCTGGAAAATCTATGCGCTGTTGTATTGTTCGATACATCGGGAAGGCATGCGTGCTGCCCTATGAACGCGGCTATTACACTGTCCAGTGCCGCGCGGGATTAGCCGAGATGAGGAAGAGAGAATATGTTACATTTTGTTGTATTTAATGTTATTATAATATTTTTGTTTAACTAACAATCATGTGTATATGTCTAAATGGTGCCTTGAAGAACTGTTGCATTAGTTTGTTCAATAAAGATTATTGCACAAAAAAAGCGGTCTAAGGCGCTGCAGTGATGGACTGTGCGGCTGGTCCCGTCGGAGGTTCGAGTCCTCCCTCGGGCATGGGTGTGTGTGTCTGTCCTTAGGATAATTTAGGTTAAGTAGTGTGTAAGCTTAGGGACTGATGACCTTAGCAGTTAAGTCCCACAAGATTTCACACAAATTTGAACATTTTGAACTCTGTACAGTCATATTAACGTGACAATCTCTCAAGAGCGTGAATAACTATCTTTTTCACCGCGGATCGCTGTGGGATGTGCAGGACGAGAGTCAGTGAGTGTTTGGAAGGCACCGATAGGAATGGAGAGGCATGCCAACTCCAATGCCGTGGCCAGCTGTGCCATTTTTCTCGGTTGAGGATCGATGCCGCGAACAGCCCTATCGACGTGGTCGCACAGATTCTTGACTGGGTTTAAATCTGTGGAGTTTAGTCACCAGGAGAATACGCTAAATTCATCCTGGTGTTCTTAGAACTATCTATATACAGGGTGATTCAAAAAGAATACCACAACTTTAAAAATGTGTATTTAATGAAAGAAACATAATATAACCTTCTGTTATACATCATTACAAAGAGTATTTAAAAAGGTTTTTTTTCACTCAAACACAAGTTCAGAGATGTTCAATATGGCCCCCTCCAGACACTCGAGCAATATCAACCCGATACTCCAACTCGTTCCACACTCTCTGTAGCATATCAGGCGTAACAGTTTGGATAGCTGCTGTTATTTCTCGTTTCAAATGATCAATGGTGGCTGGGAGAGGTGGCCGAAACACCATATCCTTAACATACCCCCATAAGAAAAAATCGCAGGGGGTAAGATCAGGGCTTCTTGGAGGCCAGTGATGAAGTGCTCTGTCACGGGCTGCCTGGCGGCCGATCCATCGCCTCGGGTAGTTGACGTTCAGGTAGTTACGGACAGATAAGTGCCAATGTGGTGGCGCTCCATCTTGCTGAAATATGAATTGTTGTGCTTCTTGTTCGAGCTGAGGGAACAGCCAATTCTCTAACATCTCCAGATACTGTAGTCCAGTTACAGTAGCACCTTCGAAGAAAAAGGGACCAAAAACTTTATTGGCTGAAATGGCCTCAAGCGAACAAATGTACAACTAAATGAAACTTTATAGCTCCCTTAATTCGCCGACAAATAGTGCTTAGCTCTGCCTTTTGTCGTTGCAGAGTTTTAAATTCCTAAAGTTGTGGTATTCTTTTTGAATCACCCTGTATACTGCGAACTGTGTCACACGTTGCATTCTCGTGCTGGTAGATGCCACAACATCGCGGAAAAACACACTGCATGTAGGGGTGGACATGGTCGCCAAGATAGATGTATACTTGTGTTGATCAATTGTGGCTTCCAGGATCACGAGATCAGCCACAGAATCCCATAACGCTCCCTGCTCCGGCCTGAACCCTTCCGACGACTGTTGAAGGGTGTTTTCCACCTGTCCGATGGAGCATAAAACATGATTCATCTGAATAGGCCACCTGTCGGCACTCAGTGGACGTCCAACTGCGGTGCTGGCGTGTAAATTCCAGCCGTCGTCGGCGATGAGTAGCAGTCAGCATCTGGGCATGAACCAGGCCCCTGCTGCGGAGGCCCATACGGAGCAACGGTTCGCTGAGTAGTCATTGAGGAGATACTGTTGGTAGCCCCTTGGTTTATCTGAGTGACCAGCTGCTCAACAGTTGCACGTCTATTCGCCCCAACACATCTCCACAGGCGTCGGTCACCCCTGTCATCTATGACCCGTAGGGCACCACAGTTGCCTCGGCGCCTGTTTTGAATGGCGCCATTTTGCCATCCGAGGTATACTTTAACCACAGCAGCACGCGAACGCTTCACAAACTTAGCAGTTTACGAAATACGAGGTATGTCCACAAAGTAAGTTCCGTTTGGTTATATAAAACAAACGTGTACAGATACAAAAAAAATATGTATTGTACAATAATCTACAACCGTTAAACCACTTTTCTACATAGCTTCCGAAATTTTGTAGGCACTTGTCATAGCGTGGCACAAGTTTTTGTATGCCTTCTTCACAGAAGGTTGCCGCCTGTATATTCAACCATGTGGTAACATGTTCTTTCAGCTCGTCACCATCATTGAAGTGTTGACCACCAAGGACAGATTTTAGGTGTAAGAAAAGATGAAAGTAGCTAGGAGCGAGGTCCGGGCTGTACGGAGGACGATCAAAAGCGTCCCAGTGAAATTCCCGTAAGAGTGTTTTGGCCACATTCGCCGTGTGAGGTCGGGCATTATCGTGCAAAAAAAAACAACACCTTTTGACAGTAATCCTCGGCGCTTGTTCTGTATTGGGCGGCACAATTTCTTAATGGTCTGGCAATAACCACCTGCATTGATTGTATGGCCTCGTGGTAAGAAATCGGTCAGAAAAACACCTTTTCTGTCCCAAAATACGGTGCACGTGGCTTTCCGACGTGTCAAGATTTTCTTCGGCTTGTTATGTTGCACGGGTGTCGTACGATACCCAAGTTTCATCCCCTGTGACTATGCGAGAAAGAAAACCATCGCCTTCTTCATTCCAGCGTGTCAAAAACTGAAGTGCACTGCCCATCCGTTGGTTTTTGTGTTGTTCAGTAAGAATTTTGGGTCCCCAACGTGAGCAAAGTTTTCGAAATTGCAGCTTTTCAGTAACAATTTCATGAATTAGCGATCGTGAGATTTGCGGAACTTCCATAGCAAGGGCACTAAGTGTAAACTTACGGTTGTGCTTAATCTTCTCTTCAATTGTGTGAACCAGTTCGTCAGTAACCACAGACGGGTGTCCACTTCGTTCTTCATCGTGCACTTGATCATGTCCTTCACTGAATGGTCTGACCCATCTTCTAACCATTGAATCACTCCTAGCATTTTGTCCTTAAACCTCGCAGATTTGCCGAAGAATTTCGAATTTCGTTAGGTTTAACTTTCTTTGCATTTAGAAATCGAATCACAGATCTGATTTCACACGCGGCGGCATTTTCAATTACGGCTGACGTTATAAAGAAGCACTACAAAGCGCACGTCGGCAGCAGCGATCTGCAAAAGGCTCACCTGTCTTCTCCTTGAGTCAGAGTAACTGCCGCCCATGCTCGGAGCTGCGACCGTAGCGCTGCCACGGATAGAAATACAAACGGAACTTACTTCGTGGACGACCCTCGTGCTTCCATCCTTCGCCCGAAAGCCAATGGTTATGCCCATTTGGACGTCAAATAAATCGCTCCGTTTCCGCATTGTTTTTGGCATCCCCCTCCACTGTTAGTGCTGCCACCTGCAGTCTGTGAGTGGTTGTTACACGTTGGCGTCGAACATAAGCACGTTACTGTCGCTGGACCGCATAAATACTGACCAATTTTTTCTTGGACCAAAAAATCTTTTTGCGTATGTCGTGGTCACACTCCACGTACGAAACCATAGAAATTTCCTCTACTTACAGTTGAAACTAAGTTCATTGCTAATGAAATTATTTTCTGACGAGATGATACAGCACGGAACACGATTGTGTAGCAACTAATAAGTGATTGCGCCACGAGAAATATGCTCTCAGGGAGGAGTACCACTGCAGGGTGAGCAGTAAGTCTCGCGTCGGTCGCGAGGTGCCCGCAACACTTCTCAGCTGCCTAGTCGTGCAGCCGTGGGTATCACTTTCCCCAGGAGTGAGCAACCACGGACAAAACATGGGCCTCGCGTTGCATAATGTCATCTCTTTTCCCAGGAAGCTCCCACACATGAGGCTCTGTTTCCGAAACACTTCTCCTGTGGAACTCTTCCGTCAAGCTCCGTGAGAAAACGTGAATCACAAGAAACGTGTTTTCGTCAAGTTGATGTAGCAACGGCACAATTTATTTTGTTGGAGGTCAAAACTAGAGAAACAAGTGCCTTCGAAACTATCGAGCAATTATTTGAGACTTCTCTAATAATCGCTGCAGCTTAATAGCAGCATTTTCAGTGTAGGATACATGTTTCCCACGCACGTGGGTAACTGACTGAAGCAGCAGTGTGTTACTGAGTTGCATTGCGTGAAGCGAACAAATGAAGTAAAGTAGTCGTCAACCCGGAAGTTGAATGATATAATCTCGATAAATATTTGCCATCTTTATTTATGTGCCCTAGTGTCGAATTCACTGTCAACGGCACAACATCTAGGTCCGTTAAAGAAAGTTACAGCACACGCAAGCAAAGTGCAAGCCTGGAAGGACTACAGTGCATTTTGGAAGTATTTGATATACTGTATGGCCAGGTCGTCCATGTCCCTTACACTTTTTCATTCTTTCTGACGTCCGTGCGCAAAGGGTTGCATTTGAAGCAGAACACGACACAATCCAGTAACAATCGCTAAGAAAAAGCTTCGCTTGTCCAGGCTGTACATGGGCATATTGTAAGGGAAACGGTATCGATACCTTTACAGCGATCGACACAGCGGTTCACTTCCGGGCTGGAAGCCGTGAATATCACTGATTTTCTAGAACGTTCTGGACGGTTGCACTTAGCGGCATGGCAGCCTTTGTTGGGTGTCGTCGACAAAGTGTTGGGGGCTTGGTACCGGTTTCTGACAACATGAAGAGGAATCAGTGACAGTGGATCTTCTCGAGAACAGACGTATCGTCTGCACGAGCCGCGACATTAAATTTCGGTGATAAGTGGTTTCAATTAACTATTTAGTCGAGGATGCGAAGTGACCTGTACTAATTTGGTTGGGGGGGGGGGGGGTTACCTCGTGAAGGTTTATTTGTTAATGGAAAAACCGGTGAAAGTTAACATCGCTGGCATTGTAAAACGTAATCTAAGAGGTTAATCCTAGCGAGGACTATTGTTTGAACTGTATGAGAGTGAAATAATGCTATTTACTCGGGTCGTTTCGTGTACTGCAGTAAACGAAAGTGAAGTTGCACAATGTGTCTCTCCGCTTTACTGACAATTGCTAGTCACAATTCCCTACTGCAGAAGGTAGAGAACTGGATGAATGATAGGTACCCGGTAAGAACCATTTCCCACCTGTGGTTCTAGTCTAAGCATACTTCACGCGTCCAATTGATGCATTTTGTATTTAATTTATGGTAGGGTGGGGTTACTGTATACAGTGTGAATTTATCTTCCTTTGTTTTTCTACTTATTCCGAGTGAGACATACTATGTGCTTCTGTTCGTGGAACACGAAGAGAGATATGGGGACCTGTTCACCGTTATCATCTACGGAGAGGGCGTTGTGGTTACGATACTGGACACGAAAGAACGGGGTTCAAATCCGCTTCCTGCCATCCGTATTTCTGTTTCCCTTGGTTTTCAGTAAATCATTTAAAGCGAATGCCCTGAAGGTTCTTTTGTTAATGCAACGACCGATTTCCTGCCTCATCCTAGGCCAATCCTACCTTTTGCTTCGTCTCCAATGACGCGGTCGAAAACGTGACTTTAAACCTAAATCTTCATTCCTTCGTTTTCAAAATTGTCCAGATGGGTGTGAGGGGAGCAAGCCACAGTCAAACAAATGTCAGATGCTTCTCTTTGTCGTCCTTCTGTGGATTAATTGCTGCCTGTTCGATTCAGAATCTGGAGTCAATTCTATACTATCGTATAATGTAACGGTACTACTAGAAGCACCGACAAGTATACAGCCACCGCTGTCGATCTTTTTTCCTTCTCATAGCTCTGAAATAACTGTAGGTGTTGCCGGCTGAGCGAACGCCTTTAAAGATTGCTTCTTTCCCGCTATCTCACGGCTCCTATTCACGAAATTGTGCCTGCTGTGATTTCTTCTTTTCAAACTAGCATTTACGGAGACGATAAGCAGCGCATTGTAGTCCGCGGCTGAATAGGCTGACAGACGCGCTGCGATGGCGCACTCCTCACAATGAACCTCTGACGTAACCAGCCGCCAGCAAAGTGGCCGCCGGTGCTTGGCTTTTACTGACTTTTTTAACGCCACTGGCCTTAACGGCAATCCACGTTTTCCGGGAAGCGGTGGAGAAGTGAGCGGACACGTATAACAGGCCGTCTACACAACGATGCAGGCACGAGAACGTAGCAAATCGTAAACCGACGAATCACTAGTGATGAAAAACGCAGTGAATAATGCTTGGGGAATGTCCGTGAAAGTCAGCTAAACGCAAGCATTACTCATCTCCCGTGTCCTGTACACTGATGCATTACTGCATCACTCTTCCTCCTTAATATCAACGTACTTCTAGTCTTACACCATTCAAATTCAAGCCAACGATAGTGGATTAGCTGCATCTTTTGCCCCTGGGGCAATATGTCGCGGAGAGCTAAATTTAACATGAAAAACGGAAGCAATGTTTGAGCCTCACTAACAGTATGCCCCAAGCTTGTGGTTCCCCACCGTCGATAGCAAATACTCTTCCCATTCGTTCGAGCCTGTCGAACACAAAGAAGTTGTAAGTAGGCTGTTTAGGTTTTTCTGTTGGTAACGCCACGTAGCGCTCCGTATGAAAATCACTGACTGTGCTGTGTGCAGTCTGTGGCTGGTTTGCATTGTTGGAATTTGCTATTGTATTGTTGGGCAGTTTTGAGAGCGGATGATCTGGACGTGTGTCCATCAGAGGCAGTAAATTTGTAAGACTGGATGTCACGAAATGATATATATATTATGACTTTTGAACACTATTAAGGTAAATACATTGTTTGTTCTCTATCAAAATCTTTCATTTGCTAAGTATGCCTGTCAGTAGTTAGTGCCTTCAGTAGTTAGAATCTTTTATTCAGATGGCAGTAGTGGCGCTCGCTGTATTGCAATAGTTCGAGTAACGAAGATTTTTTGTGAGGTAAGTGATTCATGAAAGTTATAGGTTATTGTTAGCCAGGGCCATTCTTTTGTAGCGATTATTGAAAGTCAGATTGCGTTGCGCTAAAAATATTGTGTGTCAGCCTTTAAGCACAGTCATTTATAATTTTTCTAAGGGAACGTCGAAGTTTTGAAACAGTAACTTCAGTTATTTTATTTTCACAAAGCCAAGAGTTGATAAAGTGTACTTCTTGGCCGTCAATTGCCGATTACAACGTACCAAAACTAACAGTCTCTCTCACAGTGACACACATTCTTGTTAGAGTTAGCAATTTTTCTGTACGAAAGGAATGTTGCGATCTTATTGAACAGAAACGGAGCCATCTGAATGTCATCCTACATAACACAATGGAACAACTCGCCTCCATTCTGTAAATGGACGTTCTTGCCACCTTTTTGACCTTCATTGACCTTCAAAGACCTTACTGTTACACATCATTGGATTCGTCTCGATAGCAGCTAACAGAAAATAAGCACCAGGCTATAGCATCCCATTTAACAAAACAAAGTTGACCATATCTCTGACGCGACCCCACCTAGCAACAGAGAACCAGCGTCATGTTATGGCCCTCGTTGTCCCATGCAACATTTGTCCGTCAAACTTTTCAGCTACTACCATACTTTCGGAGTTATCCTAGGTGGCAATAGTTGGTGACTCAAAGTGTATATCGTTAGTAAGTCTCAAGACCGTTCAGGCACTTCCAGTTTCTAGGGAATCTTGTAAGATTCTGGTCGCATATGTAAAGATACCGATCGACATGAGGTAACGCCCGATAGGTATGTAACACACATAATATACAGGTAACGCGTTTACGAGCTTAGCAGACCAAGGCTACAAGGAAAACTACCGTAGTCTATGACAGTATACGGTAGCCTACGGTAGTTTTACAGATCTAGCTGCGTCACACCAGTGATCGGATTGGAGACCACAACAAGAGATTAGTGCTCAGCTGCCAGGCCAGTTCCTAGGGCGAGCCGTGACGCAGCGCCAGCAGACAGCCACCTCCAGATGTCAAAGGTGAAGCTGCCGCCTGACTCAGCGAGCGCTGTAGCCGAAGGCTGTGGGCGAGAGAGCCGCTGACACCTTCTGCCAGCTGTACGGAGCTGCTGGCTCTCGCCTCAACAGGCAAGGCCGTAGGCACGAACACGGTGGGCGTGATAGGGCGTTTACACGTCTGACAGACGGCCAACCCGAGGAAAAGAAGTTCCTCCTGCTGTTTACAGATCAATATCTGAATAATTGTAGATGAGCTGTACGACATACAGTCAGTAGCGCAGTAGTACGACGTGCGTTAAGCTAAGTTACTTCTGCACACTGTGCAACTTTACTTTGACGTGAGACTTCAACAGACGAAGCGAGGCACGATTATTCCCCCATGGTAATATGACTTTCCTCCTGTACCCTCGAAGTTGTATCCCTTCAACATATTGCTGAACAAGATATACAATTGTTAAGATGCTGGACAATTATTCGAGATAAATGGAATTTAAAGACTTTCTAACTTCAATGAACCTTTTTTTTTTGTTTTTTTCCATTAATCACTTGTGAGGCGAAAGACGAGATGGTACCCTAACGGGACGACGTCCATTTTCTCTCCACCTTTTTCCAGCTGAGCTAGCAGTTCGTCTATAACGAACCGATGTTGACAACTTGTAATCTTCATCTCATTCTTCCTTTTCCTTCACATCTGCAGTGAGATCACAATGGTGGCTCATGACTGTTTTGTAAACTGCTGTGCCTCACTAGCCATAATGAGTTGTGTTTTCTAGCAGCATATGTGCTACGACAGCTATATGCGTGGAGGTAATATGCCATCTAAATTGCTAAGTCATTTTGACGAACTCAGTGGAAGTATTAACATGTATCATGAGAACAAATAATAAAGTTTTAGTCATTTTGTGGAACTCGGTGTAATTATTAACACGTTTCACGATGAGATAAAGAGCCAGCAGTTACTGTTCCGTAAAAGCATTTCTCTGTTCAAACAATGGCCAGTTTCGTGCGGCTCCGTCACTCTACAGTGCGTAGATTCTCTCTCTCTCTCTCTCTGTCTCTCTGTGTGTGTGGGGGGGAGGGGGGGGGTAGCGTCTCCCACAGCAAAGAAGAATGTGCATCACACGAGATATTGCTAACGTTCTGCATGCTGTGCCACGTGTAAATGTAGCCAGCATTGCTGCCTGAAATCGTTATGATAAAGAAAAGAAGAAGTTTTATGAAGTAGCGATTATCGACTCTATTTCTTCCTGATACCATGGAAAGACTATACCACTTAATCTCACATATACCTCTTCTTGTTGCCTTATGTCAGAATGCTGTGTCTTTGTTTCATATCATGAGCAAATCCACAGGCACTAAGGCCAACGAAAGGTGACTCTTTCGATCCAATAGTATGCCTATGTGTTGACAGTAAAGTCGATACAGGACCATTGTCATTAAGAAAGCATGTAATAATACACTCGTACTTCCACCGTGGTAAGTTCGGCTCTAATAATGACGCAAAACGGGTTGCAAGCTTCTTTTTGCCTAATTGTAATCTCAATGTCAAATGAATACATGCAAAAGGGCACTGAGAGCGAATTTGTGGGCGACGACTGATCGGAAACAAGCTATCCAACTCAACTAATGTTTGTCATTATTCCCTCTATGGTTGTTTTTAGTATAACTGCGGCCAAATTGCACTACTATCAAAAAGTTGAGTGATAAGGACTCACCAGAACACACTACATGCTGCCCGCTTCAACTGAGGACATAACTATCGACTGATGTCTACTTACTTGAGGCAGTTGCGTTTGTCATAGTCGCAGCGCTATTGTCAGTCAGTGCCAAGTGGATGACACATCTGCGTCAACTGCGAAACAAATTTGGTCTTACACTCCTCTCACAAATTGCAATGCATTTACATCCAAAGGTAGAGAGTGAGTTTGTATTGCGTAGCTATACTGGAGGATTCAGCTGCCCCTAGCTATGTGTTTTATGCAACCTGCAATGCCTTTAATTGTTGCATGCATGATTTTCATTTTCTCTTATTTTCTGTGAGCAAACAATTAGTTCTAGATCAAAAATGAACAGGACCCTTTTGTAGGAAATTTAATGTAGTTAAATTTTCTACTGGGACACATTTTCACTAGAGACGATAGCTTTCAAATTATTCGAAAAAAAAGTGCAAAAAATAACCTTCAAATGCGTTTTTCTTGAATAACTCGAAAACTGTAGCCTTCAGCGAAAACGTATCCCTGTATTAAATTTAACTAAATTAAATTTCTTACAAAAAGATGCTTTTCATTTTTTTCCTTAGGACTAATACCCTGCACATAACGAGCGGGAGAGTATGAAAACTTACTTGTGGTTTTTGAAAGCGTTGCGGGTTGCATAAGCCCTGTAGGCAAGGGCACCTGAATCGCCTTGTATAGAGAGCCCTGAGTCACAAACAGTTAATACCGATCCGACAGGAAAAGGCGCCAGGAAGGGTAAAGAGGGAACTTTATCCGGTAGTTCTTCTCCCTTCTTAGTAACGAAGTAAGTGGTTATCCCCTAGTTGTTCTCTTGTGGCCAGACGTAATACCACAGGAATTCTGAAGTGATTTAGGAAACTCGTGGGAATCTGAATTAGGAAAGGTATTTAAGTGTGCTCTTCTTTTTTTAGTTGGCGTTAAATTCGTCTTGTATGGCGTCTGCTGTACTCAGGATTTGGCAAATGTATTTTATTTACGCGTACGTTTGCTGCCGGATGCTCTTCGCGTCGGTGCAGTCGGCAGTTACCTGAGGGAGGGAAGTCGCGTGCGCCACCTGTCACTGAATTGTGTAAACTTTGTTCTGTATGTTACCGTATTCCAGCTGTTTGTGTATCGTACTTGCTGAGGCGGAAGTTGGGGACCAGCCCAAGATTTGCCTAAACGGGCGTGGGAAACCGCTTAAAGGCCACACTCAGGCTGGCCGATGGCATCAGCCACGGTCGTTAATCTGCCGCGCGGATTCGATCCTGGTCTGGATCACCTTCCTGTTACGCAAGCTAGCGCTCTGCGTGTTTTGCTTTACCAGCATGTATTTGAGTGTGCTCCTATCGAGCACACAATCTGTCGGTACGTTAGAGAACACGGCTACTAACACCAGCGAGCTAACAGAGGAAAACGTGTCGTCACGGTGGCTGCGGCAGCCGCGTTTGCAGGCATCCTCCGCCGTCAGAGGAAGTTTGCGACACCGTCACAAGCGGAGACCACCCACCCCGCAGGCGCCTTCCTCTGGCCGACAAACACCTGCTACCAGACAGCCCCCAGGCTGCGCTGTATGAAGGACACAGCAGTCCTTGCGACACGGTATCCGCCAATTAATGAACACCTCTTGCGTCACGGCTAGGATACTGACTCACGGGAACTCTTATTTACCTGCGTGTGCTGGTTTATCCGAGACCAAGTCGACATCTTGTTCTCTGCGAGATGCCCACCGCATGCTTTACCTCAAGACTCTCACCGCTACACAATGGTGATCCCCCAACGTAACATTACATTATCTTATTCACTACCCGTACTACTTTTCATTAATTTACGAGGGCGCGCTGAAAAGCAAATTCATGGATATTTTTATGTGAAAACTGTAAAGCCTTTTAAATAAAACAAAAGTTATTGTATCTTTATACTTCATGTCTACAAGTTTATTTCTCAACATAGTCACCCTGGCGACGAACAAGTTTCTCCCAACGAGAGACCAGTTCGTTGATACCATCGTTGGAGAATGTTTGACACTTTTAACGGAGCCACAAGCTCACATCTGCTGGCGCCGCTTCATCACTATCAAAGTGAAGTCCTCGAAGGTGTTATTTAAATTTTGGAAACAGAAGAAAATCGGTCGAGGTCCAGTCGGGACTGTATGGCAGATGATCGATGACAGAGAAACCAAGGTGTCGGATTGTTGCAGATGTTGCACCGCTCGTGTGTGGTCAGGCATTGTCTTGCTGAAGGAGAAGGTGCTCGAAATTCTCGTATTCGAAAGTCGATTATAGCACGCTGCTTCTCACACAGCGACATAGTTACGTTACACAATGCCATGTTTCAAGCTACAATCCGGAGCCCTCTAGCGGCATAGGCTGCAAATACGTAGACGTGAAGAAAAAAGATTTGAAATGTTAATAACGTTTGTTTAATTTAAAAGGCTTTAAGAGTTTTAACATAAAAAAATTCGGAGGCGTTAGTTTTCAGCACGCTTGTGTAGTAAGCCATATAAGTTTCTACCCAAGTGGTTATTTTCCGAGGCTCGCAGTGAATTCTGTGTCGTGAACAGCAGCATAATGCTTGTAGCAGCGGTCTAAAGGGGCAGCCTTATTACCGTTACGATGATGTGTTATGGGACCATTGCTTTTCACAATATATATATATATATATATATATATATATATATATATATATATCTTTCAGAATTAACTTACTGACCATTCACAAGCAAGTATTGTTCTTTCGTATATTAGCGACCTTGATTAGACCACAGTGTAACGACAGTGCCTGGAACGAACTGCGTCAGTCGAATGATGTTACACCCTTCGTTTTGTGTAAGGACTTCGCCGCCCCATTACCTCTGAAAAACGTATATAAAATCGCTACCTTCAGTCCACTGTATCATTATTTTAAACCACGCACGATGCGCTTCAAACTTTGTACGCACTTCCAATGGCGTGACAGTTTCTAATAACGTCTGTTTACACGAATTATAGCAGCAGTGCAGTCGCGGTAGTAAGCATTATATCGGGAAGTCATATCGTACATGCCCTTAGAAAAAGAATAATTTAACTGAAGAGCACTATGTGCGAGTCGCATTTTTCTGTGTTATATAATATAGGGTTCGTTTAATACTATTCATACATATTTTCCATACATTTGCATTGGACACCTGAAGGTTCACCTACAGAACCGATATGTACGACTCAAACGAAAGACATCTGTGGATTAAGGTGGCATTTGTACGTCAACTAATCATGGTCATTTAAGACATAATACATAAAATTAAATCTTGTAGGTTCTTATATGAAGTCCAAGGCTAGCCAGGTGGTGATTTACAGCATCCCACATGTGCTCTTTACAAGGGAAGTCTGGAGGCCTTCTCTTTGTTTCATTCTTGGCGTGTCATACTTCTCCAACTGGCGAAAGATGAGGGAACGTTTTGCTCATAGTATGTAAAGCGCTGGCCTACAAGAGAAGGAGGTGACTGAGCTTTACTCGGTTCGAATCTGTAGGTTGTATTAACAACTAGAGTCGTACGACAGATAGTTTGAGTGTAGTTTTAGACGCATTGTCATGTCCGTGTGAACAAGAACCGCGTTCGTAGCATGTCTGCATTTCAGAAACACAACACGCGAACAGTTTAAGATTCGAAAACACACAAGACACATAAAAAAATTAGACGTAACTAACTCGGTTTTCCCTCTCATCTTAGGCTAACGTGATGATTTGGCGACAGACAAGGCAGCCGGCAGGGAAATAACAAAACTTCAAATGTAAGATGAGCGAGTGCCTGTCGTGTTTTGTTCTCGAAAGGGGGGATATCGCCAAGAGAGAGAAAATGGCTGCAGAGACCTGCTATCTGTAAACCGGCGTTGTCGCCGGAAAAAAATAACTTCGCCGTCCAGGTAATATCTCAGTCAGATATCAGAGATGTAATCCTTACATCCCTGGTGAGTCACGGTCTCACGAGGAAGCATACAGGACTCTGCTTTTTACAGCCCAGGAGAGATGTCACCTAAAGCAAGGACACGTAGATGTACACAACTGTATTGGTCTCTGCTGCAAAGTGCCCATTGTACCTGTTGAGAATAATCTTACAGAAAAGGTCTGGTTTTTTTCTGTGAAAGTGAGTGACTATAATGTTAATTGTCGATCCACTTGAGGCGTGCCGGCCGCGGTGGCCGTGCGGTTCTAGGCGCTCCAGTCCGGAACCGCCCTGCTGCTACGGTCGCAGGTTCGAATCCTGCCTCGGCCATGGATGTGTGTGATGTCCTTAGGTTAGTTAGGTTTAAGTAGTTCTAAGTTCTAGGGGACTGATGACCACAGCAGTTGAGTCCCATAGTGCTCAGAGCCAACTTGAGGCGTGTTCAAGCCTGCCGCTACGACTCTTCTGTCACGCTGGACAAATGGTATATTAGCTGCTGCCACAGAGTTGACCAGTAAGATATCTGCAAAAAATTTAGGTTGACAAAGGCAACCGTGACGTTTAGACACAGTTCGTTTGATGTGACATTTCTAGAATATCAAACACTCAACGCCAGTTTGTAGGGCCGAGAATCATACGAGCGCCCAGGCTTTACAGTAACTCCGAATGACGTTTGCCTCGACTGGTCGTCTACAGAATTTACTCTGACTAATTTAATCTACGGGCGCGCTACTCAGTTTGTGATATAAACTGCATCATCTCACTCTGATTTCAGCATCTGCCATTGGTTCTGTGAAATAGCATCGTCACAGTCGCGTCCTCTCAGGCCTCATCTGTTCAATCTCCATTCTTTATGTTGTGATCAAGTGACAGACTGCGGGTACAGAGGCCTGGGGTTCGATTCCCAGTCAGTCCTCGGGATTGATACTGTCACGTATCACTTCTTTCACCTCGGGCATTGTTTGTTAATGAAAAAACGGCAAGTTTCATTGTGTTTGGTAGTCATACTTAAACTATACGACCCTCTATAACTGTCAAAGTAAATCAGGTCAGAGGTTGAAGGAAGGCAACTGCGCATCACCTCCAATCGACCATGGCTAGTGAAAGACTGTGGTGCTCAAACCAAACAGCTTTACCTTGTGACATCTTTTGTATTCTGCGTTTTCAGCGTATTGATTTGTCTCTCCGTGGCATGTTGTCCATAAACTGGGAGTTACGCTATTTTAATTCTGTGGCTGAATGCCTCCTTTCGCCTTAGTCAATAGTTACCATGTGAAAGGAAAGTCGTGTATACTACCTGTCTGTGACTTTAGTTATAAGATCCTACTTCCGCTCTAACAGCCTTTAATTATGGTTCCTATACCATTGAATGGATAGGCTGTTAACTAAGAATAAGGACTTATAAAGTTGTATGACTTCGGAGCTAGCACGCAGGATCTGGGAACAAAACTTTAAATGACATTAATGTATGATTAGAAATACTAATAAATTATTAAATATTCCTCCACAGTTGTTATCTTCCTTTAATCTTCCACGATATGTCCGAGTCTGTGATGTGTAAAACTTCTCATTCCTTATACAGAGCCCTTCGTATAAAATTAATTATGGCTATTAGAACAGCTCTTTAAATGGATTATTATAATGGCTTCCTTCATACATTCACGCACACTTTTGCTAATGGCGGATCAGTATTATCGATACACACATACATTAACAGACGGTTAATCAAGACAGGCAACTGAAGACTGACAATGAGCTTCGTTTTCCTCTACGGAAAGGAGAAACATAACAAAGAGGACAACATTGGGCCCTGTGTCTTATCTACGGCTGTGGTTAATCGTGAATTATTACTTGACATTTGATTAAAAATTTTACGAATACATTTCCTACCCACGATGGAAGGCGAAAAGTATGCAAAGTATGTGAGACATCCTGTGTATCTCTTTCTATGTGTATTTGCATTTTAACTCTGTGTGTGTTTATGTGTGTGCGTGTGTGTGTGTGTGTGTGTGTGTGTGTGTGTGTGTGTGTGTGTGCGTGCGCGTGTGTGTGTGCGTGTGTGTATGTGTGTGTTTCTTACGCGAGACTGGGAACCGGTCCGACAATTTCCTAGGCGAGTATGTAAGAGTGCCTTGAAAGTACACTTAGCCTCGTAGATGCAGCAGAACTACTGTCGTTAATCAAATGCGATCCTTGTTTGTCTCTGTGGTGTCACCGCCAGACACCACACTTGTTAGGTGGTAGCTTTTAAATCGGCCGCGGTCCGCTAGTATACGACGGACCCGCGTGTCGCCACTGTCAGTAATTGCAGACCGAGCGCCGCCACACGGCAGGTCTAGTGAGACGTACTAGCACTCGTCCCAGTTGTACAGCCGACGCTGCTAGCCATGGTTCACTGACAACTACGCTCTCATTTGCCGAGACGATAGTTAGCATAGCCTTCAGCTACATTTGCTACGACCTAGCAAGGCGCCGTATTCACTTTATATTGAGATTCTATTATTGTATCATAAAGAGCAATGTTCTACAAATGTGGATTAAAGTTAAGTATTTCAGAAGCTACGTACTTTTCTTTATAGCATTCATTACGTATCCTGTTTCAGACCTCACGCCAGCCTGCGTGAGCATATAGCGTGCATTTCGATCTCCTCTAAAAACAGTGTTGGCAATTCTGCCGACACTTCAGTCTCAACTCACAGTTTAGTAAACAAGCGCGTAGTGCGTTAAGTCGTACGAGCAGGTTTTCTTGTTTTCTTCATCCGTAGTCAGTATTCCCAATGTACGGTGTACGAGTAATATTTATGGTGACATGTGTCACGAAAAATTGCAGACTTCGCTAAAACACGAGTGTAACTGGAGGTACAGGTTTATGTAAAACATGCATACCAAGGGCAGCTCCGCTCAGTGTTGTACAATATTGGTATGCTCTGCGCTGGGCGACTGCATTAACAAATTAGAACACAGTCACTCCAGACTAACTCATATTTGTGTTATATCAGTGACTCACGCACTCTTACTTGACATACGGAGCTTCAAAATGTGAAAATGAGACTGAATTTTTCAGATTTCCGTGATGTTTGATTCGGTGCCTTCGTACGTGTCAAACAATAAATCTAAGTTCCGGCGTTCGAGCCCGGATTCATCCTAGGACTTCTCATCTGCAAAAGAAAGATGAATTGTGCATTTCAAATCATCGTTTTTGTTGATAACAGCACGTCTTATTCGATGATAATAAAACAGGATTTGATAGTAACAAATACATCTGTTAGTAAATATTTGTTGCGAACAGTGCCAATTCCAAGTAGAAGAATACAAAAAAATAAAAGTATAGGGACAGGGTGATCCATCGGTAGACCACCTTCTTTGGCTGGTACAAGTTGATCTACCCTTACTGCACTCCTGGAAATTGAAATAAGAACACCGTGAATTCATTGTCCCAGGAAGGGGAAACTTTATTGACACATTCCTGGGGTCAGATACATCACATGATCACACTGACAGGACCACAGGCACATAGACACAGGCAACAGAGCATGCACAATGTCGGCACTAGTACAGTGTATATCCACCTTTCGCAGCAATGCAGGCTGCTATTCTCCCATGGAGACGATCGTAGAGATGCTGGATGTAGTCCTGTGGAACGGCTTGCCATGCCATTTCCACCTGGCGCCTCAGTTGGACCAGCGTTCGTGCTGGACGTGCAGACCGCGTGAGACGACGCTTCATCCAGTCCCAAACATGCTCAATGGGGGACAGATCCGGAGATCTTGCTGGCCAGGGTAGTTGACTTACACCTTCTAGAGCACGTTGGGTGGCACGGGATACATGCGGACGTGCATTGTCCTGTTGGAACAGCAAGTTCCCTTGCCGGTCTAGGAATGGTAGAACGATGGGTTCGATGACGGTTTGGATGTACCGTGCACTATTCAGTGTCCCCTCGACGATCACCAGTGGTGTACGGCCAGTGTAGGAGATCGCTCCCCACACCATGATGCCGGGTGTTGGCCCTGTGTGCCTCGGTCGTATGCAGTCCTGATTGTGGCGCTCACCTGCACGGCGCCAAACACGCATACGACCATCATTGGCACCAAGGCAGAAGCGACTCTCATCGCTGAAGACGACACGTCTCCATTCGTCCCTCCATTCACGCCTGTCGCGACACCACTGGAGGCGGGCTGCACGATGCTGGGGCGTGAGCGGAAGACGGCCTAACGGTGTGCGGGACCGTAGCCCAGCTTCATGGAGACGGTTGCGAATGGTCCTCGCCGATACCCCAGGAGCAACAGTGTCCCTAATTTGCTGGGAAGTGGCGGTGCGGTCCCCTACGGCACTGCGTAGGATCCTACGGTCTTGGCGTGCATCCGTGCGTCGCTGCGGTCCGGTCCCAGGTCGACGGGCACGTGCACCTTCCGCCGACCACTGGCGACAACATCGATGTACTGTGGAGACCTCACGCCCCACGTGTTGAGCAATTTCGGCGGTACGTCCACCCGGCCTCCCGCATGCCCACTATACGCCCTCGCTCAAAGTCCGTCAACTGCACATACGGTTCACGTCCACGCTGCCGCGGCATGCTACCAGTGTTAAAGACTGCGATGGAGCTCCGTATGCCACGGCAAACTGGCTGACACTGACGGCGGCGGTGCACAAATGCTGCGCAGCTAGCGCCATTCGACGGCCAACACCGCGGTTCCTGGTGTGTCCGCTGTGCCGTGCGTGTGATCATTGCTTGTACAGCCCTCTCGCAGTGTCCGGAGCAAGTATGGTGGGTCTGACACACCGGTGTCAATGTGTTCTTTTTTCCATTTCCAGGAGTGTATATTGCCAATTGCGTATGACATTAACACTGCGAAGATATCATTGTACTTCCTATCGACGGAAGTAAATTTGCTCAGAAATGCAGCGAATTTATCTCTGTCTTTGTCTGCTACAAATGCGTACATTGAATCCTTTCAACTAATATAGTTACATAATTTTTGGGAGAAACAGCTGGTATTTTAGAAAGCAATAAAGGAAGAAGCAACAAACGAATTTTGGTCTAATGATGCTGCGTCAGCTGCGAATAAGGATCCAACACTCACAGCAAATGAAATAAACTGTAAATAAGACAGCTCCGTAGAACGGCATACGATAAATTAGAAACGAATTTTAGATATGGTGGCGTCCGCCCACGACTTTGCACTCAAAATTCTCCGTTTCAGTAAACATATTACGTCCCAAGTAACGACATGCCACACCGCCTGTCGCCGCAGACGTTCCCTGAGTATGGCTTTCACAGCTTTACTCAGTATCTCTGTATGGAATAGATTAGCATTTCAGATTATTCGGCCTTGAATGCTAGTACTGAATGCGAACGGCTGCAAGTCAAATCTCTGGATTGAATGATTACTTTTCCTTATAGCAATAAAAATATAGGAGATCCTTGTAACAGTGACAGTGATGGGAAACCACTGCCCTGTGAGAGAAGGTCACTGCGGAACACCTCCTTGAAACGAAGCTGCAGGTAGTTGGTACGCTGTTTAATATTCATAGCACTTATAGGAAGATAAATTAACGTTAGTAAACGCTGGACATTAGCTGCGAATGCATTTTGTTTTCATGTTTTATAAAACAGCTCGAATCATTTAAAAACTGATGCTTCTTGTTTAACGACCCGTCGACAACGAGGTCATAAGAGGCGGAGTTGAAACTCGTCCTCCAGATGGGAATCGATCGAGTGTCCAGCCACTGCTTTGCCTCTCTCGGTTTGAATCCTCCTTCAGTGAAGCCAATAATCTAGATAGCCCATGACCGGAATTCACACATTGTTAGCTACCGATGTGACCCCTCACTGTTACATTGTCCTCTGTCGGTGAGTAGAGGTAAATATTAGGTGAAACGCTGGACTTTTTGTAAACGTATAAAGCGTTTTACGAGCCTTCATTTGCAGTGGAACTCATCACCATCGTGGCGTTTTTGTGTGGTGTAGCGCGGAAAGGAAGTAGCAAACCAGGTTTACAGTGGATGCGACGTCTGCATTCTTTCCCGGATTTTTCCACAGAATAAGACTCAGTAAAGTGTACAAGACCCAGCGGAAAATTCCCACTTAAGACGTGAGCCGAGCTACGCTGAAGCGCCAACAAACTGGTATAGGCATGCGTATTCAAATATAAAGATATGTAAATAGGCAGAATACGGCGCTCCGGTCGGCAACACCTATATAAAACAACAAGTGTCTGGCGCAGTTGTTAAATCGGTTACTGCTGCTACGATGACAGCTTAAGATTTAAGTGACTTTGAACGTGGTGTTATGTCCGCGCACGAGCAATGGGACACAGCATCTCAGAGGTAGCGATGAGGTGGGGATTTTCCCGTACTACCATTCCACGAGTGTACCGTGAATATCAGGAATTCGGTAAAACATCAAATCTCTGACATCGCTGCGGCTGGAAAAAGATCCTTCGAGAACGAGACCAATGACGACTGAAGAGAATCCTTCAACGTGACGTAAGTGCAACCCTTCCGCAAAATAGCTGCAGATTTCAATGCTGGGCCATCAACAAGTGTCACCGTACGAACCACTCAACGAAACATCATCGATATGGACTTTCGGAGCCAAGGTCCGCTCGTGTTCTCTTGATGACTGCACGAACAAAGGTTTACGCCTCGCCTAGGCGCGTCAACATCGACATTGGGCTGTTGATGACTGGAAACTTGTTGCCTGGTCGGACGAGTCTCGTCTAAAATTGTATAAAGCGGATGGACATGTATGGGTGAGGAAACAAACTCATGAATCAATGGGCGCTGCATGTCAACAGGTGACTGTTCAAGATGGTGGAGGCTCAGTAATGGTGCGGGGCTAATGCAGTTGGAGTGATATGGGACCCCTGATACGTCTAGATACGACTCTGACAGGTGACACGCACATAAACACCCTGTCTGATCATCTACCTCCATTCATGACCATTGTGCATTCCGATGGACTTTGGCAATTCCAGGAGAATAGTGCGACACCCCACACGTCCAGAATTGCTACAGTGTGGCTCCAGGAACACTCTTCTGAGTTTAAACTCTTCCGCTGGTCACAAAAGTCCCCAGACATGAACATTATTATGCATATCTGGGATACCTTGCAACGTGCTGTTCAGAAGAGACCTCCACCCTGTCGTACTCATACGGATTTATGGACAACCCCTCAGGATTCATGGTGTCAGTTCCCTCCAGCACTACTTCAGACATTAGTCGGGTCCATGCCATGTTGTGTTGCGGCACTTGTGCGTGCTCTCGGGGACCCTACACGATATTAGGCAGGTGTACCAGTTTCTTTGACTCTTCAGTGTAGCATAGCACATGTAGGCACTGGCGGCAGGCGCCGTCCTACTCTGTAATGTCCCGCGGGAAAGAAAAGCAGACTCTAAAGACGAACAGTGGACAGCGGGTTTGAGCAGGGTGCACCGATCCAGTCGTCCGGATATATTTTTTTCGCGGCTTTTTCCAAATCGTTTAAGGAAAATGTCGGTATTGTTCCTTCGATTTCTTTTCCTGTCCAGTTCCATCAGAGCTAGTGCTCGGTCTCTAATGATCTCGTGGCTGATGGGAGAATAAATCCTAACCTTGCTTTTGAACGGTGAGATGAAATTGTTGAGGCACATGAAAAAAAAACAGTACAGAAGGCTGGATAATGGAGATACAGCGGCGGAAAAATGCATTGAAGAAGATATATGGAATAAAAATGCATTGAAGAAGATATATGGAACAAAACTCAGATTTATGTGAACCTTGGAAGTGTGTTCACAAATTAAGTCAAAGTATTACCATACTCGGGGAATTAGCATAGGCGAGCAGATGCAGGAATCCTGCGCTGCCGTTCTAGACAAGGTCCTGGTGGAGGTGGTTTGGCATTGCCTTCTTCCGACCTATTATGAAGTGTCAACTGTGTGTCTGTGTCGCCTGAAAGGCTGTTATGAGTACTTGTCGTGTGTAGTGTTGTGTTTGTGTTGTTATGGATGAAGGGAAGAGAGAGGGTGGAACCCGGTGCCAGCACGTAACCTACTCCTTTCGAACATCAATAGGGGCGCCGCCGAGCTTGAGGTCCCCATCCGACGGATGAATCACCATCAACAAAGTCATATGTCCTCACTTCACGAGACACTGCAGAGATGTTTGGAATTTAGTCCAGGACACTGGCGCAAAGATTGATGATCCGGAACATTACGCCATAACTTCCCCTCCTCCCACCGTCCAAATACTGGCAGTGAAAATTTTCCACCTCCGGGATTCGAACCACTTACCTCCAAGTAGAGCGCCACCACAGAGGCGGGAATTAGCGACCTCGGCTACGGAGACGGTTACATAATTAAAAATACAGCGAAATCAACGAACTATCTCTTATCGGCAAGACTGCAAAGCGAGAAGTGTTATTCAGCTACCAGATGTACAAACCTGAGGTTCATCAGCCCGCTGCAGTCGCTGAGGACTGCTGCAGGTAACCGGAGATGGGTCGTGCCTGGCTGGGAAAGGGCACGGTGCGGGCTTCCGAGCTTCCGCCTGTGCTGACGTCACGCCACGTGAGCTCAGCGTCCGGGCGTGATGCGCCTGGTTATTACTCCCCGGGCCGAAAATAATACACCGAAGGCGAGCCAGGGGGTACTTTTGAAGATTACTCCTGCGTAACCTGAGATGTCTCGGACACAAACTAGAAATGTGAGGTGGTGCCGGCCACGAAGCGAACCTTTTGTGTTTGAGGGAAAATGGATGGAATTTAGTTTCCCCAATCGTCGTCTGGCTCAGGAACAGTCTAAAAACGTTAAGCATTTATCAGTCCGGGTCTTGAAACAACGCTATAGTTGATTCCTTCCCAAAACGCATCTGCTGGATTACTAATAAAAACTATCTACACTCCTGGAAATTGAAATAAGAACACCGTGAATTCATTGTCCCAGGAAGGGGAAACTTTATTGACACATTCCTGGGGTCAGATACATCACATGCTCACACTGACAGAACCACAGGCACATAGACACAGGCAACAGAGCATGCACAATGTCGGCACTAGTACAGTGTATATCCACCTTTCGCAGCAATGCAGGCTGCTATTCTCCCATGGAGACGATCGTAGAGATGCTGGATGTAGTCCTGTGGAACGGCTTGCCATGCCATTTCCACCTGGCGCCTCAGTTGGACCAGCGTTCGTGCTGGACGTGCAGACCGCGTGAGACGACGCTTCATCCAGTCCCAAACATGCTCAATGGGGGACAGATCCGGAGATCTTGCTGGCCTGGGTAGTTGACTTACACCTTCTAGAGCACGTTGGGTGGCACGGGATACATGCGGACGTGCATTGTCCTGTTGGAACAGCAAGTTCCCTTGCCGGTCTAGGAATGGTAGAACGATGGGTTCGATGACGGTTTGGATGTACCGTGCACTATTCAGTGTCCCCTCGACGATCACCAGTGGTGTACGGCCAGTGTAGGAGATCGCTCCCCACACCATGATGCCGGGTGTTGGCCCTGTGTGCCTCGGTCGTATGCAGTCCTGATTGTGGCGCTCACCTGCACGGCGCCAAACACGCATACGACCATCATTGGCACCAAGGCAGAAGCGACTCTCATCGCTGAAGACGACACGTCTCCATTCGTCCCTCCATTCACGCCTGTCGCGACACCACTGGAGGCGGGCTGCACGATGTTGGGGCGTGAGCGGAAGACGGCCTAACGGTGTGCGGGACCGTAGCCCAGCTTCATGGAGACGGTTGCGAATGGTCCTCGCCGATACCCCAGGAGCAGCAGTGTCCCTAATTTGCTGGGAAGTGGCGGTGCGGTCCCCTACGGCACTGCGTAGGATCCTACGGTCTTGGCGTGCATCCGTGCGTCGCTGCGGTCCGGTCCCAGGTCGACGGGCACGTGCACCTTCCGCCGACCACTGGCGACAACATCGATGTACTGTGGAGACCTCACGCCCCACGTGTTGAGCAATTCGGCGGTACGTCCACCCGGCCTCCCGCATGCCCACTATACGCCCTCGCTCAAAGTCCGTCAACTGCACATACGGTTCACGTCCACGCTGTCGCGGCATGCTACCAGTGTTAAAGACTGCGATGGAGCTCCGTATGCCACGGCAAACTGGCTGACACTGACGACGGCGGTGCACAAATGCTGCGCAGCTAGCGCCATTCGACGGCCAACACCGCGGTTCCTGGTGTGTCCGCTGTGCCGTGCGTGTGATCATTGCTTGTACAGCCCTCTCGCAGTGTCCGGAGCAAGTATGGTGGGTCTGACACACCGGTGTCAATGTGTTCTTTTTTCCATTTCCAGGAGTGTAAATCTGGCACATAAATATTTACTTACATCATCGACCCATTATACCATTTCACCGGAACAGAGATTATGAGAGACAAAATAGGCGACGTTTTAGTTCCAAATTACAGAGACACAGTTGAGTTTGATGGAAGATAAAAACTGATCTACTTTTTTTATATACTAGTAAGGAAGAACAAACATATGTGGTCCAATTCAGGTCCGTCGGTGACACTGATTCCAAATGAGTATCCGGTCTGCTGTCTGGATTCTACGCAAACCATTTTATAGACGTACTCCAAAGCATTACTGTCTCCATGACGTACCCGCTGTGAATCTGTCAGCGTGTTGGGAGCAGTTTTATTTAACGGTACCGTATTTAACTACATTATTATAAAGATGGTCAAAACATCCTGAATTCGTTTCCAGGTCATCCAAGAACTTTTTTCTGACATTTGATCTTTCACCTCTTGAAATGTCAAGTGACACTGGTACAGACTCCATGGTACATGTACAGCTTTGAATACTATTAAATACCAGTGAAGAAGAGGCGTATGATAATGAATGCTGCATATGTCGGAGAACTTCGCATATTATATAACTATAGTCTTAGAATTTCTGGAAAGAAAATGAAGGATAAGTTACAACAATAATCACGGAAGACATTAGCAAAATTTACGCTACTGAAGTACAAGAGCTATGCTTTTACTTTGAATATACCATGTCACATTCGTCTGATCGTCAAACAATAAAATTCCATTCAACTTTTTCCACCAAGAGACAACAACGTATTCAACAATCAAGCACCAACTGCATCATATTCGTAGGAAAGAGAGTAGAGGAGAAACAGTCCAAAAAAAATTGATTGCTGTCATAAACTTAACGTTCAGAAATATGTAATGCACGAGGATGACTAGAATATCTTAAGTTTCCACGACGATTATTCTTCTGAGTACAAGGAAAATATTGCATTTCTAAAATACAAGTTTCGTTAAAGTCAAACAGCCTCCAATCCGCTTCAACCACCAACAGAATCATTATTATCAAAGAAAAGCTTGGTAAAGCAATGCATACGGCCGTACGCAGTAATAGATCGGTTTTTATCGATTTAATGACCGAAGACAGAACGAGAGCCATGAATTATTTCACTGACACCCCAAGTGGCTCTATATAATATTTCTTAGATGTTGGTCGATTGGAAATTGGAAATTTGTGGTAAGTTCCAGTGGGACCAAACTGCTGAGGTCATCTGTCCCTAGGCTTACACACAACTTAATCTAACTTAAACTAACTTAAGCTAAGGACATCACACACACCCATGCCCGAGAGAGGACTTGAATCTCCGATGAGAGCAGCCGCGCGAACCGTGGCAAGACACCCGAGACCGCTCGGATACCCCGCGCGGTGTGGGTCGCTTGTCGTCAGGATTTCCGTAGAGGGGTTAAACAACTGGAGGCAAGAATTCGGTTGCGTTACGTTGTAAGAGTGTGCTAAACTTCGCATAAGTTCTTCTACTTCATCTTATTCTGACGTTAATTAATATCTACTCGTATATTACCAAAATAAAGCTTATAGTGAACCACGCTAATCTCGCGTTAGTTAGTTATAATTGAGGTGACGAAAGTCATTGGGTACATCATAATGTCATGTCGGACCTCCTTTTGCACAGTATAGTGCAGCAACTGGACCTGGCATGGACTCAACATGTCGTTGGAAGCCCCTGCAGAAATACTGGGCTATGCTGCCTCTATAGCTACCCATAACTGGGAAACTGTTGCCAGTGCAGGATTTTCTGCACGACCTCACCTCTTGCTTATGTCCCGTATATGTTCGGTGGGATTCATGTCGGGCGATCTGAGTGCCCATATCATTCGCTCGAACTGTCCAGAATGTTCTTCAAGCCAATGGCGAGCATTCGAGGCCCAGTGACATGGCGCATTGTCATTCATAAAAATTCCATCGTTATTTGGGAACATGAAGTACTCAAATGGTTGCAGTTGCTCTCTAAGTAGCCGAACATAACCATTTCCAGTCAAAGATCGGTTCACTTGGGCCAGAGGAGCGAATCCACTCCATGTAAACACAGCCCCTACAACTATGGAGCCACCATTAGCTCGCACAGTGCCTTGTTGTCAACTTGGATCCATGGCTTCGTTGAGTCTGCGCCACACTCGTACCTTGCCATCAGCTCTTCTCAAATGAAATCGGGACTCATCTGACCAGGTCACGGTTTTTCAGTCGTCTAGGATCCAACCGAAATGGTCACGAGCCGAGGAGAGGCAGCTGGAGGCGATGTCGTGCTGTCAGCAAAGGCTCTCGCTTCTGTCGTCTGTTGCCATAGCCCATTAACACCAAATTTCGTCGCACTGTCCTAAGGGATACGTTCGTCGTGCGTCCACATAGATTTCTGCAGTTATCTTACGCAGTGTTGCTTGTCCGTTAGCACTGATAACTCTACGCAAACGCCGCTGCTCTCGGTCGTTAATTAAAGACCGTCAACCATTGCGTTGTCCGTCGTGAGAGGCAATGACTGAAATGTGCTGTTCTCGGCACATTTTGTACGCTGTAGATCTCGGAATACTGGATTCTCTAACGATTTCAGAAATGGAATGTCTCATGCGTCTAGCTGCAACTTACATTCTGCGTCCAAAGTCTGCTAATTCCCGTCGTGTGGCTATAATCACGTCGGAAACCTTTCACATGAATCACCTGCGCGCAGATGACAGATCCGTCAATACAGTACTCTTGTACATACCTCGTGTACACAATACTGCCGCCATCTGTATACTTGCATATCGCTCTCCCACGACTTTTTGTCACCTCAGTGTATTTTCACTGCTCCCCGACCGCACCCAAGTCCTCAGTTCCTGGAAGAGGCAAGGCGTGGTGCTACGAGCAGCAGAGCTGTGGGGGAAGGCAGGCAGCCTTGAGCTGGACGTCGCTCCAGATGGTTGACCGACCAAGGCCAGCAGCCGCAGCCGCCAAGCCGGTCGCCGGGCTTTTTGTACGGGGGGACTGCCCGCAGCAGCGCCGCTGTTCGCATTATCAGTACCCCGACGTTCTAACGCCAACATATTTATTTACGACTGTGCGATTCATTTTGTTTGAACGACTAGTAACCTGTAGCAACTAATGGTGATATATCTGAAATGAAAGCCACTCAGTTGCAATAGACATATTGATGAACGTGATTTTCGATCCCTTCATCTACATCTACATATACATGGATACTCTACAAATTTAAGTGCCTGGCAGAGGGCTCATCGAACCACCTTCACAATTCTCTATTATTCCAATCTCGTATGGCGCGCGGAAAGAATGAACACCTATATCTTTCCGTACGAGCTCTGATTCCCCTTATTTTATCTTGCTGATCGTTCCTCCCTATGTGGGTCGGTGTCAACAAAATTTTCGCATTCGGAGGAGAAAGTTGGCTATTGGAATTTCGTGAGAAGAGTCCGTCGCAACGAAAAACGCCTTTCTTTTAATGATGTCCAGCTCAAATCCTGTATCATTTCTGTAACGCTCTCTCCCATATTTCGCGGTAATACAAAACGTGCTGCCTTTCTTTGAACTTTTTCGATTTACTCCGTCAGTCCTATCTGGTAAGGATCCCACACCGCACAGCAGTATTCTAAAAGAGGACGGACAAGCGTAGTGTAGGCAGTCTCCTTAGTAGACTTGTTAAATTTTCTAAGTGTCCTGCCAATAAAACGCAGTCTTTGGTTAGCCTTCCACACAACATTTTCTATGTGTTCCTTCCAATTTAAGTTGTTCGTAATTGTAATACCTTGGTATTCAGTTGAATTTGCGGCTTTTAGATTAGACAGATTTATCGTGTAACCGAAGTTTAACGAGTTCCTTTTAGTACTCATTGGATGACCTCACACTTTTCGTTATATAGGGTCAACTGCCACTTTTCGCACCATTCAGATATCTTTTCTAAATCGTTTTGCAGTTTGTTTTGGTCTTCTGATAACTTTATTAGCCGATAAATGACAGCGTCATCTGCAAACAACCGAAGACGGCTGCGCAGACTGTCTCCAAAAGCGTTAATATAGATCAGGAACAGCAAAAGGCCTATAACACTACCTTGGGGAACGCCAGAAATCACTTCTGTTTTACTCGATGACTTTCCGTCAATTACTACTAACTGTGACCTCTCTGACAGGAAATCACAAATCCAGTCACATAACTGAGACGATACTCCATAAGCAGGCAATTTCACTACAAGGCGCTTGTGTGGCACAGTGTCAAAGGCCTTCTGGAAATCCAGAAATACCGAATCGATCTGAAATCCCTTGTCAATAGCACTCAACACTTCATGTGAATAAAGAGATAGTTGCGTTTCATAGGAACGATGTTTTCTAAACCCATGTTGACTGTGTGTCAATAGGTCCTTCGAACATCTTTGTTAACGAACGCAAATAAAACATTTAATCATTAAAAAATCACAGGTGCGGCGCCGACGATGAAAGAGCAGCAAGTGAAGCAGTCATGTTATACATAAATAGAACTTTCGGAGATACAAATCGCTACTGAAGCACAGAGAACAATTGAGGAGTTACGCACGTAAGGTTAGTGTGTCGCAACGTTTGCCTCTAAAAGAACTACGCATCTAACGTACGGCTTCAGTATGTTCGCCTCATGCAGCTTGTGTAACTGTCAGAGAAACTGGAATGGGAACACGTCTCAATGATTACGTGAACATGGTTGCATTGAAGTGTTCCCAGAGCGCTAATTAGCGAAGATCTCACGCTGAATTTGCTAAGATTTTACGCTGTCGCTAGTGCGAACACTTCCTTGCTTTTACATCGCTGTTCTGGCGTTAAGCAAGAAAAGTCACCTACACACATGTTCGTCTTAGAGGTAACAATAGACTAGATTTTAGGAAGAGCTGCCTGGCACCTTTATTTCCATTTACGAGCCCTCACAACATTTCCATCAAATAACGCGAAACTTTACTCAGTGCAGCCAGGGACAACTTGACTTCCACCCTTCCTTTCATCCCTACCAAACTATGTGCATATGAATCGTATAAAATCTAAAACTGCATCATACACGTAAATGGTGAAGTACAATTACAAGAGGTTTTTAACAGAAATGAATACGTCACTGATGTAACTTGTCACCAGTGTAGTTCAATCTGTATATTGAGAAAGGCATTGAGGAATGTAAAGCTGATTTGGAAGGAATAAAAATTAAAGGAGGAGAAATCAAACAGAATATTTGCTGAGGACATAGCTGTCATTGAGGAAATCGAAGAGTAACTGCAAAAATATGTTATTAATAAAAACATAGACTTGGAAGAGAAATATAACATGAAAATTAGTACAAAGAAGACGGATATTATGGGTCGCAAGCGCAGTAGCCATTACAATTACTGTCATACCATTCAGACAAGTAAACATGTTTAGCTACTTACACTTCAGATGAGAAAATTTGAGGCGACATAAAAGAAGAGAAATGCACAGCCAAAGGCAGCCCATTATAAGAAAAAGGTGTTGCTTACATCAAGGAACGTAAGCGTAAAAGAGATTTATTAAGAGCTACGTCTGGAGCGTGGCCTCATGGCGTTCGGAGACGTAGGCCATTGGCACTTGCGACAGGAGGTGCCCGGATGCATTTGAAATGTGGCGCTTAAGATATTTCTATTATTCAGAAAAGCTTTTCTCGCTGTTTGCCAGCCTGCAATTTATATCGTCTTTATTTCTGCTTACGTTTATTTTTTGCACAAAAGGAAAACTCGTCTGCTACTTTCGCTGTCTCATTTCCTAAGTTAATAAATTGATTTAACTGAAGAGTACTACACTAACCTTGCTTCACTGTTATTGATGTCGAACTTATAACCACATTTCAAGAGGCTATCCATTGTATTCAGCTGATCCTCCGAGCACTTTGGCGTCGTCTCTGATAGAATTGCAATGCTGTTGGTACGTCGACGACTTATTCGTCGCGCGAGATCCACAACTGTTTTGGTATTTAAAATTTATCGTTTATTGCCGTCTCAGTTGCACATTTATTTTTATGATATGACTAATTTCAATCAACATTTGACCACCTTTTGATCTTTGTAGTTGCATAAGCAACCCGTTCGTATTCATATCGAGCAACATATTAGAATATTTTGATGTGCAGTTCCACATGGATACGACGGGTTGCTTACGGAATGAAGATGGTCAAATATTTCTCGAACTAGTAACATCATAAAAATAAATTTGCAGCTGAGACAGCAAATAGACGGTAAAGTTCAAACTTTGTGGCAGATAAAAACTGTGTGTCGGACCAAGACTCGAACTCGAGGCGTTTGCCTTTTGCTGGCAAGTGCTCCGCCGACTTCTTTCTTTCCTTTCACTGGTGCCACGTCCCGCACTGGTGCAGGGTCGGCATTGTTAGGAACGGATTTGGCAAGGATAGGATGAAGCGTGGCCAGATGCCCTTCCTGCCACCACCCCGTACCCTTTGGGACGGAATTAGTGTATCCCAGCTGTCTGCGTCTAGTGTAATTCATGGAATAGTGACAACGTGTTCAGATGTCGGCAAGTCGTGAAACTGAGGCGGAACGTGGGGATCAGCCCGGTATTCACCTAACGGGATGTGGAAAACCGCCTAAAAACTACATCCAGTCTGGCTGGCACACCGGCCCTCGTCGTTAATCCGCCGGGAGGATTCAATCCGAGGCCGGCGCGCCTACCCGAATCCAGGTAGGAGCGCTCTCGGCTATCCTTACGGTTTAAGTGCTCCACCGAGTAAGCTACCCATATTTCGAAGAAGAACTTCTGTGAAGTCCTAAAGGTAGTAGGAGACGAGGTATTAGCGAAAGTAAAACTGTGAGGATGGTTCGTGAATCTTGCCAGCGTAGCTCAATGGTAGAGCACTTGCCTATGAAAGGCGAAGGTCCCGACTTCGAGACTCGGTCCTGCACTCACTTCACACGAAGTTCCATATCACGGCACAGTCCGCCAGGAAGTGAAAATTCCATTGTGATAAGCTTAAACTCGAAGTTATGTATGAGTATGCAAGCTTTCTCGGCGTATTTCGTTGATGAAATCTTCTCGAGCTATCCACGGGAACACGACGCCACGAACTGGCTGATAACCCGAAATGATTTCGTCAATTGTAGTTTTTTATTTCATCTCTGTCACACTCAATTCCGTTCTCAAATGCTTCCTGATTTTCTTTGTTGATTGCTCTACGTACAGATCGGTAAAACAGAGTCGACCTTTGTGACCGAGCGGTTCTAGGCGCTTCAGTCCGGAACCGCGCTGCTGCTACGGTCGCAGGTTCGAATCCTGCCTCGGGCATGGATATGTGTGATGTCCTTAGGTTAGTTAGGTTTAAGTTATTCTAAGTCTAGGGGCTCTGCCCCCTGGACATCAAAATTCGGGAACAGGGCGCTTGGTATTGGGCAAAGAAGGGGAATATAGAGAAAACAGAGGAGATTTTAGGCAGCAGGGCTGGGAACAGGGCTGAGATTAGGTTAAGAGCGGACCAGTTATGGCAAGAATCGTGGGAAGTTGAAGAAACGGGACGCAGAACTTTTGATTTTCTTCCAGATATTAGGGAACGGATGGGAATGACATATTTCGAAGCAACCCGGGGACTATTTCACTTTCTCACTGGATATGGATCCTACCCCACATACTTACTTCGATTCGGGAAAAAGGCAACATCCGCGTGTGACTGTGGTGCTCCGGCGGTACTCCTGACCATGTCGTCTACGAGTGCCCCGTTTTCAATGGTGTAGCTTCAATGTTACGCGACCAACTGCCACACTATGACACATACAGATTACTTAGACAACACGACACTTTTCAGACCATTAATAAACTGGCTAACGTGGTATCGCAGAAAGTCTTAAACGACTATCTAAGAGACTTGAACCAGCAACAATGAGAGACTTACAGAAACACCTATAGAGTCTGGTACCCTATTCCCATACCGCTTGGGCGCGGAAAGGCCGACTTCCTCAGTCTGGAAACCACCGCGCCTTGGGACATAGGGGGAGTGGGGTGCAACTTCACCGATCTGGACAACGCACCGAATTTGACCTTAGAATAAGTTTAGTTGTAGGACTCAGTTTTTAGGTACTATTTCTAGGAACCTGCAGCGATCAACATCTTTGCCTGCCCAGTGTCAGGGGAACGCTCATTGGGTTTAGCTCAATGTGCAAGGCTCTATAAGTAGGTTTATACTTTTAGCTTACACATATGTAACGCTGTAGGCATTTAGTAACCAGTCAATAGTTAGATTACCTGTTTTCATATATAATTAACAAAATTAACTAATTTGCCTATTGCTCTTATCCTGTAGCTTACATACTAACTAGTTACTTAAATATAACTTAGATTAGCTGCAATTGTAACTATTGTACCACTTTTTCGGCCCACTAATCATATAAGGTACAGTAGAACCCCTCTAATCCGACCTTGGATGGTCCGTCACTCCGGTTAGTCCGACTATGCTGAGGCTCGCGAGCCTGTGCCAACTTGTCACTGACTGGACGCCTGTCGGGCCATTGTTGCGGTGTCTATCGCTGTGCATATTGTTATACTGTACGTTATTGTGCAGTTTTATCCTTTGTTGGGATTAAACTTCGTTGTTTGCTTTACTCCGTGTTCTCTACGGTACTTATTGCTGTAGATTCACTGTGTGTACAGTTGTCTGTTTTTGAACATGTCAGGATTCGAAGGTAAACACGTACCTCTTTCACTAAATGAAAAATTAGCAGTGCTTCAAAGACTGGACGAAGGAGATTCGCTCCAAAAAATTGCAAAGAAACTGAATGAAGGTGTTACGACAGTTAAGGATTGGAGGAAGAATCGGAAAGACATTGACTCCTATACAGTTACGATTGATGGTGAAAACACTCTGTAGAATCGCAAAACATTAAAAAAGCCTAAACTTGAACTGCTTGATAACGTATTGTGGATGTGGTTTTGTCAAGAAAGAGGGAAAGGAACTCCAATTTCCGGGCCTATTCTCAAAGAAAAAGCGATAGTTTTGCACAAAAAACCGGAAGCCGAAAGTAAATTTGCAGCCAGTGAAGGCTGGATTGATCCTTGGAAAACTCGTCAAAAATATCAAAAATGGTTCAAATGGCTCTGAGCACTATGGGACTTAACTTCTTTGGTCATCAGTCCCCTAGAACTTAGAACTACTTAAACCTAACTAACCTAACGACATCACACACATCCATGCCCGAGGCAGGATTCGAACCTGCGACCGTAGCGGTCACGCGGCTCCAGACTGTAGCGCCTAGAACCGCTCGGCCACCCCAGTCGGCCAAAAATGTATCCCTGACTTTTTTCCAAGTAATTTGTTTTCGCTTTTACTGTAAAAACAATGCATACAGTATAATCATTTCTTAGGTTACACATACAGTAGTTTATTTCTTTGTAAAAAAATACTTTTTATAAACACAGTGCTATAAACATTTTTTAGTTTACAGTATATATCGTTTATACGTTATTATGTACAGTACAGTGCTGTAATTTGCTTGTCGTTTTTCCTTTTAAAACCAATACATATTATAGTGTGTGTAGACGTTTTTTAGTTAATATACTGTTTAACACTGTGTAAAAAACATCTTTTTATATTACTGTAGACATCTTTTAGTTCTTAAATCGTTTAATTTTTTGTACTAAATATCTTTCTATATTTTCTGCGATAAATATTAGATTTTTCGGATAATCCGACCTTTTTCTCGTTCCGACCATAGTCCCGGTCCCGAAGGTGACGGATTAGAGGGGTTCTACTGTAGTGGGTTAATATTGTATAATTAATAGGTTTTGGAAATAAAGACTAGGGGACTGATGACCTCAGATGTTAAGTCCCATAGTGCTTAGAGCCATTTGGCAAAACATATCTTTGCTTCTATTCCTCAGCAGGAGACGGTGAGGATAAAAAGCGCCAAGTCTACCTGGCACCTGTATCTGAGCGAAATGCGAATTGGAAGAGATTCGCGTCGTATGTCGCTGTAGCCGGGAAACGTGAAAGTAAAGCGCGGTGCTGTGGCAGCGGAGCGGACAGCTGTAGCAAGAGGTACACCGTAAGGCAGTGTGAGGGAGGGAGGGATAAGAATGGGGCCAGAGCGGCGCCAGGAATGGGGTCAGCGGGAGCAGCAGCGGCAGCGAGCGTGAAAGCCGGCCGGCTACGGCCACCCCGTATCCCGGATGCGGTCGGTCCCGGCCTATCTGCGTCCCGTTAGCGGGGCTGCCCGCCCGCAGCTGGCCTTGACCCGCGGCCCACATCGCGCCGCGGCCGTTAGGAATGCCGGCTGCCGGCTGCGGTGCGGGGTGGCCGGGCGACACGCTCTCTGCCCGCCGGCGCCACCGGTACCGCGGTTATGTTCGAGTATAATGACTTTTCTGCAGACTAGAAATCTACTCTGTAGGAATCAGCATGGGTTTCGAAAAAGACGATCGTGTGAAACCCAGCTGGCGCCATTCGTCCACTAGACTCAGAGGGCCATTGACACGGGTTCCCAGGTAGATGCCGTGTTTCTTGACTTCCGCAAAGCGTTCGATACAGTTCCCCACAGTCGTTTAATGAACAAAGTAAGAGCATATGGACTATCAGACCAATTGTGTGATTCGATTGAAGAGTTCCTAGATAACAGAACTGAATGGGACAGTGCTCAAATGGTTTAAATCATACCTAACTGGAAGAGTGCAGAAAGTTGAAATAAACAGTTCACATAATATGCAAAAAACTGGTGATTTCTCAAACTGGGGAACAATCAAGAATGGGGTGCCGCAAGGTTCGGTCTTGGGTCCTCTGCTGTTCTTAATATATATTAATGACTTGCCATTCTATATTCACGAAGATGCAAAGCTGGTACTTTTTGCCCATGATACAAGTATAGCTATCACACCCGACAGACAAGAATTAACTGGTGAAATTGTAAACAATGTTTTTCAGAAAATCATTAAGCGGTTCTCTGCAAATTGGCTCTCATTAAATTGGGTTCTTTGGGGAAGGAGACCAGACAGCGAGGTCATCCGTCTCATCGGATTAGGGAAGGACGGGGAAGGAAGTCGGCCGTGCCCTTTCAAAGGAACCATCCCGGCATTTGCCTGGAGCGATTTAGGGAAATCACGGAAAACCTAAATCAGGATGGCCGGACGCGAGATTGAACCGTCGTCCTCCCGAATGCGAGTCCAGTGTCTAACCACTGCGCCACCTCGCTCGGTCTGCTCTCATTAAACTTTGACAAAACACAGTATATACAGTTCCACACAGTAAATGGATTGACCCCATTAATAAATATAGACTTCGATCAGAAATCGGTAGCTAAGGTAGAATATTCAAACTTTCTAGGTGTATGCATTGATGAGGGGTTGAACTGGAAAAACACAGTGAGGATCTGCTGATACGTTTGAGTTCAGCTACTTATGCTATTAGGGTCTTTGCAAATTTTGGAGATATACATCTGAGTAAATTAGCTTACCGCGCCTATTTTCATTCTCTTCTTTCGTACGGCATCATATTCTGGGGTAACTCATCATTGAGTAAAAGAGTGTTCATTGCACAAAAGCGTGTAATCAGAATAATTGCTGGACCTCATCCAAGATCATCCTGCAGACACTTATTTAAAGAGCTAGGAATCTTCACTGTAGCCTCACAATATATATATATATTCTCTTATGAAATTTGTTATTAACAATCTGAACGAATTCAAAAGTAATAGCAGCGTACTACAACACTGGGAGAAAGGATGATCTTCACTACTCAAGGGCAAATCTAACTTTGGCTCAGAAGGGGTAAATTATGCTGCCACAAAAGTCTTTGGTCACTTACCTAATAGCATCAAAAGTCTGACAGATAGACATATAGCATTTAAAAGGAAATTAAAAGCATTTCTTAATGGCAACTCCTTCTACTCATTAGATTAATTTTTGGATGTAGTAAATGGGTAATTTCCCAACCTCAAAAAAAAAAAAAAAAAAATTATTGAGTGTCATGTAATATTTGGTCTAATGTAATATCTTGTATAGACACCTTTTATTAACCTGACACGTTCCACACTATTACGAAGTGTCGTATCCATGATCTATGGAACAAGTACTAATCTAATCTAAAAGCATGTTATTCTCAATGGAGAGAACTCTTCCGAAGTAAGAGTTATTTCAGGTGTGCCGCAGGGGGGTGTCGTAGGACCGTTGCTATTCACAATATACATGAATGACCTCGTGGATAACATCGGAAGTTCACTGAGGCTTTTTGCGGATGATGCTGTAGTATATCGAGAGGTTGTAACAATGGAAAATTGTACTGAAATGCAGGAGGATCTGCAACGAATTGACGCATGGTGCAGGAAATGGCAATTGAATCTCAATGTCGACAAGTGTAATGTGCTGCGAATATATAGAAAGAAAGATCCTTTATCATTTAGCTACAAAATAGCAGGTCAGCAACTGGAAGCAGTTAATTCCATAAATTATCTGGGAGTAGGCATTAGGGGTGATTTAAAATGGAATGATCATATAAAGTTGATCGTCGGTAAAGCAGATGCCAGACTGAGATTCATTGGAAGAATCCTAAGGAAATGCAATCCGAAAACAAACGAAGTTGGTTGCAGTACACTTGTTCGCCCATTGCTTGAATATTGCTCACCAGTGTGGGATCCGTACCAGATAGGGTTGATAGAAGAGATAGAGAAGATCCAACGGAGAGCAGTGCGCTTCGTTACAGGATCATTTAGTAATCGCGAAAGCGTTACGGAGATGATAGATAAACTCCAGTGGAAGACTCTGCAGGAGAGACGCTCAGTAGCTCGGTACGGGCTTTTATTGACGTTTCGAGAACATACCTTCACCGACGTGTCAAGCAGTATATTGCTCCCTCCTACGTATATCTCGCGAAGAGACCATGAGGATAAAATAATCAGAGAGATTAGAGCCCGCACAGAGGCATACCGACAATCTTTCTTTCCACGAACAATACGAGACTGGAATAGAAGGGAGAACCGATAGAGGTACTCAAAGTACCCTCCGCCACACACCGTCAGGTGGCTTGTCGAGTATGGATGTAGATGTAGATGTAGTCGTCTCGGACTGTCGTCGAAGTGGTAACACCCCACTGCCGCCCATTGTAAACCCCTACGGTTTTACTACGAAAATAACATTTCGTCGGCAGAAGGGCACGGCTCGAAATATTGGTAGTGAAGGTCAAAACAACACTCTCATCAAGCAACATTGAGAAACTCTGCACAGGAACATGTAACTCCCAAGGGTAATCTCTCTCTCTGACTTTGATTGCGCAATAAGAAAGCATAGTAAACTCACTAATGTACTCGCTATGCTGGTAAACTACGTTCCCAAGCAATAAAACTGCAACACTATGTAAGCGGCGTTAAACAAACGTCATACTGGTATGAAATGTACTGAGCCAAAGAAACTGGTACACTTGCCTAATATCACGTAGGGCCCCCGAGTGCACGCAGAAGTGCCGCAACACGACCTGGTGTGGACCCGACTAATGTCTGAAGTAGTGTTGGAAGCAATTGACCCCATGAATACTACAGGGCTGTCCATAAATCCGTAAGATTACGAGGGGGTGGAGATCTCTCCTGAAAAGCACGTCGCAAGGTATCCCAGAAATGCTCAATAATGTTCATGTCTGGGGACTTTTGTGATCAGCGGAAGTGTTTAAACTCAGAATAGTGTTCCTGGAGCCACTCTGCAGCAATTCTGGACGTGTGGGGTCTCGCATTGTCCTGTTGGAATTGCCCTAGTCCGTCGGAATGCACATGAATGGAGGTAGGTGATCAAACAGAATGCTTACGTACGTGTCACCTGTCAGAGTAGTAACTAGACGTATCAGGGATCTCATATCACTCCAACTGTACAAGCCCCACACCATTACAGAGCCTCGACTAGCTTGAACAATCCCCTTCTGAGACGCAGGGTTCATGGATTCATGAGGTTGTCTCCATAGCTGTACACGTCCATCCGCTCCATACAATTTCAAACGAGACTCGTCCGGCTAGGCAACATGTTTCCAGTCATCAACAGTCCAATGTCAGTGTTGACGGTCCATGCGAGGCGTAAAGCTTTGCGTCTTGCAGTCATCAGGGGTACACGAATGGGCCTTCGGCTCCGAAAGCCCATATCGATGATGTTTCGGAGAATGGCTCGCACGCTGACACTTGACGGCCCTGCAATGAAATCTGCAGATTTACGGAAGTACGTTGAACGATTCTCTTCCGTCGTCTTTAGTCCCGTTCTCGAAGGATCTTTTTCCAGCCGCAGTGATGTCGAAGATTTGATGTTTTACTGGATTCCTGATATTCATGGTACACTCGTAAAATGGTCGTAAGGGAAAATCCCCACTTCATCGCTACCTCGGAGATGCTGTGCCCCATCGCTCGTGAGCCGACTATTAAGACCACGATCAAACTCACTTAAATCTTGATAACCTAATATTGTAGCAGCAGTAACCGACCTAACAACTGTGCCAGGCCGTATTCTGCCTCTTTACATATCTTTGTGTTTGAATACGCATGCCTATACCAGTTTGTTTGGCTTTTCAACGTATTTCCAACATCCGACCGGTACCGAAATGGAAACCATTCTGAAGTGTTTTATCAGAATGGAAAATGCTCCTATAATAGCACAAAAAGACGAATATGTCCTCGGCAAAGTTAGGAATGTAAAAGAAGGGAACAAGCTTTTCGATTTATCTGGCAGCTTCAGAGACATCTAAATCAAAACATCTTGTCATATTCTCGCTTTTTTACTTATGAGTACCAGGACCCATGTCATGAAATATAATGCATTGCGTCAAGTGAAGTAACATGATACGTGACGTCATTTCCTACAACATAATACGTGCCAATAAATGTGTGTGTGTGTGTGTGTGTGTGAATTCGTACGGGACCAAACTGCTGAGATCATCGGTCCCTAGACTTACACACTACTTAAACTAAATTACGCTAAGAATAACCCACGTACCCATGCTCGACGGAGGACTCGAACCTCCGGCGGGAGAGGCCGCGCAATCCATGACACGGCGCCTCAAACCGCGTGGCGTGTCAATATGTCATCCATCATGGCTTTTGTCATGTCACGCAATATGACACAATGAGTTTTTAAAGTGTAGACTTTTACGTTTTGAGCCTAGTAGACTTCCTATTATAGATACAGTCCCACTCTCCATCACTTCCTATTGTAGATGCACATAAATTTGTTTTTATTTGTCGAGCAAAGTCGAGAAAAGTCAAGGTGACAGCTGTAGGAGGTGTTACACAATTAAGTTTAGGTGTAAACCACTCACCACACATGTAACTGGGGGTGTATTTGGGGGAGAAATGGTCCCCCCACCCAAAAATAAAAAAATTGTTTTAGCGCCCCCACAGAAGCAAATACACCACCAGAAATTTTATCCCCCCAGGAAAACATTTTTAGCTATTACTCGTACGTGTATGCTCTTCAACCATATGATATGTTACATTGTTTACTATTGCTGGCGAATCTTCTGGATTTTGGACACAGGATTGATGACTTTACACTATAAATTGCAAGGCGCAGGTGTGTCAGTACCTCCAAGCTAAGAGAGCTCACTGCGCTGGGAAACTAGGGTTATCTCGTAAAAAGCGCGAATATGGAAATACCTTTTGAATTAAATATATTTGAAGCTGCTGTCGAAAAAGAAGTTCCCTTCTTTTACAGCCCTAACTCCGTCTACGACATATTCGTTTTTTTTTGTTTTTTTTTTTTGTGCTATGATAGGACCATTTTTATCCTGGTTCCCAGGCAATGGCTTGGCAATCGATGTAGATTTTTGTTGACAAAGGTGACGACTGATCAGGTATAGGTTTTTCATTGTCTTTCGAATCATGTTGCTTATATCGTGGCAAAGGATAAGGCTTTCACAGAGTAACAAGACGATCATTAAATACATGTATTTGTCTACCTTCTTACAAAATTTGAATCCATTCACATAGGTCTGAAACATAGAAGTGGCGCGGGTAAAAAAATGCAATAAACGTGTTTTTGCATGTAAAATCCGCTTGAAGCTAGATTTTTGAAAGCAAGTTTTCAGTTTTATAAAAAATGCATTTTTAATTTATTTGATTCACTTTAAACCGTTCACGTGCATTCAACTGACGTAAGAACGAATTTTACATGCCGCATTTAGCTCTTATAGAATTGGCTTAGCTCTTACAGAATTGCACGCTTCAGAAAACCTCCCAGAAACAAGCGAGTTTTTTTTTTTTTTTTTTTTTTTTTTTTTTTTTTTTTTTTTTTTTTTTTTGGCACATACAATTCAAACGAAGTAAGATTTCTTGAAACCGTTAAAACTTACGTTAGACCAAGGCCCGATACACCGATGGGCTAAATTTTAAGCTTCTGCACTGCTTCAGTCTGGAGTCATTTAACGGTGGCTGTTTTCCTACATAAAATCCGATCGAGGCCGACTGTTTCTGCGCATAAAATCTGAATGGTGCACATACAAATGGTGCCATTCGCTGAGCTCCGGTTCGTCGTTCAGACTTTGTTTAATGCACTGTAACATAGCTACAGTAAAACAAGTGTTCGAATGGCTATATAAATGGCCGCTCTTCCGGGATAAACAAGAAACTTTTTATCCCATGTTCCTAGCTCAAACAGAAACCGAGTACTAAGACCCCTCAAGTAGCGAACTTACGCACGGCGTTTTCATACATATTTGTTAGAGCGCATACCAACTTTCTCATATCCTCGTCACAGAGGGCACCCACCTGTGTTCTCCGGCAACTCTCTACGCTGGTCTACAGATCATTGTCTGCGCCAAAATGCTTCCTCATAGCCAGCGGTTCATGTGATCCATGAGATGAAAATCAGAGGGAGCCAAGTCCGGACTGTACATTTCTCATCGAAAACGCTGCAGGAGCGACTTTGCTGTAGCTGGAGTGTCCGGTCGAGCATTGTCACGAAGAAGGACGGTGCCTGAAGACAACATTCTTATTCGTTTGTTCCGAGTTACCTTTCGTAAACGATTTTTCTCAAATTGCCTGATCCACTTGCTGAACAAGATCATCGGTTTCTACTCGCTACACTGCCTGACCGCATGTATCATGGACGTCCGTACGTCCTACTTCAAAGTTCCTGCACCATTGCCATACTTTGCTGTCACTCGTGACAGTTACGGTATGTGGGCTGCATGGAAATCAGGCGGAACCTCTCACCATGAAGGAACTGAATGACAGCATGTACTTCACAGCTGGAGGGAGACTCTATTGCTCTGGGCATCTTCACGTGTTCACTGCGCGCATCTAACTGAAAGGTGCGACGTGACGCGATCGACGGGCGTACTACAGCCACTCCGCAACATATCTCCGTGAAGCTCCATCGTATTTTCACCTTAGTTTTAGTTTCGCGATCGATTCGACCTTGATCAAATAGTAGCCTTCCTTCATATTTGTAAATGCAGCTGCTTAGCATTTCAATACAACAGCACAAAGGAGCTATAAGTAACGCCACATACACAGCCTACATAAGCAAATATCGTGCAACGGGTTTCTCATTCGTAAATCACATTAGAATATTCGTTGCTTGCGAGGTGGTCGTTTTATGTCTCGCCTAAGAAGGAGAATCGTCTATCAGTACGTGTCAAGATTCGATTGCAACAGGATTGTGTCATCCTGGACTGCAGATTATACACCATCCAGTCACATTGATGCGACTACCTGTCAGAAGCCTGAGCAGCCAGCTTTTGCAGCGTGGACCTCTGCAAGGCGTGCAGGAGGAGAGTCAGTAAAGTTCTGGAACGTACCGAAAGGGATGTGGAAGCATGTCGAACCGGCTGGTTGCCCTAAGTTTCTCGGATGAGGACCTACGGCGCGAACAGACCGATCGAGACAGTTTCTCGACTGGGTTTAAGGTAGGGCAGTACGGTTGGCAGCGGAGTACGGTAGACCCATCCTGGTGCTGTTCGAGCCACGCGCCACGCACGTACACTGCGAGCTGTGTGGTGCCGAGGAAAACCAAGATGCATGTAGGGATGGACATGGCCCCCAAAGATAGATGCATCCTTTTCTTGATCAATTGTGCCTTCAGAATGACGAACTCACCCAAGGAGTACCACGACAACATTCCCCAGACCACAACACTCCCTCCTCCGGCCTGGATCCTTCCAGCGACTGTCGCAGGGTGTCTACTTTCGAACGTTTCACGATGTACACGCCAACGGCCAGCTGTCAGATGCAGCACAAAACGTGATCCATTCTGAAACGGTCGCCTGTCGCCACTCAGTGGACATCCAGGTGCGGTATTCGCGTGCAAATTCCAACCTTCGTCGCCGATGAACTGCAGTCGGCTTGGTCGCGTGAACCAAGCGCCTTCTGCAGGGGGTGATACGCTGCAATGTTCACAGGATGTACGTTGAGAAGACACTGTCGGTAGCCCCTTGGATCATCCGGGCGGCCAGTTGCACACCAGTTCCACGTATATACGCCCGTTCACGCCTCCGCAGCCGTCGTTCACCCCAGTCATCTATGGCTCCTGTCACCTGCATCTCAAATGCCATGCACGGTATACTTTAACCACGGCGGCATGCGAACAGTTTACGAACTTGGTTGTTTCGGGAATGCTTCCACCCTTGGCATGGAAGCCAATGATCATGCCCTTTTTGACGCCCTATAGATCGGTCCATTTCCGTATTACGACGACGGCTGCTCTTTCTTCCGCATCCCCCAGACACACTTTATATACACTCCACTACTCGTACTGCCACCTGCCGTCTGTGTGAGTGGTTATTGCACGTTGACGACCGTGTACATGCTCGTTTAGCTTGCATTTACGTATGCGGCCGCCTTTGGTTTCCAACTAAGTGTGCAGGGACGTAATACATAGATGGTCGGCAAGTTGCGCGTATAGCAACGAACTTCAAGACTTAAAATTAGGCATTAGGTATACATCAGATGTACACGGCCAGCTTGGTGGCGTTAGTTGTACTTAATTGTCGGTAAGTATCGGCTGCCTGCGACAGCTGGCATGTCCTTAGTGTACTTGTTTTGCTATTTACGATCACGCCAATGTCGTATAACAGACCTTCGAATCCATGGTCGCCAGTGCAGTGGTCTTCGCTCCACATGTAATCGATACGAAACCTCAGTAGAAAGAAACATTCTTTTGGCCGGAAAGAAGAAAGGAGACTCAAGATGTACAAGTCCACAGCGACACACTGCGAGGGATTCAAGTCAGTATCTCGTTGACAGAAAGCATAGAACATTGTTTCTAGTAAGTCCAGCGTCAGATAGGGGTAGTGACCTTGGCAGTTGCATTGATGCTGTTAGAGAGAAGTCAGCTGTGTGTCATAATTTTGCGTATCATTTTCATTTCCACGCTTTTACACAACAATAAGAGAAGGACACTACGCTGCAAGGCGCAGGAACTCTTAGCGGTCAGTATCACGATACTCGCACACAGTCGATACCTCACACTAAGAAAAATAGAGACAGTTTGTTACAGGTGTTCACAAAATAAGATTGGTATTAACGTCCTGTCGGAGACAAGGTGACTCGAAATGGAGTACAAGCTTGAATAGGACAAGGATAGGTACGAAAATCGGCTGTAGCCCTTACAATGGAGCGATCTCAGCAGCCGCCTTAGCTGCTTTAGGCAAACTATGGAAAAATTAAATCTGGAGAGCCGTAGGGTGATTTAGACCCAATCCTTCTAAATACGTGTCCACCAATCTCGCCCTTGTGGCAATGGATCAATACTGTAGACACAGCTCCTCACAAATGGTTCAAATGGCTCTAAGCGCTATGGAACTTAACATCTGAGGTCATCAGTCCCTAGACGTAGAACTATTTAAACCTAGCTAACCTAAGGACATTACACACATCCATGCTCGAGGCAGGAGCCGGCCGCGGTGGTCTAGCGGTTCTGGCGCTGCAGTCCGGAACCGCGGGACTGCTGCGGTCGCAGGTTCGAATCCTGCCTCGGGCATGGGTGTGTGTGGTGTCCTTAGGTTAGTTAGGTTTAAGTAGTTCTAAGTTCTAGGGGACTTATGACCTAAGATGTTGAGTCCCATAGTGCTCAGAGCCATTTGCTCAGAGCCTCGAGGCAGGATTCGAACCTGCGACCGTAGCAGCAGCGCGGTTCCGGACTGAAGCGCCTAGAACCGCTAGGCCACAGCGGCCGGCAGCTCCTCACAATTGCTACTTTTGCTTCCTAACGTTTAGGGCAGTTTTGTGAACATCCTTCTCTCACTTTGCTAGAACTATTGGGGCTCTCTGTAGATTCTTGAAGTGCCGCTCCACTTCTTCCAAGTTTCGTGTGCCTGTGAAGAAAAGCGAACCTCGCAGTGGCGAACGTTCCGCATAAGATCTTTGGTCTTTTACATTGGCTCACAAAGGTTTTTCACGACGATAACGCTGCATTTCATTCCGTTCATTTCTGACGTAGTTTTGAACGGACTATCTCACCCTGACATGATCTTAACAGCATTTTCCATATCTTTCCCCAAGGTTTCTAGATGCAAACCTCAAATAGTGGAATAGTACTCTAGGACGGATTGCACAAGAATTTTATATGCCGTTTCTTTAGCAATCGCACTCCACTTTGAGGATACAAATTAGAATTCTTTCTACTTCATAGTGGTATGCCCAAGTTTTTAAACGATGTGCCTTTTTTTATAGACAACATTTTCAGCGAACAATTCAGTAGCGCTGTTAATCATGTGTGATAGAATGTGTACGTTTATTCAGAACAGCAGCAGTTGTACTACGTTTCCGCAGCCGCACAACCATGTCTTATTTTCATAGGTTCCTTTGGCTCTTTCATGGTTTTTTAACTCATTTGTCTTGAAATCCGATAATATTCGAATTATTCTATAATCCACTCTATCAGAGCTGGTCACTCTTTAGTGGTCTCGATTTCTAAAAGAAGTGTTGTTGTGCTCTTCAGTACGCAAATTGGCCTGATGCAGCTCTCCATGCTAGTCCACACTGTGCAGACCCCTTCATCTTTGCATTAACTACTGCAAGGTGTATCTACTCTGAAACTGCTTACTGTCGTCAAGCCTTGGTATCCCTCTACAATTTCTACCTCCTTCCCTCTCATCCCCCTCCCCCCTCCGCTCCCCACAATCCCACACACGCACTTCCTTCCATAAACAAACTGACGATTCCTTCATGTCCCAGGGTACGTCTTATTAACCGATCCTTTCTTTCAGTCAAATTTTACCAGAAATTTCTTTTGTTACCAGTTCGATTCAGTACCTTCTCATTAAAAGAAGAAGGATCTACTCATTCTTCTGTAGCATCATATTTCAAAAGATTCTATTCTCTTCTGGTCTGAAATCATAATTGTCCACGTTTCACTTTCAAATAAAATTACTCTACAGTCGAATGTCATCAGGAGAGACTTTCTTTAACACTTAAATCTACATGCGATGTTAATAAATTTGTCTATTTCAGAAAGCCTTTCTTTCTATTGCCAGTCAGCACTTTATATCTTCTCTTCGTCGAGCATCGCCAGGTAGTTTACTGAGCGAATAGCGAAACTAGTTGTTTCCTTTTAGTGTCTCGTTTCACAATCTAATTTCTTGAGCATCGCCTGATCCATTTCGACTATATTCCACTATTGATGTTTATCTCACAACCGTTTTTCAAGACTGTGCCCATACTTCATGGATACTCTGGAAATCATACTTCAGTGACTGGCAGAGGGTTCATCGAACCACCTTCACAATAATTCTCTATCATTCCAATCTCGTAGGGAGCGCAGAAACAACGAACACCTGTATCTTTCCGTGCGAGCTCTGATTTCCCTTATTGTATTATGATGATCGTTTCTCCCTATGTATGTCGCGTCAACAAAATATTTTCGCAATCGGAGGAGAAAATTGGTGATTGAAATTTCGTGAGAAGATTCTGCTGCAACGAAAAACGCCTTTGTTTTAATGATTTCCATCCCAAATCCTGTATCATTTCAGTGACACTACCTCCCCTATTTCAAAAATGTGTATGGACCAAACTGGTGAGGTCGTCGGTCCCTAGACTTATATACTACTTAAACTAACTTATGCTGAGAACAACACACACACCCATGCCCGAGGGAGGACTCGAACTTTCGGCGGGAGGGGCCGCGCAGTCCGTGACACGGCGCCTCAAACCGCGCGGCCATTCCCCAATTTCGGGATAATACAAAACGTGCTGCCCTTCTTTGAACATTTTCGATGTACTCAGTCAATCGTGTCTAGTAAGGATCCCACACCACGCAGCAGTATTATAAAAGAGAACGGAGAACCGTAGTGTAGGCAGCCTCTTTAGTAGATCTGTTACATTTTCTAAGTGACCTGCGAATAAAACGCAGTCTTTGATTAGCCTTCGCCACAACATTTTCTATGTGTTCCTTCCAATTTAATTTGTTCGTAATTGTAATTCCTACGTTCATATTTGACCATTTTATCGCGTAACAATAGGTTAACGGATTTCCTTTTAGGATTCTTGCGGGTGACTTCACGCTTTTCGTTATTTGGGGTCAGTTTCCAATTTTCGCACCATAGAGATATCTTTTCTAAATCGTTTTGCAATTTGTTTTGATCTTCAGATGACTTTTCTATTCTCTAAACGGCAACATCATCTCTAAGACGGCTGCTCAGATTGTCTCCTAAATCGTTTATACACATAAGGAACAGCAGAGGGCCTGTATGGTGCAGTGTCAAAAGCCTCCTGGAAATCTAGAAATACGTTCAACGGATCTTCAGATGTTCAAATGTGTGTATATTGCTAAGGGACCAAACTACTGAGGTCATCGGTCCCTAGGCTTACACACTGCTGAAATTAACTTAAACCAACTTCAGTCCGTGACATGGCGCCTCAAACCGCACGGCCACTCCTTTGTCGTCTCTGACGGAATTATGATGTCCTCGTCATGTCTCAAATTCTTTACTCCTTCTCCTTGAACTTTATTTCCCTTGCGATATATGAATTGCGTTAGCAGAAGTCCCGAATGGACAGTGAGCGTCGGGAGCATACCGGCGCCCACGAGGAGGCGGCAGAAGGCAGCGGCGGGAGAGGCGGCCCAGCCCGTTACAGCGCTGCGGCCGCGCTTGCCCAAGCGGCCTACTTACTTAACAGCGAGGCGCGCCGCAAGTCGCGCTGCCCCAGCTAGTGGAAGCTCCCAGCAGGGGGCGCCTCCGAGTGCTCTTTCCTTTCTGCCGCCTTGAGAAAGAGTCCAACAACGATAACATCGGCGATGTTAGCGCATCCGCCACAATTACAGCCGATAAATGCTCCTCGAGTTTATAAACGTGGAATGATGAATTACGATTATTCATTACGTGCAGTCATATCACACTGAAGTCCACCCCGATAGCCGAGTGGTCGCCGGTAGTTCAGCGTGTTCGTTCAGAGAGATGGCTGGCCTCTGTAATAAAAAACTGCGTGGAGGTATCAACAACTAACTTCAAGGGATGTCATGTGACGTCCGGTACGAGGAAATACAACGAACCATAACGAAAAAAAAGTGGTCAGCGTGACGGACTGCCGTCCTACGGGCCCGGGTTAGATTCCTGGCTGGGTCGGGGATTTTCTCCGCTCAGGGACTGGGTGTTGTGTTGTCTTCATCATCATTTCATCTCCTTCCGGCGCGCAGGTCGCCCAACGTGGCGTCGAATGTAACAAGACCTGCAAGGCGGCCGGACCTGCCCCTAAGGGGCTTCCCGGCCAATGACGCCAAACGCTCATTTCCATTTCCATATCACACTGCAGACTATTCTCTCATCTTTCGACAGTCTTCTGCAGTTGTGACTTGCAAGGTAAATGCAGGAGATAGTCGCAGATAGGTAAACTCCGATGGTGGCTTGGCATAAATCGCTGGAACAAACTGCTTGTCATTGTCCTGTAGCATTAATCTCACGTAGCCATGAAACGATAAGTCTCGGTGCTCCCTAGAAATATGACGAGTTTGCATGTTAACGCGTGAATAGATTTTGCTAGCCCTGTCAAATATCGATTTCCTTACTGCCAGTTATTTTACACGAGTTGCCTCTGGAAATGAGCCGTTCCGGTTTCTGATTTAGTCAGTATGATGGCAGATCTCTTTATTTAAATGTGGTAGGTGGACAACTTCTTGCTCGGTCTACAAATACTTTGTATCTGGACGCCCCGATCTATTGCAGAATTTAACACTAGAATTCATAAGAAGCGGATCCGCCAGTATAAAAGGAGTATCGGCTGTCAGTAGAGAATCACTAACGGCAGAATGGATCCGTTAGGAGGGACCGCCGGCCAGAGTGGCCGAGCGGTTCTAGGCGCTACAGTCTGGAACCGCGTGACCGCCACGGTCGCAGGTTCGAATCTTGCCTCGGGCATGGATGTGTGTGATGTCCTTAGGTTAGTTAGGTTTAAGTAGTTCTAAGTTCTGTGGGAGTGATGACCTCCGATGTTGAGTCCCATAGTGCTCAGAGCCATTTGAATCATTTTGAGGAGGGACCGAGCGAGGTGGCGCAGCGGTTAGCACAGTGGACTCGCATTCGGGAATTCGGGAGGACGACGATTCAAACCCGCGTCCGGCAATCTTGATTTAGGTTTCCCGTGATTTCCCTAAATCACTTCAGGTAAGTTCTAGGATGGTATCTTTGAAGGAGCACGCCCGATTTCCTTCGCCATCCTTCACTAATCCGAGCCTATGTTCTGACTCTAATGACCTCGTTGTCGACGGGACGTTAACCACTTATCTCCTCCTCCCCCTCCTCCATTAGGAGGGCTCAGTGAATTCGAACGTGGACTAGTCACTGGATGTCACCTGAGTAATAAAACCATAACGTACATTTCGGCCCTTCTAAAGCTGCCAAAATCGACCGCTGTGGTCCTTATGCACTGACGGACAGGGACCATCGAGTATTACGGTAAGTGGTTGAAAAACACTCGCATGGAAACAGCGGAAGGAATCACGCGTGAGTCCTTTTGTGCTACCGGCAGTCTAGCTAGCACAGTCACTGTGCGTAGGGAGTTTTTACAGAAATGGGATAGAATGCTGGAGCAGCTCCTCGTAAGCCACACATTTCTGCAGTCATCACTGGGCGACCCTTGAGGTGGTGTAGGAGCGACGCCAGTGGACGCTGGGTGACTGGAAACGCTGTACGATGGAAGGGTTTGGGTTTGACGAATGCCTGGAGAACGTTAGCCTACCAGCCGCCATGTGTAGTGCCAGCAGTGAAGTGCGTAGCAGGTGGTGTTACGGTTTGGGGGTCTTTTTCGCTCTCAGGTTGTGATCCCCTAATTGCGCTTAAGGAAACCCTAAAGGAGTAAGCATATGAACACATTTTATAGTATTGTGTACTGCATATAGTACAGGAACACTTCGGAGAAATTGATTGTTTGTATCCGCACTCTGCACCCTGTCATAAAGCGGCGTCTATGAGGCAATGCTCTGTGTACAATAACATTCCTGAAATGGACAGCCGGCCGCGGTGACCGAGCGGTTCTAGGCGCTCAGTCTGGAACCGTGCGACTGCTACGGTCACAGGTTCGAATCCTGCTTCGGGCATGGATGTGTATGATGTCTTTAGGTTAGTTAGGTTTAAGTAGTTCTAAGTTCTAGGGGATTGATGACCACAGATGTTAAGTCCCATAGTGCTCAGAGCCATTTGAACCATTTGAAATGGACAGTGTTGCTGAGCCTCGACATGACTCCAATTTAACACCTTTAGGATGAGTTAGTGTTGAATCCTCGTTAGCCGCTTTTATGTCGTCCCGTTGTCTCTGTAGAGCTGTACCATGGGAAGCAAGGAGAGAATGTTGGTTGGTGGCCGGTATCCTCGTTCTATAACACGAACTGCAAACAATTAATAACTGAGTTCTTTATTACATAAACAAAGAGTTACTTACCTTAGGCTTCCGTGTGCTGTGGTACAAGCTGTCCTCTATAAAGCACTATAGCCTCTCCCCTGATGAAATACAAAGTCCACTATGAACACTATCGGGTTGCTATGTGCTGCCTGTCTCTGTGCTAGAGGCTCAAACTAAATGAACGAACTGGCCCTCCGGTCCGCTGTGGCTATCTACACTCCCGGAAATGGAAAAAAGAACACATTGACACCGGTGTGTCAGACCCACCATACTTGCTCCGGACACTGCGAGAGGGCTGTACAAGCAATGATCACACGCACGGCACAGCGGACACACCAGGAACCGCGGTGTTGGCCGTCGAATGGCGCTAGCTGCGCAGCATTTGTGCACCGCCGCCGTCAGTGTCAGCCAGTTTGCCGTGGCATACGGAGCTCCATCGCAGTCTTTAACACTGGTAGCATGCCGCGACAGCGTGGACGTGAACCGTATGTGCAGTTGACGGACTTTGAGCGAGGGCGTATAGTGGGCATGCGGGAGGCCGGGTGGACGTACCGCCGAATTGCTCAACACGTGGGGCGTGAGGTCTCCACAGTACATCGATGTTGTCGCCAGTGGTCGGCGGAAGGTGCACGTGCCCGTCGACCTGGGACCGGACCGCAGCGACGCACGGATGCACGCCAAGACCGTAGGATCCTACGCAGTGCCGTAGGGGACCGCACCGCCACTTCCCAGCAAATTAGGGACACTGTTGCTCCTGGGGTATCGGCGAGGACCATTCGCAACCGTCTCCATGAAGCTGGGCTACGGTCCCGCACACCGTTAGGCCGTCTTCCGCTTACGCCCCAACATCGTACAGCCCGCGTCCAGTGGTGTCGCGACAGGCGTGAATGGAGGGACGAATGGAGACGTGTCGTCTTCAGCGATGAGAGTCGCTTCTGCCTTGGTGCCAATGATGGTCGTATGCGTGTTTGGCGCCGTGCAGGTGAGCGCCACAATCAGGACTGCATACGACCGAGGCACACAGGGCCAACACCCGGCATCATGGTGTGGGGAGCGATCTCCTACACTGGCCGTACACCACTGGTGATCGTCGAGGGGACACTGAATAGTGCACGGTACATCCAAACCGTCATCGAACCCATCGTTCTACCATTCCTAGACTGGCAAGGGAACTTGCTGTTCCAACAGGACAATGCACGTCCGCATGTATCCCGTGCCACCCAACGTGCTCTAGAAGGTGTAAGTCAACTACCCTGGCCAGCAAGATCTCCGGATCTGTCCCCCATTGAGCATGTTTGGGACTGCATGAAGCGTCGTCTCACGCGGTCTGCACGTCCAGCACGAACGCTGGTCCAACTGAGGCGCCAGGTGGAAATGGCATGGCAAGCCGTTCCACAGGACTACATCCAGCATCTCTACGATCGTCTCCATGGGAGAATAGCAGCCTGCATTGCTGCGAAAGGTGGATATACACTGTACTAATGCCGACATTGTGCATGCTCTGTTGCCTGTGTCTATGTGCCTGTGGTTCTGTCAGTGTGATCATGTGATGTATCTGACCCCAGGAATGTGTCAATAAAGTTTCCCCTTCCTGGGACAATGAATTCACGGTGTTCTTATTTCAATTTCCAGGAGTGTAAATAGTGGCGGCCGAAAGGGCGTTGCGGCGCGTTTCCAGCGAGTCTGTCGTTGGCCCTGTCTATTGTCTTGTAACCTTTATACCACATGGTGTGCTGGCGCCAGGTTACGCCACCACTGTTAGAACGTCGACTTCTACATCTACATCTACGTCTACATGGATACTCTGCAAATCACATTTAAATGCCTGGCAAAGGGTTCATTTAACCACCTTCACAATTCTCTATTACTCCAATCGCGTATAACGCGCAGAAAGAATGAACACCTATATTTTTCTGTACGAGCTCTGATTTCCCTTATTTTATCGTGGTGATCGTTCCTCCCTATGTACGTTGGTGTCAACAAAATATTTTCGCATCCGGAGTAGAAAGTTGGTGATTGGAATTTCGTGAGAAGATTCCGTCGTAACGAAAAACATCTTTCTGTTAATGATGTCCAGCCCATATCCTGTATCATTTCTGTGACACATTCTCCCATATTTCGCGATAATCCAAAACGTGCTGCCTTTCTGTGAACTTTTTCGATGTACTCCGTCAGTCCTATCTGGTAACGATCCCACACCTCACAGCAGTATTCTAAAAGAGGACGGACAAGCACATTGTAGGCAGTCTCCTTAATAGATCTCTTACATTTTCCAAGTGTGCTGCCAATAAAACGCAGTCTTTGGTTAGCCTTCTCCACAACATTTTCTATGTATTCCTTTCAATTTAAGTTCGCTCCATGTCCCAATGTCCAACATCTCTGGTTTGAGTTCTTGAGGAAGTACAGGCTGCCATTCCTCCACAGACATTCAGATACCTTGATGGAAGTCTCCCCACTAGAGTCCAAGCCCTCACAGAAGCGATATGCACACACACCGCATATTAATGTCCAACAATAGCCATCTGGGTACTTCTGATCAGATAGTGTACTCACTCCATGCAGGTAGCTGCATTTTTAAAAGCAAGGAGGAGTCTGACAACCCAAACAAGTTTCAGATACGGTACAGTTTTCACTTGGAAGTGGTCATCGACTATGGAACAGTGAATGCGGCAGCTGGAACCACATTCCCAGAATCAACATTCGAATGTTTACAAGACCAAGTAAAAGCGATACTGGGAAATTCGTTTATGAACAACAGTTTTCGAGCCCCATGTGAATATCTGATTGTCAAACAGTGTCACAAGAAGTATGCATTGTTGATAACTTTCACTATTTGTAGATATCGTTGGAGGCGGAGATCAGTTCGGGCTGGGTAAGGATGTGGCAGGAAATAGCATGCAGTCTTAATGAAAGAACCATGATAGTATTCGCCTGAAGTGAGTTGTGGAAACTGCGTGAAACCGAAATCGGGGCCGGCCGGAGTGCCCGAGCGGTTAAAGGCGCTACAGTCTGGAACCGCACGACCGCTACGGTCGCAGGTTCGAATCCTGCCTCGGGCATGGATGTGTGTGGTGTCCTTAGGTTAGTTAGGTTTAAGTAGTTCTAAGTTCTAGGGGACATATGACCACAGCAGTTGAGTCCCATAGTGCTCAGAGCCATTTGAACCGAAATCGGGGTAGGTGGACATGGGTTCGAATCCTGCCAAGTTGAGTTATTTGGTGCAGCTCAATTCCAATAAATCCAGGAGCCTGTGAGCGGGTAAAAGCGGCGCACGCGTTAGTTTCTGTAGCATCGATGTCAAGCCGTTACCTCATTAGCACTCCTGTAGCTAACAGAACTGCTCTTCCGCGTTTCGTACGGGGAGCCGCAGACGCAGGAGCCAGCTATTCACGCCGCTCTCTTTGTCAGCGGCGAAGGCCGTGCTACCGAGAAAGGCGGGAAGGCGTGCATTACAGATAACCCGGCGCGTTACAAGTTGTCTGTTCCGTCACGTACTGAACGCTCTGTGCGCGCAGACCAGACACACACACAGCCCAGACTTGTTTACTCTGTCTCTAACACAACCCTCTATCAGACGAGCTGTGTTAGTTAAGCATCAAAATATATCCTGACATTTCTCTGCGCGATTATCCTGTGTGCGGTCCTGACCGATCACGTATAGCACAAATTCTCAAGGGTTTTTTACGGACCGTAGAGATACTATAAACATTCAACGTAACTTCTACGCAAAAAGTTCGACGCTCTATTAGTAAACCAAATTATTTTGACGAAGCAAATTGGAGTAACAAAAATCAACGCTTATGTTCATGTGAAACGAATTCTACACTGTTCTGATGACACTACATAAATATTGAATGAACTCCTTTGTGAACCTGGTGAGATCAGTAGCGTAAAAGTTCTGTAGGGTCTCGTGCTAAAGAGATCTCGAGAGTTCCGAACTGGTCTTACCTACTGGGCTGTGTAAATCATTCAGTGCGTATGACAATTTAACCTAAGTTCATATTCACGCCAGCGTCTTTGCTGTTATATAAAGGGCGGTCAAAAAATTTCCGCTGGAAGGCTACAATATCCCCTTGCCTACATATCGGTGCTTATAAACCCGCATCGGAGTCACGCTGGATGGATCAACGCTGCAGCAATGGCCTCAAACGAAACTTTTTGATCGCCTTTATAAAATACGGATAAATGGATCTTTGTCCAACAGAGAAATACTTTCACTGTTTAATTAAGTAAACATTCATTAAGCATCAGTAAGGTTACTTCAATCAGTTGATTGTAAAATGCCTTTTTATCTGGATTTTTTCACCCTAACCAAGAATTCCGTTTGCAAAGACTATCGGAAATTGGACCACAAAGTGCTCTAGGTAATGAGAGAACTTTTTTCCATCATAGAACATGAAATCTTAAGAAAGGAGAGAAATTGCTCCGTAAATGAAAGTGACATGTAGAAGTAAGCCCAAAGACAGAAAGTAGGCTATTACGGTAATTTACAATCACGACATTCCCGTAGATCTCTAAACATTATCTATAGTGTTTCACAAAATGAATGTCTATTTTCCTCCAGAAATTCCTAATTGAGTTCGCGGAAAATTTCCGTTACACTCGTGTGTCGATCGAATCAACCGGTAACAAATCTAGCAGCAATCTATCAGTCTCGTAGTTATGACGCGTAGAGTTCTGCCTGATTGTAGATCCTGAACTCAACATAAGTTCGTATTTTATTCACTAGGTGAGAGTGCGAAACTTAATCGAACGACGTCCCGATGCCAAGGATACGGCCTCAGTGTGCGTAACTTCATCTGCTGCCTTCTGGTCGTCAAGGACGAACAGATCGAGCTGAGTTTCGCAAGGTCTCTGCGGATTCCTTGCTGATTTTTATAGCGGAACTTTCCGTTCTGCTGATAGCGCAATATGCATGAGCGTGAAACGTGTCCTATAACTCTACAACAGACAAGACATCCGCAGTATAGCCCTACAGTTATGCGGGTAAAATCTTTAGCAGACAGCCAGTACTGACTAAAACATATGGAGATATATTTAATACGTATCTGTGACACCGAAATGAAGATAAGAAGTATGTCTGATACCATACATCACAAAATTTGAACTGTATGTTGGAAATGCTATTTTAAGATAAATATTTTACAGCTGTTGGCAACGAGGGATGTTGAGCAGTTACATAAGATGGCGCAATCAGTGACTGACTTCAACATGATACTACCTTTAGGAAGATACAGTGTGGCACAATTAATTATAGATAATAACTGCATCATACAGAACGGAATGTGTAAATTAACTTAAGTTGTGCCGTTAGATCCCATCCTATCCACCGCCTGAGAAAACACGGTACGTTCCGAAAGTAGCGCCAAACATATGTGACAGTGACCAATCGTTTCTTGATGCAACATTTAACAACTATCTCTTCATACTCCTGTGTGTATAAAAACTTTAAATCAACTATAGGTTGCTCCAAACTGATCGAAATTAGAGAAAACAAGAAAGTTGGTCTCTTTCCAGGAAGAAACAACGCACTGAATCCCTCGGAAATAATCATAAAATTAGGCTACATCACACCATTATCTTTGGAAAGGGGGAAGAAATGCTCTTTGTAATTGCGTAAAACCTGCCTCTTATTTCGGAAAAGACTCAAATAAAAAGTAAAATTAAATCCAACTAATACCCAACAGAAACCCAAAAACGAAAAAATAGGATCGAAACAAAATAAATGTAATTAGCTTTAAGTTCCATCGCTGTTCATTTTCGAATACTCGCTCGCAGTGGGACAAAAGCGCATCGTAAGTAGTTCACACAAAATCCGTAAGAGACGCTACCACAGATCGCAGTTAACGCAGCCGCCTTTCCTTCCGACCATACTAATATTCTAAAGTTTAGGCAGTTATACGATTCTGTTCGACGATTCTTCTTGAAAGTGGACCGTTTGCCAATAGTGTTTTTAATTCACTATTTCGATATTTACAGCTATTTTGCCACAGAATTTGTTGCGTAATACTGACGAAATAACGGAGGTTGTGCTACAATGTCTCCAGCAACACAACTGAACATCGCGTGAACTAATAACTGTCGCTGCACACTACGTCAATTGTTACTTTATGAAAGTTTTACGAGTCAACCATACCTTTATCCCAGCACACTACCGGCGTTTCACTCCAGCCAGACAGCGCCACACCGCATGGGCTTGGAGTGGCCCCGCCCCTTCTGCACCCAGAGGCGACCGCAAGCGCCTTGTTTGGTCTATCCGCTTGCCGGGCATGTCACCGATTCCCGACTGGCATGTTGCTGGGCAACGCCCCCTGCAGTTCAGAACAATGGACTAGGAACGTCTATCGTAGCCGCTTGACCAGATGTGCGCAGCGAGAACAACACATTAGTGGTTGTCCAGCAGAAACCCAAATTTTATCACGCTTTTACTTCAAATCTAATAATATGGCAGTCACGTGGGTCTCAAATTAGATAAATATTTACGCCACAGTTCACATTCCGAAATACTTTATGGCCTCAAAGTGTCATTTGTATAATGATGGCACATACCGATTAAAATGGTACCCCAAATACGTAAAAAGAATTTTTTTGTAGTTGTGGTCTTCAGTCCGAAAACTCGTTTGTTGCAGCTCTCCATGCTAGTCTGTTATATGCAAGCCTCTTCGTCTTTGTATAACTGCTGCAACCTACGTCCATTTGCACTTTCTTACTGCAGACGAGCTCAGATCAAATGGTTCCAATGGCTCTGAGCACTATGGGATTTAACATCTGAGGTCATCAGTCCCCTAGAACTTAGAACTACTTAAACCTAACAACCTAAGGACATCACACACATCCATGCCCGAGGCAGGATTCGAACTTGCGACCGTAGCGGTCGCCCGGTTCCAGACTGAAGCGCCTAGAACCGCTCGGCTGCAGACAAGCCTCTATATATTTTACCCCCGTCGATCCCTTGATGCCTCTGGAGAAATCATATCAGCCGATTCGTTCTTGGCAAGTATTGTTATGAATTGCTTTTTCCCTCAGTTCGTTTACGTACTCGTCCACTATTTATTCGATCTACCAATCTAATATGCAGCAGTCTTCTGTGACAACACATTTCAAAAGCTTTCATTTTCTTCCTGCGTGAGCTGTTTATTATCCACATTTCATTTCTGTGCAAAACTACACTACAGACAAATGCCTTCAAAAAAAGTCTTCTTAATGTTCAAATTTAAATTTAATGTTAACAAATTTCTCTTTTTCAGAAAACCCTTTTCTTGCTATAGTGAGTCATCGTTTTATATCCTCTGTAGTTTGGACACAGTTAGTTATTTTGCTACTCAAATAGTAAAGCTCCTCTAATATTTCAATGTCACAGTTACTAATCTAACTCCCTCAGCATCGCCTGATGTAATTCTACTACGTCCCCCTGTTTTACTTTTACTTTTTCATCTCGTAACCTGCTTTAGAAATATTACCCATTCCGTTCACGTGATTTTGCATGTCCTCCGGCGTCTCTGACCGTGTTACAGTATCATCGGGCAAAGCTCAAAGTTTTTATTTCTTAAAAATTTAGATTCGACAAGTAATACAGCTTAATACTCGAAGCTCTTTTTTAACTGAGTACGTAAAACAGCTGCTATATGTTTTTAATGGGACTGCACATTTTTCAGCGGTATTCGAAGGATAAACAGGAAATTTTCAGCGGTATTCGAAGGATAAACAGGAAAATTATACCATAAAGCCCCGTCGATGTCGATGGAACCACAGACGGAGCACAGACTCGTGTGGGACAACGATAGGGAAGGAAATTAGCCGCTTCCTTTTCAAAGGAACCACCCTGGCATACAAATTAATCTATTTAGGGAAACCACGAAAAATATAAAGTTCAATGACCGGAAAAAGACTTGTACTCTGCCACTCCCAAATACTCGGTGGTGGCATTTGGGAGTCATTACAAAAGGAGGCTGTGCTAAAATGGAAGGTGAAACCTGCCAGTGCGGAGTATATGTGCTGCCCTGTTACCCGATAAGAAGCAGACGTAATTCCCCTGAGGAACTTGTGTGAAACTTGGCTCTGCAAGTCATAGTTATAATGCTCTTTTCCAGAGCTTACACACGTTTAAAAATAGTGTGGTTTGACAGAAGTCGGGTCTGTTGGTCTAGCTATAAAACGTGTGCCTGAAAAACCGAAATGTCGCGGGATCGAATACCGATCGGCCCACGAAATATTTTATTCTGCTTTTAATTTAGGTCTCACTTCTCCACGATGTGCAGATTCACCAGGAACGACACGGGGTTCGGATTACACGTTAAACTGTAGGTCCCATTTCCTCGGTAGGATTACTGGGGTAGGTTAGAGACACGCAGGTTGCAGAAGTGACGTCCAATTGAAAGACTTATAGCATGCAGTTGAGTCACACGGATGTATTATTACTGTGATTTTAAAAAATTAACTGCAGTTGATTCAGCATCTCGGTGTCTGAAAAAAGCTTCGAGTACTAAGAAAACAGAAAAACACTCTCCCTTTTGCGTCGAAATTCTTGCATCGATGTCTGTAACTATTTGCAATGTATTTGGGGTTTTATGCTGGATCTGTACGTATTCAAGTAAAGAACTTGTCTTTGGTATTGAAGTTCTCAACAATAACTGACAATTTTTTGCTTTGAACTCATGTCTGCTATATGCCAGATATTTTATTTTTGTCCGTAGACAGAGGCGTTTGTAGTGTCGTACACACTTGATTATGCGCGGTTAGTTGCATCCACTAGAGAGGATTGTGCGTATCATGTCTACATCGCATGCTGTATATCACAGTTATTCTGAAACTGTAATGTAATGTTGACAATAACTTTCAATGAAGAGTAAATGTACTACGAGGCTATTGTTAGTATTCCCAATGCCTTGAGTAGATGCCAACATCTATGATTGTGGACCATACACAACTGCAATTACTTTGTTATCTTAGAGAATAGTTACTTCTAATTTATGTTGTAAAGAAAAATACTTTAAGTTACTGATTTAAATCTTCCGAATAATTATTGTTGCGGCAAAATTAACTAAATGTGACCTTTCAGAAGATCTGTTCTGATCTTTTCGGTGTGGGTTCTCGTCAATCTGTGGCTCCCAAACTAAACTTAGAAACTCCTATGCTGTTTCTTATTTTCCCAGTAGTGCATTTCAGTCAGTGATGTACTTTTAAAGCAATAAAGTGAATCGTTTTTTTAAGTTTAGCACAAGCAAATTCGAACAAAATCAGTCAATGAAATACACAAAAGCCTCATCTTCTCCTTTTCTGTTCGGTATGTTGTTTCAGAGACAACCAGCAAAAACCGATTCTTTAAAGAATTGAACTCGCTTGTGTAAAACAGGTTCAAACGTTTGTACCTTACAACGAGGTAATGTTTTCAATGTGTTCTGTCAACCACATACAAGCAAACGCCGTCCGAACACGCCTTGAAGACCCTGCGGTACCGACCGTCCACCATGTCATCTTCAGACCTTAACCGTCACCGAATGTGGATACAGAGGGACGTGTGGTCACCACACCACCATCGCAGCCGTTGTCAGTTTCCGAGACCGGAGCCGCAACTTCTGAATCAAGTAGCTCCTCAGATTGCCTCACAAGGGCTGAGTGCACCCCGCTTGACAAGAGCACTGGGCAGACACGGTCGGTGACCCATCCAAGTGCTAGCCAAGCCCGAGCGCGCTTAACTTCGGTGATCTGACGGGAACCGGCGTTACCACTGCGGTAACGCCGTTGGCCTATCAGTCACATAAGAGAGAAAAGGGCTGGTTTTAAAATAAAGTCTGCTGGAAGTCGCTAAGTGCTGTCATTATCAAACACTGGATGAGTACACAGTCTGAGTATTTTTGCGCTCCGTTTTAATCAAAAGCTAGTTTTTCACGCATCTCCGTGTTCATGACGTTGCATCTTCTGAACCGCAAACTGATATAATTTTGCAGGTGCAGTCAGTAAAATGTGTGGATGCTATCTGCAAAATGTATGCGGATGGAGAGATAGAGATAATAGTAAATCATTAAAACAGTATACCGGATGCTGAACTTTCACTGCATGAATAGCGAAAACGCAGTAAGCGATAATATTTTCCCTTTTATCGTTCTGTGGGCGACGACAACGAGAAAAATTTTCGTGATGGTTCGAAATTTTACATAAAGCTGGTTAAAAGTCGCTAAGTGCTTTTATTCTCGAATACTGGATTAATAAAGTTTGGATAATTTGCACGTCACTAGTTGTGTTGCCTCAAGAAATAGACATATTTTCTAAGTTTAATACTTGTCTTACTAAGTTAAACCTCTAACATAAGGTTATAAAAGTAGATTAAGTTTTTTAATTCGGTCAACAGTTATATGAAATAGTGAAAACCAATTTTTGTTGCTCCCGGAAACAGCTAGATAGGCAGCCTGCAACTAGGAGTGGTTGTCCGTACCCCGGGTAAACCGGTTAGCAATATGTCGGTAGATGTTTATACTGTCTAAGAATGACTATTGCTAACTAGCTCCTGATGAAACGGTAAATAATTTGGATTTCTAATTTCGTTTTTTATTCTCTATGTAATGGTTGCGAGAATTCCTGTGACTGTATGAATACAGCGGTATTTCTCATTGAGACTGTTAAAGATTTCTGTTACCAGTCACTCTCTAATAACTCATCTGTTGTGCTAAACATGGCAAATTTCGTGAATATAGAAGCGTCAAGCATGTGAAAATGAGAATAAGTTCTCGAAAAGCGGTGTGCTTAGCATAATAAAACATCGGTTACTGAAATAAACGATAAGAGAAAATCTTTATTCTCTTGTCACTTGTGGTAGTACAGGGTGATTCAAAAAGAATACCACAACTTTAAAAATGTGTATTTAATGAAAGAAACATAATATAACCTTCTGTTATACATCATTACAAAGAGTATTTAAAAAGTTTTTTTCACTCAAAAAAAAGTTCAGAGATGTTCAATATGGCCCCCTCCAGACACTCGAGCAATATCAACCCGATACTCCAACTCGTTCCACACTCTCTGTAGCATATCAGGCGTAACAGTTTGGATAGCTGCTGTTATTTCTCGTTTCAAATCATCAATGGTGGCTGGGAGAGGTGGCCGAAACACCATATCCTTAACATACCCCCATAAGAAAAAATTGCAGGGGGTAAGATCAGTGCTTCTTGGAAGCCAGTGATGAAGTGCTCTGCCGTCCAGAACTTTTCCCTTTGCACAAACACCCATTCTCTGTATGCTGTTTATACCAACGTTTAATACGCCACCTATCAGGAGGTTTAACACCATACTTCGTTCGAAATGCACGCTGAACAACTGTCGTCGATTCACTTCTGCCGTACTCAATAACACAAAAAGCTTTCTGTTGAGCGGTCGCCATCTTAGCATCAACTGACGCTGACGCCTAGTCAACAGCGCTTCAAGCGAACAAATGTACAACTAAATGAAACTTTATAGCTCCCTTAATTCGCCGACAGATAGTGCTTAGCTCTGCCTTTTGTCGTTGCAGAGTTTTAAATTCCTAAAGTTGTGGTATTCTTTTTGAATCACCCTGTAGTGTATGTCGTAGGAATTCTTGCAGTTCCGACTGTCACTCTTTTTTACGAGCACGATGATGGGCCCGGTACGCTAGGCGTGATCTGTTGGCTGCGTGTCTCATACGATATGAAAAGCGCGCAGTGGTACAACGCCAGAGCTGCGTACTGCGCGGGGCGTATGAAATCCGGTAATTCTGCACCGTACACGCAGTTTGAATGGAGATTCTTACACGCTGCTACAAGTTAAGTGCACACATAATGTGTAGGAACAATAATTGTAACGCCGGCCGAGGTGGCCGAGCGGTTCTAGGTGCTACAGTCTGGAACCGCGTGACCGCTACGGTCGCAGGTTCGAATCCTGCCTCGGGCGTGGATGTGTGTACTGTCCTTAGGTTAGTTAGGTTTAAGTAGTCCTGCGTTCTAGGGGACTGAGGACCTCAGAAGTTAAGTCCCATAGTGCTCAGAGCCATTTGAACCAGCCAATAATTGTAACGGACTTTCACATTCGTGTGTCAAATAATCGAATTTGTCCTATCTGATACATGGTCTCTAATTATTCCGTTTCGCAAAATAATACAGAGGCGGAGTAGACTGAAGGGCTTTTCGCAAGACAAATCTTATTGCGTCATGCATTCCTGCGCTGCACGATCAGACATTCCGACGAACAAGTTCGTGCGCAACTCAACGGACTAAGACACGGGCCGCTGTTCGCGACACGCAAACGCTTTCACCGTCCGCAAAGCCGGGGCCGCCAAGGACGGAAATGACTTTACCTGTAGCTGTCCTCCAGCGGCTCGTGCCTTCCAAGACGTGTTAGCCACATCCGCGACGACCGTACAGTTCTGGATTTTTTTCTCGGCTTATAAAAAGACATCTGTCGCATAGCTAAGCGAGCATTAGCCTAGAAATCAGGGCCGATTGCAACGTTGCTATTACGACACGAGTAACGCGTCAACGGAATCGACAAAAAATGGTTCAAATGGCTCTGAGCACTATGGAACTTAACATCTGAGGTCATCAGTCCCCTAGAACTTACAATTACTTAAACCTAACTAGTCTAAGGACATCACACACATCCATACCCGAGGCAGGATTCGAATCTGCGACCATAGCGGTCGCGCGGTTCCAGACTGAAGCGCCTAGAACCGCTCGGCCACAACGACCGGCTCTGTTTTACCGATCTATACGTAGAGGAAGCACCAAAGAAAATCAGGAAACATTTGAGAACGGAATTGAGGGTGACAGGAATGAAATAAAATCTACAATTGACGAAATCATTTCGGGTTATCAGCCAGTTGTTGGCGTCGTGCTCCCCTAGGATAGCTCGAGAAGATTTCATCAACGAAATACGCCGAGAAAAATTTCTGGGGGTGGATTTGTTAGTGGGGGGGGGGGCACACTAAAACGGTTTTTCATGAACGTGTCAAAATATTTTTATTTAAATGGCTTTGTGGCAGCCAGAAAGTCGAATAGCTAGTTTCTCTCTTTTACATCCCTAATTCTTTCCAGGACATATTTGCCTTTTTTGTGCTATGTCTGGGAGCATTTTTCATTCCGGTTACATTATGCCTCTTTCTTAATAATACTGCGTATGGTTTATTAGTATTATGTCCAGCCCTGCCAGACGATGACTTTAATGTAGAAAATAGTTGGAGAAATATATATGGAATTAAAATCCATGGAGAAGAAATAAAAACTTTGAGGTTCGCCGATGACATTGTAATTCTGTTAGAGACAGCAAAGGACCTGGAAGAGCAGATGAACGGAATGGACAGTGTCTTGAAAGGAGGATATAAGATGAACATCAACAAAAACAAAACGAGGATAATGGAATGTAGTCGAATTAAGTCGGGTGATGCTGCGGGAATTAGATTAGGAAATGAGACGCTTAAAGTAGTAAAGGAGTTTTGCTATTTGGGGAGCAAAATAACTGATGATGGTCGAAGTAGAGAGGATATAAAATGTAGACTGGGTATGGCAAGGAAACCGTTTCTGAAGAAGAAAAATTTGTTAACATCGAGTATAGATTTAAGCGTCGGGAAGTCTTTTCTGAAAGTATTTGTATGGAGTGTAGCCATGTATGGAAATGAAACGTGGACGATAAAATAGTTTAGACAAAAAGAGAATAGAAGCTTTCGAAATGTGGTGCTACAGATGGATGCTGAAGATTAGATGGGTATATCACATAACTAATGAGGAAGTATTGTATAGAATTGGGGACAAGAGAAATTTGTGGCACAACTTGACTAGAAGAGGGGATCGGTTGGTAGGTCGTATTGTGAGGCATAAAGGGATCACCAATTTAGTATTGGAGGGCAGGACGAAGGGTAAAAGTCGTAGAGGGAGAGCACGAGATGAATACATTAAACAGATTCAGAAGGATGCAGGTTGCAGTAGGTACTGGGAGATGAAGAAGCTTGCACAGGATAGAGTAGCATGGAGAGCTGCACCAAACCAGTCTCAGGACTGAAGACCACAACAATGTGGTAGTTTCACATCGAAACGGCTCTCAAAATACTGACAGATTAGCTTATCGCTGGCGCTCTCGGAGTTGTTGAAATAACGCTCCTGCACAGGAGCTGCCAGGTAGATAGTGATGGGGAGCTCGTGAATGAGTCGTTCAAATGAACGCTTCACTCCAGTGAAGTGTGAACTAACCACTCAATTTCAATGAACTGGTACTTCAAACTCTTCACAGATAACACACTCCATACTTCTTTCTAGTTCACTCACTCTCTTCCCCTCTCCCTCATCCCATTACATCGGCGCTACGTCACTCATTCTCCCTTCACTTCAGTTCCCCCTCTACTGCCTGTCGACGAATCGCGCGGCGTTTGTGGGAAACGATAGGTTTGCGATGGCTTGTGAAGGTGAGGGGCGAGGGGAAGGCAGCGTCAGCTGTTTCCTGCAGTGCTGACATCATTACCCCTGACTATTTGTGCAGTTCAGTTATACTTCGCGTCTACCTGTAGCCTACCGTTTGCAGCGAGCGCTTGCGGACCAATGAATATTACAGATACAAATGAAGAGGCTGGCTGTGTGAGCACGCACAGCCAACATGAAAATAAAAGGCTTGTTAATAACACGGAAAGAGGGATTTTACCTGAAATCGTACCAATGACTACAGGTGACAGTTTAAACTGTTTTGAATCTGGAGGGTTATTATTCTCAACAAAAATAAAATCTACAGGAAAACTTCTGAATAATTTCTTAACGTAGATATATAGACCTTGTGACAGTGGTAAACATACACATTCTATTTTGGATTAAATTTTAAAAGGAACATAAAATTGGACTGCATTTCGTTGGTAGCCCTAGTTTTCAATCCATGAATACAACAAATAAAGTTTCACTTGGCAGATAAAGACTTTTTTGGGCGCTTCATGACAAAATGTGGAGCAAGATTAAATGTAATACCTTCTTTATATTTGACAGGCTTCTCTGTTTATCTTTCCTTTGTCCCCTTCGACCATGCTCTAAGTTCTGAGACGCTGTAAGAGCGTAAAACGTTGCGTGCACGTTACTGCATAGTTCTGCCATCTGTTGGTAAAATTATGAAGTATTACGAAGCTTTATTGTACGAGCGAGGCGAAGCGAGCGTAGCCGCGGCGAACTGGGCAACTTCGCCAGGCTTCCGTACTTCGTGAATGAACTACTTCATTTGAACGCTTCACGGCAAAGAGTGAAATGAATGAAGTAGTTCACGGGAATGAACGCGTTCGACCCATCTCTACAGGTAGACCAGTGCTGCTGCTTTTCTCTGCTTGTGGAGCGCACGCTGGCGGCGGATGGAGGGCAGCGGGTACGGAGGGCGTGGCGAGCGCCATATGTCGCCACACACACCGCCTTCTGTCGCACGCGGTTTCCGGGAGCGGCGCAGCATGTGTGCCGCCTTCTGGGGTAGCCAGCCAGTAGTACATCCTGGGACTGCTACACGCACGTCCTCTCTATACCACCTAACACACAACAGCCTACAATACGGTTCCAACACGTCACTGACCCTAACGCGTCAAACAATTTTACCACTAGCGACGTCTCGTACGTCAACAAAGAGCAGCATAAAACAGTCCGCTTATTTCCGAGGTTATATGTAGCGTTTGCTTCATTACTCTTTGCGTTCCTGTGTCTTTTGCTAACCGTAAGGCGCTCATTTGACCGAACATACAGGGTGAGCACACTCAATTAGGCAGTTTCTGATTATATGCTATTTTTATTTTTAAAAGCTGGTAAAGATTACAAAAATGAGATAACTTATACATGCTAGTAACTGTTATGACACAGTCATCGCTTTTAAAGATTGTGGTCGACAGGTCTATATTGCCTCATTGAGTCTGGGCCACCTTATATTTCTGCTGCAGAGTCGTTTTCATTGTTACCAACGGAACGGTGAAAACAAAAAAAAAGTATTTACTCTTCTTATTCTGGTTACAGTTACAGCGAGAGGATGTCAGTCAGATTCAATTTCAATTCCATTTGTATGTAGATGTAGACGTAGATGTAGATAAGCAAGGCAGATGGCCGGCCGGGGTGGCCGAGCGGTTCTAGGCGCTATAGTCTGGAACCGCGCGACCGCTACGGTCGCACGTTCGAACCCTGCCTCGGGCATGGATGTGTGTGTTGTCCTTAGGTTAGTTCTAAGTTCTAGGGGACTGATGACCTCAGAAGTTAAGTCCCATAGTGCTCAGAGCCATTTGAAGCAAAGGCAGATGCCAGAGTGAAATTCAGGGGGAAAATCCTGAGGTAGTGTTTGAGTAATTCACACACGAAACAAGGAGCTTTCGGAGGCCTCGTTCGACCTATTATTGAGTATTGCTCGCCAGCCTGGAGTCAGATAGGGTAAAAGTTTCAAAGAAAAGCCGCACGTTTCGTCCCGTATTTTCAGTAATCGCTAGGGCGAATCTGTCTCCAACCAGCAGTTCGTGGTCTTCTTATTGGCATTGCTGAGACTCTCGATTGTTGATCCTCGGGTTTGATTCCCGGACGGATAGTGGGTTTTTTTCCGCCCGCAACTCTATATATCACTCTCTCTCTCTCTCTCTCTCTCTCTCTCTCTCTCTCTGTGTGTGTGTGTGTGTGTGTGTGTGTGTGTGTGTGTGATGTCCTCATCATCATTATCATCGACGCGCAAGTCGTCGAAGTGGCGTGAAGTAAACACACTTGCACCACGCCGCCGAACTTCCGAGAAGAGGATTGCAGGTCAAATATGCCATACGCACATTTTTATTTTTTTCTTCAATCTACGGTCGCAGATGGAGAGGTTTGCTGTTACAGTTATATGGCTCCGTGTCAGCCCTAATTTCTCGTATCTTGTCTTCATAGTTCTTGCGTGAAATGTATGTTGGCGACAGCAGAATCGTTCTGGAGTCAGCTTCAAATGCCGGTTCTCTAAATTTTCTCCTTAGTGTGACTCGAAAAGAACACTGTTCCTCTCCAGGGAATCTCCCTGCGTTCCCGAAGCATCTCTGTAATTATTGAGCATTGCTCGATCCTATCGGTAACAAAGCTAGCAGCCTACCACTAAATTGCTTCGATGTCTTTCTTTAAGTCGACCTGGTGCGGATTGCAAACACTCGAGCAGTACTCAAGAATAGGTCGCACGAGCGTCCTATATGCGGTCTCCTTTACAGATGAACCACACTTTCCTAAAATTCTCCCAATGATCCGAAGTAGACTATTCTTCTCCTTTACCACAATCCTCACACTCTCTTTCCATTTCACATCGCTTTGCAACGTTTCTCCCAGATATTTAAACGTTGTGACTGCGTCAACCAGGATACAACTAATTCTGTATTCGAGCATTACGAGTTTTTTTCCCTACTCATCTGCATTAACTTATTTTTTTTCTAATTTAAGGCTAGATGCCATTGATCAAACCGACTAGAAATTTTATTTAAGTCATCTTGTATCCTCCTTCAGACACTCAACGACAATACCTTCCCATACATCACAGCCTTGTGCTTCAGTTTGGAGTTGCAGCGGGCTTTTTTCGCGCAACACCTTTGTTTGGAGAAGTCTATAACAGTTTATTACTGTTGTTCCTTCTAATAAGTGGATTGTCCTTGTTAGAAAAAAGTCTTTTGATTGGCTAAGTTGCTCAGCACTGGAGCCTTGTGACGATTCGTGGATGGGCTTGATTAGTCAAGCCGCAACAGGTCGGGCCACCTGATGGAGTGTGACCAGTGTGGCCTATGTCCGAGATCGCGAATCAGTGGATTACTTGCAAGCTCGGTATTTTCATAGAACTTCTTGGCGATTTCCTTAAATCGCCTTCTCAGTGGCAGAGTGTCGGCGACGACGTGTAATTCCTCCGAGGGAAAATCTCGTGGTAGGTGGAGTGCCAGCTTCAGAGACCTATTTTGGATCGTCTGCAGTCGGCGTAGATTTGTCTCCGCTGTGTTGCCCCATACCACCGCTGCATATTCCAGCAGGGCGCGAATAGTAGCCTTGTACAGCGTGAGACCTAAGTGGGCAGGAAGCGTTGATGTCGGGTTTAGCACAGGGTAAAGCAGACGTAGTCTGCCCAGTGCTTTCGCCCTCACCTCTTCTATATGTTGGCGCCACGTTAGACGCTTGTCTATCGTGACGCCAAGATATTTGACACTGGCACTCCACTCTACTGGTCGTCCTCGGACTGCTAAGCGTGGCAGTCCCGGTGGAATGTGTCGTCTTGCGATACATCACAGCATCATCAGCAAACAACTCTAGACTGCATCGCGCGAAATGACGGTAAAGGGAGTATCAGAGGAACTGGTGTTCATGCGGATTCTCGTCGTCTGTCGTTCTTCCCGCGGACATATATAAATGACCTAGTAGATAGTGTCGGAAGTTCCATGCGGCTTTTCGCGGATGATGCTGTAGTATACAGAGAAGTTGCAGCATTAGAAAATTGTAGCGAAATGCAGGAAGATCTGCAGCGGATAGGCACTTGGTGTAGGGAGTGGCAACTGACCCTTAACATAGACAAATGTAATGTATTGAGAATACATAGAAAGAAGGATCCTTTATTGTATGATTATATGATAGCGGAACAAACACTGGTAGCAGTTACTTCTGTAAAATATCTGGGAGTATGCGTGCGGAACGATTTGAAGTGGAATGATCATATAAAATTAATTGTTGGTAAGGCGGGTACCAGGTTGAGATTCATTGGGAGAGTCCTTAGAAAATGTAGTCCATCAACAAAGGAGGTGGCTTACAAAACACTCGTTCGACCTATACTTGAGTATTGCTCATCAGTGTGGGATCCGTACCAGATCGGGTTGACGGAGGAGATAGAGAAGATCCAAAGAAGAGCGGCGCGTTTCGTCACAGGGTTATTTGGTAACCATGATAGCGTTACGGAGATGTTTAACAAACTCAAGTGACAGACTCTGCAAGAGAGGCGCTCTGCATCGCGGTGTAGCTTGCTCGCCAAGTTTCGAGAGGGTGCGTTTCTGGATGAGGTATCGAATATATTGCTTCCCCCTACTTATACCTCCCGAGGAGATCACGAATGTAAAATTAGAGAGATTCGAGCGCGCACAGAGGCTTTCAGACAGTCGTTCTTCCCGCGAACCATACGCGACTGGAACAGGAAAGGGAGATAATGACAGTGGCACGTAAAGTGCCCTCCGCCACACACCGTTGGGTGGCTTGCGGAGTATATATGTAGATGTAGACATACCGCGAAAAAAGAGGAATAGTAAGGGGGAGGGGGAGAGGGGAAAGGGGCTATGCTCCACTACACACCGTAAGGTAGCATGCGGAGTGTTGATGTTGCACCGTAAAAATGTGCTCTAAGAAAATGTGGAGCAGGGGGTGACCTAGCCGGTAGCTGGCGTCACAGAAAAGCCGGACCGCCTGAAAGAGACGAGGGCAGTAGCGGTGCGCGCTTCCGTACAACAGCCAGGCGAGCGGGGGTCACCGTGCCGACAGATAAGGTTCCGCCGCCGCCTTCCGGCTGCCTAACGGCGTCGATAAGCGAGGCCACACCGCACACTAACTGTGCGCTTCCTTCCGGCAGGTCGCCGGCCGGAAGCCTTCGACTTGGCTGATCGGGTCTGGACACTCGAAGCGGGCTGTTGTGCTCACCAGCACACACACACACACACACACACACACACACACACACACACCTTTAATAGGTTCCACAACGAAACATTGTCTCGAAATCTGGTAGAAAATCCGAAGAAATTATGGTCGTATGTAAAGTACACAAGCGGCAAGACGCAGTCAATACCTTCGCTGCGCAGTGCCGATGGTACTGTTAACGACGACTGTGCCGCTAAAGCGTAGTTATTGAACGCAGTTTTCCGAAATTCCTTCGCCAGGGAAGACGAATGGAATATTCCAGAATTTGAAACACGAACAGCTGCTAGCATGAGTTTCTTAGAAGTAGATACCTTAGGGGTTGCGAAGCAACTCAAATCGCTTGATACGGACAAGTCTTCAGGTACAGATTGTATACCGATTAGGTTCCTTTCAGATTACGCTGATACAATAGCTCCCTACTTAGCAATCAGATACAACCGCTCGCTCACCGATAGATCTGTACCTACAGATTGGAAAATTGCGCAGGTCGCACCAGTGTTTAAGAAGGGTAGTAGGAGTAATCCATCGAACTACAGACCTTTATCATTGACGTCGGTTTGCAGTAGGGTTTTGCAGCATATACTGTATTCAAACGTTATGAATCACCTCGAAGGGAACTATCTATTGATACGGAATCAGCATGGTTTCAGAAAACATCGTTCTTGTGCAACGCAGCTAGCTCTTTATTCGCACGAAGTAATGGCCGCTACCGACAGGGGATCTCAAGTTGATTCCGTATTTCTAGATTTCCGGAAAGCTTTTGACACCGTTCCTCACAAGCGACTTCTAATCAAGCTGCGGGCCTATGGGGTATCGTCTCAGTTGTGCACCTGGATTCGCGATTTCCTGTCAGGAAGGTCGCAGTTCGTAGTAATAGACGGCAAATCAACGAGTAAAACTGAAGTGATATCAGGTGTTCTCCAGGGAAGCGTCCTGGGACCTCTGCTGTTCCTGATCTATATAAATGACCTGGGTGACAATCTGAGCAGTTCTCTTAGGTTGTTCGCAGATGATGCTGTAATTTACCGTCTAGTAAGGTCATCCGAAGATCAGTATCAGTTGCAAAGCGATTTAGAAAAGATTGCTGTATGGTGTGGCAGGTGGCAGTTGACGCTAAATAACGAAAAGTGATCCACATGAGTTCCAAAAGAAATCCGTTGGAATTCTATTACTCGATAAATAGTACAATTCTCAAGGCTGCCAATTCAACTAAGTACCTGGGTGTTAAAATTACGAACAACTTCAGTTGGAAAGACCACATAGATAATATTGTGGGGAAGGCGAGCCAAAGGTTGCGTTTCATTGGCAGGACACTTAGAAGATGCAACAAGTCCACTAAAGAGACAGCTGACACTACACTCGTTCGTACTCTGTTAGAATATTGCTGTGCGGTGTGGGATCCTTACCAGGTGGGATTGACGGAGGACATCGAAAGAGTGCAAAAAAGGGCAGCTCGTTTTGTATTATCACGTAATAGGGGAGAGAGTGTGGCAGATATGATACGCGAGTTGGGATGGAAGTCATTAAAGCAAAGACGTTTATCGTCGCGGGGAGATCTATTTACGAAATTTCAGTCACCTACTTTCTCTTCCGAATGCGAAAATATTTTGTTGAGCCCAACCTACATAGGTAGGAATGATCATCAAAATAAAATAAGAGAAATCACAGCTCGAACAGAAAGGTTTAGGTGTTCGTTCCCGGGCGCTGTTCGGGAGTGGAATGGTAGAGAGATAGTATGATTGTGGTTCGATGAACCCTCTGCCAAGCACTTAAATGTGAATTGCAGAATAATCATGTAGATGTAGACGAGTTCCAGTTCGGCGAGTAATCAAAGGCGTCGCACGTCATTACTTATTTTAAAACCTGTGGAAGGTTGTCGTTATTCGATCGCTGTAGTTGGCTACAGTTATGGGGTTCGAGCACTTCTTCTCCCTTTTAGCTTTGTAAAGTTGTTAAAGTACATGTTGTGACTGTTGAATGAGTGTTGTTCAACATGTTTCTAAAATTACTGCAGGTAGTTTTAAGAGGTCTAGATGTTTTCTCCTTTACTTGCGGTGTCCATCACGGCAAGTCTGTTGTCAATGACATCCACTTATATAAGAGCTCTGTGACACAAAGTAACATATAGAGTGTAACAGGTGCAAAGTGCAGATATTTCTGTTGGTGACTGATGATGGTTGCTAAAAAATTTAAATGTCGTGTGACTAGGGCCTCCCATCGGGGAGACCGTTCGCCGAGTGCAAGTCTTTCGATTTGAAGCCACTCCAGTGACTTGCGGGTCAATGGGGATGAAATGATTACGATTAGGACACAACACAGCACCCAGTCCTTGAGCGGAGAAAAGCTCCGACCCAGCTGGGAATCGAACTCAGGCCCTTGGGATTGACATTGTGTCGCGCTGACCACTCAGCTACCGGGTACGGACGCGATGACTGCTGAACGACATTACATCAATATTTACGACATTGGCAGACTAATAATTATAGCCATTACAAATCGTATGTCCTTAGGTTGGTTAGTACCCCTAACTATGTGTGGCAATATCAAGCTATTAATGCATATTTTCCCCTGGGCCGCAGGTCAGGTGTTGCCGTAGTCCACTTAGTGGTCAGTTACGATCATGTAGAAAACATGAGGTCGTCAAGTTTGTGACGTGTTTGTGAGTAGACTGTTCGACGCAGAGAAAAAACAGCCAACACACTGATGTGTGTATATATTAAGGTACGACATAAAAAAATATCTTCACGCATACTTCTTGTACACTTTATATCCATTATGTGACTATGGATATGTGTATATATTATGGTACGACATGTAAAAATATCTTGACGTATATCTGTTGTACATTTTGTCTGTGACCATGGGTGACTTGCATGACAATAGTAAAATCAATTCTTATTTAACTACAGCTACATGCTGACCTTTTATTATTGGTACTGAACGGTGACAGAAGCAAGTTATCCAAAACAAAGCAGATATTAACACACTGAGTTCAGTAGACACAGAATACTGTGCAGCTGCTCTGATGTACATATGCATGTATTCTTCTACGATGGTTAGCATAGGTAGCTAAATGTGAACACCACTGCAGTGTTGTAGGCCTATCAATGCAACAATTATTTATTAATCATGTTACTGCGACCGATAGAGACGGATGGCGTAATTAATTAACATCTGTTAAACGGAAAATTTTCTGTCTTTGTTGACGAGGAGAAGGAAGATTAGAGTTTTACGTCCCACAACAACGAGATTATCAGAGATGGGTCACATGCTCAGATGAGGGAAGGGAGGTGAAGGAAATCGGCCCTGCCCTTTTAAAGGAACCGTTCCGGCATTTGCCTTAAGCGATTTACGAAAATCACAGATAATTTAAATCTGGATGACTGGACGAGGATATGAACCGTCGTGCTGATCTCACTCAGTGTCTTGTTCTTTGTTAAAATAGCTAGACTACGTATTCTACAAATTTGACTCTTATCAAATTTACGATTTACGAAAAGTTTCACAATCGAGCAATTTTGTATCAGATGTACTATTATTAATAAATCACGATGGCAGCTTTCTTTACAGAAATCATTTGGTGAACCAAAGTAAAAAACAATTCTGCACAATTCTCCAACTTTTAGTGCGGTAAGCAGGTTCGTATTACACTCAATGTTCTTTTAGAACTCTTTCACAAAAGCTCTAGCTTTTATAAGATATGTAATAAAAACACCCTAGTACATCTTACAAGATTTTATAAAACGTCTTTGTAAAAAATATTTAACAATGTTCTTTTTCAGTGTCATAGGACCGCAGAAGTGACTGAATACAGACTCGATAAATTTCCACAAGAATTTTGCGCCACTCGCCAGTCGTTTAAAAACTGTGAGATTAACACGGACGTATTGTAATGGGTAGTGAAAGCTTCATTTAGAAGCGTCTGACAATTATTATTAACTGTTCTTTGACTGTCTTCGACAAAAATTCACAATGTCATCATCATTTTCGGCCAATACATGACCTTGCGTAAAAGCTTAGTACAGCTTGGTTAATTAAAACACCCAGACACTTGGAATATACGTTTATTAAAAGTATTATCATCCCCGTCACACTGTTTTGAGGCTGACAGAGCTTTCTTTATATCACTTAAACGTTAATGACAGAATGTAGCTTTGATAAAACTGTACAAGACTCCTTCCCTCATTCTGTCCAACTAAGTTTATGCTCCGCATTATATTGTCCGTGCAGAGATTCAATGCCTGTTGAGAAGGTGAGAATGACTTGAGTTTTCGCTTCGTCACAAGGATCTAGACCGTAGCCGGCAATTACTGCAACAGCACGTATCTTCTTGCACAGCACGTCACGGTCTTGATGCAAACGATCCTCCTTAACCAGCCTGTTCTCTGCGACCAAAGGCACATGCAGCGATTCAAAACCCGTTGTACAAAAGTGCCAAGCAGTTGGCCTTTGACTGAACTCAATGAAGTCTGTTCTCTGACAAAGCTATTACGCGGGCTTTACGTCCGCACTACTGCCCCTTCCAGAGAACGGATATTTTAAAAATATGACTATGAAATTGAAATTACCGATGTTGGAAGGTTTCTCGAAGGCACGATTGACGGACAGCGAGACAATGGTCCAAAATCCTTTTAGAACGTATAACAGTGGTCATCCGGCTAGACACTTCTTGAGTATCATGGATGCGGAAGAAATTCACTGTAGTTCTCGCAACAAGCAAACTTCATTATTGTCAAGTATACAAGAAGAGTTGTCTCAACATTTTTTCGAATAGTCTTCCACTCTACGCACGATATTTATGCATTTGTTATTTAACAAGTTTTCAAGAACGAATAGTAGGCAGTATGGCAGGTGTAAAACAAAGCATAGGACTATAGATAGAGAGATGCTAAACGAAAGTCATTTGGCTGTTAAGAGGGCAGTGCATGAAGCTTTCAACGACTACCGTAGCAGAGTATTATAGGAAGGTCTCTTTTCTCCAGACACTCATGGACGAGACAGGAACAGAAACTGAGGGCAGCAAACCAAACGCAGAAATGTTAGACTCCGTTTTCAAAATTTTCCCTTACAAAAGAAAAATCGAGGGTATTGCCCCGGCGTAATTCTCGTACAACTGCGAAGAAGATTGAAATAGATATTAATATCAGTGGCGCGTAGAGACAGCGGAAGTCGTTAAAATTGAGCAAACTTGAAAGGCCCGAAGGATTCTCTATCAGATTCTATACCGAACTGAGTTACCCCCCTTTCAACCACAATATACCTCAGATCTTTCGAGCAAAGAACTATGCGCATTGGCTGGAAGAAAGCATAGGTCACACTCGACTCAAGAACCACAGGAAAAATGACCCATAAAGTTACCGTTCAATATCCTTGACATCCATTCGTTGTAGAGTCTTAGAACACATTCTGACATCAACTGTAATAAAGTATCTCGCACAGAGTGACCTCTTCCATGCTAACTAGCATAGTTTCCGAAAACATCGAACATATATGTCGCTGCCACTGATCGTCACCCATTAGCAGTCCTTGTTCGGTCTGAATTCATCGACACGTCACAAAAACAAAATAGAAAGCATTTTTACAGACAGCGGAGGAATTGTTTCCGATACACTGTAAAGATATATACCCGCACGAATCTGATATTTTGATCGTACTCGTATAGCGCGCATTTCTATCACGTTCGTGTGAATCTTGGAGGCTTTACCGGCGTATTAAGTATTCTGTGAAGTTTCAGGACTGCAGCCGGATGACATCGATATCTTGCCACGATATTTCGACAACTCCTCCGAAGATAGTTGCCTGGGTTGACAACCGAAACTTTGCGCCACGATATAAAAAAAAATGGCTCTGAGCACTATGGGACTCAACTGCTGTGGTCATAAGTCCCCTAGAACTTAGAACTACTTAAACCTAACTAACCTAAGGACGGCACACAACACCCAGCCATCACGAGGCAGAGAAAATCCCTGACCCCGCCGGGAATCGAACCCGGGCGTGGGAAGCGAGAACGCTACCGCACGACCACGAGATGCGGGCGCCACGATTTCGATGCCATTTGGTTGCAAGCCCGAAACCTTACGGAATACATTCAACCTATCCGAAACGGGGCCCGCGAGAAATACGGGCCCCGCAACGAACATGTGACATAACATGAGTCGCCTTGTCCGCCATACTTCGCGAACGCTCTGCTCCGTGCGGGACCCATGGGAAATCAATATGTCAATGCACTAACGGTCTCAACTTCGTCGTGAGCTGTCGAGAGCTTGAATACATTTAAACACGACGTCAAGAATTATTAAACTCTTCTGAAATAGTTCTCCCTCCCCGCCGGAGACGGCAGCTGGTACTCGTAAGAACTGCAGAGCCACGTGCTGATGATGATGATGTTTGGTTTGTGGGGCGCCCAACTGCGTGGTTATCAGCGCCCGTACAATTACCCAATCTTTGCTCAGTCCAATTTCGCCACTTTCCTGGATGATGATGAAATGATGAGGACAACACAAACACCCAGTCATCTCGAGGCAGGTGAAAATCCCTGACCCCGCCGGGAATCGAACCCGGGACCCCGTGCTCGGGAAGCGAGAACGCTACCGCGAGACCACGAGCGGCGGACGCCACGTGCTGTGACGTATGCGCCGCGGTCTGTCTTTCTCGTGGGCCTCGAACCCAATTACAGCTCAGTAAAACTCATTTCAATAAAGATAGCAGTGATACCTCCAGCGACTCAGAAGTCTCATACATTATGCAAAGACAAAGGAACTCCGTTAGAAGACTACTTTTGGCTATGACGACTGCGTAAAAACACCGATCAATCAAAGCCATCTTGTCGTAAATGCACTGACGGATGTGACGCGTTGAGGGGAAAGACGATATGCCGCTCAGTCGTAAGACACACAACGCTTTACACGTGCAAACCGATCCGGCTGCCGCTGGTATAGTGCAGGAACGCTGCTTCAGCCTGGGCCTGTGTTTCCCGCGGCCTCAGGGTCAGAGGTCACGTGACCCTCACGCAGGCAGTGGGGCCGGCTCTGCCCCCCCTAGAGGCAGGTGGTACAGGCGCCGCACAAAAACCTCCGCTGGGCGGGAACACCTTTGTTGGCACGATGAATAGGCCGACGGATCCAGGCAAAAATGTGGTTGCCGCCACTATCGCTTTAGGGCCAAAGTATTCTGGTCGGTTTCAGCCCGTGTCCTAGACGATTAGTTTATGAGACATGCAGCATGAAGGCCAGTTTCTGCCGTAAATATCCCCAATATCTATTCGAGGCCTTAGTTACCGCCAAGAGACCTCAAGTTGTCCTCTCACGTAAAAACGCACGTGGACGAGGAGCCGGTGACGTCACAGCGTGGAATTCCACCTTCCACTATAGCCTACTGAGGAACCACAAACGATGAAGCTGGCATGTCAGATTTTTTTCCTCGTGGAGAGGAAATTGACCTATGAGACGCGCCATTGTTTTACGTCACAAGCAGACCATAGGAGCTGCCATATTGTATGGCGTTAAATTTCACATTAGGCGTTTTTTTTTTTCTTCCTTGCACAGTATGTGATATGAACAATAGCTGTTACAAAGTATCAGCAAACTGACGACCTCACGAAAACGCGTCGTCGTAGTTATGGTTTGTTATAATAAAACGACAGGAAACTACTGCACATATTGGTATGTAAAGGCTTCCTGTAATTGTATTTAGTGTTTTACACTGTGTGCTACGTCAGTGCTACAATGGCGATCTATCAAAAGCGCATCTTTCTGGTACAATTTGCATATTAAATGTCAAATAATGGCGTTTGTAGATACAGTCTTTAGATAGTGTACGCCACACGTTGCGCTGAAGCTATACCGTAGCCGACAGCGTTGTGAGCTCTTGCATTGTAAGCAAAAAGTTAGCATGTACGTATCCGCCTCGCACTACATGTTTTTCACCTTTCCTTTTCTAAAAGATTCTGGGTCTTTCTCACTCATTTAATAGAAGTATTATCTCAAAAGTCTATGATTATAAATAACGAATTTGCTGCAATTATTGTTGCAAAGGCCAACGACTGGATTGTTTCCCCAGTGTTCCGCAGTGGCTAGAAATCTTAACGTGGCCGCTAGTCCATGTCTGAAAGCAAGCATAAGTTACACACTGGAAGCTATTTCAATAGTGGTACAAGTCAATTACCTGCGCCGGCCGGAGTAGCCGAGCGGTTATAGGCGCTACAGTCTGGAACCGCGCGGCCGCTACGGTCGCAGGTTCGAATCCTGCCTCGGGCATGGATGTGTGTGATGTCCTTAGGTTGGTTAGGTTTAAGTAGTTCTAAGTTCTAGGGGACTGCTGACCTTAGAAGCTAAGTCCCATAGTGCTCAGAGGCATTTTTTCAATTACCTGCACTTTTCTGTCTATAATACTTCTGCAATTAATGAGCCGAACAAACAGAAAGAAAGGTTCATCTCTAGCAAGAAGCCATATGCTTGAATATTTCTGGTATCTCAACTGCAGATTTTTCAGCGCTCACTTGCACCACTATTGAAATAAGCCCTTTATATATATATATATATATATATATATATATATATATATATATATAGTTTATGGACTGGCTCATGTATATTGTCGGTAAATATCTTGTTCAATGATCGTGAGCAGCTTGGAAAATAATCTCCTCTTCCAACCGAATAAAATTAGTTAATGATTCTGGAGCTTGAAATCTATGTGATGAAGTAAGTTGTTCAGAATGCACGCGCAGACTGACATTAGACACTATACCGTAACTATATTCAATTTAAAACCGAAAATGGGATGGAAATTCCATTGCGTTAACGAATAACTTCTACTAGTATGTTATCTCAGGTCTTTTACAGTATTCAATAGTGTTCCTCTACCACCATGTCGCTGATCAAGCCATGGATGAATCTAGAATTTTCTTCATGATTTTTTCCGCTTTTCTTCAACAATCGTTAACAGAGCTGACGCGGCTGTTTTACGCACGTCCATTTAAAAAAAAAAAAACTCCTCGGTTTGCGAGCCAAATAAAGCCGACAACGGCCGCTGGAGAGCGCTGAGAGCGCAAATCACGTTAACCAGCTCGTGCCGCGTGCTGACGATGCCGTCTCTCGTGAGGTCGGATGTCGCGTCCGCGTCCACGATAACGTTAGCTGCCTCGTCCCGTGTGAGGACGGCTCAAGGGGCGATCCACAGACGACGGCGTGGGTCTGGCGAGCCGCGCACGCCTCGCGGGGCGGTCTAGTTTTTGCAGCAGCTCGGCGACTGGATGCCGCTCACGGAGAAGTAGATAAGTGGCCCTCGGTAGGTATTGTGAGCTTGCGCGCAACTGGGACACCGCGGACCGGTCGCGTCGGTACGTGCCTCGGCTGGCGCTCCTCTTTTTCCGACGGCGGGAGCTCAGCTCCGGTGTCCAGCCGATCGACACTCATTACGCTTACGAGTCGCGGATCGATCACTGCGGGTAAATCGTCGGCACGGCTGTAAGGAGCGCTCTGCCAGAGAGAAAGCAAACGTCTCTTCTAATGCATGAGAGGGCAAACACTTTGAAACTGCCCCTGGTAATCGGTACGCATGCGACAGCCTCATACCTTGGGTTCTGCTGGTGGCAGAAATGTAGTGTTAAGTAATATCAGAAACGAGTCCGCCTTGATGCAAAACACCTTGTTATTCGTTTATTTCTTTATTATCCCAACCTAGTTTCGGCGACAAATATCACCATCATCAGTGGTATTTTTTAACCTAAAACATGCAGAAAATGGCATGGTTGTACAAACACAGTAAAACATTATTACATTTTTACAATTCGTCTTTTGAAATATAGTTTTCTATTGATACTTTCATACTACCTTATTTATTGTATGTTACAGCATGTTTTAAGCAATTATTGGCACTGTTTGCGACATATTTTCTGTGCTCTTTTTTTGTTGCCGTCTTTTAACTTAGCGAACATCATATCATCTGCAACCATGTGAGCGGGTGTTAGTAAACAAATACTAAAAGGTGAACTTCGTATGTCAGCAGTAAATTGTAAAAATGTAATAATGTTTTACTGTGTTTGTACAACCATCCCATTTTCTGCATGTTTTAGATTAAAAAAACCCACTGCTGATGGTGATATTTGTCGCCGAAACTAATTTGGGGTAATAAAGAAATAAACGAATAACAAGGTGTTTTGCATCAAGGCAGACTCAATTTCTGATATTACTGTTTTTCTATTGAAACGCGGACCAAATGGAAGAGTTCCAAGATAGTATCATTCTAGTGTTAAGTGTTATGGATAGCCCTCGGGCTAGGGAACTTTTGTGTACCCACAAGAAGGATCGTCGAGCTGCAACCATTCTACAGTACAAAGTCTAAATATTACATTCTTCCTCCAACTTAGGCGAATGGAGCAAATCGGTTGGTTCTTTTTGCATTAATGTGGCCTCTGGCGGCCCTTAAGGACCTTGTGGCGGTACCATGTAGTTCGAGGGAGATTTCTGAGAAAACTCGAAAAATATGGGTTTTGGCTACCAAAACCGAACCACGGTTTCCAAGACGGCTATGCACAGCAAAAGGCTGAAATTTTTAAGATATATTACTAAAACCCCGACCTCGAACATCCTTGAAAATTTTCTTCTGACCTTTACTAATTCCGCAGTACAGAGTTTCTCAGTTGCCTTACATGTACATGTAAAATACGCTCGTAAAATATGGCATGAAGCGAAAACATACAGTAGTTTATAAAGTCACGAAGCACATAGAAATAAGCTGTAAAGTGCCTCGGTTATCATTAGAAGGGTTCTGGGATGGTTCAAACGGCTCTAAGTACTATGGGACTTGACATCTGAGGTCATCAGTCCCCTAAACTTAGAACTACTTAAACCTAACTAACCTAAGAACATCACACACATCCATGCCAGAGGCAGGATTCGAACCTGCGACTGTAGCAGCCGCGTGGGTCCGGACTGAAGCGCCTAGAACCGCTCGGCCACAGCGGCCGTCAGGGTTCTGGGAGACCCATGTCGTAGTATTAAAGCATATGCAAAAGTTTTGGACATGTAAAATTCGATCTAAGATGCAAATTAGTTTTGCGTCATTCTAATTTCTTATAAGTCATCTGTCAAAATTTTACTGACCCATAAAGTTCTTTTCGCGAGTGACACGCCCTAATGTAGCTGGGAAAAGGAGAGAATCAGTGGAGAAATGCTCCTATCAGAGCACAAGAAAGCCTATTATGCTCCTGTTTCTAGAAGACTCTTAGTGAAAAGTGAGGTACCAGCTGCCTCGATTTACCTTCTTCAACACCTTTAAAAAATTTCCCACTAATTTTGGTATGCGAACATATTCGCGCTTTTTTATGCTGAGAGAAAAGGAGACACTGGCCATGGAAAAGGGACGGAAAAATGATAAATCTGGAACATAGCAGACAGTGGTTGTGGTATAGAAAGAGCGAAGGAGACAATGGCATTGTGAGAGAAATAGTGGGGCACAGTTGGAGTGGAACATAGTTGAGAGTGACAGAAGAGTAAAGGAGACCGTGCCAGCGGGAGAGGAAAAAAGAGAAGGAGGAAGTGGAAATGGGTGAGTGACAGCGATAATGAGAAAGAGAGACATAGTGACGGTGAAAAGAGAGAGCAGCAGTGGGAAGGAATGAATGTGACAGTAGCAGTAAGAGAGAACAGGAGGGAGATGGACAGTACGAACGAGACTGTGGTTGAGAGACGGGAGACAGATAGGGAGACACAAAGAGATAATGACAATGAGTTGGACTGAATTAGTTTGTGACAATTGGCTGTGTGAGCGAGATACAGCTAGGAGGAGGAGGAGGAGATTAGTGTTTAACGTCCCGTCGACAACGAGGTCATTAGAGACGGAGCGCAAGCTCGGGTGAGGGAAGGATGGGGAAGGAAATCGGCCGTGCCCTTTCAAAGGAACCATCCCGGCATTTGCCTGAAGCGATTTAGGGAAATCACGGAAAACCTAAATCAGGATGGCCGGAGACGGGATTGAACCGTCGTCCTCCCGAATGCGAGTCCAGTGTGCTAACCACTGCGCCACCTCGCTCGGTGATACAGCTAGGGAAGCTTGTGGGAAAGAGAGGTGAGTTGCACAAAAAAAAAGCTCGAATATTTTCGCGTGTCAAAATTTATGCGAAATTTTTAAATGTGTTGAGGAAGATAGAATGCCTTTCAAAACAGGAGCATATCAACCTTTTTGTGCTCCAATAGGAACATTTTTTGCTGGTTTACCTTGGCCTTGCCTGCCTTTTACGTTGATGACGTACGAAGTCCACTTAATTTACATCACCCTTCGCTGTCTACTGCTAAATGGCGAAGACTGTAGTAGTATATCCTCAGTGAGACGAAATCAAAATCCATGCTAACTCATTTGCGCATGTGTAGTCTCTTTTTTCAAAAGGCTGTGATGAGTGACAGAAAGAAGAAATGGAGATGATGGTTTAATCAGGGTCGGCACGTAGTTAAAGGTTCTGAGGCTATAATATCGAGTGATGTTTTTCAAACAGGCAGTAGTGGTCTTATGGCTGCGCCTTGAAATGCCGATTAGCTCCATGTCGCAGAGAGCTATGAAGACATGGTTTCTGCAGAGTACGGCTCTTATGGACACTTAGAAGTCTCACCTAGGTGAACCAAAGAGAGTCGTACCAGCCTCAAAATGATTTTCCTGTCCTGCTGCTTTTTATGAAGAGGGATCAACAGAGTGGCTGAACCATCACTGCTGAATCCGTGCCCCTGTATCTACTGTATTATGATGCGTCATTCATCGACGTTTGATAATGTTGATGATACTTTTTTGTTTCTGGCGTTGACAATTTTATCCACCGTAGCTAAGGCATGCTAAGACTGTAAATGTCACGCTAGACTGCATTAGAATTCCGTAATACCATATTGCGAGAATTTCACGAACGATTCGATGAAATAAGGATGCAAAAATGTGTCGTTACTTTCAGTTTCTAACAACTGCTTTCCACGATAAAGTGACTTATTTTTAAAAAATTATACTTCCACTGCTTAGGGTACATTTTGAAGGTTTCCAAAATAACTGCGTTAGACAGAACTGCGAAAAATCCGTATTTTGATACGTAATTAAATAGGCCAGAAAGATAGATAGGACTCTTCGTTACTTCGTTACTTGAGAATATGGTCACATCGATAGATCGCAGCCTTCCGCAGTATGGAAACCACGTCTGATTTAACCCTCCGTCATCCTTGGGGCCACAAAGAAGAAATACAAGCTAACATTGGGCACAGATAGAGCAGGAACATGCCTGTGACTTTGTAGAAGAAACTGTCGCAGCATTGACCCGAAGTGAACCTGGAAAACCGCGTAAAACGGGATATCAGAATCGGGCTTTAAAATCCCATCTTCTAGAAAAGGAGCCGTTCTTTTAAACACTGTGCCTCCTCGCATAGTACGCTGCACTTCCAGTCTCTACAGTCTCTAGCATCTCCTACGCCTGACTACTTATTTTCATATAAATTGAACCGGGACCCAGCTAAAATTCGTCTACTCGAGCCTCAGGTATACAAAAAAGGAGATTTATGTCAACTGCGTGTATTTCAACTTTAAATATAGACGAGTATCGCCTTTCCACCTTTGCGGTAACTCATCACAATGACATTTCTGCTAAACAGAAGAATTAGTAGGAACGTAGGTGACCATCCCTCTACTGGCCGACCTGTGGCAAATTTCATTTATTCCTAGCGGACAAGGTGCACTAACTGCGCAGGGTTCACATTACTACGTCACACTCGATTGATACAGAAAAAAATTATACTTTTAAAACATAAATTTTTCGTCGTAGAACAGAATGACAGCCTGCTGTTCCAAAAGCGGCATTCCTCGTGTCGTGTGGGCCGGTATAGAACGGCCGTTAGTCACACAATGAAACACTTGGTAAGGCTTGTAGATGGTTATCAGGTAACGGATACAGACATACTTAGTAAAAAACTATTTGTCTCGTCGCATCTTTGAGTATCTGTGCCTTTCAAGTTGTTGCAGAGTTGCACTAGCTTGTGAGGCTAAGCGAGTCAGTCTTAAATTTCCTGTGGTCTAGGTTAATCAACGCAAGAAAGGATTTCCGGTTTGCTGTAGACTTCGGAAGAGGTTAGCACGACTGTCTGCTGTAGCCAAGCGTAGAGACACGCTTTGGCGCAGTCGTGCGACTCTGCTGGGCCGTGGCGTTTCCCCTGCTTGCTATTCTATTCCCCGTGCGCTGCGGGACCCGGATGTCTCGTCCGACACACACACACACACACACACACACACGCGCCACGCACCTGTCCCCGTACTGCCGCAGTACGTCTGCGCCGCCAGCAGCCAGTTCTTGTTCACTGACCCCCAGCATCCAGGTCACACAGCCCAGAGAAATAAACCGTGCCAGATTGGATTACAGCGGAAACCGGCCGACACTGATCGGTCGTACGTCACCGAGCGGGGCGGAGCAGTGGTTAGCACACCGGACTCGCATTCGGAAGGACTACGGTTCAAACCCGCGTCCAGCCGTCCAGATTTAGTGTTTCCGTGATTTCCCTAAATCGCTCCATGCAAATGCCAGGATGGTTCCTATGAAAGGACACAGCCGAGTTTGAAACTGTCTGGCAGATTAAAACTGTGTGCCCGACCGAGACTCGAACTCGGGACCTTTGCCTTTCGCGGGCAAGTGCTCTACCATCTGAACTACCGAAGCACGACTCACGCCCGGTACTCACAGCTTTACTTCTGCCAGTGTCTCGTCTCCCACCTTCCAAACTTTACAGAAGCTCTCCTGCGAACCTTGCAGAACTAGTGCTAGTTCTGCAAGGTTCTGATAGTGTTAGTTGTAATCCAACAGCTGATTCAGTTATCTATAAGAAAGTGTTAGACAGTAAAAGTCAGTAATGACTCCACTTGTGGCTCAGTCACGTCTCCTTAGTATATGTTCTTTCAGGAGTGCTAGTCCGGCAAGGTACACGGGAGAACTATGACGTTTGGAAGGTAGGGGATTAAGTGCAGGTGCAATTAAAGCTATGAGAGCAAACGCAAAGGTCCCAGGTTGACACCCGGTCAGGCACACAGTTTTAATCTGCCAGGAAGTGTCATACTTATTGGCTGTTTCGCGCACCTATGACAGTAAAATAGTTGCCTCATAAAAAGATGTCTTCAGTTTCTAATAAATACAAAAGTCGATATCCGTGTGTATTAACAGTTGTAATTTACTGACGTCTTCACTATTGGGGTATCAAGACTTAACACATATTGACTTGTTGTTTTTTTATGAGTATCCCTTACGCGCCATTAGACGTCGTCAGTTTAGCATGTTAAAAGGAAAATTTGTCGTATTTTCTGTCTTCTTTTGCAGTTACTACTTAATATAGGAAGCTACGAGTTTAACTCTTCATTCATTATGGTTGTTGGTCAACGTGGCAACTACGAATAATATTTCGACGATGACTGCAGAGAATTATGTATTCAGTGGACTGAAGAAAATACGTAGTTTGATCAGAAGATATAGCGTGTGCCAGGCGTGTGCTATTCGCCCAGAAGAAAATAGACGCATCACTCATGCACTATAAATACCCATCGGGGCTCTTCATTCACAGCTTGGAGCAAAGAAATGCAAATCACTTTCAATAGGACCTTGCCATGGAAGCAAGCGGGGGTCCTCGTGTGCTCTTTAACACTGATTAACTAAATTTGACCGGACTGTATGGAAGTAATCTACTCGAGACCAGACTTGTTGGTCAATACAAGAATTTACCAAATTAACTTTCCACAATACCAACGTAATTCGTGATCTGGCACTAACAACGTGCGCTAGGAAACCATGTAGATTTATTTTTAATGGCGGCTGTTCTGATTGCCGACGTCCACCTTAAATATTAATTTTTGGTGTCGCAAATTCCGAGTTTCATTCTCTATTGTCCTCAATTGCCACACAATTGACACATTAGAATTGTTTTTAGAATCATGCAGTGCAGCTTTATCGGACTGCTCTTCACACCTTTGATGATTCTTGTCGTGCGTATTGGACTCTGATTTAAGGCATGTTACTGTACATAACGTTTCGTTTGTTAATGCTAGAGGCGTCATCAGAGGCTATAATGACGTGGTACCTAGATTAAGACCTAAACGAACTTCTTGTTGTTGTTGTGGTCTTCAGTCCTGAGACTGGTTTGATGCAGCTCTCCATGCTACTCTATCCTGTGCAAGCTTCTTCATCTCCCAGTACGTACTGCAACCTACATCCTTCTGAATTTGCTTAGTGTGTTCATCCCTTGGTCTCCTTCTACGATTTTTACCCTGCACGCTGCCCTCCAATACTATCCCTTGATGCCAACCGATCCCTTCTTCTAGTCAAGTTGTGCCACAAACTCCTCTTCTCCCCAATTCTGTTCAATACTTCCTCATTAGTTATGTGATCGACCCATGTAATCTTCAGCATTCTTCTGTAGCACCACATTTGGAAAGCTTCTATTCTCTTCTTGTCCAAATTATTTATCGTCTATGTTTCACTTCTATACGTGGCTACACTCCATACAAATACTTTCAGAAACGACTTCCTGACACTTAAAATCTATACTCGATGTTAACAAATATCTCTTTTTCAGGAACGTTTTCCTTGCCATTACCAGTCTACATTTTATATCCCCTCTACTTCGACCATCATCAGTTATTTTGCTCTCCAAATAGCAGACCTCCTTTACTACTTAAAGTGTCTCATTTCCTAATCTAAATCCCTCAGCATCACCCGACTTAATTCGACTACATTCCATTATCCTCGTTTTGCTTTTGTTGATGTTCATCTTATATTCTCCTTTCAAGACACTGTCCATTCCGTTCAACTGCTCTTCCAAGTCCTTTGCTGTCTCTTACAGAATTACAATGTCATCGGCGAACCTCAAAGTTTTTATTTCTTCTCCATGGATTTTAATACCTACTCCGAATTTTTCTTTTGTTTCCTTTACTGCTTGCTCAATATACAGATTGAATAATATTGGCGTGAGGCTACAACCCTGTCTCACAGCCTTCCCAACCACCGCTTCCCTTTCATGCCCCTTGACTCTTATAACTGCCATCTGGTTTCTGTACAAATTGTAACTAGCCTTTCGCTCCCTGTTTATGCAGGACCTTGCAGCGCTCTGTTCATGACGTCATCAGACTGTTCCATAAGAGACGTCAGTGAGACTCAGTGATTTCCAGCGACTACATACAAAAAGCTCTACTTCCTGAGCTTGTATCAACAAGGATTCTTCTATAACGTTCATAACGTAACCACAGTTGTAATTGTTTACTGCTGTACGCTATAAACATTCAGTATGATGTAACAGCTGTGATTATCCAACTATGTCGTTATTTTGACAAGATAACTTTTGCTTCACTCTGGAACCGCGCGACCGCTACAGTCGCAGGTTCGAATCCTGCCTCGGGCATGGATGTGTGTGATGTCCTTAGGTTAGTTAGGTTTAAGTAGTTCTAAGTTCTAGGGGACTGATGACCTCAGATGTTAAGTCCCATAGTGCTCAGAGACATTTGAACCATTTTTAACTTTTGCTTCTATCTGTCAGAGTAAACAGCGTTGTGCTTTGTTTTGTTGACAGCTGACGAGAGACGCCGCCATGCTGCTCCGGTTGGCGGCCGTCGTGCTAACCGCCGCTCTGGGACTACGCCCACCGTCTGCTGCAGCGCAGGTGAGCTACCGACACAATAACGAAGGTTCTAGTCGAAGCACGATTCTAAAGCCGGCCACACACTGAGCGACTGAAAAGGAACGCAACGGGCAAGCGATCTACCTCGACAACTGGTTGCCAGCTAGCTGGTAACGCAGTTCCGCGCACGAGGAACATTGAAATGGGCGAGAGTGAGCGTGGGGAAGAGGGAGTTTAGTTTGTCGCACCCGAGCGGCTTTTGGTTGCACTTAGCATGTCGAGTACAGGTTCACGCTCAGAGGAAAATGTCGTTCTCTTTTATCATCGCACACGAATATGAAAACGAGGAAAATTCTGGATTCATTCGTACATGCAAATAAATACAAACTGCAGCAAAGAAACTGTAACAGTCAGATTCGAAACTCATAGCTTTTTATAGAATAACTAAACGCTGATACAGAGATTTAGTACAGTTGATTTCTTCCGCCAAAACAAATCATTACTTTTATTTTGAAAAAAAAATACAAATATCTTGAGATTTATATGTTGTTGTTGTGGTCTTCAGTCCTGAGACTGGTTTGATGCAGCTCTCCATGCTACTCTATCCTGTGCAAGCTTCTTCATCTCCCAGTACCTACTGCAACCTACATCCTTCTGAATCTGCTTAGTGTATTCATCTCTTGGTCTCCCTCTACGATTTTTACCCTCCACGCTGCCCTCCAATACTAAATTGGTGATCCCTTGATGCCTCAGAAGATGTCCTACTAACCGATCACTTCTTCTGGTCAAGTTGTGCCACAAACTTCTCTTCTCCCCAATCCTATTCAATACTTCCTCATTAGTTATGTGATCTACCCATCTAATCTTCAGCATTCTTCTGTAGCACCATATTTCGAAAGCTTTTATTCTCTTCTTGTCCAAACTATTTACCGTCCATGTTTCACTTCCATACATGGCTACACTCCATACAAATACTTTCAGAAATGACTTCCTGACACTTAAATCTATACTCGATGTTAACAAATTTCTCTTCTTCAGAAACGCTTTCCTTGCCATTGCCAGTCTACATTTTATATCCTCTCTACTTCGACCATCATCAGTTATTTTGCTCCCCAAATAGCAAAACTCCTTTACTACTTTAAGTGTCTCATTTCCTAATCTAATTCCCTCAGCATCACATATACACGGAAATATACCATAGCGTTGCTGCTGAAGTCTTCAGCCTGAAGTCTGATGAAACACTCGACGCTAGTCTGTGCTGTAATAGTCTCTTCAATTCTGTAAAACTACTAAAATTTACATCCATTCGAATGTGCTTACAGGAGTCAAGTCCTGGTCTCCCTCACAATGTTTGGCCTGCACATTTCCTTCCATTGCCAAATTAACTACTCCTTGATTCCTCATGATGTTCTGTATCAGTCTTTTACTCACGTTGTGCCAAGAAACACTTTTCTCCCAAATTCGATTTACAAGTGGCTCAGGCGTAAAGGTCCAGACTGTGGAACCGAAGGTCTTGGGTTTGACTCCCCAGACAATCGTAGGATTTTTGTCACTTTTCACTCCTGAAAATATTTGTCAGCGTGAAAAATGGACTGTAGCACTTTAAGTTGTAGGTCTCCCGGTCACTAGCTGAGTAAGTCAGTTCCTGGGACAGAGGAAGGCAACGGCAAACCACCACCAGTAGGGCCATGCCTAGTAAAGTGCTGTGGTGGTCAAAATTAACCTTCGGGTTGATGACAGACTTACCTTTTTTCTATCTCTTCATTAGTTACGCGATCTGCCCATCTAATCGTCAGTCCGCGTCTGTAACACTACACCCTACATCTACAGATACGCTGGAAGATAATTTAGGGTGCACGATGGAGGATACGTGACACCCATCTTTGTCCTTCTGACAGTCCAATCGTGGATGGAGCATGGGAAAATGACTCTTCGCTTCTCTGTACTCGCCCTAACAGCGTTCGCATTTTTCTAATGGACCTTCCGCGAGATATACAATGGGGCAAGTAGAATCATTTGACTTTTTGTCTCAGATATTCGGTATTCATACTTGCAAAACAACGTTTCGCTTAAAAGACCTCGTCCTTCTTCCGAAGATTCTCTCCGCATACTCAGTTAATGTTTTAATTTAACCTGCCCTGAACACAAGAGCTGTATCCGGTCCCAGTGTTAGTCTTGTACAGTCACCTTTTGCAGCTGCTCTCCCGCAAGATATTTAATTTAGTGGTCCCTACATGTTTAATTTAAACGAGTGTGTCCTTCACCATTCTGTTAATGCTCCATACAAAATTGACTGGGTTTTTTCCTCTTTTACGTGTGCCTTGTTTTGTATTAGTTCACATTCGAAGGGATCTGTTATACATTGCAGTTATTCAGCGACGTTGCAATTGCATCTTCAACAAACAACTTGACTGAGCTCTTCCACATTCTGCAACGACGTCTATATAGACCCCAAAACTCGTTTGCAGGATGGAAATTCGAATCCCTCTCTTTTTGACAGCAAATCGAAAACGACATGTTTCACGACTGCTCTCCCGCCCCCGGTCTCTCTCTCTCTCTCTCTCTCTGTGTGTGTGTGTGTGTGTGTGTGTGTGTGTGGGAAACATTTCACCTTTATCAGATGCAACCGGCCACGTTTCATAACATTTTATGCACACTAAAGACATCTCTGCCGAGCGCACACAAAAGCGTTATCGTCACCATATTCTACGCAAACGTCTTTCTTGCTAGTCGCTAGCTTAATATCCTCTGCAGGTACTCCCCCGCATCCTTTTAACCTGATCGGTCTTAATATCCTGGAAGTATTTTAAATGGTGCAGGAAATCCTACTGGTATTCTTAAGAGAGGCAGAGAAATCAAAAACAGTTGTATTTATTTCGAAACAATATCAAATAACGTCAGAGACAATTTCATTTAATCGTTCGAAAGTATCGCTTTTACCACAAGAGCTCAGCTTTTTGTCCGTTTTCTGTTGTGATTACTCACAGCACTATTGCAGTAGCCCATTCTCATAGGTGAATTTGAGATACACCGAAATACTGACACAGAGTTCCTCTTTTTCCTTCAGCGTTGTGTATCAAGCGTGGATCTGCGTTGTCTGTCTGATCAAAGTGTCGGGTCACATGTTAGTGGACATTAATATGGGGGTGGCCATACTTCCTTCGCCTTTATGACGACTTGTAGGGATACTTTCAATGAGGTGCCTGTATGTCTGTGGAGGAATTACAGTCATTCTTCCTCAAGGGCTGGAATCAGAGGCGGGCCGGAGTGGCCGTGCGGTTCTAGGCGCTAAGGTCTGGAACCGAGCGACCGCTACGGTTGCAGGTTCGAATCCTGCCTCGGGCATGGATGTGTGTGATGTCCTTAGGTTAGTCCGCAGCTCGTGGTCGTGCGGTAGCGTTCTCGCTTCCCGCGCCCGGGTTCCCGAGTTCGACTCCCGGCGGGGTCAGGGATTTCCTCTGCCTCGTGATGACTGGGTGTTGTGTGATGTCCTTAGGTTAGTTAGGTTTAAGTAGTTCTAAGTTCTAGGGGACTGATGACCATAGATAGTGCTCAGAGCCATTTGTCCTTAGGTTAGTTAGGTTTAATTAGTTCTAAGTTCTAGGCGACTGATGACCTCAGAAGTTAAGTCGCATAGTGCTCAGAGCCATTTTGGAATCAGAGTTTGGAGCGATGTCGATGTTCTGACTCATCCCAAAGATGTTCCACTGGTTTCACGCCGGGACTCTGAGCACGCCTGTCCACTTCAGGAATATTATTGTCCACAAACCATTTTCTCCCAGATGCTGCTTTATGACAGTTGTTCTGTCATACTGATACAATCGTCGTCTCCGAACTGTTCTTGTACTGAACGCAGTACGTTGCAAAATGTGTTAATATCCATCCGCATTTGGCGTTTTCATAAGCGCACTGTAGGGACTGCACCCTAACCACCAACTCCGTACTTCTCTGTTGGCACTACACATGAAAACAGGTGAGTTTCTCCAGGCATTCGCAAGATTCACACCTTTCCACTGCTTTGTCATTGTCCAGTGGCGTCGGTTCTTTGCAGTACCTCAAGATTTACATAGCGTTAACGACAGAAATGTATCGGATATGAGCAGCTGCTCGAGTTTAGTGCCCCATTCTTTTTAACTCCCCACGAACATAGCGTTACCTGTACTGGTGGTAGAACTATGGAACTCACGAGCGATTCCCTCCGCTGATTTCGTGTGCTTTTTTTTTACAGCAATCCTCCCGGTCCATGCCCACCAGTACAACCTGCCTGGTCTTCGTTCGGGTTTCCACTTCACTCTCAGGTCACCAACAAACAAACCGGTCACTTTCAGGAGGGCTGAAATGTCCCTAGTGGATTTTTAGCTTTGGCAACACCAACTGACTAGTCCACGTTCGAAATCATTGAGCTCTCCTGACCGAACCATTATGCTCTTACAGCTTCTCTACCTACAACATAATACTCCTCAACTCCTTTTATACAAGCAAGTCGCTTCTCGTGGCATCTAGTGGCCAGTTCCGCATTACATGGGGGTGTCCGGATACTTTTGTTAGCGTAAACAGCGTTCATATATCAGGTTTTGCGCAATTAGTTCATGGGAGCTGTGCCTAACAGAACTTATTCTGTCACAGATAATAATGGCTTATCAGTCTCCCAATACATCTTACTAAAGCTACCGATGAATTCTAAAAGACGAAGCAAGTACGAAAACTTGATTCACACTAAGAAAGATGATAAAATAAATACGATTCAAGTTATTGGTTTGGAAAGGGATGGATAATTACAAGCAATTTTATGTAGTGGCCAAAAGTGTCTTATTTTACATCCGAACCGACTTTTATTACATGAAATTTTAAGTTATGCTTCACTAAGGAGTTTTCATCTGAAGCAATCGACAAGATCTAGTTCGAGAGCTTACAATCGATTGTAGACTGACAGAAACCGCGGATTATTCACTAGGATTATTGGGTTGAAGCATAAGTTTGTTTTTCCATAAGGTTAATAAACTCAACAGATACACATAACAGAGACTTAAGTCGTCAATCATCATCATCTCAGCCTTTTCCCACGACATGTGTGGTCGGCGTTGCTTTGCTGGATCCTTCTCTTACATAAATGCCTATCAAGTGCCTCTTCTCTGAACCATCCTTTCTCCTGTAGGTCCCCTGCTACGTTGGCTTTCCATCTCAGTTTCGACTCAAGTCGTCAATAATGTACCGTATTTTACTCCACTATTTATCTGCCAACGCTTGGGTACCTTTTCGATTCAGTGACTGTAGAAATCACATAATATTGAGGCGAAGAACTCGTCGGGCCCATGTTCACAGCGCATTTTCATCCGTCCGGAAAGGAAGTCCCTTGAAAGTTGTTCGATAGAGAGCGGAAAAGGTGAAAATCTGAGGGCGCAAGATCAGGCGAATAAGGTGAGTGCGGAATGAGCTCCCAACTCGACTCCTATACGCTGTTTTTCGTTACTCTAGCAGAATGCGTTCGGGCGTTATCATGGAGTAGCATCACTTCACACGTTCCCGGTCGTTGTTCTTGGATTGCGTCAGCAAGACGTCTCAGTTGTTAACAGTGACTGTCAGCAATGATGGTTACACGCCGGGGGAGCAATTGGTCGTACACTACACCTGTTCGACCACATGCATAACATTATCTTTTGTGGATGCGCGCAGGTCTTTTTACGGGGAGTTTCTGATTTGTCTGGGATGTACCATTCCTTTCTTTTCCTTAAGTCAGCATAAAAACACCATTTCTCGCTACCAGGAACAATATAGAATAGGAATGGTCGGTGTTGTTTATGAGCTAGTTGATGACGAGCAACCAGAGATGCACGTAGAAGCACCCGCTGATTTTTGTGATTTTGGCTTAAAGCATGAGGTACCTGTACGCTCGATATTTTAACCTTCCCCGTTGCGTGTAAATGTCGCAGGATGGTGGGATGATCACAGTTCTCTTGTACACTGACGTGGATCGTTGTGGATTAATGCGTTTAAATGATCTTCATCAAACCCGAAAGGTCTTCGTGAACGTAGGGAGCCTGTCCAGTGTCATTATCCCCATACACGGCACAAATGATTCTCGCTGCCTCCGTTGCTGTCACCGCATTACTCAACTTGAACAGAAGAATATGTCGGAAATGGTCCGTTTTCTCCACTTGGCACTCCACTGTCCAGCGTCCACATGTCCACTCTCTATCTGCAAACGACAAAATGATCATATGTAAACTAAAATAGGAAGAGTGAACTAGAAATAAAAAAATGATGATCGCTAAATAAACCCACAGCGACGGGAATACCAACATGCAAAACAAAAACGCTAAAATTGTGCACCATCCTAACAAATCACACTGTGGTGTCCACTATGCACAAGATGCGAATACTTCCCGTAAGTGCCTATTACAGATCTTTTAGCAGTGCGTTGGAGAGTCAGCGGTTGGCAGGCCTGTTCAGCTCTCGGTACGAGTCCAGGCTAGTGCAGTACGAAGCGTTTCACCCGTCGACATGATGGAGAGCCACGCCACCCAAACCCCTGACGTAAAGTGATACGGAAAGCACGGGCCGTCCTTACGTAAGGCCGCAGGCGCGACAGACAATACTTGTGCGGGACACGCCCTTCATTATAAAGGCGTGGGCTGTGGCAGCTCTGGCGGAGCGCTGGACCCGAGCTGGCGGCCAACGACAGTGAACTGTGGCGAGCGCCCACAGAGGCGCATTCGGGCTGGCCGCGCATGAACGATTTTTTAGTCGGCCGAACACAGCGTCGTTGTGCTACGACAGCGTTGTAATGAAGCTGCACCGAAACGGGCATGTTGAACAATGATCCTGGGTGCATTACGTGTTCCTACCTCTAGCATTGTAGAAATGATCATTTTCGTGGTTCCAGTGTTATTGTATGCGGAGGCATAATGTTGCACGGGTTGCATTCGGTCCTGACTTCATTTTTATGGATGACAATGTGAGACTGAATTGAACAGCCCAAGTGAAGGAGCTCTTGGTACGAGAGGATATTCGGCGAATGGGCTGACCTGCACAAACACCCATCCAGAAGTTGTTAAACGCACTGGGGGAGGTATGGAATGCGTTACCACATGAAATTCTTACCTGGTCACATACACTATTACGAACAATGTCCCGACACCTGTAATGTCCAGCGGACCGTCAATTCACGGTGACTTCAGTGTAAAATGTGAAATGATCGTATGGCATTATTGGCCGGGAGATCCCATTTAGGGATGTTCGGCCACCTACTGTAAGTCTTTTTACACTGAAGCGCCAAAGAAAATGGTACAGACAAGCGTATTAAAATACAGAGATATGTAAACAGGCAGAATATGGCACTGCGGTCGACAACGCCTGTATAAATCAACAAATGTCTGGCGCAGTTGTTGATCGGTTACTGCTGCTATAATGGCAGATTATGAAGATCTGAGTGAGTCCGGACACGGTGTTACAGTCGGCGCACGACCGATGGGACACAGCATCTCGGAGATAGCTATGAAGTGGGGATTTTCCCGTACGACCATTTCACAAGTGTACCGTGAATATCAGGAATCCGATAAAACCTCAAATCTCTGACATCGCTGCGGCCAGAAAAAGATCCTGCAAGAACGAGACCAATGACGACAGAAGAGAATCCTTCAACGTGACGTAAGTGCAAGCCTTCCGCAAAATAGCTGCAGATTTCAATGCTGGGCCATCACAAAGTGTCAGTGTGCGAACTATTCAACGAAACGTCATCGATATGGGCTTTCGAAGCCGGAGGCCCACTCGTGTACTCTTGATGACTACACGACACAAAGCTTTACGCATCGCCTGGGCTCGTCAACACCGACATTGGACTGATGATCACTGGAAACATGTAGTCTCGTCGGAAGAGTCTCGTTTCAAATTGTATCGAGCGGATGGACGTGTACGGGTCTGGAGACAACCTCATGAATCCATGGACCCTGCATGTCAGCAGGGGACTGTTCAAGCTGCTGGAGGCTCTGTAATAGTGTGGGGAGTGGGCAGTTGGAGTGATATGGGGTCCCTGATACATCTAGCTACGACTCTGACAGCTGATACGTACGTAAGCATCCTGTCTGATCACCTGCATCCATTCATGTCCATTGTGCATTCAGACGGACTTGGGCAATTCCAGCAGGACAGAGTGACACGCCACACGTTTATAATTGCTACAGAGCGGCCCCAGGAACACTCTTCTGAGCTTAAAAACTTCCGCTGGCCGCCAAACACCCCAGACATGAACATTATTAAGCATATCTGGGATTCCTTGCAACGTGCTGTTCAGAAGAGATCTCCAACCCTCTCGTACTCATGCGGATTTATGGACAGCCCTGTAGGATTCATGGTGTGAATTCCCTCAGCACTACTTCAGACATTAATCGAGTCAACGCCACATCGTTTTGCGGCACTTCTGCGAGCTCGCGGGGCCCCTACACGATTTTAGGTAGATGTACCAGTTTCTTTGGCTCTAGAGTGTATTCGGCACCAATTTGGCGGCTTGTGTATCGATGATGATGAAATGATGAAGGAGATAACACAATATCCAGCCCTCTAACGGATAATATCTCCGACCCGGTTGGGAATCAAACCCGGACCCCCTGCATGGCACGCAGCCGCTCTGACCACACAACTACGGAGGCGGACACGTCAATGTAGTTATTGTCTTTCAATAGAAGTGTCATTTCTGTCCATCTCATTGCACATTTCTTTCAGTTACCTTCTGTAACGTTCTGTTAGGAGTTCTTTCTATATGCGGTCCAAGTTTGATCCAGCTGTATTACTTGACAGTGACGCAACATACGAAAGCTACTTACATCACTAAGATTTGCACACCCGTTTACGTACAGGATTATTCGTAGCTCACGTTTGGGTTTTCAGAAGACGACTACTCGAAAACTGCAAGATATACAGAAAAACTACGCACAGCAGGTGATAGTGCATCTCTGCAAGTCAGCGACTGTCGGATGGCGTGAAGGTTGAAACAAACCCAGACGTTCCTCCGCGAATTTGACACTCAGGCTCTCTTCAGATAAAGCTATGCCGCAAGTAGACTGTTTTTATTGCACGTGACTGCATTTTAGATCTGGAGACGTTCTATCAGTGTTATTCATGTTAATTTCGTTTTGCCATCTCCCGATATCTGGCTGTTGCAGTTTCAGAGATCTTAGTAACGGGCATGCACAGGTGTGCAAAGAACGCCTTTCTTATAGCTCCAGACGTTCGCGTAGGAAGGGTTTAATATACATCCAGTATGACTGTATAGTCATTGTGTAACGACAAGTGTACTATATCACGTCATTACAAAGTATGTAGTTGAACGTTGATGAAGTCGTAGACCCGGACTAGTTAACAATTTTTTAAGTCAGCGTGTAGATTACTCTAACTGCGTGTCTAAAACTTTCTTACACAATACTCCAACTAGTCACGCTGCAGATGGAATACAGTGACACAACAACGTTCGGGCCTTTCGACATCGCACGGCGAATCGTTAACTTTTGAGAACGCCGTAATACTGAGGTGCCCCGCAAAAGTCCTGCGCAGATGAAGCAGACAAGCAATGAGATGAAATTATGGGCTGTTAAACCTGGTAATCGAGCTTCTCACAGCAGAAGCTATTACTGGGGAGCAGATTGCGAATCCCATCCAGAACGGAAAGACGCGGTTACGAGCCTGCTTGCAGGCACTGAGAGAACTAAGAAGAGTATTTTGCCCCGTGATGTCAGCGTGCAGTATTTGAACTCGTGAATCACCTGAAAGCGACTTGTACGGATCGCCACAGCTAACTATCTGTGTTGCTCGGTGCAAGGAATAAAAGACATTTGCAATTGCGGTTCCTTCAGGATAAAGCATGGGTTTGCGCAACATTATTACAATCTACACTTTTAATAATCGTTGTGAACCCAAAGTGTGCCTTGAACAAGTTATCGTACAAGCTCCCATATATGCGATGTATTGTATCCTAAGCGTTAGTCATCCCATGTTCATGGCTTTTATCTTTATCTTCGGATAAATATTTATTTTTTGTAAATTTTAAATTCTGAATTTATCATGGATAAAATGAAGGCATAAGAGGTGACTGTAGAAGGAAGTGAGGCAGGGTTGTAATTTATTCCCTGTCCAGTTCAATCGATACATGAATAAACAGTAATGGAAACTAAGGAGAGGTTAGGCAAGAGAATTAAAGTTCAAAGAGAAGAAACAGTAATTTTAGCGTTTGTCGATGAATAGTTATTCAGTCAAGGGCAGCGAAGGACTTGGAAGATGTTTGAAATGAATAGATGGTGACTTGAAAAGAAGTTCTAAGCTGAACATAAGTAGAAGTAAGACAAATGTATTGTTGTGTAGTGGAATTAACTCAGGCGATTTTGAGGGAACTAGGTTAGTTGAAACGTTTTACGGTTCAGCAGGGAAACTTTTGGCAATTGGACACGTAAAAAAGATATTACATGCACACTGGCATTGTCAAGAAATGTTTTCTAGGAAAAAGAAATTTTCTAACGTCGAATATAATTTTAAATTTGACAAGTCTTTTTCTGAAAGTATTTGTCTGGAGGGTAGCCTTGTATGGAAATGAAACGTGGATGATAAACAGTACGGACAGGAAGAAATCAGAATCTTTTGAAACGTAGTTCTCCAGAAGAATTCCGAGGATTAAATGGGTAAGTCGGATAAGCAGCGAAGAAATATTGAATCGAATCGGGAAGAAAAGAGCTCTATGGGACATGTTGACTAAGTGAAGAAAGAGTTTGATGGACACATCTCGAGACATCAGTATATAGTCATTTTGGCAGAGAAACCAAGGCTTGACTATAGCGAACGTATTCAAATGACTGTGGGTTGCAGCAGCTTGGCGGAGGTGAAAGACTGGCTCAACAAGACTGCATCAAACGAATCTTCGAAATGAAGATTGCATACCGGTATTGGAACAATAAATTTATTCACGCAGTAAATGCAAGGAGTCCACGTAAGTACATTACTTCATTTCCAAAAGTCTCGTCTCGAGAAATGCTGACAAAAAGGTTGCTTGAGATATTTTGTGCATATAGGTAAATCTTTTGCACAATTCCGTACTTCTACTTTAAATCGTTCAATCCTGAATTGAAAGTCTTGAAGATAACAGCCGAAGATTTCCAAATCTGCACTTGCTCTAATCTAAGTCACTACTACTACTACTACTACTACTACTAGTCGTGTCACTAGGGCCTCCCGTCAGGTGGACCGTTCGCCGGTTCAAGCCTTTCGATTTGACGCCACTTCGGCGACTTGCGCGGCGGTGGGGATGAAATGATAATGATTAGGACAACACAACACCCAGTCCCTGAGCGGAGAAAATCTCCGACCCAGCCAGGAATCGAGCCCGGGCCCTTAGGATTGACATTCTGTCGCGCTGACCACTCAGCTACCGGGGGCGGACATCTAAGTCACTAAGTGAAGCAAACTGAAGCACCACAATATTATGCCACTTACGATATTCAAAATTTTTGATTGGAGTTTTTATGTGGCCTGAAGAGAGCATATGCAATCAGTGAACCAACAACCAGACGTATCTGTTACGTATGGGGCGATCAAAAAGTTTCAGTTTGAGGGCAGACATCGCGGTAATGCATACGCGACGTAGTGCGACTCCGATGAGGGTATACAAGCACCGACATGTAGGGAGGGCATTAGTGTGGCATTCGTGTCTTCCCGTCGTGCGTGCGGTAAATGCGGATACGTGAACTATGGCGACGTTATTACCAAATGCCTCTAAACAGCACCAACGTGCTGTTATCATTTCTTGGCTGCCGAAGGACAAACAACGGTAGACATTCATCGGGAAATGGAGAATTTATATGGTACAGCATGTCTCTCAAAAACCACCGTCGTGGAATGGTGCGCCAAGTTCCGTACTGCTCGCACGTCTTCATATTGCAAAAGTCGTAACGCAGAAGTTACGCCAACACAAGTGGGAGACAATCGCGCATCTGCACTATACTCTTTATCTCGCTCCATGCGATTATCGCGCCATCGGTGCCTTAAAAAAGTCCTTGAACGGTCGATGATTCCTGTCTACATCTACATCGACATAGGTACTCCGCAAGCCACCGTACTGTGTGTGGCCAAAGGTACCACTACAAGTCTTTCCTTCCCTGTTCCACTCGAAAACAGAGCATGGGAAAAACGACTGTCTATATGCCTCCGTATCAGCCCTAACTTCAAATATCTTGTCTTCGTAGTTCTTAAGCGCAATGTATGTTGGCAGTAGTAGAATCGTTTGCCAATCAGCTTCAGATGCCGGATCCCTAAATTTTCTCAGTAGTGTATCTCGGAAAGAACGCCGCCTCCCCTCCAGGGATACCCATTCAATTCCCGACGCACCGCCGTAACACTTACGTGTTGTTCGAACCTACTGGTAACAAATATAGCAGCCCGCCTCTGAATTGCTTCGATGTCTTCCTTCAGTCCGACCTGGTACGAATCCCAAACATTCGAACAGTACTCAAGAACAGGACGCATCAGCGTTCTGTATGCGGTCTCCTCTACACTCTTTCGCCGGCCGGTGTGGCCGTGCGGTTCTAGGCGCTTCAGTCTGGAACCGCGTGACCGCTACGGTCGCAGGTTCGAATCCTGCCTCGGGCATGGATGTCTGTGATATCATTAGGTTAGTTAGGTTTAAGTAGTTCTACGTTCTAGGGGACTGATGAACTCAGATGTTAAGTCCCATAGTGCTCAGAGCCATTTTTTTGAACCACTCTTTCCTAAAATTCTCCCAATAAACCGTAGTCGACCATTCGCCTTCCCTACGACAGTTCTCACATGCTCGTTCCATTTCATTCCGCTTTGCAATGTTACGCTTAGATATTTAAACGGCTTGAATGCGTCCAGGAGGACACTAGTAATAACGTATCTTATTCTTCCTACTCATCCACCTGTCATTCATCACACCAGCTAGAAATTTTGTTTAAGTCATCTTGTATCTTCCTACAGTCACTCTGCTTCGACACCTCATCGTACACCACAGCATCAGCAGCAAATAATCACGGATTGCTGTCTACCCTATCTGCCATATCATTTTTGTACATATGAGGGGCGTTTGAACAGTCCATGCAAAAATAAAAACTACTTACGTGTTTGGGGTAAACCTTTTTTATTTTTCGAGATAGTCTCCTTTTAGTCTTACACACTTCATCCAACGTTGTTCTAATTTGTTGATCCCTTCCGAATAACAGCAATTGTCCAAGTCTGCGAGATACTGGCAGAAGTAAAGCTGTGAGTACCGTGCCTGAGTCGTGCTTCGGTAGCTCAGATGGTTGAGCACTTGCCCGCGAAAGGCAAAGGTCCCGAGTTTGAGTCTCGGTCGGGCCCACAGTTTTAATCTGCCAGGAAGTTTCATATCAGCGCACACTCCGCTGCAGAGTGAAAATCTCATTCTGGAAAGTAAGTATGCTGTTTGCTATGTCGAAAGTAATCGCTATAGCTGTTAATAAATTTATTTCACTGAGCGACAAGATGATCAATGCCTTCATGGACAAGTGTTTGCGGTTGACTACGGAACCATGATCGAACACAGGCGTGCACCTCTTCGACCGAAGCAAATCGACGGTCACGAACGTCTTCCTTCAGAGCTCCTGATATACGGAAATCACAGGGGGAGAGATCGGGACTGCATGGATGATGTGTAAGGGCTTCTCAGCGAAACTTCTGCAACATTGTCCAAACGCCCAGGAATACTGACGGTTGCATAAATTTCTTCTCTTGTAACAATATGTTTTATTTCCTTTTTATAATTGATGTTATTGCTCGCTCGGGTCGCAGTTTTGTTTTACAAATCAGATGCTGAAAGTGGAGAACGGTCCACAAATAAAATTAGAATATCGTCACAGTTAATTTTTAGGTCTTTTTCTTTTGCACGATACATTAAATTAATATTTCTGTGTACAAGTGTGCTTCGTGTTTTGATGACACTAATTTTGGTCCTTCTTCCATTTCAGAGTCCCAGTAGTAGTCTGTTCTCCTGTCCAAACGGTAAGTACACAAACATCTAACGAGTTTTCATAGTTACAAACTGAGGAGAATGGGACGGGAATTGAGAACTTTTTAAGTTTATAAACCGTTTATAGCCATCGACAAGAATCTGTTCAAGTTCACTATGTGCTTATTTTCAAAATTTTGGTAGTTGCACTTTGCTGTTATGTTTTCCGTATCCATCTTAAATTTTCTGCTGAAACTCTCTTAGTGTCCTTCTTCAGAAGGTTATAATTATCTCATTATTTGCGAGTGTTATCATTAAGATGCAGCAAATTGTTTGACTGCAACAAGTTGTTTCGCTTCTTAATATCATTGTTGTACAGGCACTATGAACCACTTGACCACAACAATAAGCTGCAAGCACTTAATCGTTGGCACTAGTAAATAATGCGATTGCTTTGACCTTCTGAAGAAGGGCTCGAAGCGCCTGAAACCGGTTAAGAGATTAAATTATTTTTATGCAACTGGTTGCTGACTATTTCGGTATAAGAAGAGCAATGCTCAAGAACAGTGAATGAAAAATAGGTTATATGAGAAAGATGTAGCGTTGTTTGTCGATAAACTACTCTTTTTCAGAAATCACACGGTGCATCGTTTGCATTTCCTTTTTAATTTATCTATGAAGACGTTCGAAAATGACAAATTACCCTAATGTACTCTCTGCGAAACAATGTCAACATCGTTCGCCTTCTGGTGGTTACTCACAACTCAAATGGTACTTAGGTTAGCCTTTTCGACATACGTCATACACTTAAATGAAACTGGAGAAGGTCCAGTACCGTGTCGTCCGTTGTCACGTTCTTCAGCATGCTGATAGAACACGACTCAACCGGGTAAAAGAGGGCTACTGTCATCAGAAAAAATATTTGCACTAGTACAGTAAGTACAGAATAAAAAATAATCGAAGAGTGCAGTTTCCCGTAATAGAGCAATATCTTGCTGACAGCGCTGTTGATCTCTCACGCTATTACTGAATATGATATTCCAAAGAGCAGCCAGTAATGCCGTACAGATGACGCCTTGTAGCTCTTGTCATCCCCTGTCGCCGTACTTACTGACTGATTATCTTACGCTCACCCTCGCCGTCGAACGCGTGGTCGATGAAATAAAAACTTTGTTGCTGAAGCCGAATTACACCTTTTTCCCATTTTGATTGGCATTCGAGTTTTTCCCACAAGGTCATTATTCGATGGATACAGCAATAAGTGACGAACTGACGGTTAAACCGTCATCATTAAGTGGAAGGCGTCTCTTAAGTAACATTGTATAATTAGGTGCACAGTGAAAAGCATATACGACTTTTCGCGTCAAAACGTATTTCACTGTAATTATTATTATTTACTGTTTCCGGCACTATATGCTTACTGCAAACAGTTGTGCTTGGAGCAGACGCTCAAAGTCTGAGATTTAATTGAAATTTGAGACGGAAAGATAACCGAGAATGGCTAGTCATACGATGGTGCGGCGTAAAATACTTCGTCCATGTTGTTAGATGTAAACACGAAGGTTTAGAGACACTATGCAGCCATAAAACTTACAGAAGTTAAGCATCAGGCTGTTTCCTGACATGTTGAAGGGCTTTGCAGGTTGTCAGTTTTCCTACCTCTATTCTGCAGAACGTAACACTGTGCAATGTCTGCTAAATCATTCAGTGTCCCTCTGAGAATATCTGACAAGGAACATTCCTAGGGGGAAATAAACAATCTTGATGAAACTCTGCTGGTGTGTAGGGGGGCCAAAATAATCCAACGAAATATTTTGTTGCAACATAAATTAAAGAAGCTTTCACGCCACATCCATTCAAATGTCATAAAGTTGGTTTCTGAAATACTATTTCTGGAATATAGGTTGTATACAATGTGCTTTGGAAAATAAGTTGTACACAATGTGCTGTCAGAGTATTTTCAACATACCTGATTAAAATATCTAAACGTTCATTCTTATTCTAATTATTTGCTTTCCTTATTTTTGTTTATGTTTTAAACTGTTATTTTAAAAATTCATGATTTTTAACTTAACGTTTCACACTTGTATTTTGTTAATTTAAAATAAAAAAGCGCATTATTATAATACAAAATCATTACAGTAATGATTATCTGTGAAGAAATGGTTCAAACATTCCTACACTACGTAATTAAAAAGAACGACGTTTCTTCACATAATACATACGATGCACAACACAATAAAAACCAAATCCAGCAGGATGTCCAAATCGTGGCGGGCGATCCTCTGAATATCCTGATAAGTACCAAGCATATTCCAGTACTCAGGAAAACCTTGCCGAAGAGAACTGATTATGTATTAGCGACTGCAGATTGATTATATTGTTTCGCAAGCAGAGTTGACGTCATAATAATCCAGCATAAATAGATCTGAAAATTTTCGCACAAAATTCTTCAAACATCGAACGCTGTATACGTCCAAAGGCTGTACCCGTCCCGTCGAGTCTTTTGGGATCACCAGATTAACATTTTCCTTGTCCTCAGGTACGACAGAAGAAACGGATTTTCCTCACAGACCACACCCGCCTCTCTTTCATAGTTTTAAAAGAGACTAATAGGGAGTTTGGAACAATAACTCAAGACTCTCTTTATGAAGTTCCAAATGTTCTTGTGACGAATGAGAATCTGATAAACTAACGTCTGACCACGTCAGAAGACAGAAGTTTTCTTTCCCTATGCGGGAGAAAAAATGCATAATTGTCAGCGTTTTGGGGTGGTAAAACACCTTTTATAACCAATACCAAAGAAATACTGAAAAAACGGTTATTCAGAAGTAAAACACCGGTGTCGGTTTTAACCGGTCGATTTTTCCCTTCCATACTCTAAACCTAGTATGCCAAATGGTGTGTTCACCCCTTAAAAGCGAAATTGGGCAAAAACGAAAAAATACATATTGCATTGTTTTGACTCCTTCAACACTTAAAGGTTTCATCAAGATAGTTCATTTAACCTGGGGATGTACCTTTGTGTGTGAGATACAGGGTCTACGTACTGCGAACAAGGTCTCGAGACACACAAAGAGTTCACAAGTGTGATCGACCTGATCGACGACACGCTGCCTAGGGACGCCTCCCCATTGCCGACCTCACAGACACCCCACTCCATCATGCGTCGACTTTTGAAGAATGGACGCAGACGCAGGTGTGCTGGATGAGGCTACCCGGAGGCTGCGCCAGGTGTACTCGTCGGAGGGTCACTTTCTACTACGCCTGGCATACCTATGGCGCTCTTAGCCGACCTACTTGCAGAGATGCTGGAGAGAGCCGGGGCGGGGCGGAAGGTCCAGCCGCTCGGGATAAGGAGGCAGTGAGGCGTCCGGCGATTGCTCAAGCTACGGGGAGTCTTAGCTCTGTGCAGTCAGTACACACACGACAGGAAGGTCGCCAGAAAATTATATAAAAGACAACAGCTCTCCGCATACATGGCCACTGAGCAGCACTGCTTTGGTTGTGTTGAGTGCTGAATTGAATATTATGAACTTAAATGGAAATCAGAAAAGTGAAAGCCTAAATGTGGAAAGGAGTATAGAAGGGCTAAATAAATGAAACGAATTTTAAGATAATATTGTTAGGAGCAACGAGGAAGTAGGTGAAGATGAGATGGGAAAGGTAATAATGCGAGACGAATTTATGGAACACTGAGTCGAAACAAGGGGCCTGTAGTAGATGAGAGAATTACCTCAAATTGTTGAGATCCTTTGGAGAAGATCCTATAACAAAACTATCTCACCTGGTTTGCAAGATGTATGAGACAGGCGAAATATCCGCAGACTCCACGAAGGTCATAGTAATTCCAGTTCTAAAGAAGAAAAGTGCTGAGAGGTCTGCATACTACTAAACCATGAGTTTAACAACATATGGTTGCAAAATGCAGACGCCAATAATATATGGAAGAATTCAAAGCTGCTACCTTCGGGAAGATCAGTTTGGGTTCCGAAGAAATGTAGGAAGATGTGGGACAACATATTTCCTACGACGTATTTTAAAGATAGACTGAAAAAAGACAAACCTACGTTTATAAAACGTTTAGATTTAAAAAAAGATTTTGGCAACGTTGAATGTCTTTGAAATCTGTAGGTAGCAGGGATAAAATAAATGGAATGACTGGTTGTCTTCAATCTGTCCAGAATTCAGACTGCAGTTATAAGAAACGAACGACGTGAAAGATAAACAGTGGTTGAAAATGAAGTGAGACCCGGTCGCAGTATATCCTCTGTCCTATTCAATCTGTACATGAGCAAGTGGTAAACGCAACTAAGGAGAAATTTGGAAAGAGAATTAAAGATCAGGAAGAGAAATGTGAATGATAGACAGGTCAGACGAGAAGAGAGTAGAAGCTTTTGAAAAACTTTGCTAAAGAATACTGAAGATTAGATAGGTAGACTGAGTTAACTAACGGGGAGATACTGAATGGAATTGGGGAGAAAAGTCATAAATGGAATCGGTTGATCGGATACGTCCTTAGGAATCAAGGAGTCATCAATTTGATAACGATGAAAGGAACAGACTGTAAAAATTGCAGAGAGAGACTAAGGTTAGATTAAGGACAGTAAGGAAGTTCAAGTGTAGTCATGCAGAGTTCAAATGGCTCTGAGCACTATGGGACTTAACTTCTAAGGTCATCAGTCCCCTAGAACAACTACTTAAACCTAACTAACCTAAGAACATCATACACATCCATGCCCGAGGCAGGATTCGAACCTGCGACCGTAGCGGTCGCGCGGTTCCAGACTGTAGCACCTAGAACCGCTCGGCCACTACGGCCGGCAGTCATGCAGGGATGAAAGAGGCTTGCACAGTATAGATCAGCATAGAGAGCGAAAGAAAACCAGTCTTCACCAAGGAGATGATCACTTCGTAAAGGATGTGGTCAGTGCCATCAATGGAAAGTTAAAACCCTAACAATAAAAACCTAATCTTCATTACATATTTTTTCCATTAAGTCCGTATTACAGCACTCGAGCTCTCGAAGCTCGTCATCCCTTTTTAAAGACTATGGTCACAGTATTCGGGTACAGTCAACAACAACTTACGACCGCTACCAACAATCTCGTATTTTTTTACGGTGGGAATTATATACAGACCTAGAGTGTAAAGACCCCGTAAACTAACAAACTAATTTGTCAAATTCACTCTTTTCACGTTGGCTGCGGAGGACGAGTTTAATCTCCAGTGCCAGACACAAGAGTGGGACGACCAACTTGCGCGGTATGGGCTGCGCCTCAACAACAAGAAAACTGAGTACATGAGATCAGAGCCACGAGAAGTTGGGGATAACAACTTTAACGGGAAGATCTACCACGAGTAACAAATTTTAAGGATCTCTGCTCTTCAATCTCTAGCGATGGCCAACTTACAGACGAGATCAACCCAAGGACGCAGGCAGCCTGGAAGAAGAAGCGAATGACAACAGGATTCACCTAGGATCGTCGGATTAAGGATAATCTGAAGTTAAAAGACCTACCGGACTGTCATATGTTCTCTTGCTCTCCACAGCACCGAATGTTGGCCAGCTACAAAAGAGTTAGAACGACGACTAAGGGTTATGGAGACTAAGATGCTTGGACGGGCTTGTGGCATCACTCGTCTGGATCACGTTTCGAACGACAGTCAGGACACGTTTTGGGGTTTCAGAAGAAAATGCGACAAAGCCGCCTGTGATGGTTTGCACATGTGCTACGCGCAGAGGGCGATACTGCTGCAAAGACAGCCTACACAGTGGAAGACATGGGAAAGAGACCCAAGGGACGACAGACAGCGAGGAGCCGACACTGCAGAGCGACCCAGAGGCTGTAAATCTTCGTTCATACACGGCCCACGACCGACCGAAATGGAGATAGCGAGTCCACTCAGCGGACCCAGCCACCAGGCGGAACGAACGCTAAAGAAAAATAAGGAAGTCTTTTCTATCTACGGGTTTGTCAAACAAGCGTACAAATGTACAAACAAAGTCTGTCAAGCAGATATTGTTGGTGTCGCAAAGTATGTTGACACTAGAGGGAACGTCTATCAATGCATATGAAAATACGCGTAAAGAGAGCAATGAGAGATTTTGGAAATAAAATTTTGTCAACTGACAAAACGCTAGAGGTTTTGATATTATGTAAAACCAGTAAGCGGTTCGAAATCATCTGCTCATTCATTCAGAGACCATACTGGCACCGAAACGGAATATAACAGATAAAAGGCCGAAATACTGAATTGTTTCATCCCGGAAGATCATAACAAAGTCCCTCCTTTCAATCATCGTAAGAATGTTCTCTATGGCAGATATCGAGACAACCGATCGCGGAACAGAAACGCAATTTCAGTCGCTTAGTAGTGGAAAGCCATCAGTACCAGATGAGATACCTATCAGATTCTACAAAGATTACGCGAAAGAACTTGTTCCCTTTCTAGCAGCTTATCGTAGATCACTGGAGCAACGAATGGTACATAGCAACTGGAAAAGAGCGCAGGTCTTTACTGTTTTCAAGAAGAGACGCAGGACACACAATTACAGACATATACAGGGCTATTACAAATGATTGAAGCGATTTCATAAATTCACTGTAACTCCATTCATTGACATATGGTCACGACACACTACAGATACGTAGAAAAACTCATAAAGTTTTGTTCGGCTGAAGCCGCACTTCAGGTTTCTGCCGTCAGAGCGCTCGAGAGCGCAGTGAGACAAAATGGCGACAGGAGCCGAGAAAGCGTATGTCGATCTTGAAATGCACTAACATCAGTCAGTCATAACAGTGCAATGACACTTCAGGACGAAGTTCAACAAAGATCCACCAACTGCTAACTCCATTCGGCGATGGTATGCGCAGTTTAAAGCTTCTGGATGCCTCTGTAAGGGGAAATCAACGGGTAGGCCTGCAGTGAGCGAAGAAACGGTTGAACGCGTGCGGGCAAGTTTCACTCGTAGCCCGCGGAAAATTGGCTCATGCCAGAACTGGAGACCGACAGCGCCGACTTCATCTTTCAACAGGATGGTGCTCCACCGTACTTCCATCATGATGTTCGGCATTTCTTAAACAGGAGATTGGAAAACCGATGGATCGGTCGTGGTGGAGATCATGATCAGCAATTCATGTCATGGCCTCCACGCTCTCCCGACTTAACCCCATGCGATTTCTTTCTGAAGGGTTACGTGAAAGATTCAGTATTTAAACCTCCTCTACCAAGAAACGTGCCAGAACTGCGAGCTCGCATCAACGATGCTTTCGAACTCATTGATGGGGACATGCTGCGCCGAGTGTGGGAGGAACTTGATTATCGGCTTCATGTCTGCCGAATCACTGAAGGGGCACATATCGAACATTTGTGGGTGCCTAAAAAAACTTTTTGAGTTTTTGTATGTGTGTGCAAAGCATTGTGAAAATATCTCAAATAATAAAGTTATTGTAGAGCTGTGAAATCGCTTCAATCATTTGTAATAACCCTGTATCATTCACGTCAATCTCTTGTAGAATTATGGAACATGTTTTATGCTCAAGCATTATGACGTTTTTGGCGAAGGAAAATATATAAAAAATCAACACTGATTCGGCAAACAGAGATACTGCGAACTCAACTCGCTGCGTTCCTTCGTGAGATCCATAGCGCTGTAGACAACTGCATTTAGGTTGATGGCAAGCTCATTGACTTCAGAAGCCATTTGACACCGTTTAGTAGAAAAAAAAACGAACTCACGGAGTAACAGACCAGATTTGCTACTGGATTGCAGGTACGGACCAGATTTGCTACTGGATTGCAGGTAGAGCTCAGAACGTCGCTCCTTATGGAATAAAATCGACAGATGTAAATGTAGTTTCCGTTGTATCCCAGGGAGTGTGACAGGACCTTCATTGTTTGCAATGTACATAAATGATCTAGTAGAATGCGTCGGATGCTCAAGACTGTTCACAGATGATGCGGCTGTCTGTAACGAAGTAGCAACGCCAGAAGACGGAATCGATTTGCAGAATGATCTGCCGAGGACTGATGAATGGTGTAAGCTCTAGCAGTCGACCCTGGTACAACTACACTATTGATGAGAAACTGTTGGAAGACCTTCAGTGGAATGACCACTTGCAACAAATAGTAGGAAAAGCCAGACTGAGATTCATAGGGAGAATCTGAAGGAAGCGTAACTCATCCACGAAGGAAGTGGCTTATAAGGCGCTTTTTCCACCTATTCTTGAGTGTTGTTCATCATCCTTACCAGGCAGGACTGATAGAAGAGATAGAAAAGATCAAACGAAGGGCGACGCGTTTCGACACGGGATCGTATAGTAGGCACGAGAGCGTTACTGAGGCGCTCAACGATCTCCGTTGTCGGACGTTACAAGAGAGGCGTTGAGCATCACGGGAGAGGTGCACTACTGAAATTAGTTGATACTATTTTTACATTGTATCGTTTACTGCCACGTAAGCTATATTCGAGCAGTCGGACACGTTTCGTATGCCTGTGAATCACTCGCTGTTTGGATCTACGGAACACGAAATAAATAGAATTAATATATGCTTATGCACATTATAACGATATGTTTACGTAATGTGTATACATAAACATACAGTTATAAATGTCCCCGTTCGTAGTCTCTAATTATAACAATATGTTACTTTTGTGCTGTAACATATAGCTATAATCAGCGGTGGAAACATATTTGCGAACGCCGACCGTGTGCGGCTGTTTCTTGTTGGATCGTCTGATCAGTCGGAAGTTGCATTGCATAGGAGAGTAAATGCCTATTCAAAATATAATTATTTTGGATAGCTCAACATGAATTTCCTAAGGGACCGTAGTTTATCATGCATTTACCAGTAGCATATGGCGCGGAGAAAATATTTCGCCGCATGCAACTTCCGTCCGAACTCGACGAAAGAATTCGTGACTGTGAACTCTATTTGGCAGAAACATATAGAAAATTAAATAATTTCATGAAGAAGTGCGACATAGATTCTATAGCAAATGAATAGTCCATACACCAGTTCCATTTAACTCTGAATTTATGGCAAGTAATAGACAAACTTACACTGCAATGACGGATTTAACATGGATGCCGTTTTGACTGGCACTTCTCTTAATGAAAACAATTCCTTTGACGTTTTCACATACACGTCGCACAATAAATCTACTGCTAGGCACTTTTAGTATTACACATTTACTTTACACTAGAACAATATTAATTTTGACAATAATAATACGGCGGCAAGACATGCGCGTCCGACACAAGTTACAGGAGACAAGAGAAGAATGAGTAACTGTTCATCGAGAATATCTCGTACCTCAAAAAAAAAAAAAAAAAAAAAAAAAATGTGTAAAAGTGTTCTTCTTCTGTCCGTTTTTCGCGCCGCGGTTTTCAAAGTCAATAACTCACTGCATCTCTGACGGCGCTTCGACAATAAACAAGTTACGTCACAGGTCGTTCACCTTTTACATTCTCGCAACATTATTTGCTAACTGTAGCTGTTGCCGAGTGACTGCTCGATTAGTGAATGATTTAAAATGATAAGACAATCACATAATGTTACAACATACCGTAAAAACAATGTTCACAATCATTTTATTTGGTGTAGAACTACTTATTAACACCTTTAATGTTGACGTACTGTGTAGGAGGTAATCTTTCGAAACCGAGCATCTGGATAAAAATAAGTTCTTCTATAGTTCATTTCGTCATATATTACACTTCTAGAATTTGCGCCTGGGTCTCCCTCAAGACAATACTCACCATCATTGATGAAGAGCATACGCCTGCCCTGCATCTGAGCATCGAGAGGTGAGGGAGAGGAGCGGCGGAGAAATGGCGGGCGGGAGGCGTCTCGTATTAGTTTCAGGATGAACGGTGGAAAACTTTTAAAATTTCACGGCTAATGGTTTTGGTTCCACTCTAAACTAGACTGTATCCGCTACATGTGCGTCCTTTCTTCAAACTGATGCTGAACTGATTCCCTTTTCTGTGTGGCGGGGCAGGATCAGAATTCTGATTTTGTAGACTTTTTTTTGTGTAATGGGAGAAGGTTAGGGGTTGATGAAGTTCTGCACTCGATGGGTATGCGAATGCAAGTGATCTGTTCGTTTGGTCCATTACATTGACTCGCGCGGGGCATGTTCTCAGGTGATTAAATTAGATGTACTTTTCGTTCCAATAGATCCATAGTGAGATCATCCATGAAATAGAACATTTCGGGAAACAAGACTATACAGTACGTTTTTACAAAGAAAAACTGATATGCTAATGTACCTCCCACAGGCCTCAAGTGAAATGGTATTCATGATTGTGGAATAACTCAAACAATCGTATTTTCATTTTAAAAGGTAATAGCGGACTTGTCGCAAAACATGTAAACATTCAATGCACTGAGTCTTTACTGATCATCGGGGCTCAGCTCGAATCAGCACTGCTCACTCGAGACAATTCTACTCCAGTGAATGACATTCCAGGCCGAAGACGTATCTGGAGACGCCAGGGACAATGGTGAGATATCAACCCGACTGTCGTCCACCATACAGCCCGACAACCAGAAAAATTTAAGTGCTCGTTTCTCCCGCATGCCGTTAGAGAGTGGAACGGTAGAGAGACAGCTTGAAGGTGGTTCACTGAACCCTCTGCCAGGCACTTTATTGTTAATAGCAGAGTAATCACGTAGATGTAGATGTAGTCATGGTCTGGGGTGACATTTCTTTTCATAGCAGTTCATCTTTGGTCGTCATCCGCAGCATATTTACAGCACAGCGGTATGTCGATATTCTACGCGCCGTTTTGTTGCCCTTCAAGGCAAGCCAGCCTGAACTTAAATTTCAACAGGATAATGCACGCCTGCGCACGGCGAGAGCTTCTACTGCTTGCCTTCGTGCTTGCCGGGTTCGATTTCCGGCGGAGTCAGGGATTTTCGCCTGCCTCGAGATGACTGGGTGTTGTTGTGTCGTCTTCTTCATCATCATCATTCATCGCCATTACGGTCGGAGGAAGGCAATGGCAAACCACCTCCGCTAGAACCTTGTCTAGTACAGCGGTGCGGGTCTCCCGCATTGTCCCCTAGGCTCTGTCAAGGAGTATGGGACTTCATCGTCGTCATCAAACCCTACCTTGGCCAGCAGGGTCGCCGGATATCCCCCCAACTGGAACGTTTGGAGCATTATGGGCAGGGCTCTCCAATCATCTAGGGATTTTGACGCGCCAATTGGACGGAATTTGGTGTGATATCCCTCTGGAGGACAACCAGCAGCCCAGTCAGTGCCAAGCCGAATAACTGCTTGCACATGCTGCAGAGGTGGACCAACGCGTTATTGACTTGCTTAATTTGTGAAGCTCTTTCTCATGTTCTCATGAATAAATCATCTAATTTTTCTGAAATTATAATCATTTATTTGTCTCTACATCTACAATACATCTACCGATTTCTGCCCGATGTGGATAATTCCTACGGGATGGATCTTATTGTTTCGGGGATTTTTCCTCTTTGCATTGGCTCCTTTAGGAAACGTCCCTAAGCGTTAAAAACTTGTAACATTTTTGCACTCGAAGGATGCATTAATGACTGCTATACGTAGAAGAATTGCAGCATAATGTAAACCATGAATTTCCAAAGTATTAACTTTTGAAGTAAATTAAACGAAATGAGTGAATACACGTCTGATTTTGAATTTGCTGAAAAATCTGTTACCTACTGGCTAAAAAAGCTCGTTTTGGCCGTGATTTATTTACTGGAGTGTTCAGGAGGCGAAAATAGCCTCCCTTTAACGCAAGTTAAGAGAAGCACGACAATGAGCTATCCATTATGCAACTGCTGAACGGTGTTTATGGAGGAGAGGCAATATGTGAAGAATGAATATCTAACACTGTGTTTGTGGGACAGTCTTAATTATTGGAACCGGCACTCGACAGGTTGTGATCAAAAGAAGCAATGTCGACTGGACTGTTGTTGTTACTTTGCTCGAACTGGAGCGAACAGATTATCAGTGGCAATGAAAACTAGAGAAGGTTTTCTTTTCTTTGTTACACTCATACCGACAATTATATTATGCACAAGTACTCCATTTAACCAAAAACATCTGCAACAAAAGATCAGTATCGTTCAAGGCAAAGTTAAGGCATTACTGCAGTGTTATCCGTCCGGAGGTCTTGTACACTTCTGAATGCCTAGTAATGAAAAAAAAAGGCCTAATCGAAAAAGGAAAGTTTTGAGAAAGATCATGGGTCCCGTCAAAGAGAATGGGAAATGCAGAAGACGTCACTATCATGAACTGTATTCCCACATAGAGAAGATAACCTATACCATCCGGAAAAGAAGGATTATGTTTTATGAACATATGACCCGAATGAGCCCTGGAAGACTCAGCAATCGTATGATCACCTACTTTCAGGAGAAGAAAACAAAATGGGCATGGATCACACAGGTGGACAAAGATCTAAAAGAAATGGGGGTCACCCTTGATAACCAAAACTAAAAACAGGAAAGCCTTGGACCCAGGATAGGAAGGAGCAACAGCAAGAACGAATGCCGGAGCACTGGGCAAACAACAGAACGCGTAAAGCAAGACAGTTGAAATAACGTGGCCCAAAGATGGCCTATACAAAATGAATTAATGCACAAGTACTGTAGCGTATTGCAGTTGTTCTATAGGACTGTTGCCGTATCGGCGTTCATGCTGCCTTTCATTTTATCATGAAAATGTTATGTTTCATCCTCACTGGTTGCAAACTTTCACATCTGTGTGAAACTTTGCTATTCAAATCTCTAATTACTTTTTCAGAGTTAGGGCGCGGTAGCTGACGGAAGTAACTCCTTCGAATGTATAGGCCGGTGCTGACAGCTTTTTCGGCGCAGCCAGCCATATTATAGCCAACCATAATTAGCAGACAACAATGTGTTCAGCGCCTCCACATACTCGTAAGCAAAAGCTGTCACAACGCACGAAGTTCGACATGTCAGAAAATGTTACGTGCGTAATTTAACACTTCATCTAACATATTATCTGACAATTATTTTAAAAAAAAGCATGAGTTCATCCATGGCACTTAATAATCAGAGTGACGGTGAGGGGAAAAAGTGTTAAGCAGTTTGTTGGAAAAGTTGTTAATATAGGCAAGAAAAGACGAAAAAGAACTGCAAACTAAATAAATAGCGTCCAATTGAAGAACCCACTGTTGTTGATGAAGATCAAATAGAGATGATTCTTCAACTTCCTATCATCAGTACCTTAAATGATTGTGTGATTAGTTTCACTTTCGTAACTGGTTATGAAAGACTTCCTTTTTTCTTGAGCTTAAGTTTTAGCATTATAAGATTATAAAGTTATATGAGATTTTAAGCCATAAACAAAAATTTTGAGAACCGAATGGTGGTTTAAATGTCTTTCTTTCCAGCTCAAGTATTTTTACTACCGTACCTGGATTGAGTATCACCATTCTTACAAAGTAAGAATTAACCTACATTAAGGCTTTACATCATGCATATTCTTACAAAGTAAGAATTAACCTACATTAATTGTACACAGCCAAGGTCTCACCATGTCAGTTTTAGACAAAATAGCATGTAAAGCCTTTCTGTAAGCAATTTCTTTGCAACTACGTATTTCCGAATTCATGTTTTGAAATATATAATTTAATGGGAAAATGCAAGATTTATCATCACAGTTTTAGTTTTGTTTTAGCATGTAGCAGAAAGGTGTCTGAATGAAAATGTGGCTCAACTATCCCTGTTCTCCCCGAAACTTATAACTTCAATGCTTAGTGCAGCTTGTCAGCTAAATTTAAATTAAGAAATTAGAAAGAAAGCAGCTACTTTTTTTAAAAAAAGCTAATGTTTCGTGAGTTCTATTAAATAGCTGTTGTTTCTCTGCTGTTGGTTACTCTGTATTTGATTACGTTGGTATTTTTCAAAGAAAATAGTTGTTCATACATTTAATAATGAAGAATGCTTTTAATTTGCTTGTGATATGGTTGGGCTTTCAAATTTCTGTTCTATGTTATATGGAATTTTGTTGAATATCTTGGGAGATGTGCGCCAGCGTACTGACACCACTCAGAACCCTAGACATGTAGGCAATGTCTACTTAAGACTAGATTAGATTAAATTAGGTGTTCTTCTCATTCCAATTGTCCCATAGTGAGGCGATCCTCTGAGATGCGGAATATGTCAGAAAAAAAGAATACACAACAAATATGTACAAAATATCAACAGTTATCATAATGTACCTTTCACAGATCGCAAATGAAATTGCCCTTGTGGATGTGAAATTGAATTGCGGGTGTGTGTGTGTGGGGGGGGGGGGGGGGGGGGACGAAAAGAAAAGAAAGCGACAACAACAACTTGAGCATATTTACATTTAAAAGGGCATAGAACTTGTCACCAAATATTAAATTGTCAATACACTTAGGTGTATATATAGTGCTTATTTACAATGATAGCATTACTCCAAAAACTTCATACAGAAGTCAAATTGTATGCAATATTCAGATTATAATGATATTATTAATAAAATACATCAGTCAGATCTGCTAAGAAATTCATCAGTGGAGTAGGAGGAGTTGGCCACCAATAAGTTCTTTAGACTCTTCTCAAGCTGGCATGGTATTGAAAATTGTATTTCTGAAACAGAGTAAGTGGCTTTAGATCTTTATGGATTTTATTCTTATTGCTAGTATTAATTCCACTAACTGAGCTGTTGGTTTGAAAAAAGAAGATAAATATTTTTGATGATAATTTTCATTAATGAAAAAATGTATTGGAAAGCAGTAGTTAATATCCCAAGTCCCTTAAACAGCCTTCAGCAGCTCGTTCTTGAGTTCACAACACAAATAATTCATATTGCACATTTTTGAGCTCGGGAAACTTTAATTTGGCTCAATGAGTTACCCCAGAAAATAATCGGACATGATATTGTGGAATGAAAGTAAGCATAGTACACTAGCTCTTTCATTTTTATGTCATCTATGTCTGACAACATTTGCATAGCAGACAGAGATTTATGTATGAGTTTCAATAGTTCTGTGGTATTCTCCTGCCAGTTAAATATACTATCAAGCTGCAATCCCAAGAATTTAAAACTGTCAACATCTTCTTTCAGCTCGTCATCGTGTTTTAGGCATCTACTAGCAAGAAACCTTTTACAAGTTCTGAACAGCATATATTATATTTTTTCAAGGTTTACTGACAGAAATTGAAAATTATTTTTGTGTCTTTCATTGTGATTGTGTAGATAACATTTTAGCAAAAACCATTAAGGAGTAAATGTAAGGGGAAGTGATTGAAAGAATGCCAAGATCCTGAAGGGTTTATGCTTAACTACTTTGGACAATATTCTTAACTGTTCATTACTGCTGCATAAACACTCCGTTTACTTTAGGTACACTTCCCTATCACATAATTCTGTAAGAAAACAGATAGTGAAAATAGTCAATATTCTTATCTTTAGGTCAATATTGTGAAATATACATCTGAGGGCAAAATACACTGAAATTATTCTGACCTTCTTGACTGATTTATCTGTTTGTTGATTCCCCAGAAATTTTATACACAGTGTTTCATTTAGGGACCGATTACTTATATCTAATTCTGATCCTAACAGACTGGCTTGTTTGAAGTTGTATAATAAAAATCGTAGTGATACTGAGACTTAGACACTTGCTGTGAACTATCTGTAGGACTACTCATCTATCATCTGAGCTTTGTCATGTAAGGCTGATTTGTACCCTTGATTAATATGCTTGTGTCTTCAGCAAAAATTTCTTTATTTGAACCATTCGTTAAGTATTGTGAGGATTAAGGTTTATTGTACCATACTCTGAAGGTAATCCTCCACTTTTAAGATAGAATTAACAACACGTGCACCTGCAGTTTTTTTAATGAATCTGATTCCTTATTCTGATTCAAATGTGAAACTTTAGTCGTCTTCTTCCCAGCTTCTGCAAATTTTTAATATTCCACTGGATTATTAATTTACCAAGAACTCCCACCAGTGTTAACATGAAAGCCACATTTTCATTTTTCCTGTAAGTCCACTAAACTATTTATGTTGTAATGTCATTATGCTGAAGTGTATATAGCATGGCTTCTACCAGCTTGGCTCGTAGTGGCTAGGACCAAGTTTTGGCATTTGTTGTCCTGTCTTGCTAGGTGGACAACACTGGAGGCACATCACCACACCATACTTTGCACAAGTTATAAACTCATACAAATACCCACATCACCAATAATAAACAGATGCCCTGGACTGTAAACTGAATGTATGTGTACTCATTTGTTTAGAAAATTGACTATGAGGCTTTGTACTCATACAAGTCACTGGAGAATGATTTATGGTATGTAGATTAAGAGTAAGAGTGGGCCAGTATCCCTCATGTAATGCCTTCCTATTCTGAGGGTAGTTTCATGAGGCTGACACCCTCTGTCAGTGAGACTGCGTGCTTTCTTTTACGAAGGTAAGACTCATTCATGCAACAGGAGTGCCATCAATACCATAACAAGTAAGTCTGCCAGGTAGAATTTTGAGAGCTACCCGGTCAAAAGACATGACTAACTGAAGCAAAAAGGGTGTCATTAATGCAATTACACTTACATTTGCAAAGTTTATGTTGTGTACACATTCAAAGGCTACATCTGTGGCATATACCAACACAATAAGTTTTCTTGTCTATCTCTGCCAGGTCTTCATTTGAAAGGTTTTGTATTCCTTTCTATGTGGAGATTCCTGTATGAAGTCCAAACTAAAAGGCAGTTAGTAAGTTATGTCCAGAAAAATGAGTAGGTATTGTATCATAGATAACTTTCTCAAAAAAATAAATGGAGTGAAATGTGTCTAGAAAGCAGTTTTTTGTCACCAGTTTTATATGTAGATGTTGCTACAGTATAATTAAGTCTTCAGGGTTTTTTTATAATTAAAAAGATAGATTAAGGGTAGTTTCTTTAAACTTGACATAAAATTTTATTATTCAGCTCAAAACGCTATCACAGCTGACAGAATTACTAGTTTTCAATGAGCTGATGCATGTTATGATGTTCTGAGGGGTTGCATATTTTTTAAACTAATGTCTGTCAGTGTCTGCAGTGTCTACACAACTAAATCTAGTGTGTTTTTATTTTGTTGTTTATTATTGTGTGCAGTGTTGCTGTTAATAAAAGGAAGTGATATTGAAGTTGGTGGTGAATAGTTTGAATGTGTCACAATTTCTGCAAGGGCTGCTTTCTGGGGGCTAAATTTCATTTGGATTCTTATTTTTATTTTTTCCTGTTTAACGATATTCCACATTGTTGTTGCTTTACTCTTAGTGTGTTTTATTCTGGAACATAGTGTATGTGTTTCACTTTTCTAACAACCTGCTGAGGTATTTTACAGTACTGGTGGTAATGGACTTTCAACTCATTGACTACATTTTGTCCTGTATTAGGAGCTCTCTTCTTTGCACAATATACTTTAATCCCAAGTGTTATCCATCCATCCATAGTCAGCAGGTCACATTACAAGTCAGTAGTGGTTTGTTGATAAGCTTAGCCATAAAGTCAGAAGATTTATACCCTGTTTCTTGTTGACAGTGGAAGTTATGAGAAAATATTTTATTTCACAGAAGGATTTACTTTTATATATATGTATATATATTATGCAATAATGTTTTTGTGACCTTCCCGTAGTCCCAGTTTTCACAAGATGTAATGTGTGATTTTTAAAAAATTGTGTTTTGACCTATCAGTATGTAATTGATGGGAATTTTCCATGTTCAGTCAGCATTATAGTCATTTGCATGAAGTTTTTGGCTGTATATCACAAATCTAAAACTGTTTTTTTTTTTTTTTCAAAAAAATTGTATCCACATTTAATTAACCCAGAATATTATATCACTTTCCAGTTTACCTAAATATGAATCATTGTTATCATTATCAGGAAGAGCTATTCAGAGAGCAAGCATTATTTCATTGTTTCTTTTATGGTAATTTACATCTCTACAAATGTTTCTTGATTTTATATTTCAGGATGGGAACTGCGAGGTCTGCACTGTTACAAATTCTTTAGTATTCCACATTCTTGGGAGAAAGCTGTTGAGCTCTGCAGGAGGTAAATACGATTATTATCATGTTTTGATTTGCCTAATGTGTAAATTTCAGGACTAGCAAAACTGTAAATGCAAAATGTCTTGTGAAAGATGTTTTTCTAATTATCAAATACCATTGCTACACCCACGGAAAGGACTATTGATATGATCTTTCAATTTATACATATGGCACAATACATTCCAATGTAATTTTCAACTATATCATTAGGACTTTATCTATATTATGCACACACTGATGGAATGAAATGTAATTATGCTGAATGAATTTTTGGGATGCACATGTTTATCAGAATAGTTAAATGATGTTATGAATAAACTAACTGTTAGATGCTTTGATCAGCTTTGGGTTATAAACACCAAATGCTAAAGTTGCCCATTATTACCTGAGTTGCTTTGCTATGAACACATCCAAATAAGAATTTGTTTAATGATAATAGTGAGAAGAATATTAAATATAACAACCAAAATTATAATAATATCAACATATCTATTAAAAGTAGATTCTCATTTATTGATAATAGAGGAAGTTTGTAATTACAAATGCACTTATCACAGATAGTTTTTTCATGCGATTTTTGTACATCGGCACACCAGTTATCATACATATTATCTTTATTTATCGTTTACACTACCTTTATTGAAATATGCATTTCTGTATGTGATATCGACAATTGGTATCTGTTGTTGCAACAACCTGTCTGCTTTGAAAAAGCACTGGTTTAACTCTTGGTCGCACAACTCACAAATTTTCATATCAACAGGAGGTCATATTAAAAGTATTTGCAACATTATGTTATTTATAACAATTTTGAAAGGAGAAAATATAAAAATGCAGTAAATGAAGCAGGCAAAAAGGAATACAAACGTCTCAAAAATGACATCGACGGGAAGTGCAAAATGGCTAAGCAGGGATGGCTAGAGGACAAATGTAAGGATGTAGAGGCTTGTCTCACTAGGGGTAAGATAGATACTGCCTACAGGAAAATTAAAGAGACCTTTGGAGAGAAGAGAACCACTTGTATGAATATCAAGAGCTCAGATGGCAACCCAGTTCTAAGCAAAGAAGGGAAAGCAGAAAGGTGGAAGGAGTATATAGAGGGTTTATACAAGGGCGATGTACTTGAGGACAATATTATGGAAATGGAAGAGGATGTAGATGAAGATGAAATGGGAGATAAGATACTGCGTGAAGAGTTTGACAGAGCACTGAAAGACCTGAGTCAAAACAAAGCCCCGGGAGTAGACAACATTCCATTAGAACTACTGATGGCCTCAGGAGAGCCAGTCATGACAAAACTCTACCATCTGGTGAGCACGATGTATGAGACAGGCGAAATACCCTCAGACTTTAAGAAGAATATAATAATTCCAATCCCAAAGAAAGCAGGTGTTGACAAATGTGAAAGTTACCGAACTATCAGTTTAATAAGTCACAGCTGCAAAATACTAACGCGAATTCTTTACAGACGAATGGAAAAACTGGTAGAAGCCGACCTCGGGGAAGATCAGTTTGGATTCCGTAGAAATGTTGGAACACGTGAGGCAATACTGACCTTACGACTTATCTTGGAAGAAATATTAAGAAAAGGCAAACCTACGTTTCTAGCATTTGTAGACATAGAGAAAGCTTTTGACAATGTTGACTAGAATACTCTCTTTCAAATTCTGAAGGTGGCAGGGGTAAAATACAGGGAGCGAAAGACTATTTACAATTTGTACAGAAACCAGATGGCAGTTATAAGAGTTGAGGGGCATGAAAGGGAAGCAGTGGTTGGGAAGGGAGTGAGACAGGGTTGTAGCCTCTCCCCGATGTTATTCAATCTGTATATTGAGCAAGCAGTAAAGGAAACAAAAGAAAAATTCGGAGTAGGTATTAAAATTCATGGAGAAGAAGTAAAAACTTTGAGGTTCGCCGATGACATCGTAATTCTGTCAGAGACAGCAAAGGACTTGGAAGAGCAGTTGAACGGAATGGACAGTGTCTTGAAAAGAGGATATAAGATGAACATCAACAAAAGCAAAACGAGGATAATGGAATGTAGTCAAATTAAGTTGGGTGATGCTGAGGGAATTAGATTAGGAAATGAGACACTTAAAGTAGTAAAGGAGTTTTGCTATTTAGGGAGTAAAATAACCGATGATGGTCGAAGTAGAGAGGATATAAAATGTAGACTGGCAATGGCAAGGAAAGCGTTTCTGAAGAAGAGAAATTTGTTAACATCGAATATAGATTTAGGTGTCAGGAAGTCGTTTCTGAAAGTATTTGTATGGAGTGTAGCCATGTATAGAAGTGAGACATGGACGATAACTAGTTTGGACAAGAAGAGAATAGAAGCTTTCGAAATGTGGTGCTACAGAAGAATGCTGAAGATAAGGTGGGTAGATCACGTAACTAATGAGGAGGTATTGAATAGGATTGGGGAGAAGAGAAGTTTGTGGCACAACTTGATCAGAAGAAGGGATCGGTTGGTAGGACATGTTCTGAGGCATCGAGGGATCACAAATTTAGCATTGGAGGGCAGCGTGGAGGGTAAAAATCGTAGAGGGAGACCAAGAGATCAATACACTAAGCAGATTCAGAAGGATGTAGGTTGCAGTAGGTACTGGGAGATGAAGAAGCTTGCACAGGATAGAGTAGCATGGAGAGCTGCATCAGACCAGTCTCAGGACTGAAGACCACAACAACAACAACAACAATTTTTAAGACATATTAAATTATTGTTAGAAGTGGTTCAATGAAGATTAATTTTCATTGGAGAATTACAATGTGAAGCAATACACAACTGAGTCATTCTGATCCATTTTAAATATATCGGTTAAAGTTTTCATACCACTTGTACTTTTATTTTGCGGCTATGATACAGGGGACAGAACAAAAATATGGAAACATTGCAACCCATACATGCTTGAACATGATGCTAGCCAAGTTTGATGAACCCTCTGCCAGGCACTTAAATGTGATTTGCAGAGTATCCATGTAGATGTAGGTGAAGTCTGCAGGATGGGCTGCCGTATTTCACCAGGAACGAATGCCGCTTGTGTAGTGTATTCAATACGTTGCAAGTGTCAGTCATGGTCAGAACAGTGTCTGTGTAGCTATGGGTGAGCACCTTATGTCGGAGCTAAGTGAATCTGAACATGGGCAAATTGCTGGTGCTCATATGGCAGGTGGTTCCATAACCAAGGTTACCAAAGTGTTTGGTGTTTCATGAGGCACAGTATTAAAGATTGATACCACATACAGGGAAAGAGGAAAAACATCAGCTGCTCTAAGTCAAACTGTGAATGAAAGTATTTGTTTAGTGGTCATGACAGATGGTCATTGAAGAGGATTGTGATGAAAAATAAGAGAACAAAAGCTGCAAAAGTCACTACAGAACTGAGTGTTTCACTCACAAACCTAGTCAGCACCAGGACAACATGAAGGGAGCTCAATGAGCAGTGCACATTCCAAGGCAAGCTGGAATTCCAAAACCACTCATTAGTAATGCAGATGCCTGTGAAATGTGGTGCCAAAGCAATTAAACCTGGACTTAGAGCAATGGAAGAAAGTCATTTGGTCGGACGAGTTTTGTTGCACACTGTTTCCAACTTCTGACAGAGTTTATGTTCAAAGAGTGGGTTCAGTGATGATTTGGGCAGCCATATCATGGTTTCCATGGGCCCCATGGTTACTCTGCAAGGTCACATTACTGCCAAGAATTAGGATTATGTGACCATTTTGGCTGATCAGGTCTGTCCTACAAGATAGTGTTTGTTCCCCAGTAGTGATGCTCTACTTCAAGATGGCAGGGCCACTTTATGCAAAGCTTGTATCATGCAGGACTGGTTTTGTGAGCACGAGGTTGAATTGTCAAATATCCCCTGGCCACGAGAATCACCAGATCTCAATATTATTTAATGTTTGTCTTCTACCTTTGAGAAAAGTGTGTGTGATTGCTATTCACCTACATTATTGTTACCTGAGTATGCCACTGATTTGCAGGAAGGATGGTATAAAAGTGCTATACCATACAGGATCTGCATTTAAATGTTCCAAGGTGACTGGAAGCTGTTTTGAATGCCAACAGGTTTCCTACACTTTATTAGACATGGTAATGAAGTGTTTTTTCAGTGTGTCCATATTTTTTCCACTCACTGTATATCACAGTAGTCACGGTAATAATTATTATGTACCACATATCTTGTGCGACATCTATTTGGTTCTAGTGTTTTTATGTAATAATTAAATAATTTAAGATCAACAGACAAAGAAGCTACATGGTTCTAATTCTGCATTTCCTTGTTTCATGTAAGTCTACATATTTTTACTTACAAGTGTTCAAGACATTAAATTTTCCTTTTTCTTGTGGAACAGGTACGGCAGTGACCTCGTGCTGGTGGAATCTTATGCTGAAAATAACTATACAGCAAGTGTAGCATTGCGTAGCCTTCAGCCAGGAGATCACAGTAGTCATCAATACTGGCTGGGACTTGCTGCCCTTGATGATCTCCGTACAAATACACTTGAGTCTGCTGCAGGGTTGCTGGTCTCACAATATGCAGGTCAGTTTTTCATAAGTGCAGTTGATTTGTTGTTCAGATAATTCTGCTTTATCAGAGTCATATGACAGTTTCTGTGGTTAGGAAGGTGATGCACTGCAAGTAGATTAGTGGTGTTGTTTGGCAACAGACACTATCAATCACAGTATCAAATATGTGGAATTATGTGTGGATAACATTAAAAGTGAATTTATATCTTTCAGTATAATTTCTGGTTTGTTTTGCACTGTTGAGCTATTACAACTAAATGGCCATTATTAATTGTAGGATTTTGGGCATTAAATCAACCATCTCCTGAGGATGGTGAATGTGTAGCTGTGAAGATAAATGATGAATATCAGTCATGGGAATTGACAACATGTGGATCACTCCTCCCTTTCCTGTGCAGAGCAACAGCTTGCCCTGCAGGTATGAGATTTTCAGTTTAAGAGTTCAGTTGATGGTCATAATAATCTAACTATAATGTACAGTAAGATACCACTTTCAACTGTATATTATTTTTTCTTTGTAAGTAATTTATTTGGATGTTTGTTTTATGAGGTAAACTGATGATGCTATTAGTGCACTTCCTTCTGAAAGCATTGGTCAAAAACTGAAATAGTTATCACTGTTTGCAATACTTCAAACACAAGTACCTCAATTTATTAGCCATTATAATATAAGAAATGTATTTGTAGAGATGGTGTATTGTAACCCATTAAAAACATTATATTAACAGTAATATGAAGACTTAATCTTGTAGTGCCTAATAGATTATGCCGAAATGCGTAATGAGCTAAGCACAAATTTCTGATCACAGGTTCATATCATTGCTCAAATGGACGATGCATTAATTCTGCTTTCCGTTGTGACAAGCAAAATGACTGTGGGGACTGGTCAGATGAGCTTGATTGCCCATCAAACTGTCATTTCTACATGGCAAGCAGTGGGGATGTTGTTGAGAGTCCCAATTACCCACAGAAATATGAGCCCCTTTCTGACTGCAAGTGGACTCTGGAAGGTCCACAAGGACACAATATCCTACTGCAGGTGATTTGTTTGACAATCAATAAATATTCTACTGTGGACAAGTACATGGATTTGTTATTTTTCTATAAGCAGCACATTTTCAGCCTGTGTCATTGTTTTAGTTTCTACTGTGAGAGTAACAACCATTCTTTAAATAAGTATAACATTTGAGTATTAGTTGAAAGTATTAAAGGGAGTGGAATACATTTCAGCACAAACATAAATTATTGTATTGTTTGTTGGTTTGGAAATTATTGTGGAAGTTAAAATTGTTTACTTTTTATGTTTCTGTAGTTTCAAGATTTTGAGACAGAGAAATCATTTGATACAGTACAAATACTTGTTGGTGGACGCACAGAAGATAATGCTGTCAATCTTGCAACATTGTCTGGAAAAATGGAGCTCAGCAGCAAATTGTTTGTGTCTGCATCAAATTTCATGATAATTAAGTTCAGCACTGATGCTTCAGTGGAGAAGAAAGGATTCAGGTAGTATTTACAAATACTACAGCATAATCATCTCTGAACCATTAATTTGAACTGCCATTTAAAAAACTGTGGCAACTGTTTGCAGGGCGTCATGGAAGACTGAACCGCAAACATGTGGGGGAACAGTACGTGCAACAAATCAGCCGCAAGCTCTGACATCTCCTGGTTATCCTCAAGATTATCCTGGTGGCCTTGAATGCCTATATATTATTACAACACAGATGGGACGTGTTATAACACTTGAGGTAACTTATTTCATTTTCGATGAAGCAAAATTTTTAATTGTGAAACATGACCTAATAAGATACAAAAAATGTTTGTCAGAATGTATTTTTAAAATTAATGCTGTTCAATACAGAATTTAAAAAGACAGCCACATACTGTATTTTTGAAGCCAAGCAAAATGTAGTATCAATAAAAAAAAATTAAAAAAATCCCTGCTTTGCAGTTGTTGGTTGTATTTTTAATACTGAGGTATTAATACCTGTTAAGAACACAAAATGCAATTAAGTTAACAGTATTTATTATCATGCTAAAACTTTGAATTCATTAGTTTGTATGCAAACTTTAAACTAACACTAATAGTAACATGTAAATTCTTAAAATCTGGTCTATTTCTATAGTTTTTCTGAGCTTTATTAAATGCATCTTAGTTTTAAATTAATTCATTACTGCTTATTCCTGCAAAAGACAACATCATAAATTAGATAAGCATTAGCATAGGAAATAGCAAAGCATCATTTTGTATATATGATTCCTATATATTCACAATAAATACATAACTTTGTCAAAGCATATTATTATACCTATTCCAGTGGGTAGATGGAAGACTATCTCTGATATACCATTACTTCATTGTAACTATACGGGAATAACATATTTGGAAATACTGCTAGGCTGATGCTTATTCTTAATGCTTATAAAATTGATGATGGAAGTTTTTTTATGTTCGTTTTGAGTACGTTCTCACAAATAAAGCTGAAATGAAGGTGTGATTAATAAATCTTATTTATGAACAAGTAACTTTTACAAATGAAATGATACAATTTCAGAGACTTTACAGGTCTCACACAGATATGATTTTATGTATACGGACTGAAGCGGCAAGCGAAAATTTGTACCAAGGTCGAGAATTGAACCCAGTTCTCCTGCTTACTTGGCAGGTGCATTAACCACCTCAGCACAGTGGTTCACACAACTGCGTGGATTACCCTGGCATGTCTCCCTCCTCGATCCAAAGTCATATCTGTACGAGACCAGTAAAGTCTCTAAAATTGTGTCATTTCATTTGTGTAAGTAGCTACACCACAGTTTCAGGCTGGCTCTCCCATTTACATATGATGCTGAGGCGCTGTTTTAGTACATGGAGAGCCCTGGCATTTCTGTTTGTGCGTAAGGGGGAATTTTAAGTGGACTGGGGCAACATTGAGAATTTGGACTGAAGAGAGAGGAACACCAGGGTAATACGTGCAGTTGTGTGAACTGCTGTGCCAAAGTGGCTTAGCGACTTAACGCAACTGTTTAGTAAGCTGGAGAGCCGGCTGTGATTCCTGGCCTTGCTACAAATTTTCACTCATCGCTTCAGTCTATGTACATAAAGGAACTTTTAACAATCAACCACTGAAAAAGAAAGATATTTGAAGAATAGGACAAGTAAAAAAAAAACACTTATTACATTGAGGTTAACATATTTGCATGTAAACATGTGCAAATGTCATAATATTTTAGCTAACCATGAGTATACTGTTTTAATAAACAAACAAAATGCATCATTACAAAGTGCAAAGTAGATCAAAATATCTTTGAAATCAATTAAATGCACTACATTCCCCTGAGGTGCTCTTCCCAGACATTCCATGTGAGAGCCTGTGGCAGTAATGATTGAAAAACATAGGAGGAAACATCACTGACAATGAAAGTTTGAGTGAGGGCTGGAAGTGGGCTCAGATGGCCTATTAACTGACCTGACTGCCCGTGATAAGAAATTCAGGTTCAAGTTCCAGTAAACATGAATTTTCAATTGTCATTACATAACCCTTTCAGAAATATTTTTATGTACTTGTTTTCTTCAAATTCCAAAGTGAAATTGGATAATCATTTGTTAGTACTTAACATACAACATTTGTTATACCTTTTCAGATAGAAGATTTGGACTTGGAAGTTGAACGTGATTATATTCTAATTAGAAATGGTGACAGTCCTAAAAGTCAGCTTATAGAGAGGCTAACTGGTTCCAAAGAAGACAATCCACCAGTTATAGTATCAACAGAAAACAAGTTATATCTGTACTTTAAAACAAGTCTTGGAGACTCCAGGAGAGGGTTTAAAATTAATTACTCACAAGGTAATTTTCGTTCTTCTTCTTTGTTCTAGATATAACTATTTCTGAGCTCTATAAAAAGCATTATTCATAAGGCAGTGTCACTTGATGTAATTTTGGGTATGCATTGGCTTGCACATATAAGGTTACCCTCTCCTTCACCCACTCCATCCCATGGTCCATTTAATAGAGCTCTCACCTCTACACCAAACTCTCATGTGCACTAAAAATGTAAAGCTGTTGGTGGTTTCAAGTCCATGTTGAACTGTACTTTCTCCAGTAACTGGCTGGATTAGTGTTTCTGTGAATAGTATGGTGTAACATTTTATGTGTCAAAAGTCTATGTTTTTTCTTGGAATCACTAATTGTATTAATCATTTTTAGGATGCAAAGCAACACTTATAGCTGAAAATGGCACAATTTCTTCGCCTGCATTTGGAATTACAAATTATCCTAGCAATCAAGAATGCTTGTTCAAATTGAAAAAACCGGGTGGTGGCCCACTTTCTCTAAAATTTGAGAATTTTACTGTGCATCAGTCTGATTTTGTGCAGGTTAGTTACACTGTTATTTATTATATTTTATTTTATTGAAGCTTAAATTTCATCTCACTTTTCCCTGAAAATAAAAAGGGACTGTTTTTCTCAGATAAATTATTATTTTGTAATTACATTGCATAAAATATTTTCCAGTGAACCTCTAATAACTGTTGCTTTAGTGCTTCAGAATGTTTCCTTCAGTACAGGGATTTTGTGGATGTCAGAGAAATTACAAAAATGTATTTGAAAGTGAGGAAAATAATTCAACTATCAACAGTAAAGACGATTTGATCAGACATACACTAATACCAAATCTACAAAACAAATCTACGAACAGAAACTATAACAAAAAACATGCTTTTTCACGAACATCAACTTGAAATGACCTGCACAACTGAAATGAAATAAGTTCTTGAGGAAAAGAAATAAATGCTATAAGTTCTGTTTTGCTACATGAGTAGCTTTCTTTCCAATGTAGCCAATGAATATTTCAACATAGAAAACTAAAATCATTTAGTGCAGAACTTTGAACATTTCCCTTTGTTTTACTTTAATGAAAACCAGCATGAATACAGACTAGAAAGTGTTTTGAAGAGACAGCATAGAGAAAAGCTGTGAATTCTTCTTTGTGAGACACGTAAATTGTTCTAGGCATAGAATATTTCACATTCTTCATCTAGTTGGCAGAAATAGGTTGAATATTTTTAACACAGATACCTATTCTATGAATGATTACTGACCTTGATCTGTTTTAAAAGGTCAGTACTCAAAAACCATTGAAGCTTGACTGTTATGCTCTCCTTGCAAATGTTCTTAAATATGAATGATGCACTGCTATTGAATTCCACAGCCAATGTTAAAATAACATTCATGGCCCATCTTTAGTTATTTTTCTTTTGATAAGAATTTTTGTCTCTGACAAGGATGTATCATTCAGCTGTAAAACTGGTAACTTTTGGTTACGCACATTACCAGGAAAATCAAATGAAAAATATTAGAAGGGATTGGTGAATAAGTAAATTCTTCACTGCTACTGGTATGCAAAGTTTGATAAAAGTTCTTTTGACATAAACCTGTCCATACCTTTTAATAATAATGGAAGCTTATTGCCAAATATTAAAAAAAAATTCTTGCAGAGGTATGTTTTATTTACACATAAGTACAGATGGTAGCAGCACACATCATATGCCCTCTGATTCTATTCAGAAAACGGATTTCAGTTACATATGTAAGCTAATTTGAGGCTGAGTCACTTACATGGAAAATAAAAACTTGGTTAATATAGTGTTTGTACTGTTTTACTTTCTTGATTAACTTATTTGTAAAATTGTGTCAGAGGTAGTATATTTGTGAGTTACTAATGTGTTACATTTGCTTCAACCAGGTTTTTGATGGTTCAAGCATTAGTGGCCTGCGATTGCATCCTGGCAATGGTTTCACAGCAAATGCTGTACCTCGCATTACACTTACTGCATCCAGTGGAGAAATGTTGGTTAGATTTGTGACCGATGCTTTGCATAACAGTTTGGGTTGGAAAGCTACATTTTCTGCAGGTAAAGAAAGCACAGAAATTATTCTGTGGTATTTCTGTTAAATGTCTGCTCTGATGCAAGAAGTGAATGGATGAAAGTTAGGATATAACACTAATTTCATATCTCTTGGCTCCTGATTACCAGTAAGTCATGACAGTTTTTCTTTGTGTTTTTAATCACACATTGCTGTCAATGTGTAGTGAGCAATAATTTATTAGAATTAGAATTCAGAATTATTGAAATTGCAATGATAGGAGAATAAAAATTTCTAATGTATGTATTCTTTTGCAGATTGCCCAATTCTTCAGCCAGGTGTAGGTGCCTTAGCTTCGAGCAGAGATACAGCATTTGGCACACAGGTGACATTCACCTGTCCTGTGGGTCAAGAATTTGCCACTGGACGTTCACGTATCACAACACAGTGTATGCTTGGTGGAAACTGGTCTGTTGACTACATCCCACCATGTCAAGGTAATTTTGAAAATGAAAATTAGAAAAAAAAATTAAATATTGCAAAAAAATTTAAGTTCAAGTTTTGCAAGGGATCACATGGATCTAAGCAACAAAGTGATTATCTAATGGAGTGTGGAAATTAGGGTAAAAATGAAATAAGTTATATTAGAGATGGAAAACATTATTATAAATTAAAATTAAGTTATGTAATTGAGTAATTAATGTATCAGCAGAATTTTTTTGCAGGTAATAGGAAAGCAAACACAAGAATATTGTATTCACTTTGTACCAATGTATTTTTGTTTTGCTCAAAGGAACTGGACGTTTTTATAGGATGATTTCATTTTACATTTTGTGAACTGATAAAGTATATATAAGAAATGTATAGTGTTTTAGAATCTTGTCATGATTCTAAGTATATTTTTATCTTGATTTTCAGAGGTTTATTGTGGTCCTGTGCCACAGATAGATAATGGATTTTCTATTGGTGCCACAAATGTTACCTATCGTGGAGAGGCAACATATCAGTGTTATGCGGGCTTTGCATTTCCTTCAGGGCAGCCACTAGAACGTATATCTTGTTTGGCAGATGGTCGATGGGAACGATTGCCAACTTGCTTAGGTAATATTCATGTCTATGATTGGATTATGTGCTTAAATGCTAAATTTACCTTCAAACTAGTCACAAATTTATTCTTAACTGCTTAAAATAAAATTAATTGCTCTATTCTGAAGCTTATGAAAATTGTATTTTTTTTTTCCCTTTCACAGCATCTCAGTGTGCACCTTTGCCAGAGTCTCCTCACGCTAATACAACAATACTAAATGGAGGCGGTAGAAGTTATGGTACTATTGTTAGATATGAATGTGAACCTGGCTACACACGTAGTGGTCATCCTGTTATTTTGTGTATGAGCAATGGAACATGGTCTGGAAGCGTACCAACATGTTCACGTAAGATACAGTTTAAATATCATGCATCTCAATCAAATTGATTCTTATTTTACACATCTGAATTAAATTTCTTTTTAAAATATATTTCTGACTTCTTACTGTAGGCAAAACACTTCCAATTCTACATATGTTACTTGTTGCAGGTGTTCGATGTTATAACTTTCCTTCTATAAAGAATGGATTTATAACTGACGTCTCCAGGGAGTATTACTATGGAGATGAGGCTCGAGTACAGTGTCACAAGGGCTACAAGTTGATAGGTTCAAATATAATGCAATGTAGCAGTAATCAGGAGTTTTTGAATCCCCCAACCTGTGAAGGTAAGAGTTCTATACTGTATGTGACCTTATTTATGAGTTCAATCCCAAAAATAAAGTCTCCTATGTTTTTAGATACGCAAACAACCATTTATTTTCTCTAATAGTTACATCATTGTAAAAGATGACAAATGATTTATTTTTTTTACACAATCACCAGTTCGGTCAATGCATTTCTGTAAACACTGTCGCAATTTTACAATGGCCTGGTGATACCAGCTCACTGCCATGTCCTTCAGGAAGTGTTGAACCTCAGTTTTCACCTCGTCATTGGAGCAGAGCCACTGTGGAGATAAATGTTCCTTCAATGCAAAAAACAGGTGGCAGTTGCTCGGTACCAAGTTCGGACTGTATGGTGGGGGGGTGATGATGTTCCAACCAAATTTTTACAAGAGATCCTTAGTTTGACAGGCAATGTGTGGGTCATTGTTGTTGTGGAGAATGCTTATGCCCTTGCTCAACTTTCCTCTACTGTGATTTTGATTAGCCCTTCTGAGTTTTTCAGTGTTTCACAGTACCTGTCTGTGCTCACTGTTGTCTCAGCAGGCAGAAATTCAATCAACAGTACCCTTTTCTGGTCCCAAAACACAGTCGCCATGACTTTACTGGCAAACTGTGCTTGTTTGAAGTTTCGCATCTTGGCCGAAGAGGGATGCCACCACCCTCAGCCCTGGTTTTGTCACCCTTGACGGTCGAGTCTGAGAAGTCGTTGTTTTCATCTGCATGGGGGCAAATAAATTTGCAGGAAGAATCAACTTGTTGCCTTTTGTGGTCTTCTGCCTGCATATGTGGTACCCATCTTGCACACACCTTCCAATATTGCAGTTTTTCAGTTAAAATCCTGTGGCTGGTGCTTCGGAAAACTTCAGGAACCAAAATGCAGAGAGCATCCAGAGTGATCCTCCAATTTGTACACAGTTTCCTCAACCTTCGCGACTGTCTCATTGGAAATTGATAGCCTACTACTTCATGCTTCATCATGAGTTTCAGTACAACCAGCTGTAAACTCTCTACGCCACATCCGTGCATGACTGTCCACACACTTCCATCAATTGCTGATGGATTTCAACCATTTTAAATCCTTTTGCATCCAAAAATCAAATATCTATGCTAACTTCACACTTGGCAGTAGCGTTCAATAGGAACTTCATTTTGAATGGCTGCCAAGACAAGACTGAATGTCTGAACAAAGCACGATGATGCTTATTTGGGAGTGGAGGCTGTGTCGCTCACAACAGTGTGGCCAACTACCATATTAACAGATAAAATCTTCTTGGGCATCCTTCCAGATGGTTGCGTTCAAATTCTGCATTGTTTCAATACGAGACATTCTCATCATCTTCTGGTGTTTCAGTGAGTATCATTCTCATCATCTTCTAGTGAAGAAGATGACACTCATCGAAAAATGGCAGAATTTGAACACAGCCATCTAGATGGAAGCCTGGGAAGAGATCTTTAGCAGTATACACCAGGAAAGCCTACATTCACATGTAAACCGTATTAACAGTTTCTCTTCGTCCCAAAAAATAGGAGAGCTTACTTTTGGGATTTTGCTTGTATCTTTGCATGGGGAAACATGAAATGGGAAACATTAAAAAAAATATTGATTATTTGGAAAGAACAGTTAATACATGGAGAGAATTATCAAAATAGTTGGGGTAGTTAATGAACATTTCTTCATTTTTTTACAGATGTTAATGAATGCTCCAACAGTCAGTGTGATTTGGCATCAAGTGAATGTATCAACACTCCGGGATCATTCCATTGCCGCTGTCGCAAAGGATTTTCACCGAACTTGGAATGCCGGCCTGTCACTGATTTGGGACTTACCACTGGAGGAATCCCTGATGAAGCTATTACTGTATCAGGCAGTGAACCAGGATATAATAAGAATGTAAGAAATTAAATTGATCATTCAGTATCAAATAATCATAAGACCAGAAGTTCTTGTATTGTGGAAGTAATGAACACATATTCATATTACCTTTTGTTCTCGTACTGTTATTGCCCATGATTCATGTAACAGGAGCCTGTGCTTAATGTCTTTTTATACAACTATTTATGCAATGAGAACCTAGTCCCCTACTTGTTAGAAGATGGAAGTAAACATTATAATTTCTGGTTTCTTGTCAGCTCCATCTGTTTCTCACTTGACTCATAAACCAGATCCTAAACTACCTACACTCCTTTTCTTTGATTTTTTTATTGGCTTTGTTTCCCATCTTACATATTATTCCTGATAAAGGAACCATTACTTCAAAAAGTTAAATGCCTGACATATTTTTCTATTTGTTTTATCGCTGTTCTGTTTGACTACACCTAAGCAGATTCCATTTCCACATCTCATATATTGGCTGTAAATCGTTAAGAATTTGTATCAGCATGAAACTAACATAGTGATTTTGGGTTGTAGGACTAACCTTAAATTTCAGAAATAAATGTTTCTAGATACAAGAAGTCTAACTGGCTGTGTGAATTTAGCAGCATTATTTACCTGCAATGTATAAAAAATTATGTCAGCAAACAAGCTTATTAAATACTTCCAGTTGCAGTTAAATTACAGAAAATATTGTTTCACTGTGTGGATGTCCTTTTTGTGATGAAAGCAAAAAGTTATGGAAAAATATAATGATTTAATGTTATCCTGTCATTTCAGATGATCCGCTTGAATAATCCTGATGGATGGTGTGGGAACAGTGTAGAACCAGACAACAACTGGGTTCTTCTCGATCTTCGAGCTCCTACTATTATCAGAGGCTTCCGCACTCAGACTGTGCCTCGTGCTGACGGCAATCTTGCTTTTACTTCAGGCTTGAGAATACAGGTGGGTATTCCACCATCAGTGCATTCAGCTGTTATTTTATGACTCAATGTATTTATGAGAGGACTTCAAAAAGCGAATTACGCATTATTATGGCACCCCAGGTAATTTTTTTGAATGCTGCACTACAGTTCATAGTGACACAGATACATGACACTATTTTTCAACACAGTCACCAAGTATCAGTAAACAATGATCAGAATGTTCTACCAGTCGTTTAATTCCTTGGTCACTAAGCCATTCAAGTACCACTATGCAAATGTCATAGTCGGAAAATCTGTGATTGCTGTGCATGAGTTCCTCGATTGCCTGGACATTGTCACCTGTGATGTGAATGGCTGTCCTTATCATTCAGTATTACCACCTGTGTGAGGCCTTCATCACATTGTTGACACTATTTCACTATGAAAGCATGCAACATTGCATTAGGTCCATATACTGTCAGCTGTTCATGGTTAATACTTGTGCATTTTGATGTTTTGTGCACAAGGATCATAGTGCTCTGTGTACCTAATGTTTGGGGTACATTTCCAGTTACCATGCCATTTCACTCCCACAATGTAATGCACCTGTTATGTACACCACAGTAGAACTGTCTCTGCAGGAAACCCAGAACACATACACTCTTCTATCCTTGTATCACTCGTGTTGTGCAATTGTCTTAGCATGAGATGACGTGTGTAACGTACTTTCTGAAGTCCCAGTGTACATTTTAGTTGTGTGGAATGTGTTGACTAATGCATCTCAAAGGTTACTCAGAAAGCAGTAAGTTATTTCTGCAACAAGTGTGATGGATACATGTTACGAAAGATAATAAAGCTTCAGCTTAACTAAAAGTATCATTTTTGGTTCTACAACTTGTTTAATATTGTAATGAACTACATTTCATCTTCTTCTTCTTCTACATATCAAACATTAAGCATTTTCCAGTTGCCATATCCATCTTCTCCTTAGTCTTCCTTGACTTCTTCTCCCTTCAGATTTATTCTGATTGTGATTGTTAATAACAGACTATTCATAATATCAATGTATACAACTTGGATATGTGTTTAAAGCATTCCTAATGTTGTTGTTTCAATTTCTGTTAAGTCTACTACATCATTTCCCCAGTATTAAGAAATCACATTAATGCTAAATTAATTCCATCCCCTTATTATTTCCATTCTGTAAAACAAGAACAGTAATGCTCTTTCCATATTTAATTTTTCAGGCCCTGGTTTTGAATTTTATTAGTGCGTTTACCGCATCCTTTGTCATATTCATCCATAATATCTCAGCCTAAATAATTAAAATTTTTCACTGATATTTCATTATCACCTAAATGTTTTGTGCTTATGAGGTCTTTATCCTTGAAACACATGACTTTAGTTTTTCCTAGTGGTAACTTTAAATTATACTCTTTACATACTCTTCCTAGAAAGTAAATTCCTTTTTTCTGTCAAAACAGTGGTGTTGCTTGCATATGAGAAACATGTCACCCAGTTAGCAGAAAAATATGATGGCTTGAAAAAAGGAATGAATATGTGAAGAATTTAATAAAAATAATTGACAGAGTTATTTCAAAATTACAAAAAACTGTTGTTGATAATGTAATATTGAAGTTGAACTTTTTAGTAGTTTGTTGTAACATTACATGTGAGTGTGACAAGACTACAGAGTAGGAATTAGATATGTTCTGAAATGTATGTGAAATAGTAAACAGTTGCTGAAGAAAAAAAAATAGAATGAGGCATATTAAAATTTTGAAACATCTTGGTTGAGTTACATTTTCCTTATTACACTTAAAGTCACTCAGTCACCTCACTAATCATAGTGAATACTCGAATGTATATTGCTGAGGAAACAGATGATGAATGACTTGAACTCATTGGTATGGGGATGAAAGATGGATGATTACTTTTACAGCTCTTTTGCAAAGCAGATCAAGATGTACAACTCTGGTAATAGCACTGTACCTTCTAGCTACAGATTATAAGCAGTTTAAGCAGTGTGTGCAAAACATTTTGTCGTCAGCTCCTCAATGGCAACACTTTGCCACCTTCTTTCAAATCAGATCTTTCTACCTAAAGCTTGGAACCGACTGTAAACAATGCTTGGAAGGAAAGCCTTCACATATAATACTGATTATATAACACTGACACAGTGAATGCAAAAGATAGTAGCAGAAGAACATGGAGCAGCAAGCTACAAGTTCTGCCAGTAACAATAGTGACTATAAAAAAGATGAAAAAATTCATGTAAAATTATTGTCACTAAATGAATTATTATATAACAGCAGTCTTTTTTTTCTTTCCTTTTCTTCATTGCATGTGTGCAACTCTCACAGTTTGCCACAAATAACTCCCAACAATACTCACAGAATATATTGTAGTAGTGGGGAGGTACACAGACTACACTGGAGTAAACATTCAAAATGATTCAAAGTGGGAAAAAAATATCTTTCAAAAGAAGAGTAAACACAATTGGCAAAAAGTAAAAGGAAGTAATCTGAGAAAGCAACCCTGTTCATGCACGTTTTTAACTATTGCACATGGCTGAGTCTTATTTTAGTATTTCATTGTACTTCAATATAATTTGTACTGATGTTCTCATATATTCTCAATTTATGTATTGAATGAAAGACATTTAATAGCTTTTATTACAATTATATTCATCTTTTGTTTCAGTACACTGACAATTTAACAGACATTTTCCATGACTACACAAATCCAGATGGTACACCAGTGGAGTTCCGAGTTTTGGAACCCACTCTGTCAGTACTTAACTTGCCGGTGCCTATTGAGGCACAGTATGTACGCTTCAGAATCCAGGTTAGAAACTGCATACTTTTTTACTTCTTTAAAATAGTGTTTCAGAAGTGCAAATTCAATTTAATGGCCCATTTTGCAACATTGCTCATAGCAGCTTATAGTGTTTATTCCTACTTAATGTTAGTATTGTTCATTATCTTATTCTGAAAATATGAAAAACTGCTCATATTGAGGATTTTTTTATATGCTTCAAGATAGAACCATTCACATACATCTATGAAAATTAATTTTAAGTATTCATCAATTGTGTAACATTCACAGTTGATATTTTTAATCCTTAAATGTATGTTGATTTTGACTTCTATTGTTTGACACAACAACAGGTGTATAAAAAAGGACTTTACAACTTTGAAAATCATATTGATTTATTCATTTAACTTATGGACATGGTTTTGGTGTCATTTTATAGCAAAATACAAGTTTTGTACCTTACAACTAAACAGGTTCATTGTGTCTTCTGTTGGTTATGTAGCACACATCCCATCTACAGTCGATTTTGGGCTGTCACATCCATGTTCCAGATATTTTCTGGTATTTTCACTAACACAAATTGCACAGTTGCATTTATTTACTTTACCACTTAAGTGAAAAGTCAGCTCGTCACTAAAGATAATATTTCCAATGAAGTCTTCATCCAACCAATGAAACATTTGAACACAAAAGCGCATATGAGCAATCCTATCAGTGCGTTTCAGTTCTTGCACCATTGTAAATTTGTATGGTTTGAGATGTAACCATTTTCTTAACACACACCAAACAGTCGTACATGGGATGCTGAGTGCTCAAGAAGCACATAAGATTGATTTTGTAGGACAATTCACAAAGCATCACTTCATATGTTCTGTGAGGTCGTTAGATGCACAGGGACGACCTGAGGAAAACACTTATGCTATTCATAAATAGTAGGCCTGCTGGGAGTATCTTTACCATACTCTGTGCAAAAGTTAAGTTGTACAGCTGTCACAGACTTCGACTCTTCAAACCAAAACACACAGCGAGCACACTCGGTACCAGTAAAGGGACCCATTTTTGCTGCAACTGCCACTAGCAGTTCAGCCGGTGTGATTCTGTACTAGCATACCATATGAGTCAAAACTTGATCTATTTTCTTTCAAGAGGACATCAAGACTAAGTGTGTAAGTTGTATGAATTTTCAAAGTTTTGAAGTCCATTTTGATGCACCCTTTATTATTGTTTCTTTGCTTCTAGTTTCCTTAATAATATATTGAGGTACCATAAGATACATGTATTAAGGAAGATAGTGAATGAAAGTCATTTTATTATACAGTATAGACCAGAATCTGAAGTAATGTGTTAAATGTCATAACAATCACTGAAATTATAATTGTTATTTTCTAAGGATTATGTCGGTGCCCCTTGCTTGAGACTTGAAGTCATGGGATGCACTAGGCTGGAGTGTGCTGACATAAACGAATGTTTGGACAATAATGGTGGCTGTGATCAAAAGTGTATTAACAGGTAATTTGCAACACAGTTCACAAAAGTAATGCTGAACATAGTTTTTGGAAACACTCTCATGGCATTTACATTGTTCTTCAATGTTTTTTTGACAGCCCAGGAAACTTTAGCTGTGTGTGCAACATTGGGTATGAGCTTTTTACTGAGAATGGAACTGCTGGATTTACTGTTGCGGTTTCTGAAACAGGAGAGAGGGATGGGGACATTTTCCAACGTAACAAGAGTTGTGTACCTGTGATGTGTCCTGCATTACAGGCACCAGAGAATGGCTTGATTTTATCAACAAAGGTAAAGTATTTTAATTTCTGAGTTTCATATGTCTGATAGTGAAACATTTCATTGATACTCTGAGCTCTTATACTTATCAGCAATGTTTTCGTAGGATATGTATCATTTCGGAGATCTCGTCAGCTTCCAGTGCAACTTTGGCTACGTTATGTCCGGTTCTTCATCACTGCTGTGCACATCAGCGGGTCTATGGAATGGCTCTGTACCAGAATGCCAATGTAAGAGTCTACTTGTCACTACTTCAGATGAAAGTAGTACATGGTGAATTAATGCAAGTTTAAGAATGCATGTGAAGTCAGATAAATGCTGCAGCTCAATATTGCCGGCCGGTGTGGCCGTGCGGTTAAAGGCGCTTCAGTCTGGAACCGCTTGACCGCTACGGTCGCAGGTTCGAATCCTGCCTCGGGCATGGATGTGTGTGATGTCCTTAGGTTAGTTAGGTTTAATTAGTTCTAAGTTCTAGGCGACTGATGACCTCAGAAGTTAAGTCGCATAGTGCTCAGAGCCATTTGAACCATTTTGCAGCTCAATACCTATTTTATTTCCGATCTAACCTAGATTATTACTAAATACATTGGCCACTTTATTAATATTTTAAACACTTATTACAGTATTATAATCATACTTGTCCTCTATTTGTCTGTTTTTATTTCATCTTTACCATATTAGTGTGCATTCTATAGTTTGTACTAGAGTCTTCTACCACAGAAACTGTTTATACGAAATGTGTGGTGACATATTGTTCCCATGTCGAATACTTCAATTAGATATTTTAAACATGTTTTCCTTTCATCTCTTTAACCCAGAAAGAAAAAAAAGTCATTGATTTTCTCATTTTCTGTTGATTCCTTTGTCTCTAGTATAGCTTTAAATTGTCAATAATATTGTGTTAATGTAGCTTAATCAGAGTGAAAGTATAATGTAAATTAATTGTTAATACAGATGCCCAGTGTGTGTCCCTGCCAGATGACAAGTCAGAAGGACTCACAGTAGTGAGACAAGACCAGTCTAGTGTGTTAGTTCCATTCAGAGAGAACGTCACACTTACATGTGGTAGTCCTGGCCGCACTCTGAGGAGAACAGCCACATCTGGCTTTCGGCAGTGTGTCTATGATCCTCAACCTGTAAGTCTGAAGTTGTTACTAAATGGTGTAATTATATATAATGTCTTGCTTAAGAACTGTAAATAAAGGAAGTGCCTCCCCCGTAGCTAGTGTGAATATTAAACTATCCCCACAGATAAGTGATCCTCTTTAAAACACTGCATATTATTAAGCTGACACATATACAGGTTGATTCAAAAAGAAAGAACAGATTTCAAGTGCTTATTACAGACAGAAACATTGATAGGGGAAGATTCAAATTTTTTTGTTTCCACAGACATTATACCGTACACTCAACGCAAGCACTGTGCATTGATAGAGAAACATCAAATCGGTTGTCCATTTCATTCCACACATGAATCAACAGGTATCTGTTTAAACAGGTATCTGTTTATTGAATTGGTAGCTTCAACAGTTCGATTTCTCAGGTCTTGAAGAGCGGCTGCCAAGGTGGCTCCAAGACTCTCGTTTATGTACCCCTACAGAAAAAAAACTGCAAAGTGTGAGGAATGCACATTTCACTTGAACAGTGGGTTGACTTCATGCAAATTCTGACACACAAAATGACTTCCCATATGGTGGAGTCACCATGTTGCTACAAACAAAAAACAGTACAGCTGTTGTCAAAACTTTGAATCTTCCTCCATCCAGTGACTTATACATTGTGTTTTTTACCTTTCCTAGTTTGCCTGTAATAAACAATTGATATTTGTTCTTTCTTTTTGAATCATCCAGTATATGGCTGTATCCTCAATCTCTGTGGTAGTGTTCTGACAGCAGGCAAGTGAAGTAGTAGTTCTATGTGACCTTTCAGTAGTGTTTTTCCTTTGTGTTGAAGTCTCTGTAACAAGCCCACTAAATAATAAGCTCATTAATAAAGATTCATTCACATTATAATTCCTTTATTATCTATAATGACCAAAAGAAAACAACATATTGTTCATGTCACCATTGATATGTGTGGTGGGACCTACATTTTGCTCAGAATTCAGTTGCCTGTCCAAAAAGTTTGCCCTGATCTTCTTTTTCTTCCAGGCAACAACCCCCACCCACAAAAATTTCATTAGTCTGCCACTGTTTAATACTGGTATGGCACACATTCAGTTTTGATACCTATGACTGTATTCAGTCATAAACAAAAGCACTCAGTTTCCAGATACCACTAATTAAAGTACAATATTGAGACCACTATTCCAGACATGAATTTTGTACACTGTTTAATGGTTTTGTTGTGTGGGAATTATTGTATTACACTGAATGAAAGTTTCTAAATCCTCCTTTGTAAGTGAAATCAATGTTTTCAATAAAAAATAAGTGGCATAATGAAATTTTAGCATAAAAATGACATGAGGAAGAAATGAAGATAGGAAAAGTCAAATACAGGTGAGGAGGTGAGATTTTAGGTCATATAATAGCATTCAACTCTTTCTCATGGCTACAGCGTTTACATTCATTCTTATTCATTATCATGTTTTAAGATGTAGAAAAGTGCTAGTTATGCTACAAGAACTTGTTACAGTTAATTACATTTTTTGAAGAATGGTTGTATGTTTAGGGTCTCCCAGACTACTGGCTTTCTGGCTTGCCACCTGCATGTCCAAGAGTAGATTGTGGTGAACCTGAGCCAACCCCTGGGGCTGAATATGGAAACTACCTCGATACAAAATATCAATCATCATTTTTCTTTGGTTGCCAAGATACATTTAAATTGGCAGGACAGACAAATCATCATGACAATGTCGTACGGTAAGAGAACGCTGTGATGTTGGGCGTTGTTCAATGAATGCCAGCACTGTCATTGAACTGTATCAGTTTAATAAGTCTTTTATTAATACTGTATTGCTAATGACAACATTAAGTCAGATTAACATTGTGTTTTACGTGGGTTTTGATGTTAGGTCATAATGAACTTTGTTCCATTTTGGGCGGGTTACACTCATTGTCTGGTTTATAGCATGTAGTGTTAACGTATTGATCTTAAGCTAAAGTTTTGTGTACTTAATGGTTCTATATAATAGTGCATTCACTAAGAAGAGGATGGGGTGTGATTAGGAGTTTATGGGTGTTGGTATCAGGCCATCTTCTTTATGACTTTCATAATTCAATCTTTTCAGTTTGTTGTTTTTCCTGATACTGTTATTAATCACTGTGCCCTACAACAGACGGGCCCATTTTTTTCACAATGGATAAGGTATTATGTCTAGCATTATGACTATTTTACACATTTCTTATACACTCTTGTTCCAACTGGAATCATTCTTTTCTCCCTTCCCCCTTCCTCCCCCCACCCCCTCTCCCCAAGCATAAATTATTACTTAAGTGGAGAGAATAATAAAGACAACTATGTTGTTGTGCCATAAGAAAGCTGCTCTGAGTGCAAATAGAACAGTGTAAAGTAAGTTTTCATTATTTTTAGGTGCCAGGAAACTGGTGTTTGGGACTTTGGTGACCTAAGGTGTGAAGGTCCAGTATGTGAAGATCCTGGTAGACCTCCAGATGGTTTCCAAGTAGCTCGCAGTTATGAGCAAGGATCTGAAGTAACATTTGGCTGCAGTCGTCCTGGCTATATTCTGATAAACCCCAGACCTATCACTTGCTTACGTGAACCAGAGTGTCGAGTTGTGAGGCCACTGGGTTTGGCTTCTGGGAAGATACCAGACTCAGCTATCAATGCAACATCAGAACGGTAAGGCAAAAATAAACACAATTCTCTATGAAGATCTTAACAAGTATTGTTCTTTCAAATAGTGTACTGAGAGATTTTCTTTTCTTTGGTAACTTATTTGAAAAATTTTGAACTTTGTATATGTAGGGTGCTGTTCATTATTGATAATGTAATTACTTGATATATTTAGCAAAATTAAATAAAGTGAGCTTGCATCGTGTTTTCAGACCAAACTACGAAGCAAGAAATGTACGTCTGAATTCTGTCACTGGATGGTGTGGAAAACAGGAAGCTTTCACATATGTGAGTGTAGATCTTGGCCAGGTGTATCGTGTGAAGGCTATCCTTGTAAAAGGTGTTGTGACAAATGACATTGTTGGTCGCCCAACTGAAATACGTTTCTTCTACAAACAAGCTGAAAATGAAAATTATGTTGTTTACTTCCCTAACTTCAACCTGACAATGAGAGATCCAGGGAACTATGGAGAACTGGCTATGATTACACTTCCAAAATATGTTCAAGCCCGGTTTGTTATTTTAGGTAAGCATGTAGTATGTATTTGTTGAAATTCTGTGAAAAAATATTTTAAACACTTATCATGAAAAATGTATTCCAATTATGTCAGTTCTTTTAGTAAATAAATGAGATTGTCTTAATTTTGTTTATGAATGTATGTATAGTTTTCTTTTGTATTTCTTTTGAGTACCAAAATGAAACAACAAATAAATTATACTTATTCTGAAAACCAAGAACCTTGGTTTTCAAAGTTGTAGTAGCATATAGGGCTGCAATGAAATATGAAAGCATTTATTGCGTGTGGAGCACTAATCATCTAGCCAGTGTGCTATGAAATGTTAAATTTTCATATTGTCAAATAATTATAATGTAAACACAAGTAGTATATACAGTGTTTAAAAAAGTTTTAAATTTATGTTATATTTGCAGGAATTGTAAGTTATATGGACAATGCCTGTTTGAAGTTTGAGTTGATGGGTTGCGAGGAGCCCGTTGTGGAACCTTTGTTGGGATACAATTACGGCTACTCCCCATGTGTTGGTAAGTGTGTGTTGTAGAAGATATCACAGAATATTGCTAACTCTCTCTCTGTCCATCTCTACCTCTTCCTCTCCCCCTTCTTCTCCCTCCTTCTCTTTCCCTCCCCCTCCCCTCTCTTCCTCTCCATCCCCTCCATTCCCCTTCCTTCCTCTACTCTTCTTCTAAGTACAGTCAGTGAGATGAAAATCACATTTTTGCATGAGTAGACATAACTGTACAAAAAAATAAACTAGCAAAATTTCACGGACTAGTGGTATGATCAGTAAGTGCTTCTATCTTTCCTACACCCTTCTAAGTACTGTCAGTGAGATGACAGTCACATTTTCACATTTGTGGAGATATAGTTGTTGAAGATAATGATCTAGCAGTTTCAGAGAATAGTGGTATATGTCGACAAGTACTTAGGAATGAAAAAGTATTTAATTTTTTACAAAAATAAATGAGCAGACTTGTAGTTACAGATATGTAGACAGTTCAATACTGAAGAAAAACAAGATTTGTGCAGAGTTGTCCATAGGCAAGGGGAAGCATTAGAATTTAGAAGTATGGCCTAGTAAGACATCATGTACATACTGAAATTATCAAGAACTTGGGAACGTCAGATATGTAGAAAGATAAATTAACATGGACTTGGCATATAATAATGAAAGTTTTCTTGAAATCCCTTACTAACTCCTCCTAACTTAAATTAGGCCCAACATGTATGACAAGAGCATCTTGTGTCTGACAGCACTGTAGTTCTCATTCAAAGTTCATTGACAAACATATGTATCAGAGTATCCCCACTTCCCAAAGATCCTCTCTGCATGATTTGTCTGCTTGTTCCACATATGTATTATTATATTGTATAATTCCTTCTGCATCCACATGTACTTGATTTGTCAGTTTACTAGAAGCAAAGGATGGTTCATGAATGAAAAAGTTAGATTTGGAAACAGCCACATCGTTTCTTTTTCAGTGGACAAACAGAAACTCTGTGTTATTTGGAACATTATTGCCATCTCTTAAGTCAGAGCAGATGCAACAGACAAGATTCATGCAATATACAGTCTTACTGAGAACTTCAACTGTATTCCTTCTTTTTCCACTCTTTCTGTCTCTTTCAGTTCGTGTTTTTTATATCCTCCTACATTGTCATGTTACCTCCAATTTTGATAACAATGAGCTGATTGTTATTTGTTCATCACTTTTTGACCTTTTTTCTTCTTTTCATTACAACATCTATCAAAGAGCCATGCACCCCTTTTAATACTGTGTCATTTGTTGCTTTTTTTTCATCCACTGCTTCTCATCTCTTCACAATGTATTGTTTTATTTCTTTAGACAACTATTCTCTTACTGTTTGTACTTTGGAATCCTTGTAGATTTAACACTTTCGCCACATTAACATTTATTTCTGATGCTGCTGTTCTTCTTTTGTGTAGTAACTTCTCAGAAGCAGCATGCAGGTTTCCTTTCCCAGAGGAACTTGAAGATAATCAAACTACGAGGACTCACTCATCACTGTGGAAATTAGAATGTATGTCAATAGCTTTAATGGAGATAAGGGCCCATTCTGTGCACTGCCAAGTGTGTAGCCTGTAATGGAGATATGGGTAGTGGATGGAAATCGGCACTTAATGCAGAGACACTCCATTGGAGAATGTCAACTCAAAGATACCATGGATGAAATTTTATCTTTGAGTCAATGTAATCTCTGGTTGCAGTGGGCACAACTACATCTTTTACATATTTATAATTCTGTTACTTCTTCGACAGTACTTTGCTTTCCTGAAGAAGACAAACGTGGGCTTTGCTAAAAGCTCAGATTTTTATAGCGAATCAGTGTGACGTGTACACTGTGAACATTTAATACAACAAATCCATTATTAAAGACTTTGTGGTTATTTAAACATATATTTTGTTAGCCACTTGTCTTCCATTCTGCATAAATGTACCAAAAATTTTCACCCTATATGTTTGCCCAGTTTCTGTTGTTAAAAATTTTGAACTTGGTTTCATTGCTTCTTTCCCTCATGTCCATCAATTGCTGTCCTTATTCATGGCTAAAACATCTTGTTAATGACTGTGCATTTGTGTGTGTGTGTGTGTGTGTGTGATGAAGTAATAGCTGTGTATCCCATTACACCTCTGTGGTAGCAAAGTAAGCATGTGATGACTAATTATTATCTTTCGCATTTCACATATACCCAGTACTGACTGTTATGTGTAAGAACATTTCTTTTTCATGTGATTTTTTCTTGTTTTTCAGATAATGAACCTCCAGTATTCCAGAACTGCCCACAACAGCCTATAATTGTTCAGAAGGGACCAAATGGTCTTGAGCCTGTCAATTTTACTGAACCTCTGGCTGTTGACAATAGTGGCAGCATAGCTCGTCTGGAAGTAAAACCACAAAGTTTCCGAACACCCATACAAGTATTTCAGGATATGGTGGTGAAATATGTGGCATTTGATTACGATGGTAATGTTGCCATTTGTGAAATAAACATTACAGTTCCAGGTAACAAAAATTCATTCCTAGTAACAATTTATTTTCATTTTAGACTTTTATTGCAGTACTTTCCAGTAGATTAAATTTTAGAAGTTTGTTATTATATTGTATACAGTATTTGTTGCAGATTTAGTTAGTTTATTTTTTCTTGAAAATAAAATTTTCAGAAATTTCTTCTAAGAATTGTGCAGACCATTATTTAATCCATTCTAATAAGAGGTGTTTCACTTTATTTAAAAAAAAAAAAAGGATGTGTAGTAACACAGTGTGTACTTTCCATTTTCATCTTTTGAGAGAGTGTGGTGAACTATCTGAAATGAAAATGTCTTGCTTCAAACTATTAAGATGGATAATAGTATCTAATGTGAAACGTTAGGTACCACCTCAAACGTAAACGAACCCATGTGAAATGGAACAGTTTTTATAAGATAGAAGGATCAAACAATAAATGGTATTAATTCTATGAAACAGTTTTGATACATTATCATCTTTGTTGTCCAGTTAAAGATCTTAAAAGGGCCCTAATGCACAGAAGGTGGCAGAGGTAAAATACAGGGAGCAAAAGGCTATTTACAATTTGTACAGAAACCAGATGGCAGTTATAAGAGTCAAGGGGTATGAAAGGGAAGCACTGGTTGGGAAAGGAGTGAGACAGGGTTGTAGCTTATCCCTAATGTTATTCAGTCTGTATATTGAGCAAGCAATAAAGGAAACAAAAGGAAAATTCGGAGTGGGAATTGAAATCCATGGAGAAGAAATAAAAACTTTGAGGTTCACTGATGACCTTGAAATTCTGTCAGAGATAGGACCTGGATGAGCAGTTGAATGAGTCTTGAAAGGAGGAATCAAGAACATCAACAAAAGCAAAATGAGGATAATGGAATGTAGTCGAATTAAATCAGATGATGCTGAGGGAATTAGATTAGGAAACGAGACACTTAAAGTAGTAAAGGAGTTTTGCTATTTGGGGAGCAAAATAACTGATGATGGTTGAAGTAGAGAGGATATAAAATGCAGACTGGTGATGGCAAGGAAAGCATTTCTCAAGAAGAGAAATTTGTTAAGATCGAGTATATATTTAAATGTCAGGAAGTCGTTTCTGAAAGTATTTGTGAGGAGTGTAGCCATGCATGGAAGTGAAACATGGACGATAAATATTTTAGACAAGAAAAGAATAGAAGCTTTCAAAATGTGGTGCTACAGAAGAATGCCAAAGATTAGATGGGTAGACCATATAACTAATGAGGAGGTACTGAAAAGAATTGGCAGAAAGTGAAGAAGAATTGAGAACACACTTGCTGAAGGTGAAAGACGAAAGTGAAAAGGCTGGTCTTAGGCTGAATGTGAAGAAAATGAAAATTATGGCAACTACACCTACCAATTCGTGGGATATAGCAGGAGAAACCATGGAGGTAGTGACCACATTCAGTTATCTTGGTTCCCAGATCTCTGCTGATGGCGACTGCAGCCATGAAATCCAGAGACGCCTGTTGCTCAGTAGACAGGCGATGTCAAACCTTGACAAGGTTATAAGGTCCAGAGATATAACACTAGCAACAAAGATCTGTATTGTGAGGGCTATGGTCTTTCCAGTTGTGATGTATGGATGTGAGACCTGGACCATTAGAAAGGCTGAACGGCGAAGAATTGACTCCTTCGAATTGTGGTGTTGGAGGAAACTTCTTAGAGTTCCATGGACTGCAAAGAGAACCAACAGATCAATATTGGAGCAAATAAAACCAGATTTCTCCCTGGAAGGTCTAATGTTAAAACAAAAGCTGATGTACTTTGGACACACAGTGCCAAGGCATGCCTCGCTAGAAAAAAACATTAATGCTGGGAAGGACTGAAGGAACTAGAAGAAGAGGACGTCAGAGGATGAGATGGATCGATGGCATCACAGAAGCAATGTGTTCCAACCTAGAAGGTCTACGGGAGAAAGTGCAAGACAGGAAAAAGTGGCGTGATTTGGTTCATGGGGTCATGAAGAGTCGGAACCAACTAATTGAATAGAGAGAGAGATTGAAAAGAATTGGGGAGAAGAGAACTTCATGGCACAACTTGACTAGAAAAAGGGATTGGTTGGTAGGACATGTTCTGAGGCATCAAGGGATCACCAATTTACTATTGTAGGGCAGTGTGGAGGGTAAAAATCATAGAGGCAGACCAAGAGATGAATACACTAAGCAGATTCAGAAGGATGTAGGTTGCAGTAGGTACTGGGAGATGAAGAAGCTTGCACAGGATAGAGTAGCATTGAGAGCTGCATCAAACCAGTCTCTGGACTGAAGACCACAACAACAACAATACACAGAAAGAATCCAAAGTTGAAACTAGCCAGTAGTCTGATTAAACTCGTGCAGAATGTTTATAACCTCTTCTTACTTCATAAATCTAAAAAGGATATCTTTCTCAGTATTGCAAAGCTATGCAATTGTGTAAGGCAGAGCTTTTGAATTACAGGAAAAAGGGTAACAGAGATTCAGTCATTAAATCTGATAGTTTGAGTAAAGCATCTTGAAAGCTCATTAATCAATACCTTAAAGCACCATCAAATGTGAATATGGAAGAAATGAGCATATTGCATGAGGCAAAATTAGTAGAAGATAGAAGAACAATTTGTAACAGATTTAATAAATATTTCATCACTCCTTGTGGTATCCCAGATCAACCTGTTGGCCAAAATAGTATGACAAACATATGCTCACCCCAAGGCACAAACATTGAATTCAGAACTGTAAGTGAACATGAATTAAGTCAAATAATCAACACATTAAAGATCAAGCTGCTGGGATAAAACATCTAGTGCCCCAGTTAAGAAGTGTGACAAAGAATTAGTTAAGTATATATCACCTATCTCATTATCAGCTGTATAAGGGGAAACACCCACCTGGAGTCATTAAAAATGTGCTTAGTTAAATCTGTATATAAGAAAGGATCCAAAAACTGGGTTGAAAACTTTAGGCCAGTTTCATTAATCCCCACACTTAGCAAAGTCTTTGAATATGTTTTACTTTCATAACTTCATGACTATATCATGAAAAGTAATCTACTCACTGAAACACAACATGGTTTCAGGAAAGACCATGGCATCATCACAGCAATCTCTGACTTTTTACATATATATACTGGGTGTCCCATTTATCTTGACCACCCTAAAAAAAATGTTTGGCCAGATGCAAATCACAAAATATTTCAAGCAAATGTTCTCTAGCCATCAGGGGGACATCAATCAACATGATTGCCTTCATTGTAGCTTTGTTTTTCACAAAGATATGAACAGTGTTATGAGTTTTTTAAATAACACCCTGTATTTTTTATTTGGTATTCATTTCCTCTCCTAAAGACCTATTCAAAAATGTATCACATTGTACCATTCACTGAAACACAACATTATTAATTATATAACACAACATAGACGTTGACGCTCGCAGCACTTAGTGCATGTACTCGGGGTAATGGAACACATCCACGTGCTGATGTTGACAGAGGACAAATGTAAACATAAGTAGAATGCACACCCATCATTCTGTCAACCATCATTAGTTGAAGAGTTGTGTGAGTAGAATGTACACCAACTAAGAGAAGTTACAAATACTACTCATCTATGGGGAATGTTAGTTAGCAGAACAGTAATTGCAATACTCTTTTCTTATGTATGGGTACATTTAGTACAGTAGTTTAGTCCTTTTAAATACTGCTGTGTAGAGTAGGTATACAGTAAAGGCTGTCCTTCCTACAAACTGCTTCAACATAACGTTTCTTTGATTGTTGTTGTTGTTGAAGGTAGGCAAAATGCTATGCAGGCAGCGGAGCTGTACTGAGAGCGATATCCTGACAAAAACCCACCTTCCTGACGGATGTTTTCTAGTCTCATTGTGACGCTTCAGGAAACGAGAAGTTTCAACCCCCGACAACGCAATCGTCGTAGCACTCACACAGACGAAGCTGCCGAAGTTACTGTTCTTGTTTCTGTTGCTGTGAATCCACATGTGAGCACATGACAGCTGGAACATGAGATTGGCATTCCTAAAACCAGTGTACATCTTTTTCTCACACATCACCAGTTCCATCCTTACCATGTACACCTACGTCAAGAATTGCATGGTAATGATTTTTAGAATCGTGTACAGTTCTGTCAGTGGGCACAGCACCATATTCTCACCATCCTGAACTTCTTCTCCAATGTTCTATTTACCCATGAATGTTCCTTCTCAAACAAAGGACAGGTAAATACCAGGAACATGCATTATTGGTCCAGGAACAACTCATGATGGCTTAGACAGGTGGAACAGTTGCGTCAATGGAGAGTTAACTTCTGGTGTGGGATGCTTGGTACTACAATTATTGGCCCTTATTTCACCAATGATAGTCGAAAGAGCACAGTGTACGGCAACTTCCTCAGACAAATTCTTCCTCCTCTTCTGGATAAACTGCCACTAAGAACCAGAATCCTTATGTGGTATCAACACAATGGATGTCCAGCACATAATGCCTTGCATGCACGTCGTGTTCTGAACTGAAGGTATCCTGCCGGATGGATTGGTCGAGGAGGAACAGTTATTTGACCTGCTAGGTCTCCTGATTTAAATCCTCTGGACTTTTTTCTTTGGGGACGCATTAAAGACGTTGTCTATCGCAATATTCCAACAACTCCAGAGGACATGCAGGAATGTATCAAGCTTGCTTGTAATTCTCTCCAGCAGGCAACAATGGAAGCAGTAAATGATTCTTTCATTCAACGAGTACACCAGTGTATTGGTGCCCAGGGTCACCACTTTGAACACCTTTGAATGTTCTACTCCTGGGCAATGGGTCAGGAGAGTCAAAGTCAATTTTGTGTTATGTTTTTACTTGGTTTTCATTTGTTTTCTGACAAGTCCAGCAAGTGGATGAGTTTGTGATCCTGGGCTCAGAGTCATTGTTGTGTTATATAATTATTAATGTTGTGTTTCAGTGAATGGTACTCTATGATACATTTTTGAATAGGTCTGTAGGAGAGGAAATGAATTGCCAAATAAAAAATCCAGGGTGCCATTTAAAAAAGTCATACCGCTGTTAATATCTTTGTAAAAAAACAAAGCTACAATGAAGGCAATCATGCTGACTGATGTCACCCTGACGGCTAAAGAACATTTGATTGAAACATTTTGTAATTTGCATCTGGACAAACAGTTATTTAGGGTGGTCAAAATGAATGGGACACCCTGTATAGTGTACTAGATGAAGGAAATGTGGCAAAGGCATATTCCTTGATCTTGCTGAGGCATTTGACTGAGTTAAACATGATCTTTTAATAAAGAAACTTGAGACATATACTTTGAAAGATTCAGCAGTACTACTGCTAACCAACTACCTGTCAAACTGGAAGCAGTGCCCAAAGGTAATCTATCAAAGCTGTAATCTTCCAGTCTTCTAGTGAAACGAGAAGTCCCCTATGGGTCAATTCTTGGCTCCCTCCTCTTCTTAGTCTGTGTGAATGATGCCACCTAGCCTAAAAACTCCAAAATAGTGAGTTATGGAAATGACACATCTCTGTTGCTTTTTGGCAAAAATTCTTGTCTTTTGCAACAGGTGGAGTAATAAATATAATTACATATTTTTATGAACAAGATATAAATTTAAATGCTAACAAAATGCAGTTGTTATCATTTAAAATGTTGGCTGTAACCTTACCTCTATAAATAACATATGTGCAATTGAATATATTTTTGTAACACACCAATATACACTGAAGAGCGAAAGAACCTGGTACACCAGCCTCATATCATGTAGCCCCCCCCTCACCACCACCACCAATCCGCAAAGTGCTGCAGCACGACATGGATTGGACTTGACTTATCTCTGAAGTAGTGCTGGAGAGAATTTACATCATGAATCCTGCAGGGCTGACCATAAATGTGTAAGAGTACGAGGGGATGGAGATCTTTTCTGAACAGCGCTGTGCAAGGCATCCCATACATGCTCAATAATGTTCATGTCTGGGCCGTTTGGTAGCCAGCAGAAGTGTTTAAACTCAGGAGAGTGTTCCTGGAGCCACTCTGTAACAATTCTGGACATGTGGGGTGTCGCGTAGCCCTGCTGGAATTGCCCAATGGATGCAGGTGATCAGACAGGATGCTTACCTATGTGTCACCTGTCAGAGTGGTATCTAGATGTTCACGGGTCCTGTATCATTCCAACTGCACATGATCCACACCATTACGGAGCCTCTGCCAACTTTAACAATACACTGCTGACATGTAACATTCCTCTTCTGACATGTAGGGTCCATGGATTCATGAGGTTGTCTCCATACCCGTACACATCCAACTGCTCAATACAATTTGAAATGAGACTCGTCCAACCAGGCAACTTGTTCCCAGTCATCAACAGTCCAATGTCGGTGTTGACGGGCCCAGACAAGGTTGACGGGCCCAGACAAGGTGTAAAGCTTTATGTCATGTAGTCATCACGGGTACGTGAGTGGGCCTTCGGCTCTGAAAGGCCTTATTGGCAATGTTTCATTGAATGGTTTGTACTGTGACACTTGTTATGACCCAGCATAGAAATCTGCAGCAATTTGCAGAAGGGTTGCACTTCTTTCATGAGAAACAATTCTCTTCATTCATTGTTGGTCCCATTCTTGCAGGATCTTCTTCCGGCTGCAGAAATATCAGAGATTTGATGTTTTACCGGATTCTTGATATTCATGGTACATTCGTGAAATGGTTGTACACAAAAATCCCCACTTTATCATTACCTCAGAGATGCTGTGTCCCATCACTCATGCGCTGATTGTAACACCATGTTCAGACTCACTCAAATTTTGATAACCTGCCATTGTAGCAGCAGTAACCTGTCTAACAACTGCGCCAGACACTTGTTGCCTTAAATAGGCATTGCTGGCCGCAGCATCATATTCTGACTGTTTACAGATCTCTCTATTTGAATATGCATGCCTATACCAATTTCTTTGGTGCTTCATTGTATGTAGTCATAGAAGCGACAGATATGAGAAAATCATTTTTAGAATAAAATGTTTGTTATTCAATGGCTCTTAGCTTGTGACGAACAGCCGCCTTATTTGTACAGGTAATATATCTGAACTACTGAACCACACAATAATATGTTACTACACATTTTTTACACTCGTGGGCTCTATTGTGATGGCATTAAATGTGGGCATCTGTTGTGCATTGTCTGGTCAAGAGTGAGAATTATGGGAACATTGAACCACCCCTTCATAGCTCTGTTTCTGTCATTAGCCATCCCACATTTATGAGATATGTGCTTTGTTTAAGACTGCCAGGTTAATTCTTCATAGATAAGGAGTCCCCATCACAGGAAAGTTGTGTGGCCAAACACATTTACCTCAGGTGACGTCATTCTGTACTAGATAACATTATTGGAGATAATTTAGCTGTGGATATTTCCAACCCATTTCTTGTAAGCCATTACTTGAGTCAAAACATTGTGGTAGTCAGTTGTGCCTTTTTGTCCCTGTGCAGACATACCATCACATTGATTCTTGTATTGTCTACATACTGTAGAACATTCACTTTCCTGAAGAATGTATTTGTTAATGTAAAGGTGAAACTGGAGGGATACCAAAATTAAACATTGCACGTAATCCATATTCATAATTCTTTTTCATATTATATGCACAAGAAGAAACAGTCATTCACAGAGAAAATGCAACAGGCTTTTCACAAAAGTGTGAAGTGTTCTTGATTTTTGTTGTCATATGCAATTCAAAGGACAGAAACAGAGCAGACTTATTTGATTTGATTTGATTTGATTTTTTATTGTCCAGTTTAAACATACAGCACAAATTGTACTATTGATATTGGACAGGTCAAAGATAAGTGACAATAATACATAATATTAGCAAAATAGTAGGCAAATTAAAAATAGGTACCTATTACAATTAATTTTGTTACGTATTCAGAAATTCTCTGACAGAACAAAAACAGTGCTGTATTAGAAATGCCTTTAGTTTAGCTTTAAATATTGGATGAGTAGCATTTTTATTTCCTCTGCTATCTTATTGTGTAATATTACAACAATGTTAATTATGCTCCTCTGATAGGTGGTTGTTCCGTGATATTTTTGATGTATATTGGATAAAGCAGACTCAGTAACTAAATGACAAAAGTTGTGAGGAAAAGTTCTAGTATTCAGCAAATTCATTTGAGTCTGTCTTTTGCTTCTGGCAGTGATGTTGGGCGAAATCACTGACAACTTGAGTTCTTCAACCAGATTGTGTGGCCTGGTCATTTTATCCTTGTATCCAAGCAAAGTTTTTATTTCAATCTTTTTTCCTGTCACAACAGTCAGACATTTTAATCCTACTGCTTGAAGATCACTGGAATACTATTGGCAGAAATGTGTTTCATAAACTTTATTTTATGTTCTAAAATACGTGAGACTACATGTTTTCATAAATACATGCTGTATTTGTAGATTAGAGGCTGGGGTACATCAGTTAGAATGATGAATTTTGTGAAATTTTTGACCTCACGAATGCCAGCAGTTGTATTTAATTACATTTTCACCAAAATAATTGTATTTATTTTTGACATGTGTTTAGGATTCATATTTTAGATGTGTAATAACTGACCTTTCTCTCTCCTAGATGACACACCACCACTACTTAGCTGTCCTCAGAGTTATGTCATTGAGCTTGTTGACCGACAAGATAGTTATGCCGTCAATTTCAATGATACACGACGTCGTGTAAATGTGTCTGATGCATCTGGGGAAGTTACTGTGAAATTTATACCTGAAAGGGCAACTATTCCTATTGGAGGCTTCGAAAATGTTACTGTTGTGGCAACTGATAAGTTTGGAAATGAAGCTAAGTGCCATTTTCAGGTATGTGTGTATAAACATTGACATTTTCATTTTACTTTATCTTCAGTGAATGAACTAATTATTTTCGTTTTGCCTTTAACATGTCTGTTTTCCACAATGAATGCCACAGAAATAACATACTAGAAATATGTGTAGCAGTGCATATATTTTTTTACTAGCTTATTCCCCCCCCCCCCCCCCCCCCCACCCTCTACAACTGAGGAAGAGAGATTCCTCTAAAACCCCTAAACCCACAGTTCACCTTTTTAATTTATGTCTTCCATAATAAACCCTCTTCAGTTTGATGAGATGTAGCCTGGTTACAGTAAATAAGTTGTCTATACAAAGAAGATTCACCAGCAACTAAGATCAAATGTTTATTCTGCAACAGTATGGTTACCAGCATAGCATAGAGCTAATCAGCATCAGATAGTATTTTGAAGCTTTCTTCACATAGGTGTGAATTGCTCAATTTGTGTGTTAGTGAATACATTCTGTGATGGTTTGCACAGCATGAAACAATCAATTACTGCAGATTTTACTATGAAACAATATTTCTTGAAAAGTTATTTTGTAATTTTACTGGGGACCCATACCTGCTTCACACAGGTTGCACTTTGTATCTACAGCCAGATGATTTGTTTATAGTATGTAGTGATATACACAAACCATCCTCGTGACTCAATGAATCTGTATCAGAATTCTTATGGTAGTTTCTGGGATTACTTTAATATAAAGACAGAAGTATGCTGTGGGGGACTTTAATTTTTAATATGTATAGATCCTGGCCAAGCTTCACTGCTCTCTGGATTAGCTGTGGCTGTCATTTTACTGCTTTTCTGCCAGATACCATGTCCTCTCTAGCTGACCAGCTTGTAGCTCCCATTATTGCCATGAGATGTCACTCCAAATTCCAATTAAATATGGAACAGGTAAAAACACATATATTACACACTCCTCATTATTTAGTAGTAATAAATTTATTCTTGTGAACCAGTCTATTAATGAAGACCATATCAAAATCCTTACAGTAATTTCTGAGACTAGCCTCAACACACAGAGACCACAGAGGAAGACTTTAATTTATAATATGTATAGAAGATAGGTATATTTCAGCATAACTTGAAAATAAATATTTGTCGTGTATAAAAAAATTAACATTGTGTAATCAAGTGTAGGATGTAGCAACAAAAATATCAATTAGCAGTAAAATCCTACTAGAACTGTGAGTAATGGCCATATAATGTAGGGAAAATGTAAACAAGTAGAGTTTTGCTATCGTAGTGGCAACTTCTGCATTCAGTTCACCAGTGGCAAAATGCTGCTGCTTCTCAACAAAACAAGCATTTGTTGACAGCTTATATACAGTCAAAATAAGAAAACAAAGGCCATTCAGAAAACAACCTGTTGAATTTTCAGCAAAAGCAACTCAAAAAGTTTCTCTATCGCCACTTTCAGTTAACAGTTAATTTCAAAATGCTCAGCCTTCATCTTCATGCAAATAGGGTAACAACCTTTTAAATTGATGTATATAATCAGTTAAAAACAAAAAAGTTGCAAATTTTGCCAAAAATAGGTGAGACTTTTGCCAAAAATAGATGTTTCATTTTTCAGTCCTTAGTGCTAAATAATGTAAATGTTGAGTTACCTACTCTGCAAACCTCTGTGAAGTGCATGGCAGAGAGTACATCGCATTGTACCAGTTCTTATGATTTTTTCCCATTCATGTACAGAGTGAGAGAAGAACAACTGTTTAAATGCCTCTGAGTGTGCTGTAATTAACCTGATCTTTTTTCTTCACAATCCCTTTTGTGAGTGATAAATAGTGGGCTGTAATTTCCCCTGTATATAAGACATCCTGACTAAAAATTTTTGAAGTGCCTGTTACTTCCATCTAAAATAGTATATAAGCACTTAATCTTTATATAGTTAAGAATACGGTTAACAGACTTCTCTGTTTCCTGCTGACATAGATATATCTGCAAATGAGACTAATCTTGTTCAGGGTTGGACATTTCAGGGGAATAGATTCTGATTCACATCCTAACTGTGTCTCACCTTCAATATCATTATCTACTCCAACATCATCTGTTATTTAATCTATCTCAGTATACAAGACGTTGTAACATTTTCATCACCTGGAACAAAATGTTAAACACTTCTGCACTTTTCACAGACTGACTGCCATCATCAGAACCATTACTTTCAACATTTTTGTGCTTCCAGTTTCCTATGAGGAAAAAAAAAAAATCCCACAAATCTTGAACATAAAAAGAAATTACCCATCAAATCTGAGAGACTCACCTAAAAAAATCAGCTTTCTGAAAATAATTTTTGATGATGAGGGTTTGTGGCATCCTAGACTATTGAAATAAAACTCATTGCATGTACATCTACATCTTCATGACTACTCTGCAAATCACACTTAAGTGCGTGGCAGAATATCTTTCACACTATTTCTCTACTGTTCCATTCTTGAAAAGTGTGTGTAGATGTTCTGATTTCTCTATTTTATTATGATGATCATTTCTACCTCTGCAGATGGGATTCAACAAAATATTTTCGCATTTTGAGGAGAAAGCTAGAAATTGAAATCTCATGAAAAGATCCCACTGCATCGAAAAATGCTTTTGTTTTAATGATTCCCACCCAAACTTGTGTATTAAATCCATAACACTATCTCCCCTGTTTAACGAAAGTACAAAACTAGCTGCCCTTATTTGAACTTGTTTGATGTGCTCCGTCAAACCTGCCTGGTAAGGATCTTATACTGCACAGCAATACTGTAGCAGAGAATGGACAGTTGTCACATAGGCAATCTCTTTAGTGGATTTATTGCATCTTCTAAGTGTTCTGCCAATAAAACAGTCTTTGGTTCTCCTTCCCCACAACATTATCTATGTGAGCTGTCCAGTTTATGTTGTTCATTATTGTTATCCCTAGCTATTTAGTTGAATTGACAGCCTTTAGATTTATGTGTTTTATTGAGTAACTGAAATTTAATGGATTCCTTCTTTTCCATACTTTTCATTGTTTAGAGTCAATTGCCCCTTTTTGCACTATGTGGGTATCATGTCTAAATCATTTTGCAATTGGTTTTGACCTTTTGGTGGCTTTACTATACAGTAAATGACAGAATCACCTCCAAACAATTTAAGAGGGCTGCTCAGATTGTCTCCTAAGTCATTTATGTAGATTAGGAACAGCAGAGGCTCTATATCACTTCCTTGGGTAATGCCAAATATCACTTTGGTTTTACTTGATGATTTTCTGTCACTTGCTACAAACTGTGACCTTTGTGACAGAATTTCAGGAATCCAGTCCAACAACTGAGATGATACTCCACATGTAATTTGATTAATGGCATGTAATTTGATTAAAAGCTGTTTGTGAGTAGGATGGGCTAGGCTAGACAAGGAAAGCATGAGAGGGCAAACCCAGAACAGCAGTGTCGTTTGTCATTTGACAAATGACACTGCTAAGGCTAATTAGTTACTTATAGCTTTAAGAAATGATTTTGCCTCAACAAGCCACAAAACACAGTGCCAGAATAAATATAGAACAAGAGCTTCTCTCCTTATAAAATGAGATAATTTAAGAAAACATCACTTAAGACCTTCACGGAATTTTTGGAAAACTAATTAATTTTTTTTACTCATGCATGCCCTCAACACACAAGAGAACAAACACACTGCTGAAATCAGCATAAAATCATAAAATCTACTGAAAATTTTATCAGGCACCAAAATGGCAAAATAGATTAAGGTTGACCACACGTGAGGCAAGTACAATCCCAATTTAGGCTCAAACCAGTAATTATGGTTTGATGATTTTGAAATATTCACCTAACACAATATCCAAGAATTGTGCTTAAGCAAGTTAAGAAAAAAAACTTAGCCACCGAAAATTCATAACATGGGCAATACAAGCATATTCCAAATGTTCCATAGATTAGAATATTAAGTAATATAGCCACAACATAATTTAAAATTTATTAACAGGCAGCACGAACCAGCATGTTAAGGCAACACATGTCTCAAAGGCAGCCAATAAACGCCAAGGCAGTGCGTAACAGCAACAAGCCCCCACAGCCGCCGCCAGTAGCAAAGCTCAGAAGACTAAATAGGGCTGTTGACAAACATCACTTAGGTGAAACATAGGCCAAACAAACAAGTTAAGCAAATGTTAATGGCTGCCTTCTCAAGAAATGGTCAGCATATGGCCTCCTAACATGCAACCAAATTCCAAAAATTGATCTTTAACCAAATTTACAAAATATCAAGAATGCATAGTAGTGATAAAGGTGTCTCTTAAACCATTTAGCTGAATAAAATGTGATACAGCAAAACTTAATTAATGCCTCTTAATAAATGCCTATATGAGGCGGTACTTAATAATTAGATCTTACAAGCAGTGCTTTCTTCCGTGGTATTTAGAACTGGAATCCATAACACAATTTTAACACATGTATTGAATACAGGAAATTTCTGTTAAAGCAAACAAAATATAAAATAAAAGATTAAATAAAAAATCCTTAAAAACACTTCAGATCACAATTTAACATGCAAAGTTGTTGCCGTGGCTTATGCCAAACCACTTCCCAGAATATGGCACAAGAAAGGTGATGGCCACATCAATGGAAAAATCTAACATTAAGGTTTACCACTGAAATTGGCCTTTGACACTGCATATAGCTAACACAAAATGTACTACAATGAATCTCTCAGCTGTACGTAGAAGTCCCCAATACAGGCACAGTTACATACACAGCCAAATATTCGACTGATCAGAAATATAAATAATCTGAAGCAACAGAGCCTTTGCTCAGATAGTTATGCTCAAACAAATATTTCAGTAAGCCACCAAGCAGAGACAATAGAGGTGGGTGTATCGTAGTGTGAGAAATATGGACAAACGCACAATGTGGCAGATATTTCATAATCCTGGAAATATTCAGTGCGGCTCCTGCACAGCATGGAATATCAAAGCTGGACAAATCAGCGGGATTGGACAGAAAGACACTGTACTCAGCTCAGTGCCGTAACTCTGACTTCACCAGTTACACCAAGTCTTGACATAAACAGAGCTAATGGCTGACTGACCCACTATAACTGGAACTGACCCGTGGAAGCCCTCTTGTCTGCTGTCACTCACTGCCTCGCTCTTACTGCCCACATCAATGCTGCTCAAGGCCAACTTTAGGACTCTCTCTGCCAGAGATAATCAACAAGCTACAATTGATTTGTGGTGCCAGTAGAAGCACCAGTAAATAAGGCCCAAAATCAAGGTACGTGAAATTGAGTGCAAGTCCCCCACAGTTCAGTCGGTATCAAAAGCCTTCTGGAAATCCAGAAATATGGAATAAATTTGAGATCCCCTGCTGATAGTACTCATTACTTCATGAGAATAAGGACCTAGTTGTGTTGCAGGAGGATGATATTTTCTGAAACCATGCTGACCAATTGTCAATAGATTGTTTACCTTGAGATAATTTGTAATGTTCAAACACAGTATATGTTCCAGAATCCTACTGCAGCTAGATGTTAGTGACAAGGACTTGTATTTCAGTGGATTACTCATATTTCCTTTCTTGAGTATTGATCTTTTTTGCCAATAGAATGGATGCATATGGTTGCTATGTATGGAGCTATTGTGTACTCTGAAAGGAATCTAATTGGTATAGAATCATGACTGAAAGACTTGCCTTTATTAAGTGATTTGAGTTGCTTTTCTACAATGAGGATATCTGCTTCTAAGTTACAGATGTTGACGGCAGTTCTTGATTTGAATTCTGAAATATTTATCCTCTTTGGAAAACTGTATTTAGTTACTCCGTTTTGGCAGCACTGTCATTGGTAACATTACAACCGTTATCACAAAGTGAAGGTACTGATTGTGTCTTACTGCTGGTGTACCTTACAGAATCTCTCTGGACTTACTGTCAGATTTTCAGACAGAGTTTCACTGTGTAAACTGTTACAAGCATCTTACACTGAAATTGTGCTAAATTTTGAGCTTCTGTAAAACTTCACCAACCTTGGGGTTTTAGTGTTCTTTTAAATATGGCATCTTTTTTCATTCATTCTGCAACAGTGTTCTGACCTGCTTTGTGTATCATATGGGATCAGTTTCATCTCTTATTAATTTATTTGATATAAATCTCTCAATTGCTGTTGATGCCATTTCTTTGGATTTAAGCCACATCTGGTCTACAGTTACATAGTTAATTCAGAAGGCATGGAGACTGTCTCATAGAAAGGTGTCAAGTGAATTTTTATCTGTATTAGATTCCAACAAATAGTGTGTTGAAAGTAATATGTCATTTTCCATAATATTGTTTTATCAGTTTTACAAGTCCTTATCTATGAGTTGAAGTTTACTGGTCCTACTAAGAGAAAGGACAGACAGTTCAATATTTTAAAGCAAACTGCCTTTTGTGTGAGGTGCAAAATTATCTACAAGAAGCACATTCTTAATGCTGATTTGTTTGTGAATGTTTTTGATGCAAGAGCAATTTGCAGCTTCACCAATTATGAGATACTTCAGTTTTCCATCCTATCAGCATTGCCACAAGCAAATATTGTCATTCTCTCTTTGCTAAATTTCACATTACGTATAGCACGAATGTGCTCAGCAGTTAGAAGTTAGGAATGTGTTTAGGAGGGAGGCTCCAGCTCTAATTGTTAATAGTAGTATCATAAGGTTTTCAAATACGCTACCAGTCACAAAATTTGTTGACAACTAAATTATTTATTAGCAACATGTTTCGAGGTGATACCTTGTCATCAGGCTATATTGGTATTGCAAGAACATGTTTATACAGATATTAAAGCTTCTTTGCATGACTGCGATGATTATCCTGTGGAGAGAGATAATTATAATCTCCTAAAAGGTTATCTTTCTCTCTTTCCATAGGATTCCCACAGCAGTCATGCAAAGAAGCTTTAATATGAGGTCTGTCTAAAAAGTTCCAGAGAAGTCATAATTTCGCACCAGTGGTGTGTTGTAGTGAAATATGATTGCCATCCCTGCAGGAAGCCTATCGTGATGAGTGCTTAAGGCATACTCGGTCTTACGAATGGTTCGCATGGTTTAAAAATGTCCTTATGGAAGTTAAAGATGACCCTCATTCGGGATGCCCTTTGACGTGTACTGATGATGCTCATGTGAGGACCATGAACAAAATTGTGCATGCCAATCAAAGACTAACTGTCCGAGAGATTGCAAAAAATGTAACACTTCAGTTGGATCATGTCATGAAATACTGAATGCATCGTGTTCCGCCAAGTTCATCCCACGATGCCTGAGTCAAGACCAGAAAGACCTTCACCTCGCAATCTGCAAAGAGCTTTTGGATTGCACAAATGGGAACGACATGTTTCTTAAGAGACTCATAACTGGTGATGAGGCGTGGGTCTACTGATGTGATGTTGAAAACAAAGTTCAGTCTTCACAGTGGATCAGGAAAGGTTCTCCAACACTAAAAACTGCTTGTCAAGTCGGGTCAAATGTCAAAGCTGTGCTGATAGTTTTCTCTGACTTTGAAGGATTAGGTCATCATGAATTCATGCCACAGGGACAAACTGTTAATCGATAGTACTATCAGGACGTTTTGCGATGCCTGCGAGAAAATGTGAGAAGGAAATGGCCTGAAATGTGGTGAGACAATTCATGGCTCTTGCATCATGATAATGCACATGCACATTCATCCCTATTGGTGCATGACTATTGCACGAAAAACGAAATCACTGTCCTGCCTCATCCTCTTTACTCTCCAGACCTGGTCTCTGTGGACTTCTTTTTATTTTCAAAGTTGAAAATCCCATGGAAAACTTCAAGATTTGCAATGATAGATGAGATAAAAGAAAATTTGCATATGGGGCTTCACGTGATCCAGCAACAGACGTACGAAGCCTGCTTCCGAAAGACGAAATAGCATTGAGAGTGGTGTATCAATTGGGGAGGAGAATACTGAAGGAGACCATGTACAGTAAGTAAATCGTACATGTCGAAAAATTTTGTGGACAAAGTTCTGGAATTTTTTGAACAGGCCTCGTACCTTTATACAAATGTCTTAAGTGTTTTTATGTTGCCAGTATAGCCTGATGATAAGGTACCACCTTAAAATATGTCACTAAATAAATAATTCAGTTGTCAACAAATTTTGTGACTGGTAGTGGCATTTGAAAACCTTTTCATATTTTTGAAACTGTCACGGTCAATTAATAGTCAGTACGGTTTCAAATTATAACAACAATAAACTGCATTTTTCATTGTGCTACCTGTTAAGTTGTCTGCTACCTATTGACAATCTTTTACGAGCTTCTTGGAGCTTCACATAAATGCACCACAGTTGGATAGGAAGTGTGCTTTCTGCAGAAAAGAAGCACTTTCAGTGAGAATTTCTTTATGTAAGCTGTCACAGAAATTTGTGCGACAGGAATGAAAGAGCATTTTACATGATAAAATGCTATACACAAGAGTGTCTTAATGAGATTTTACTGTTTTTCAAAATAAATGGAGATTAGTTGAGATCCTAAACATTGTTACTATTTTTTTATAGTACTATGCCAAGTTTGACCATTACTAAATGCAAGAAAGACCTTTCTGTGAAGTAGTCTTAATGTGGATACTGTAGAATGGCTGGTTATTTTCATATTACTTCATTGTCTGTCATTTTATTGATGTATTTAAGAAAAGCAGCAGAAGCTTTTTACTGAAAGATTTTACGGCTGCTGCTCCTTGTTGGTGATCACAAGTACTTACTGAATTAGTCGTCTCGGCTTTCTCTCTGCTCATTCAGTTCACAATACTAATTACATGTTTTCAGCAGTATTTGACAAAATTTTAACTATTTCATAATAAAAATATCAGTAAACTCTTAAATGTCCTTTTAGGTGTGTCAGAAAATAGTAGAGAAAATGGTATATTATCTATTACCTGGTGTGCAGTGAATGCTTGTGTAACAGTCCAGTAATATATCTCCTTGTTAATCATAGAGGCAACAACTTCTTGATTAAATATCCATTAGCATAATAATACTTGCTGTTAGTTTGCCTTGCTGACATGCTTATGTTTTGCTTCACTGTTATAGGTTGCAGTGCAAGCAACTCCTTGTGTGGATTGGGAACTTCATCCACCAGCAAATGGTGCACTAAATTGTCTTCCTGGAGAAAAGGGACTCCAGTGCATTGCAACTTGCAATCCAGGATTCCGGTAAGTGTTGTATTATACATTGTGGAATAAAATATTACAGTAAGAATACTGACAGTGTTGTGAAAAAGATAGATTGCTACTCACCATATAACAGAGATGTTGAGTTACAGACAGGCACAACAAAAAGACTACACACACATACACACACATTGGCAGCTAATGCAGCTAACACACACATGACAACAGTCTCTGGCTGCCATTCCATTCCTAGGGTTCAACATTGGTCTTAGGTTGAGTCTAATTGGTATAGGTTCAACTTTGGTCTTAGGTCCTACCCACTATCCCCCTCACCCCTCCCATAGTGGTATTCTGCCACCCACCAAACTTACACAATATCTTCATCCATCCCTATACAATCCCTGCTCCCAACTCCTTGCCTCATGGCTCCTATCCCTGTCATAAACCTACATGCATCCTTCTGCCACCACCTACTCCAGTCTGATCACAATCCAGTCACTATCTCATCAAAGGCAGGGCTACCCACCTATCCCATTAAAGGCAGAGTTACATGTGAAACCAGTCACGTAATCTACAAGCTGAGCTGCAGTCACTGTGCTTCGTTCTGCATGGGCATGACAACCAAGAAGTTGTCTCTCTGCATGAATGGCCACCGACAAACTGTGGCCAGAAACAACTGGACCACCCAGTAGCTGAGCACACTGCCCATCACAATGTTCTTCATTTTTAATCACAGCCTGGACCATCTGGATACTTCCTACCAACACCAGTTTCTCTGAGTTGCACAAATGGGAACTCTCCCTGTAGTTTACCCTACATTCCCATAACCCTCCTGGCCTCAATCTTCGTTAGTTGTTGTTATTCACCTACCTATCCTTTTCCTGTTCCCACTCCACAGCCTTCTGTTCCACAAGCTCACCCACAGTCTTTTTACTTCTCTCCTCTTCTGCCCCTACCCAAATCTCCATCTAACCTCCTGACTGTGCCTAGCTGCCCTATCCCCTCTCCACCTCATCATTGTATGCTCCCACAAATAATACTTTACTATTCCCTACCTGTACCTTGCTCTCCCTCCTCCTTCTCACCCCAGCCACCTCCTTACCCCCACCACCCAGATTGCTTCTCCCATCATGGGTAGTTACTTGGAGTTTGGCCTCAGTAAGCAGAGACCAGTCATGTGAGTGTGAGGCGTGTATGCGTAAATGTGTATGTATATTTTGTCTATTTAATGAAGAAGCCTTCTGGCCAAAAGCTTATGTGTTTAGTAGTCTTTTTGTTGCAACTGTCTGTGACTCAATGTCTCCGCTATATGGTGAGTAGCAATCTATCCTTTGCAAATTATTGTCATTATTCCATCCTGGATTTTCCACTGTTTGATTCAGTGAGAATACTGGTGGAATGGAAAGTGTTAACAGGCATATTAATAAATTATGATAAAGAATTGTTGGCTAGAAATTATCTTTAGGAGGTGAAATCTATAATACCACCAGTGGAGACAGAGGCGAGCCATTCTGCTCTCCTCCCCAATGAAGGAACTTATAGAATGAGATTTTCACTCTGCAGCGGAGTGTGCGCTGATATGAAACTTCCTGGCAGATTAAAACTGTGTGTCCGACCGAGACTCGAACTCGGGACCTTTGCCTTTCGCGGGCAAGTGCTCTACCATCTGAGCTACCGAAGCATGACTCACGCCCGCATGAGTCGTGCTTCAGTAGCTCAGATGGTAGAGCACTTGCCCGCGAAAGGCAAAGGCCCCGAGTTCGAGTCTCAGTTGGGCACACAGTTTTAATCTGCCAGGAAGTTTCAAGGAACTTATAGTTCTGAAAGCTAGGTGGTATCTACATTTCACTTTACATGTATTTATGTCTGTCTAATGGCAGTGCTATACATTCACCTCTTGAAAGTAAGTACTGGACAGCAAAATGGTTCAAATGGCTCTGAGCACTATGGGACTCAACTGCTGCGGTCATAAGCCCCCTAGAACTTAGAACTACTTAAACCTAACTAACCTAAGGACAGCACACAACACCCAGCCATCACGAGGCAGAGAAAACTGGACAGCAGTTTTGTCCAATAATTTGTTAGTTTTCTCTCTTTATTTAATTTTATTTATTTATTTATCATGTGTGTGCATTTTATATATTCACATAACAGTAAAGTTAACATAGTTAATGTGGGCATGCATAATTTTCTTCTGATACAATTATGATGACTTTCTTGTCATTTAACATTCCAGAACTAAGTTCCTTCTCTGTAGGAGGAAAAAAAAAATCACTTGCTGAAGGGAAGTGGAAAAGAAATGCAGACTATATTCTTGAATCAATAAATATTTTAATTAAAATGGAATGGTTACTCTTTTACATTTTTAGAAAAGAAAAAATAAGTAAATAAACAGAAAACAGGCTGCAAGGAATTATGCCGTGTTTTGCCTTGTGTAATCTGTATGTCAAGTAATCATTTGAATAATGACCTAGGAATTAAGTTAGAGAAGGTAAAAATTAAAATTCTAAGGATTCCTAACAACACACAAATTTGAGATTTTATTCATGTCACCTGCTTAGATTCCAGTAAAATAATTTAGTGTTTTCAGTTGTGGGAGTGTAACATTCACAGATTGCAAAACAGTACTGTTATTAAGACAATAGAAAATAAATGAAATACTGATTCTTACATATTTAACCATCTACTGTGACATTTAATTTTTAAGAAAAGTTCTTGCATCCATCCACATTACTTAGTTTATTTCAGGCTTTATTAATTACATCTACAACTAAATTATTTCATTTCTTGTAGGTTCACAGATGGAGAACCTGTAAAAACATTTAGTTGTGAACTCAAGAGGCCCTGGACACCAACTTCCGTTGTCCCAGATTGTGTGTCAGAAGGTATGTCACTCATTGCAATGTTTTATAAAATTCAGTTACTCCTTTTTTATTTTATTTTTTTAAATACAAAAATTGAGTAATCTTGTTTGTGTGTGCAGATACTCAGCAGGCTGACTACCATGTCGTATCTACAATTACATACAGAGCTAATGGAGCTGTAGCATCATTATGCCTGTCGCAATATGAAGACCTTGTGTCACAGTACTATCCAAGTTTAAACAATGTGCTCACTCAACGATGCTCGGCTGTTAATGTGAATATGAATGTTTCATTTATTGATGTGAAACCAAAACTGCTGGAGGAAAATGTTGTTCGGGTATATATTTTTCTTTAGACTTTCATTTAATTTAGAGAGTATTTTTTCATCCTTGGACCACATAGAGGTACTAGTCTTGAACAGAAAACTTGTTAATTCTTCAAGTTAATACTTGAACAGTTTCCATTCATCTAATAAAACTTCATTCATTCATCTTCAGTCTCGTATCAGGCTTATTTGATTCTGTAATTCCTTTTTTTTATCTTGCTTATGTTAAGTTTTTTCCAATCCCAAAGATTGGAAGAGAGTTTCTAAATTTCAGCTTGATGTTCTTCTTCAAAGTGTTATATTGACCTTAAAATAAGTTTGCAGCAAATCTCATAAATTTCCTTAGTGATGTATACTGAACATAGAAACATTTTCTTTATGCTTTCAACAGATGGATTACATACTTGTGATAGTACCTGCTGTACGCCAGCCACAGTTATATGACCTTTGTGGATCAACACTGAACCTTATATTTGATTTATCAGTACCATACGCAAGTGCTGTGATAGAACCACTGCTCAATGTGTCTGCCATTGGAAACCAATGTCCACCACTGCGTGCTTTGAAGTCTAATATTTCAAGAGGTTTTGATTGTAATGTGGGAGAAGTGCTCAACATGGACACTAATGATGTACCTCGTTGCTGTAAGTACTGTATCGCTATTTACGAAATGTTTGTGCTTAAAATTTCTTACTTACAGTAGAACTTAAATTACAGTGCATTGCCCTGCGGGTACATTTGCTGGAGAGAAACAGAAAACATGCACACCTTGCCCAAAAGGATTTTTCCAGAACAGAGATCGACAAGGTTCCTGCATTCGCTGTCCACTTGGAACATACACACGGGAAGAAGGCAAGTACACTACATTGAGGAAAAAAAAGAGTTGCATATTAGAAGCTCTTTCAGTATAACAGCTAGTAGAAGTATCTGATTTAGATTAATGCATCGATCACTGATCTTGACTTCCTGTCTAATGCTGACGATATCATTCTGCAGCCTTCTTTATTTGTTATAAATATGATTTTGAAGTCAGCATTTATTTATTATTTATGATATTTGCTTTTCTCTTCTTTTGGATCTATTTAAGCATTCACCAAATAACTGTTTCTGTTGACAAGCAGGAGTATTTTCCCACTCTGATTCAAGATATTTCTCACATTATTTTTCTTCCCGAACTCAGTTCAGCAGAATACAGATTTTTGACCTCCATGGGCCTTTATAGCCATCTGAACTATACTTGAAAGTACTACAGATAGAGCTGACAAAGTGTTTAGTATAAAGTAGAATCGAAAAAAACTTTTTTTGCATGTTAGGAGATAACTTTCAGCATGGTTGAAGTACATTGACAGGTTTTATGTTCTGATCGCTATAGTGCACAATACAAACACTGTAAATTAGCAGTCAGGCATAAGCGTAAACAAACTTGAATTAAAATTGCCACAGATGAGAGGAGCAGTGTGGGGAGACAAGCTTTGCCTCCTTCTTGCAGATCAACTAGCCTACACCCGCATTCTATGTTTCTATGAAAGCAGAACTGGCACATTGTCATAGGGATTGCCAATCCCTTCTTACATTGTGAGGGTCATAACTATGCTCTGTGATGGACTACTTCAAAATAATAAAGGAAAACCATGAGCAATGCACAACATAAACCGTTCATTCAGTAATGGCTATGATGCAATTGTGTGCTGAGGTTGGCAATGTTGTAAATGAGGTAGATCCAATCTCTAGCACTGTTTGATGGAACCAATGCTTAAAACACCAGCCTCTTAAAACAACCATGTTAAAATGTCCACACTGTATTTTAGAACTTTAGTTAGCAAATGAATGTACATGTTTCTTTAGTCAGAGATGCTAGATCCCATGGTAGAGCCCATTCTATTGCCCACAATTAACAGGGCACCAGGGCATTGAGTGCACCGATACATCCTTGTGTTCATGAACTTTCTATTTTGCAAACTCATTCTTACACACATTATCTTTGCAAATTGGGCTTTGCAAGATGATGTGCAATACTAGCAGCCGGAAATTGGTTACCGTACATTTTTTATATTTGTCTGCAGAAAATAAGTCTATTTCAAACTACCTTTGATAAAATAGTTCAACCAGATACAATACCGTATTTACTCGAATCTAAGCCGCACTTTTTTTCCTCTTTTTGTAATCCAAAAAACCGCCTGCGGCTTAGAATCGAGTGCAAAGCAAGCGGAAGTTCTGAAAAATGTTAGTAGGTGCCGCCACAACTAACTTCTGCCGTCGAATATATGTAGCGCTACACAGGCATGCATTGTAGACACAAAGATAAATACTGGCGCCAGAACCTCTGCGTCAATAAATAAATTTAAAAAAAAGGTGGAAGACGAGCTTTTTTTCTCCGTCCCGAGTTTCGACCATTTTCATACATTATCCAACGAAGTAAATACAAATTCCGTACTGTTCATCTTCGAATGTAGCAGAATTTCAATGTACTACGAAAATACGACTGGGAAGACTGTTTGGGATGTTTGTCAATTTGGCCAACTCTACGTTCTGAATTTTTTCCTACCTTTGAGAAGAGATGATTGCTAATAGGAACCTGATGAAATGTGAATCACATGCACTATTCTCTTCACCATAAGAATAATACGAATATAAACATTTTGCCATGTATTCTTTCGTGTTTGCTGCTATCTCATTTAAATCCTGTCTGCCTAATAATCTACGAAACTAGAGAGAGAGACAACAGCAAACACGGAAGAATATACGTATCGTGTCATGTTTATATTCGTATTATTTTTATGGCTAATAGCGATACAGTCAGAAATGAAGCAGGGCAATTGACTAGATTTTTAAATCTAAGATGACTAATTTCTGTGCAGAATTTGATGTACTAAAGAAGCGGCCGCAAAGATTTTCAAACGGAGAAAAATTTTCGCCTAACTCTCGTTGAGAACATGTTCTATCATACGCAGTCTATTATTTGGTTCTTGTTGATCATTATCAAAGAAAGCAGCAGTGTATGTAACAACAAATTTTTTTTTTAATTGTAAGCGGCGGTAGCGCGCCCAAAAGCAAGCCATGCCACGAGCGGCGACAGGCCGTAAACACGCACTATCAGAATGCGACAAACAGTGCATGACACAGTGCAGTAATGCATTTTCAGCTTAGAGTGGCGTAAACACCTATAATAAAGAAAACGGCACTTATCAGATCAAAGCAAAATAAGCAATCGATTCAAACCAGACGAAGCACGTGAAAAAGGAAGGGTACCCGTATAAATACTGACGGAAGCGATCGCCTGACGCATAGCAATAGCTACCTGGTAAAGCTTAACTGCTAAGCTTACGACTCGAACCAAACTACTGTAGCTGTATCGTCATTCATTCGACCTAAATTGTGTCTCATATTACAATGGACCAACTTTGTTTCGATATGGAGGTGCGGCCTAAAACTTTTCTCTCCCCTTGAATTTCGAGTCTCAAATTTCAGGTACGGCTTAGATTTGGGAATTTTTTTTTTTCCTTTATTTCGAGTCTAATTTTTCAGGTGCGGCTTAGATTCAAGTGCGGCTTAGATTCGAGTAAATACGGTAAGCTGTGGAAAAAAAAATGTTATTACATAATTTTGCATTTCTGCATTTTGAGGCAGTATTGTAGTCTGTATTCGCAAATACAAATTTTCAGCTCTCTATTAATAGTATAGGCATCAGTTGGTTCTGCTAAGTAACCTGTCAGTGGAGTAAGAGAAGGTGGCCACCACTAAGTCCTTTAAGTTCCTTTTAAACTGATATTTTAGTAGTAGCTAAACTTTTTATGGCTGCTAGCAAGTTATTGAATGTTTGTATTTCTGAATAATTAACACATTTATAGAATAAAGTAGTGATTTTCTTTCTTTATGAAGATTATTATTTTTTAAAGTATTGATTGTATGGATTAAGCTGTTTATTTGAAAAAGATATAGCTTATTTATGACAAATGTCATTAAGAAACAAATACATTGGAAAGCAGTAGTTAGTATCCCCAGATCACTGAGCAGAACTCTGTGGGAATGTAATGTTCAGTATAGAGAACTGAGAAGTGGAAATCATGATCAAGTCAGTAGCCTAATCAATTCAGTAGCTTATCAATAGATAATTTATAAAAAAAAGTTTTAAATGATAATCATTAGCACTTGGTTTTTTTCTGATTGTGGTGTCGCAGTAGCTCATATCTTACCCCTCCCCTTTTTCCTTTATATAATAGTTTCTGCTGTGAGAGAATTGTGGGAATAGGGTTCTCATTAATTCTGTTTCATGTTTTGATGATCAAAGCCTTGTCATGTATTGTTACTGCTGTATCAGTACCATCGCTTTCACTTCTTGTTAAGAATTAATTTTCTTTTCTTTTTTACTACACTGACTTTTGTTTAATATTATGGAAAGAGATTAGTATGTTGAATTACCAGTGATATACCGCTTAAGGAACACGTATTTCATGAGATAACAAAGAACTGGAATAATTTTTAAAAGTTTTAGTGACAATAAACAAATGTTCAACAGGTTCTAAGAGTATTACAGACTGTGTCCCAGTCTGTGGTTATGGTACATATTCTCCAACTGGCTTGGTACCTTGCCTTGAATGTCCACGAAACAGTTACACTGGAGAGCCACCAACTGGAGGTTTCAAAGATTGTCAAGCATGTCCTGCAAGCACTTTTACTTACCAACCTGCAGCTCCTGGGAAGTCTTTCTGCAGAGGTGGGTGCTCACATCAAAAAATCTTCTGCACAGTTGATAATTTTTTCAGTTGGAGCTACCACAGTTTTTGGGTTGCTTAATATTAGTTTACAGCCATCTTGTTCTTATAGTTTTGCAATTTTTTAAGGGTAGATTATTTTGTGTTATTGTACACAATAACTGTTTGTTATATCTCCCTTGTTAAGCAGTTTTTGCTTTGCTGATACCTGTATTGTGTTATCTGCAGCTAAGTGCTCTCCTGGCACCTACTCAGACACTGGGCTAGCTCCATGTGCACCATGTCCTCGCGATTTCTACCAGTCACAGGCTGGCCAAACGACATGTATTGAATGCCCTGGGAACATGCGAACTAGTGGACCAGGTGCAGTTGGAAGAGAAGAATGTGAACCTGTGCAGTGCACTGAGAATGCCTGCCAACATGGAGGCCTCTGCATACCTATGGGTAAGTGTTTGTGGGCTTCAGGTTCCAGCATGACAAATATAATTTGTGTTAAAATGGGACCTCAATAATTTTATTGTAACAGAAACATCTGGGATGGGACTGACACTCGATGAGCTATTTTCACAATATTTATGATTTATTAGAAGTAAAATATAGTGAACAGCTCTAGATGGGCCAATACATCTCTTAAAGTGTCAGAATTGAACTTCTGCACAAAGTTAAAAAGGCTAAGCTAACCCTTATTACTCATTATTTGCCAATATTTTAGTAGAATTACAGCCCTACAGTGTAGCAAATAAGCAAATGTTTTTCTATAAACTGAATTTCATCATCCAATCTCTTGGATTCTCTGATACTATGACACAGCTCCCAGATTCAGAGCATTCTTGAATTTAGTGCAGACTGTACTACCATTTCATTTTAATACAAATGACTGACCTCTGAAGAGCAGATGAAATCTAAAGTTGAAATCTTTTTAACAGGCCATGGAATTCAGTGTTTCTGCCCAGCTGGTTTCTCTGGACGCCGTTGTGAAATTGACATTGATGAATGTTCATCACAGCCTTGCTATAATGGCGGCAGCTGCATTGATTTACCTCAAGGCTATCGCTGTCAGTGTGCACCAGGTAAGGAAGATGACTTGTTGTTAATGAGTGACATACTTTTTGTTGTTCGCATTTATACTGAACTGTCACTGTGATTATTTTTCCTAAAAACTAAACTCTTTAATTTGAACACAGCACCTTTAAATGTTTAACTTTTCTTTATTATAACTACAACCTGTGTCGGGCTTGGAGCTAAAAAAAATGTGAGAAGCTCAGAGATAAATCTATCATTGTTCTGCACTTATTATTACAAAAGGAGCACATTACTTAATTGATAATGCTATGCATGCAAAATTTTAATTTTCTGATCTACACGGTTTAAAAAAGATATAAGCCATGTAATATGTCCATCTTACTTTCATAGAAATAAGAACAGTTTAGACTTTCATGATTTGCTTTATGCTATTTAGATGTATATTTTATCTTTCTTTTTTGCAATCAGGAACTTTTAAATTCACATGCATATTTAAAAGTGTATATACACATTTTAATACATTAAATTTACATAGGCTATTAAAGTGTTCAGTGTACGAGATGTTTTAATTGCAACTGTTGTTCACCCTTTCTAGGCTACAGTGGTATAAACTGTCAAGAAGAAAAATCTGACTGTAGGAATGATACCTGTCCTGAGAGGGCAATGTGCAAAGATGAACCTGGAATCAATAATTACACTTGTTTGTGTCGCTCTGGCTACACTGGCTTGGATTGTGATATAACAGTAACTATTTTGTTTTCTTTACTGTTTAGTATGGATACTACCAGTAACTAGTTAATTCATTTGGTGCATAATTTCAAGCAAATAAATTTACTTAATTTTATAGCAGTTTTTTAATACAGTATCTTCGTTAATGTAAGTGAAATATCCATTATCTGCCCTAGATAAATCCCTGCACAGCTAGCGGAAACCCTTGTGCAAATGGAGGTTCCTGTGTTGCTTTGCAACAAGGGCGATATCGCTGTGAGTGCTTGCCAGGTTGGGAAGGGCAGCAATGTGAAATTAACACAGGTAATAATGCTTGCTTGACTGATGGAACCAGATATTGCATTATAATATACAAGAATAATTTAATTTTGATGAGTATTATAGCAGTAGAGAGCTTACAGCTACAACTCTTAATATAAATTGCTGCAGTATTTTTAATAAATTCTTAATTTAATGTTCATAATTAATATGTAACACACATGTAAAATTCTGCAGTCTCTTTCTTTATAAATTTTTCTGACCTAATTTAGCCTCTGTCAACTAATATCAGTCCAAAGGTTTCAAAATAACATAATAATGTCTTTTTGCCTGATAATTTGCTGAAACTTTTCACTGTATTCCATGAAATAAACATATTATCAATGTGTCAAATGTAGACATGTTCTTAGTAATGTCACGTCACTGGTGACACTAAATATGTTCATATGGTAGTGAAAGTAACCATTTATCATTGTTCTTTTGCAATGAAATGAACATGAAATTATACAAATCATGTTTCAATACATCAAGTAAAATTCATAGAAATGTTATTTTATCCATGCTGGATCTTGTGGTCTCTGTGGCTGTCAGTGATTGTTGAGGAGTAACGCAGCCAGACACATATACTTTTAAGATGCTTTATTTCAGTGCCATAACCAGTTTTGGGCATTATGCTCGTCTTGAAATGACTAAAGTTTCTCATTACATAGATGATTTATCACTGGCATATCTACTCATGCACTGCACAGTAATATTGAATATTTAGTACCACTTGTTGTTTCGCTAGTAAAAGCATGCTACTGTGCCTGTATTTATTTATGTATAAGTTGAAATAGTCTTATACATAACAATGAAAATAATCAATTTTAAAAATATAATGTGACTGTATAGATAAAAAAAATCTACGCACCAAGCAGTGGTAGGAGAAGGGCAAGCATATGAACTGATCAGGGGTATGGCCTGGGAACCAGGATGGCTCCTTCCTATGCCTTCCTTTTCATGGGTTGCTTGGAGGGGTCTTTCCTGAGATCCATAAGCCTTCATTGCCTGGTTTGGTTTAGATACATTGATGACATCTTTGTCATATGGTCTCATGGTGAGACTGATGTATTAAAATTCCTTAAATCTTTAAATACCTTCTTCCAATTAAATTTCACAAGGTTCTATTTGAATCACATGCCACTTTCTCTGATGTTCATCTCGTCCTTACCAAAGGCCAGCTACACACTTCTATCCACGTTAAACCTAGTAACAAACAATAGTATTTACATTTCAACAGTTGCCATCCTTTCCACATCAAATGTTGCTTCCCATACAGCCTTGGCATTCGAGGCAAATGTATGTATTCAGATGTAGACCCTTACAGCACTACCCCACCATCCTCACCTCAGCCTCCAATGGACGTAATTACCCCACCAGCCTAGTTCAAAAGCAGATTTCCTAGACCATCACATCCATTCCTGGTACTCCTCATCCCTCCTAAAAACAACTTTGAAGCACACCATTTTGTCACTCAGTATTATCCTGGTCTTGAATCTATTGATCAGCTACTTTGACAAGGCCATGAATTCCTAAAATCATGCCCTGAAATGAGATCCATTCTGTCTGAGATATTGCCCACCACACCTAAAATAGCTTTCTGTTGCCCTCCCAGTCTCCACTATATCCTTGTCAGAACCTATGCTCTTCTGCACCTATCTCCCTACCCTATGGTTCCTACCCCTGTGACTGTCCCTGCTGCAAGACTTGCCCTATGCAGCCTCCTACCACCACCTATACCAGCCCTGTAACTGGCGAAACATATACTATCAAAGGGACAGCAACCTGTGAAATGACACATCATATACCAGCTGTTATGTAAACACGGTTCGACCTCTTATATCGGCATGACTACCACCAAGTTATTGATTAGGATGAATAGGCATAGGCAGAGGGCGTATACTGACAACACACAATATCCTTTTGCAGAGCATGCTCTACAACATGACGGTCGTGACCTTGTTGCCCGTTTCACTACACATGCCATCTGGATTCTTCCCCCAGACACCCGTTTCTTAGAACTCCACAGGTGGAAACTTGTGCTACTACATGTCCTTGGTTCTCGCCACCCACCTGGCCTTAATTTATATTAAATTCTTCCATCTCAACATTTCTTCACAGTAACTACTCCTTTCTTCACTCTCTTTTTAGTTTCCTACATCTTTCGTTTTCTGACCTATTTATTTTTCATCGTCCCCCTTCTCACCTCTGTTACATACAGTGCACTTATCTTTTCACTCTTATTAACTCATGCAGAATGTTTTTGTAGTAAGCTCTGTCTTCCATATTACCCTATCTTCCACTTCTCTCAGGTTTTCAAATCTCATCCGGTGCAGTCCTCAATAATCAGTCTGTCATTCTCATCCCATCTGGTAAGTCTCCCATGGGTGGTTCTGGGTGATTTTTCCAAAACCTAACCCTTTTTCTAAACCTCTCCAGTCCTTTTCCTTCACCCCTCTTCCTTCTCCTCAAACCCTTCTGCCGGAAGAAGGAGCTAATGGCTCTGAAAGCTTGCATACGTATGATAGTTGTATACATTTAGATGTGTTCTGATTGTACTGCCATAGTGTTCTGCTTTTCCAGGACACTGTGTAGCTGTTGCAGTGCAAATAGCACACACAATGTACATAAATCACTGCAGCACACAAACACTTCATAATATTCGTTATATCAGTTTGAGCTTCACACATGCACTTTAGATTCAATATTTTTGTTTATACTGCAAAGACTATCCACTAAGCAAAGATATCATTCATTTGGTATTGAGCAAAGATCTAAACTAAGCAAAGAAAATGAGTATGTTATGCAACATGTTAATAACAGACAAATACTTTTATTCTAAGAATGAACTTAATATTTAAGTATTATAGGACAAGTTGTTTTCGGCAATATTTTTCCCAATAAGTAACAGGAGATATAGTGATGTTGTAAATGAGGCACATATTTTTCAAAGAAGAAAAAAATGCAGTTAACACTGTTTATTTCAGATGACTGTGCTGAGAGGCCTTGCCTTTTGGGTGCTAACTGCACTGATCTCATAGCGGATTTCAGCTGCTCCTGCCCTCCTGGATTCACAGGAAAACGTTGCCATGTTAAAATTGATCTGTGTAGTTCAAATCCTTGTCAGCATGGACTGTGTGTTGACAGGCTGTTTTCACACCAATGCATTTGCCATCCTGGATGGACAGGTAAGGCCACATTAGTTTCTAACCAAATATATGTTGTTGTTTTATATAGGCCTTTATATGAAAATGGAAATAATAGTCTATTGATATCGCAAGATAAAAATCATAAAAAATTGCAGTCATCTGGCTCACATTTAAATATACATAATTTCTAATTTTTTTCTTACATGATTTTTGATCATGTTTGCCACATATTCATAACAATAAAGAAGAATTACCATCCAGATATGTTTATAAAGATCTACGAGAAATGCACAGGGAATTTCTTCGTGATTTGATTTTTTGTGTAATGAAGTGGTGCAAAATTCATTATTACATGTTAATATCTCCATAAATGTAACAAGAGGTGTAACCCATTACAGATCAAAAGTTCACTCACATTACAAAAATTATGATGCCACTACACGATGTAAAATAAAAAGTGATTCCATTGATTGTTCTGAAATTTGTTTTATGTATGTAATTAAATGGTATAAAAATAACTTTCATATTTTGAGTGTCAATAAAAATCAAATTAGCCAAAGAATCAAGAAATTATTGATTTATAAACAGGAGATATAAAGCAATGTATTTTATCACTTTTCCTCAGGGAGTCACACCTAGTGATACGTGGCTGGCGACCACGGGGCCCCGAGCTGAGTCCTGGCATGGCTTCCACTTACTTATGCCAGGCTCCTCACTTTTATCTTTCCTATCTGACCACCCTCGGCCAGCTCTTGTTCTTTTCTGACCCTGACGCTATTAGGTTTCGAGGGCTAGGGGTCTTTCATTTTCCAACCTATACTTCTCATGCAGCGTCTGACCCGGAGCAGGCGGCTGCAAAAGGAGTCTGTATCCCATGTTAGGGGCGGCCTCCAGAACTGCGGAAGGCAACGGAATACCACCGCAGATTATCTTCCCTGCATAATGCAGTCTCCATTTTATGCACAAAAAATGGCTTCCTCTTATGTTAAATCAGTGGCCGGAGGTAAAATAGTCCCCCATTCGATTCGGATCTCCGGGAGGGGGGGAACAACTTGAAAGGAGGCAAAAAATCAAAACGAGAATTGGTACCTGGAATGTCAGAACTCTGCTACAAGTAGGATAACTAGAAAACCTTAAAAGAGAGATGGAAAAGAATCATATGGACCTCGTAGGAGTTGCTGAGGTAAGATGGAATGGACATGGAGAGTTGCAGTCAGATGAATATGTATTCTTCTACTCAGGAGGAGAAGTAAAAGGAATTAATGGAGTAGGAATGATTATGACAAAGGAATTGGCTAAATGTGTGGAATATGTAGACTATGCAAATGACCGGGTTATTGGTGTAAGGCTGAAAGGAACACAAAAAGATTTACTGATTGTCCAGGTGTATATGCCAACTTCAGAACATGATGACCAAATTGTAGAGGAAACGTACAATGTAATAGAGAGAATAATGGACGAAAATAAAAAATGCTGCAAAATAGTAATGGGAGACTGGAACGCCATTGTGGGAGAAGGGAAAGAGGGAAACATAGTAGGCAGTCATGGTCTTGGAAAGAGAAACGACAGAGGTGAATGGTTAATTGACTTCTGCAGGGAAAGGCAGCTGATAGCAGCAAACACATGGTTCAAGAACCATAAGAGGAGGCTCTACACTTGGAAATCACCAGGGGATAAATACAGAAACCAAATCGATTTTATACTGGTAGAAGAAAGATACAGGAATGGAATCAAGAGCCGGCCGCGGTGGTCTAGCGGTTCTGGCACTGCAGTCCGGAACCGCGGGACTGCTACGGTCGCAGGTTCGAATCCTGCCTTGGGCATGGGTGTGTGTGATGTCCTTAGGTTAGTTAGGTTTAAGTAGTTCTAAGTTCTAGGGGACTTATGACCTGAGATGTTGAGTCCCATAGTGCTCAGAGCCATTTGAACCATTTTTTGAATCAAGAAGGTGCACACATTACCAGGTCCAGATATTAATAGTGACCACAACTTACTCGTGGCAGAAATAGAAAAAAGAATGAAAAAACTGAAAAAGGCGACAATGGTGAAGAAGTGGGATCTAGAGAAGATAAGGTTCAACAAAGAACAAATTACAGAAATGCTGTCTCGGGACTTTCTAAACACATTACGAGACAAAGAAGCACCTGATAATGCCAACGAGTACTGGAATATGCTGAAAGAAGGAATCATTAAAGCAGGACAGCAAAATATAGGATATGTAAAAGGGAAAAGGTCAAAAAAACCATGGGTCACACAAGAAATGATTTCCAAGATGGAGGAGAGAAGAAAATTGAAAAACAAGAACACTGAAGATGCAAGAAAGGTATACCAAAGGTTAAATAACGAACTGCGAAGAGAAACAGAGCAGGCTAGGAAAAAATGGCTAAAAGAGGAATGTGATGAAATTGAAGAACTGGACAGGAAGGGAAGATACGACTTACTATACAACAGAGTAAAGACTATGACATGGGAACAAAAAAGAGCAGGAAGTGCTACTATGGAAATTTTGAGTAAAGACGAAGAGGTAGTGTACAAAGATCGTGACGATGTCCTCCAGAGATGGGAAGAATATATAAAAGAGCTACATGACACAAATAGCCAACCGGAAACTCTGGAACTTGAATCACACAGCAGTGTAAGTGATGAAGAGAAAGGACCGACCATCATAATGGAAGAAGTAAAGTCTGCCATTGCTGCAATGAAAAATGGCAAAGCAGTAGGTACAGATACAATACCGGGAGAAATACTAAAATGCTTGAACCACAATGGAATAAGAGAAATATTGAGGTTATGTAATAAAATATATGACAGTGGTGAATGGTCTGAGGACTTTTTGACAACAGTAATGATTCCATTACCGAAAAAACAAGGAACCAAGAAGTGCAGCGAGCACAGGACAATCAGCCTCATTTCACATGCAGCCAAAGTGATGTTAAGAATATTTAATAAAAGACTTGAAAAAGTAATAGAGGAGAATCTCGGCGAGGAGCAGTTTGGCTTTAGACGGAATACGGGCACCAGAGATGCAATAGGGCTCCTACGAATCTTGGGAGAAAGGTTTATTGAAAAAGGAAGAGACCTATATATGTGCTTCATCGATTTAGAAAAGGCATTTGACAATGTGGTTTGGGACAAGTTGACGACTATTATGAGGGAAAAAGAGAGTGGACTGGAAAACCAGAAGACTTCTAAACTCATTATACTTTAATCAAAAAGTTTCAGTTAAAGTGAGAGGAGAAAGCACAAACTGGATCAGACTAGGGAAAGGAGTAAGACAAGGATGCTGTTTATCACCTACTCTTTTCAACCTGTACTTGGAAAATATGATTGACCAATGCTCATTAGATGACAAAGGAGTAGAAATTGGAGGAAGAAGAGTAGGGTGCTTGAGATTTGCTGATGACATGGTCCTTCTAGCCACAGGGGAAAAAGAATTACAGGATTTGGTGGACACCATTGCAACTAACGGAAAAAATATGGAATGAAAATTAACACAAATAAAACAAAAGTATTGGCAATAGGAGGAAATAAGGAAATAAAAATTGTGTTGAATGGAGAAAACTAGAACAGGTGCAAAATTTTAAGTATCTTGGAAGCAGAATAGACACCGACTGGAAGTGCACCACAGAAATTAAAACAAGGATAGCAATGGCAAAAGAGGCGTTTTATAAGAAAAAGAGAATCTTCTGCAGCGGTCTGGACAGAGAACTCAGAAAGAGACTCATAAAATGTCTTGTGTGGAGTGTTCTTCTATATGGCGCTGAAACATGGACTATGAGGAAAAAAGACAGAGAAAGGCTGGAGGCTTTTGAGATCTGGACATGGCGGAAGATGGAAAGAATAAGTTGGATGGACAGAGTAAAAAATGAAGAGGTACTGAGAAGAGTGGGAGAGAAAAGACAGTTACTAGATGTAATATAGAGAAGAAAAAGAAATTGGATTGGGCATATATTAAGAAAGAATGACGGACTGATAAAAACAGTTTTAGAAGGTTATGTAGAAGGGAAAAGGAAGCGAGGAAGGAAGAGATTCCAGATACTGGATGACATGATGGATGGTACAACATACAGCAGCCTTAAGAAGGAAGCAATGGATCGCAGAAAATGGAGAGGCAAAGGACCTGCTAATATAGCAGATAACTGATGATGATTTTATCATTTGTGGTAATGAAATCATTCTGTTGGGAACTGTTATTGAACCCATTCACTGAAACGTTATTCCATTCTTTGAATCATAAAAGGCAGAATGATGCCAACTTCTTGTTACATCATTCTCTTAAATTGTTTAGTAGTTATAGGATGCCAGTAATGAATCTAATATACATAAAAATAAATAAGTACAGGACATCAAATTACCAACTAATTTCACCATGTAAGGAGTAATACCCAGTAAAGGTTTATCATGGGCTCAATGGTGTATAAATTTTCCTGTCAAAACCTCACAATATATTTAAGCTGTCCAATGTGAGTTTAAGAAAGTATTGTAATATATTACAACACTGTGCCAAGAGTATAAATAGTGTCACATCTTCTTCCTTAAAAAAGATGCAGATCACACTGGTGATAAGTTGAACCTGGTCAGACCTAATGTTTCGACCTGTTGTTTTAAGCACTCCACCTCATGAGGATTCAGATATACAGTATCTGTCCAGCATATGATATCTTGTGTGTTGTTGAAAATTACCTGCTTTCTACTCAAGATTCAACCAACTCTCACTTGCTGGTATTATGTGGGGGAGGGGGTGCATTCTTGAAAAAAAGTGCCGTCTTTAACTTCACTGCAAATGCTTTGGCAGTTAACTGTTATTGATTTAATATTCTCACTAATATCACCCATATTTGACAAAAAAATACACACGTTTTGCATACATACTTTGCTACCCAAGTGACTATTTCTGCCAAAGTTGACATTTTCTGAGGCAAATGGCATGTTTCATCAGGAGAATAAAATAATGAAAATGAAAAAATTGTTTTTGAATTATATGGACAGGTTAGTATTTTGTTCATTTTTATATAGGTCCTGCATGTGACATCAATATAAATGACTGTGCAAGTGCTCCTTGTGAGAATGATGGACAGTGCCTGGATGAAGTAAATGGCTTCAGCTGTAACTGTGAACCGGGTTACACTGGTAAAAGATGTCAGCATACAGTGGATGATTGTGCTTCGGAGCCATGTCAGAATGGAGCTACCTGTCAGGACACACTAGAAGGCTTTTTGTGCAGATGCAGACCAGGATTTGTTGGTAAGTACTACTTGTATGTCTCATCATTATGATGATCAATCTATAATGTCATACATAATATTTATTATTTCTTCCTCTGCAGGCCTCCAATGTGAGACAGAAATTAATGAATGTCTCAGTGAACCATGCAGCCCCGAAGGTACTGAAAAGTGTGTTGACCTTGACAATAAATTTTTATGTCAGTGTCGTGAAGGATTTACTGGTCACTTCTGTGAGGTAGGCAGGAAATATTTTTAAAAGTTATCTACAGTAACTAAAATATGTGATAAAGTAGTATTATAGCAATAAGAATATTGCAGTATTTGGGTATTAAGGTGAAATACTTGTGATGATATAATTTAGGAAAATGAATACTCTTATTTCTTATGTTTCATAAAAGAAATCATATCTGTGTGTAGTGACATAGGAAAGAAAGTTCTCTTGTGTATCACAGGTAAAATCCAGAAACATTAACTGTATACAGAACAATAACCATATTAAACATGATACTATGGAGTTAATATCATATTAAATAAAATTTCAGGTGAATATTGATGATTGTGCCTCCTCTCCTTGCCTGAATGGAGCAACTTGTAAGGACGAAGTTGGTGGATTCCATTGCTCATGTCTTCCAGGGTGGACAGGTGCCCGTTGTGAGTCAGACATTGGAACCTGTCAGGCTCAGCCTTGCCAAAATGATGCTCATTGCATCAACTTATTCCAAGACTTTTTCTGTGTGTAAGTTGATGTTTTTAAAGTAAATTACTCATTCGTTTACTTTTTATTACATATTATCCTCACTGCACATTGTAATCATGTCATCTCCCCAGTGATGAATATAGAAAAAGATTTCAATACATATATCTGGCATATGTTATTAGGATCTTAAGGTAACAGATATGGTGAACTTCAAAGATTGCCTCAAGATAGAAAGAAATGTCAAATAGCATTAAACCAATCAATAGGTTAATGGATGATACTAATAGTAGTAGTAATAATAATAATCATCCTTGTATATACAAAAACAGGATGGGTGTATATATGTGTGTATGTCTAGCATCTCTTCCTAAACTACTGTACTGATTTCAATCACATTTAGTACACATACTGTTTGTGTACAAGAGTCAGTACTATGGAAATTAGGACCTCCTAGCTCCCATAAGAGCAGATATACGGACAAAAAATTGTTTGTCAGCACCGTGACACATAGGCTCCTATGTACAACAGACATGTTGTGCAGGTAGTATCAGCACACCTTGCATGGACCGCATGCGAAGATGGGTGCAGTTGAGTAGAGAGGGGGGAGGGGAGGAGATGGATAGTGAGAGAGGGGAGGCAGAAGATAGACACAGGGGGGGGGGGGGGGGGAGCTGATGCACTGAGAGAGGGGGAGGAGGGAACAGACAATGAGAGAGGATAAGGATTGTATGGGAAGAGAACATGTAGAGTAGTATGAGATAGACAGACAGAGGGGGTAGAGGAGGAGTCAGACAGGGAGAGGGGTAGGAGGAGAGGTACAGCGAGTGGGGAGAAGGAGATGGACAGAGACACGGGGAGGAGGAGATAGACACAGAGAGGGTGAAAGAGGAGATTGAGAGACAGAGTGAGTGGAGAGCAGGAGGTGGACTGATGACAGAGATTGAAGGATGAGTTGGATAGAGAGATGGATAGAGACAGAAAGAGGGGGTGGAGGAGATGTGTGCAATACATGTGTTGAACGCATACACGAGCAAAGCCATGGTGAAAATTCTAGTAAAGTAATATCAATAACAATAATACTTGTTTGTTGTTTTCAGCAATAGGAGTCATTCCTACCCAGTGACTGTCAATAGCAAGTCCTCTATTCTCACACCTCTTCTACAATTTTTCATTGTTTCTCTCTTACCTTCTACCATTTTCTCCCTACCGAGATGCCTATATAATCAAGAGAGTGTAACATTTAGAGAGAGAGAGAGAGAGAGAGAGAGCATAGCTTTCAGTGTTCAACTTGTACATGAAGGAAGAGCATTGGTGAACTAAATGACACTAATTTCTTAAATGGTGCTGGGATTTTGCTTCTGAAGAAATTATAATACAGAACTAGATAAATATTTGATTATTTTGCTTTCATTGCATAATGTTTTGGAACATGAAATCATGTGACTTACTGTTTTTTTTTTCTTCAGATGTCCTTCTGGTACTGATGGAAAACACTGTGAAACTGCACCAGAGAGGTGTATAGGTAACCCTTGCATGCACGGTGGTCGCTGCCAAGACTTTGGGTCAGGTCTCAACTGTACCTGTCCTGCTGATTACACAGGGATCGGCTGTCAGTATGAATATGATGCATGTGCAGCTGGAGCTTGCCAAAATGGAGCAACTTGTATTGATCATGGTCCTGGATACACATGCATTTGTCCTGCAGGATACACTGGTAAGTGTAAGGCAGCTAGTCCTGTGTTGCACGTATGTAATGAGCTGTTTTTGTATTTCGATAAATATCTGTAGCCAACAGGACAGGCTAAAGAAGACAATTTATTTACTTAGAGAGAGTGATAGTGCTTGTGTTTTCTAGACAAAATTTCAGCAATGCAGTACTTTAGGGTGTTTTATCATTAGTGCTCACTCACAACATAACATGGCATAGAAGAAGTTGAATGGATATTTTCAAGAATAGTAAGTCATAGATGGATTAAGAGAAACAGATGAGGCAGCAACATGGGAGGGAGACAACTGAAATATGACAAATGGAGCAAAATACGCTTTTAGGAAAGCAGAATATACCAGATGTTTGTGAATTTACATATAATTGGAGCAGCAATTTGGCACTATTAAATACAGAGCACAGTATGTACACAAAAGAATATTTAGAAAAAGACTAAAAATATGGTTCACCTTTTAACTGTTATACCAAATAATAGAGATATACACAAAAGAATATTTAGAAAAAGACTAAAAATATGGTGCACTTTTTAACTGTTATACCAAATAATTGTGATAAACAGATTGTGTAAATGGAAATCTAGAAGAAGGAATATACAGATGTAGAAAGTTTATGTACTCATCCTGAGATGGAAAACACATGTGATTCGAAAAGAATAGAATACGTAAATAACAGAGATACTGAAAAAACATGTCATCACATTATATAGCACTCAGCACAGAGGAATGTGACTATAAAAAGATAGTGGTAACTGTGAACCATCATTGATCAGAGTGTTATGCAGTGAGCTTCTTAGAGGAAAAGACTAAATAACTCAGTTGTGAGAATGATAAAAGGAAAGAAGCACAAGACGATGCAACCAGATGCATCTAGAGAAGTTTCATCAGAAATCACATTAAGCTATTTGACTCAAGATTCACAAGCTGTTATGTAGCATACGTAAGAAAACAAGCAATGGAAAATTCTGGATGGAATGTAACAATATTATGAGAAGGAAAGTTGCCACTCACCATATAGCAGAGATGCTGAGTCGCAGATAGGCACAACACAAGACTCTCACAATTAAAGCTTTGAGCCATTGGCCTTCGTCAACAATACACACACACATACACGCGCGCGCGCACGCGCGACTGCAGTCTCAGGCAACTGAAACCACACTGCTGTATGCTAAAATGAATAGAAAGATACAACATGCATACATAAATTGTTTTCCCAGTTTCAGATCAAAGTTGATAGTACTGCAGTTACAACTATATAGTCAATTGAAGAACAATGGTACACATCAGCATTTATTATGCTAATGATACATTGTTACTGCTGTGCTGTAGTATGTTCCTGTGTGTTTTTCAAATGTTATTCCCAATGAACCTCTGTGTTGTGAAAAATTCTGTATTGCATGTGTTTTACATCCACCTGTTTCACCTTCTCACTGTAGAAGGTATTGTGTATAATTATGATATATATTCCTTAAGAAAATAAGCTTCAGAGAGGTAGAACAATTCATTAACATATTCTCAAAAACAGATACGTTTTCTGTCTCGACACAATATGTCATATTGAATAGTTGATACTGTTATTATTTATGCAACCAGAACCATATGCTGCTGATTCCAGTTTTTATAATATTTCTGATACAAGAGTATCCTGCAGTCAGCTGATTCTATAACAGGAAAAACTTAAATTAAAAATTAAATAAAGACAGAAAAAACCTCTAAGAAATAAAAAAAGTCATATTGCCCCTTTAAGTTTAATATAAGTAGTAATATTTTGATCCAAGAATCATCATGTTGGGTGACCACTAAGTAAATAAAAAAACAGAAGAAGTTAACTGTAGGTATCCTTCCTAGAGCAGCATACATTCATTATTGCTGGTTATATGCCTAAGAATCATGATAGAAGGTTGTATACATGGAAGAACCCTGGAGATACTAAAAGGTATCAGATAGATTATATAATGGTAAAACAGAGATTTAGGAACCAGGTTTTAAATTGTAAGACATTTCCAGGGGCAGATGTGGACTCTGACCACAATCTATTGGTGATGACCTGTAGATTAAAACTGAAGAAACTGCAAAAAGGTGGGAATTTCAGGAAATGGGACCTGGATAAACTGAAAGAACCAGAGGTTGTACACAGTTTCAGGGAGAGCATAAGGGAACAATTGACTGGAATGGGGGAAAGAAATGCAGTAGAAGAATAATGGGTAGCTTTGAGGGATGAAGTAGTGAAGGCAGCAGAGGATCAAGTAGGTAAAAAGACGAGGGCTAGTAGAAATCCTTGGGTAACAGAAGAAATATTGAATTTAATTGATGAAAGGAGAAAATATAAAAATGCAGTAAATGAAGCAGGTAAAAAGGAATACAAACGTCTCAAAAATGAGATCGACAGGAAGTGCAAAATGGCTAAGCAGACATGGCTAGAGGACAAATGTAAGGATGTAGAGGCTTATCTCACGAGGGGTAAGATAGATACTGCCTACAGGAAAATAAAAGAGACCTTTGGAGATAAGAGAACCACTTGTATGAACATCAAGAGCTCAGATGGAAACCCAGTTCTAAGCAAAGAAGGGAAAGCAGAAAGGTGGAAGGAGTATATAGAGGGTCTATACAAGGGTGATGCACTTGAGGACAATATTATGGAAATGGAAGAGGATGTAGATGAAGATGAAATGGGAGATACGATATTGCGTGAAGAGTTTGACAGAGCACTGAAAGACCTGAGTCAAAACAAAGCCCCCGGAGTAGACAACATTCCATTGGAACTACTGACAACCTTGGGAGAGCCAGTCCTGACAAAACTCTACCATCTGGTGAGCAAGATGTATGAAACAGGCGAAATACCCTCAGACTTCAAGAAGAATATAATAATTCCAATCCCAAAGAAAGCAGGTGTTGACAGATGTGAAAATTACCGAACAATCAGTTTAATAAGCCACAGTTGCAAAATACTAACACGAATTCTTTACAGACGAATGGAAAAACTAGTAGAAGCCGACCTCGGGGAAGATCAGTTTGGATTCCGTAGAAATACTGGAACACGTGAGGCAATACTGACCTTACGACTTATCTTAGAAGAACGATTAAGGAAAGGCAAACCTACGTTTCTAGCATTTGTAGACTTAGAGAAAGCTTTTGACAATGTTGACTGGAATACTCTCTTTCAAATTCTGAAGGTGGCAGGGGTAAAATACAGGGAGCGAAAGGCTATTTACAATTTGTACAGAAACCAGATGGCAGTTATAAGAGTCGACGGACATGAAAGGGAAGCAGTGGTTGGGAAGGGAGTAAGACAGGGTTGTAGCCTCTCCCCGATGTTATTCAATCTGTATATTGAGCAAGCAGTAAAGGAAACAAAAGAAAAATTCGGAGTAGGTATTAAAATCCATGGAGAAGAAATAAAAACGTTGAGGTTCGCCGATGACATTGTAATTCTGTCAGAGACAGCAAAGGACTTGGAAGAGCAGTTGAACGGAATGGATGGTGTCTTGAAGGGAGGATATAAGATGAACATCAACAAAAGCAAAACGAGGATAATGGAATGTAGTCAAATTAAGTCAGGCGATGTTGAGGGTATTAGATTAGGAAATGAGACACTTAAAGTAGTAAAGGAGTTTTGCTATCTGGGGAGCAAAATAACTGATTATGGTCGAAGTAGAGAGGATATAAAATGTAGACTGGCAATGGCAAGGAAAGCGTTTCTGAAGAAGAGAAATTTGTTAACATCAAGTATAGATTTAAGCGTCAGGAAGTCATTTCTGAAAGTATTTGTATGGAGTGTAGCCATGTATGGAAGTGAAACATGGACGGTAAATAGTTTGGACCAGAAGAGAATAGAAGCTTTCGAAATGTGGTGCTACAGAAGAATGCTGAAGATTAGATGGGTAGATCACATAACTAATGAGGAAGTATTGAATAGGATTGGGGAGAAGAGAAGTTTGTGGCACAACTTGACCAGAAGAAGGGATCGGCTGGTAGGACATGTTATGAGACATTAAGCGATCACCAATTTAGTATTGGAGGGCAGCGTGGAGGGTAAAAATTGTAGGGGGAGACCAAGAGATGAATACACTAAGCAGATTCAGAAGGATGTAGGTTGCAGTAGGTACTGGGAGATGAAGAAGCTAGCACAGGATAGAGTAGCATGGAGAGCATCAAACCAGACTCAGGACTGAAGACCACAACAACAACATATGCCTATTCTGTTTGGTGTCATCTCATCCAGGCCTGCAAGTCCCACATCCACTCCTCAAAATAGCTAGTGAAGTTATGATTATCTATTATATAAAATCTGCAAACTAATCTGTCTTTAATTAGCTGAACAATGTTAAAGAATAGAGTTACCTATTTATTTTATAATGTATTTATTCATAATAATCTACAATTTTGTTTCATGCATTAATCTATCTTGCGAGGCCTATGTACTGCAATGGCTTTATGATAGTGTACAAACTCAAACTTCATTAAAGTACGAGTCACACAGTGCATGGTATGCAGCACACAGGGTGTGACCAAGTGCACCAAACCAAACGGGCAGTCACGTGAGGGCAGGCATTGTTGACGATTGTGTCTTTGCGAATTTTTTGGAGTAAATTAATTAAGATCAGACTCAAAGATTTGATATTGTTGTTTTGATATTTACCTATTTTGCCTAGGTAGCTGACTTGTATTTAAATTTAACACTTTTGTCATTTTTAGATGTACTGTGTTTTTATGTTAGTTACTTAGTGGTCCCTGACGTGACGATGCTTGGATCAAAATATTACTACTTACAGTAAACTTAAAGGGACAATGCATATTATTTTCTTTATTTTTTAGAGGTTTTTTGTGTCAGGTTTTTTTTATTTAAGTTTTATTTCAAGCTTTTTAAATTTCATATTTTGCTAGTAGACACGATATGATCAACACTCTATCCCCACACTCACATAAATGCTTTTCTGGGACACCACACTCACACAAATGCTTTCTGGGACAAAATAAAAAATTGCGACATGAGATATTTTTCACTTACATGATTCATGTCTTTTTTTTTTAATTCACACATATATTCATTGACAATGTTTTAGTATATATTTAGCTAATTTAGGTAACATAAACAATAAGCAGTGGTGATAATTCTAAATCAGGTCAGAAGAAAGTGGGCTGCCATTGCGCTCTCTTGCAATAGGCTATTAGGACAAAATTTGATTTAGTACTGAATTGTAGACCTCAAAAGCAACTACAAAAAGGTCTGAGAGAGCACATGCTTATTTTTTCACAGTTGAGTCACAATCACCCATTTTTTGCTTTGCAGGTGCTGTAACGTGTGACTTCTAAATCCAAAAATCATCATTGTTGGTCAATCATATATGATAAACATATGTTCTCTCAGGCTTTTATTTTGATATTTTTGACCTCTGTATTCTAGTACTGTGTAACTTGATGTAGCTCTTATGTTTTACGTAGCATATATCAAGAGCGTGTGCTGGTAGAAAACACTTTTACACGTAATTTAGCAGCTGATATTTAGATGGCTGGACAGACTTTCATGGAACGTAGCTAAGAACCATCCCAATTGAAACAGTTTTCAAACAAAAAAAGTTGTATGAAACTCAGACCTTTTGTTTGGGAGCTATGATGCCACAGACAGATACACAAGTACACACGTTAAACTTATAACACCCATTTGTTTGCATTGGGGGTTAAAAAGCAGCAGCATGCTTCAGAGATACACAAATTTAAAAATACAGTTGAACATCCAGCTTGAATTTTACAACCCATTCATCAGAGTGAAGGTAGGCAACAAGGAAAAGTGCACATATCCTAAAGAAAAAGGGAAAGTCACTACAAAGCTATTCATGAGGTGAATTTAGAGGTAATAATATTGTCATTATTTTCCTTGTACTGACTCCACCACACCCAAGCTGATAAACATTAATGCAAAAACAGTATCAGCCACTGTTTTATAAATTAACATTGCAAATAAGATAACATTAATGCAACAGATTATAATTTGGAAAGAAAGGGTCATTTCTTATACTTGCTTTTCGTCATCTACACTAAATCCTAGTATGACAAATTCCTTTATCTTTTTGCAGGGAAGAATTGTGAAGAAGATATTGTTGATTGCAAAGAAAATTCCTGTCCTCCTTCTGCAACATGTATAGATTTGACAGGAAAGTTTTATTGCCAATGTCCATTCAATTTAACGGGAGAGGACTGTAGAAAAAGTAAGTAATGTTTTTAATGTGTGTATTAATCTCTTCAGGATTTCACTACTGCAAAAATATTTAGTTTAAGTAGGAATATTTTCAATTGTATTTCCTTAGATGTAAATCTAAGTGGGAAGAAGATGCCTGTTTTTCAAACATAACTGATTTTGTGTATCAGCTCTAATATAATGCATCTAGGTATTTATCATTTAAGAAAATATTAAATCCTCCATTAAATAATAGAATTTAAAATCAATGTGTAACTTATTTTAATTTCTTTTTTCAGCTATCCAAGTGGATTATGATTTATACTTCAGTGATCCATCACGCAGCAGTGCTTCCTTGGTTGTACCATTCTACCTGGGTGCTAAAACAAGTATGACCATAGCAATGTGGGTACAGTTCACACAAAAGGATGAGGCTGGAACATTTTTCACTATGTATAGTGTTAGGTAAGTGTAAAAGTAGCTTTTTCTATGCAGATGTTTTTCATTACTGGTTAGAAATTAATAAAAAATCCTCCCTGGTAGAATGCAGAATAGAAAACGCAATGTCATGTAAAATTACAGCAAGTGCTTTTGATGTGTCCTTCTTGAAAATGGATGATAAATTTTGGTGTCAGACCCTTTCCTATATCTGATGAATTTTCCTGATATTCTGGGTAGGACAAACAATATTGCCCTTAATTAAGTGAACCGTCTGCCAATCAATTTACGTAACATGTTCTAACTCCAAACACAATAAAAGACATGGTTATAAGAAATCCACTGTTCATTAGTTCATGGCATGACAGCATACACATCAATATGTAATACAGTTTAGTGACATGTACAAGACACAGGTACAGACTGCTGGCCGGAGCCAGAGCTGGTGCACAGCAATATAAATGGCATTTGCCCACCAGAGACCACTAGCTATCAGCTGCAGGCAATGGGGGCATCAGACCTTCACTGGCAGCCTCTGGTGGGGGCCTGGAATAGCTGAATGATGCACTACTCAGACTGTGTGACACACACCGCAGTAGTGATGGCAAAGGTGTGGTAGTGGAAATGTTAGTACATCCTCCTCTTTCCCTTGGGGGGAAGAGCGATCAGATGCCTGTTCCTGCACAACATACTGACAGGTAACACATCCATAATGACTGAAGCAGTTGTCATTGGCATGAATAGTTCCAGACCCATGCGGACAAGTGAGTAGAGGTGGAAGTGGAGGGACCATGAACCCGCTCCTTCCTCCCTTCCAGGAAAGCAAGAGAACAACCCCACCACACCTTAGGCAGAGGTTAAGTCAATAATGGTCTTGAGTCCTAGTGCAATGAGATGAGGAACCCAGTTCCAGAGGGAAGACAGGCAGCACTGGCAGGAGAACGGCAGGCACTGGCACCTGCATCATGGTGGAGGTGCCTGTGTTGGTGCAGGAGGCACCTGCATCAAGGCAGGAGGCACCTGCATCAAGGTAGGAGGCACCCAGAACACTGTGCAAGGCACCACTGCATGAGACCCCTATGGGTGCACTGAGGATGCCTGGTGTCCACTCCTATGAGAGAAAGGCACCACAGGGACGTTGAGGGACTGAACTGTGCCATCCACGTTGGGGCTGTCCACCAGCAGGAGGGTTGGCGGGCACAGCTTGAGTAGTAGTGTGCTGCCCACTGCGAACTGCTGATGGATGCCACTAAGTGAGCAAAAATCTTGAAAGTAGTGATCCGAATATAGAGGACCTTTGTCTGACACCACTGTACAAGATAAGTCATTGACAGAAAAAAGGTTTTGACAATTCTGTGGTCGCCACATCTTCTGCAGTAGAAAGGCAGTGAACAACATAAGGAAATGTGGAAAACAGCCAACAATCACAAACGCCTAAAAAAGTCCAGCAAAGTCAATATGGATTCTGTCTCAAGGTAGCATATGTGCTGGCCAGCGGGTAAGAACAGTGCACGGTGTTATTGTTGAGTTGAACACTCATTGCAGGGCGTGATCAAGCGTTCCACCTCCTAATCAATGTGTTTAGCACTGGGTCTGTAGCTACTGGGTATGTAATTCTGGAGTTTGCAATGGGGTAAGCATCAGTAGCCTGTCATGCTTCCGTGGCAATGATTCATCCTGAGCAAAAAGGATTGGGCCCTGTCGGCAGTCGAGACAGTGCTGCCATATTAGTGTGCCACCACGTAGGGCAGAAAGACAAAGAGTATGTTACAATAACAGAAAATTCAAAAGCATCAAACTCAAACAGATTCTCAGTATGAGGATGATTAAAAATGAAATAAGTGCTTTTGATGGCTGCTTGTGGCACTGGGACGTTCTATGCAAATGGCAGAGACCTGTGTGCATGTGCCATGTAAAGAACACAACAATTTCACATGATATCAAATGAAAGTGAAACCAGTCCCAAAAAGAGGGCTAATTGACACAACAGCTGCTTTAAAAGCACACTCGACTTCAAAATATTTTTGAGGTCTCATTCGTATTGGTATTTATAAGATATTTTTTACATGCCTTTTCAATAGTTCCTTGCTGTGGTACTTACCCAAAAGTTCATCATTTTTGTGTCTTACGCTGCATGCCCAGAGTAACAGATTGCATCTGTATGATATATTTCATTTTTAAATTAAGGGAACCACAAAATGCCATTCTTTTACTCTTTGATAAGTAATTCCCAAAAACATTTTGCTGGTTTTGACAAAGTTGCATGTTTATACAGAGAACAATCTGCAAATGAAAAAAGCATTTATACATATCATTTCTGAAAATAAGTCATACCTCATACTAATTTATTGAAGTAAGAATGTGCTGTGTGAACGAATTGATGATTACTATTGTATTCCACTAAACATGTCTATTACACAGGATAAAATGTGCATAATCATTATCATAATTTCAAAGCAATGTGTATAATGAGTGATCTTTACTATATAAATTGTGAGAAGTTACACTAAATATTTGAAAAATGTTACTCCACAAGTGGTCAAAAAATATAGAAAGTTGGTGAACAGAAACAACCTTGGGGTTGTTTTCTTTTTCCACTTATGTAATGAGTATCACAGTGTAGTCCATTAGATTGTATTCATTGGGATAAATGTGGTATTCTGTGTCTGAAAGACAGATTGTTCCAGTAACAGGTGTACAAGTTCCTGTGCTAAAAAGAATCAAAGTTTCAGTGAGTGAATCAGTATAAATCTGCCCATGAAAATATAACAGAATTAACAATAAATTTGTTCTGTGATTTATGTAACTCAGTAACTTATTTAATGATAATTTACAGCTCTCCTCATGTTGTTACTGGCAAACGTGTTATGCTGCAAGCCCACAGCAATGGGGTTCAAGTGTCATTATTTGAGGACCTCCAGGATGCATACCTCGGATTCCGAGAATATGCCACAATTAATGATGGTCAATGGCATCATGTAGCTATTGTCTGGGATGGAGAGAAAGGTGGAGAGCTGACACTCATTACAGAAGGACTTATTGCAAGCAAAGTAGAAGGCTATGGCGGTGGTCGGAAATTACCTCAACAGTAAGTTCACAATTTGATTGGCAATTCAGTGCATTCTTAAGTGCAGTCTGATGCATCAGATTTTAACAAGGAAAAATGTGTTTTAGTGCCTGGGTGACATTGGGAAAACCGAGTGCCAGCAACCCAAGGGGATACATTGAATCAGGCTTCCAGGGTCATTTGACAAAGGTGCAGGTGTGGAACAGGGCTCTTGATGTCACAAATGAAATTCAGAAACAAGTAAGTTACTTTTTTAAGTGTGCCGCTTGCAGTCATTGTTTGTAGATGTAGATGTGGCCAAATGCAGTGTAGAAATAATCGAGTAAATATTTGATCTGGATTAACTTCTGTGCACTATTGCTTAGATATTCATTAAGGAACAACTTCATGCACTAGTAGACATGAACACTATGTGGAAGTTGCTGTGACATTATATGTGAGTTAAATTTTTCTTTCCTATCTTGTACATCCCACAGGTGCGCGACTGTCGAACTGAACCTGTCTTGTACCGTGGGCTAGCATTGACATGGGCTGGATATGACATTACTGTGGGAGGTGTAGAACGTGTTGTGCCTTCACACTGCGGACAAAGACTCTGTGCTCCAGGATATTCAGGAGCTCATTGCGAGCAGCTGCAGGTGGACAAGGTATGGAGCAGTTTCTTGTAGTTTTACCATAGTGATTTTAATAGTACTGTCAGTAACAATCTTATTTTTTGCTTCATTATTTTGCATTCAATACAAAAGGCAGACAGGTGCATAAACTGTGTTTGCCTATTGCAGATAAACTATGTGGAACATAATGGCAGCTCTCTCATGTCTTTTGTATAAGTGTTTCTAATAACACAGATACTTAGTGTTCAGAGGATTCTCTAGTTTTTCTGTACTTTTGTTTGTAATCTTTGGTTACTATTTTTCTGATTAATTATGTAGATTTTCTCTTAATAAAGGTGCCACCTCGAGTGGAACATTGCCCTGGAGATTTGTGGGTGCTTGCCAAAAATGGATCTGCCATTGTGACATGGGACGAACCGCACTTCAGTGATAATGTGGGTGTGGTTCGTGTTGAAGAAAAGAATGGGCATCGTCCAGGGCAAACTCTCCTGTGGGGCACCTACACTATTGCCTATGTTGCTTATGACCAAGCTGGAAATACTGCAACTTGTTCCTTTAAAGTGTATTTGTTGGGTAAGTTACACTGAAGGAAAAAAAACTGAAGTTTCTGAGTAACGACTGATCGAGCAATTAATTTAATATACATGTATGGATTTAAATCCTGAGTAATATGTATTTTATGCAAAGAAACTTAGTTCAACTTCCAAAAGTTCACATACAAGTCTCGCACTTGCCATTTTAAATCCAAAAAACAATTCTCATTGCCATCACCTAATATAGTAAATGAAATTAGGTGCAGGTTATATATATGTTGACAAAGCAATTGTTATGGCAGAATACAGACTTGTAGGCAGCTGTACATGTGTGATTGTCCTACAACATTAATATAGTTTCTTCCACTGAAATAATATACGGCTATAATTTGTCAATAACACCTAAAGAAAATTCAAACTAGAAACAATATCATCTACTGAGTTCAAGAAGTATCAGTTGGGGAACATCAGGCATAGAATTAAAGAATTCCAGCTGCATAATCATTGATAGGGAGTTGTGTAACATGTTCTGATTGAACACACTCACACGATGTTTGTAGATTAATTTCTTATTGTTGAACAGTACATTATAAAATTTTGCTGGTTTATGGCACTGTGTAGTAATTCCTTATGCCACTAAATGACATCATTTCTGATTCAGTTTTACTGTATACTATTCACCTAAACAGAAGGAAGAATGAGATACCAAAAACATTTTTCTTAAGAAGAAACCTCTTAAGTTTCCATACATGCAGTGAATATACTGAAGTAATTGTTTGCTGTAGCTCTATTACACAATTTTTTTTTTCATAGAGGCAGCATCTGCCAACAAATTTGGCTGTTTATAAGACTACATGCACTTCTATGAAGTGTATGGCAGAGGGTACTTTCCTTTATAACAGTTATTAGAGCTTCTTGCTGTTCAATTCACGTACGGAGTGCGAGAAGAATGATTGCTTAGCCTCCATGTCCACTGTACTTCGTCTAGTCTTGTCGTCTTGATTCCTATGGGAGAGATATGGAGCAGGTTGTAGTATGTGCCTAGACTCATCACTTAAAAGTTGGTAATTGGTTTTGTTACAGGAGTAAGGCACCATTAGACAGATCATCGACAAATTGCACTTCCTCTTATATCAGACAGCATAGTTCGAACTGAAAGTCATTTATGACACCCATATACACTCTCTTATGACCCTCTGCATTCTTAAATTTATGTGTATTTTCATTAAAAATGTTTGTGCCCCTTCTCATTTTGTTGTTGCTGATATCTTCAGTTGGATGACTGGTTTAATACAGCTCTCAATGCTGGTCCCTCTTGTGCAAGCCTCTTTCTTTCGTCATAACTACTGCAACCTACATCCTTCTCACTCTGCTTACTGTATGCAAGCCTTGGTCTCCGTCTATAATTTTTATCACCTGCACTTCCATTACCAAATTGACAGTTCCTGGATGTCTCACGATGTGCCCTATCACCCAGTCCCTTCATTTAGTCAAGATGTGCTGTAAATTTCTCTTTTTCCCAAATCAGTTCAGTACTGCCTCATTAATTAGGTGATCTAATCTTAACCACTGTTCTATAGTGCCGCGTTCAAAAATCTGTAAGTCTCTTATTGGCTGAACTGCTTATTGTCCATGGTTCATTTCCACACAAGGCTACCTACACTACAGACAACTACCTTCAGAAAAGATTTCCTAATACTTAAATTGATATTAGATGTTCACCCATTACTCTTTTTCAGAAATATTGTTCATAATATTGCCGGTCGGCATTTTATATCCTCTGTATTTCATCCATCATCAGTTATTTTGTTGCCCAAATACCAAAACTCATCTACTACTTTTAATATCTCATTTCCTAATCTCATTTCCCCAGTATTGTCTGACTTAATTTGGCTACAATTTATTACCTTTGTTTACAATCTTTCACAGAATTACAATGTCCTCAGAAAACCTGAGAAGTTTTTTATTCTTTTCCCTGAACTCGTAAATCCTTTTCCAAATTTCACTTTGGTTTCCTTCACATATCATTCAACACAGTACTGGCTCCCAGATATACCCCAGGGGTGAGAGAATTTGTCAATGATCTGGAGCTGCTGCATATTACTACTTAATTAAACTATAATGGTGCTTTTTATTACCAATACCTAAACAATACCTAAATTTAGGGCTGGAAAACTAAAAAAAAAGCACATCATTTTTAGTAACAAAAATTGTAATTTGAGAAACAAGCAATCATATTTTTTTGATTTGGCATTTAACATTAACTTTTAACATTATGGAAATAACTTCTTAACAGTTAAATGGCACATGGTTTCTCATATTGACTTCAGCAGTTTGTTCCGCAGTATTTTCTAGTTTAGCATGCTTTTTCTGATAGATCATGCAATCGCAAAGTTACATGGGGCACTCAGTATACCTTGTGGTTATGAACTGTGGTTTGAATCTGATGATGAATAAAATTCAGAGCGAAAACATGCCATTATTTGTAAATAAAATCCAGAGCAACTGAGCATCCCAGCAGGATGTTTGAGTGCACATAGTGCTTGCTTTCTCTACCAGGAAGGCAATGCAGCCTAGGTTTGAGCCCAACTCGTGGTGTGTTGAACAGGGTTGGGGAGCAGGTCAGCTTGAATGTGGCTTGTAGGCAGTTTCCCATATCCATCTAGGTAAACAATGGGCTTGTTCTGCACTTTGAACTCAGTTACATAATACACAAAAACTAAAATTCTGTCACAAACTAAGGAGAAATTACACTGATCACAGAGAGAAAGAGTGCACAACTTTCTTTCTTAGTAGAGGGGAGGGGAGGGGAGGATAGTGGCATGAGGAAAGGCAACTAGCTAACAAGTGTATCAACAATGTCCAAGCTGTATAACAAATAACAAGCCGACCCTGTAAAAGAAATGAGGAACGCCAGAGCAAAGACAGACAGAGAAGGAATCACTCCAAGGAAGGTGCAAAGCTCTTGGAAGTCAAAATTACTGTTCTTCCAAGTAGACGATGACTTTCACACAGAAATCATAAAAAAGTGTGCATGCAAAACAGTACAGTTAAACTTTGCTGATACCGCTGCCCACAATGTGACATCACAGGCAGTGAACAATGACAATGTGACTGCTATATGTTGCACTGCCAAATGATTCTATTCTACATACTTTGACCATAGAAGCCCAGAAGTAAAACCCTACTTGGACATTCCAGTGCCTGATATAAAACACATTCTTTTGTGTGACAATATCTTCATGAAATTCCAGACCACGTTACATTGTACCATGTCGTCCTGTAGGGAGGAGGGGGGAGAGTAAGAGGAGGCACTTACAGGATTCGCACATATTTCTAGAAATGATTCAGTGGAATCGCAGATTTAGCATTGCTTAATGAAAAGGAAAACACTGTGGCTTTGGTAAACACTACATTGTTTGGTTGTGATGTTCTTCAAGGGAAATCATAGCAGTTTCTTGTCATCACACTGGTTTTGGTGTTGTTTTGCAGTTTTTGGGGATATGCACACTTACAGGCCATTGCCAAAATAGAGCACCTGATATTTTCTCTCTTGTTTGCTTGTACAGCCCATAACAAGCTACAGAAGGTTCCAACACCCAGCACATTATAAACATTTCTACGGTGTACCTGCTCGGTACCTGCCCTTCACCTGTTGCACATCTTAATCTCAACAATCAATTTGCATTAGATGTGGCAAGGTGAGCTGAGACTTCATTCAGTTTAACATGGTGGAGCGATTGTAGTAGAGTATGGAGAATAAGGCTATATTATCAGTGTTTTCACCCATACTTCATCTTTGGATCCAGTTACAGAAGATATACCAATTTCTGCATGGAAGAGAGGAAGAAAAGGTTAAGAATCAAGATATAACAGATGTTTGGACCTTCTTAAACTATATTCTTCTTAAACAATGCAACCCAATCTGACATTAACCCAGAGAGTTGTAAGTTCTGTAGTACAACTGACATGGCTACAAAATAACGTGCCAAACTAGGGATATGTGGTTTATTTTGGCTTTAACAAGTTGGTTCTACCAACCAATATGATAATTGTTGTAAAAGATTTCCACATATATAGTCATATTAATAATAAAAAAGGACTTTGGATGTATGAATGAAATTTGCTTACTTTCAAGATATAATAATAATCTTCAAAAAAATATTGAATTGATAACTATCAAGCATTTAAGATACTATAAGCTTTGTGTTCTTCCAGTCAAATTTATTAATTGGGGCATGGCACATTCTTAAACTCAGTAAATCAAAAGTGGAACTTCTGGAATCTTGCCTCCTCTTGGATAAATTTCTGTGGACACCCATGCTTTCTTCATAGCTACCAATTGTTAGCAGAATATTTGGCAGGAAACCATTGCATCATTTTTTATTGTAATTGAAAATTGTTGCCATAATCATTTAGCCCTTTCTCTGAGTCACTTTATCAAGTAATAATGAATCTGCATTTTTATTCTTCCGCTTGAGAAAATTTTGTCTCATGAGAATGACATGAAAGCATTGCTGAACATCCCAAAGTCCATTTCTTGCCAACAGAGGCTGATGACCAAGTGGTGCTGAAAACTGGAAACACATTTCCTAGCAGTGAGACTCAAGTGCCACGTAGTTCGTTTTAGCCCAGGCCCAGTTAGAGAAACACTTTTCTCATGTCAGTCACAGCCCTCTTACTCTTTCATTCATGAGATGTTTCAATAACTTGTCAGCTCAAGTTATGCTCAAATAAACTGAGCAGTTTGATGATAATAGGTGTAGGCTACTATTCTGTCTAGTTCCTCCCCCAACTGTGGCTTCCTTTTCATGTCTTTCAGTTCTTATAACTGCAGTCTAGTTTCTGTTCAAGTTGCAAATAAGCTTTAACTCACTGTATTTTTTTTTATCCCTGCTAGTTTGAGAATTTCAAAGTGTTGTCCAGTCAACATTGTCATACGCTTTCTCTAAATTTACAAATGCTATAAACATAGGTCCGTCTTCCTTCAGCCTACCTTCTGGGATAAGTCATAGGGTCACTGTTGCCTCAAGTGCTCATACACTTCTCCGGAACCCGAACTGGTCTCTCCTGAGGTCTGGTTATACAAGTATTTCTACTCTTCTGTAAATAATTTGTGTCGATATTTTACAACAATGACTTATTTAACTGGCAGTTCAGTTGTATTCAAACCTGCTGTCTTTAGAATTAGAATTAATACAACCTTATTGAAGCCTAATGGTATTTCACCTGTATTGTATATCCTGCACAGTTTTGTCATTGCTGGCTCTTCCATCTACTCCAGGGCACTTGTTTCCACACAGGTCTTTAAACAGTGCTCTGTCAAATTCTTCTTGTGGCATGGTACCTTTGATCTCATCTCCACCTATTGCCCCTTCTCTTTCTAAACTATTACCATCAAGTTTGTTTCCTTTATGTAGTTCCTCTATATATTCCTTCCATCCTTCAGCTTTCTTTTCTTTGCTTAGTACTGGCTTGCCATCTGAACTCTTGATATTCATACAGCTGCTTCTCTTTTCTGCAAAGATATCTGTAATTTTCCTGTAAGTAGCAGCTAGCTTTCCACTAGTAATGCATGTTTCTACAGCCTTACATTGGTCCACTAGCAATTTTTCACTTTCTGTCAATCTTGTATTCTCCCTCACCTATTTCATTTTTATGTTTTCTCCACTTGTCTGTTAAATTCAGTATCTTCTGTGTTACCCAGGGTTTTCTATTTGGCCTTGTCTTTTTTACCTATGTGACCCTCTTCTGCCTGCCCAATTTCATCTCTGAAAGCTATCCATTCATCTTCTGTTGTATTCCTTCCCCCATTTCTGTCAGCTGTTGCCTAGTGCTTCCTCTGAAACTCTCAGCAATCTCTATTTCCTTCAGTTTGTCCAACTCACACTTCCTGAATTTTCTGTCATTCTGCAGTATTTTCAGTTTTGGTCTGCAGTTCATAACTGACAAATTATGGTCTGAATCCACATCTGCTCTTGGAAATGTCTCACAGTTTAAAATCTGGTTTCAAAATCTCTGTCTTACCATTATATAACCAGTCTTAAACCTTCCAGTGTCCCCAGGTCTCTTCCATGTACACAGCTTTCTTACATGGTTCTTAAACCATGTGTTAGCAGTGCTTAAATTATGCTCTGTGCAAAATTCTACCATGTGGCTTCCTCTTTCATTTCTGACCCATGGTAATGGCAGTGATTTCACCATACTTTCAATTGTTCACAGTACCAGCACAGAAAGACCATGCTGGCTAGTGTCGCAAGGACAGAACAGTTAGTAATCCAGACGTTTGCCACTGCAACTACTGAAAAGGATGCTGTCCCTCTTCAGGAAAACCGGATTAGTCAGAACTCTGAACAGAAACCCCTCTCTTAAGGTTGTACATATGGTACGATCTCTATATGGTTATGGCACAGAAGCCCCCCACTTCAGCAAGATTTGTGGTTCATGGAGGGATTCTGATTTTAATGTATGCTAAATTTATTATTGCAATTTCAGTGTGTGAGATAAAATGTTTTGTGCAATACTTCATTTTAAAGCAGCATGGGCTCTTTGGCGGTATTTATTGATAAACATATCATTAGGCACTTCTTGTAAACAATATGATTTTCTTTTTACAGTACTTTGTTAACTCCATTTACAAAAGCCTTTGTTTTTAACATATCACAAAGCATTTGAGCTACATAAAACAACTCAATTGGCACAAAATCTTCTGGCTCAGAAACTGCATACATATTGGTGGATTCCAAATATGACAAATCAACATTGTTGTAAAACCAGTTTCATCCTGAGTGGGAAAGTCTATTTTTAGTTCTGGTCTTTTAGTCTCATTTGTGAACTGTAGATTGTGGTGAATAAGGGGGGAAGTGAAATGCCTATTTCTTTCACAATTTTGAATTAACTATGAAGATAGTTTCAGACTGTATAATTATATTTCATTTCTATCTATTAAACTTTGCACATATGAAAAATGAATGACCAAACAATCTCATTGTGTTAATTCTCAGCACATTGTTCTTTCTTCTTTGCAGCTGACTTCTGTCCTGAACTTCCTGACCCTGTTGGTGGCACACAGTTGTGCAAAGACTGGGGAACTGGAGGACAGTTCAAAGTTTGTGAGATTTCGTGCAACAATGGTCTACAGTTTTCACAGGAAATACCAAAGTTCTACACATGTGGAGCTGAAGGTTTTTGGAGACCAACTACTAATCCAGCACTGCCAATGGTCTACCCAGCTTGCTCAAGTATGTATCACAATCAGTAATATGGGGGCTAAAATATTGATAATTTAAGGTCTAAAACTTAAGTTTTTAAGTTGCAGCCGTTAATTCAGTAGTGTGGTTCACATTATTATAAAGAGTAAGGCACCATTAGACAGAAGTCTGAAATAAGAATTGGCTGTTACGAGTCTAAAATTTCATTCCTGGCATAGTGCAATACCTTAGAATGCACATTGTCTTTTCCAATATTTATAAAGAATTTCATTTCTAGCGCATAACACTGTCCAGATAAGTGTTTCAGATGAAAGTGATGTTTAAATTTGTTGCTAAGTGGAATGTATGTCACCACACTTTAAATACGTGTTGGATTCCTTATGGTAATGATGAACCTGAGTTGCAATTCATGACATGGTTTGTGGAAAAAAAATTACTTCATCAGTATGATAATTTAAAAATGAAGTTCACCAACATTTCAGTTCCTTATACTCAACCATGGTTCTTGACAGCCAACTGTCATACATATAGTGAAATGTCAGAACCTCAAAGATGATACAACGAATAGGACCAGTCCAAGTTTTCACTATGTTGACAGTAATTACTGCATAAATCCATATGCCATCATTGTAGTAATAAATTTTATCCATGCAGCATTGACTGCATCATGCTCTCTCTCACTATCTCTCTATTTGTCGAATAACTTGTGTGATTTCCCTACTTAATTTGTGATAGATCTTGTTTTCTCCTCTGTTCTGTGTTTTGAAGGAACATTTGATTTTGAGTAATAACATCTGCATGACTTTTTGTTTCTACTTGTGCTTGTATGTTTCTTGATAAGCAATACTCTTATTTTATCTGTGCTTAATTGGTAGTTTCTCTTTGGCAGTCATTTATTTATACAAGGATTTTTCCCCCTTAAACACAGATGTTACTGAATGATATGAGCTGTATTCATCAAGAACGTTTAATCTTCTCCTTCATTGGTACACCTATCTTTTACAAATATATTTTGTGCTGTATTGCTTTCTATTATTGTGCAATTCTCCCTCGTTATGATTTTTTCAGATACTTTTGTAATAGCTTCACAGCATTACACACATTCTTAGCAAACATCCTAGGAATTTACTCAAGTTGTTGTATGTCAAGTCACTTGTATGTCTTTCATGTTCTTTGTAGGCTTCATTTTTTACCTCCATGTTTGCATTTTACCTTTGCGAAGAGCATATTGTACTTTTTACCTCTGTGTATATGTGTATCTACTGAAGGAAGCACACGGCATAAAATTTTCAAATATTTTTAGTGTGTCATTGTCTGCTTAGAGTTGAAAGTATAAAGAACTTCTTTTTTGAAAGAACTACAGTTCTGTGAAGCTGTAGATGACAGAGATCGCTTTGAGAATAATTTAATTATCTGGCACAATTACAATTATTTCTAACAAAATTACCAATTTCGGGCATCCTCAGATCATAAAATACAGGCCATGGTTCAGTCTACCATTGCAGAATCTGATGCCTGCCAAAACCAGTTATTTTGTTAGGAATAGATGTGATTATGCTACATAATTGAATTAATCTCATAAAGAATTCCATCTGTATTTTACATGTATTTTTAGGCCACAATCTTTTTTATTCCAGAGCTTTTTCTCATGCAGATTTTTAAGTACTATTGTTGCAACAAATTTGTCATTCTAGTGTACTACAATACTGCTGGCCATCTTCTCAGGAAAATGTTTTATTTCAGCATATTGAAAATAGAGGTTTTTCATTGTTTTTAATACAAATATCAAACAAAAGCTAAGTAATTTGTTAATTATCTGCTTTATTGAGGATGTACAAGCGAATGAGTTCATGTGAATCATGCCATCATGATATCAATGTTAATATTATTGCAAGTCATAATTTACCATCTTCTCAAGAACTAATCTTTAGTCTTTACCTCTTATGTGAAGTGTGAGTTGTTGAGCATTACCTGACAGATAAAAACTTTTGCAGGTAATGATCTACTGATTGACATGTCCAGGTGTGATTGACAAACCAGCAAGAGATACAAAGTAAGCTCATGTAAAGTTTGAAAAAAAAAAATAAATAAATAAAGGTACCAACAGAACTGAAGATATGAAAGTAGGTTATGAGTCATACCTGGATAGTTAAGTCAGTAGAGCATTGCCTTTAAGAGGTAAGAGTCTTGAACTGGCACAAAGTTAAAGCCTGCCAGGAAGTTTCAAGTAACATTTGTGTATAAATGTTGTGTAAATGGGGAGGCAGAGATGTGGAGGTGTTGTGTGAGTGGATTCTTTGCATGCTTCATGCCCATATGCTTGAAAAACTTTTCTTCTGTAAGTACTTGTTGGTTCTGACCACTCTGTAAGCTTTTTTTAAAACTTGTTAATAGCTTCAAAACCAGCGCAACGTGTCTTCAAAATAAAAATGCAGTTCCCTAGTTCTGTACTGTGTAATTCTGCTGGACAAGGAGTCCTGAGACAGAAGGTTCGCAGTGCGGTGAATTCTCTCAACAGAGACTGGAACTTCTGCTCGTATTCTGTGGAAGGTAAGTCCCTTGCAGTTATATCACTCATGTATTGTTTTACTTTCTATAATTTGTGTAAGACTTGGTAAGACAGGTATATTCAAAGCAACATTATTTTTTTCAGGAACAAGGGAGTGCAAAGACCTAAATATTGATGTGAAATGCGACCACCGTTCCCGACCAGCAAGGGATGTTAATGATGGCAGTGGCTCATATGTCCTGGGTGCTGAGGTTCCAGTTGAGCCGTGAGTATAGTTATTGTCCTGTTTTTCTTGCAGTAATTTCTTAGTCTGGCGTACTTCATGGTGCATCTGTAAATGAAATCACAATCTTTTGTTGCTGTTTTTTTATATTCTTCATAAAGTTGACTCTTTCTGTAGCTTGTAATTCAGTTGTTGTTTTACTGGATTGTGTCTGTTTTTCCCATGAACAGTATTGTTTCAGTTGCACATAATAGCTGCCAAAGGAAATGTTTCTTTAGTAGTTTTAGAACACCATCCTCCTTCATTTAAAGTAGAAAAGCATGGTATGTTTGTTTATGAATGCTGTACTTTAGTCACAGTAGCTGACTTAGTTAAAGTGTTTTGTTATCTCTATGATTGAATCACACATCTATAGTGCATGTTGTTTCCCTCAGACTGGGCAGGCAGTCTCGCCAGGCCAGCGACACTTACAACATCGAGATATCCTTCCCAGCTATCAAGTAAGCACAAGTATTGCATGCTTGTAGTTCAAGTAAATTTATTTTATTTCTTCTATACAAAATATTGACCTTCTATGTACCTTACATGAACAAGAATATGAACTTTGATGCATGCCAATATATTAATTGCAAGTTTATAGAGATTCTGTCAGTCACAACAGCTTTATGATAACAATTACGCCTGTAAGATGAAGAGAAAATAGATAATTGGAGAGCACCCACCAGATAGTAGAAGCACTAATTTATCGACAGCCACACAAAACATAAGGAAACTCACTAGCTTTCGAAAAACCTTTTAATGAGTTGGGGGTGGGGGCACACCTTTGCAGCTACAGTGTGCTGGCTGAACCCACAGATTTTGTGTGACTGTCAATGACGCAATGCTTCTGCTGTTCAGTGAGTAGTCTCCTTTACTCCTAAATTATTTACGTTATACTAGATGAAGAGAAAATCTATTTTTTCTATTCCACATTTCTACTACTTTTCCACTTTATGGATCATAAGAATGACAGAAAAAATTAGGACAGAAAATAATAAAGAAGCTCCAAAAATTTGTCAATAAATTGAAACTGTTGATCACTGGGTGTGTGGAAGTGAGGCTCATTCATCAAGTGTTTGGTAGTTTTAGTATTTGGATGACAAGTGATAGCAGTGAAAGTATTTTCAGGACCTACAACTATAACATTAAAAAGTTCCTTTCTGGTTGTACTGTTTATTTGTTGTAATGTTTTGTGGAGAGAGTGTAATTGTTGCATTCTGTGAGACAGAAGTGATCTAAAGATGTAAATGGTTAATACTGAAACTTCATGTATAGAAATTTAATGCTCATTTCAAATCACTTTGCCATGAAAGCATACTCTAAAATGTCATCTTATGAACACATGCATCAACGGCTTTGCCGCAGTGGTAACACCGTTTCCCATCATATCACCATAGTGCTGTCAGGCTGGGCTAGCACTAGGATAGGTGATCATCCAGCCTGCCAGCACTGTTGGCAAGCAGCGTGCACTCAGCCCTTGTGAGGCAAACTGAGGAGCTACTTGATCAAGAAGTAGCGGCTCCAGTCTCGAAAAACTGACATACAGCCAGGAAAGCGGTATGCTGATCACATGCCCCTCCATATCCACATTCAGTGACGCCTGTGGGCTTATGACACGGTGGCTGGTCAGTACCCTTGGGGGCTCCATGGCCTGTTGGGGCGGAGTTTTGTTTTTTTAGAGCACATGCACACATGGCCACTCTGCTGCTTTCACATGCACAGAATTTTGAGTGTCAGGAAATAATAAAGTATCTTGTTCTCTCAAAATGAGAACTATGACAGTAATAATAGAAACACTCAACATTCAAATTAATTTATTAATGCAAGATCGTCTTTGATAGACAAAGGACAGATAAAAACTAAGCTTGCCAGATGTTGGCTTTATGGACATACAATTAAGAGAAATATCCAGTTATACTGTAGGAAAAGTAAAGTGTTATTAGCGACAAGTAGCATTAGATGAGATTCAGTATGGCAATAAGCCATACAATGCTGCCTTTTTATAATAAAGATTAATGTTCTAAATTCACAGTAACACAAAAATCATTTTGCCCCGTATAGTCCTGAGCTTTAGTGTATTCAGTTTCAAATAGCTTTAACATCATCCTCAAATCAAATGCAGACCTTTTTTTAAGGGCAGTGTTACCAAAAAAAAAAAAAAATACCAGTCAGAGCTTACTGAATTCCGAGTATATAATTTAATGAAAGGGAGCAATAAATAATAATGTTGAGATCTCCGACATTATTATGATCACCTTAATTACTGTTTCTTCATTTGTAGCAAATGTTGTAAATTGAGTTGATATAAAGGTACCTAATTTTTCAAAATTGTGTGAGTAAATACACATTTCCATTACTTCTGTCAAAGTGAAACTTAACAGAGGAACAAACGGTGTTTTATTTTTCTTTAATAATAAAAAACCTTAAAGAAGTGAAACTTGTAATATGAAGGGAATAATACTTTAAAGTTAATACTTATGTCCTTATATGTTTCATCTCCAGCGACCCTGTCATTAACTCTAACACAAATGAGAGGTCATCTGTCCAGCGATTATTGGAGAAACTCATACTGGAGGAAGACCAGTTTGATGTCCGTGACATTTTGCCAAACACAGTTCCAGATCCAGCATCACTGCAGCTGCAGTCAGACTATGCTTGTCCACCAGGACAGGTGGTAATGGCCCCTGATTGTGGTGAGTGTCTATTTAGTTTTCATGTGTCAGCATATACTTTTGTTGCTGCAGTTGCTATTTTTGTCTAATGAGCATAAGCTTCAGTGTTAGTTATAATGTAAGACTGCACATGGCAATAAGTCACTGTTAATAGCTGATGAAATTAAAATCTACTCGTGGTGAATTGTTTACTGTCTGAAACTGCTGTATATTTCAGATGCTGATAGAGACAATGCACTTTCTGACAGAGATCCAATTTCTTCTGGGTGGGCTGGATTTCATTTAATTATGGTGTGTTGTGAAGTTTGTAGATGCAGCCTTAGGGGTGGCGGCAGGAAATATTGAGAACACCCTGTAGATATTATGTAGGTAATTCCAACCAAACTTAGTGCACATCTACATACAGTAGTGCCCCTATGTGAGACGTGGTACTGGGAAAAGGGTAATATGTAAAAATAAGTGTTGTTATGGAATATCTGAAGGACTATTAATCAGGTTTGATACACATACGACTTACTATCTGATAAAAAGATACTGCAGGGTAAGATACTTGTACAACCACTAAAAGGGAAGTATAATCATGGGCAACTGACATTAGTGCCAAATGTATAGTCCTTAGCTCACTAGTCTGACTGGTAACATTCCTGATGATATTAAGTTCAAACTTAGTTGAACAGAATGAGTAAAAGAAATCTTGCATTTATGAACTGAGAATTCATACATCCTACTTTTCACACCAGCATTTCATGGCATTCATAAAAGGAGGTTGGACTGGTTCAAAGACATAGAAAAAGTGGGGAGGGGGTGGGGATCAGGGTGTGTGGGCACAAGTGAAGAGGCATTTGTGGGTAATCAACTAAAAAAAAAAATTATATCCAGACATTCTGGCAGCTTTTTCTCTACCTCACATTACACATGAGAAATCAAATATATTTGGACGGATAACTACAAAATTGTGTAGACTGCTGAGGAAATAAAAGCAACAGCTGACTACATTGGAGGTGTAAGAAAACTGATGCCCATAAAGAGACACAGTAGGAAGGAAAGAGGTAGTTTTATGCTCGAGATACATGCAGGCAAAATCAAAAGTGACGTGGAGCGCTGTGAAAACTTCAGAAAGTCCACGGAGTGGAGTTACAGAAATGCTCAATACTTGCACACTCCACCATGTTGTTGTTGTTAGATGTTTCTGACAAAATATTTCCAAATGCTCATCCAGAACATTATGTGACCTAATCAAGTAAAAATCTGAAATTATTTCAGAAATGCAACGTGCTAAGTAAGCCTTTAATTATTACCATTCATTATGGGGGCACTTTCCTTGGAGAGTGATAAATGAGCATAAGATAAAATAATCATTGATAGTAACCAGCAGTAGTGCTGTGGTGTGTTGCTGTGAAAATTAGCCACAAATTCCAGAGAAGTACTGTCAATAAATTACTACCAGTCAATCAACAAATGGTTATTAACAGCGATAATGTAATTCTTTTTCATGAGAAATTTTGCTGTGAGTACTAAATCTGGAGAGAATGTGCAAAGAAATTGTCTCTAGCACTAACATTCTTTTGTATACTATAACTGTTCTTCTAGAATATCATTGTTTGTAGTAATGTAATTGGATGGCGGCAGTAGAACACACACATAAAAAAAAGAGATTTTACTTATGCAAGCTTTTCGGCCCAGTGGTTCCTTCTTCGGACAGAAGGGTTGAAGGGGAAGGGAGAGCTGTGCAGGAAAAGGACTTTAGAAGTTTAGGAAAAGGGGTACAGTTCAGAAAAGTCACCCAGAACCCCAGGTCAGGATGGACTTACCAGATGGGATGAGAAGGAAAGTGTCTTCTGAGTCTTCCCTTCTCATCCCATCTGGTAAGTCTTTGCTGACCTGGGGTTCTGGGTGACTTTTTCGAACTGTATCCCTTTTCTGAAACCTCTCCAGTCCTTTTCCTTCACCCCTCTTCCTACCCCTTCAACCCTTTGCATGAAGAAGGAGCCACCAGTTCCAAAAGCTTGTAGATGTTAAACCTTTTTTTTTATGTATGTGTTCTCCTGCCGCCGCTTGGTAAGTAGAATTTTCTGTGCACCCACTTACATTATATGATCAAAAATTGATTATTTTCGTTGTTATAGTATGTAGTAAAAATCTATTTGCTTGCAACAATTACATTTTGTGATGTTTTCCTTGATATCTATTAAAATAATGTGGCAATCTGTTCCAGTACCCTGTGCTGTTGGAACATACTTTGTGAAGGAAACTCGTACATGCTTGCCCTGTCCTGTCGGCTCATACCAGAGTGAAGCAGGACAGTTACAATGCACACCTTGCCCAACAATTGCTGGTCGCCAAGGTGTCACAGTAGGTCCAGGTGCTCGCAGTGCTTCTGATTGCAAAGGTAAATAGCATTCTAAAAATCTGTAGTATAATATTTATGTCATTTTATAATTTTTTTTATGACTTGTATTGAAACTACACTTCCATTTACAGTGTTGTAATATCTAAAGAAGTTAAAATTACTCCGGTGATATAATTTAATTACAAAAAATATTGTGAGTACATAAGGTTCAAATTAAATTAATAAAGATAATGTGGAATATATAAACTGAACATATTTGTAGCAACATGTAGGTCAAAGCTTGTGCCTAAAACAATTATGAAGCAAATTATATTGCAAAGCAAATCCAAAATATAGTACAGAAATAATGTCACATGGTTACAGCCTCCTATTGTTCAGATGATGACTTGCACTGTAATCATCAGTGGTATAATTAATTCTACATCATCAATTCAAAATAACCCACTTCCTATTCCTCATCTCTCAAAATTGTGAAGTATTTTCCTGAGACTACTGACAGATTACATATCCATATTTCTCTAAAAATGGAACTCTGTTTGCAGTTGGGCTACTGACACTCTTTATCATCGATTCATGTTCTTGAGCACAGTCCATGGTGGAAACAGATTTACTTCTTGTTTTTAGCTTTTTCTACTCTCCCTCTTTCTATCTGTCTCCTCTTTCAAGTATAGTGAGTAATACAATATTTTCTATAATGCATGCTGGACACGTCAGTTGTGCAAGCTTACTGGAGGACAGTAAAACAATTGACTATAACATAGACCGTACAAAGTACTTTATTTAAAATGTGGAACATAAAACAAGAGCTATAAACCATATTTCAGTAATTGCAAGAGCCTTTCCTTATCAGTGTGAAATAGAATATGACTCTGAAATGCCTAGGGACAAATTTTAGACATAAAATACTTAACTTTTTCGTAGGGATGTAAGGTTAAAATAGCTACAGGTGAGTGTGCACAGTTCACAATGATGTGTAGGGAAGGATAAGTCAGTCAAAGTAACTGATAAAATAAGGTTGCCAACAGTTACAAGATCCGTTATATTCCATTCTACTGCTTTGTTTCTGCTCTCCACCTGATACATCACTTTGTCTCTAATATCAGTATTGTTAGTAATCTTCATCTCCTTGCCTGCTGTTGCTACATGGATATACAGGGTGATTCAAAAGTTTATGCACAACTTTAAAGAGCTGATAGAAGAGACAAAACACAGTAACTTTAGAATAGGAACTTATGATTTTGGAATAATCCTGAGCCAGTGAGAGCTTTGGAATGACAGGAACAACAAAGACAATCAGTGCGCATTGTAATCTTCTTCTCCCTCACATCACTAGTGGATTTTCACTGACTTTGTATTAAATTCTTTTAATAAGCTTTGAGAGGAGTAAGATTTACAATAAACTTTTTACTTATCTTCTTTTCTCATCGTTGGCTCCAGTTCTCCACGTCTAGTGGTTGATTCTTAATATTGAAATTTTTGACATTGTAGGTTCCAAATGGCATGATAATGCTAAAGTAAGCCTGCTTCATAATTTGTGTTTCTGCAATTTGTATTATATCCCTTTTTTTATATCTCACTGTCTTTACAAATCGCACTTCAAAATCAAAAATTAAATTGTTATTGCCAAAATTAAAAACATGACCAATCACATCCAAGGCATGCCCACTACTAACTCATTCTGCAGTATTAACAATACTCCAAAGAGTTTACAAACTTTCTTAAAAATGACTTTCTATTAATATATACCATTATTTTATAACTGAATCAAGAAGTAACCATAATAAATATCATTTGATTGCACAGTTAATAATAGAAATTTTAAGTGTGCCAGATATTTTGTAATTTCAAATGTTTCTAAAATAAGAGTAATTTTAACTGTACATTGTAACAAAGAAAATAAAGTAATTTCATCTTATACCTTTTAGTCTGAAATATAATACATCATGTACAAAATCATATTAAATTCATTTAGTTAAACAGCTGAGATAATATTAAGCTGTTTAAAAGGTAGAAAGTATTTTTGGTATCAATAACTTCTGTTGAAGAAAAGTAATGCTAGGGGAGGGTGGCCTTTTACAACATCCACCTTAATTTAACAAAGTTAATGTACTGTTCACTCAACAATGTTTTACATTACAGATAGTGTTCGAAATGGTGGCCACCAAATTCAGTTCAGGCATAACACCCTTGTAGAAAATTCTGGCATTCTCTACCAAGTCACCAGTCGTCACCTGAACCTCATCAGGCGCACAAGTACCCTGACAACAAGTGTTTCTTGATTGAGAACTGATATCACGTACATAAGGCTTTTGATATACCCCCACTAAAAAATAAATAAATAAGTAAATAACAAAATCAAGGGGCGTTGAACCTCTACATTTCAGTGTAGCTCTTGCAGTCAGTGTTCTCCATTATTTGTTGGATGTATTTCATTCACTTTCTTCCTCACAGTTTTTACACTCTATAGTTCCCTCTGGTACATGGAAGTTATTCCCTGATATCTTAACACATTTCCTATAATCCTGTCCCTTCTTCTTGTCTGTGTTTTCATAATATGTTCTTTTCTTCACCCCTCCAGCAGAGAATCTCATTCCTTATTTTATGAGTCCATTTAATTTTCAACATTCTTCTACAGCATCACATCTCAAATGCTTCTAATTTCTTCTGCTCCAGTACTCCCACAGTCCATGATTCACTTCCATAGAATGCTGTGCTCCAAACGTACATTCTCAGAAATTCCTTCCTTAAATTAAGACCTATTTTTGAAGCTGATAGACTTCTTTTGGCCAGGGATGACCTGCTTGCTTGTGCTTGTCTGCTTTTTATATGCTCCTCACGTCATCCGTCATGGGTTATTTTACTTCTGAGCTTGCAGAATTCATTAACTTCGTGATCACCACTTTTGATGTTAAACTTCTCCCTAATCTCATTTCTGCTGCTTCTCATTATTTTCATCTTTCTTCAGTTTATTCTCAATCCATATTCTGTGCTCATGATTGTTCATTCCATTCAACAAATTATGTAATTGTTCTTCATCTTCACTGAGGATATCAGGGTCATCAACAAATCTTATCATTGATATCCTGCCACACTGAATTTTAATTCCACTCTTGAACCTTTCCATCATTCCCGCCTTTGCTTCTTCTATGTATTAACTGTAACAGTAGGGGGAAAAGACTACATCCCTGTCTTACACCCTTTTTAATAAGAGCACTTTGTTCTTGGTCTTCCAATCTTATTTTACCCTCTTGGTTATTGTGTGTATTGTATATTAACTGTAGTTCCCTGTAGCTTACTCCTATTTTATTCAGAATTTCTACCACCTTGCACCATCTGACATCCTGTGGACACATCTTGATTTGTCTTCAGTCTTTCTTCCATTATCAAGTGCAATTTCAGGTGCCCTCTGGTGCCTGTACCTTTTCTAAAGCTAAACTTATCATCTAAAAGATCCTCAATTTTTTTTCCAGTCTTATGTATATTAGTCTTGTCACCATGAGCTGCTAAGGTGATTGTGTGATAGTTCTCACACTTATCACCTCAGCTATCTTCATAATTGTGTGGATTAAAGTCTGATAGTACATTCCCTTTCTCATAGATTCTACACACCAAGTTGAATAGTTATTTAGTTGCCAGTTCTCGCAGTGGTTTTAGAAATTCTAATGCAATGTTATCTATCCCTTATATCTCCACTTTGATCTGAAGTAATCACATCTCATTTAAATTCTGGCCCTAGTACTGGATCCCCTATCTCTTTCATACCAACTCCAATTTCTTCTTCTGTTGCTTGATCAGACAATTCCTTCACCTTCAATGTACTCTTTCCACCTATGTGATCTTTCCTTTGCCTTTAACAGTGGGATTCCCATTTCACTCTTAATGTTGCCACTCTTGCTTTTCAAATTCACTGAAGGTGACTGTTCTGTATGATGAATCAGTCCTTCTGACAATCATTTCTTTTTCAATTTATTCATATTTTTCCTGCGGATATTTCACCTTGGCTTCCCTGCACTTTTATTTATTTCAGCCCTATGGGATTTATATTTCTGTAGTCCTGTCTTTCCCTGTACATTTTCATATTTCCTTCTTTCATCAGTTTCTTCTGTTATCCAAGTGTTCTTCACAGTTATCTTCCTTGTACCAATGTTTATTAGTCATCTTAGAGACGCCCAATTTTCAATTTTCAATTGAACTGCCTACTGTGGTATTTCTTACTGGAGTATCCACTTCCTTAGTGAACGTCAAACGTGTTTCAGCATTCCTCAGTACATCAGTATCCCACTTCCTTTCACACTCATTCTCCCATGCAGTTCTCCTAAACTTCAATTTACTCTTTATCATTACTTAATTGTGATCCAAATCTATATCTCCCTGGTATGCCTTACAAACCAATATAATAATGAAAATAATCAATTTTTGACAATATAATGGAACTGGATGGATAAAAAAATCTACTCACCAAGCGGCAGCAGGAACACACACATAAAGAAAGAGATTGTACTTACGCAAGCTTTCGGAGCCAGTGGCGCCTTCTTCCAGCAGAAGAGTTGAAGGGGAAGGAAGAGGGGTGAAGGAAAAGGACTGGAGAGGTTTAGGAAAACGGGTACAGTTCAGAAAAATTACCCAGAACCCCAGGTCAGGGGAGACTTACCAGACAGGATGAGAAGAAAAGACTCTCTTTTTCATCCCGTACAGTAAGTCTCCTGTGACCTGGGGTACTGGCTGACTTTTCTGAATTGTACCCCTTTACCTAAGCCTCTCCGTCCTTCTCCTTCCCCTCCAATCCTTCTACCAGAAGATGAAACCACTGGCTCTGATAACTTGCATAAATAAAACCTCTTTTTTTACTTGTGTGTTCTGCCATCACTTGGTGAATAGATACTTTTATCCATTCAATTACATCATATTACAAACCAATATCTTATTTTGGAATCTCTGTGGACTATGATGTAACTGTGGTGGAATCTTCCATTGTCTTTGGGTCTTTTCCAAGCATGGACCAGTCTGGAAGGTTTTTCCAGTGGAGTGAATAATGACTCTTTTCAGTTACAAGCCACACGTCCTGTGGATACACATTATACTTCTTTAATGCAGTGGTTTCCATTGCCTTCTTCCTCCTTCTGCTGTTTATCCTTCTAGAGGCAGTTTCCCATGCAAGGGTAAGAGAGTGCTCTTAATCTCATCCACTCCTCAGCCCTCTTTGACAAGACCATTGTCAGAATGAGGGTGACTTCTTATGCCAAAAATTCTCAGCTGCCATTGCTGATGGTTTTTTACAAAATTTAATCAGTGGCTAGGTTCAAACCCAGGACTCAGAATGTTTTTATTACTAGTCAAAGACCCCTAGACCACCATACATACACAGAAACAATACGTTATTTTTGTTGTTCCCGACTGCCTTAGGATTACTTATAATACCGTAAGTTCCTATTCCAATGTTTTGTATTCTGATTCCTGTGTAAGCTCCTTCGATTTGTGTACAACCTTCTCAGTATTTCTGTATACTTGCCCTAGTGCTGTCTTTCATTTCATACTGGCCACCACCCACCAATCAACATCGCTTTGAAATCCTAGTGTTGGATAGATGTTTTCAAATGAAAAAGTTCTTAGAAGAGTGGGAGAGTCATTGTGCGTTCTCAAAGCAGTCACAGATAGAACAAACAACATGGCTAGCCACCCTTATGTTGATTCATGCCAGTTCACTAATATGACTGAAGAGGGAACAAGGCAAGACAGAGAGGATAGCTATGAAGGAATTCATGGCCAAGTTAAAGCTAGTAGAAAATACAAGAATATCAGGAGAGTTAACTACAAAAAGGGACCAAATACAATTGAGCCCATACACATTGAGGTTGATGAGAGGATGTGTTGAAACAGCCAGCATAATCATTGATTATTTCACACTGTCTGAAACTACAAGAATAAAACCAGAGATGAATAGATTTCCAGCAGTAATCAACAATTAAATGGCACCATATGTGAAATCCAAATGTTGAAATGATTTCCAGTCACACGCCTATATCTGTTTAGTAGGGAGCAAATTATTACACATACATAAGCCATTATTCTTATTTAATAAGAAATGTTAGATCAGAACTGCGACCAGCCCAAAACCTTGTCTGTAAATTGTGTGAGTAAGGATGTTCTTAAATTTAAAGGCAATCAATTTACAACTTAATTTTAATGGTGGTATGGGATATCATTACTATTGGGGGATCCCTGATCAACTGAAGCTGTAAATGTGCAAACTAAACACTGAGTTATGATTTTTTTCCCTTCTCAGTAGTGTTATAAAACAGTAACTAATCAAGAAAAAATATTAGAAAATTGTAACAAAGAATTTACCAAAATGAGCAACAATTATGTATTTGTTTCAGGCAAAAATTATTAAATTCAGAATTTCTGGACATACAGTGAGATTTTTAGCATGTGGAATTTAAAATGTTTGTTGTCCTTTGCAGAGCGATGTCCTGCAGGAAAGTACTTTGATGATGAAGCAGGGCTATGTCGCAGCTGTGGCCATGGTTTCTACCAGCCGAATGAAGGAAGCTTCAGTTGTCTCCTCTGTGGCTTAGGAAAAACTACTCGTACTGCTGAAGCTGTTTCTCATGAGGTATGAAAATATAACAAAAGGCTATGACTATAAAATGGATACAAAACACTCTTTTGGAATAATTACATTAAAATGTCAAATGACATAACTTTCCTATGGGAGACAAGTACAAATACAGGTTTTCAGATAATTGTTTGACACATTTCACAACTTAAATTAATCAATAAATTACATGCTTCTTCCCTTTATGCACCTAACTAAAACAGCATCAGCACCTAACTAAAACAGCATCAGCTTGGAATACTGACAATTCCAAAAAAAATGTTAACTATCAACAAATAATTCTTGGACTAGAATAATTTAAATAAAATGATGCATTGCTGTTCCTGGCAGCCATGAAAACAACTGTCAGTAAGCTATGTACAAGCACTGAAACTACTGACTTGAAGGGTTAATATTAAAATAAGAGGTTCTTGCATGCTGTTCTTTGTGACCTAAGCAGACAGAGCCTCCAAAATAGTTAATAGTGAATGATTCAGTTGGGGAGCAGGCTGAATAAATTTATGCAAAATGCTTGAAAGACATGGTTTTATTGTACAAATTGAGCCTCATATAATGTAATTTGTTACGTTTGCCAGCTCTCTGTTGGGTACATATGTGTGTGTCCATTGTTTCAATCTTCAAAGTTGTTGAATATAGAAGCTGCAAACCAACTGAAAATCAGTACATTCTGTAAATACTCAAATGTTACCAATGAAGCCAGTGGATATTCTCAGCAAGCTTAGTGTTTCAAATAGACATGATGTCTTGCAGAAAAAATTACAGTAATTGTGCTATCTGTGGAATGGTGCAATTTTCTCAGAAATCAGTCTTTTCTGCTTTTGTTTCACTTCTTTAATGCTGTACCATACAATAGAGAGAAATATGACACACAATTAATTGATGAATTATATAAGCATTAGGAACAATCTTCATAATGGAAGCAAAAAATGTTGGCTTCAGTGAACACTGTACATGAATATGAGACAAATTAACTCTGACATTGTCATGAACACAGAATTTGCAGTGCTGATGACATTTTAGTTAGTGCACATATCAGGCAGTGTAGTATCATCATAGTGTCCACTGTAGTGCGAGAGTTAATATGGAGTCACTTGATCTCATTTTGAGCGATTCAGTTGTGGTACATGTGAAGAATGTATGACTGGCTCCACTGCAGTAAACTTGTATTTCGTTGATAGTCTTCAGTACAATACACCTTTCATTTTAATTAATGATGGAATTCATTGTCTGTCTCAGCAAATTGTGTACTGCATGTCATCATCTGGTTTTGCACAGAACGTATCGCTGTTAGATACTGCAAACCAGTTACAAGTGGCTTACACTTTCACTTTTCAAAACTGATTATGCACAATGGACAATCAAACTACTACGAAATATTGAGTATTGGGGAATATGCTGATATCATGGAGAGCACAAAGTCAGTAGTCCCAAGTTTATCTCAGAGATGTTGTTCACATGGGTAGAACCCTTGTCATTCTATGTTTTTTCCTCTTTTTGCAATGAGCAGTTGAGGTGACATGAAAATTTCTATAAATATGAAATTACTGGGGTAATTATGAACTTTGAAGACTTTGGAAAGCTGAAAGTGAGTGTCTTAAATAATTCTGGGTCATGCAGTCCAGAGATCTAGATTCAGGGTTATTAACTAAGATATGAAGTGTGAATATAAAACTCATCAGATATACTATCTGCAGCACAAGATCTAGTGGTTAGCACTGCTGCGTCTAGATCACGGTTCAGTCGGAGATTTTCTTCACTCAGGGACTGGATGTTTGTGTTGTACAAATCACTTCATGTCATCTTCATCAATGTGGAAGTTGCTTAAATGGCGTCAAATAGAAAGGCTTGTACCAGGCAGCCAATCAACATTGTATCTCATGGCCAGTAATGGCATATGATCATTTCATTTCATTTTCCATCAGATATACTTTACATAAAATGCGGGTATTCTTATGTATAGCTGGGTACTACAAAACATAAATGGAACAAATAATAAAATTATGGAAGATGACAATCTATATTCTCTAATTACCACATTTGTATAAAGAGGTTAGGCAAATCTGTAACGCAGTTGCATGAAACTAGTATTCTGTGAAAATCAAAAACTATACATCCTGTTACTTTTTCCACACATGAAATCACTGAAAAGTGATCCACATAATAATTATAGTTTTTAGTCAGTAAAACAGTACACTCCTACAAAAACTGAATCTTAAAGTTTTGTACAACTATATTTGATGCATATCCTAAAATGTTGATTTATGAGAGGTCCAAATCTTCCACTTCATGAAATCATGCACTATGGTACCTTAATTGTATATGTACTGTTGCTTCACTTTCACTTATAATGAATTATGTCAATTTCAGAAATCAAAATTTTGCTTCTTTCAACATGTTTGTTTAAATTACTGGATAAAGATGCTCAGTGTAATTCTTACACTTTTAATTAGATTGATTAAACGTGAAAATCTTCATGAAATGTTATAAACAATTCAAATTTTTGCAGGAATGTCGAGATGAATGTGGCTCTGGCATGCAGCTAGGTGTCGAGGGCAAATGCGAGGCTTGCCCACGAGGCACGTACCGCACGCAAGGTGTGCAGGCAGCGTGTGCAGCATGTCCCCTAGGGCGCACCACTCCACAACCAGGAGCAGCAACAGTAGAGGAATGCTCACTGCCTGTGTGTCCACCTGGAACTCACCTTAACACCACTCTCAACAGTTGCGTGCCTTGCAGTAAGGGCACATATCAGCCAGAAGCACAGAAGACTTTCTGCATACAGTGCCCTCCAGATACGAGTACCAAAGGAACAGCTGCAGTAAGTTGTTAGTGCACTCCACATTTCAACTGAAAGTAATGCAGCTATTACTTTCAGAAAAGGTGTTCAATAAGGAATAAGGACATGCTACTGAATCTGATAGTTCATATGATAGACAATGCAGCATGTGACAGTAATTTGTTTCATTCACTGCAAGACTTCATGTAGGAAATATTTCCAGTCATCAGTTCTGTCAGTCAACTATGGAACCACACAAAAACAGACTGCATTCCAATAAACTTGACAGTATTTGAATTACAGTAATTCACATTTTCTAATTTTGAAAACTGGCAATTCAATTACGTATTACTGTTTGTATAAAGCGTTTTTGTACTTATTTGCTGCGCTTAGCTTTTAAATAGTTTTTCTGGGAAAACCTAGCGTAGTTTTCGCGTCTCGTATTTCAGTGAGTGTTTCTTGATTATCAGAGTAGCTCATCAGAAGATTATCTTGGGAATTTGTCACCGTATAGGGTAGGGTAAACATAGTCATGTGTAGGGACTGTGGTTGTTGTGAGCGGACGCAAGGAGAATTGGCCACTCTTCGGGGGCAGGTGGAGGCTTTGTCTGTTAGGCTCATCGAGCTCGAGGCGCAGGCGTCGGCTCGTAGTGGCGTTGGGGCAACTGTGGTGAGACCTATGCCTACTTCGGTGGCCTTGGAATCGCATGGAACCCCTGATGTCGCTGCGTCTTCCGGCAGTGAGCATCTTACCGGTCAGCCGTCACTCCAGGGTGAATGGCGGACAGTGGTGGGCTCGCGCGTGCCTGGCCGAAAGGCGAAGGTGGGATCTGGCCGCGTGGCAGCTGCCTTACCCCTTTCCAACAGGTACGGGGTGCTTCCTAGTGGTGATGACATCGTTTCCGAGCCACCACAGGATGCCTCGCCTGTTGGGCCAGTGGCCGATTCTCCGGCAAGGTCCCGACAGTCACAGAGGGCGGGCCTATTAGTTATAGGGAGCTCCAACGTTAGGCGGGTTATGGAGCCCCTCAGGAAAATAGCGGGTAGGTCGGGGAAGAATGCCAGTGTGCACTCGGTGTGCTTGCCGGGGGGTCTCGTCCGTAATGTGGAGGAGGCCCTTCCGGCAGCTATTGAACGCACTGGGTGTGACCGGCTGCAGATAGTAGCACATGTCGGAACGAATGACGCCTGCCGCTTGGGTTCTGAGGCGATCCTTGGTTCCTTCCGGCGGCTGGCTGATTTGGTGAAGACAACCAGCATCACACGCGGAGTGCAAGCTGAGCTTAATATCTGCAGCATAGTGCCCAGAGTCGATCGCGGTCCTCTGGTTTGGAGCCGTGTGGAGGGTCTAAACCAGAGGCTCAGACGACTCTGCGACTATAATGGTTGCAAATTCATCGACCTCCGTTATTGGGTGGAGAACTGTAGGGCGCCCCTAGACAGGTCAGGCGTGCACTACACACCGGAAGCAGCTACTAGGGTAGCAGAGTACGTGTGGCGTGCACACGGGGGTTTTTTAGGTTAGAGGGACCCCCCCTTGGGCGAAACGATAAAATACCTGACGGCTTACCAGAGAGGACATTATCATCGTTGATAAAGAACGTCCGTCCTCAGAGACCAAAAACAGGAAAAGTTAACGTAATATTGGTAAACTGCAGGAGTATCCAGGCAAGGTTCCTGAATTAGTATCTCTTATTGAAGGAAATAGTGCGCATATAGTATTAGGAACGGAAAGTTGGTTAAAACCGGAAGTGAACAGTAACGAAATCCTAGACACAGAATGGAATATATACCGCAAGGATAGGATAAACGCCAATGGTGGAGGAGTATTTATAGCAGTAAAGAATTCAATAATATCCAGTGAAGTTATTAGCGAATGCGAATGTGAAATAATCTGGGTTAAGCTAAGTATCAAAGGTGGGTCAGATATGATAGTCGGATGCTTCTATAGACCACCTGCATCAGCAACCGTAGTAGTTGAGCGCCTCAGAGAGAACCTGCAGAACGTCGTGAAGAAGTTTCGTGATCATACTATTGTAATAGGGGGAGACTTCAATCTACCAGGTATAGAATGGGATAGTCACACAATCAGAACTGGAGCCAGGGACAGAGACTCTTGTGACATTATCCTGACTGCCTTGTCCGAGAATTACTTCGAGCAGATAGTTAGAGAACCAACTCGTGAAGCTAACGTTTTAGACCTCATAGCAACAAATAGACCGGAACTTTTCGACACCGTGAATGTAGAAGAGGGTATCAGTGATCATAAGTCAGTGGTTGCATCAATGACTACAAGTGTAATAAGAAATGCCAAGAAAGGAAGGAAAATATATTTGCTTAACAAGATTGATAGGGCACAAATCACAGAATATCTGAGTGACCACCATCAAACGTTCATTTCTGAGGAAGAGGATGTGGAACAAAAATGGAAAAAATTCAGAAACATCGTCCAGTACGCCTTAGATAAGTTCGTACCGACTAAGGTCCAAAGCGAGGGGAAAGATCCACCGTGGTATAACAATCATGTACGAAAGGTACTACGGAAACAAAGAAAGCTTCATCATAGGTTTAAGAGTAGTCGAATCATAGCTGATAAGGAAAAGCTGAACGAAGCGAAAAAGAGCGTAAAGAGGGCAATGAGAGAAGCATTCAACGAATTCGAACATAAAACATTGGCAAACAATCTAAACAAGAACCCTAAAAAGTTTTGGTCATATGTAAAATCGGTAAGCGGATCTAAATCCCCTATTCAGTCACTCGTTGACCACGATGGCACCGAAACAGAGGACGACCGAAGAAAGGTAGAAATACTGAATTCAGTGTTCCGAAACTGTTTCACTGCGGAAAATCGTAACACGGTCCCTGACTTCAGCCGTCGCATGGACGCCAAAATGGAAAATATTGAAATAAACGATATCGGAATTGAAAAACAACTGCTATCACTTAGTAGCGGAAAAGCATCCGGACCAGACGAGATACCCTTAAGATTCTACAGTGATTATGCTAAAGAACTTGCCCCCTTTCTATCAGCAATTTATCGTAGATCGCTGGAAGAACGTAAAGTACCTAGCGACTGGAAGAAAGCGCAGGTCGTTCCCATTTTCAAGAAGGGTCATAAATCAGATGCGAATAATTATAGGCCTATTTCGCTTACGTCAATCTGTTGTAGAATAATGGAACATGTTTTGTGTTCTCGTATTATGACGTTCTTAGATAATACAAATCTCCTTCATCATAACCAACATGGATTCTGCAAACAGAGATCATGTGAAACTCAGCTCGCCCTATTTGCCCAAGAAATTCACAGTGCCGTAGACACTGGCGAGCAGATTGATGCCGTATTCCTGGACTTCAGGAAGGCATTTGATACGGTTCCGCACTTACGTTTAGTGAAAAAAATACGAGCTTACGGAATATCGGACCAGGTTTGTGATTGGATTCAGGATTTCCTAGAAGAAAGAACACAACATGTCATTCTTAACGGTTCAAAATCTGCAGATGTAGAGGTAATTTCGGGAGTACCGCAAGGAAGCGTGATAGGACCTTTATTGTTTACAATATACATAAATGACTTAGTTGACAACATCGGTAGCTCCGTGAGGCTATTTGCAGATGACACGGTTGTCTACAAGAAAGTAGCAACATCAGAAGACTCGTACGTACTCCAGGAAGACCTGCAGAGGATTAATGCATGGTGCGACAGCTGGCAGCTTTCCCTAAACGTAGATAAATGTAATATAATGCGCATACATAGGGGCAGAAATCCATTCCAGTACGATTATGCCATAGGTGGTAAATCATTGGAAGCGGTAACGACCGTAAAATACTTAGGAGTTACTATCCAGAGCGATCTGAAGTGGAATGATCACATAAAACAAATAGTGGGAAAAGCAGGCGCCAGGTTGAGATTCATAGGAAGAATTCTAAGAAAATGTGACTCATCGACGAAAGAAGTAGCTTACAAAACGCTTGTTCGTCCGATTCTTGAGTATTGCTCATCAGTATGGGACCCTTACCAGGTTGGATTAATAGAAGAGATAGACATGATCCAGCGAAAAGCAGCGCGATTCGTCATGGGGACATTTAGTCAGCGCGAGAGCGTTACGGAGATGCTGAACAAGCTCCAGTGGCGGACACTTCAAGAAAGGCGTTACGCAATACGGAGAGGTTTATTATCGAAATTACGAGAGAGCACATTCCGGGAAGAGATGGGCAACATATTACTACCGCCCACATATATCTCGCGTAATGATCACAACGAAAAGATCCGAGAAATTAGAGCAAATACGGAGACTTACAAGCAGTCGTTCTTCCCACGCACAATTCGTGAATGGAACAGGGAAGGGGGGATCAGATAGTGGTACAATAAGTACCCTCCGCCACACACCGTAAGGTGGCTCGCGGAGTATAGATGTAGATGTAGATGTATTTGGTTTGCATTTTTAAATAATATATAATTTCTTTTAAAAGAACTTGAGGTTTCATATCGCATAACTGTTTTGCAGAAAAAATTTTGATTTTATATTTGAAATTATTTTTAGCCAGAGAATTAAAACATCTTGTACGTAGCAGTTGTATCACTCTGATACGTATATGTTTGCTTCTTATTTAAATTTATATCTATCTAGAGTAAATTTTTCTTTCAAGAAATGTCACTACACATTATTGTTACAAGCCATACTAAAATGATTTTCAATTTCTTCTCAAAACAGACAAGCAAAGCTGAATGTACCAACCCATGTGACATGGGAGCACCAGAAATGCACTGTGATCCAAATGCCAGATGCATGCTCGACTCTGAAACTGGAAATTTTGAATGCGAATGTAAACAAGGTTACAATGGCACTGGAAAAATTTGCACAGGTAATGAAGGTTGTTTTTCTTGTGCATGAATGGTGCATATTACTGGTATACATCATTTGCCTTCCAATTTTGCTTGCAAGGTGGGGGTTTTATTATCTGGCAGTCTAAATTTGTGACCTAGGTGGGATTACATGGCAGATCATTACATGTCTGCCACAGAAAAATTTAAGAATTTTTCTTCATTCTCAACAAAACAACAGTAAAATGACAAAATCTTAATTTGTTATTTGTATCTCAAATTATAGTGAATCATTTATTGTAAGAAAATTCTGTTTACAACTTCTATTCTATCCACAGATGTTTGTGTGGGGTACTGTGACAATGATGGTGTCTGTGTGAAGGATAATAGAGGCCAACCTTCATGCCATTGTAGTGGAAGTTTTACTGGTAAACACTGCAGAGAAAAATCAGAATTTGCCTACATAGCTGGAGGCATTGCTGGTGCTGTAATATTTGTTATACTAATCGTGCTTCTGGTATGGATGATATGTGTAAGGTAAGTTTATTGTTATATGCCATACTACACCTGATTGTCTGGTGATAAAACCAACATCAGTTTTGAGTTGTTCATTCTTGGAAAGCTTATGTCATCCACTTCTTGAAATGCATGGTCACTGGTAATTTGTGGGACATTGTGGAGAAAACAATAGGAGTGTTACTACTCAGGAAGCATGCGTTCTAGTCATTATGAACTAAACGATTGGTGCATAATTCAGCATTTTATATTGTCTTTATTGGATTGTCACATAAACTGTTGACTGCCAGCAGTTTGTGAACACCAGTTTTGGTTATCTACATATTATTACAGCACCTTTAATAAATATATCTTTTTGTAGTAAATACCATAAAAAGTGACTGCCATAATTTTGTCATGTAATTTCAGGTCAGCACATAAGAAAGAACCAAAGAAAATACTGCCAGCTGCAGCAGACCAAAATGGATCACAGGTCAATTTCTACTATGGTGCACCAACACCATACGCAGAATCGATTGCACCTTCTCATCATTCAACATATGCTCATTACTATGATGATGAAGAAGATGGTTGGGAAATGCCAAATTTTTACAATGAAACATACATGAAAGGTATAGTGTTTTAGATAACTACTTCTTTAATTCTGTTACTAATTAGAAATATTTAAAGAATTTGCAGAAAGTTAAGCTGCATAGTGCTTTTGTTGAAAACATTAAGTGATTTCAAATGCCAGCAGTGTATGTAGTTAATAAAACACTAATATTGAAAGTGTGGTAATGGTGTAAAACTAATAAATGGTATGTCCATGAGCTCTCATCAGCAACAGGATACATGATTGTAATCACCTATTACTCAGATACCCTTGAGGTTATAATTTTCCATAAATTATTAGTCTAATATCAAAATATGAATCTTCATTTAGAGGACTATAGTTACAAATTAGCTGTTCAGTAGTGCAGTTCTAAAACAACTGTGACCTGGAAAGCTAAACTGTGGTAATTATGTTCCAGTAGTGTGGTAATGATGTTGAAAAGTCCACAGTGGGTTATAAGCTATAAGAGAACAGTCTATCACTCACCGTAAATTGATAAATTCCCCAAAGCCACACAGAAAACAGAGAATTTAGACTGTTAATTTACAGTGTCTTTCTGAGCAATGTAGCAAGGGTCAGCTCATTTTAAATGAAAAGTAGAATTGGAGTTGCAGGTAAAGACAGTTGCAGTGCTGGTGAATTTGAGGGAAATGAGTAAGACACAAGAATGTTGCTCTAAATTTATTTATTTATATTCAGGGTACTGTGGGTCTTTTATATACAGGAAGTACTATGTGAATTCCAGCTGCATTGTACCACAGAATTTTCTGTAAATGATTATAGTTATAATAATAATAATAATAATAATAATCAAAATACGAAAAACACTGATTAGGTGACAGGAAACTAGTTCAAAATTTCAGCTTTTGATCGAATCTTTCTATTTATGTATCCATCAGACACTCCTGAAAAACAGAATTCAGAATATTTACTTCAAATTTTATTATCATGTGCCTGGTCATGAAGCAACGAAATATGTGCTTTGACTGTCTTAATTCACTTTAAAATGTACATCATATAAATGGAATTTGTCCTCGAATGCATCAAAGCCTTCTTGCAAAGTTCTCCTCATTTCATTTCCAATTCTACTTATCCTATTACTTTCAATTTATATCTTCATGCTGCCTCTATAGATTTTTAATATTGGTAGTAAAGCACAATGGAGCTGTAGCATTCTTGATTAATTTTGTCTGCTGCATAGGCAAACAGTCTCACAGCTGTCAGATACTACTTTTGAATATACACTAATGATGTACGTTTTCTTCATCAATACTGACTTTTGATTACTTGTGCTGTTGACAAAATTTATGAACAGAAACTTTCTCTGTTACAAACCCTTGTATCAAATCCAATAATGTTGTGTGTGATGACAAAGCTCTTATGGTTACTGGTTTTCAAAAACTCCAATAATTGCACTGTAGTTGTTAGTGCTGTACTTTTCAGGATGTGTAAGATATTGCCACATAAAACTAGTTGTTCAAGATAATTTTTTAATGTATTTAGTGCAGTTTAATGGGCAACTAATGAAGAGCTGCCGAGTTGAGGTGGGGAGAAAAGATCTTTATGGCACAACTAAAAGAAGGGATATGTTGATAGGACATATCCTGAGGAATTAAAGAATGGTTAACTTGGTTATGAAAGAAAGCATGAAAGGGTAAAAATTGTAGACAATGACCAAGGCTTGAGTTCTTTAAGCTGGTGAAAGTAGGGGTTAGTTCCAGTAGCTATGTAGAACTGATGATACTTACACATGGTAGACTGGTGTGGATAGCTGCATCAGACCAGTCTTCAGACAGCAGATCACTACACACTACAGTGTGTCTTCATGCTCCCATCCTCTTTTGATCTGAAACATCATGAGAACATTGTCTTAATTAATTAGAAAAATGAATGAGTTAAAACATATTAAGTTATCACATTAGGAAAAATATTATTGTCCTCAATTGTTACTTGTAAGAAATAACAGTAATGTAAGTAGATTACTCTTGAGTTTTGACAGATATTTGAAAAATGCCATTTTTTCCCTACAGAAAGTCTTCATAATGGAGGAAAGATGAACAGTCTGGCACGATCAAATGCCAGCATATATGGCAATAAAGATGATCTGTATGATCGATTAAAACGCCATGCTTATCCAGGAAAGAAAGGTAATGTAACCTTAATCATTCATAGTAAGCATTCTTGATATACTTGTCTTAGCTTAGCTTCATCCACATCAGCAGCGACCCTCCTTCCTCCTCTTTCACAACACTCACCCCATGGGTATTCGGTGGTCGTGACATCAGACCACCAATTCAATTCAATTCAATTATTGCTCATAACACACAATTTTACATGAATGTGTGTTTTCAACTAAGTATAAAGTCTTTACAATTACAATTTTTTAGTCTACATTATTTCTTATTGCAGTTTAATTTATGATAAATTTAAGTGATAAGAGCATTTTTGGATAAGCCACTGCTTGACTCGTTTTTTAAAAGTATCCCCTGTCAATATCTTAACTTCATTTGCTAACAAGTTATTAAAAACAGCTCCTTTGACATACGGGCTTTTTGCTGTTAAAGTTACTCTTCTGTTAACCAGATGAAGATCTTTTCTATGTCTTGTTTCATAGTTGTGAATATCCATGTTTCTTTTTGTGACCTTAGTGTCTTCTTTCACTAGCATTATAGTTTCTAGTATATACATGGCATAAACTGGGAGAATATTGTGTCTAATGAATAGAGGTTTGGAAGAAGTTCCTGATTTTACTTTTGCTATGATCCTCAAGGCTCACTTCTGCAGTATGAAAACTCTTTTCATATTAGTTTGGTATGTCCCACCCTACAGTACTATTCCGTAAGACAAGAAAGAATACACTAATCCATAATATATACTCCTTAAGGTTTCAGAATTAAGATATGGTGATAATCTTCTTAATATATATAGACTAGGTACTATTTTTTTACAGACATAATCAGCTTTCTGCTTCCATGAAAGTCAATCATCTATGCATGAACCCAAGAATTTACAATCTGTACAGGTTTTTGGTAGAATTTCATCAATCACAGTATTTTGTCTGTTTGGACCATTCGATTTAAAAAGAATAATATTAGTTTTTTCTATCTTTACTTTTAGGTTCTCTCTTTCAAAATGAGCTTTTGCCTTTTCAATGAAGTTACGTATTGCTTCAATTAGGCTGGGCTCATTGTCTGCATGGCAGATACCAGATGTATCATCTGCTTACATAATGATCAATTGCTTAGAGTCAGGAGAACTCGGGAAACCATTTACATAGCATATGAATATGACTGGACCTAAAATAGAGCCCTGACGAACACCAAAATCATTATTTCTTATAATTGATCTTCTCCTCTCCAGTATTTCTCCATTAGAGTACACAATCTCCGTGCACTGTCGTCTACCCTTTAAATACATTCCTAGCGATTGCATGAGTTTTCCAGTGACACCATTCTTCACTATTTTTGATAATAGCACGTCATAATGTACTCTATCCAAAACCCCCAATAGGTCCAGGAATACTCTTGCAGCTTGGGATTTTTCATTTTTTTTTTTTTTTTCAAGTACACTATGGACAAATTGTACTGCTGCTGACATGGTACTTCAACCTCTTCTGAAACCATGCTGGAAATCACTTAATATGCCAACATTGTTGTAATGTTCCAAGATTTTTTTTTTAATTCGAGAGTTGGAACTTTAATAGTGGCAACTATTTATTTACAACTTGTACAAAATAGATACATGTTTCAAAGTTTTACAGACCTTCAGAGTAGTCACCAGCATTGTGTATAACCCGCTGCCAGCGATGTGGAAGTCGTAGGATACTCTTAGCAGTGCCAGTTGTGTTGACAGTTTGAGCAGTGCGGTCTATTGCCCGATGAATTTGTAGCAGTTCTGAAGTGAATGTCTTGAAGTGTTTCCTTCAGCTTATAAATTGAGTTGAACTCATGAGGGCTTAAGTCAGCGGAGTGCAGTATTTGTTATAGCACTTAGCAGCCCCATCAGTCAAATGAAGTCCTCGTGAGTTCAACTCAATTTATAAACTGAAGGAAACACTTCACGGCATTCGCTTCAGATCCGCTACAGATTCTGAATCTTGTGCAGGAGTGAGATGACTGAAATAGGTTCCGTCAGTCTCATCTTGCCTATTTATTTGTACTGTGTCTTTCATAGTGTTCTTGATGAAGGGAAAAGTTCAGAGACTCGGAGATCAAATGTAAGAAAAATGTTTGAAATTGGCAAATGCTGGTCACAAAAGGTCATCAATGAAATAAAACAATGAATGACTCGCTTTTCAGAAAGCACAAATATTCCATGAGTTCTGAGATAATCCCAGCACAACCGATACCTATGTTTTCAGGTACCCATCTGAGTTGACAATTCTGTTTTAGTGCATAACATTTTGATAACTGACTCAGTAATCTTCATCTGGTTCTCTCTGTAGGTAACACAATTTAAAAAATCAGAATCTTCTTGTTACAGTCTGTAAGTAACATTACAGCCACAGCAATGTCTTTATAGGCAGGTGGGATGTAATTTTCTGTGTCCTATAATAGATATTCATGGAAATGGAACAAGAGCCAAAAACAAAAATGCATGATCAAGGGTTACGCAAGTCAAAACTGATTATAAACAGGGGTGTACACCAATAATATCTCAGAGTCTGATTGGTGTCCAGGCAATGAGGCACACAGAAACACTCACGGCACCTGATGAGGACTACTAGGTCAGTTGTCTACTAGGTCAGTTGTCTACTAGGTCAGTTGTCAAAGCGCTGTGAGTAAAAGGGCATCATCAACTTGGCTGGACATACAAAAACATACTGCCTCTAAAGAAAAGTACTTTTCAAATTAGAATATCTATTTATTTTAAATAAATTAATTTGTTTAAGAAGTCCTAGTAGCTGCTTGTCTTAATAAAATATAATGGAAAAAACTATGAAAATCCTTCTAAAGTTTCTTATGTCAGGCCACCAAGTTCCAAGTGCCACCAGTAGATGACACACTCAGTGTTAGTCACATGAGTTCCTGCTCCATGACTGGTATCTATAGTTTGTCCTCATTGAAGTTAACATGGACTCGGCACGATGGTGCAACTTGCTGGCAGTTTTTGAAAAAAAAAAAAAGGGTAGATTGCTGGTAGGTCCTAACACAGAACCTGTACCTCCAGCATAAAAGCATTCAACCAGCCAAGGCACAATGTTATATGCAAACTGGTGTGAATTTATTGCTCATACACAATACTGTTAGGTGCTTTTTGTGAAGTTGGCAGTTTCTCACATTCAAAGAAAGAAAAGATTCATCATTTACACATCATAATCATGTCACACAAATTTACTCTGGTGCAATTAAAGTCATACGCCTTGCTGGGGTATAACTTTCTCTTTTACATGAAATTGACAAATTCAGGAACTCATATGACTGATGATACACTGAGTGTGTCATCTACTGCTGGCACTAGGAACTTGGTGGCCTGACATAGGAAACTTTAGAAGGATTTTCATACTTTTTTCCATTATATTTTATTAAGACAAGCAGCTACTAGGACTTCTTAAACAAATTAATTTATTTAAAATAAATAGATCTTCCAATTTTTAAAAGCACTTTTTCTTTAGAGGCAGTATGTTTTTGTATGTCCAGCCAAATTGATGATTCCCTTTTACTCACAGTACTTTGACAACTGACCTAGTAGACAACTGACCTAGTAGTCCTCATCAGGTGCCATGAGTGTTTCTGTGTGCCTCACTGCCTGGACACCAATCATACTGAGATATTACTGGTGTACACCCCTGTTTATAATCAGTTTTGACTTGCGTAACCCTTGATCATGCATTTTTGTTTTTGGCTCTTGTTCCATTTCCATGAATATCTATTATAGGACACAGAAAATTACATCCCACCTGCCTATAAAGACATTGCTGTGGCTGTAATGTTACTTACAGACTGTAACAAGAAGATTCTGATTTTTTAAATTGTGTAACCTATAGAGAGAACCAGATGAAGATTACTGAGTCAGTTATCAAAATGTTATGCACTAAAACAGAATTGTCAACTCAGATGGGCACCTGAAAATATAGGTATCGGTTGTGCTGGGATAATCTCATAACTCATGGAATATTTGTGCTTTCTGAAAAGCTAGTCATTCATTGTTTTATTTCATTGATGACCTTTTGTGACCAGCATTTGCCGATTTCTAACATTTTTCTTACATTTGATCTCAGTCACTGAACTTTTCCCTTCACCAAGAACACTATGAAAGACACAGTACAAATAAATATGCAAGATGAGACTGACAGAACCTATTTCAGTCATCTCACTCCTGCACAAGATTGAGAATTGTCTCACTGGAAGTTTGAAGAAATTTGTGTCTCCAAAAGCCTTTTAGCAATAAGCAACTTTATCAGACATAGGGCACTTGATTAGTACTCTTTCTGAATTTTTGTTTAATTGATCTTGTTGCAGTGTCTCCTCTATAAAGAGCTAATTATCTCCCTGCCCTAAAATTCCAGGTGCCATATCAGTTCCCATGTTATTGTGCACTTTTATTGTGATACATTACTTTTTGTATCTCAGAGTCATGTGTCTGCCATTGAGAAACTTTTGTTCGTCATTTTCCATCATTCTGAAGATGTTTTTAACAATAATTAACATGTAAAATAACTTGTTAAGAAGATAACACCTACTAATTGACATCAGGAGCTGAGGAACAAACCATATATGCATTTACGCCAGGGAAGGAATCATCTCAATAAATTTGTCAGATCTGAGCCAAACAACAAACATGTATTTACTGACAACAGAGATTAGTCAGAGAAACAGAGAATAGTGTGTTGAAATAGTTCTATTTACTACAAAGAATAAGACAAGCATAACTCCTCTGTAGTTTATTGTTTGGTTATTTAGAGACAGATGGACTGGTCAATATTTGCTTTTAGTTGACACGTATCCTGGTACAGCCAATGTAAAAACATAACAACAATTAATAGCACTCCTAACTTTCCAAACCACAGCTTCCTTACTCAAGGAGGAGAGAGTAACTGATTGGAGAAGGTGGGATATCTTTTTATTTATTTATCTGGAGGGGGTCTCTCAAAACCAAAGTTACAGGGATGCGTGTTGTATGCTTTCAAGATGCAATTTTCCTGATTGTACAGTTAACCACATTTCACGCTCTTTTTCTAGAATTCATTTGTTTCAAACTTAATATTAACAAGACATATTAGAAGGATAAAATCGGTAGACAGGTTTTATCTTCAGGAGGTGGAATTCCAAGTACTGCCAATGCAAACACTTTAACTTGAACTTGACAAAGTGTGACTCACAGATAATTCCCCTCCAGCGAGTGTTTTCTTCTCCAGTGCTTCTCCCCTCCAACTCAAACCGTGCACTCACTGCAGCCAAAGCCACACTGACCAGTCACATCAACGACAGTCACGTCATACTGGATTGCAAGCACTACATACTATCTATAAGCAAACATAGATTCTAATGATGTAAGTGAACTATAACATTCATTAGAAATGCTAATTATGATAAAGAAAAGTGAACCCTTCAGTCTCTTTTCAAATTCTGAAGTATCCAATTTTACGTTTTTATTCAAATACTTGAAAACTTCTAGTGAAAGGGAACTAAACTGGTTCTTGCACTCAGCCAACAATTTTCAGAGTGAAGAGTTCCATCACCATATACCATGTTATCTTTTATGAAAAACTGCTTAAGCTGTTATCGAAATAGTGATGGATTCCCTCAATATACTACATTCATAAATTTTTAATATTTTTCATCGCAAACAGCATTCTCACACTTTTCTCACGTAGTGTTTGCTGATGAATAATTTATTCTGAAAAGTTAAATAATTAATTCTGTTTTTCATAATTAACCAACACTACTGATCATAGCTGGTACACTACCTGTACAAACTGCAGAGCATTTTTGGAAACTACCGATTTTGTCAACACACTTTTCAGCCGCATTAAAAATATTCTGACCTGTTGTCACAATCGACAGAATTATAGTGCATTTAAAATAGGTTGTGACTAGTTCAGTGAGCGGAGGGAAGTGGAGTTGCCAGCATGTGCTGAATGTGTCAGCAGGTGATGATAATGCCAGGCCTACTCACCATGGAACCCATCAAGCTCACTTGAATGCATTGATAATTTTAAAGAAACTATTCGGAAATAAACTCCGATTCTCACACATCTATAGCTTCATCCGTCAGCCTCATGACAACTGCCTCTCATTTCATTAATGGTGAGAGTTCTTGTGATATTTCATTATTAGGTAAACTAGTGCAAGAAATTCTTAAAGTTCGCAGTGAAAAATAGGGTTCACTGTGAACCTGTATTTGATGCATGTTATGTCATATGGCACTGTGTACAAAATTTAGACAGAATTTTTTCATTTTCAGAGTGGTGAAGGGCGATCTGTTTTAATTGTAAAAAACCATTCAACAGTCCAGATCGTGAAAAATATTTCTGTATTTAATATAATCGGTTAACAGATCTTGCTGTCATCTTCAGGGCTTAAAAAGCTTTTTGTTGTAAAATGTGTTCATTTTACACTGAACGTCACCCATTTGATGCCTTTGCATGAGGTTCAGCGTAAAATAAGCATGTTTTACAACAAAAAGTATTTTAAGATCTGAAGATGACAGCAGAGTCTGTTGAAAGCTGTTGTCTTAAGTAAAGAAATATTTTATGCAGCCTTAGCTGTTTTTTGTTTTTGTTTTTTGGATACCATACTGAATTATTCTTTAAACTTGGAAAGATATCGCTATCTTCTCCAGTGCCGAGAAAATGGAATGTATGCAAAAGGCTCTGTCATGAATACATGCGCTAATGAAAAAGCCAGAATGAAATATTCATAAATACCTCTTGTCTCATAAATGGCCTGAGATATCAAACCAAGATTTTAGCAAATTATAGCACACAAAGAGGATAGTATTTTGCCATATGAGGTACATGTGAAACTTCCACATCTACCACAGTACTCAAGCAACTATAAACTTTAAGTGAAATAATGTAACTTTTAAGGACCATCAATAACTGATGAAATGAGAATCGCAGTGCATTTTGCAATGATATAAGTGAAGAATTTGCACATTTATTTTTATATTGGGAAGGGGCACCTATCTGACCTTCTGCTGCTAGTTTAATAATACAGTTTTATGATTCTGTCACAATTTCAACTGCATTAGAATGTTAGTGATATGAGTTTTTGCAAACTCTACTGTGTTTAAAAACTTTTCACAGTCTTTCATGAATCCAAGTCTCTTCAACTACCTTCATGGTATGGCTGACAACTCAAGACTAGTCCCGTGGTGTAACAGTTGCAATGGCTTCTTTGAGAGTAAATTTCTTGTTTTTTTGCCACACTACTTTTCATCTAGGCCCGTATATTCTCAGTCAGAAATAATGAGAATGATACAGAGGAAGCCTGATCAAACTATGTGCCCTTTACCATTAGCCAGTTTGTCGACCTGGTAGTGTGGAGTTTTTGGCTTGTACCATTAACTATGCCTTACACAAGCTACATTCAATTTTAATCAATAGAACATCTTTGAACCCAGAACAAAATATCTGATTTCCTCCACTGCATTGTTGGAGCTTCATCCAATCACAACAGAGTGGTATGGCACATTGTCCATTACTGTTGTTGAAATTGGGGGTATGTTTTGCAGCAGAACATTATCTTGTTCTTGCATGACCACTGTTATTGTGAATCTCCGTTCCAATGTGCTGCACTGTAATTATTAATGCAACACCAACACAAAACACTTGTTCACAATAGCTGATTATTGCAGAACAGTTCAACACCAGAAAATATCACTTTACAACAAGAGCCAAAGAACGTAGGTGCATCAAATGCATGACTGCATGGCGCTGTTTACCCAAGGCCTGGAAACAGAGGTGCTTTACCGACCGAACTGCTGGTGGTGTGGTAGAGGAAGCCGGCTCACATTGGTGTTACCTGGACAATGGCGTCATGGGCAATGGCATCGTGTCCCCTCTGGTGAACCAAACATCAAAAATTGCAACTCATTTTAAATGCATTATAAAGCAACTAATTCTTCGTGCACAGAAAATTAGTCTATTGTTATGTGAATAAAAATTAATTGTTGACTGAAATCAAAATGTTTTTGCCATATCTATTGCACAATCTTTCTTGAGTACGCCGTTAATGTAGAAGTTTTGATCTTTTGATCTTTTCTGGATGTTGATCATACCGCATACAAGCAGGTAAACACTTTTCTATAAGACTTCAAGGTTCAGGTAACTTCCAATTTTTATTTTTAAGTTACCCACTAAAGCACATTGTTTGTCATGAGTGTAATGGCTGGGTGTTTCTTCGTGGAGTAAACAGACATCTTGAATAAGATATTAACTTTGTTTTGACATAAGCACTTTTTACATACTAAACGTTCAGATTTTTCATCAGACTTGTGTACAAAAGATCTCAGTCTCCCACTCGTCATTGACAAATGGTTTTCAGTGTTTTTTCCCCGACATTCTCAAAAGCTGTAACAGCCATCATAATAACCAGAACTGAAACAGGAATAATAGACACATTAGCAACTAAAATGACAGTCTGAGCAGTAGACAAATATTAAGAAGAGTAAATATGAATAAAGCGCTGAGAGGAACCAATGCCTGTCAAGGCACGACTTCGAGAAAGTAGTCGAAGGAAGATGCTGCCCCTCTTGACTGCAGACAAATAAGTGCTTCATGTGCTGTGGTGTGGCCATGACCATGCAGTACGAGTAGAGTTGGAGGAGGAATTGCTCTCTGGAGGGGAATGGCCCACTAGCCATACTTTGCCAGGCCTGCTTTAGCTAGAAGATGATATTCTTAACTTTTGGAGGAGGACTTGTTTGGGGATGTCTGAATGGGCAGATACGTTACTCTGTTGTGAACAAATATTTGTCTCCTCGTGTCCTCATAACAGCTGAGCCTCTTTTAATCTGGCATCTGAGTGATTTGCTCCTTGTCCTAACCTTCCCACCTAATCCTTCTTTCCTCCATCCTTCCCTTCCTGAGAAGGTACATACAAGTTCCAAAAGCTAGGGATAGTTTCTTCTACTTTTAAGTGTGTGCTTGGAAGTTTGTCTCCAGAGGATAAGCATTGGACAGCCATTTTGCCTTCTTGTAATTTAAACAACTGAATTTTTCTTATAATACAGCTAATACATGTGTCAAAAGAGGAGGATCCACATTAGCCCACTTTTTATCCTATGTATTTTGCTTCTATGTGTACCTCGTATTTTCTTTTGAGTTTAGCTTTCAGCTCTGACTTTTTCTGTTTCTGGAAGATAATTATTTGTATTCTTGTGGGACATAATTACTTTATACCTTTTTCCTACGCATGGTCTCTCTTTGAATCTTAAAAATATTGCTATAGTGACACGTCTCAGAAGGATAATAAAACAAAATATAATATTCTTTGCTTTATCTTTCAGATAAAAGTGACAGTGATAGTGAAGGCCAGTGACAGTGAATAAAAACAAAAACAGAATTGTCTCCCCTCTTCTGGTCACAAAAATGCTCAAGGACAAATTAATGATTGTGAAAGGCTGATCGCTAACATTGAGTTTACACAAGTGAATTGAACTTCTGTGTTGAAGTCAAGTCGGTAGTGTTTCTGAGTTGTGTGTGTGTTTGTGTGTGTGTTTGCAACTTTGCGTATCCACATAAGTGGGTTATAAGTGTGTTCTTGCCCTAATGAATGTGAATGTGCTCAAACTATAAATAGCTTTAAACTCTGTCTTTGCGATCAGTCAATGTTTGTATAGACTGGACAATATGTAAGTGAATGAATTGTGCAGTCTATTAAAATTGATGTTCTACAGTACTGACTGTTTAAAAGTGAAAACGTGCAAGTGTGATATGCATGATGACTTAGTATGCATTTATATACATATACATAAATATATATAATATACAATTGTTAATATTTAATAATGAATGAATGTGTAAATTTGTGTGATTTTTGTAAAGTTAATGAGTGTTGTGAATATACCACATTGTTTTTTTAAAAAAAGGGAGCTGTCTTTAATTTTTACCTCAAAATATGCACAATTGTCATCATGATAAGAATGAGAATATTGCTGGGCAGCAGAAATGTCTATCCTGCAAGTGTTCGGTGCAACCTACCTACAACACTGTGCTCTTGACATTTCTCAGCATAGAATGAAGAACATGAACTTTTATGGAATAAAGGAATTCAATATTTTGGTCGCAATTAGAATGTTCTGAACTCTCATATGTAATACTTCTGAGTACTTTAGAGACTGTGAGACCTTTTTATATGATAATAGGTCATGTAGTGAATAACTTGTACCATAACTGCACATTTATGATGGAGATTATTCTCAAGACAGGGCAGTTTTATATTAAAGCTAGACATGGCAGAAACTGCAGAATTTGGAATGCTGTTAGCTTTTATTAACATAATGCTTTGCTTTTATGAACTTTCAGTTATGATTAAGCTAATGTATCATACATAAGACAATGAAAAGACATATGGAATCAACTTTTATGAAAGTCTGGTTATGAGGAATCTCAAAGGAAAATGGGTGGGCAAATCCTTTCTGCCCTCCTAATGAGGTATACCACAGCTCATCCAACCTGCATCACATGCTGGTCCACCCCTGAGCCACACCTGTTCCCAACTCCTTGCCACAGGGTCATATCCACAGACTCATATCCTTGTGAAAGACCCACATGCAAGACTTGACTGATTCACACATCCACCACATCTTACTTCAGTCCTCACACATGCTTATCCTATACCATCAGAACAAGGCCACTTGTGGCAGAAACCATGTCATATATCAGCTCTGCTGCAATTTCTGTGCATCATGTTATGTGGATATGACCAACAACCAGCTGTCCACCAGAATAAATGGCCACTACCAGACTGCGGCCAAGAGCAGTGTTGATCAAGCAGTGGCAAAAAACACAACATATTGGAGTTCAATGGCTGCTTTCCAACCCATGCCATCTCAATCTTTTTTCAGGAGTGTTTTGAACAATCACACCAAAGGTCCTGCTAAGTGTGAATGCAGGAGAGCAGCAGTTTGAAGAAATTTTGACATATCTCTCCCTCCTCTCCCCTTCCTCAAACATACACTGAAGGTAACAGTTTTAAAAGGTAATCTCCATAGAAACTTATTTCCTAGTATGACTTGCCAAATTCAGTTCAATCGTTAAATTGTTAAGAGCTTGAAATCAGGAATACTGTGTGGTACAAATAATTTTTTCTGTGTCAAAGGAATATTCAGTGGAGAAAACTAATAAATTATGAGACAGAATTGCTGGCCATTATTTATTTCAGAAGGCTATGTGTATAGTACTGCTGATAGACACTTATTTCCTATATTAGACATGGCATAATAAGGTCCCTGACAGCTCGCAGCACGGGTGCCAGCTTTCAACTGCAAAATACTACCAGCTGCAGGTGAAAACAGTAGCCATTTACAGAGTTGTGACAACATGGAGGTATTGCTATAGAGACATTTACAAAATAACATTACGTTATAGGTTGAGGTAGACACATGAAGCTGGGCTATGTAACCCACTGCAGCTGTCGTGGATCAAACACCAACTCAACTACAGCTTTTGGAACTAATAGTTCCTTCCTCAGGGAGGGGAGAGGGATACAGTGGGGAAGACCAGATCACTCAGATCTGAGGACATAGTGAGGTCTGAATGACCTGCCCTTACTTTTTAACCTTCTATCTCATAACTTATAATCAATCTTTCCTGTTTCTTGAAGCTACCAGTTCACCACCAATAAACTGCTGGTTTGCATTACATTTGCCCCATTGATATACTTTGTTCTTACATTAATTATCTATTTTTGAGACCAATTACATTTTACTCTTGTAAAACACTGGACACGTGCTCTGCATTAAAACTGACAAAACAGTTCACAAAGTGGCAATGAACCACTGACAGTAAAATCAAATTTGACAAGATCAAGGAAGCTGTATTCTTCCCTTATACCATCTAGAGTTCAGCTGTCACTGTGGACCAATCACTGATCATTGGAAGCCAAGACTTTCAAAAAATGTCTAGAGGAATTTTGACAAATGATGAACGCAAATATCAGGCAAAAGAGAAAGAAGTTTTGTTACCTTTTAACAGTTGTTTATACTATCAACAAGCAATAACTTTTTAATGAAGATTAAACTATTACATTACCAAGTAGCACTTTGGGCTTCGTTTCTACAGAAATTTGTTTTTGAAGTGAAATATATTTAATGCACTGAGAACCTTGTACTCAGTGTGTTGTCTAAATTACCCCTGGAACTATGATAGTATATGTGGACAAGAAAAAAAACTCCCAGTTTCCCAGTTAAATATATACTTTTCCCCAGGTGAAAACACTTTTTCCCAGATGAAAATATATTTTTCCCCAGCTGAAAGTATACTATACCCCAGGTGAAAGTACATTGTTTCCGTGTTAAGTACAATATACTTTCCCTTGGAGCTGTAAAACTCATCAATCCTTTGAGTGGTAAAGATGTTATACACTAGCATAGAACATCCCGGTACTTTATGAAACAAAGGCAGTAAAAAACAACGTGTTTTGGGAAGTTCTTTATTGCGCAGTAACATGTACACTACATATTTCTGTATTAACAAAGTATAAATACGAATTCCACCAAATGCAGCACACTAGCTACTGAAGCATTGAAATCGCTCTCTGATGTGATTTTGTCAGCCAATCATAGTTCATGTCACATTATATGACCAGCCAATGACAGCATATATTCAGAGCAGAGCACATGTGATGTAGTCAGCCAATAGCAACATCACTGTTAAGCAGTGCTAATACACAAATAAGAAAAGTTAATAGTTTAAATTAATATACATGCAGTACAGCTACAAGAAAAGCAAGTTTTCACGTAAAATATTGCTCATCAAAAAATTTTTTTGCTGTTTCTTCTGAGGGTGTGGTTAGGCAGAATCCTAAGAGCACAGCTTAAATTGTAGTAACTGAAAATTTCCGTTCCGTCATGCACTTTGACTTTTCCATAGGCAACCAATTGTGTGTAAAATTGATCAAGAACTCACCTTGCACTTTTTTAAAAGAATATTTACATTTTTTGCCATCATTTCAGCATAATTTGTAATCTACAAAACAACTAAAATAAATATGAAATACTAACCTTGAAAGTTTGTCTTTTTTAGTGTGTCACCCTTTAAAGACATATCAAACATAATAATGGCATAAATGCCTGGTCTTCTGGTCTCAAAATTTTTCTGGGTGGTTAGTTGTTGTAGTGCTATGTTGTGAATAAGATTCAAACGCTCCATGATATAAGAAATTCATCACACATTCTCACATGTAACATAATTTATATTGCATAAAAGAAAATTTGCTTTGAAAATAATGCTTCTCAAACCACTATACACAATATTTTCCTGTGACCTGTTAGAAATGTAAACAGTTGTGATGTCAGGCTCATTGAAAGCAGTTGGTTGTCACAAAGTATTGCACAGTCCTTGCCCTATAGCCTCTTGACACATTTTGCTGTTTGCAGAAATTCGTGTGTGCACTCTGTTCTATTGTTATAAACAGCACGACTGAAGTTTTATTTTGGTGCTACTCTGTCATTTATGGCTTATGGCTGTAGTATTATTCTATAATAGCAGGCTAAAGTAAAATTCTTTGTTAGAGTATCAGTTGTTACCAGTCAGAATAACAAAAATTTAACTGAAAACTGAAACAATGAAAAATTGCAGGAATTCTAAAAAATTACCAAGTTTTTCTCAGACTTTCCCTGGATGAAAAAATCCCTGGGTTTTTCTCCGATTTACCAGTTGTCCCGGGGCATAAACACCATGTAAGAAAATAAGTGTCAACAGGAAAGTAAGGCACCATGTAAGAAAATAAGTGTCAACAGGAAAGTAAGGATGTGTATAAAAATTTACCGACCCCCCCCCCCCAAAGAAATGAAATGTTAACAGCATATATCTGCCAATTAGAAGTGAGACTGTACCAAAGAAACAAATTTAACGAATGAGAGTTGGTAATGTATGGTGGAATTTTATTTAAACAATGGAAAATCCAGAATGGAATAACAACAGCAATATGAAATAGAGAGATTGCTACTCACCACATAAGGGAAGTACTGGGCGACAGGGAGGCACATTTTAGAGTAGTGAAGAAGGGGAAGTGCACACACATATATACATACATGCACAACACGCACATACTCCCACAGTCACAATTCAAAAAAATTTGGTGGTGGTAGGAAGTATCCAGATGGCATGGGCTGTGAAGCTGCAAATAAAGCCAAGCACATTGTGTTGTGTGGCATGCTCAGCATCTGAGTGGTCCAGCTGCCTCTTGCTTAGTTCCACTGTGGCCATTCAAGTGGACAAATGGCTTATTAGTGGTCATACCCACATAGAATGCCGCACAGTGTTTGCAGTTAAGTTGGTACAGTACATGGCTGCTAGCACAGGTGGCCCTTACTTTCATGGGATACAAAATGCCAGTAACAGTATTGGAGTGGGCATGACAAAAGGATTGCTGCTCTATATTTCTGAGGAAAGTTTCGATGGACTGACATACATACAGATCATGACTCTTTTTTTGCAGAAAAAAATGTACTGTATATAAGGAAATTTTATTATTTCAGGAGAATGTTTCATACTAGTAAAGAGGATTCTCAGGAGAATATCAGGCTATGGTGCTGTTAGTAGCCTGAGAATTTTTTGTGTATGAGAATGTAAAACAGGATTTAGTATCTAAATATATTCCATGGACAAACAAAAAAGAGAAAACCATTCATGAGCTAGGACATCTATTTAGCATCAGAGTGGATGTTGCATCTTGTATCTTTATTTAAAAGCAGCTAGAGGATAGCAGCTTTACATTTCTGAAGAAAGTTTGGCTAGGAGATACTTTAAATTGGTAGAAATGGTTACAGAATTAAAAAAGCATTAATGAGCTCCAAATTCTGTGGCAGAGGTGGCTCCATTAGACATGTTGCGAAATAACATTGTAGGTGAACCTTTGATAATGTGGACTGAATGGCAACAAACAAGAGGAGAAAAATTATGTAGATCTGAAACTGAACTTACGAGGCCAGGAAAAAAAGAATAAAATACGGCATACATAATAAGGCTTTTTAAAAATTTAGTCCTCAACTTCATGGTTAAGTGGGTACACACACTGTGATGGGTTACCAAAGACATGATATTTTAGGAAAAAAGAAAATTTATATTTTTAAAAATAGAGAGTTTATATTACAAGGGTTGATTAGTGCCCTATGCAGAGCAATGAGACAGTGCCTATATGGTTTGGAAATAGAACAGTAAGTGTATATTTATTTTAACTTGGGGACACTGGTTAGTGGAAGGTGATTTTTTATGGGGTGGGGGTGTTACATATCATAGGCGTGCATTTGGGATGTGATGCCGTTAAGTGGAATGGAAAGGAATGATGGGGTGATGGAAACTCTGAGAGTCATGGACAGTTGCTGGGAGGCCACAATTAAGGGTACATAGCCCCATCATGTGAGAAAAGGGATTTCTAAATAGGAATTCGTGATAAAGAGCAGGTGAATTGTGGAGTTTATTGTATTGTCTATTGGAGTCAAAATACCTCTACTGAGATTCTTACATGTAGTTGCTAGAAATGTTGAATTAAGTGATGAGCAATACTATACTTTGTGGTATGCTTGGTCAGCTGCCTTATTACTTTAGAACCAACTTAGTTGGTGAAAGATGCTTACCATTGCGTGCAAGAGTTTGCAAATATTATTTATTTTAGTTGCAAAAATACCGCTTATGGTGTTTGTTTTAATAAGTTGGCACAATGGAGTTTTATTCTTTTGTAATGATTTGATTAGCGAGACGACTAATAATGAGCAAGATTTTATTAAATGACGGTGGGAATAGTGCATTCTAACAAACTGCCTGTTGCTTTTTGTCTTACGATCTTCAAACAACCCCCGGCAATGGAAGATGAATCTTTGAAAATGCCAGCCACATGTGCTGGTGAAACTTCACAAAAATCATTAAATAAACACCGGTTGCAGATCCCAAGACATTAGCCAACATGTAATATGTCAACAAGTGGTCACTAAAGCCCCATCAGTTTTAAGAGTTCATTCTCTTGCTACTGATTAAAATAAGAGATTTATGTTTAAAAAGTTCAGTTTATTCATTTGAAGCAATATGGTTTACTTATACACACACATGCATGACAACTGATTGCACACTTTTGCTTGACCCCTGAGTGTACAATGTTGGGAGCAGAGGTCTGCATTCAGTTCGTAGCACACTGGATATTGTTTAAAGACCTGCCTCCTTCTCCCAGGTCCTCAAGCTTACAGTAGAAGTACACTCTGAATAACAATCTTCACTTTTTGCAAAGGAGTCTTCAGGTTATGTGGAGTTGATGACGGGTCCTTAGAAGGACGAAGTGTGCAACCTGTATATAATCATACGTCAGACAGTGGGTGACAAAAGTGATGTGATAATGACTCTTTGATAAACTCTTGCCTGACATAACAGATGCAATTTAACGATATTCAATGAGTTTATAGTTCCATTGTGTAAATGCACACTTGGTGAAGATCTGATAAGTACACCATTAATCAATCATGCTGGGAAAACCAGTGATATAAGGACCAGAGCATTGGGGAAAAATAGAAGGGAATGACTCAGACCCATTATATGAGCAGATATTTAGTACAATTAATAGCTCATAACAGAAAAGTAGATATACAAATTACTTGAAAGATATCATGATACATATGATGTGAATTTAAGTGATGAAATGACTATTATGTCCTATGAGTTTCATTCAATAATTATAACTAGAATTTGAAGTAATATTGGCAAACTTATGAACAATAACAGTTCTGCAATGCTTACTTTGTAAAACGTGGCAGCAGATGTGTGTATATTTGCTTTCAAAGGTCACTCTTCATTGGTTACAAATGAGTAAGCCTGAGAGGGCAAAAGGAAATATAATATTTAATATTTATTTATATAGAGGTTATAACAAAGTTGTAATTCCACCCTGTGTCATTTTATGGGGTGTATTTTTGTCTGAGGTTCTGGCAGAGGCATGTGGCAATTTACAGCAAGTAGTAAGACTTGTGTTAGCAATTGTAACTTGGGGTTTCTGGCTGCAGCATGGCCACACAAGAGGATGCCAGATATAAATCTTCTTAGAATAAACATACTTGAAAGATTACTAGGATCTCACTGTAGCATTGTTATGATGTGAAGTCACTTCCATACATGTCATTTATTGTCTTTTGCATGCTGCTCTCATTAAGAAAAGGGTCATTGTAAAAGTTTAAGAAACAATTTGAGTGCTCAAATAAAAACAATCATTGGAAAATATATACATGGTATAGAGGAATGCATCTTCGAAAGAAAAGAAATGTGGGTACAACTGGAGAGTCTAATGACCTTTTCAGAAAGTGTATAGTAACACAGAGGGGGAAAATGGTGACTATAGAAACAACAAATCTGAAAATAAAAGTAAAACAGGGTGAACACTTCGAGTGTCTGCCCCAACTACTGCGGCCAAACAATGCTAGTCACCTAAACAATGAAAGTTGTGGATGGAGTACGAGCTATATGGGAACGTTAATTGCTTCTCACCACATCGAGCAGACACTGAGTTCGCAGACAGGCACAGTTAAAGGGGTGCTATAAGCAAAGTCGTTCATCAGTAGCAGAAAACTCACACAATACATGTCTAGTCATGTGGGCCGGGTATAATCCCAGTGAGAGGGAACTTATAAAATGAGAATATTGCCGGGAATATTTCTTTGGCCCGCCAAGATTCCCAAAAATTGGGAATTTATGATTTTTTAGATTTTGAATGTTTTAACACTTATTAACAATTAAAGAACGTTAAAACTAGGTTAACTAAGTAAATTCATACATTTTAGTCCACGATTCATCATTCCATGCATTAATTTCCGTGCAAATTCCAGACAAAACATCATTTACTGTAAGTCTGGCGGAAAAAATAATTTAATATTCGCTAGGCCTACTATTTTTAGGCAAGTTGAAACCCTACATTTCTCTGAATGAAACCTAAACTTACAAAATATTTCTATGGAGGCGTAATTTTCAATCGGCCGTTATCCGTAGTATTTTTTTAATTTCTCTAAACGAATGACTAGAGGTTTTTCACTTTCAGAATTCGGACTCCTCATTTCCTGCGATGAATTATGATTTATAAATTTATTTTCCAAACTATCGCTACCACTTTCAATTTTAGAATTGTTAATTAATATTTCAACATGTTCTGTGTCAATAAAATCACTTGTTTTTTCAAGTAAACCATAAATCGCGGCCGGTTTATTCGCATAATTTTTCCCCGAAATGCCGTTTTCAATGACTAATGTTTACAAAATTCCCACGAATTCATTTTAAACTTTATAGCCTAAAATACCTCTTAACACAGAAAACTTAACAAACTGAATATACAAATTTTCCTGTGTATTTTGGTAACTTTAGTTACTTCCTAGATGGCATATCAATATTATAAACTAGGTTTGCTAAGGTTTTGACGACGACAGTAGTAGGTAACGTAAGAGTCGTAAATGTCGATGCTTGGCAATTCTAGAGCAAATTCTTTGATATTTAAAATATTGAAAACCAAAAAATGTGTTTATTTCTAACAAGGAGGTTAAGTCCAGATCCATATAAATTTAACCATATAATTACCGCTTTTTACTTATTAACAGTTTTTTGAGCTATCTCGCTAATTAATCATAAATTCCCAAGAATTCATGAATTTTGGGAATATTGACGGCAATATTCCCTGGGAATATTTCTTCTATTTTAAATTCTCAGGAGTTTTGCAACACTATACATGTCCACGTAACCAACTTCCTTTTTGAACCAGAACCTCAGTCACCAGTATATTCTCTTTCTTTCATAAAGCGAAATATTTTGCTTCCATAACTAAATTTTATTGCTGACATACTCATCTTGTCATACTGTGTGCAACACTTGCAACAAAATGGCTACTCTGGGACAACGGCTGGTCTAAAGATATTGTTGTGTAGGGCGGGCAACCACAGCCAAACTTCGACATTTTTCCAAAGAAAATTCCGCACTGGCTGTATCAATGATTTTTATTAAATCTGCGACCGGTTTCGCACCACTTATCGGTGCATCCTCAGGCAATATACGCTATTTATAACATGGTAACGTTGGACATTGCCCTGTAGCCACTCCCCACCATTCACGTCCAATATACCGTCATCTGGTGAAAGCCTCGCGGCTTCTCTCAGATTGCACGGTCATTGCCGTTCCCATCATTTAAAAATAATTTTAGAAAAGATTTTTAAATTTTAACTACCGCTTTCACCAGATGACGGTATATTGGACGTGAATGGTGGGGAGTAGCTACAGAGCAATGTTCAACGTTACCATGTTATAAATAGCGTATATTGCTTGATACAGCCAGTGCAGAGTTTTCTTTGGCAAAACGATCTGAAGATGATCTAAACTGAACGAAACCGGCGACAATTGTACAAATAAGTGCAACAGAAGAGTGTACAAAAAGGCATTATTATAATTCAGTTGTAACAGATTTTCTCCACTTGACGTCTTGTCAAACTTTCATGAAATGGTTTAAAACAGAACAAAAATAGTCGTAATTCTCGTAACATAAAATTACCTCAGTTTTCACTGGTAAATAGTAATGTAACTCAGTTTGTAATACATAACATAGAGCGCACAGGGTACAGTGCTTCAAAAATGATTCATTTAAATTGTTTTGTCAGCCGTATCTGTGTAACATTCAGTTAAAAAATGGAGTCTAGATATGGAACAACACTTGACTTATAATGTTAGTCTTACCCCTTTAATAAAAGCAATAAACTTTGACACCAGTAGTCTCCAATTAAACACTGAACTGTTGACAACACAAACCATTTATTGGTCATTATGTGGATAAAATCATAAAAGGAAAAGTTATATGTTACTCAACACGTAAAAAAGAGGAAAAATAAAAGTTTATAGAGCATGATTATTTTTTTATGTATGATTAATTATTGTCCTCTAACATTTTACATTCTTCATGACAATATGATAAGAAAATAGCAACACAGACAGTCGTATATATATAATTGATATTGTTATATGATGTAGGCACACATGTGCCACTTATAAAGGATGTTAACAACCATCTTTACAGTTCCAAAAATAATTGTACAAACAACAGTCAGTCAGTCACAAATGAGTAAAATAATTTCAATGACATCTTTTATTGTCAGTGTAACGTCTACTTTCACTAAGCCAATGGCATCTTCTGATCAAAATAGTACAAAACATTTTCTAAAAATTGCAATTCTGGCAAAAGAAAACTACCAGTTACCATCTGTTATAACGATGCCAATGGAATTCACAACTCCGCTGCCCTTCTCATATATATGTCCTCCTGCACCAGAATTGGTACCACTTTAAACGTAAATTACTCCATTTTTTCCCACTATCTTACCACCATACCCGCGAATAACACCATTATTACCATGAATAGTACCATCTGCTCCAATAATTGTACCATTGTTTCCTATAATTTTTGCGTTTCCACCAGTTACCTTAGCATTATCTCCTACCACAATAGCATCTTCGCCAATAACAACGGCGTAATCGCCTTGAATTCTTGCGTTATTTCCTGTTATTTTAGCGTTATTGCCAGTTATATTTCCATTGTTGCCCACGATAATTCCTCTCGCACCAACAATAACGCCATTGTCACCCGTTATATTTCCATCATTTCCGTAGATATAACAAGAATTGCCGACAACGTTACAGCTATCACCATAAACTTTTCCTCGGTTTCCAACCAAATATACATAGTTTTCGTGTATAACTAAATCGTCGCCGACATACGACGCGGCATTGCAAGTGCCACATAGTACTGCAACTAAGACGAAGGCGAAGCGCTGCATCACGTCTTGCGAGTAGCGTGCGAAGTTCCACGTTCGATCACTTGAGCAGCCACACAACAACTACGGCGTAATTCACACAGCTCACTGCCTTATATACTTCCCGCTTGCGTAAGAGCTAGGAGACTGCGCGTCAAGCTTCGATAAATGGACGTCGAGTCAGTACCAGTTACCAATAGTGAACTGCGTTAGCGAAATAAATATAGCTAACCTTAATGTAGAGAATTCAACAAATGCCTTAACCAAAGAAAGAAGTATAGTTACTGTTATTGTAATCTTACTAAAAAAAGTCTATTCACCGAGAGCTGGGACGAAACATAAACAGTGTCACGTGAGCGACTACGCTCATTTCCAGAGAAAGCATTCGGTGTTCACGTGATACGTAGGAGTGTGGAAAATCCTTTGCGCACGCTATGCAGCTGGCGGGGTTCGGCTGTCTGCCGAGCTGTCACAGCGGACCCTGAAAAACCTGGGCAACAATGTACGAAATAAATTTAACAATAATGTTAAAATAATGCTAAACTGAGTTCATTCTGTCGAAGCAGATTTATTTTCATTCAGATTGCTAACAAAACGCTCCATTCAAACACAATTAATTGTTAATTTTATTAACAATACCAGTAATAATAATGATAAAGGACGAAACAAGGTTCACTCTGTCGAACGTGAACTGTTTTCACTGACGTTTATAACAAACCGCTCCTCACTCTCCTCTATAATGCAGTCTAATTTCCACATTTGAGTTTCCACTTTTTCTACGACATGGAGGAAGCACTTGTTCCAATCCTCTGCAGTCACTGTTCTTACTGCTTCTTCTAGCAGTACTTTAACTCCCGGCATTTTGTATGTTTTGTTTTTCGTTGCAACATAGCCTTTGATTCTGGCCCCCACTAACTCGATTGCGTCTAATTCACAGCGGTACGGAGTTATTCTGAGAACAGTTTTCCCTGCATTCTTCGCCATTTCATTTATTGCGTATTCGTTGTGCGCTGTTCTGTGATTTTTAACTATATCTAAAAGTTTTTTCTTCAACATACCGTCTTCGAAATCGGTGTTTTTAGATTTTAGCCACTCTGATATGTCGTGCTTATTGGAATTCGCATTGGGAACTTTTTCTTTTCTCCGAGAATGGTACGGCGCGTTATCAAGAACAATAACTGCATTTTCCTGAAGCCGAGGAAGAACATCTTGAAACCACTTCTCGAAGGTTTCGGCGCACATCTCCTCATGATAATCTCCACTTTTCTTGGATTCGAAAGTCCACAAACATCCTTCAACGAATCCTGCTTTGCGATAATCAAACTTTCCCTTTACCTGATGGGCTCTTGCTTCCGGTGGATAATCCGGACAGAAACGCTTGTTTTGAGGAATTTATAGTGTCAGACGTAACTTTGGGTATGTCCTGCGTTCACCCACGTCTCGTCCGAATAGTAAATGGGTCTGCCTTCATCTCTCAACCGTTTAATGTTTCGAAGATAACGCCGCCTCCATAAAATGATGTCATCCCTGTATATGAGCATGCTATCGCGCCCACGCCGGTCATATTTGAAATTAATTTCTCTCAATAACTTATAAAATGTAGTTCTCCGAAAATTGCCCAGATCCGCATCGTCGTTCACGACTGTAAGCACTTTGTTAATTGTTGGCAATTCGTTACGAAAAAAAAATTCGTGTACTATCCCTCGTATCGCATTTCTATCGAAGTCATCAACACTTTCAGAAAGTTTCTGTCGTAATTTTCCTTTCTTGGGAGACTTCAAAGAGTGTGTGACCTTGTACTCACTTATCACACGATACACCGAAGAACGTACAACACCTGTAGCTGCAGCTGTTTTCGAAACAATGTCACTCATCGACTGCTGTGGATGTAACAGTTCCGTTTTATACACATTAAGCACAATGTGCTTCTCAGAAGAACTTAACCCAGCTAGCACTCAAGCTTATTTCAAGGTGGATATTGAGTTTACGTTCAGTTGAAAATTCAAGATTGAAAAATCAACCTGTTACACAGCTTGTTTCAAGGTGGGTATTGAGTTTAGGTTCAGTTGAAAATTCAAGATTGAAAAATCAACCTGTTACACAGTTTACATAAAGCTGTAAAAATTCAGCTTGAATTAAAATAATTTTCCCAAGCTTGAAATAAACTGTAATTTCCCTGGAAGGCTGTACAGCAGATGCGCGCGCAGCATAGCTTCCATAGACGTCCACGGGAAGCGCCACAAGCGTTTATAAGCCGTGACGTAAGGGTGTTGTCGTGTGTGACATCATGGCGGCGCGGAGTTTGGTTTGAGTGTAGCTGTCTCCAGTTCTGTTTTATCTTATTTTATTTACTTTTCTGAGCCTTGCTATGTTTACGGCCATTTTACCTTTGTGACGCGCGTTAATGGTTGTGGTTTGTTGACAAGTTTGTTTTATACTAGAAAACAGTTCGGTACGTTAATGTTACAAATGTTAAATATTACGTAACGTAAAGTTACGTTTACGGCCATTTTACCTTTGTGACGCGCGTTAATGGTTGTGGTTTGTTGACAAGTTTGTTTTATACTAGAAAACAGTTCGGTACGTTAATGTTACAAATGTTAAATATTACGTAACGTAAAGTTACGTTTACGGCCATTTTACCTTTGTGACGCGCGTTAATGGTTGTGGTTCGTTGACAAGTTTGTTTTATACTAGAAAACAGTTCGGTACGTTAATGTTACAAATGTTAAATATTACGTAACGTAATTAATTAGGTTCAATAAATTCAGATTAATATTTATATAGCTTAAAACAAGCTGTAAATACCAGGCTGTATTCCACGTGTGTAGATACAGCTGGAGCCAAGCTTGATAAGTCAAGCTTGAAATATAGCTTGAACTCTGCCAACTTTGATGTTTATTTCAAGCTAGAATCCAGCTAACAGGCTTGAATATTCCAGCTTTGATCAAGCTTATATACTTGAACTTTACAGCTGGAAACAAGTTTGAAACCGGCTTACTGTGCTATCTGGGAATGATTTCTTCTTTGCTCGCTTCTTTGGTGGACTCAGAACTGACACGTCGACCTCGGTCGCTGAATCCATGGATGACATAATGAGGACAACCGTATGCGATGCCAATGAGATAAGTGAATATATAAAATAAGAAACCATGCGATGCTATTGGATGCGCACATAAACAGTGTATGCTCAGCGTGACTACAAACACATATACTTACTCTAATAATCAACAACTAGTCTTTCAAGAGTCTTTACAGATGAACTTAAGATATCCTGAAATCGCCGCTGTACAATACCCACTAACGAGCTCACACCTGCAACTGAAACGGCCGCACTGACTGAGCGCCGCGCCTGCGAACCGCACAATGCGTCGCTCATAAAGGACAAACGGTTGCACCCATCGCATTCGAACAAACTACAAAATTAAATTCAAACCTTCCTGCAACTTTTCTCGCTTACACCCTCACAAAAGAATTTAAAGGGGAAAAGTTTGTCACTTACTATATTTCGGATAATGATTTGGTAAAAGTTCTGCATCAGAAGTGAGATTTTAATTTATTACTTCACTATTACTGACTCTATTGGGCAGAAAATTTGCAGACGTCATCAACATATAGTACTGAAGGCAATTATAAAATTATTTTGCTGTGCGACACACAGTTTAGGAGATATGGCGTGATAAATATAGAGTAACGCCAACTACTTTTCCTGAAAGCTTAAATATTTCTCTTTTTCAGTGACAATAAATTTTAATGTAATGTAAAAAAAGTTGTCGGAAGGTAGTTCTCGGATCACTTTATCATGTTCAGGTGCCAAATTATAAAAAAAACACGACTTTCGTTTTAATTTCTGACGCCCCTGCCTTGTACACCCCTCGACGGCAGCGCTGTGATCACGCGCCTTGCCGTGTTTACAGTACGTCTCTAGTTTCGGTGAATGGAGTATAGGTCTGAAATATTACACGTTGCCCAAGATTAACTCCGCTGGTAGCCAGAAGGTGCAAAATTCGCGTAGGTCTTATATCAGTACTCCAGAGCTCCAGATAATGTTACTGCCAACTGAGGATCGACAGATGAAGCCGGTGAAAGTTACCATTGAGGTGTTGGAGCGACCTGTAAGATATGACTGTACTCCACAAAAAACATTCAGTATACCGCCGATGCTGTGACATTGGGAATGAACCACGGCCACCTCCATCTGACGTGGTGTTGAACCAAAATAATAGTCTACGGACAACGTGGCTTATTTAACGTGTCGTCTTACCCCGTAGAGTTATTCGAGCAAAATTTGTTTCATGGAGTATGACGCGTATGGTCGCCTTACGTCGGTTCTCGGTACACACAGGGTGGCCTACTGAACGTCTATGTTCATAATATGTCATAAAAGGCTCAAGATTTAGGCAAGTGACAGCACCACAATGAGGCGAATAGCTCTGGCAGGTTTTTAGCTGTCTTTAAAAATTTTGCTTTTTTGTTTCCTAGTAGGATGATGCACTTCGTCATTCGATTACGTTTGGAAAGAGGTGCACAATGTTCCTGTTTTCAGTAAAGTTTTTGCAAAAATAGCAAAGAAATGTGTCAAACGTGAAGGTCAAGACTTTCTGTACAACATAGTTTATCTCTTAGAATGTTAAGTCATCCTTGCTGTCGTCAATTAACCGCCGAGACACTATGTTTTATCCTGTTAATACAAGCGCTGCCACTTAAGGTGCCAAACTTGGAGGGGTGCCCAAGTGTAAGATTTGTATACAGTATGTATCAGACTTAATAGCGAAAACTAACATGGATGAAAGTGTGCTGGAGAAAATAACGTTAACAAAGAGAGGGATCAAATAGTCATTATTGCTATGCACCTTCTTTGAATACAGGAAGACTACTTACCAGGAAAGTACTTGGGCTGGAACAAACACAAATACACCAAACTCGTGTGAGAAATAATGTATAGGTTCCTTATTGCACTAGTGATACTCCCGCATCTGCAAAACTCTGCAGTCGTCCGTTAGAGGCCTCTGCGTATGCCATGCGTCATTGCACACTGACCTGCCGGTACGCCAGTCGGGACCAGTAGGGACGGTGCAGTGTGCCTCTGAAGTTGCGTTTTGTGACATTATTTGTGTATTGAAGCGTCAGATGGCTCGGCGATTGGTAATCAATCCTGCTAACGTATTGCGATTGTTTGAGATGAAGTTACGATAGGGTGTCCATTCGTACCGTTTTTCCCGGGACAGCCCCGTTTTTTTACCAAAATGTCCCGCTGTCTCGAAAATTTTTTTGGGGACGCTCAAATGTCCTGTTTTTTATGATTCCGCTTGGCTAGAGTATTTTACGCTACTGGTTTTTTGACTTGCTATTAACTGCACAATTATTTACACTAGGAAGCGTGTGATGACTTTCAGCATACCCGAAACATGTACCGAACTGTGAAAAATCGCAAGTAATTTTAAACGCACTACAGATTACGAATAACAACGAACATTCTTCTCTTCTAAATCGATCCACAGAATTCGTCCTTTCGGTCCAGAGATACTCTACACCACTGATACTTGCTCTCTGGCTTTTATCACCACACTGTTAATGTTTTGCACTGTGCAATCACTGTTTCATTATGCCAAAACGAAAATGTAATTTTAACAGCAATATAAAAAGCGAGTTTCCTGTTATCACTGGTAGTGGAGAAACTGTAGAATGTACGTTGTGCAGATCAAAATTTGCTATTGGTCATGGTGGAAGGTTTGACATTGTGAATCACATTAAAGCGAAGAAACATCGCATGAGTGATCAAACGAAAAGAGCAAATAAATGCCTGAGTGACTACTATGTAAACTTAAAATCAGTAACAGAATTGGATAGGCAGTTGGCAGCACTAGAAGCTACGTTTGCATACCACAGTGCAATGCATAACCATAGCTTTAAGTCAATGGACTGTACCACAGCAGTCGTTAAAAAACTTTTCAATCCTAAATTCACATGTGGACACACAAAATGTAATGCAATCATTTCAACTGTTATTGCACCGTATGCAGCTCAGCAGGTTTTAAATGAACTGAAAAGTGCTCGATTCATTGCTGTAATGATTGATACATCGAATCATTGAAGTTGGTTCCTCTCCTTATCAGGTATTTTCACCCTGAAAATGGCATCACGGTCAAGGAGCTCGAATTGTTTAATTTAGCTGGAGAAACTTCAGATTTACTTCAGAATTATGTGCTGGAGGTTTTAAAGAAATATGATCTTGAGGGAAAGGTGTTTCCAGTTTCTACAGACAACACTAACACCAATTTTGGTGGTAAGCAGAGGAAAGGAAAAAACAATTTGTTCTACAAACTGCAACAGAATACAGTGAATAATATAGTAGGTGTTGGCTGTCCAGCACATGTGGTGCGCAATTCCTTACAAACTGGCTTAGATTGCTTACCCATCGACTGCCAATTAATTGTAAACAAAATCTACCAGCATTTCCACATATAAACAGTAAGGTTTGAATCTCTGAAGTCATTCTGTAAGTTTACTGAAACTGAATACAAAACTGTACTTGGGCACAGCAAGACAAGGTGGCTATCTCTGCTACCAGCATTGGAAAGAATTGTAGAGATATTTCCTGCTTTGACATCATATTTCATTTCCCTTGATAAGTGTCCTGTCATCCTTAAACAATTTTTTGATAACCCTGTGTCTATTGTTCTTCTACATTTTCTTGTTAGCCAGCTAAAACATTTCTCCACAACAATTAAATGTATTGAGAAACAATAAATCACAATAGTGGAAGTTTATCAAGAAATAAACAAATTATTGGGCAAATTACAATGAAGAAAATCTGAAAGATTTCTCACATCCTTTGTACATGAGACTCTAAGAAAGCTGGAAGAAGAGGGTGAAATTACTATAGAACAATTTCATATTTATGCTGACATCTTCTATGACTCTTGCACTGAGTGTATTAAAGAATGGTGTTTACCATATCTCACACCTTTTAAAGCATTTGACTGGATTAATACTGAAAAGGAGCAGCTACAGTGGAAGGATATTCAGGACTGTTGTGTTTTTGTTAAAAGTATTGTACCAAATTTTCCTGTTGATGAAGACGAACTGTTCGATGAATTTTCATGTGCACAGAACTTCATAAAAAGTGAAGAAGGAGACAAAGAAAGTGTTAGTGCAACTTGGTGTAAAATCTTTGCTTATTTAAAAAGTAAAAACATTAACATGAAAAACGTGATTCGTTTGGTGGAGTTTAGTGTGGCAATTCCTGGGTCAAATGCTGCTGTGGAACGTGTGTCTTCGTTAGTGAACTCTTTGTGGTTAGATGAAAACAACAGAATGAAAGTTGAAACAGTGGAGGCCTTGCTCATTGTCAAAACACACTTTAATGGTGTACCGTGTACTGACTTTTATGATACAAACGAAAATGCACTTCTTGATAAAGTACATAAAAGTGAAAAGTACGGTGATATTGTGGCAGAATATTTGTAAAAAGTGATTTGGGATCATCTGAGTGCACGTTGTTAAGGTAAACTTGTATGTGTATTAAATTTAGTCAATACAATATTTATGTCCCGTTCTTTTTCTTCATTGTCCCAGGTTTTTCTCTAATTTATTTTAAATGTCCCCTTTTTCAATGAAAATGAAATGGACACCCAAAGTTACGAAGAACCCTTCTTCGTGAAGATGGTATTGGTGTAGAAGACGAATCATTCGCATGTTTTCTGGTATCTGTTATAGTGTAGAAATGTGAGCATAAGTTAGAAACAGATACTGTTGTAACACTAACACATAATGATGATGATAGGGATGATAATGACGAACAACTCATTGCAAACGGTAGTGCTACGGCAAGTGCGGGAAGAGGCGATGGAAGCAGTGACAGTGAATACCAACCGTCTCCCAAGAAGAAGGTTAAAGTTTCAAGTATCATCACGGCGTTTGATGACAACACACTGGAGAACATGTACGATGATTATTACGTAAGAGGTTTCGACACATACGACAAGCTTCTGAAAAGATACCCTAAACTGAAGTCTAAAAGCAATATTAAAAACATACAAAATCGTACACTGCTGTTCAAGACCATCAAGGAGCGTGTAATGGCGAAATTCGATGAAGCGCGAGAATGCGGTTCCACCGTTCATTATTGGCATTTACAACATTGGGCATTTGACGTAGCCAGAAATCTAGGGTGTACAAACTTTACAGCTCCACTAGGATTTATTACTAATTTGAAAAAGGAGTTTAGGATAACATCACGCCGTATCACTATGCTCCAAGCACGAAAAGAAAAGGATGACGAAGAAGAGCTGATTGAAAGAGCTCAAACGTTTGTTGCTGACGTCAATGAGCATAGCACGAGAGAAAACATCGATATTAGTTCTGTATGGAACTGTGATCAGAGTCAGTTCAACTATGAACTTTCTTGTGGCAGAACACTATCCATTAAAAGGGGAGAGAAACACTGTCGCGATGTTGCAATCAGTTAACTGTGCAACACATAGTTACACTATCGATGTTGCTATATCAATGGACGGACGATTGGCAGACAAACTCTATATTTGCTTCCAAGAATCCAGTGGAAAGTTTGGACCCCGCGTGTCAAGGGAAATAGAAACGCTGTGCCCTCCAAATGTCGTCGTCGATGCAAGTGTGAGTGGGAAGATGACGAAACAATATCTGAAGACGTTTTTTCTGTCAGTTTTGAATCCACATTTGTCGAGAATGTCATTAGTACTTTGTGACTCCTGGTCTGGACATAAGGATGAACGAGTACTACTGGAAGCATCTGGCGCAAAACATGTAGATTTAAAAATCATTCGGCCGGCCGCGGTGGTCGTGCGGTTCTAGGGGCTGCAGTCCGGAACCGCGGGACTGCTACGGTCGCAGGTTCGAATCCTGCCTCGGGCATGGATGTGTGTGATGTCCTTAGGTTAGTTAGGTTTAATTAGTTCTAAGTTCTAGGGGACTGATGACCTAAGATGTTAAGTCCCATAGTGCTCAGAACCATTTGAACCATTTTTTAAAAATTATTCCGCCTAAAACTACAAAATATGCACACCCTCTGGATGTGTATTTCTTCAGGCAATATAAAATATATGCCAAGAGAATAACAGACTTCATTAAACTACGTTCCAGTAATATGCAGCCGAAATTTCACGACAGATTCTTTATCATGAATATGCATTCTGTCATTTACAATCAGTTATCTGCGGGAGTATACAGACCAATGCTTCGTTACGCGTGGCAGAACGCTGGCTACGATATTGGTGAACCAGTGAAAGTCCAGAATGAGATTTGCACTCTGCAGCGGAGTGTGCGCTGATATGAAACTTCCTGGCAGATTAAAACTGTGTGCTGGACCGAGACTCGAACTCGGGACCTTTGCCTTTCGCGGGCAAGTGCTCTACCAACTGGAAGGTAGGAGACGAGGTACTGGCAGAAGCAGATCTGTGAGGACGGGGCGTGAGTCGTGCTTGGGTAGCTCACTTGGTAGAGCACTTGCCCGCGAAAGGCAAAGGTCCCGAGTTCGAGTCTCGGTCCGGCACACAGTTTTAATCTGCCAGGAAGTTTCAACTTCAAAAGTGTCATTGACGTGGCGTTCAACACTGATATTATAGAATGTGCAAATACGCCATGCGATCAACTTGCATTTCTTCACTGTGCGTTTTGCAGTCATTCGTATTTCTCGGAGCATTTTATTGACATTCCGCATTTACATTTATAGTTAAGATTGCTGCATTGCGTATGGCGTCTACAATTACATCTACAGTGATATCTAGAGCATGACTGCAGAGTTTTGCAGAAAAACGACACCCACCAGCACATTCAGAGGTACATAATGGTCCTGTAACCAAACGTTCATACAGATCTGTTTGTTCGAGCCCAAGTACTTTCCTGGTTAGTACTATCTCATGCAGGTGAACTTATTTTCAGCGTTACAGAAAGGAAACTAAACATAAACTCGTAGGTCACACAGTTTTTGTCCTGACACATCAGATACCCTGTTACCAACGTATTACAATGTATGATGTACCACTAACGTTCAAGACGTTTTAATGTTGTACGTATAGTGTTTCTTCATAATCCCAAGTGAGTCCCCACACTAAGTAATACCCAGTACGAATTTCACTTCCATTTAGGAACAATAAGTAGTCATCCAGTACCATGCATCTATTTTTGCATGATCGTTAGGTCCGTGGGAGTTTCAATAATATCGACTAACTGCTTTTGCAACTCAGTGATAAGTAACATTAAATAGGAAACAGTTCCCAATTTTCTGCAAAATTATATTCATTTGGTCATTAACAGCCTTTCGGTTTCTTACGCCATCTTCAACAGACATCTAAATGTTACAAATGTAGATAAAATGACGCACGAGTTATACAGATATTATGTATACAGAAGATACAAAAATGATATGCAGAGTGCTTACATAGGAAAATATAACATTTTTGTCACAGAAAAGCAGTTTCATTAATTAGAAAAAGGAAACCAATTTTTTTACATGGACATACATTCACGAATGATAAAAAATAAAGTTGAGTTTACAGTTTTCATCTAGTATTTGCAGCTAAATCTTAATTTAACAGAGGGGAAAAAGGAAACTGAGTTTGGTCTTTTAATAGTAAGCTGGCATTCTGTCTCATAAGTCTGTTGATTTGACTTCCAGTAGGGTTACCTTTCTGCTTTTCTTAACAGAATGTAAAGTTTTACATACTACATCAAATGGGAGATTTTCTGTTAAAAGATGAGCGGCAAAGGTTGAACAGGTTTTTTGCAATCTCCAGCTCCTCTCATGTTCAGATAACCTACTTGCTACAGTTCTATCTGACTGACCAGTATATACTTTTCCACATCACTTGGATGTGATTTTATACGTACCACTCTGTGCCAATGGTTGGAGTTTGTATTTACAATGAATAAAAATTCGATACTCTATTAGCATCGTAAAATGCACATCTGTTCTTTTTGTGCCGTTTTATGAAATTTAGCTAATGTATGGCGTGATGCATCAGACTTTGTAACTAGTGTCTGGTACCTGTTGGCCAGTGTACAGAAGTGGTGTAATTTTACCCATTTATCAATTAGGGCAAAGCTATAGACATTGCTGAAAGCAATATGTTTGATGGTCTGTGGTTCTGTTTGAAAGGCAGATTCAGAAAATGGAACAGATATCATGCGATGCACCTTTGAATAAAAGCTCTATGTTCAAAGGTTGTGTGGATGCTGATAGGGGTTACCGTTGGGAGTTTAAATGTTGTAGTGGACACACCTAACCGTCCAGTGGTACCGGTCCATAAACACAGCACATCATCCACATATATGGACCATCACTTAATTTTGCATTTCAGAGGCTCTTTCAGTATGAAAATTTGCTCTAAACTGTCCACAGAAATGAAAGGCAGTGCAGGACTGACGCCTCGTCCGCATCGTACCTGCCGCGCCGCGCGGCGCTGAGCACTGCGAAACCCCTCCACATTGCAGGTCATCCCAAGGGAAATTTTGTGCAAGTAACCTGTCATAGTGGCATCTTGAAGCTCTTTTCGAATTACAACTATAAAACAGAGTTTTTAAGTTTTATTTTTTAAATGCATGACATTTTACTACAGATTGTATGATTTATGGAATTGAAAAGATTAAGAAGTGAAATTAAATGAAGTCATTAAGGTATTAAACACCATTAATTAAAATCGCTGTGAACAAGCATAATAAAAAAAGGAGCATAAAGTGAGATTTATGTTGACGCAAAAGACAGTGCTTCTATTTAAAAATAGATTTGAACTATGCTGACGGAAGAAAAATCGCAACTCTAAGAAGGAGTTGTGCGATATAAACGGAAGTTGGTAGGAGTGTTTCTACATCTGAAAGACGATGTTTATTCAAAGTTCGCGCCAGTCGCGTTAAGAGTGGAGCTAGTAGCGCCACTATAAGGATGCAAATTATGTTCGCTTTTAAAAACATGCTGTTAAGGTCGTGTACGTTAGTTATCTTTGAGATTGGACGTGTTGAGTTGATGTTACTAAAGAATGCCTTTAAGGCGACAAAGACATCAATATCAACATTTCACTGAGTGTGAAGAAGGTTGTGTAACAGGCCTACGAGAAACTGGACGTTCCTTCTGCGATATTGTAGAAAGACGTGGCAGGAATATAACCACTGTACATGACTGCTGACATTACCGAGAGAGAAGACCATCGTGTGACTCTGGCGCATTGTACTGCATCTGCAGCAGCAATTTGAGTAACACTTGGCACCACAGTGACACAACGATCTGTTACAGTTCGGTCATTTCAAGGACAGCTCTGAGCCAGAAGTTCTGTAGCGTTCATTCCACTGACCCCAAACAACTGCCATTTGCTACTTTGGTGGTGTCAAGTGAGAGATCATTGGTTGGAAGGGAGGGGCAGAGTGTAGGTCTGTTGCATTTTTTGATCAAAGCTGGTTCTGCCTCGGTGCCAGTGATGGATATGTGTCGGATAGAAGGACGTCAGTTGAGGGCCTGCAAACTGTGTGCTAGACACACTGGACCTACACCTGGAGTTATCGTCAAAAATGGCTCGAATGGCTCTGAGCACTATGGGACTCAACATCTTAGGTCATAAGTCCCCTAGAACTTAGAACTACTTAAACCTAACTAACCTAAGGACATCACACACACCCATGCCCGAGGCAGGATTCGAACCTGCGACCGTAGCAGTCCCGCGGTTCCGGACTGCAGCGCCAGAACCGCACGGCCACCGCGGCCGGCTCAGTTATCGTCAGTGGTGCAATTTCGTATGACAGCAGGAGCACTCTGACTGCATTTGTACATCAGTCTGGTGATTCGACATGTTGTACTATCATTCACGAACAGCATTCCACGGGCGTTTTTCAGCACATACCGCAGTTGTAACCCACCATGCTCTACAGAGTGTCGACATGTTGGCTTGGGCTGCTCGATCACCAGATCTGTCTCCAATGGAGTATTTGTGAAACATCATCGTCCACAACTCCAGCGTCATCCACAAACAGCATTAACTGTGCCTTTATTGACCGACCAAGTGCAACAGGCATAGAGCTCCATCCCACAAACTGACAACCGACATCTCTACAACACAAAGCATGTACATTTACAGCCGGCCGGTGTGGCCGTGCGGTTCTAGGCGCTCCAGTCCGGCGCCGCGCTGCTGCTACGGTCGCAGGTTCGAATCCTGCCTCGGGCATGGGTGTGTGTGATGTCCTTAGGTTAGTTAGGTTTAAGTAGTTCTAAGTTCTAGGGGACTGATGACCACAGCAGTTGAGTCCCATAGTGCTCAGAGCCATTTGAACCATTTTTGTACATTTACATGTTTGCTTTCAACATTCGGCCGTTACATCGATTATTAATGTACCGGTATTTCATATTTGCAGTCGCTTATCTCGCGCTTACTTAAACCTAGACAGATGTATTCCCGAAATTTCATTATTCATTTTTTATTTTTTATTTTTTTCCAACAGTGTACGAGGGCAGTTCAATAAGTAATGCAACACATTTTTTTTCTCAGCCAATTTTGGTTGAAAAAACCGGAAATTTCTTGTGGAATATTTTCAAACATTCCCGCTTCGTCTCGTATAGTTTCATTGACTTACGACAGGTGGCAGCGCTGTACGGAGCTGTTAAAATGGCGTCTGTAACGGTTGTGCGTTGCAAACAACGGGCAGTGATCGAGTTTCTTTTGGCGGAAAACCAGGGCATCTCAGATATTCATAGGCGCTTGCAGAATGTCTACGGTGATCTGGCAGTGGACAAAAGCACGGTGAGTCGTTGGGCAAAGCGTGTGTCATCATCGCCGCAAGGTCAAGCAAGACTGTCCGATCTCCCGCGTGCGGGCCGTCCGTGCACAGCTGGTACCGTGCAGGCATACAGGCCCTCATTTCAAGGTGGTGTAAGGCCGTAGCATTGAATGGAGATTACGTTGAAAAATAGTGTTGTGTAGCTAAAAGATTAAGGAATAACCTGGTGTATTTCAATGCTAAATAAAACAACCCCTGTTTCAGAAAAAAATGTGTTGCATTACTTATTGAACTGCCCTCGTATGAGCAAACACGTTTGTTACGGAAAAGCAAGACAACAAAAATTTCCCAAGCATCATTATTAAAATGAAAGTTTCAAAAAATCTTATTGGCTAATTAGTTTGCGCCAACCCTTCATCTCAATAACTTAATATCTTAATAGCATAGTTATCTTAATGTGTCACTTTCGGTGCTGAGCGACTTCGGCACATCGAGCCTGGCTTTTATCATGGAGATTCGAAGCCTGTTTTTGATCTACTCCAATGTTGGAAATGACCTTCCTCCTCTGCTGTTTGTGACCAGAAGTGAGTGCTACATTCTTCAAGCGATCTCAGTTTTAGGAAAACAATCGATGGTTTCCTTTTTTCCAGGGCTTATTATACATGCACCTCTCCTGACTATTAGCTTAATTTTCGTCACTCTTTAATAAATTTTGAACTGCAACTGTTATATTGTCATTGGTAATCGAATCCAACGGTTGAGAAACCCGTCACAGCAATCAACTGGTTTGTATGTCTCAGGCCTCTGGCGCAACATAGGTTTAAAGTACTCTATGACAGGAAACAGGAAACTCGTGCATCGCAATATTTGTGATGTACTTAACTCGACTTCTGGTGTTTCGATACAAGCAAGTGGTAACAAATTTACATTTGTTTAGTGCCCCGATTCCATACTTGATATTATGTTGTGCAAACTCAGAGAACAACACGTAATCTTCCTGACTCTTCTCCATCTGAAATTTCAGACAGTGCAGTCTTAATTTTTTTACTGACTCGCGAGAAGACGTTTGTGGCATCATCTCGGTGTGACCAATGTGTTACCTTTTTTAGCATGAGAAAGGCTTCGTCAGTTTCTGCCATTTTCAAGAAGTCAGTTAGAACTTTATACCTGCTAGTTGATTATGTAAAAAATACATGAACTTATTCCAAAGAATCTTAAGACTCTCGGCTGCTACCTGTCCACTACAAGACTGAGTGAATGTCTGGTGCCAGGTACCCACACTATTTTATTTATTTATTTTATGCTGAAACATTTTTATGCTGAAACATTTTCTGAAAGACATTCCACAAGTATAGAACCACACTTCTAAAACAAAAATTGGCGGATAAGCAGGAATTTAAAGCGAAGTGGTATGAGATGGAAGACGTGGAAAACGTGAGGTTATGTTACAACCATGGCGTTATTTTGGAAGCCATCATCTTGGTTTCAGCTTGCAGGTTTCAAATGCAAACAGGGTCTACGTAGCGTGTCTGACACAGAGAGAATTACACCAGGAAAACAATGATGTCTTTCACATGAGTATAGCTTTATTTTTTTGTAGAGACATGTCGCATTTTGTACGGGACAAAGCAACTGTGATACGTAAGAAATAACAGTTAATGGGTACAGCATGTTCTCGGAGGACTGCCCAGCACGTTGTAAAGTTGTTATCTGCTTCACCGATTTTGATGTACAACTGTATCGGAAAGCGAGCATAAGCATCAGGAGTCCGAGAGGTGCGCGAGGTTTCTGATCTTCTCCGCATACACAACTGCCTTCACATACACCTACATATAGAAATGAGGCCCTGAAAGCAGTAAGGGTCCAAAGCACAGAAACAAAGTTTTGAGTAAGTAGATGTTTGTGAAAATCGAATATGTAGGCCGGCTACTAGTCCCGTGGATTTGGCTTGCTTTTTAACTAAGCCTCAACATCCTATATTTTCTATAAAATCGTGTAGCCATTTCATATTACGAAATTTTGGTTAATATTTAGGATTATAATCCACAAAATTTTCATACGCAGGTTAGTGTCAATAGTGTGTACTTGACTGCTGTGGAGTTTGTAATTAATGTGAAATTAGAATCAGAACACTACTCACACAGTTACGACCTATCCCAACACTTCATTGCCCTCGTTGTCAGGCATTTTCATGAAGCATATTTTCTGGATTGAGATTCAGATAAATGTGTTAGGTCACTTTACGCATGGAATCTACTAGTTTTGTTAAGTCTAAGTGATTCAAGTTTAATGTACTCGTTTTGTTAAGTCTTTGTGTTTCAAGGTTGATATTTGCCTTCCATCTAAGCATTTCAGCACTAGATTTTGCAAGACATCTACAATAAATGTGGTCTCCCTCAGTGGTTCCCGCGACTGCAGTGAAGAATATATTTCTTGAAACAACTGTTCATGACACCCTGTTGAAAAATTCATCTTTGTACAACACCTGAACTGTACATTGTTACCATGAACATCAACTATTGATTTGGTAGTAACGTTGGTAACACTCTTACTGTTCTGAAACTCTGAATGTCCATTTTACAGGCTGGAATGCTGAAACCATGGAATGTGAGGTTATGGTGTGGCATTCCTGCAAGAGCTTCCAGCTGTGATGAGCAATCTGCGTCAGTGTAGCCAGTGAGTGTGCCTACAGCAACGAAAAATTGTGCTGTGGGCCATTATGAAAGCGAGGATCAGAGAAATCGCAGTGATCGTATATAGAGTGGAGGGGTACAGCTCTCATAAAGCTGGTTCACCGTAAGATCAACAGATCTCAGAGGCATGCATACATGCTACAGTCTCAAAAATTGACGACAGGGTGCCTTAGGCTCTTAACGGTTCTCAGTGGCTCAGATCTAGGGAACTTGCCGGACACTCCACCAGCTGTCTATGACGTAACTATCTCCGGGGAAACTAGATGTCCAAATAGGCCTTGATAGCTGGCCCATAATGGAGGAGGGACGCCATCGTGCTGACAACAAGCAGAAAAGTCCCATATTCGAACAGCAGTGATGGCAGCACATCTTCATCTACATCTACGTAGATACTCTGCAAATCACATTTAAGTGCTTGGCAGAGGGTTCATCGAAACATCTTCACAATAATTCTCGTACAGCACGCGGACAAAAAGAACACCTATATCTTTCCCTGCGAGCTCTGATTTCCCCTATTTTATTATGGTGATCGTTTCTCCCCATGCAGGTTGGCGTCAACAAAATATTTTCGCATCATTCGTGTAACAATTGTAAATAATGGACTTCTGTTAATGTGCTCTGAACGAAGAAGGACGCAACAATTTGAGAATCCTATATTCCACAACAAATCACCACTTTCGATGCGCCAACTAAATGGATCCATGACAAATGTAAAAGCTGTACTGTAGCAAAAAGTCTCTTGTATTTATCGGACAGAAAGAAATTATGCAACTTGTATTCTCTATATGATACATGAGAGGTCTCCTACTTTTTATAGCGATTGTACATCACTCTTTAATACCGAGGCAGGGAACATTTTGAAACAGCTTTAAATTGGGAACGTGTATTAGTGTAAATGGAATATCGCTGCCTATGTTTTACGAGCTCACCACCTCAAACAAATACACACTATGGGCATACGTTACAAACAGAACAGATATTTCAGTAAGTGATTGTGACATTGTAGGTCACATGACAGAAAAGTATGTCTTCGTTCTTTAGTGATAATGCAGGTACTGTATATCTTTATTACGAGGGCACGTCCAAGTAGAGGTTTAGCTCTGAAATGAGTTGTCCCCATGTCTGTGTCAGAACATAAATAGTTGTTCACGTTCCTTTTGCATTTGATTGCAAAGGCGAAATTATTTCAGAAACGCGTTAGATTCAAGATTCATTTTACTGTAATTATGACAGGAACACATTAGATTCAGTCTGCAATGTACTAATTCAACTGGAATTCTCGGTGTTTGAAGAAGTATTTTTGATAAGTGGAACTTGAACATAGAAGCCCGGCAGAAGCAGTACAGTCACAAATATCTCTTTCCTGCTCGTCCTTCACCAACAGAAACTACCTAGAAACGGCGTAGATAACCTATCTTTGCCTTCCTAGAGGTTGACGCCATGGCATCACAAGGAAAGTGGGCCTTCCAAGGTTACGAGATGCAAACGACACACTAGCAAAGCGGAAATGCATAAACGTGCAGTGAAACGATAATTTTCGGATCCCACTTCCTGATCCAGCTACGAAGTGTAAATACATACAGAATACAAAGAAAAGAATGGCGAAGGGGAAACGAATAGCGTCGGTGTTAAAAAAGATGGAACATGGACCATAAATTTGCATATTGCTGAAATTATAAGCCGACAGTGTTTGTCTGGCAACAAACGGCCTCACAAACTGCAGCCACATGTACTACAACATCACTGGCAACTATAGCCTGGCAATGTTTGCGGCAACACATTCCCGAGCGGCAGTGGGTATTGCCACTCGAGCAACAGTAGGGTCAGAGTTATGGATATTCGCACTGTGTGCGGCCTCTGCCACGGAGGCAAGTCCATTGTATTCAGTAATTCGGAAATAATCATGGAGGAACTAAACTTTTTTGCGTGTCCACAAACACACGGTTTGGCATGAAGTGATTTTGAGAACGTTTTTTTTAAAGATAATTATAAAATTATGAAAATGTGAAGATTTACTTTGTTTGCTGCTGCCAGTTTTAACTGAAAACCTATAAAGGACAATGGCGCGAATTTAGAGACATTCTCCTACATCTAACGTTCAAAGCCAGGACGGCGGAGCATTTAAAAAGTTATAGGGTACAGATTGTTTCCTTGTACTGTACTGATCATGAATTTATTGATTTCACGCCCGCTGCCTGCTAACTTTGACATGAGGGAAGAGATTTTCTATCACTGCAAGATTCTAGTGATACTCGATGGAAGTCTTTTCGCTTCGTTCTTTGCGACTGATAAGCACAATAATATAGAGAAATTAGTCGCACTACAGGTCACAGAACCAGAGGAGGACGTGGATCAGGCACTGCTCAGACAAGAATGTATGTATACTGCCATCTTGCATCATAAAAACAAAATACATAGGTTGAGTATACGAGGTGCTTTCAAGTTCTAAGGCCTCCGATTTTTTTTCTCCGGACTGGAAAGAGATAGAAACATGCGCATTGTTTTAAAATTAGGCCGCGTTCATTGTCAATACGTCCCAGAGATGGCAGCACCGTACGGCAGATGGAATTTTACCGCCAGCGGCGAGAATGAGAACTGTTTTAAATACTTAAAATGGCGACGTTTTCCTTACTTGAACAGTGTGCAATCATTCGTTTTCTGAATTTGCGTGGTGTGAAACCAATTGAAATTCATCGACAGTTGAAGGAGACATGTGGTGATGGAGTTATGAATGTGTCGGAAGTGCGTTCGTGGGTGCGACAGTTTAATGAAGGCAGAACATCGTGCGACAACAAACCGAAACAACCTCGGGCTCGCACAAGCCGATCTGACGACATGATCGAGAAAGTGGAGGGAATTGTTTTGGGGGATCGCCGAATGACTGTTGAACAGATCGCCTCCAGAGTTGGCATTTCTGTGGGTTCTGTGCACACAATCCTCCACGACGACCTGAAAATGCGAAAAGTGTCATCCATGTGGGTGCCATGAATGCTGACGGACGACCAAGCAATGTTGACGCGCAATGACAGCATGAATGGGACTTTCTTTTCGTCGGTTGTGACAATGGATGAGACGTGGATGCCATTTTTCAATCCAGAAACAAAGCACCAGTCAGCTCAATGGAAGCACACAGATTCACCGCCACCAAAAAAATTTCAGGTAACCGCCAGTGCTGAAAAAATAATGGTGTCCATGTTCTGGGACAGTGAGGGCGTAATCCTTACCCATTGCGTTCCAAAGGGCACTACGGTAACAGGTGCATCCTACGAAAATGTTTTGAAGAACAAATTCCTTCCTGCACTGCAACAAAAACGTCCGCGAAGGGCTGTGCGTGTGCTGTTTCACCAAGTCAACGCACCCGCACATCGAGCTAACGTTACGCAACAGTTTCTTCGTGATAACAACTTTGATGTGATTCCTCATGCTCGCTACTTACCTGACCTGGCTCCTAGTGGCTTTTGGCATTTTCCAACAATGAAAGACTCTCTCCGTGGCCGCACATTCACCAGCCGTGCTGCTATTGCCTCAGCGATTTTCCAGTGGTCAAAACAGACTCCTAAAGAAGCCTTCGCCGCTGGCATGGAATCATGGCGTCAGGGTTGTGAAGAATGTGTACGTCTGCAGGGCGATTAAGTCGAGAAGTAACGCTAGTTTCATCGATTTCGGGTGAGTAGTTAATTAGAAAAAAAATTGGAGGCCTTAGAACTTGAATGCACCTCGTATGATCACTAGCATGACCTGTGGACAATAGAAAGTCCCTCGGCGCAAAAAAAATACGAAACTGATGTGAAGAGACCGAAGTACAAGCCGTTCGACCAAAATTCTTGGGCTCCGCGATTTCAAAAGTATTGTTATATGATAACCCCTCGTACACCTGCGAGCGTGTGTGATTATGCGCACATATCGTAGAATCAGTGTCTTATTTAACCTTGTATTGCGATTGCACGCTTTAGTAATTCTATCACATGCGGTGACACTTTATATGAAGATTAAAGAAAGCCGCACGCCATCAAAGAGTTTTTTTTTCTTGCAATAAACCACTTTGAAGCTTCCTTCTTTGAGCCTTCACCACACTTTAGGGACACTACTACAATAAAATCATTCACAATTAGATTGTGAAATACTGAAAAAGATATATTTTCTGACTTCTTTCCTCGGTGATCTTTAAACTCAGTTCTAGATTATTACTGTATTGTAGTCATCAACGCTACAGTGATTGTCTTCATAATTGCTGGCTTCAGTTGGCTTTGAGTGAATATAAAATATTTATAGTAGTCCAAATTACCCCACTTTGGACATGGAATCGTAAAAAATGAAATTCAAACAAGCCTGGTAAGATAACAAAAAATAATTAATGTGACATCATCAGCAACAAGATAGGCTTTGCTTATGTTTTCAAGGGATTTCACAGGTTGGTTTGTAGAAGTTTTCAAATGAGATATTTTCAGGCCTAAAATCGTCAACAGCGTAAACGATGTCTAGAGGATAGTAACTTCATTCATTTATTGCAGAGTCTTACTATATCGTATGATTATTGAGAATCAAAACCAACAACTGTTATATTATGCATACCACGATGCTGACATTAAAAACAACATAACTGCCAGTCACTTCGCTGAAAGTTACTCGCTGAAACTATTCATGGAGGAACTAAATTGTTCTGTGTACTCGTAAACACGCTGTGTTACATAGGCTATATGTGATTTTGAAAAAAAAATATTTAAAAAAACCCACTTTGACGGTACTGATTTTTACATCGTTTTCAAATGAAGGAAAACGTAACATACGATTTGGCCTCATTGCAAAATCTAAAGTGAATTGTGAATCATCTACACACTTACAGACGTAACGTTATTGGCTATGTAGTTACAGATGGAGCTTTCACAGCAAATACGCAAAGCACATCCCGTGACTTTTTTTAGAGAATAGGCCAAAGCTGAAAAACTTAACAATACGTATAATATACAGAAGTGTATACAATTGCCTAACAGCACATTTAGGGACTGGCTGTGTCCTCACATCCCCGTTCTGCATCATGGTATGATCTACTGTTAAAGCCACGCGGTGTAAAGACGCCTTGACACGGTCCGCGCGGCTCCCCCCGTCGGAGGTTCGAGTCCTTCCTCGGGCATGGGTGTGTGTGTTGTCCTTAGCGTAAGTTAGTTTAAGTTAGATTAAGTAGTGCGTAAGCGTAGGGACCTATGACCTCAGCAGTTTGGTCCCATAAGACCTTACGACAAATTTCCTAATTTTCTACTGTTAAAAGTTCCTAGGGCGTACGTTCTTTGAAGAGACGACCAGTATATTGTTGCCTCCTGCGTATATCTCGTGAAAAGACGATGAAGGTAAAATTAGAGAGTTTCCAGCCCGGAAGAGGGCTTACCGGCGATCGTTCTTCTCGCAAACCACACGTGACTGAAACAGGAAAAGGTACCCTCCTCCACTTGCGGAGTATAGACGTAGATGTAGAGTAACGCTAAAATCGCACTGATTATTCCACAATTCATGAAACGCAGAAAAATTTATTTTGTGCATAAATGTTAGCTTTGTTGTTCTTTGAACCTATCTTATCACCAAACAAGTTTTGATATGCCCTCTCTTATCTCATGCGTGCACTTGTATCTGTGCTGCTTTCCACGTGCAAACATGCGAACTTGTTAGGTTTGAAGACGTCAACACTCGTTAGCAGATACAGAAATTTTTGTCAGGATGTCGGTCGGTTCTAAAGGATGATGAGCGGTGCGTTACCCTATCTTGGGCCGAAGATTAATTATTTGACCGAGAAATCGCTACAAAATCCCTTTAAACTTCATAGCGCCCATTATTTTGGATCGAAGCGGAGCCCGCTATCGCGCCTACAAATGCGCCATTGCTCAGTCTTACAGCAATACTGAGTAAAGTATTTTGTTCAGAACGAGTGGAATATTCACGACCAAGGTTATGTGTATCATACGGGCAACAAGTATCAGATAAGAGCCGTTCCAGGGCATACTCGCCAACGTAACGCGACAAAGTCAGAAGCCACTCGCTTTTAATAAAACCGTGACCTCTAATTAAAAGAGCAATTTCGCAATGTTCTCATGATGACTCTGTGCTAAACATAAAAAATCTGACAGGTGTAGATTCTCAAAACTTGATTTCCAATCTGGAGGTCACCCCCTATTTACAAGCAGTTATGTGTGTAACAATTCTGGTGTTCGACTGGTCTTCTTCTAAATGTGTTAAAGGGTGAACTAATTTTCAGCTGTTAAAAAAAAATCCCAAAAACCCAATAAATTCTTGCCGTTACCATCTACAGGTTCCCTGTTAAAACTGACAGCGAGAAACAAAGCGAAACATCACATTTTCATAATTTTATAATTAGCGTTTTCTAAAAAATTTTTTTCGTAATCGCATCACATACTCTGTACAGCCTATGTAATATCGAGTGTTTTTGAATACACAAAATAGATTAATTTCTCCATGATTATTTTCGAATTGGTAAACATAATGAAGGACGCGCACAGAGCGAAAATGTCCATGTGGCGCTTTTGCCACTCGAGTGGCACTATCCATTGAGCGTTTCCGGGACGGAAGTGTTTACATGGGGCCACAAAATTTCCACAAAATGAATAAATGCGGGCTAGTGGAAGTGAGGGCGACTCTAATGCTTCTACATCGCACAGGGAATCAAGTTAGAAAGAACAAAAAGAGAAATAGGGCTTTGTGGATACATTCTCTTTTAAGTAACCGGAATACTTCAGAAATTTTAGCTACTAAACTAATGCTGGACTCATTGGGCCTGCCTGTTACAAATTGCAACAGAATGGCGAATAACGATTTCGAATATCTCGCATAAGCAATTTGTACGAGAGCTGTTGAAATCGATGCAAATATGAGAGAGTGTATACCAGCTGTAACCTGATTGGCGATCTCCCATAGTTTTTAGGTACTCACGACTGGTACAGAAGTTTAATGTACCACTTTAAAGTTCATTATTCATGGTTCAAATAGCTCTGAGCACTATGGGACTTAACTTTTGAGGTCATCAGTCCCCTATAACTTAGAACTACTTAAACCTAACTAACCCAAGGACATCACACACATCCATGCCCGAGGCAGGATTCGAACCTGCGACCGTAGAGGTCGCGCGGTTCCAAACTGTAGCGCCTAGAACCGCTCGGTCACACAGGCCGGCTCTCTATTCATGAGTAACCCTCACGGTACCAGTAGTATACAATGCCTTAGTAGCAGGACGGAAAGATTTCATATAGCGAAGAGTGAAATAAGAATACAGTTTTCATTTTATTTTTGTTCAGCTGCGCACATCACTATTTACACAATCAACTCCTGCATTAGACGTCTCGAGGTAAGATGAAATTCATGGCATCATATGCAACTTATGTGGATAAAGAGCCACCAGCGCTTCCACTCTTCCCATACCACATTTTTGCCTCGCGTTTGGCATGGGCTCGGGGACTTCAGAAATTTTTTTATAGTTCATCAAGTGTGATTCCGAACTCATCGGCAACAGCTTGCGAATTTATTTTTCAGATTGCGATCTTCGTACACATTGATTTCTATATATCACACCTGTAGTCGTACATGAATCGCATTTATAAAATTAGTAGTTCTCTCGTTTGTCGACTTAAGCATTACTGTACACAACAACCTCACGACAATGTACAAACCATATGGCTATATGCACTCCGACAAACTTTCGAAACAAATCGAGACGCTCTTGTTTTCTCTCAGACACGCGACTTGCAGCAGTGTCTGTGAAAGAAATAGCCAACAAAAGGTGAGAGCGAAACGGAAGAGTTTACAGACAAGGACAGAGAGAGATACTGTCACGCAATACGAAATATTCTCCACCACTGGTTAGCAACAGCGGCAACTCCTCGGCAATAAGTCGGCAACTACCTCTACACCAGTAATATTGCTCAGCCGTACTGCATAATAGCCACGTGTTACAGCCGCACTGCAGAAATATTGACGACAACGCTATAGAGGCCAAATATTGACGTAAAATGGCTCGTTTTAATGCACCTTAAGAGCAGCAGTTATATTTCCAGAACATTATTCACGAATAAAATATTAATAAATTAAAATTTCTGACTTTGCTCAGCAGAGCCAGTCTATACCTTAGCCAAACGAAATGTGCACGTAGTGTTCATGGAAACACTGTACATGATTTGCCTAGGACTGGGTGAGGCAAAGGTGTTGCGGTGCTCAGTTCGCATCGAAAATGGAGTTTTCATAATCGCTAATATTTTCTTTCACAGAAAAGAAATGTAAACGTACAAGTGAAGAAGGCGGATTAGAAATACAGAAGACTATCAACAAATAATTTAGTGAAAACAGTAGGTAAAGATAAGCACAGTACCACTAAAACAAACAGATTCAGTGATTCTTTGTTGGGAAATTTCATCGGACACGTCTATCAAACTACTCTCGTCTCTTCGAACTTCAGCAGCGGCAATCATTCCGGCTATAGCTAGCGTTGTTTCTGTTTCGTAGGAGCTTTGTTCACTATCTTCAAGTCTGCCTATTACATCTAATAATAGACTTGTTCATGTCATCTGAAATGATTTTGTTGTATTTATTCTACAATTATAGTTACTGTACATTAACTATTGTGTATCCAGTCCACGTTACAGTTGCGACTAGCAGAACATATGTACGAGTGTGTACAATACATTAAGAGTAGTATTAGGTGCTTGTATGCCCACAGAGGCGTTTGCACGATCGATTATTGTCAGAATGGTTCAAACGGCTCTGAGCACTATGGGACTTAACTACTGAGGTCATCAGTCCCCTAGAACTTAGAACTACTTAAACCTAACTAACCTAAGGACATCACACACATCCACGCCCGAGGCAGGATTCGAACCTGCGACCGTAGCGGTCACGCGGTTCCAAACTGACGCGCTTAGAACCGCATGTCCACACTGGCCGGCGATTTTTGTCAGAGATTTAAACTGAACGTGTTTGTACCACGCTAACAATCCTGCTTATGAATAGAAGCCCATTCTTTGGTCACTCTATTAGTCGACCACAGTGCACCTGGGAGTAATGGCGCTTCGGTCGGCTTAACGTGACTATACTCGGCAGTACGCCCGCAAGTGGCATGAAAGTGTCGACAGTGCGATGCGATTTGCTTAGTCACCACTGTACTTTTACTGTAACGTCGCAATATGTTTCCGATAACAGGCACGGAAGGCCAAGTATAACAATACCGAGAGTGCGTAGTACCTGACGTAAGCCAGATGCCTCATTGTGCAAGCAGACCGGCTAGATCCACTTGCGTGTGTAATGTATGCAAGACTTATTAACATCGAAATTGAGCTTGAAGGCTGTTTATTCCTCTTGATTGTCAGATTTTGGCTGTCATTCTCATTCATACGTTCAGATTGCAGTCAGTAATGCCAGTGCTACAGTAGTTTGTGCTATCATTGTGTTAACGATTCTGTTGTACTGTTAGATCCTCTTAAAAGTACCAGTACGACGACAGAACTATGGTCATCTGCATAGGGTGAAACCGAACTGCATCGAAAAAAATTCGGATGTTCGGGAATATGAATGTTTTCCTGTAAGCGACGTGTGGTTTCCTGAGCCTCGTTACAGAGTTGGCATAATAATATAGTTAACGATTCATTTGATTTTTAGCCCTATCTACTTCTACATATACATACATACTCCGCAAGCTGCCGTACGGTGAGTGGCGGAGAGCACCTTGTGTAACCACTAGCCGTTCCACTTCCTGCACCACTCGCAAATAGAGTGAGGTAAAAACGACTACCTATATGCCTCCGTACGACCACTAATTTTCGTTTCTTCATGGTCCTTTCCCGAAAAATACGTTTGCGGCAGTAGAATCGGTCTGCAGTCAGCTCCAAATGCCGGTTCTCGGTATTTTCTCACATGTGTTCCTCGAAAAGAACACTGTCTTCTCTCCAGGGATTTCTATTCCTGAAGCATCTCCGTAATACCAGCGTGTTGTTCGAACTTGTTGTTGTTGTTGTTGTGGTCTTCAGTCCTGGGCCTGGTTTGATGCAGCTCTCCATGCTACTCTATCCTGTGCAAGCTTCTTCATCTCCCAGTACTTACTGCAGCCTACATCTTTCTGAATCTGCTTAGTGTATTTATCTCTTGGTCTCCCCCTACGATCTTTACCCTCCACGCTGCCCTCCAATACTAAATTGGTGATCCCTCGATGTCTCAGAACATGTCCTACGAACCGATACCTTCTTCTAGTCAAGTTGTGCCACAAGCTCCTCTTCTCCCCAATTCTATTCAATACCTCCTCATTAGTTATGTGATCTACCCATCTAATCTTCAGCACTCTTCTGTAGCACCACATTTCGAAAGCTTCTATTCTCTTCTTGTCTAAACTATTTATCGTCCACGTTTCACTTCCATACATGGCTACACTCCATACAAATACTTTCAGAAACGACTTCCTGAGATTTAAATCTATACTCGATGTTAACAAATTTTTCTTCTTCAGAAACGCTTTCCTTGCCATTGCCATTCTACATTTCATATCCTCTCTACTTCGACCATCATCAGTTATTTTGCTCCCCAAATAGCAAATCTCCTTTACTACTTTAAGTGTGTCATTTCCTAATCTAATTCCCTCAGCGTCACCCGACTTAATTCGACTACATTCCATTATCCTCGTTTTGCTTTTGTTGATCTTCATCTTATACCCTCCTTTCAAGACACTGTCCATTCCGTTCAGCTGCTCTTCCAAGTCCTTTGCTGTCTCTGATAGAATTACAATGTCACCAGCGAAGCTCAAAATTTTTATTTCTTCTCCATGGATTTTAATACCTACTCCGAACTTTTCTTTTGTTACCTTTATTGCTTGCTCAATATACAGATTGAATAACATCGGGGATAGGCTACAATCCTGTCTCACTCCCTTCCCAACCACTGCTTCCCTTTCATGTCCCTCGACTCTTATAACTGGCATCTGCTTTCTGTACAAATTGTAAATAGCCTGTATTTATAATTTTTTTGTAAACTTGATAGTATTGAGGAAGTAGTCGTAGATTTGAACATTTTCTATTTGTGTTCATAACAGAAGTAGTTTGATTCACTTGCCCTAGTTGCATTTACCTGTATAAGTACCATAACAAAGTAGCCACAGAAGTATTCGTGTGAAGGGAGATATATATATATCTTGACGGTAGAACATTTATATGGTTTTAACGAGGGCAATGTTTAAGATGAGTCAAGCAGAGCAGAGCAATACGCAACAGCCTTCAGCTGTGAGCACTGATGATAATGATGTCCCTGTCACCTTCAGAATTTGAAACAGAGTATTCCAATCAACATTGTCAAAAGCTTTCTCTAAGTCTACAAATGCTAGAAACGTAGGTTTGCCTTCCCTTAATCTTTCTTCTAAGATAAGTCGTAGGGTCAGTATTGCCTCACGTGTTCCAACATTTCTACGGAATCCAAACTGATCTTCCCCGAGGTCGGCTTCTATCAGTTCTTCCATTCTTCTGTAGAGTATTCGCGTTAGTATTTTGCAGCTGTGACTTATTAAACTGATAGTTCGGTAATTTTCACATCTGTCAACTCCTGCTTCCTTTGGGATTTGAATTATTGTATTCTTCTTGAAATCTGAGGGTATTTCGCCTGTCTCATACATCTTGCTCACCAGATGGTAGAGGTTTGTCAGGACTGGCTCTACCAAGGCTGTAAGTAGTTCTAATGGAAGGTTATCTACTCCTGGGGCCTTGTTTCGACTCAGGTCTTTCAGTGCTCTGTCAAACTCTTCACGCAGTATCATATCTCCCATTTGATCTTCATCTACATCCTCTTCCATTTCCATCATATTGTCCTCAAGTACATCGACCTTGTATAGACCCTCTATATACTCCTTCTACCTTTCTGCTTTCCCTTCTTTGCTTAGAACTGGGTTTCCATCAAAGCTCTTGATATTCATGAAAGTGGTTCTCCTTTCTCCAAAGGTCTCTTTAATTTTCCTGTAGGCAGTATCTATCTTACCCCTAGTGAGATAAGCCTCTACATGCTTACATTTGTCCCCTAGCCATCCCTGCTTAGCCATTTTGCACTTCCTGTCGATATCATATTTGAGACGTTTGTATCCCTTTTTGCCTGCTTCATTTACTGCATTTTTGTATTTTCTCCTTTCATCAATTAAATTCAGTATTTCTTCTGTTACCCAAGGGTTTCTACTAGCACTCGTCTTTTTATCTATTTGATCCTCTGCTGCCTTCAGTATTTCATCACTCAAAGCTACCCATTCTTCTTCTACTGTATTTCTTTCCCCCATTCCTGTCAATTGTTCCCTTATGCTCTCCCTGAAACTCTGTACAACCTCTGGTTTAGTCAGTTTATCCAGGCCCCATCTCCTTAAATTCCCACCTTTTTGCAGTTTCTTCAGTTTTAATCTACAGTTAATAACCAATAGATTGTGGCCAGAGTCCACATCTGCCCCTGGAAATGTCTTACAATTTAAAACCTGGTTACTAAATCTCTGTCTTACCATTATATAATCTATCTGATACCTTTTAGTATCTCCAGGGTTCTTCCAAGTATACAACCTTCTTTCATGATTCTTGAACCAAGTGTTAGCTATGATTAAGTTATGCTCTGCGCAAAATTCTACCAGGCGGCTTCCTCTTTAATTTCTTAGCCCCAATTCATATTCACCTACTATGTTTCCTTCTCTCCCTTTTCCTACTGTCAAGTTCCAGTCACCCATGACTATTAAATTTTCGTCTCCCTTCACTACCTGAATAATTTCTTTTACCTCCTCATACATTTCATCAATTGTTCGAACTTACTGGTAACAAATCTAGTAAACCGCCTCTGAATTGCGTGATGTCTTCATTTAATTCAACCTGTTGCGGATCTGAAACACTCGAGGAGTACTTAAAGATGGGTGGCACTTGTGTCCTATATGATGAACCAGACCTCCCTAAAATTCTTCCAATAAACCGAAGTCAACTATACACCTTCCCTACTGCTATCCTTACATGCTCGTTTCATTTCATGTCGCTTTGCAACGTTAGGCCTGGGTACACAGTTGGTTCTGTAAAATTGTCTTCACAGCTGTGTAAAAGACTGCAATATTAAATGATCGAAACGTAAACAGGAAACACAGAGTAATTTAACATCCCCAGGACGCCTGAGTGTAGATGCAAACGTAATATTGACTTGGTTGCCGATCCCGCGGTATGGCCCAGAATAGGGACCTAGTGCAGGTTTTCCATTGTATTCAGTGAACCCATACAAGAGGTGCGTGTCGGCCAACCTATCCATACTATGTGTGTAACTGTCAATATACAATTAACTTTGCCGTTAAAACACACCATTAACAGAACTGAGCAGTCCTCCGACTCTTTATAAATGTAGTCTGATTTTTGTACAAATTATAGAGAACCTTCCGTTCCCTGTATTTTACTTATATCTATCTACATCTACATGATTACTCTGCCATTCACAATTAAGTGTCTGGCAGAGGGTTCATCGTACCACCTTCAAGTCATTTCTCTATCGTTCCACTCTCGAACAGTGCGGGGAAAACACCAACACCTGAATCTTTCGGTGTGAGCTCTGATTTATCTTATTTTATTATGATGATCATTTTTCCCACTTGTAGGCGTCAACAAAATATTTTCACACTATGAGGACAAAGTTTGCGATAGAAGTTTAATGAGAAAATTCTGCCTCAACGACAAACGCCTTTTTTTGACGATTGCCACCTCAGCTCGCTTATCATATCCGAGGCACTCTCTCCCCCATTTTGCAAAAATACAAAACTATCTGCTCTTAGAACATTTTCGATGACCTTCGTCAATCCTATCTGCCGTGTATCCCACACCACACATCCAGTGGAGGGCGGACAAGCATAGTGTAAGCAGACTCTTTAATAAGTCTGTTGCATTTTCTGTTGTGCCAGCAGATCACAATGCTTGGTTTTCTTTCCCCACAGCGTTATCAGTGTGATCGTTCCAAGTTAAATTAATCGTAACTGTAATTATTAAGTACTGTATTTAGTTGAATTAACAGCCTTTAGATTCGTGTGATTTATCGTGTCTCCGAAATTTGGCGAATTCCTTTCAATATTCGTGTGGATGTCTTCACACTTTTGATTTTTTAAAGTCAACTACATGCAACAAGCAGTTGAACGGAATGGATGGTGTCTTGAAGGGAGGATATAAGATGAACATCAACAAAAGCAAAACGAGGATAATGGAATATAGTCGAATTAAGTCGGGTGATGTTGAGGGTATTAGATTAGGAAATGAGACACTTAAAGTAGTAAAGGAGTTTTGCTATTTGGGGAGCTTAATAACTGATGATGGTCGAAGTAGAGAGGATATAAAATGTAGACTGGCAATAGCAAGGAAAGCGTTTCTGAAGAAGAGAAATTTATTAATATCGAGTATAGATTTAAGTGTCAGGAAGTCGTTTCTGAAAGTATTTGTATGGAGTGTAGCCATGTATGGAAGTGAAACATGGACGGTAAATAGTTTGGACAAGAAGAGAATAGAAGCTTTCGAAATGTGGTGCTACAGAAGAATGCTGAAGATTAGATGGGTAGATCACATAACTAATGAGGAAGTATTGAATAGAATTGGGGAGAAGAGAAGTTTGTGGCACAACTTGACCAGAAGAAGGGATCGGCTGGTAGGACATGTTCTGAGACATTAAGGGATCACCAATTTAGTATTGGAGGGCAGCGTGGAGGGTAAAAATCGTAGGGGGAGACCGAGAGATGAATACACTAAGCAGATTCAGAAGGATGTAGGTTGCAGTAGGTACTGGGAGATGAAGAAGCTTGCACAGGATAGAGTAGCATGGAGAGCATCAAACCAGTCTCAGGACTGAAGACCACAACAACAACAACAAAGTCAACTGCCACTTTTCGCACCTTACATACAACTGTCTAAATTATTTTGCAAATCGTTTTGATTATTTGATTACTTTTCAAGACTGTAAACGACAGCATCATCTGCAAATAGTCTAAGAGGGCTGCTTGGATTGTCTCCCAAATCGTTTATGTAGATCAGGATTAGCATAGTGCCTATAACACTCCCTTGTGGAACGCCAGACATTACTTCTGTTTTACTCGATGACTTTCCTTTAGTTACTACGACCTGTGACCTTTATAACAGGAAATCACGAATCCAGTCACACAAATGAGACGATACACCACAGGCATACACCGCAGGATACACCAATATAATCAAAAATCGCTTGTGAGAAACAGTGTCAAAAGCCTTCTGGAAATCTAAAAATATGGAATTAATTTGACGTCCCCTGTCGAAAGCACTCAATTACGAGAATTAAGAGCTAGCTGCGTTTCACAAGAACAATGTTTTCTGAATTCGTGTTGGCTATTTGTCAATAAATCGTTTTCTTGAGGACGATTGATAATGTTCGAGCACCCTACATGTTCCAAAAGTCTACTGCAAATCGACGTTAGTGATATGGGTCTGTAATTTCCTTTCTTGGGATATCGGTGTGACTTGTGCATCTTTCCAGTCTCTCGATACTGTTCTTTCGACGAGCGAGCAATAATACATGATTGCTAAGTATAGAGCTATCGTATCAGCATAATCTGAAAGAAACGTGAGTGGTATACTCTCTGTACTGGAACACTTGCCTTTCTTTTGCATTTTCACACACTGACTACCATGATGAAATTTGGATCATGCAATGCTACGCCACAATGATGTTTTGCATCAGATGTCTTCTTTTGAACATGTAGAATTAAGTTACTTGATAAAATGTGGCTCACATGATTTAAAACCACAATAGATATAAAATTATCGTTTTTCAAAAAAGTAATCATACACTCCCTCCCATGGACCATGGACCTTTCCGTTGGTGGGGCGGCTTGCGTGCCTCAACGATACAGATGGCCGTACCGTAGGTGCAACCACAACGGAGGGGTATCTGTTGAGAGGCCAGACAAACGTGTGGTTCCTGAAGAGGGGCAGCAGTTTTTTCAGTAGTTGCAGGGGCAACAGTCTGGATGATTGACTGATCCGGCCTTGTAACACTAACCAAAACGGCCTTGCTGTGCTGGTACTGCGAACAGCTGAAAGCAAGGGGAAACTACAGCCGTAATTTATTCCGAGGGCATGCAGCTTTACTGTGTGGTTAAATGATGGCGTCCTCTTGGGTAAAACATTCCGGAGGTAAAATAGTCCCCCATTCGGATCTCCGGGCGGGGCTACTCAAGAGGACGCGGTTATCAGGAGAAAGAAAACTGGCGTTCTACGGATCGGAGCGTGGAATGTCAGATCCCTTAATCGGGCAGGTAGGTTAGAAAATTTAAAAAGGGAAATGAATACGTTAGATATAGTGGGAATTAGTGAAGTTCGGTGGCAGGAGGAACAAGACTTTGGGTCAGGTAAATACAGGGTTATAAATACAAAATCAAGTAGGGGTAATGCAGGAGTAGATTTAACAATGAAAAAAAAATAGGAGTGCGGGTAAGCTACTACAAACAGCCTAGTGAACGCATTATTGTGGCCAAGATAGACACGAAGCCCACGCCTACTACAGTAGTACAAGTTTATATGCCAACTAGCTCTGCAGATGATGAAGAAATTGATGAAATATGTGATGAGATAAAAAAAAAATTATTCAGGTCGTGAAGGGGGACGAAAATTTAATAGTCATGGGTGACTGGAATTCGAGAGTAGGAAAAGGGAGAGAAGGAAACATAGTAGGTGAATATGGCTTGGGGCTAAGAAATGAAAGAGGAAGCCGCCTGGTAGAATTTCGCGCAGAGCATAACTTAATCATAGTTAACACTTGGTTCAAGAATCATAAAAGAAGGTTGTATACATGGAAGAACCTGGAGATACTAGAAGGTATCAGGTATATTATGTAATGGTAAGACAGAGATTTAGGAACCAGGTTTTAAATTGTAAGACATTTCCAGGGGCAGATGTGGACTCTGACCACAATCTATTGGTTATGAACTGTAGATTAAAACTGAAGAAACTGCAAAAAGGTGGGAATTTAAGGAGATGGGATCTGGATAAACTGACTAAACCAGAGGTTGTACAGAGTTTCAGGGAGAGCATAAGGGAACAATTGACAGGAATGGGGGAAAGAAATACAGTAGAAGAAGAATGGGTAGCTTTGAGGGATGAAATAGTGAAGGCAGCAGAGGATCAAGTAGGTAAAAAGACGAGGGCTAGTAGAAATCCTAGGGTAACAGAAGAAATATTGAATTTAATTGATGAAAGGAGAAAATATAAAAATCCAGTAAATGAAGCGGGCAAATAGAATGCAAACGTCTCAAAAATGAGATCGACAGGAAGTGCAAAATGGCTAAGCAGGGATGGCTAGAGGATAAATGTAATAATGTAGAGGCGCATATCACTAGGGGTAAGATAAATTCTGCCTACAGGAAAATTAAAGAGACCTTTGGAGAAAAGAGAACCACTTATATGAATATTAAGAGCTCAGATGGAAACCCAGTTCTAATATGGAAATGGAAGAGGAGGTAGATGAAGAGGAAATGAGAGATACGATACTGCGTGAAGAGTTTGACAGAGCACTGAAAGACCTGATCGAAACAAGGAGTAGACAACATTCCATTAGAACTACTGAGAGCTTGGGAGAGCCAGTCCTGACGAAACTCTACCATCTGGTGAGCAAGATGTATGAGACAGGCGAAATACCCTCGGCCTTCAAGAAGAATATAATAATTCCAATCCCAAAGAAAGCAGGTGTTGACAGATGTGAAACTTACCGAACTATCAGTGTAATAAGTCACAGCTGCAAAATACTAACGCGAATTCTTTACAGACGAATGGAAAAACTGGTAGAAGCCGACCTCGGGGAAGATCAGTTTGGATTCCGTAGAAATATTGGAACACGTGAGGCAATACTGACCCTACGACTCATCTTAGAAGAAAGATTAAGGAAAGGCAAACCTACGTTTCTAGCATTTGTAGACTCAGAGAAAGCTTTTGACAATGTTGACTGGAATACTCTCTTTCAAATTCTAAAGGTGGCAGGGGTAAAATACAGGAAGCGAAAGGCTATTTACAACTTGTACAGAAACCAGATGACAGTTATAAGAGTCGAGGGGCATGAAAGAGAAGCAGCGGTTGGGAAGGGAGTGAGACAGGATTGTAGCCTCTCCCCGATGACATTCAATCTGTATATTGAGCAAGCAATAAAGGAAACAAAAGAAAAATTCGGAGTAGGTATTAAAATTCATGGAGAAGAAATAAAAACTTTGAGCTTCGTCGATGACATTGTAATTCTATCAGAGACAGCAAAGGACTTGGAAGAGCAGTTGAACGGAATGGACAGTGTCTTGAAAGGAGGATATAAGATGAACATCAACAAAAGCAAAACGAGGATAATGGAATGTAGTCGTATTAAGTCGGGTGATGCTGAGGCAATTAGATTAGGAAATGAGACACTTAAAGTAGTAAAGGAGTTTTGCTATTTGGGGAGCTTAATAACTGATGATGGTCGAAGTAGAGAGGATATAAAATGTAGAATGGCAATGGCAAGGAAAGCGTTTCTGAAGGAGAGGTATTTGTTAACATCGAGTATAGATTTAAGTGTCAGGAAGTCGTTTCTGAAAGTATTTGTATGGAGTGTAGCCATGTACGGAAGCGAAACATGGACGATAAATAGTTCGGACAAGAAGAGAGTAGAAACATTCCAAATGTGGTGTTACAGAAGAATGGTGAAGATTAGATGGGTAGATCACATAACTAATGAGGAGGTATTGAATAGAATTGGGGAGAAGAGAAACTGGTGGCACAACTTGACAAGAAGAAGGGACCGGTTGGTAGGACATGCTCTGAGGCATCAAGGGATCACCGATTTAGTACTGGAGGGCAGCGTGGAGGGTAAAAATCGTAGAGGGAGACCAAGAGATGAATACACTAAGCAGATTCAGAAGGATGTAAGGTGCAGTAAGCACTGGGAGATGAAGAAGCTTGCACAGGATAGAGTAGCATGGAGAGCTGCATCAAATCAGTCTCAGCACTGAAGAACACAACAACAACAATCATACACTTAGTTATTTGATTATATTAGCTACATGTAACATTTTTTACTTGTTCTGACAATAATATTCACGAATAAAGATCTTAGAGCATTCTACTTATTCAGCACAGCATTGTGAATGTTACTAAAACAATCGTTGCACATAAAACTGTCACATTTATTGCATTTAGTGCACACCCTCTTCATTTTCTTATTAGCATACTTTCGTTCTTATGTTCTTCACAGGCACATATATTAGCCCAAACATCTTCTTCGTTTGCTTTTGTCCCTCTGCTGTCACAAGGCGATGGCTGTTATATTTGTGGAACGGTTGTAGTGTTGCTCGTGGTTGTGGGTCTTTGGCATTCAATAGCAGTAGAGTCAAGCGCTCCCTGAAAGGAATTATTTGTATGCGAGTCTTGGATCCTTTGTTCGCCAAGTTGTACGGCACTTGAGCATTTACAACGGATGTTACAAAAAGGAATTCAAAACCGGTCTTTCTGTACAATTTAATAGTTCGCTGAAGTGTCGTTGAATATCAACATTGTAATCCACGACTGCGTTGGGTTTCAAAACGTCCACACCATTTTTACGTTTTACAGGCACCATATCATCGTTATGTTTGGTAGAAATGACCATAGCACCCCATTTATAATTCCATTTGATCACGGAGATTTTTGTGTTGCTCTGTGAACATACTGTTTTCCCTTTTGTCAGTTTTGCAGATATTACAGTTTGTGGGTTACCTTTTCTGTTACTCCTAAGAGCGCCAACAAGGTGGGTAAAGGTATTCATTGCTTCTGTAGCTAATGATACACCACTGTACCGATTCTCACAATACAGTGTCCTCTCATTGTCCAACAAAGGGTCAAGTAACTCCATAACTACTTTTTGTGGAACACAAACAGCTGTAGTTGCTTCCTTACCAGCATAGACTTTGACGTTCCATGTATAGCCAGATGGAAGGCAAAGTTTGAAGACTACAACCCCATACGTATGCCTTTTGTTGGGTACATATTGCCGCAATGACAGAGTCCTCTAAAGGGATAATAGGCTCGTCAGTACAAGTTTCCTCTTGAAGACAAATTGTGTCCTTGAATTTTGATACTATCAGGTCTAAGAGAAGTTGGTCTTTGTGGAATCTATCCCCTTTAAATCTAGTTTCATTATGAGAAGCATGAAATAATCTGAAGAGTATTTCAAACTGATCACGTGACATAATGGGGCTAACCTTGTTAGAGTAAAGCTTCGACTTGCTCCAATAGCAAGCTAAATATGGCATTTTTACCAAGCCCATCCACATGACAATGCCACTGAAACGTTTCATCTATGGTGTACCTGTTTCTTTCCTTTTCGATAGTCTGGAATTGCGACTGAGTTGTTGAGAATCAATTTTTTGTTTTGAATATTTATTTGTTTCAGCCACAAGAAACTCAAACAGGTCATTATCAATGAAAAGAAAATACGCTTCCTCTGGTGAACAATTGCCCAACATATCGAAAACATCAGTTGATAAAGCAGGGGAAAGCACATAGGGAATATCTTTGACTCCTCAGTAGCATCTGCCCATATTGGATCTGTGACATCGATAATATTCCCATCCGGTGTTTCATTGGCGTTATTTTCGGAATTATAACCGTCATGTATAACACTCACATCCACATAATTTTGCAACAATGGATATTTTAAATAATTATGGTCTGTAGAGCAGGAAGGGTCTTGTGAGCCTAATGTACCTTGTGAAGAGCTAGACCTGATAAGAAAAGTGTTATCTGGATTATGTGTATCACAGATTTTTAATTCCTGGAAGTCTCTCTCTTCGTCATTACTTTCAGTAAACTTCCGTTGATGCGTAGGGTCTCTAACATAAAGTTCATTATCAGGCTCGTAATCAGGGTCGCTGTCTGTGTTATCAGGAATGTCACCTTCACAACTTGATAAGGAATGTCACCTTCACAACTTGATAAGCTATCTTGCATAGCCTCATTGATTAGCTGTTCAAGTTCATCAGAAGTTTGTTTTCTTTTGGCCATAATAATAAACCACAAAACTACTCAAATAAACAAACGTAACGTCAATTAGCATACACGACTAATCAGCAAAACTAACAAAAGACTCCTATAGCTGAGTCGTTAAGTATATCTCTTGACGGTTGCAGTTAGGAATCACCATGGCTACCAACTGCAAAAATATTGAGTGCTAAGAACATGAGAGTCTTCAGTGGAGCCACCACTTTTAAACCAATGGTTGAAACGCATTATTTGTGAGCTCTATGAGGCTTACGAGGCCTCTAAACACAACTCTGCATGTGAGCCAGCTATGGCTCACGCGGCCCACGGCACAATGTACACGTGAATCAAATATGGCTCACGTGGCGGCAGTCACAGCCCTTGTAACTGTGAGCCAACATTGACTTACGCGGCAGTCAGTGTGTTACGATGCTTCGTTACAACGAAGATATCTACCTCTAAGATACTCATGTTGCCAGTTGTTGCTCTCGCGAATTCCGGAAAATTTCCTTCATCTTCTTTTCTGAAGGAATTTTGAAAACCGTGTTTAATAACTAGTGGCACTGTCATCAATAAAATCGTCAGTGTTATCGCGCAGCGAAGGTACTGATTGCGTCTTGCCGCTGGTGTACTTTTCATATGACGAATATGTCTCTTAAGTTTCTGCCAGATTTCGAGACAGAATTGCGTTGTGAAAACTATTAACAGTGTCCCGCATCGAAGATCATGCTAAGTTTCGAGCTTCTGTAAAACTTCACCAATCTTGGGGATTTTGCGTCCTTTCAACTTTAGCACGCTTTTTGCTTTGCTTGTGCAATAGTATTTTGACTTGTTTTGTTTACTATGGGAGATCAGTACCACGACTTATTCATTTAGTTGGTATATATCTCTGTAAAGGCGTCGATGATATTTCTCTGAATTCGACCCACATCTGGTCTACGTTTCCAGTCAGATTGGAAAGAGTGGAGACTGTCTCTTAGTCGGAAGTCGAGCGAATTTTTGTCTGCTTTCTTAGATAGGTGTATTTTCCGACAGTGAATTATGGGGATTCATAAAACAAGTTGTTGCCCCACGTTACGCGACTGTTGGCGAACTTAAGGCTGTTGTTCAACTTGCTTTTAATGTCATCACAGCAGTGATGTTAAGGAGAATTTCACATCGTACATGGAGGAAAATCATACTCTCTTATAAAAACGTTGTGTACACACAGATACTCTGGAATAAATAATAAAGAATAGTTACACTACCTCAGTTCTCTGCCACAGTCCCACATTTATAGAGTGCGACCATCTGTAAATATGTGGACATGGACAGGGGTAATTAGACTTCGTGAACACCTGTACTTACTTTTCCCTACATTCTATCGTTGTTGATGATGGTACATCCTACCTTGTACACAACTGACCGAAGTAAGTTTCTTCAAAGTTAAATGATGCCCCATTTACCGAGAGCCATTTAGTTACTTACCTGGCTATTCCTATGCTTCGAAAAAAATTACGTAATTTCGAGGAGATTAAGTGACTGATTGATTATGTCCTTTTTGTATTTTTCATGATACAAGCACATGGGCATTTCGCAGTGAAGTAACTGGTTTCGACATGCCACACTTCAGACTCGAGAAACATGCTACGAGAGCCTCTGTTGCGTTGTCAACAATATAGGATGGATGGTTTCTTACATGTAGCAGGAACGGGAGCAATGGGAATATTAAACACTGCTGAGAGATGCTTTTGAGTCTCTCACAGCTCTCTCTTCCGCGTCGCATGATGTAACGTGACCGTCTAAAAGGGACAATCAAATGAAAGTAAGACAGATGGGAGAAAAGTAACCAAACTGTATATTATTTCAAAAACAATCGCCATAACTGTTAGTACAGCTATCCCACTTTGAGACAAGATGTTCCATGCCTTCATGAACAAACGTTTGCAGTTGCCTACGGAACCATCGTTGTACACAGTCTTGAATCTCTTCGTTCGAAGCAAATTGATGGCCCGTATGTCTCTTTCTGGGCTCCAAAATCAAGGGGAGGGATCGGGACTGTTTGGAGGATGTGAAAGGGCTTCCGAGCGAACCTTTCGCAGCGTAGTCGAGGCAACATACGTCATCTCCAGGACAGTTATGGTGAGCTCCTTCTTTGACATCAAGGAGCCGCTGTAATTCTGAAACACGGTGCCACAGTAAACGTACAGCGGTAGCGACACTCTGAAAAAATTGAAGCTCGCTATAAAGTCCAAATGCCCTGGAATGTTGACGAACGACATCATTCTGTGGCGGGATAATGCCCACCCACACGTTGGCCAGAATTGTTTCGAATCCGCTTCAGAAGTTTCGCTGGGAAGCCCACACATGCTTCATACAGTCCCAATTTCTCCCTTTGCGATTTCCATATTTATGGAGCGCTGAAGAAAGACATTCGTGACCGGCGATTTGCTTCGGACGAAGTGATGCACATCTCAGTACTATCAAGTTCTGTAGGCAACCGCAAGCATTTTTCCATGCTGGCAGTAACGATGCTGTCTCTTGGAAGGTAACCGTATTAACAGTTATAACACTTACTTTTGAAATAATGACCAGTTTACTTACTTTCTTTCCATCCGCCTCGTTTTCATTTGACCGTCCCTTATACTCGTAGGGGCCTGAGGCCTAAGTCTATGTAAACCGTAGGCTCCTTATAACTGGTTGTGTAAGTTGATTCACACACTGAGGAAAGGCAAAAGCATATGACTTAGAAACGGCCAAGGCAAGTAAAACATTCAAGTTCGATCAGATTAGCTAAGATAGTATAGTGAGGAAACACATGAGGCTGTTGAACATGTCAAAAGAACCCTGAAAACGTGAGTTGACTTGGTGAGTCGCACAGAAACTGCAAACTCAATCAGAGAGTGCTAAAGTTGGAGAGACCACCTTCGCCATTATCGTCATTCTGCACCTCTCTCCCTGACTATCGTTCTTCAAGCAGTCGCCGTAAAACTCTATGAACTCCTTTTACCAACCTCTCGAAAAACCTTGGACAGAGATGGTCTAGTTCGCCGGATCTTCATAGTGTCTGGGGATACTTGCCTCCTGAAATCCGTGTTTTGTTTCTTGATGCTCTGATACATTCTTTTTCCGTTCTTAAAGCTTTGCAGCAAAACTTAAAATTGTGTGAATCATGTACCAAGAAAGTTTGGGTCGCACTGGCAACAATACAGTGATTTTGCTCCCCTGCAGAACTACAGCCAAAATTTGTACTTTGTCACACATACTGTCTGAATTCTGACACTTACTTCTCAGCTAGTGTGTTGCTCCATTTTCTCTAAGTTCTTCCTGTTATTCTTTTTCTGGTTGTGCCACATAAAGATGCCCCAACATTGTGGTAGCAATTTTCAGCTTTTGCTTTTCCTCACACTGAAGTCTATTTCTTCCTAAGCTATTCACCTGAATTCCGAGTGCTTGTGTTTAAAGAATCTGGTGTAAGTTGAGGTGCTGTCACCTACAATTTCTGTAGAAGTGGCTGTCACAGCTGAGACCAAGTCAGCAAGTGTTGGGTTTTGTAATATTTGTCCCCCAACTTGGTTGAAAAGCAAGGGATACTTATTTAATACTCACACCTGTAAGTCCTTAAATTCTTCTGTACTCCTGCATGACCTCTATATGTATTGCGTCTATAATACAAGTGCAAATTTCCTACCCTGCCCTCATGTGATGTATGCGGTATATTTGTGCTACTTAGGTTCACTGTATTACAGTGACAAATCCTATATCACTATAAGATGATTCCTGGAGGAATAAACAAACATTACAACCATATGGATGATTTTCTACACTTAAAAAAATAATATGTACTGTGCAGCTGAAACTGGAAGCAGCAGATATACACGTTTTCATATCATTCTATGGAAGTCACCAGGGGACAACACACTGCTGTTAACAAATGTTTCACTGTATCAGAGGCCGCCTCACCTGCTGTCCGGCAACAGCCTGGAGTAGGGACGGAAAGGGAGTAACTGTGCGAAGTGAAGTCATGTTACCTAATAATGTAAAGCTCTAGTAAATTATTTTCTAATGACAGAATTTATATTGCTGCACCTGGACTAGAACCACAATTTAGTACTTCATCTTGAGAGATATGTTTAAATTTCACTGTTTCTGAATTTGCAAACTGTAACTTTTCACGAAGTTGTCATGTACCTCTACAAATTTGTAGGTATTTTTCATCTCTTACCAGGATCATTGAACGTAACAAATCAGAGATATTTAAGTAGAAAATGTGTTCTTTTTGTGTTGTTTACAAAAATAGCCCATTAATGAAGGAGTTTTCATCACATATGTATATACATATACAGTGATGAGATCCTCATAGATGTAGACTGCTGCAGAGAACAAATATATAATACAGAGATGATTTCTTTTGGATTGTGACAACAGCCTCAATAAGTCTGAAGGAGAACATTATTGCAACAGGTTGTATTTCAAATTACATTGAGGAATAGTGCAAGTTCTGCAAATGTACTTCACTTTGACAGTATCAGCGCTTCAATACACAGAAAATAATGCACAACAGTAATGTTACTAATTTAATAGCGTGAAGCTACTTCCAGTGTGGCTACTCAAACTTGGAAAAGAAAATCCCTGAGAATTCCACATGTGAGACTGATGATTGTGTCAGTACACTGTCGATAAAGTAATGGTAAGGTGGGATGGGGAGGCAGAATACCACAATAATGGCTTTTCTTCTATCTCAGTTGCATTAGATACCAACCATAAGCAGTAGTTTAACTAGTTTTTTAACACAGAGAATATATATGGAATAATATTCATGTAATTAACACACTTTGAAATGTTAAGTATTTTAAAATTTGCGTTTATAAAATTCAATTTTAATGCTAAATTAAAATGCAGAATTTCTGAGATTTTATAAAATTCCTGAACTTCCCTGAGATTTTCCAGGTAAAATGTAATTCCCTGAGAATTCCAGGTTTTCCAGAAGAATCATCACCCCGTACTTCTTAGCAGTCTTGTGTAATTAAAAGTATTTGAAATGAGTGCTTTTAAGTGTGAAATTTATGGAAACTAGTACAGTTATTGTAAGCCTCGGGGGTAGCATAGTTCCAAAGTGCACCCACAGCAGCTGAACAAAATCATAACTCATGTTACAAATAATGAATCTTCATGTTGCTACCAGTGCTATGAATTTGGCAAGAATTTTACTTTTAAAAGAAATTAAAACGCCACCAACAAAACACTCATGGCATAATGCGCCAGAAAACATTGAACTGGAAGATGTGTACACTTCAAGCTGATTCTAAATTTTTTTGGATTGATCATAAGTTGAAAGAGGAAATCGATTGCACTGCATAACCCAAATTCGTCAAACACTGTGCCACTAAATTTGATGACAATTACTCATCTCGTAACTATGTTTGCCTTTGTTGATGTTAATCTATCTCCAAAGGTGAAGGGATAAGACAACTAAAAATGGTAGGAGGCAACAAAATCAATGGAAAGTGTCCTGCAAAGATGAATGTCCTCTATAAGGAAGGAAAGTGCCTTGTTAATTTTTGGTCGACTCATGTTGGGCACGATCTAGCCTTAAGTATCTAAATCTCACACCACAAGAACTGTAGAGCGTTGCTGTACACGTTGCTGCAGGACTCCTGTTTCCCATTGTTCTCGACAAAATTTGATCTACAATGCAGGATTCAAATTTGGAGAGATTACATCTCTCAACGATGCAGGGCTGCAACATTGCAGCTTCTTATAATTTGGCTTCATAGTCAGTCACAATTGAATAATGCAATCACCATCGAAGGTTAGGCACACAAAGTTAAGCAAAGCAATGATCCATATGTATTGCTTTCATAAGCCATAGTAACTTTTACTTTGAATTACGAAGCATAAGTTTCGTGTTACCTGCACCTGGAATTAACAAGTGAAGATTTAATGTTGGTACTAATTAAAAATGGACATTGTGAATTATTAGCAAAATACGGAAATGATTATATTTGTGTTAATGAGACTCTCAGTCTAAATGGCTATGATTTTGAGTTTATCGTGACACTAGTACTGGTTGATATGAGGCAAGGATTTCCATGCACTTTCTTCATTTCTGACAGTAATGTCAGTGATGTGTTGACTGTATTTTCGACTATATAAAGTCACAGGTTTGACAGTTTTGGCCCAAGGTATTCGTGTCAGATCCCTCGAGTCCTACAGCATTGCTTGGAACAGAATAATAGGGGCTACTAAAATGAGATTTTTCTGCAGCTGGCATGTGGATAGAGCACGGAGGAACAACACCAAGAGTAAAACTCTGCACAAGGACCGCAGAAATGACATGCACAAGCTTGTTAAGATATTAATGCAGGTGAGAGAAATTATTATGTTTGAAGAATCGTTGCAAAAAGCACACTAGAAGCTCTATAGTTATCCAGATACATCCGAATTTTGTCATTATTCCAAGACGTACTATGAAATTAAATTGAGAAATGTTGAGTATATTCTCACAGACTCCAAGCTGCACTCAACACAAACATGCACCTGAAGAGTATGCACAAGGCTTTGAAATTCGTATATGGTAATGCAAAGCAAGTGAAATGACTGGTCGAAGGTATATCTGCATTGATGTTTGTTACAGTGAAGCTGTTTGATATGCTTATTGCGATCGTGATAGGAACGATAACTAGTAAAGTAAAAGACGTTCGCATTAGGCACAAGTCTATGTTAATGGACGACTTCCTTACCAAGGTAGACAGTCGTTTTGAAGTACCTGCTTCAGGATCATCTTAAGTTTATCTTGTGAAATACAATAACGTCAACTGTAAGTGTAGATTAGAGTGGAGTAGCATGAAGTTCGTGTTCAATTGTATCCTTGCACGTACTTTGATTACAATATTAAATATATGTAGCCACATTCATATTGTTTGCCAAATGGAAAAAAGAGCAGAGGTGGCAATCCTTTGCAAAATGATGAACTGTCAGATGCACTTGTTACTGAAGCTGGAGACCTGTCTGTGATTAATGAGAGGGATGCAATTATAGACCAAGTAACTGTAAATGCTAACTCCAGTACCCAAGAAGCACCATCAGATGAAAAGAAAAAGATTATTTCAGTATTGTTGGAATTTAACCTAGCCAAGAAATGGTAGCATCATCGATGGCAAAAGCAGATGCTTCTAGAACCCGTAGCAGCATTTTTTTCACTAGCCCAAAAAGGAGTCACAAGAAAAAACTTATGCCACACAGTAGGCTGTTTTTTTTTAAACAAAACAAATCATCGTGCTATATCCTATAGCAATGTCTGTAGCTATACTCTCGCGTTCTTGTGATGTCAGATTCCAATGACTTAAGTCTAGATCGTGTTCAACATGACTCAACACAAACTTAACGAGGCACCTTCCTTCCTTATGGACTTACATCCCTGCGGGGCACTTTCCGTTAACTTTGTTACTACCTACCATTTATAGGTGTCTTACCCCTTCACCTCTGGAGAATAACTGAACTGAACGATGGCAAACACACATACAGGTTGAGTAGCCATCAACAAACTTAATGCCACTATGTTTGAGGAATCTGGATTGTGTAATGCGCTCCATTTCCTCTTTCCACTTTAAAAATTCACCTTCACTACAGAAGTCCAGAGTACACACTATTTTATGAGCGGATTAGAAATGATCAATCCAACACTTTTTAGACTCAGCTTCAAATGTACGCATCACACACTTCAACCTCTTCTGCTGCTGCATTACGCCGTGAATGTTTTGTTGGTGGCGTTTTAAACTTCTTTTGCAAGTAAAACTCATGTCGCTTATGTAACACTAGTGGGAATATGAAGGTTCATTATTTGTAACATGAGGCATGACTTCGTTCAGCAGCTGTCGATTCACTATGGAAGTATGCCGCCTCAGAGTACTCAGGTAATTATATTCGTTTCCACAAATTTCACACTAAAATGTACTCATTTTAAATAATTTTAACTACACAACACTGTTAGTACAGGCAACAGCAGTAAAAAACGTGAACTACAAAAAGGCGAGGAAAAAGCAAATTCTTTCACTGGAACACACTAAAAAAGGCGACGAACAAACGCTCACGCTGTAAATACGGCAAACACGCAAATGCCCACTCTGCAAATCACTACAAAAAGCGAGCAACAAACAAATAAATGCTTTCGCAACAAAACTACCTTAATAAAAACAGGCTCCTCACGCAGTGACGACGACCAAAGGCCATGCAATATGCGGTGCGCTACACGGCGTGCACCAAAGCCTTTACCCTCCACTGTTCTGGTTAGCATTAGGGAAAATTATGGAGGTGGTTGAATGAGCGGGACTTGCTCCATGTCTAGGGCTGTCGCTAACGTTTCCTCTTGTCATAGAGTAAATATATTTACTCTATGCCTCTTGAGCTGTGTATAGAATCCAGGATGGCTGACCAGAGATACTGGCACAGTTCACAACATCGGAATGCATGGTGGCTACTTCTGCATACTGGGACAAAGCGGAAGTAACCAGTCTGAAATTACCTGCTATTTACAACTGACATGGAAAACCACTGAACATTTTTACCCCAAGCTATCATAAACTCAGACGTGTATGGCTACATATTTCAGTCAAGTCAATTAAAAAATTAAAGATGGCCACTGGGTTCTTCCCCCCTCTGATGTCACAGTTTCTTATGCTGCTATTAAACAACTGCTGGGAAAAGATAAACAATCTCCTTATCCCTCTAATGCTACAGCTAAAACTCTACCGTACCATTCTAACAAGACAGTTTAAATAATTTACCTCACACTAAGTTTTTAGTTAGTTCTCCTAAGTTTAAAATGGTGAGAAATTTAAATTCGTAAGCCATATGCCTCATTATGGAAGCAAACAGCCTTGCTAGATCCTTTGTGTGTCATGTATGCAAGAATTATTAACATCGAAATTTTGCTTGAAGGCTGTTTATTCCTCTTGATTCTCAGATTTTGGCTCTAATTCTCATTCATACGTTCAGATTGCTGTCAGTAATGACAGTGCTACAGTAGTTTATAGTTTGACTCGGTTAATGGTTCTGCTGTACCTTTAGATCCTCTTACAAGTACCAGTACGACGACAGAACTACGGTCATCTGCACAGAATGAACCCGAACTGCATCGAAAACAATTCGGATGTTCATGAATATGAATGTTTTGCTATAAGCGACGTGTGGTTTTCTGAGCCTCGTTACAGAGTTGGCATAATAATACAGTTACGATTCATTCGATTTGTTAGCCTTGTCTACTACTACATTTACATACATATTCCACAATTCACCAAACGGCGAGTGGCGGAGAACATTTTGTACCAATATTAACAATATAAATATTGCAAACTTTAGGGAAAGCCTACAGCAGCTAGACTGGGATGAAGTGTATAAGGAACCCGATGCAAACTTGAAATATAAGTTATTTCACGATACATTTTTAAGGGTATTTGAAAATTGTTTTCCCAAGAAAATAGTTAAACATAATTCCAAGAAAACAAATAGAAAACCTTGGCTAACTAAAAGAATAAGAATATCTTGCAACCGTAAAAGAGGACTGTATCTAATAGCAAGAGGGAGTACTGACCCCAAAATTGTTCAATATTATAAAAACTATTGTGCGGTACTAAGAAAAGTTATTAAAAAGCCAGAAGCATGTTTATCATGTCTGAGATCAGTAACTCTGATAATAAAATTAAAGCAATTTGGAATATTATTGAAAGGGAAACAGGGCAACCAAGAGCACATGAAGACTTTAGTGCCATAAAACTGAATGACAAGTGTACTAACAAACAATCAGAAATTGAAAATATTTTCAATAATCATTTTTTAAATATTGTGGAGAATATAGGATCTAGATCTTCACTAGAAGAGGCAAGGCTACCAATAGAAGAGGCCATACCTGTGCAGTTTGAAACAACTGTAATTCCACCAACCTCTACCTCTGAAATCAGTAAAATAATAAACTCACTGAAAAGTAAAAGCTCTTACGAAATTGATGGCATTTCCAGCAAGGTACTTAAAGCTTGTTCCACACAGATAAGTAGGATTCTCAGCCACGTATGTAACAGCTCTTTGGAGCAGGGTGTTTTCCCCGATAGACTGAAATATGCCATTGTAAAACCATTGCATAAAAAGGGGGATAAGTCGGATGTCAACAACTACCGCCCAATCTCTCTTCTGACAGCTCTATCAAAAATTTTTGAGAAAGTAATGTATTCCAGAGTAGCCTCCCATATTTGTAAAAATAAAGTACTAACAAAATGTCAGTTTGGTTTTCAGAAAGGCTTTTCAACAGAAAATGCTATATACGCTTTCACTGATCAAATATTAAATGCTCTGAATAACCGGACATCACCCACTGGTATTTTTTGTGATCTCTCAAAGGCCTTTTATGTGTAATTCATGGAATTCTTTTAGATAAGCTAAATCATTATGGTTTGAGTGGGGCAGTGCACAAATGGTTTAATTCATACTTAACTGGAAGAATGCAGAAAGTTGAAATAAGTGGTTCATGTAATGTTAAAACAGCAGCTGGTTCCTCAAACTGGGGGGCTATCAAGTACGGGGTCCCACAAGGCTTCGGTCTTAGGTCCTTTACTGTTCTTGATATACATTAATAACTTACCATTCCACATTGATGAAGATGCAAAGTTAGTACTTTTTGCTGATGATACAAGTATAGTAATAACATCCAAAAACCAAGAACTAAGTGATGTAATTGTAAATGTTGTTTTTCACAAAATTATTAAGTGGTTCTCAGCAAACGGACTTTCTTTAAATTTTGATGAAACACAGTACATACAGTTCCGTACAGTAAATGGCACAACTCCAGTAATAAATATAGACTTTGAACAGAAGTCTGTAGCTAAGGTAGAATTTTCAAAATTTTTAGGTGTGTCCATTGATGAGAGGCTGAACTGGAAGCAACACATTGATGGTCTGCTGAAATGTCTGAGTTCAGCTACGTATGCTATTAGGGTTATTGCAAATTTTGGTGATAAGAATCTCAGCAAATTAGCTTACTATGCCTACTTTCATTCACTGCTTTCGTATGGCATCATATTCTGGGGTAATTCATCGTTGAGTAGAAAAGTATTCATTGCTCAAAAACGTGTAATCAGAATAATTGCTGGAGCCCACCCACGGTCATCCTGCAGACATCTATTTAAGGATCTAGGGATCCTCAGAGTAACCTCACAGTATATATATATATATTCACTTATGAAATTTGTTGTTAATAATCCAACCCAGTTCCAAAGTAATAGCAGTGTGCATAGGTATAACACCAGGGGAAATGATGATCTTCAGTATGCAGGGTTAAATCTGACTTTGGCACAGAAAGGGGTAAATTATGCTGCCATAAAAGTCTTTGGTCACCTATCAAACAGCATCAAAAGCCTGACAGATAGCCAACTAACATTTAAAAATAAATTAAAAGAATTTCTAGATGACAACTCCTTCTACTCATTGGCTGAATTTTTAGATATAAATTAAGGGAAAAAACCTTAAACATTAGTGTCATGCAATATTTTGTGTAATGTAATATCTTGTACAGACATCTTTTATTAACCTGACACGTTCATTACGAAGTGTCGTATTCATGATCTATGGAACAAGTATTAATCTAATCTATTAGCTATTCCCTTTCCTGATCCACTCGCAAATAGAGCGAGGTAGAAACGACTACCTATGTGCCTCTGTACTAGCACTAAATTCTCGTATCTTCGTGGTCTTTAAGCGAAAAATACGTTGGCGGCATTAGAATCGCGCTCCAGTCAGCTCCAAATTTCGGTTCTCTAAATTTTCTCAAATGTGTTCCTCGAAAAGAACATTGTCTTCACTTCAGTTATTGTGGTTTATGTGCCAGTAACATTTCTAGCTGTTGTAACAAATAATGTAACCAATTAATGTTTATTCATACTTTTGGACAGCACACTTTTTATTTCTTTTGCCTTTTATGGAATCGTAACCTCAGTGACTTATGGTTTTAATGGCATTAATAGTCCGAACTATTGAAATAAGCTATTTTCCCTAATAATCTCAGTCAACATTTAATAGTTTTAAGTCTATATTACTCCTCCAGCTGAGCTCGCTGCGTTCGCTGCCCGTGGCGCCCACTTACGACTCAGCGCCCGCGGCCCACTTGTCTGGCCCGTTGGTGTGACCTAACGTTAAAACATCAGTAGAAGTGACGCAGTCTTATGACTATGTACTCTAGTACTAACAATTTAAGTTTGACAAGGGTAATATCTGGCATGGGTTAATTTAATTTTATGCTGCAGCATGCTAAAAATAGTCAAACATTGTCTTCCCTCCAGGGATTTCTATTCCTGAAGCTTCTCCGTAATACTTGCTTGTTCTTCGAACCTCCTAGTAACAAATATAGGGCACCACCTCTGAATTGCTTTGTAGTCTTCATTTAATCCGACCTGGCTCGGATCCCAAACAGCAAGGAGTACTTAAGGATGGGTCGCACTTGTGTCCTATATGATGAACCAAACCTTTCTAAAATGCTCCCAATAAACCGAAGTCTACTATCACCTTACCTAGTACAATCCTTAAAGTTCGTATTGCTTTGCAACGTTAGGCCTGGATATACAGTTGGTTCTGTGAAATCCTTTACAGCCATTAAAACGACTGCAATATTAAATCACAGAAAACACAGAGTACTCCAACAGCCCCAGGAACCCTGTGTTTAATTGCAAAGGTAATGCTGTCGTGGTTGTCGATGCCGTGGGATGGCGCAGCATAAGGCCAGTGTGCAGGTATTTCATTGCCTTCAGTGAACCCATACAAGACGTGTGTTTCGGCCAACCTATGCATACTCTGTGCGTAAATGTGAGTGTACAACTAGCAATGCCAGAAAAACAAACCCGTAACAGAACCGAGCAGTTCTCCGGCTCTTTATAACTGTAGTCCGGTTTTTGTACAAATTGTAGAGATCTTTTCGTTCCATGTGTTTTACTTACATCTATCTACATCTACATCATTGTCTGCAATTCACAATCAAGTGCCCGCAGAGGATTCATCGTAAGTTATTTCTCTACCGTTCCACTCTCGAACAGCGAGTGGGAAAAATAAACGCTTGAATCTTTCGGTGCGAGCTCCGATTTGTCTTATTTTATCATGATGGTCACTACTCCCTATGTAAACGCCAAAATATATTTTCGCACTCTGAGGACAAAGTTGGTGATTGAAATTTCATGAGTAAATCCTGCCACAACGAGAGATGTCTTTCTTTGCCACATCAGCTCGCTTATCATATGCGTGGCACTCTCTCCTCCACTTTGCAAAAATATGAAACGACCTACTCTTCTTAGAACATTTTCGATGACCTTCGTCAATCCTATCTGCCGTGTATCCCACACCACACATCCAGAGGAGGGCGGACAAGCATAGTGTAAGCAGACTCTCTAGTAGGCCTGTTGCATTTTCTAAGTGCTCTACCAATAGATCACAGTCCTTGGTTTGCTTTCTCCACAGCGTTATCTACGTGATCACTAAAAAGTTAAATTATTCGTAATTGTAATTCTCAAGCATTTCGTTGAATTCACAGCCATTAGATTCGTGTGATTAATCGTGTCACCGAGATTTAGCGGATTCCTTTTAATACTCGTGCTGATGATTTCACACTTCCCATTACTTAAAGCAAGTTGCCACTTTTCGCACCTTATATACAGGGTGACATTTATTCAATTATACGAAATAAAATCGCCATAACTTCTGAATGGTTTGCGTTAGGACGTTCAAACTGCATGGTTAGCCATGGGGCATGATGGGAATTAGTATGTGCATGCATGTGACGAAGCCCACTTTCATTTGGATGGGTTTGTCAATAACCAAAATTGGCACATTTGGGAGACTGAAATTCCGCATTTCACGATCGAGAAGTCACTTCGCCCTCAGCGGGTGACAGTATGATCTGCAATGTCCAGTCACGGAATAATCGGCGCGAAATTCCTTGATGGAACGGTGACTACCGAACGGTACGTGAATGTTTTGGAAGATTATTTCATCCCCATTATCCGAAGTGACCCTGATTTCGACAAGATGCGGTTCAAGCAAGATGGAGCTCGACCGCATTAAAACATGAGAATATTTGATGTACTGTAGGAGCACCTTAGGGGCCGCATTCGGGGGAACCCATACGGTAATTAGTTTAGTTTAGTTGAGCTATGCTCCGTAGATCATTTTTACGATTATTTTATCGATATGATGTGGAACAAGTCAGATTACAAGATATATATACACACACACGAACAGTGCTAATACACTCCTGGAAATTGAAATAAGAACACCGTGAATTCATTGTCCCAGGAAGGGGAAACTTTATTGACACATTCCTGGGGTCAGATACATCACATGATCACACTGACAGAACCATAGGCACATAGACACAGGCAACAGAGCATGCACAATGTCGGCACTAGTACAGTGTATATCCACCTTTCGCAGCAATGCAGGCTGCTATTCTCCCATGGAGACGATCGTAGAGATGCTGGATGTAGTCCTGTGGAACGGCTTGCCATGCCATTTCCACCTGGCGCCTCAGTTGGACCAGCGTTCGTGCTGGACGTGCAGACCGCGTGAGACGACGCTTCATCCAGTCCCAAACATGCTCAATGGGGGACAGATCCGGAGATCTTGCTGGCCAGGGTAGTTGACTTACACCTTCTAGAGCACGTTGGGTGGCACGGGATACATGCGGACGTGCATTGTCCTGTTGGAACAGCAAGTTCCCTTGCCGGTCTAGGAATGGTAGAACGATGGGTTCGATGACGGTTTGGATGTACCGTGCACTATTCAGTGTCCCCTCGACGATCACCAGTGGTGTACGGCCAGTGTAGGAGATCGCTCCCCACACCATGATGCCGGGTGTTGGCCCTGTGTGCCTCGGTCGTATGCAGTCCTGATTGTGGCGCTCACCTGCACGGCGCCAAACACGCATACGACCATCATTGGCACCAAGGCAGAAGCGACTCTCATCGCTGAAGACGACACGTCTCCATTCGTCCCTCCATTCACGCCTGTCGCGACACCACTGGAGGCGGCCTGCACGATGTTGGGGCGTGAGCGGAAGACGGCCTAACGGTGTGCGGGACCGTAGCCCAGCTTCATGGAGACGGTTGCGAATGGTCCTCGCCGATACCCCAGGAGCAACAGTGTCCCTAATTTGCTGGGACGTGGCGGTGCGGTCCCCTACGGCACTGCGTAGGATCCTACGGTCTTGGCGTGCATCCGTGCGTCGCTGCGGTCCGGTCCCAGGTCGACGGGCACGTGCACCTTCCGCCGACCACTGGCGACAACATCGATGTACTGTGGAGACCTCACGCCTCACGTGTTGAGAAATTCGGCGGTACGTCCACCCGGCCTCCCGCATGCCCACTATACGCCCTCGCTCAAAGTCCGTCAACTGCACATACGGTTCATGTCCACGCTGTCGCGGCATGCTACCAGTGTTAAAGACTGCGATGGAGCTCCGTATGCCACGGCAAACTGGCTGACACTGACGGCGGCGGTGCACAAATGCTGCGCAGCTAGCGCCATTCGACGGCCAACACCGCGGTTCCTGGTGTGTCCGCTGTGCCGTGCGTGTGATCATTGCTTGTACAGCCCTCTCGCAGTGTCCGGAGCAAGTATGGTGGGTCTGACACACCGGTGTCAATGTGTTCTTTTTTCCATTTCCAGGAGTGTATTAATATTACTGAAATTTTTATTTCTACACAAGCAACTACATTTAGAGGTAAAATTTTTTTATTTTTATTTTTTTTACCAGTTCTGAAACAGAAACTCGTCCATGGAGTGGAAGGAGTTGTCCAAAAGAAATGATTTTAAGATAGATTTAAAACTTGATCTGCTACCTGCCTGACACTTTATGTTGTTGGGCAAATGATCAAAGATTTTTGTTGCTGAATAAATTCCTTTTTGAGCAACTGAAAGCTTCAATAACGAATAGGAAAGGTCATTTTTTCCTTTAGTGTTCAATATATGAACATCACTGTTCTTCGCAAATTGAGATCGATTACTTATAACGAATTTCATTAGCGAATGTATGTACTCTGATGGTGCAGTTAAAATACCCAAATCCATGAATAGGTGCCTACATGACGTCTTTGGGTGAACACCACTAATTATTCTCACTGCTATCTTTTGTGCAATCAATACTTTATGTCTAAGTGGTGAGCTGCCCCAGAAAACTATTCCATAAGACATTATTGAGTGGTAATATGCAAAGTACGTTAGGAGGCTAATCTGTTTATTACCAAGACTAGTGATTATACGAAGAGCGAAAGAAGCTGAACTTAATTGTTTGAAAAGTTCAGTAATATGCTTCTTCCAGTTCAAGTTGTCATCAATGTGAACACTCAAAAATTTGGAGAAATCAACCCTGTTAACTGAGCCCTGTTCATATGCTACATCAATTGTCAGTATGACTCTATTCGGTGTACAGAACTGGATATAGTGAATTTTTGTCAACATTAAGGGAAAGTCCATTTTCTGAGAACCACTTAATAATTCTTTGAAAGACATGCTTAACTACTCGTATATCTTCAGCTGCTTCTTCTGGAATGAGATTTATTATAACACTCGTGTCATCTGCAAAAAGTACTAGTTCTGCTCGCTGAACGTTAAGTGAGAGGTCATTCATATGAATAAGGAACAACAGAGTACCCACAATTGGTCCCTGTGGGACTCCCTTTGTGATAATTGCCCATTCACTAGAATTTACCACCCTCCCGACTTATTTGTGTTATTCAGCACAACATTTTCCTTTTTGTTCTTTAAGTATGATTCAAACCAGCTGTGTGTATAGCCTTCAGTTCCATAAAACCTGAGTTTTTCTAAGAGTGTGACATGATACACACAGTAAATTCCTTGGAAAGATCACAAAGGAATACCAACTGGCGATAATTTGTTATTTAGGGCTCGTACTATTAGATGGGTAAATGGGTAGATAGCACTCTCAGTCGAGTGACCCTTCCAGAACCCGATCTGTGACATGCTGAGTAAATTATTTTCACTTGAATGTGAGACTACTCTTGAATACATAACGTTTTCGAATATTTTAGAAAATGAAATCAGCAATCAGATTGGCCTATAATTATTTAAGTCACTCTTCTCCCCTTTCTAATGAAGAGGTTTGACAATTGCGTATTTCAATCTGTCTGGAAAAATTCCCTGTGATAGCGAAGCATTACATATATCACTAAGGACTCCACTTATTAAATTTGAGCAAAACTTCAAAATTCTGTTAGAGACTCCGTCAACACCACATGAGCTCTTGTTTTTCAGTATATTTATAAGTCCCTTAATTTCAGTGGGGAATCTTGGTGCTATTTCTAAAGGCCTATAGTCCTGAGGAATGACATTTTTAATATATTATTTTGCTTCTTCAACTGAATCCTTTAAACCTATTTTTGCTACTACATTCAGAAAGTGATTGTTAAAAATACTTGCAAGTTGTGAATTATCACTCACAACATTATCATTTAGCTTTAATGCTATGGTATGCTGTGTACTGTCAGGCTGCCCCGTCTCCTGTTTGACAATATTCCATATAGTTTTAATCTTATTATCAGCATTATTAATTCCTGCCAGGACATATAAGCTTCGCGACTTCTTAATGACTTTCCTTAAAATATTACAGTATCTTTTGTAGTAAGCAAGTAACGTGGGATCCTGACTTATTCTGGCCTGTCCATATATTTCCCTCTTCCTCTTACACAATACCTTAATTCCCTTAGTAATCCATGGCTTCCTGACTTTGTAATGGCTTTTTTGGATAACGTTTTAGGAAAGCAACTCTCAAATATTGAGACAAATTTACGGTGGAATAAATTGAATTTGGTGTCAGCATCATTTTCTGTGTATACTACATCCCATTCTACCTCTTCTAGGCTGCTCTTACAACTCTGTACCCTGTTCGCATCAATAAGCCTCCCTGCCTTGTATGAACCTGCCTGAAGCCTGTAAGATGCTATATGTGTTTTTCCATTAACTGTGCATCATGATCAGATAGCCCATTAACGACGGAGTACATATTAATTTTTCTGCCTGAGTACTGTCTATGAAAATGTGACCTACTAGCCTGCTGCACACGAGTTGTAAAATTTACAACAGATACTACATTCAAACAACCAAACAAAGATTCTAGTTCATTTTTCCTATCCGTATCTTTTAAGAAATCTACATTAAAATTACCACAAACCACTAGCTGCTTCTTTTTGTCCGACAGGTAGCTCAATAATGCCTCTAGATTTTTCATGAATAGCTGAAAGTTGCCTTGAGGGGATCTGTAGATTGTTACAATTACTATAGAAAGTATATTGCAGTAGCAACTCACAAGCACATGCTTCCAGGATGTGATCTATACAAAAACTATTTGTTTTAATGTTTTTGACTTTGTGTCCAATTTTTATATAAGTAGAAACTCCTCCTTTTTCATATGTCGGCTCTTCATGAATAAGATGCAAACTGTAAACCGTAAAAAATTTAACTTCTCCATCCCTGCGGTTTCATGGTGTTCAGAGAGACACAAAACATCTATACGTTCAGAAATTACTCCATTTTCTAGGCATACAAGAATCTCATCTATCATATTTTTCAATCATCTAATGTTCTGATGGAACACACAAATTTTATTTCTTTGTATACTGCTACAGACATTGTGGCACAGTTCTGTTTTAATGTCTTTCAATACTCTTTGTCTGTAACCTGAATCTAACCTAAAAACTGTGTCCCTCTGAGTCCATCAATCACAGGTATTTTGTCTTGTGTGCATGTGCCCCCCCTTACATTTTTTGCAAGGAGATCAACTAATCTATTCCTCCTCCTATTCAGGTGCAGGCCATGACTAGTGTAACCCCACCTCCCAATTGCATCAACGGGCACAGCACAGATATGAGATTTAGTTTCTGCCAACAGTAACGCCCCCCCCCCCCCCCCCCAACTCACTGTTAACATGGCGCTGCAAAACATCCACAAACCCCACACGAGTGTAATTTGTTGCTGCTCCTATTACAAGTGCCTCGATTGGCCGCCATATTCTCCGGATCTAAACGCATGCGGCCATATTAAACATAAGGTGTACAGCTTTAACTCCAAAACAACTGCTGATTAGAAAACAGCCATTTAGTAGGTCATCGAAGCGTCGATGTTCCGACACTTCAGCAGGTCATGCAGAGTTTCGCTATTCTTATGAGCCACATCATCGTCAATGATGGCAGGCATATAGAACATTTCATTACCTAATTCCGAATACCTGTAGTGACGTTTACATGTTGAATAAAGTGCGTGCATGCCACAGTTTGCAACAAATTTATGTTTTTCTCATATAGTTCAATAATTGGCACCTTATAGATCTTGTCTAAATAATTTTGCAACTGGTTTTGACCATTTGATGACTTTACAAGACTGGAAACGACAGCATCATCTGCTAATAGTCTAAGAGGGTTGCTCGGATGGTCTCCCAAATCATTTATGTAGATCAGGAACTGCAGAGGGACAATAACAGCTACATGGGGAACGCCAGATATTAATTCTGTTTTACTTGATGACTTTCCTTCAATTACTGCGAACTGTGACCTTTTTGACAGGAAATCACGAAACCAGTCACACAGATGAGACAATATATCATAGGCATGCAACTTAATCAAAAGTAGCTTGCGATGAACAATGTCAAAAACCTTTGGAAATCTAAAAAAATGGAATCAATTTGGCGTCTCCTATTGATAGATCTCATTACTTCGTGCGTTTAACAAGAACGATGTTTACTAAATCCGCGTTGGCTATTTGTCAATAAATCGTTTTCTTCGAGGTGATTCATAATGTTCAAGCACAATTTATTTTCCAAAATTCTACTGCAAATCGACGTTAGTGGTATGGGTGTGACTTGTGCAACTTTCCGGTCTCTCGGTACAGTTCTTTCGACGAGCCAGCGATTGTATATGATTGCTAAGTATAGAGCTATCGTATCAGCATAATCTGAAAGGTACCTGAGTGGTATACCTTCTGTTCTGGAAGACTTACCTTTCTTGAACGTTTTAAGCTGCTTCGTTACAATGAACATATCTACTTCTAAGATACTCATGTTGACAGTTGTTTTTTTGTCGAATTCCGGAAAATCTGCTTCGTCTTCTTTTGTGAAGGAATTTTAGCAAACCATGTTTAATAACTCTGCTTTAATGGCACAGTCACCAATAAAATCAGCATTGTTATGACGCAGCGAAGGTATTGATTGCGTCTTGCCACTGGTGCACTTTACATACGACCAGAATCACTTTGGGGTTTCTTCCATATTTCGAGACAGAATTTCGTTGTGGAAACTATTATCAGAATCTCGCATTGAAGTTTGCACTAAATTTCCAGTTTCTTTAAAACTTCGCCAGTCTTGGGTATTTTGCGTCCTTTTAATTTTGGCGTGCTTTTTTCGATGCTTCTGCAATAGTGTTTCTACTTATTTTGTGAACCATGAGGGATCAGTACCACATCTTATTCATTTATTTGGCATATTTATCTTAAATTCCGTCGACACTATTTCTCTGAATTTGTACCACATCTGGTCTACGTTTACATAGTTAGATTGGAAGGAGTGGAGACTGTCTCTTAGACGGAAATCGAGCGAATTTTTGTCTCCTTTTTTAAGTAGATTTATTTTGCGGCAGTGCATTATGGTGATTCATAAAACACAAGTTGCTGCCCCACGCTACGCGACAGTTGACGAACTTAAGGCTGCTGTTCGACTTGCATTTTCTGTCATCACAGCAGTGAAGTTGAGGAAAATTTCACATCGTTCATCGAGGAAAATCATACTCTCTTATAAAAACGTCGTGTACACACAGATACTCTGGAATAAATAATAAAGAATAGTCACACTACCTCAAAGTCGTTCTCTGCCACAGTCCCACATTTATAGAGTGCGACCATCTGTAAATATGTGGACATGCGACAGGGGGTAATTGGACTTCATGATCATCTGTACTTACTTTTCCCTACATTCTATAGTTGTTGATCGTACATCCTACCTTGTACACAACTGACCGAAATAAGTTTCTTCAAAGTTAAATGATACACCATTTACCGAGATCCAATTAGTTATTAATCTGGCTATTCCACTTATTCGCAAAAAAAATTAAGTAATGTCAGGGAGGTTAAGTGACTGATTGATTATGTCCTTTTTTTATACTTTTCATGATACAAGCACACGGACATTTCTCAATGGAGTAACTAGTTCCGAAAAGTCAGACTTGAGACTCGAAGCCGGCCGGGGTGGCCGAGCGATTATAGGCGCTACAATCTAGAAACGCGCGATCGCTACGATCGCAGGCTCGAATCATGCCTCGGGCATGGGTGTGTGTGATGTCCTTAGGTTTAAGTAGTTCTAAGTTCTAGGGGACTGATGACCTCAGAAGTTAAGTCCCATAGTGCTCAGAGCCATTTGAACCATTTTTGATTTGAGACTCGAGACACATGCTACAAGCGCCTCTGTTGCGTTGTCAACAATATGTGATGGATGGTTTCGTATATGTAGCAGCAAAAACAGGAGCAGTGAAAATACTAATCCCTGCTGAGAAATGCTTTTGAGTCCCTCAAGATGCCACACAGCTCTACGTCTCTCGCACCGTGTTGTAACATTCCCGTCTATAAGGGACAATCAAATGAAAACAAGACAGATGCAAAAAGTGACTAAACTGATTATTATTTCAAAAATAATCGTCATAACTGTTAATCCATTTTCCCACTTTGAGGTAATATAGTCAGTGCCTTCATGGACAGACGGCCATTGCAACCGAGCGGTTCTAGGCGCTTCAGTCTGGAACTGCGTGACCGCTACGGTCGCGGGTTCGAATCCTGCCTCGGGCATAGATATGTGTGTGATGTCCTTAGGTTAGATAGGTTTAAGTAGTTCTAAGTTCTAGGGGACTGATGACATCAAATGTTAAGTCCCATAGTGCTCAGAGCCTTAGTTATTTCAGACCGGGGAAGGTTTGGAGCTAGTTTAGGATCTATTTTGCTTTTATTTCCATTCTTCTCCATGCCCTGACAGCACACTGCACATGCAAGCAAACGTTAAAACCTGCGAAGATCCCAGCGAGGATCCCCCTCACTCTACCTCCCTGCGACACTCACAACAAACGTTAAAACCTGCGAAGATCCCAGCGAGGATCCCCCCCACTCTACCTCCCTGCGACACTCACCCCGCACTCAGCTCGCCCACGACGGGTCCTCACCCCACCCCCATACCTCACTCACGAACGGGACCTCACCCCACCCCCTATAGTTTCCTCACAACGGAAGACCGGAAACAGTACCTGCATTTGCGTATGGAAAATACGACTGTCTTCATAACGTTTTTGTTATCAGTATGATTTTTATATTCTTCATTTCTTTAGGTCTAATGAGTCAAGCTACATTTTATAAACAGAGACTAGAAACAAGATAGTGAAGCTAATGCAAGTAGTGCAAGCTGTTTGGTGGATAAAGCTTACATTTAACTGACATAACACAGTATTTTTACTGTGCTGTTTTGGTTTGTGTTTGTTCTGTGTCTTATAATCTGGAAAGATTTTTTGGATGAATAAAAGAAATAAACTCTGTTGCCATCTGCGGCATCGTAAGCTTTTATTACCGACATACGTATCATTTCCAACCACATTATTTGCGAAGTGTAGTTTTCCCGAAAGATCACGTTATATTAAGCGATTAATTTGACGATAATGGGCTCACATTATAATTAACAGAGAGCACGTTTGTACTTCGCTTTCATTTATTATTTTAAATGATTCGTGATTTTTTGTTCCCCTTGTTGTAAATACCATTAGGTACCGGAAATCGATTTTAAGTTATAGACACTTCTATTTCATCAATAACATACAGTTATAATCGTAGTCGTGTCTGTAAACGTTTACATTAATACCTGAAACTTAAAGTCTTTGCATTATACGTTGGAAATTGTTCATTTTCTAGTTCTCGTTCTAGGAGTAACATATCGGCGACGATGTGTTATCATTTTGCTCCGGTTGGGCGGAGCATCTTGCTGATCAGGGGTGGAGCTTAAGTGGGTGGGCGGGGACTATGTGTCGGGATCTTCGCAGGTTTTAAGCTCATGTCCAACCGAGGTGGGGGCCATATTCGGCGGACACCACGGAGGGAGGGGCACCAGGCAGCACCGCACGCACCGCTACTGACTCGGCACTGCTGCAGTGCGGCGCGAAGATGATGTAGCGCCGCAGACCTTCATGGACATATGTTGCCTACCGAACCATTATTGTACAGTCTTCAATATTCATACGAAGCAAATTGATGGCCACGTATGTCTTTTTCTGGGCTCAAAAGTATGGGGAGGGATCGAGACTCTTCGGAGAATGTGTAAGGGCGCCCGAGAGAAACTTTTGCAGCGTAGTCGAGACAACATACGTCAGCTCCAGGACAGTTATGGTGACGTGTATCTATGCCGTCAAGGAGCCGCTGTTCATTCTGGAACGCGGTGCCATAATTCTCGCACAGCGGTACGTGGGCACTCTGCAAAAATTGAAGCTCAGCATAAAGTCCAAATACATAGGAATGTTGACAAACGGCATCATTACGTGGCGGGATAGCGCCCACCCCCATGCTGCCAGAATTGTTTCGACTCCGCTGCAGAAGTATATTCAGGAAGCCCTTACACATCCTTCATACAGTCCCGATTTCTCCGTTTCCGATTTCCATATTTATGGAGCCCTGAAGTAAGACATTCCTGACCGGCGATTTTTTTCGGAGGAAGTGGCGTACACCTGGGTACAATCGGCTTCTGTAGGCAATGGAAAACATTTTTCCATGCAGGTGCTGACCGTGCTGTCTCTTGGGAGGTGAATGTATTAACAGGTATGACGCTTACTTTCGAAATAATGACCAGTGTACTTGGTTTCTTTCCATCTGTCTCGTTTTCATTTGACGGCCCCTTATACTTGTAGAGAGACCTACAATTTAGAGTGAAACCCAAAGGTCTAAGTCTAAGTAAACGGTATGCCCCTTATAACTGGTTGTGTAAGTTAATTCACGCACCGAGGAAAGGCAAAAGCATATGACTTAGAAATGGCCAACGCAAGTAAAACATGCTAGTTTGATTAGATTATCTGAGATGCCTTACCTATAGTAAGGAAACACACGAGGCTGTTGGAAGCGCCAGGAACACCCTGATAACTTCAGTTGGCTTGGTGAGTTCCCTGTAGTATTAGAAGGAAATATAGTCTCACAGAAAGTGCAAATTCAAGCAGAGGTGCCTAAAGTTGGAGAGATAACCATCGCTATTATCGTCACTCTGCACCTGATTATCTTCCTTCAAGTAATTGCCTTGAAAGTCTATGAACTCTGGAAAAACCGTGGCAGAAATGGTCTCAGTAATCCTCGCATAGCTTCAGTAGTTGGGGGATAGGGGCGACATCAGAGCAGTTTGTTAGTGCAGGTTGCCTACAGCAGGGGCAGGTATGCACTCAGGGGCAAACCCATTCTTCTCCTTTGATTAACAGATACTTAACCTATTATTCTCCTTTGGTTGACAGGTCCTTAGCCTATTGTTCTTCTAAAAGGATCCTTCCTTTTGAATGACAGGTCCTTAACCTGCATCCCTCCCCCCCCCCCCCCCACACCTCCTAGGAAACCTCTAAACCACCCCCTCCCCCTCGCTGCTACAGGGACACTTTCAGGTCTGAGTTATTGGAACAGCCCCTCTCACTCTTATCAGTTTGATTGACTGCTTAATTAAATTGTTCAATTAATTAAACTCTCCCTCTGTGACAAACCACCTCCCCTTCTACCCTACTTTCCAAAAATTTTGGAGAAAAAGACTCAGTTGAGCGGCCATTTGTAGGGAATTCGATTGCAGTCTATGGCATACTGCTTATGCAATTTAGAAAACGTATAGAATATTATTTAATTATTTATGGCAGTGTATTGAATATAGTTATATTATTTAGTTAAAGAATTTGTCTGGAAATCGAGTCAGTGTATGGAATATTGTTTAAACAATTTAGACAATATGTGGAATATTGTTTATTTAAGCAACTTATGGGATTCAAGGCAGTGTATGGAATATAGTTTAATTATTCATTTAAGGAATTGTTGAGGAAATTGATCCCCCCCTACTACCCACCACCTCATTCCTGCAACCCCCTAGCCCCTCCCCTCGTCTACCTGGAAATTGGCGACTCTGTAGTGGAGAGGAAGGATCTAATGAAGGGAAATTCAAGGGTATATTTTTTATTTGTATAAAAAATTAGTTCGCGGGGGTTGGATTTTTCTGGCTTACCATTCTCTGCTGTTTGGAGAGATGCAGGTCTTGTAAGAAGTATTTAATTCGATCGCCATTCTTTTTATTCCAGTTGTGCAAGGATTACCATCGCGAAACATACATCACACAGAATTACACAGTTAAAAATCTTTCGATCGTGAAGCACACAGCGCCGGCCGTCCCCTGTCCACTGGATCGCTCAGAACGCCACCGCACACACTCCCAGGAGTCGGGATGCACCAGCGGCCCCCGCAAAGTGACGACGCGGCCCTCAGATGCTGAACTATGCACAGGTGTCTGTTCGGGTCCCGCGAGCATGAGGTGGCAGCATCCCTTTCACACTTGACACCTGAGAAATATCTGTGAAAATACGTGTCTACCTAGGCATTGTTGTTGCCATGATGATGCATAGCCTCTGTACCAGCAGACCAGCGAGATGTTCGCATAGCGGATCACTCTCAGTGAGATGTTCGCATAGCGGCTCACCCTCGCAGGCGCAGCTAAAGACTGTCAGTGTTACACAGACGTCACATGTCTATGTAAATAAGAGCCAAGTCTATCTCTTGGAAACTGCAAAGTGTTGCAGAAATAGTTAATGGTCGCTTTTATTGTTGTTGTAGAAGCTTTTGTGATGTCTCAGCTTGTCTGCATGGAAATTATTGCCCTAACAGGACCTGTTTATGAAAATAGTCCAGAATGACACCGAATGCATTCTTCCTGATGGTCCTAATGAGGCATTCCGTACTGCTCTTCCTGGAAATCATGACGTCCTGCTTTCAACATACATCTCACAAATTGTCAACGTTTTCACCGCTAAAAGCCTTCCTCATATCTGTGCACACTTGCGAAAACACTGCTAACCATAAAAACATTCTTGTTGTTTGGAAAGAGACCACTGTCTAAGCACAGATGGGGAAAAGCAGAACAATTACGCAAACAGAATTCGAAGCAGTGTCCTACAGAAGAGAAAAATGGCTGGAATTTTCGGTGTCCTCCAGCTACTGGTCTGTAGATACCCGAATGCCACAATGGTGGATGAGGGCCAGCGTCCCGCCAGAGATGGATGGACTACTTCAACTTGTCTTTGAACACTTGAACATCGCGTTACTCTCAGAACTTTCTGTAGATACCTTGCCCTTATCTGGTCCAAACCAGTCTGTAGAGGCTCCTATGTCCCAGCACAAAGGATGTCTCGTGAATGACTGGAGCATTCTGATTGGCTCTTACTGAATTTACCCGCCAAACTGCTGCTGCTGTCAGTGTGGGAGCACTGTCCGCCATTTTTTCTTGCAGACGAGACTTTCAGTAGAAAAACTATTTTGTACAGATCGCCATATTGCACTGACAGTTAAACCTTGCAAAAGCAGTCTACGGATCGTCAAATACGGGAAGTCACTTCCTCAATTACACTGCTGTACCATTGACGACAGAAGATTGAATATTTCGGAGTGAAACCGATCTCCACGTATCATATCGATGTAGTAAACACACACAATTCGTATCCTGCGCCATACAAAATTGCCACTTCTGCATCCTGCATATAGCTGTCGACCACCAGATACTCGTACATATACTACGAAGTCAGGCAGCATAAGCACTTGCCCAGCATATACTCCTCACAGCTCTAGATATTTCCCAAAGGTCGGGCGGTCATCCACCGCAGCCAACAGTCTCAAGTCATCTGCCTCCACACACATACTGACCCAACGTGTGACCACAGCACCCTCAGTGGACCGAAGTCACTCTCCAAACTGTTGCACATAGGCTGGGTCGGTTCCTCACGGCACAAAGGCGTTACTGTTTGTGACCCCTATGTGCTTGATTGCTTGCTTTCTACACCCACTTCCAGATGCTGAGAACATATGCATTTTCGCATGGTTCGCCGGAATATCATACCATTTTCGCGATACTGCTCGATGTCAAGCACTTAGCAGTATGCTACCAATCGCTTGCATACTATAATTCTGAAGATATAGACTGGAAATTATTTATCTAGAGACCCGAAACTTTAGCGAGGTGGAGAGTGCTGTAAACCTCTGAGTAACTGTGAAGACCTTTACGTGAAAACTCGAAAAAAATAGAGCAACCTGACATTTCCACTCACGAACACTGATGTCGCTGATATAATAGATTCCAAATCACCCTTATAATTTACAAAGTCAACCAAGGTGTTCCTCATGTCTAGAGAACCAGCAAACGCGTCTTCCACCTGTATTTTACTTGCTAGATGCACACAACACACAACACACACCACAATAGATGTTCTCTCAACCAAATAAAGACGAGAAATGTGCAGAAGCAGTCAACCGGACAATTTACATGGGAGGGAATAATGGTACAGCGCAAACACACGTCCATATTGAATCTTCACAAATTTCCTTGGAGAACACACATGATCACGAAGGCTACCCAACACATATTGAGTATTAGTTCAGCCGTCTAGAGGACGACACGGTTAGGTCAGGTACATACCTGTATCCCAACAGGTCTTTCCAATTGGACAGTTTCTGCCGTTACCAGCTTGTGATAAAATCACCAAATTTAGGAACTGATTCGGCTAAGGAACATGGTATGAAGTAGGCATTTGCAACTCTCTCGTGCCATCACTAGATATTTCTCCAGTATTTGTAACGCATTCCGTCTTGATGCCATGTCAGAGGTTCTGCGATATATCCACTGGGTTGTATGTAGGCTATGTTTGATTGAGAAGGATTACATACAGTAGATGCTGTGCTGATTGTGGTCATAAGAAATGTACACAGGCTTTTTAGATCTCTAGTATGACGCTCTCCGGTAGAAATGCTATCTGCGATTTGGAATCAAGTCTTGCCATTCATTCACATACCTGCGTTGGATCTTATGGACAAGTATTCTAATGATTACAACCACTAGTGAATCATATTTCTGGCACTCTCATATCTTGAAACCAGTCACCTTTTTCGAACTTATCTGCTACAGTAAATTTTTAGATAGTCCCTATGCATCTTGCAACTACCGCTCATATTCTGTGCTGCCACCTTGCAGCTTTGCGCCTGTGATTGTTCCAATTTAAGTCGGAACTGAGCAGAAGTCAGAGAGAGAGCCTGTGTAGAAACAGGCTAAGCTGAGTTAGTGGGACAGGACCGTGTTTTGACCATTCGATGGAAATGGAAACATGTCATAGCTTCACCAACAGTTTATGATGTGTAAGGTCAGCGCCAAAGGAAACCCGCTTCTGCAACATGATGTAATATAAAGACAGTATGAACAGTTACTGTGGTGTTTCATATCGGGAAAATTAGGAAGACTCAAGTTAAATACAGGTTCTGTAGTCTGAAGCAGATCCGTGTCCCTCAGGGCTCATTCACATCTCTCACCCCAACATTCTATCATCATGTACTACATTTACAAGCAATTTTAGAACATGGAACGAGACGTGATGTCATGATTGTATGGATAGAAGAGAAATAAAATCGATTAAGTTACGAAAAATGACGAAAAATACATATAATTTGAGGGAAAATACACCGAAATGCTGGGAAATTGAGGATGTACTTGCGTGTCTTCTGGTTGGTGCAGGCGAATTCTTGTAATTGGGAACGAGTATGCGACAGCAAGAGGAAAACGAGAAAATGTTGACATGGAAGCATCGGGAACCAGGGACACAGTCATTTTTTTCGTAGATGCAGCATTCTACCCTATGTCTATTGATGTAATAGTGATACACACGAGTTGACTGCTGTCTTTGATGCTTTCCTTGAGTAACAGAGAACCATCTGCCTCTAAACTTACTTGTATCTGCGTTAAAGGATGGCAGAGAGTGGATAGAGTGATCGGTTGAGATGGAGTTGTAACGAGGTACGATCTAATGGTAGGCTGATGATACATTCTAGAGAGAGATGTGTTGCTGCAGGTCATTTGACCATTTTTCCGACGTTCTGCCAGGATACATCAGTTTGTGACATAGCCTGCATTCGACTCGCATACAACCACATGTTCTCTGTGTCCCGAGCACGGGGTCCCGGGTTCGATTCCCGGCGGGGTCAGGGATTTTCACCTGCCTCGAGATGACTGGGTGTTTGTGTTGTCCTCATCATTTCATCATCATCCAGGAAAGTGACGAAATTGGACTGAGCAAAGATTGGGTAATTGTACGGGCGCTGATAACCACGCAGTTGAGCGCCCCACAAACCAAACATCATCATCATCTCTGTGTGTGTTAGAGCACTGTCTACTTGCGATCGTTAACAGCAAACCTCTCGGTATTCGGAGCACTTCCCTCTCATGTGTGATGAAACGTAACCATCCTGTTTCGACACATTCCTCTAAACGAACGAAGATTTAAGCAATGTACTCCATTCCACTGTCGCATCTTGGGTATAAAATCGAGGCTTCAATTGCATAACTAAGATGATTGTAAGTTAGCGATAGGTGTTTCTGAGGCACTGCAATCCCCGTGTATACATTTACTTGACGGATGTGCTGTTTACAGAGTTAGTGGCGGCATGACGTGTAATTTCACATATCAAACGCCATTGCTATGCGTTTATCTGTTTCCTTATAAGAGTTATTCTCCGTTACTAATGATCCTTTTACATAGGACTGATGGGGGCATAGTATAATTTCTTAACCGGTATTGGATGTGAACAGTGGGCGCTACACATCTCTGGAAAGCTATATTGTGCATGTATCATGAAGAACAGATGTTTTAAGGAAGTAGTTTTTTCATTTTACAGTTTGTTACCATAGTTCATCGTAGAGAAACCTGCAAGAAGGATGTATGTCATGCACTGGAAATATATTTCTTACACTGGAATATTAACAGTGTTGCATTCCACATGACTAATATATCAGAAACTGATGTGATCTAACATTATAGCCTGTTTTAAGTGCAGACCCATGTAGCCTTAGGAGTGCGTGTGTTTATGTTCTCTCTTACCAATACCATCCTGGTACTGATCCCAGACACTAGAACAATACTTTAAAATCGATAGCGTAGTTGATTTACGTAAAACGCTTCGAAATCCATCCGTCTAGAGCTCCATAATGCCTAAAAACCACCCGTTTCTTGTTCTTCTTAACTGTCTGCTATCAGAACACTTTCAAACCTACTACTATACACCGGTAAGGGGTGCTAACCTCCTCACATGGGTGCATCTGGAGGAATCTTGTGCACTTGAATGGGTGCAGACTCGGCAAGCTCCATTCATTCACAAGACGTGGAATGTAGCGGTATACTCCTGGTCAGCTGCAGATTGGTGCTGCAGGGCAGGTTGGTCAAAGACAGTGTGATGGGGTCTTTCAGTCTCCAACTTTATCCTAAGAATGCGAAAATGACCTCTGACTCCCATCCACATAGAGACAGATTGTAAATTACAACTATCCTCGATGTGTTAGAAATATGTAGATCGCTGTCTCGTATACGAGGTGCATTCAAGTTCTAAGGCCTCCGATTTTTTTTCTCCGGACTGGAAAGAGATAGAAACATGCGCATTGTTTTAAAATGTGGCCGCATTCATTGTCAATACGTCCCAGAGATGGCAGCACCATACGGCAGATGGAATTTTACTGCCAGCGGCGAGAATGAGAACTGTTTTAAATACTTAAAATGGCAACGTTTTCCTTACTTGAACAGCATGCAATCATTCGTTTTCTGAATTTGCGTGTTGTGAAAGCAATTGAAATTCATCGACAGTTGAAGGAGACATGTGGTGATGGAGTTATTGATGTGTCGAAAGTGCGTTCATGGGTGCGACAGTTTAATGAAGGCAGAACATCGTGTGACAACAAACCGAAACAACCTCGAGCTCGCACAAGCCGATCTGACGACATGATCGAGAAAGTGGAGAGAATTGTTTTGGGGGATCGCCGAATGGCTGTTGAACAGATCGCCTCCAGAGTTGGCATTTCTGTGGGTTTTGTGCACACAATCCTGCATGAAGACCTGAAAATGCGAAAAGTGTCATCCAGGTGGGTGCCACGAATGCTGACGGACGACCACATGGCTGCCCGTGTGGCATGTTGCCAAGCAATGTTGACGCGCAACGACAGCATGAATGGGACTTTCTTTTCGTCTGTTGTGACAATGGATGAGACGTGGATGCCATTTTTCAATCCAGAAACAAAGCGCCAGTCAGCTCAATGGGAGAACACAGATTCACTGCCACCAAAAAAATTTCGGTAACCGCCAGTGCTGAAAAAATGATGGTGTCCATGTTGTGGGACAGCGAGGGCGTAATCCTTACCCATTGGGTTCCAAAGGGCACTACGGTAACAGGTGCATCCTACGAAAATGTTTTGAAGAACAAATTCCTTTCTGCACTGCAACAAAAACGTCCAGGAAGGGCTGCGCGTGTGCTGTTTCACCACGACAACGCACCCGCACATCGAGCTAACGTTACGCAACAGTTTCTTCGTGATAACAACTTTGAAGTGATTCCTCGTGCTCCCTACTTACCTGACCTGGCTCCTAGTGACTTTTGGCTTTTTCCAACAATGAAAGACTCTCTCTGTGGCCGCATATTCACCAGCCGTGCTGCTATTGCCTCAGCGATTTTCCAGTGGTCAAAACAGACTCCTAAAGAAGCCTTCGCCGCTGGCATGGAATCATGGCGTCAGCGTTGTGAAAAATGTGTACATCTGCAGGGCGATTACGTCGAGAAGTAACGCCAGTTTCATCGATTTCGGGTGAGTAGTTAATTAGAAAAAAAAAATTGCAGGCCTTAGAACTTGAATGCACCTCGTACTTTGGTGATGTATATGATCGAGAATCAACAATGCATGGATGTAGTGCACAGTCATGTATCTACATTCGCTATGGTACTCGCAAAGGAGAGAATAGGCGTTTTAGTGATGACAGTGAAATTGGGAAGCATGCTGTCGCATCATTGGTCGGTGTTCAAGTTACTGTAAAATAGGTGTGATACTTATTGTTACAGTACATCGATGGTGTCTTTTCCATCCCATCCGTCCGCTGGTACGCTGTTGATTGTGACATAATGATTGACTGACATCGTTTGTTTGACATGGAGAAAGAGTCTTGGTGGAGAGACAACACTTTCTGAAGGTGGCCTGCACCGAAACAGTGACCACGTACATGACTGCAATATGAGGAATCAATCGAAACGAACACAGAGTCAGCAGCTATCCCATCACTGTGGCAGATGAGTTTAAATGTAGAGGTCATCAATCACCTTCGGCCAGCAGCTTGGGAACGTTCCATAACACTGCAAAACTCTTCCAGTTTCCTTACGTTCCAACTGCCTTTTATTTAAAATCAACTAGTGTGAGCAGGAGTGTGCGTTTACTCAGTGCGCTCGTAAATATATGTGTTTACTCGTGGAAAAACAATTTATTAAGGCAATATTGTAGCTTAAATAAGTAAATTAGTATCTATTGTGATCTATATATTGAAGGTTTCGCTTTTACTTGCGCAGTTTTCGTGAAAAGATATCTGTTCTAAAGTGCAAGCCGTTGGCGTTGGCGTGGGTTTGTTTTCGTTATCGACCGCAGTGATTATTCAATAATTTCCGAGTAGTGTCTGCCGGCCGGAGTGGCCGAGCGGTTAAAGGCGCTACAGTCTGGAACCGCACGACCGCTACGGTCGCAGGTTCGAATCCTGCCTCGGGCATGGATGTGTGTGATGTCCTTAGGTTAGTTAGGTTTAAGTAGTTCTAAGTTCTAGGGGACTTATGACCACAGCAGTTGAGTCCCATAGTGCTCAGAGCCATTTGAACCATTTTCTGAACCGGGTAGTGTCTGTGTAACTCTATTGTGAAGAGTATCGTGCATGTATAGTTTACATTCGGTTCGTGTTTTCTGTGATTCTGTACTTCTGTACAGTTAATTTTCCATATTGTGCAGTAAAGTCGTTAAGTGGTGTTTCTGTTTCCATTCGAGTATTTATACATAATACAGTGATAGTGCCTGTTCAAATTTATCGTTAGAAAATATCGAGCCTCTTCAGTTTCTTACTCGTTTCGTGATTTCCACCTCTATAAACTACGCCAGCAATTAACTTCGCGCGCCGACCGCGGTGGCCACGCGGTTTCGGCGCTGCAGTTCGGAACCGCGCGACTGCTACGGTCGCAGGTTCGAGTCCTGCCTCGGGCATGGATGTGTGTGGTGTCCTTAGGTTAGTTAGGTTTAAGTAGATCTAAGTTCTAGGGGACTGATGACCTCAGATGTTAAGTCCCGTAGTGCTCAGAGCCATTTGAACCATTTTGAATTAACTTCGCATTGTTTACATTCGCCTGCTGCTACATTCACCTGACGTCCAGAAGTTCTCTGCTCATCTCAACGGAAGCTAAGTTACTTTCTGCTAATTATTAACTGGTGTAGCAGAATTGTTTGTTGTGTAATTTGTATTGTTTGCGTTTGTGTTGTTTCTTTGCAGTGTAATTTGTATTGTTTAATCTGCCGTCATGTGTGACAACTGTGGATGTTGTCGTAAATTATTGAGCACGGGAGTGAAATGTCAGGATTGTGAGATGGTGTTTCACTGGGGTGATTGTAGCAGGGAAGCTGTTATAGTGCCAGATGAGGCTCGCCAATGGAGTTGTAGATTATGCAGCTATGACAAGAAACTCGTGGAACAGGGAAAGATTTGTGCCCTTCAGGCTGAACTAGAAATGGAGTACTTCGAATTAGTCAGGTTGATGGGGGAAAGAGACAATGGGAGCTGGGAACAGGTAACAAGTCGTAGTCAGAAAGAGAAAAGCCCAGAAATCACTTTTCAGGTTCCAGTGAGCAGGGCCGGCGCAAGGCACGTGCGTAACGTGCGGCCGCACGGCGCGGCACTTACCGAGGGGCGGCAAATCTGCCGCCCCCCCCCCCCCTTTTTTAAGGACAAACTCAAGATTCATTCCCAAGAGGGGATCCGAAATCAAACATCGGAGGAAGCGGCTTCGGGAAATGTGGCATGGCGCCTCGACTACCTGCCGGCTGCCCCTTGATGAACAAGGGGAGGGAGGAGGACTAATTTCTTCCTCGCCACTGTGGCAGCACCGTCGTGTTTACGCCGGAGGAACAGAGAGGAGGAAGCAGTCTGGCCTACACGCCAGTATTCTTAATGAGTGCGTTTACTCACAACTAATTTTCCAGAAGACGAAATCTAATTTGGAAATTCGAATGCAATGTTCGATACTGCGGTTACATGTTCAGCCTGAAGCAGTTTTGCTAAGCCCTTCAATGGCAGTTTCCGAGTGCTTTATTCTTCCCACATTTTGGAAAAAAATGTCAAACATGGCTAGAAGTCAATGGCTAGAAGTATTCCGAATGGGTAAATACGTTGCGAGTAATTGCAAGGGATAAAGACATTGCTAATAAGCCTAGCATAAGTTGTTTTTCGACGTATTTTTGAAAATTTTTGCTATCCGTTTCTGAGTGATAGTCGGACGTTTTGGTTTTTGAGCCATTAAACACCTGTCTCCGCCTGCATGAACAAAAATTAAACTCTGGGCGGCACTTTTGTTTGACAATACTACCCGCACACTATCACTCTGCCAACATTTATTTAGTGTATAATGCGTGTGAATCCATGTTTCATCTTAGTAAACTACTGGTCGCTTTGATTCTGATGAAAACCTGAGGAAGTATGGTCTTTTAGCAACAATGCCCTCTCGTCCGCACAAAACAAAACGTTAATTTTGACACTTTCTAAAACTAAAATCCATAGACAGAACATTGCTTCTAAGGGTTTCCTTGCTAGGTTTGAAGCTCATTTCGGTTTGACAAAAGTTGTGCAGTTTTCGCAAAGTTCGTATTTATTTCTACTGTTCGTAATGCCATAGAAATTGCCACCTGATAATACATTTACCCATATCATCGGACACATAGTTATTGTGAGCTTCTTGCTTCTTCTTCTTGGGCGCTAGTTTAACCGTAGCCTCGCTGTACCTCGTCACGTGAGCTAGTTCCTGGCACTGCCGCGTCACACTTCTCCTTCCTGGGCAATAGGTGTTGTTGCGTTCTCTACAACGAAAACTACAGAATTAGATTCGGTAGTTGGCCGAGGGAGTCAAGATTGGTCATAAGCACTTTCACTGCGTTACGTAAGAACAGAAGAATTGGTGCGTTCACCGGCCTGAGTGGCCGAGAGGTTCTATGCGCTTCAGTCTGGAACCGCGCGAACGCTACGGTCGCAGGTTCGAATCCTGCCACGGGCATTGATGTGTGTGTTGACATAGGTTAGTTAGGTTTAAGTAGTTCTAAGTTCTAGGGGCTGATGACCTCCGATATTAAGTCCCATAGTGCTCAGAGCCATTTGAACGAATTGGTGCGTCCGAATTTCTTGCAACTTGAGATGTAATAGGTAAGTGCTTTCCCTATAACGTACAATTAGTATTGCGAATGCACGTTTTTTTCCTTCAAGATTGCAGAACAGGAAAATTTATTTTTCTTATGATCTGTTACTTCAAAAATTGTCAAGTCGGCAAATAAGCACGCATCGTCCCAATAGCTAGAATGAAAATAAAGCGAATAAAAGTGAAGTGATACGGTGATGACTAATTTGTTACCCCTTATTCGATAATCAAACACGAAAGAAGTGATACATGGAAATTACAACAGATGTAGTGTGTCAGTTCTTTGAAATGAACAACCGCAGTGCAGTGAGTTAATATATTTTGACTAGCGTTAGTACCCGTCGATGCCCGGGTGTGTATTTATTGCATTATTATCTTATTCCATCTCCTTATTCTTCCTCTCTCGCCGGCCGAGGTGGCCGAGCGGATCTAGGCGCTACAGTTTGGAACCGCGCGACAGCTACGGTCGCAGGTTCGAATCCTGCCTCGGGCGTGGATGTGTGTGGTGTCCTTCGGTTAGTTAGGTTTAATTAGTTCTAAGTTCTACGGGACTGATGACCTCAGAAGTTAAGTTCCATAGTGTCAGAGCCATTTGAACCATTTATTCCTGTCTCCATTGTCTTCCGCCCCACTCTTTGACCGTTTCACCTGCGCCTGTAGTGAAATTCGGCCTGAAATTCAATTTCGCGTGGCTCAATTCTTATGACTTCATCTCCTGAACAGTGTATCCTACAGTAATATAATTTTCCGTTTACGTGCAGTGGAATATCAGGAAATTGTCTGCGAAGTGTGTTGCAAATAAAGTTAGTACACTGAAATCAACAGTTAGTTTCACGTAATCGTTCTGTACAGGCTGGATCGAAACATGTCAGATGGTAGAAAAAGACTGTCTGGCAGTGAATATAGGAAGAGACGGGCGCTGAAGGAAGATCACGATAAGAAGCAAAAGGATGCACTACAATGATATTTAAAGCCAAAGAGAGAACGACCTAGCAGCGGCGAGGGTGGAAATTAGATCCTGAAAGTACAGAAACTAGTGGAGCTACTGCAGCTACATCTTTATCTTCAGGACATGGCCAGAAAGTTAACAAACACAGTATTGCGATCACCGCATACATAGCAATGCTGACGGTGGACCATCCACAACATGTTCAACAGACGTCATCTGGACTCAAAACCTGCTTTGTGACGAAAGCTCCGAGATTGAAACATCAGGCAGAATTGAAATTAGTCGACCCGATTCGGAAAATACCGGAGGAACATCAGCCGAGGTAGTCACTACCGGAGAAGGGATTGAAGGCGAGCCTAAACTGGAAGACACAATTGACTCAGATCCCGGAAGATGGCCGGAAATTATTACCGATTGCATTCGAACGACTTTGGTCATGCGAGGTCCTTCGAGCGCATTAAGGAAGCTGAAGAATGTCATAAAAACGCGGACAACCGGCGTTTCAGCCCTGTACACTGCAGCTATTCTTTGAAGAATTTAGAAGAAGCAGATAGACATTGGTTGGTGTACTCAAAGAGCAAGGATGCTGTGTTCTGCTTTTGTTGCAAACTATTTTCGTCATCTACAGTAAAAATTGCAAAGAACGGTATAAGCGACTGGCGGCACCTTGCATTTGAATTCACATAAGAAGTGGATCGTTTTAACCTAGGGACTGCAAAAGTCACGAACTGTCGACGCCCATCATCAAAGGCTTCTGATTACTGAAAGCGAACATTGGAAAAATGTTCTTGAGCGCTTAATAACAATAATTCATTTCCTGGGTCGGCAATGTCTGCCTTTGAGAGGACGTACAGATACACTCTTTCAGCCTGACATCGCAAACGTCTTGAACTCGTTGAATTATTCGGAAAGTTCGACACTGTGATGATGGAGCACCTGCACAGAACAAAGCAAGGTGAAAACAAGGCTCATCATTATCTTGGAAAAGAAACACAGAATGAAATAATTCATCTTATTGGACCATCTATAACCAACAACATTCTATTAATGATGAAATCTGCAAAGTATTACAGAATAATTCTGGACTGCACATCAGATAATTCAAAAGTTGAGCAGATGGCAGTTGTGGTACGTTTCGTCCAGGAGACATGACTCGACGGGGTATACGATGTCCGAATTCGGAAGCATTTCGTGTGATTTTTTCCTGTGAACGATTCTTCAAGCTCCACTTTGACTCAGGTCGTACTCAAGTTTTTGGTAAAAAAATCCTGTTGTGTAATTAATATGAGAGGGCAAGGATACGACAATGGAGCAAACATGAAAGGAAAGAAGTCTGGTCTCCAGAAAAGAGTTTCAGGTATGAACAAGAGAGCGTTTTATGTACCATGTAGCATTCACTCATTGAATCTTGTTGTAAACGATGCCGCTATGTCTTCTAAATATGATGTTTCCATGTTTTCGACAGTGAAGAGCTTGTATGACTTCTGGTCCGTTCGACGTTGGGATGTCTTGAAGAAGTATCTGCCTAACCTGTCGCTGAAGCCACTGAGCGATGTTAGGTGGGAAAGTCGCATCGATGCACTTACTCCCCTGAGGTTACAAATTGGAGGCGTTTACGATGCATTGGTTCAGTTATCAGAAGAATTCGATGGCATGACCGCTCACGAAGCAACGTCATTTGCGAATCAAATAAAAAGTACACCTTTCTCACTTCTCTGGTAATCTTGTACGACTTTCTGCTTCACATCAGTGTAGTCAGTAAGACCCTCCAGACCACTGACATAAATGTTTCTGAGGCCGTGGAAATGCTTGAAAAAACGAGAGCATATTATGAGACCTGCAGAACAGAAGAAAAGTTTGTGTCTTTCTTGACGGATTCCAACACAGAATTAGAGCTAGAAGATGTAACGTTACCACAGATAAGTGTTTCCCGGTGACGAAGTAAGAAGCCAATACACTTCACCGATGAAGGAAGGGATGAGACAACAGATGACCCAACAAAACGTTACAAGATTGAATTCTACTATTATCTTTTAGATATAGTAACCACATCTTTGGATGAAAGATTCAATCAACTGAAATCTCATTCTGATAATTTTGATTTTCTCTACGACATCGGCGAGCTGAAGAATGCACCTCCTGACAGCCTGGACACAAAATGTAGAAACCTCGCAGCGATTTTGCAAGACGATGATTCAAGCGACATTGATGCACTGGAGTTGAGGGAAGAACTAATAGTGCTTCGAACATTGTCGAAACCTGGAATAGGTCCAAACGAGACAAAGTTTATAGGAAGACATAATTTTTGCCCTAATGTTAACATTGCACTGGGAATTCTCTTAATACTCCCAGTGACACTTGCGAGTGGAGAGAGGAAACACGAAATTGATAAAGACATACCTCCGATCAACGGTGCGCCAAACTCGTTTGAATGATCTTGCAACAATATCGATTGAGTACAAGCTTGCAGAGGATTTAAATTAGACAGATCGTGTTGAAGAGTTTGCGCAAGCAAAAGCCAGGAAGGTTCGATTTGCTGGTATTTTTCTAAATTTTTATATTTGATCAGTGTCTTCGTTATTTACTATGTTGTTTCTTATTTTGTTCAACATTAAATAGTTATTGCAAATATTATTGTTCAAACCAAATTATGGTTAAATTGTAAATATATTTTGTTTTCCGTTGAATATGTTACCTGTTCACAACCAGTGAAAAATGTTTATTTACGTTAACTGTAAGTTCATGCCGCACGGGATTAGCCGAGCGGTCTTAGGCGCTGTGGTCATGTACTGTGCGGCTGGCCCCGGCGAAGTTTGGAGTCCTTCTCGGGCATGGGTGTGTGTGTAGTGTGTAAACTTAGAGACTGATGACCTTAGCAGTTAAGTCCCATAAGATTTCACACACATTTGAACATTTTTGTAAATTCACAAGGCTTATTAAAATTAGCTAGATTTCTTCAATCAGGTTTGACTCCATTTTTGAGCTGGTCCCCAGCGACTGTTTTGTGCAAATCTGTAGCGAATGTCACCAATCAGTCGCAATTTTTGTTTTTATTTTCCAGATCTACATAGACTTCGGGCACAGTTTGGTTATTCTCAATGCTCTGAGTTATGTTTACATCTATACCGTCATGCTGAACGTAACTGTCAACATGACGGTTTAGATGCAAGCACATATTAAAAGCTTTGAGACTGGCCACTCAGTGGCCGAAACCTTGGTAGATCTGAAAAGTAAAAACAAAAATTGAAATTGATTTCTGACATATCTACAGATTTGTTTAAATAAAATTGCACAAACGTTTGGGGAAAAAAGGGGGGGAGGGCAATTTAGCAGCTCGCACGGAGCGGCACTTGGGCTTGCGCCGGGCCTGCCAGTGAAGAACAGTTTGATTTGTTACCTGAAGTGTAAGAGCCTCAAACAGTTTTTGAGCAAAGTAGGGTGCAGTGGACTCGTAGTAACAGCTGTAATGCTAGGTCGGAAGTAAAGTCAAGCAGGAAGAAAAGAGTCCTGCTGTTAGGCAGCAGTCATGGGAGAGGTGTAACCAGTTGCTACAGGATAGGCTAGGAGCCGAGTACCAGGTCACAAGCATTGTGAAACCTAATGCTAAGATTAGCCAGGTTGCAGAAAACCTAGGGGCCTTGTGCAAAGATTTTGATGGTGAGGACCATGTTCTTATAGTAGGAGGAGCAGGAAACAGTCTGACTTGCAATTCGGACTATAGTATTAGGTATGACCTGGATGTAATAGGAGCAGCAACAGCTCACGCTCGTATGGGGTTTGTGGATGTTTTGCTGCGCCATGACCAGTCCTGGGTTAATACGGCTGTCAACCGTGTTAACAGTGAGTTGGGGGGGGGGGGGGGGGCGTTACTGTTGGCAGAAACTAAATCTCATATCTGTGCTGTGCCTGTTGATGCAATTGGGAGGTGGGGTTACACTAGTCATGGCCTGCACCTGAATAGGAGGGGGAAGGATATATTAGTTGATCTTCTTGCAGAAAATGTAAGGGTGGCCACATGCACAAAAGACAAAATACATGTGATTAATGGAGTGAGAGAGACACATTTTTTAGCTTAGAGTCAGGTTACAGACAGAGAGTATTGAAAGAGATTAAAACAGAACAGTGCCATAAATGTCTCTAGCAGTATCCAAAGAAATAAAACTTGTGTGTTTCATCAGAACATTAGAGGATTGAAAAATGAGATAGATGAGCTTCTTGTATGCCTAGAAAATGGGGTAATTTCTGAAGGTATAGATGTTTTGTGTCTCTCTGAACACCATGTATCCGCAGGGATGGAGAAGTTAAATTTAACGGATTACAGTTTGCATCTTATTCATGTAGAGTCAACATGGAAAAATGAGGAGTTGCTACTTATGTAAAAAAAACTGGACACAAAGTCAAAAATATTGAAATAAATAGTTTTTGTGTAGATCAGATCCTTGAAGCACGTGCTTCTGAGTTGCTACTGCAGTATACTTCTATAGTAATTTTAACAATCTACGAACCACCTCAAGGCAACTTTCAGCTATTCATTAAACATCTAGAGGCATTATTCTACCTGTCAGACAAAAAGAAGCAGTTAGTGGTTTTTGGTGATTTTAATGTAGATTTCTTAAAAGATACAGATAAGAAAAATGAGCTAGAATCTTTGTTTGGTTGTTTCAATCTAATATCTGTTGTAAATTTTCCAACTCGTGTGGAGCAGGGTATTAGGTCACTTATCGATAACATTTGCATAGACAGTGCTCAGGCAGAAACAATTAATGTGTACCCAGTTGTTAATGGGTTATCTGATCATTATTCACCGTTAATGGAAATAACACATATAGCACCTTAAAGGCTTCAGGGAGGTTCATACAAGGCAGGGAGGCTTATTGATGCGAACAGGGTACAGAGTTTTAAGAGCAGTCTAGAAGAAGTAGAATGGGATGAAGTGTACACAGAAAATGATGCTGATGCCAAATTCAGTTTATTCCTCTGTAAATTTGCCTCAATATTTGAGAATTGCTTGGCTGAAACGTTATCCAAAAAAGCCATTACAAAGTCAAGGAAGCCATGGATTACTAAGGGAATTAAGATATCGTGTAAGAGGAAGACGGAAATATATGGACAGGCCAGAATAAGACAGGAACCAACGTTACTTGCTTACTACAAAAGATACTGTAATATTTTAAGGAAAGTCATTAAGAAGTCGAGAATCTTATGAGTTCTGACAGAAATTAATAATGCTGATAATAAGATTAAAACTATATGGAATTTGTCAAACAGGAGATGGGGCAGCCTAACAGTGCACAGCATACCATAGCAATAAAGCTAAATGATGACGTTGTGAGTGATAATTCACAAGTTGCAAGTATTTTTAACAATCACTTTCTGAAAGTAGCAGCAAAAATAGGGTTAATGGGTTCAGTTGAAGAAGCAAAATAATATGTTAAAAATGTCATTCCCCAGGACTTTAGGCCTTTAGAAACAGCACCAACATCCCCCACTGAAATTAAGGGAATTATAAACATATTGAACAATAAGAGCTCATGTGGTGTTGATGGAGTCTCTAACAGAATTTTGAAGTGTTGCTCTAATTTAATAAGTTCAGTCCTTAGTGATGTATGTAATGCTTCGCTGGCACAGGGAATTATTTCTTACAGATTGAAATATGCAATTGTCAAACCTCTTCATAAGAAAGGGGACAAGAGTGACTTAAATAATTATAGATCAATCTCCTTGCTGACTTCATTGTCTAAAATACTCGAAAAAGTTATGCATTCAAGAGTAGCGTCACACTTGAGTGAAAATAATTTACTCAGCATGTCACAGTTTGGATTCCAGAAGTGTTACTCGACTGAGATTGCTATCTACACATTTACCCATCAAATAGTACAAGCCCTAAATAAGAAATTATCGCCAGCTGCTATTTTTTGTGATCTTTCCACGGCATTTGACTGTGTGGATCATGTCACACTCTTAGAAGAACTCAGGTGTTATGGAATTGAAGGCTATACACACAGCCGGTTTGAATCATACTTAACGAATAGAAAGCAAAAAGTCGTGCTGAATAACACAAATAATGTTGGGAGGGTGGTAAATTCTAGTGAATGGGGAGTTATCACAAAGAGAGTCCCACAGGGATCAATTTTCGGTCCTCTGTTGTTCCTTATTCATGTGAATGGCCTCTCACTTGACATTCAGAAAGCAGAACTAGTACTTTTTGCAGATGACACGAATGTTAAAATAAATCCCATTCCAGAAAAAGCATCTGAAGGTACTGTTAAGGATTCTTTCAAAGAATTATCAAGTGGTTCTCAGAAAGTGCTCTCTCCCTTAATTTTGAAAAAACTCACTGTACCCAGTTCTGTACACTGAATAGACCCATACCGACAGTTGATGTAGCATATGAACAGGGCTCAGTTAACAGGGTAGATTTCTCCAAATTTTTGGGTGTTCACATTGATAATAACTTGAACTGGAAGACGCATATTACTGAGCTTCTCAAACAATTAAGTTCAGCTTCTATCACTCTTCGTATAATCGCTAGTCTCAGTAATAAACAGATCAGTCTCCTAACGTACTTTGCATATTACCACTCAATAATGTCTTATGGAAGAGTTTTCTGGGGTAACTCACCACTTAGACATAAAGTATTGATTGCACAAAAGAGAGCAGTGACAATAATTAGTGGTGTTCATCCAAGGACGTCATGTAAGCGCCTATTCAAGGAGTTGAGTATTTTAACTGCACCATCAAGTACATATATTCGCTGATGAAATTCGTTCTGAATAATCCATCTCAATTCGCGAAGAACAGTGATGTTCATACATGCAACATTGGAGGAAAAAATGACCTTCCCTATCCGTTATTGAAGGTGTCAGTTGCTCAAAAAGGAGTTCATTCCAGAATGAGATTTCCACTCTGCAGCGGAGTGTGCGCTGATATGAAACTTCCTGGCAGATTAAAACTGTTTGCCGGACCAAGACTCGAACTCGGGACCTTACCCCTAGTGAGATACGCCTCTACATCCTTACATTTGTCCTCTAGCCATCCCTGCTTAGCCATTTTGCACTTCCTGTCGATCTCATTTTTGAGACGTTTGTATTCCTTTTTGCCTGCTTCATTTACTGCATTTTTATATTTTCTCCTTTCATCAATTAAATTCAATATTTCTTCTGTTACCCAAGGATTTCTACTAGCCCTCGTCTTTTTACCTACTTGATCCTCTGCTGCCTTCACTACTTCATCCCTCAAAGCTACCCATTCTTCTTCTACTGTATTTCTTTCCCCCATTCCTGTCAATTGTTCCCTTATGCTCTCCCTGAAACTCTGTGCAACCTCTGGTTCTTTCAGTTTATCCAGGTCCCATCTCCTTAAGTTCCCACCTTTTTGCAGTTTCTTCAGTTTTAATCTACAAGGTCATAACCAATAGATTGTGGTCAGAGTCCACATCTGCCCGTGGAAATGTCTTACAATTTAAAACCTGGTTCCTAAATCTCTGTCTTACCATTATATAATCTATCTGATACCTTTTAGTGTCTCCAGGGTTCTTCCATGTATACAACCTTCTATCATGATTCTTAAACCAAGTGTTAGCTATGATTAAGTTGTGCTCTGTGCAAAATTCTACCAGGCGGCTTCCTCTTTCATTTCTTAGCCCCAATCCATATTCACCTACTACGTTTCCTTCTCTCCCTTTTCCTACACTCGAATTCCAGTCACCAATGCCTATTAAATTTTCGTCTCCCTTGACTGTCTGAGTAATTTCTTTTATTTCATCATACATTTCTTCAATTTCTTCGTCATCTGCAGAGCTAGTTGGCATATAAACTTGTACTACTGTAGTAGGTGTGGGCTTAGTATCTATCTTGGCCACAATAATGCGTTCACTATGCTGTTTTTAGTAGCTTACCCGCATTCCTATTTTCCTATTCATTATTAAACCTACTCCTGCATTACCCCTATTTGACTTTGTGTTTATAACCCTGTAGTCACCTGACCAGAAGTCTTGTTCCTCCTGCCACCGAACTTCACTAATTCCCACTATATCTAACTTTAACCTATCCATTTCCCTTTTTAAATTTTCTAACCTACCTGCCCGATTAAGGGATCTGACATTCCACGCTCCGATCCGTAGAACGCCAGTTTTCTTTCTCCTGATAACGACATCCTCTTGAGTAGTCCCCGCCCGGAGATCCGAATGGGGGACTATTTTACCTCCGGAATATTTTACCCAAGAGGACGCCATCATCATTTAATCATACAGTAAAGCTGCATGCCCTCGGGAAAAATTACGGCCGTAGTTTCCCCTTGCTTTCAGCCGTTCGCAGTACCAGCACAGCAAGGCCGCTTTGGTTATTGTTCCAAGGCCAAATCAATCATCCAGACTGTTGCCCTTGCAACTACTGAAAAGGCTGCTGCCCCTCTTCAGGAACCACACGTTTGTCTGGCCTCTCAACAGATACCCCTCCGTTGTGGTTGTACCTACGGTACGGCTATCTGTATCGCTGAGGCACGCAAGCCTCCCCACCAACGGCAAGGTCCATGGTTCATGGGGGGTAATTACAGATAACAATCATAAATTACAAATGACAAACATAGCAATTTGAATTTAACCATTATTACATAATCATTGTTTACAAGGCTATTTTTTGTAATTTAAAAATTCTTTTACTGAGTAAAAACATTTTTCTACTAGAAATAACTTAAGATTATGTTCAAAAAAATATGTATGTTGCTGCGATTTTAAATCACTGGGTAGGCTGTTATATAGCTGAACTGTTATCTGTGATACACTTTTTTGGTACAGTGCTGTTCTACACTGTGACATGTGGATATTATTTGTGTGTCTTGTGTTGTGACTGTGTATATGCTTATTTTGTTGAAGATGTCGAGTTTGGTTTAAAAGATTCTCATTTGCGAACAGGATACACTCATGTATGTAAAGGCTCGGTAGGCTCATTATTTTCATCTGGATGAAATGTGGTCTACATGTTCCCAGTTTTCTTAGGTTGCAGATAGCCCTGATTGCTCTTTTCTGCGTCCCAAAGATCTTTATGCTGGTGGCTGAATTTCCCCAGAAGATTAGCCCATATCGAACTAGTGCTCGGAAGTATGCATAATACGCCTGAATAACTGTTCTCTTGCTTGCACTTTTATTTAACACAGCAGAGCATAACAAGCTTTTGAGAGTTTTTTCTCAAGTTCTTTTATATGACAGTCCCATTTTAAATTATCTTGTACCCATAGGCCTAGAACCTTAGTGTCAGTAACCGAGTTTAGTAACGTATTTTCAAGGTATGGTACTGTAACAAAGTTTTGCACGTGTGGAGAAGAGTGGAAATTCATACAGACAGTTTTTTCTTTATTTAGTATTATTTTATTTTTTTGACACCAGCTAGTAATTTGGGACATTACAGTATCTATTGCTACTTCCAATGAGATTTTGTCAGCAGCTGTTATTAATATGCTGGTGTTATCAGCAAATAAGATTAGTTGTATACAGTATGTATCAGACTTAATAGCGAAAACTAACATGGGTGAAAGTGTGCGGGGGAAAATAACGTTGACAAAGAGAGGGATACAAATAGTTATTATTGCTATGCACCTTCTATGAATATAGGAAGACTGTTGAGTACCATCTCATGCAGCTGACTTATTTTAAGTGTTATAAAAAGGAAACTCGAAACAACCTCGTAGGTTTCACGGTGGACTGAAAACTGTATTTTGCTGACACATCAGGAACTCCACCACCAGCTTATTACAATGTATGATGCACCACTAACGTTCAAGACGTTTTGTTATTTTACATACGATTTTTCTTCACAATCCCATCTGACACCCCACACTAACTAATGCCGCGTATGAATTTCACTTCCATTAGTCACCCAATACCAGTACCATGCATCTGTCCTGTATGATCGTTAGGTCTGTGGGCGTTTCAATAATGTTGACTAACTGCTCTTGTAACTGTGATAAGTAACATTAAATAGGGAACAGTTACTAATTTTCTGCAAAATTATGTTCATTTGGTCATTAACTGCCTTTCGGTTTCTTACTCCTTCTTCAACTGACATCTAAATGTTCAAGCGTAGATAAAATGACGTGGGACTTAAACAGATATTGTGTATACAGAAGATACGAAAATGACATGTAGAGCGCTTACGTAGGAAAATACATTTTTTGTCACAGAAAAGCAGTTGTATTAACTAGAAAAAGGAAACGCTGTTTTTTAGATGGACATTCGTTCACGAATGAGAAAAAATAAAGTTGAGTTTACAGCTTTCATCTAGTATTTGCAGCTAAGACTGAATTTAACAGAGGGGAGAAGGGAAACTGAGTTTGGTCTTTTAATAATAAGCTGGCATAATGTGTCATAAGTTTGTTGATTTGGTTTCCGGTAGGTTTCTTTCTGCTTTCCTTAACAGAATGTAAAGCTTTACATTCTACATCATACGGGGGATTTTCTGTTAAAAGATGATTGGTAAAGGTTGAATAGGTCTTTTGCAATCTCCAGCTCCCCTCATGTTTAGATCACCTACTTGCTACAGTTTTGACTGACCTTAGTATATACTTTTCCACATCACTTGCATGTGATTTTAGACATATTACTCTGTGCCAAGGGCTACAGTTTGTCTTTACCATGAATAAACATTTGATACGCTATTGGCATTATAAAATGCAGGTCTGTTCTTGCGAGTTTTTTGTGAGGGTTTATGAAATTTTGCTAATATATGGAGTGATGCGCCAGTCTTTGTAACTACTGAGAGTACAAAAGTAGTCTAATTTTACTCATTTTCTTTTTTCGTAGTATATTATCAACCAGGGCAAAGCTATAGCCATTACTGGAAGCGATACGTTTGGTGGTCTATAGTTCTGTTTGAAAGGCAGATTCAGAAAATGAAACAGATATCAGGTGATGCACCTTTGAATAAAAGCTCTATGTTTGTGGTTGTGTGGATGCTGGGAGCTTGCAGGGGTTACCGTATCCGTAGCTATGGTTTTCTCTAAATGTCAAATAATTAAATGCTAAATAAGTGTCTCCCCCTTGTGTTAATATTTATATTAAAGTCCAAGAAACATATAGTAGAGTCTCCCAGTTCTTTTGTGAACTGTATTTTCTTTCGTTGGGAGTTTAAATGTTGTAGTGATACATCTAACCGTCCATGGTACCGGTCCTTAAACACAGCACATCATCCACATATATGGACCAATACTTAATTTTATAGTTCAGTAGTTCAGAGGGTCTTTCTGTAAGAAAATTTGTTCGAAACTGTCCACGTCGTACCTGCCGCGCCGCGCGGTGCAGAGCACTGCGGAACCCCTTCATTGCACGTGCATCAACATTTCACTGAACGACGTTGTGTAAAAGGGCTACGAGAAACTGGGCGTTCCTTCTGCGATATTGTAGAAAGTCATGGCAGGAATTTAATCACTGTACATGACTGCTGGCAGCGGTTGCCACAAGAATGCACAGTCGCAAGATGACCGGGCTCCAGACGGCCACGGAACATTACAGAGAGAGAAGACCATCGTGTTCGACGCATCGTACGGCATCTGCAGCAGCAATTTGAGTAACACTTGGCACCACAGTAACACAACGAACTGTTACAGTTCGGTTACTTCAAGGACAGCTCTGAGCATTCCACTGACCTCAAATTACCGCCATTCGCTACTTTGGTGGTGTCAAGTAAGAGATAATTGGCGGGAACGAGGGGGGGGGCGGAGGAGCAGAGTGTAGGTCTGTTGCATTTTCTGATCAAAGCTGGTTCTGCCTCAGTGCCAGTGATGGCCGAGTGTCAGTTAGAAGGACATCAGCTGAGGGTCTGCAAACAATGTGCTAGACCCACTCGACCTACACCTGGAGTTATCGTCAGTGGTGCAATTTCGTATGACAGCAGCAGCACTCTGAATGCATTTGTACATCAATCTGGTGATTCGACCTGTTGTCTGATTCAGGAACGACATTCCAGGGGAGTTATTAAGAGAATAACGCTGGCACACCTACTGCAGTTGTAAACCAACATGCTTTACAGAGTGTCGACATGTTGGCTTGAGTTACTCAATCACCAGATCTGTCTCCAATCGAGTATTTGTGGAACATCTTCGTCAACAACTCCAGCATCACCAATATCCAGCGTTAACTGCCCCTGTATTAACCGACCAAGTGCAACAGGCATAGAGCTCCATCCCACAAACTGACGTCCGGCGTCTGTAAAACACAATGTATGTACGTTTGCATATTTGCTTTCAACATTCGGCCGTTACATCGGTTATTAATGTACCGGTATTTCATATTTGCAGTGGCGTATCTCGCACTTACATTAACCTAAACAGATGTATTCCCGATATTTCATTATTCTTCATTGTTTATTTTTTGCTGCTGCAATTTTTTTGCGACAGTGTATAAACAAACACATTTGTGACGGAAAAGAAAGACAAGAAAAATTTCCCAAGCATCATTCTCAAAATGAAAGTTTCAAAAAAACTTATTGGCTAATTAGGTTGCGCCAACCCTTCATCTCAATAACTTAATAGCATAGTTGTCTTAATGTGTTACTTTCGGTATTGACCGACGCCAGGCATTGAGCCTGGCGTCCTATCATGGAGATTCGAAGCCCATTTTTGATCTACTCTAGTGTTGGAAACGACCTTTCTCCTCTTCTGTTTGTGACCGGAAGTGATTGCTACAATCTGAAAGCGATCTCAGCTTTAGGAAAACAATCGATGGTTTCCTTTTTTCCAGAAGTCATTATACATCCACCTCTCCTGACTATTTCCTTCTCATTTTCGTCATCTTTTTGAAGCAAGTACGAGGGCTATCCACAAAGTACATTACGTTTAGGAATTAAAAATAAATAAAGTATTGGAAATTTTTTTATTATATACAGATGAAAGCCACCCTTCAATACTACTTTTCTACATAGGTGACATTTAAATTAAGGCACTTATCGTAGCGATGGACGAGCTTGGAAATTCCTTCGTCGTAAAATTCGGTCGCCTGCGCCTTCAACCACGTGGTTACCTCGTCTTGAAGCTGTGCGTCGTCATCAAAACGCTGCATAGCCAACCACTTCTTAATTGCTGGGAATAAGTGGAAGTCGCTCGGTGCCAGGTCGGGACTGTACGGCGGATGAGGAAACAACTCCCACTTAAAAGATTCGAGAACTTCACGAGTGGCATTTGCCGTGTGGGCCCGGGCGTTGTCGTGAATCAGCAAGATCTTTGAGCCCAACTTTCCCCTGCGCTTGTTTTGTATTGCTCTTCTGAGGTTGTGCAGAGTTTGGCAATACCTTTGAGAGTTTATTGTAGTACCTCTTTCCAGAAAATCCACAAAAATCACACCTTTTCTGTCCCAAAAGACAGTCGCCATCACCTTCCTTGCCAACATTGTCTGCATGCATTTCTTGGGTTTTGGGGGGGAATTTGTGTGCCCCCACTGCATTGACTGCAATTTTGTCTCGCAGTTCACATGCTTAGCCCATGTTTCGTCACCAGTAACGATGCGATCGAGTAATGAGTTGCCATCTTTCTCGTAAGCGTCCAAAAACGTTAAGCTATGTTAAAAACATGGCGCTATTTTGGAAGTCACCATCTTGGATGCAGTTTGTAGGTTTCAAATGGAAACAGCGTCACATAGCATGTCTGACAGAGAGAGAACTACACCAGGAAAATGGTTCAAATGGCTCTAAGCGCTATGGGACTTAACATCTGAGGTCATCAGTCCCCTACACTTAGAACTACTTAAACCTAACTAACCTAAGAACATCACACACATCCATGTCCGAGGCACGATTCGAACTTGCGACCGTAGCAGCAGCGCGGTTCCGAACTACAGCGCCTAGAACCGCGAGGCCACAGCGGCCGGCACACCAGGAAAACAACGATGTCTTTTACATGAGTATACCTTTATTTTTTCTAAAGATATGACGCATTTTGTACAGAACAAGGCAAATGTGATACGTAAGAAATAACACATAATGGGTATAGCATTCTCTCGGAGGACTGAACTGTTGTAAAGTTGTTATCTGCTTCACCGATTTTAACCAACAACTGTATCGGAGAGCGAGCATAAGCATCAGGAATCCGAGAGGTGCGTGAGGTTTCTGATCTTCTTCGCGTACACCACTGATTTCACATACATCTAAATATAGAAATTAGGCACTGAAAACCGTAAGGGCCCAAAGCACAGAAACGAAGTTTTGAGTAAGTAGATGTTTGTGAGACTCAAATTTGTAGGCTACTAGTCCCATAGGTTTGGCTTGTTTTTTAACCAGGCCTCGGCATCCTATATTTTCTTTAAAAATGATGTAGCCATTTCATGTTACGAAATTTCGAAATTTAGGTTAATATTTAGGATTCATACACAGGCTAGTAGCAATAGTGTGTTCTTGACTGCTGTCTAGTTTCTACTTACTGTGAAATTAAAATCAGAACACCACTCACATAGTTATGACCTATCCCAATACTTCATTGCCCTTGTTATCAGGCATTTTCATGAAGCATATTTTCTGGATTGAAATTCAGATAAATGTGTCTGCTCACTTTACACATGGAATCTACTAGTTTTGTTGAGTCTAAGTGATTCAAGTTTAATGTACTCGTTTTGTTAAGTCTTTGTGTTTCAAGTTGATTTTGCCTTCCATCTAAGCATTTCAGTGCTATGTTTTGCAAGACATCTACAACAATTGTCGTCTCCCTCGATGTGACTTGAAGAAAATGGTGGTTCCCGCGACTGAAGTGAAGAATATTTTACTTGAAACAATTGTTCATGACACCCAGTTGAAAATTTCATCTTTGTACAAATATACGCTTTGGGCGTATGTTAAAAACAGAACAGATATTTCAGTAAATGATTAACACACTGTAGGTCACATGACTGAAAAGTGTGTCTTAGTTCTTCAGTGATAATGCAGATATATCTTTATTACGAGTGCATCGCCAAGTAGAGGTTTAGCCCTGAAATGAGTTGTCCTCTTGTCTGTGTCAGAACATAAACAATTATTCACGTTCCTTTTGCCTTTGATTATAAAGGCGGAATTATTTCAGAAACGCGTTAGCTTCATTTTACTGTACAGTTATAATTATGACAGGAACACATTAGATTCAGTCTGCAATGTACTAACTGGAATTCTCGGTGTGTGAAGAAGAATTTTTGATAAGTGGACCTTGAACATCGAAGCCCGGCAGAAGCAGTACGGTCACAAATCACTCCTTCCTGCGCGTACTTCGCCAACAGAAATTACCCAGAAATGGCGTAGATAACCCATTTGTGCCTTCCTAGAGGTTGACGGCATTTCATCACAAGGAAACTGGGTTTTCCAAAGTTACGAGGTGCAAAAGACACACTACCAAAGCAGGAAAGCATAGGCGTTCATCTGCTCGCACAATCGAGGAGGCAGTGAAACGATAATTTTCGGAGCCCGCTTCTTGATACAGCTACGAAGTGTAAATACATACAGAATGCAAAGAAAAGTATGACGAAATGGAAACAAATATCGTCGATGTTAAAGAAGATGGAACATGGACCATAAATTTGCATATTGCTGACATTATAAGCCGACAATGTTGTCTAGCAACATACGGCCTCACGAACTGCAGCCACATGTACTACAACATTACTGGCAACTAGACTTGGCCACTGTTTCTATGTTTCGATACAGTGTATCGATACCTGGAACTGTTTCAGTGTTTCGGAACGGCTATGGTTCACTGTTTCGAAACAGTGGTGTTTCATTCCGCCCTTGTCTCGGATCTCGAGCCAGACACAGAAACTGTATCGTTGTTTCAAAATAAGACTGTTTCAGCCCACCTGCGCCTGGAACGGACTAATTGTATCGAAACAGTGATGTTTCATTCCGCTCTGTGTCGGACGAGATTCGGGCTCGGCACAGGTACTGAAACACAACATACCACTTCATGAAACACTTGTCAAATCTTTTGACAAGCAATAGCACGAAGCTCAAGATATCCGAAAATAAAGCTTCGTTTCTAGCTGACTGTCCTATTCCGAAATGGCGTAACATCTACTTTATAAACACTAACCAAACAATAAAACAACGCATACTATTCGCATTCAAAATAATAAATATGTGAAAATCATTCAGTTAAATTACACTTTTTTATAACATACGCTTCTCTGTTCATGTACAGTAATCATATTAAGAAACGCAAGTAAGACTACAACATTTTAAATAAAAAAGGTGTAGAGTGACAGTTATTAGACATGTATATAAATTTGATGTAGGTATAATTGCAAGCAATCTGTTTGACATATCACTGATAGTGTAATGGTGAACGGGAAGCATCGTAAATTCATAGTAACGGTTCGAAACACCTTGAAACACAATTTTTTTTCTGTTATATTTTGTTATTTATTCGAATTATTTGGCGTTATTTGTGAGTCTATAGTCACTGTGTCTATTATCCACAATGATTCCCTTTGTGTGCATGGAAATTAGCAGGATGGGTATATTAGCCATACTAATGGAATGTGGGAATCCCAGTAGCATATCTGTTGTTTCTGCAGTTTGCTCCCACCTCCAGTTCCGTTCGTGGTGGTTCTTCTGTCTTCAGCTAAGGCTTTCCTCAGCCAATTGAAAAGTATGAAAGTCACATGACACAAAAGCAGCGCAATTTGCTGCAGGAAATACGAAACTGCCAAGACGCCTAAGTGATAGTTTCATACTTTCTGCGATATGATTAGCGCTCTCGCACCTCATTTGTGTTTATATGGACATACTTATACAGTAGACATTCAAGATGATAAAATGTGTAGGTTTATTAGATTACAAAACAAACTGTTTCACTGTTTCGAAACACCGTATCGAAACATTACATTGTACTGTTTCATTTGTTTCGAAACATTTACGTGTTTCAGTTTGCCCATCTCTACTGGCAACTATTGCCTGGCATTGTTTGCGGCAACACATTCCCGGGCAGCCGTTGCTATTGCCAATCGAGTGGCAGTACGATCACAGGGATATTTCCACTGTATGCACCCGCTGCCACGGAGGCGAGTTCATTGTATTCAGTAACTCAGAAATAATCATGGAGGAACTTGACTGTTTCGCGTGTCCACAAACACGTTTTTACATAGCCTGTACATGATGTGATCTTGAGAACTTTTTTTTAAAAGATAATAATAAAATTATGAAAATGGGAAGATTTGCTTTGTTTGTCGCCGTCAATTTTAACTGAAAACCTACGAAGGGCAACGGAGCGAATTTAGTGACTTTCTCCGACATCTAACGTACAGATCCAGGATGGCAGGCCATTTAAAAAATTATAGGCTACAGATCATGAATTTATTGATTTCATGCCTGCTGCCTACTGACACTGACATGAGGCAAGAGATTTTCAGTTACTGCATGATTCTAGTGATACTCGATGGAAGTCTTTTCGCGTCGTTCTTTGCGACTGATAAGCACAAGGCAAATAATTTACAAAAATTAGACGCACTACAGGTCACAGAACCAGAGCAGGGTGTGGATCAGGCACTGCTGACAAGAATATAGGCAGACTGCCATCTTGCATCATAAAAACAGAATACATAGGCTGAGCATATGATCACTAGCACGATCTGGGGTCTATAGAAAGTCCCTCGGTGCTAAAAAAAAAAAAAAAATACGAAACTGATGAGAAGAGACTGAAGAACAAGGTGTTCGACCAAAATTCTTGGGCTCCGTGATTTCGAAAGTATTATGGTACGATAATCCCTGGTGCACCTGTGAGCATGTGTGATCATGCACAAATATCGTAGAATCGGTGCCATACAGAAGACTATCCACAAATAATATGGTGAAAAAAGTAGGTAAAGATAAGCCCCGTACTACTAAAGCAAACTGATTTAGTAACTCGTTGTTGGGAAATTTCATCGGTCACGTCTGTCAAACTACTCTCGTCTCTTCGGACTTCAGCAACGGAAGTCATTCCGGCGATAGCTAGTGTGGTTTATATTTCGTTGGAGCTTTGTTCACTATCTTCATACCTGCCTCTTCCATCTAATAATACACTTATTCATGTCATCTGAAACGATTTTGTTGTATTTATTCTAAAGCTAAATTTAAACTATATTCACTATTGAGTATAATGTTGAGGTTACAGTTAAGATGAGCAGAACATATGTGCGAGTGTGTACAATACATTAAGGGTAGTATTAAGTTCTTGTACGCCAACAGTGGCGTTAGGACAATCGATTATTGTCAGAGATCGAAACTGAACGTGTTTGTACCACACTTGTGAACAGGAGCCCATCCTTATTCTACTAGTCAACCACAACGTTATTGCACCTGGGAGTGATGGCGTTTCAGTCGGCTTATCGTAACTATACTCGACAGCGCGCTCTCAAGTGCCTGAAAGTGTTGACAGTGCGATGCGATTTGCTTAGTCACTGTTGTGCTTTTACTGTAACGACGCAATGTGTTTCCGATAACAGCCATGGAAGGCCAAGTAGAACAATTCCGAGAGTGGTTCAAATGGCTCTGAGCACTATGATACTTAACTGCTGAGGTCATCAGTCCCCTAGAACTTAGAACTACTTAAACTTCACTACCCTAAGAACATCACATACATCCATGCCCAAGGCAGGATTCGAACCTGCGACCGTAGCGGTCGTGCGGTTCCAAACTATAGCGCCTAGAACCGCTCGGTCACTCCGGCCGGCTATTCCGAGAGTGGGTAGTACTTGTCGTACACCAGATGCCTCATTGTGGAAGGAAACTGCCTGACTAGGTCACTTGTGTGTAATGAGTGCAAGAATTATTAACATCGAAATTGAGCTTCATGGGTGTTTACTCTTCTTGATTATCATATTTTGGCTGTAACTCTCACTCATACGTTCAGACTGTAGTCAGTAATGCCAGTGTACAGTGGTTTATGTTATCATTCTGTCAACGGTTCTGTTTTACTTTTAGATTCTCTTACAAGTACCAGTATGACGACAGAACTATGGTCATCTGCATAGGGTGAACCCGAACAGCATCGAAAAAAATACGGATGTTCAGGAGTATGAATGTCTTGCTATAAGCGACGTGTGGTTTCCTGAGCCTCGTTACAGAGTTGGCATAATAATATAGTTAACGTACGGTGAGTGGCGGAGAGCACCTTGTACCGCTACTAACGATTTCCTTTCCTGTTCCACTCGCAAACAGACGAGGCTATATGCCTACGTACGACCACTAATTTTCGTGCCTTCATGGTCCTTACCCGAAAAATACGTTGGCGGCAGTAGACTCGTTCTGCAGTCAGCTCCAAATACCGGTTCTCTATATACCAGCTTGTTGTTCGAACTTACTGGTAACAAATCTAGGAGTCCTCCTCTAAATTGCTTCGATGCCTTCAGTTAATCCGAACTGGTGCGGATCTGAAACACTCGAAGAGTACTTAAGGATGGGTCGCACTTGTGTCCTATGTGATGAACCAAAAAATCCTGAAATTCTCCCAGTAAACTGAAGTCAGCCACTCCCTACTACCATCCTTACATGCTCGTTCCATTCATGTCGCTTTGCAACGTCAGGTATGAATACACAGTTGGTTCTGTGAAATTACCTTCACAACTGTGAAAAAGACTGCAATATTAAATCATCGAAACGTATAACAGGAAAAACAAAGTAGTGCAACAGTCCCAGGACGCCTGTGTGTCGAACAGCGCGCGGGAAAAACAAACACTTGAATCTTTCGGTGCGCGCTCCGATTTCCCTTATTTTATTATGATGACAATTTTTCGCTACATAGGCGCCAACAAAATATTTTCACACTCTGAAGACAAAGTTGGTGACTGAAGTTTCATGAGAAAATCCTGCCTCAACGAGAAACGCCTTTTTTTGACGATTGCCACCTCAGCTCGCTTATCATACCCGTGGCACCCTCTCCCCCATTTTACAAAAATACAAAACGACCTGCTCTTCTTAGAACATTTTCGATGACCTTCGTCAGTCCTATCTGATGGGTATCCCACACCCCACATCCAGAGGAGGGCGGACAAGTTTAGTCTAAGCAGGCTCTATAATAAGTCTGTTGCATTTCCTGTTCTGCCAGTAAATCACAGTGGTTGGTTTGCTTTCCCCATAGCATTATCAATGTGATCGTTACAAGTTAAATTATTCGAAACTGTAATTCTTAATTACTGTATTTAGTTGAATTAACAGCCTTTAGATTAGTGCGATTTATCGTGTCACCGAAATTTGGCGAGTTCCTTGTGGATGTCTTCACACTTTTCATTTTTTAAAATGAATTGCCACTTGTCGCACCTTACATACATATGTCTAAATCATTTTGCAAATGGTTTTGATGATTTGATGACTGTATAAGAGTGTAAACGACAGCATCATCTGCAAATAGTCTAAGAGGGCTGCTCGGATTGTCCCCCAAATCGTTTACGTAGATCAGGATCAACAGAGAGCCTATAACACTTCCTTGTGGAACACCAGCTACTACTTCTGGTTTCCTCGATCCAGTTACTACGAACTGTGACCTTTCTGACAGGAAATCACGAATCCAGTCACACAAATGAGACGATACACCACAGGCACGCACTAAAATCAAAAGTTGCTTGTGAGGAAGTGTCAAAAACCTTTTGGAAATCTAAAAATATGGAATCAATTTGACGTCCCCTGTCGAAAGCATTCATTTGCGAGAATGCATGTCACGAGAACGATATTTTCTGAATCCGTTTTGGCTATTTGTCAATAAATCGTTTTCTTTGAGATGATTGATAATGTTTGAGCACAGTATATGTTGCAAAATTCTACTGCAAATCAACCTTAGTGATATGGCCAACTTTTCAGCCTCTGGGTGTGGTTCTTCCCCTGAAATTGAAGTTAAATTATCATGACTGGATAATATCTGGCTACTTGAATGAAAAATTTTGGGCGAGAGAGGTCGCTTCCCCAATATTTTTACACAGTTATCTCCCACACTAAATTAATTATTTGTTGAATCCTCACATGTATAAAACAAAATGATTAGTTCACAATCTTACTCTGTCTGACGCTTGCTGTCGAAGTTAGTACCGGGAATAAAATCTCTGAGGCTTTGCAGAATTCCGGCGAACGTCAACTCTGAAAATTCTTAAAATGATCAGAGGCACAATCGTACGTCGTGGGGAAGCCTTGTGTGCTATGACGTACTCACTATGGAGCATGGGGATCAGTGTCCAAGCTGTTTATCAATTTTGATAAAGCCAAGAATTAAATCTCTTACAATAGAGCGTAAATGACCATGATGCAGGCTCTACTGATTTCCCACGATACAAAGTTCCCTACGAGTTACGACACACCAAATAATGTTCCAAACCACAAACAAGTGAGAAGTTAAAATAACCAAAGAACTGAACGTACCTTTTCCATTCATGAATATATAATTCTCTATAAATGATTTTCCTAGTTACATTCCAGTACATATCATCCTCTTGTAAGAGATGAAAGGTTATACCAATTTAGCAAATTTCATTCCGTATTCAATATGGCAGCTCACAACAATGCCGCTAATTACATTTCCATTGCGATCCTGCTCTCCTCAGTTCTCAATCAGAAGTAGTCTGTCCATTGTACACGTAATGTTCCACATTGTATCCACAGAGACTTTATATCATGAGACAGAAATAATCTATCTCTCGCAGTCATAAGGAATCTTTAAGCTGTAGAAATCACTTGTTCGATCATGCATAAACATTTATTTTACAGAGAAAGTGGAACACTGCGCTAGCTGCGTTTCACAAAAACGGTATTTTCTGAATCCGCGCAGGCTAATTGTCAATAAATCGCTTTCTTCGAGATCATCGATAGTGTTCGAGCATCCTATATGTTTCAAAATTCTACTGCAGATCGACGTTACTGATATGGGTCTGTATCTCAGGGAATTTCTCCTATTTCCTTTCATGGGTGTCGGTGTGACTCGAGCAACTTTCCTGTCTCTCGACACAGTTCTTTCGACGAGCGATAATGTATGATTGCTAAGTATAGAGCTATCATATCAGCATAATCTGAAAGGAACATGAGTGGTATACTTTCTGTACTGGAATACTTGCCTTTCTTGAGCGTTTTCACACATTGACCACCATGATGAAATTTGGACTATGTGTTGCTATGTCACATTGAAATCACGAATATTACTTCTGAGGCCAAATTGATTTTTTGCGTTAGATGCCGTCTTTTGAACACGTAGAATTAATTTACTTGATAACATGTCAATTTATGACTGATCTGGACTGATAACAGGCGTGAGCCTTATAAGGGTCACGTGGCCCAACAACATCATTGTAACACAATTATAATCTGTGGCCACATGTGGCTCACGTGATTTAAAATACGTATACAAAGTAGTTTCTCAACAAATGATTCAAACAATTAGTTTATTTGATTATATTAGATACATATAATATTATTTATAATTTTTTTGGTCTGGCAACAATGTTCATGAATAAAGATCTTAGAACATTTTACTTCTTCAACACAGCATGGTGAATGTCTCTAAAATACTCGTTGCACATAAGACTGTCACATTTATTGCTTTTGGTGCACACCCTCTTCATTTTCTTAGCAGCATCCTTTCTTTCTTCTGTTCTTCGCAGGCACTTATAACAGCCCTAAAATCGTCTTCGACTGCTCTGCCTTGGAACCTCTACTGTCACAAGGCAATAGCTGTTATCTTTGTGGAGCAGTTGTAGTGTTGCTCGTGGTTGTGGATCTTTGGCATTCAGTAGCAGTAGAGTCAAGCGCTCCCTGAAAGGACTTGGATCCTTCGTTTGCTAAGTTGTGCAGCACTTGAGCATTTATAACAGATGTTGCAAAAAAGATTTCAAAAACGATCTTTCTGTACCATTTAACCATACACTGAAGTTTCACTGAGAATGATCTCATCTGATCACATACATCAATAAATGACTTGGCAGCATTGTAGTCCACGACTGCTTTGGGTTTCAAAACTTCCACGCTATTTTTACGTTTTACAGGCACCATATCATCGTTATGTTTGGTAGAGATCATCAAAACATGCCGTTTATCTTTTCTTTTGATCACAGAGATTTTTGTGTTGCTCCGTGAACATACTATTTGCCTTTTTACCAGTTTTGCAGACATTACAGTTTGTGGGTTACTTTTTCTGCTACTTCTGAGAGTGCCAACAAGGTGGGTAAAGGTATTCATTGCTTCTGTGGCCAGTGTTACACAACTGTACCTATTGTCACAATACAGTGTCCTCCCATTGTGCAACAAAAGGTCAAGTAACTCCATAACTACTTTTTGTGGAACACAAACACCTGTAGTTGCTTCCTTGCCAGCGTAGATTTTGAGGTTCCATGTATAGCTAGATGGAAGGCAGAGTTTGAAGACTTTTACCCCATACCTATACCTTTTGTTGGGTACGTATTGCCGAAATGACAGACGTCCTCTAAAGGGATAATAGTCTCGACAATACAAATTTCCTCTTGAATTTTGGTACTATCGGGTCTAAGAGAGGTTGGGCTTTGTGGAGTCAATCCCCTTCAAGTCTAGTTTCATTAACAGAAACACGAAATAATCTGAGGAGTATTTCAAAGCAATTGCGTGACATAATGGGGCTACCTTTTTAGAGTAAAGCGTCGACTTGCTCCAATAGCAAGCTAAATTTGGCATTTTTACAAAGCCCATCCACATTATAATGCCACCGAAACGTTTCATCTCTGCTATATTCATTTCTTTCCATTTCAGTAGCCTGGAATTGCGACTGAGTTGTTGAGAATCAATTTTTTGTTTTGCTTATCGTTTTGTTTCAGCCACAAGAAACTCAAACACGTCATTCTCAATGAAAAGAACATACGCTTCCTCTGGTGAACAATTGCTTAACATATCCAAAACACCATTTGATAAAGCAGGGGGAAAGCGCGTAGGAAATATCTTTGGCTCCTTAGTAGCACCTGCCCTTATTAGATTGTGACATTGGTAATATTCCCATCTGGTGTTTCATCGGCGTCAGTTTCGGAATTATAGCCAGCATGTATAACACTCACAACCACATCATTTTGCAGCAGTCGGTGTTTTAAATAATTATGGTCAGTAGAACATGAAGGGTCTTGTGAGCCTAATGTATCTTGTGAAGAGCTAGACCTGATAAGAAAAGTATTATTTGTATAAGGCGTATCACAGATATTCAATTCCTCAAAGTCACTCTTTTCGTCATCACTTTCAATAAACTTCTGTTATTTTTAACGGTCTCTAACACAACATACATTATCAGGCTCGTAATCAGGGTCGCTGTCTGTGTTATCAAGTATGTCACTTTCACAACTTGATAAGCTATCTTGCGTAGCCTCATTCACTAGCTGTTCAAGTTCATCAAAAGTTTGTCTTCTTTTGGCCATAATAATAAACTAGGAAACTAACCAAATATACGAACGTATCCTCATTTAGCATACACGACCAATCTGCAAAACTAACAAAATACTACTACAGCTGAGCAGTCGTTAATTATATCTCTGACGGTTGCAATTAGGAATTACCGTGGCTACCAACTGCAAAATGGTTCAAATGGCTCTGAGCACTAGGGGACTTAACATCTGTGGTCATCAGTCCCCTAGACTTAGAACTACTTAAACCTAACTAACCTAAGGACATCACACACATCCATGCCCGAGGCAGGATTCGAACCGGCGACCGTAGCAGCCGCGCGGTTCCGGACTGCGCGCCTAGAACCGCTAGACCACCGCGGCCGGCACCAACTGCAAAAATGACATGATAGTCTTCAATGGAGCCACCACTTTTAAACCCATAGTTGAAACGCATAACCTGTGAGCTGTAAGAGGCTCACGAGGCCTCTAAACACAACTCTGCATGTGAGCCAGTTATGGCTCACGCGGCCCACAGTGCAATGTACACGTGAACCAAATATGGCTCACGTGGCCTCACAACACGTGTAACTGTGAGCCAACATTGGCTCACGTGGCAGTCAATGTGTTAAGATGCTTCGTTACAACGAAGATATCTACTTCTAAGATACTCATGTTGACAGTTGTTCATCTACATCTACATCCATACTCCGCAAGCCACCTGACGGTGTGTGGCGGAGGGTACCTTGAGTACCTCTATCGGTTCTCCCTTCTATTCCAGTCTCGTATTGTTCGTGGAAAGAAGGATTGTCGGTATGCCTCTGTGTGGGCTCTAATCTCTCTGATTTTATCCTCATGGTCTCTGCGCGAGATATACGTAGGAGGGAGCAATATACTGCTTGACTCTTCGGTGAAGGTATGTTCTCGAAACTTTGACAAAAGCCCGTACCGAGCTACTGAGCGTCTCTCCTGCAGAGTCTTCCACTGGAGTTTATCTATCATCTCCGTAGCGCTTTCGCGATTACTAAATGATCCTGTAACGAAGCGCGCTGCTCTCCGTTGGATCTTCTCTATATCTTCTATCAACCCTATCTGGTACGGATCCCACACTGCTGAGCAGTATTCAAGCAGTGGGCGAACAAGCGTACTGTAACCTACTTCCTTTGTTTTCGGATTGCATTTCCTTAGGATTCTTCCAATGAATCTCAGTCTGGCATCTGCTTTACCGACGATCAACATTATATGATCATTCCATTTTAAATCACTCCTAATGCGTACTCCCAGATAATTTATGGTATTAACTGCTTCCAGTTGCTGACCTGCTATTTTGTAGCTAAATGATAAAGGATCTATCTTTCTGTGTATTCGCAGCACATTACACTTGTCTACATTGAGATTCAATTGCCATTCCCTGCACCATGCGTCAATTCGCTGCAGATCCTCCTGCATTTCAGTACAATTTTCCATTGTTACAACCTCTCGATACACCACAGCTGTCGTGAATCAGTAGAGCAGCGATTAGCAGTCTAACAACACTTTATTACATAGTCACAGAACATACAATATAACAAGTCAAAGATACATTGTCCTAAGAGTAAACAAACAGTCTCTCACTTGCGAGAAGTACATCACTCTGTGACATCCTCCCCACCCTGGTCGACCTCCAAAGGTACGGCCAGCTGCACAGGACGACTAATGATGTGACCTTCTGGTGTCCGGAGTATTATCGTCGTTACCCTGCCGTCTCTTCCTGGTAGTACCTTTTCTATCCTGGCCTTCTTCCACATATGTCGCGGACGAAGGTCCTCTTGGATCAGCACGATGTCGCCAGGGCGAAAGGGGATGACTCGTCCCGATGGGCGTTTAACTTCATGGTAGTTCTGGAGCTCCAATAGGTATTCTTTAACCCAACGGTTCCAAAAACTGTCACAGAGTTGCTGTCTCAGTCGGAATTCCTTTGTTAAATTCGTGCTCGCTGAAGGCTCTGGTCCCGTCGGAATAGTCGTAAGTTTTTCTCCCGTCAGAAAATGGGATGGTGTGAGTGCATCACAATCATCTCCTGGTGTGATGGGCCTGGAGTTCACCGCGGCTTCAATACTGATCAAGGTGGTGTTCAGTTGTTCCTCAGTGAGCTTTGCGAGTCCCAGTACCTTCCGTAGGCAACGCCTTATAGTGCCCACCATTCTTTCCCACCATCCTCCCCACCAAGCCGCACGGGAGACAATGAATTTCCAAGTAATACCGTGGTGGGCGAGGAACTGATAAGATTTTGTGGTGGTTAATGTCTTCCAAAGTTGGGCTAGTTCCATATTCGTGGCGTGGAATGTTTTCGCGTTATCTATATATATCGTGTGGTGTAGTCCGCGTCTTCCGGCGAATCGCTGAAGTGCCATAAGAAACTTGTCCGTTGACAAGTCTGTACAGAGTTCGAGGTATACAGCTCGTGTGGTAGCACATGTGAAAAGAGTGATATATGACTTGTGCGTTTCCTTCCCCACTTTGATGAATAGTGGGCCAGCGAAGTCTATTCCGGTTATAGCAAATGGTTTGGCAGGTGAAACTCGTTCAGGTGGCAGCGGTGCTTCGATCTGTTGCCCTCGTGGATTCTTCAAGATCTTGCATGCGAGGCATGAGTGTAGGATTCTTTTGATGGCCTGACGAGCTCTAAGGATCCAAAATTCGGTTCGCAGTTCGGATAGTACAGAACGAACACCAAAGTGATGAAGGCGGATGTGTGTCTCTCGAATAACCAATTGTGTGAAGTGGTGGGAACCGTCAAGGAGTACAGGATGTTTTTGTTCCCTATTTAGGCTAGTCCACTGCAGTCGACCTCCTAGACGTATCAGTCCATCTTCTAGGAAAGGATTGTATCGTGCGATTTTTGACTCTCTTGGCAGTGGTAAGCTATTCTGAAGTGCATGTAATTCGTTGGGGAAGGAATCTCTCTGGCCCACTCGAATCCAATACATTTTGGCAGCTGATAATTCGGTGGCTGTAAGTTCTCCTGAAGATTTATTCTTCTGACGAATGTTGTGTAGGAAGCGGAGAGTCCATGCTGTGATACGAATGAGCTTCCAGTACGAGCTAAATTTAAGTAAGTTCAAAAGGCTGGTTGGCGTAGATATCGACAAAACTTGGCTCTGGGTTTTCTTCCTCTTTTCTATATCTACATCTACATCCATACTCCGCAAGCCACCTGACGGTGTGTGGCGGAGGGTACCTTCAGTACCTCTATCGGTTCTCCCTTCTATTCCAGTCTCGTATTGTTCGTGGAAAGAAGGATTGTCGGTATGCCTCTGTGTGGGCTCTAATCTCTCTGATTTTATCCTCATGGTCTCTTCGCGAGATATACGTAGGAGGGAGCAATATACTGATTGTCTCTTCGGTGAAGGTACGTTCTCGAAACTTTGACAAAAGCCCGTACCGAGCTACTGAGCGTCTCTCCTGCAGAGTCTTCCACTGGAGTTTATCTATCATCTCCGTAACGCTTTCGCGATTACTAAATGATCCTGTAACGAAGCGCGCTGCTCTCCGTTGGATCTTCTCTGTGTCTTGTATCAACCCTATCTGGTACGGATCCCACACTGCTGAGCAGTATTCAAGCAGTGGGCGAACAAGCGTACTGTAACCTACTTCTTTTGTTTTCGGATTGCATTTCCTTAGGATTCTTCCAATGAATCTCAGTCTGGCATCTGCTTTACCGACAATCAACATTATATGATCATTCCATTTTAAATCACTCCTAATGCGTACCCCCAGATAATTTATGGAATTAACTGCTTCCAGTTGCTGACCTGCTATTTTGTAGCTAAATGATAAAGGATCTATCTTTCTGTGTATTCGCAGCACATTACACTTGTCTACATTGAGATTCAGTTGCCATTCCCTGCACCATGCGTCAATTCGCTGCAGATCCTCCTGCATTTCAGTACAATTTTCCATTGTTACAACCTCTCGATACACCACAGCATCATCTGCAAAAAGCCTCAGTGAACTTCCGATGTCATCCACCAGGTCATTTATGTATATTGTGAATAGCTTCGGGAGGAAGTCGTACCATCGTTGGAGTATCGTTGTTTGGCCAGCATTCAGGAGGGCGTGTAAGCCAAGGCGGCCCATGCCACCAAATATCCAGAGAATTCATTTGGTAGCCGAGGAGTCCACGTGAGAGGTGGTCAGCAGGATTGTCTGGTCCTGGGCAGTGTTTCCATTGCGTGGGAGTCGTGTGTGTTTGTATCTCAGTTACCCGATTACAAACGAAGGTCTTCCATCTGTTAGGATCACAGCGAATCCAACTTAGTGTTATTGTAGAATCTGTCCACAATATCGCATGGGCAATTTTAAAGTCTGTTGCACGGCAAAAGTAACACAATAGTCTGGTCCCAACTACTGCCGCTAAAAGTTCGAGTCGAGGCAATGTCACCTTCTTAATAGGAGCAAGTCTGTTCTTGCTACAGACTAAATGGGTTACGACGTCATCATCTAAGACAGTACGAATGTACAAAGCTGCTCCATATGCCTTTCCCGAGGCGTCACAGAATACGTGCAGCTGAGAGTCTCTTCCATGAGCTGTAGCAATCCATCTAGGGACACGTATATGTGACAATGAAGGTAAGCTAGATATCCAAGTGCGCCATCGTGCCCCTAAGTCCCAGGGCATAAGTTCATCCCAGCCAATTCCTCGGCACCATGTGTCCTGGAATAGCAATTTCCCAACAAGAGAAACTGGGGGAAACAGTCCGAGCGGGTCATATAATTTAGCCGTACATTGTAAAAGGAGTCGTTTGGTGGCTGGCTCTTCTGACGACCTTCTGATGATTTCGCTAGGATCGATACAGAAGTAGTCACCTGCGGTGTTCCAGTCTACACCTAAAACTTGAGTCTGGGTGTGGAGTTCTCGCCCTTCTGCCCTCCACATAGTGTGGAGTTGTTCACAGTTGGTAGCCCATTTTGATAAGGGGAGACTGATCAATTTCATTAGGGTTACAAGTTCATAGTATATAGTTATCACCAAATTATCACCTTCTACTGAGATCACAAAATCGTCCATGTATGCAGTCTTGTTTATAAGTGGCGCTACGGTGGGAAATGCTGTCATACACCCGTCGGCAAGTTCTCTTAGTGTTGCAGAAAGTAAAAATGGGCTGCAGGTCAGGCCGAATGGGAGTCTGTTAAAACGGTATTCTGTTAGTTCGTCAGTCGTTTGAAGATTTCCTGTTTGATCCTGGCTAACTTTGAACCAGAAAAATCTGGTCAAGTCTTTGTCCTTTTCGTTCAAGGTTAACTGAAGGAAAGCTTGTGTGATGTCCGCGACGATAGCCGTAGAATATAATCTGAAACGCAGTAAAATTTCCAGAATCTCTGGTAATAGGTTCGGTCCTACTTCTAATACCTCATTCAGAGAAGGTGCATTGTTTTCGTGAGATGAGGCGTCAAAGACTATTCTCCACTTAGTGTTTCCGTATTTCTCCTTCCTCACTGCATGATGAGGGAGATAAAATAGCTCCTTTCCTGAGAGTGGGGTGGGAGCGACCTCTACTTGCCCCTTCGTAATGTAGTCTAGCATAAGATCGAAATACATTTGCTTAAATGTCTCTTGACGTTGAAATCTTTCCCTGAGGTGCTTGAATCGTTTTTCCGCGATAGGTCTGTTACTCGAAAGCACTTTATGTTGCATTTTGGGAAGTGTAACGACTGCTCGATGATCCTTTATAGAGAAAGATGCTCTAAACTCTTCAAGAAGTCTCGTATCCTTGTTGTTCACGGGTAGATCCTGATCGGCAGTAATCCCTATAATTTCCAAGTCCCAAAAGCGTCTGAAATCATTGTCAGAGTGCAGAGGAGATCGGTCAGTCTGAGCAAAATGTACCAGGGTTGCATGCACACAGGCTTGTGACTTGTTACCACTAAGTATCCAGCCAAACAGAGAAGGAACTAACACTAAGGTTTCAGAGATGCGTATGGGCGAATTGTGCTTCACTATCTTCCAATAAAAATCGCCTCCTACAAGAATCTCCACGGGAAGATCTTCTGTTGAATCGGTTTTCGGATCTGCTAGCGTAATCTAACGGGCATCTGGTAAACTCTTTATATGTTGTGGAGCTGAAGGCTGGTGAGAAATAACGTGAGTACTTTCGAAGGCAGTAAGTGGCACTGAAGAATTCTGCCAAAGCCCCTTCATATTAAACTGAACAAGCCTGCGGTGGCGTGGGCGTGTAGGGTTTGATTCAAAGGAACAAACGGTTAGTTCTTGTCGGTCTACCGTTTGCAGTTTCAGATCATCAATCAGCGATTTTGCTATGAAGCTGGACTGACTACCTGCGTCCAGTAGACATCGCGTTGTCCTGCTCAATCCTGTAGGTCCTGAGACGCATACTTGAGCTGTCTGAAGGTACGTATATCCGTGAGGAGCGACAGATACCTTTCCCACGGAGGTAACGTTTGTCTGACCCGCAGGACCCCTAATATCCTTTCGTTCCTCACAAATGGACTTATGATGCAGTCTTTTACAGTTAACACACCGAGACTTTTCTTTCTTTTTGCAATTTGACACTTTGTGCCCACGTTGAAGACAAAGAAAGCATCTGTTTGCTAGTTTCAATTTATCTATTCGGTCATTAACGCGTACGATCTTCTTACAGTCTTGCGCCCAATGACCGCCAGATTCGCAAAAGACGCAGAATGGTTCCTTTACGCTGGTATCCTTCGGAGTCGATCTTTTAGATTTCGCTTGTACGTGAAGTGTGGACGCTGTGGGAAGGTTACTAGAAGTGCTTGAAAATTCACCGCGTATCTTCTGCGTGGTAAGCGCCCCGTCGACTTCCTCGTTCAGAAACTCCATCAGTTGCAAAATGTCCCCTTTGGATATTCCTGTACGCTTGGCGTGAATTATCCAGCGGCGGCATATATCATCCGGAAAAGCGCGTAAAATTTTCGGCGCGAGGACTCGACCGTATCCGTTCACGTCTTCCCCAAGTGCCCGGAGAGCTTGAATACGTCGCTGGCATTCAATGAATGTTGAATTAAGTCCCTCTGGGGTGGACAGCTTAATTGGTTTTATGGCTTCGAGATAATCTAAGTGGGCTTGAATTATCCGATCCTTGTTGCCATAACGCGCTCGGAGAATCCTCTTCGTTTCTGCGTACGTCTCGGCCGTCACCGCAATACCGTCCACTAAATGCTTTGGTTCTCCCGAGAGATAGCCGCGAAGAAAAATGTGTTTATTGATTGTACTTACCGTCGGATCTTTGTCAACCGACTGCTCAAACTGCTCCCAGAATCGCGCCCATGTCTCAATATCGCCTGAAAAAGGCTCAAGTTTGATCGGCGGAAGTTTTACTGAAGCTGTGGGAACACTCATTGTTACAGATTGTGCCGGCGGATTGTCGGGAATCTTTATGTCTGCTACCGATTTCGCAAGCTGTTTCTCTATTTCGTGAGACAATCGGGAAATTGTGAGTTTCGCGGTGTCTATATAATCTTCGCATTTAGGAACATCTTCTTCGTATTCGCCATCGTCTAACAACTCGTGAATATCCTCATCTAATTTAACGAGGCGGTCCAGAACGCTTCCCAATCTGTCATTGTAATATTTATAATCCGCGATTTCCTATGTGTCGGACAACCTTGCAACTTCCGCTACGAGTCGCGTAATGTTTGCTCTTTCTCTCATACGTTTTCTCTTTAGAGAGTGTAATTGCGCTTCTGGTTTGTGGTCTGGCACGTCCATTCCGTCCGATTACTCCAAAGTTTAAAGCAGTGTTGGCTAGCGATCAGCTGGTCCTAGTATGGCGTTATCTTTGTATCGCTAGTCGAAGTAGTTCAATTGATGGTCGCTAGATAGCAGCACTAGTCATAAACAATCTACAGGCGTAGCGTAGGATCTGATAATTCGTTAAAGCGCTAATCGAACAGCTACAATAGCAGTACACAGCGGCAATAATGTAATCAGTTGCCTTTACAAATGGCACTACAAAACATGTTGCGTGATAATTCAGTTGAACTTAGCTGTGTATGATGGCGGTTGTCGTCGAAGAGCTTGTTGCGTGGTGTGACAAATCGCCGCAGTAAACCCCGTCGTAGTATTGCCGCGTGACGTGCGTCCAGAATTCGTGTTTCACAACGGCAATCGTGGAAATTGTCTCGTGCAAAGTCTGTCCCGGGTTTCGGCACCAAATTCTTATGTCGTGAATCAGTAGAGCAGCGATTAGCAGTCTAACAACACCATATTACATAGTCACAGAACATACAATATAACAAGTCAAAGATACATTGTCCTAAGAGTAAATAAATAGTCTCTCACTTGCGAGAAGTACATCACTCTGTGACATCAGCATCATCTGCAAAAAGCCTCAGTGAACTTCCGATGTCATCCACCAGGTCATTTATGTATATTGTGAATAGCAACGGTCCTATGACACTCCCCTGCGGCACACCTGAAATCACTCTTACTTCGGAAGACTTCTCTCCATTGAGAATGACATGCTGCGTCCTGTTATCTAGGAACTCCTCAATCCAATCACACAATTGGTCTGATAGTCCATATGCTCTTACTTTGTTCATTAAACGACTCTGGGGAACTGTATCGAACGCCTTGCGGAAGTCAAGAAACACGGCATCTACCTGTGAACCCGTGTCTATGGCCCTCTGAGTCTCATGGACGAATAGCGCGAGCTGGGTTTCACATGACCGTCTTTTTCGAAACCCATGCTGATTCCTACAGAGTAGATTTCTAGTCTCCAGAAAAGTCATTATACTCGAACACAATACGTGTTCCAAAATTCTACAACTGATCGACGTTAGAGATATAGGTCTATAGTTCTGCACATCTGTTCGACGTCCCTTCTTGAAAACGGGGATGACCTGTGCCCTTTTCCAATCCTTTGGAACGCTACGCTCTTCTAGAGACCTACGGTACACCGCTGCAAGAAGGGGGGCAAGTTCATTCGCGTACTCTGTGTAAAATTGAACTGGTATCCCATCAGGACCAGAGGCCTTTCCTCTTTTGAGCGATTTTAATTGTTTCTCTATCCCTCTGTCGTCTGTTGTTCTACTCTCGGATTCCGGAAAATTTCCTTCGTCTTCTTTTGTGAAGGAATTTTGGAAAACCGAGTTTAATCTGAAAATTTACATCCTCTTCTTTTTTGAAGGAATTTTGGAAAACCGTGTTTAATAACTCTGCTTCAGTGGCACTGTCATCTATAAAATCACCATTGCTATCGTGCAGTGGAGGTATTGATTGCGTCTGCTGCTGGTGTACTTTAAATACGACTAGAATGTCTCTGGAGTTTCTGCCAGGTTCTGAGACAGAATTGCCGGCCGAAGTGGCCGTGCGGTTCTAGGTGCTACAGTCTGGAGCCGAGCGACCGCTACGGTCGCAGGTTCGAATCCTGCCTCGGGCATGGATGTGTGTGATGTCCTTAGGTTAGTTAGGTTTAATTAGTTTTAAGTTCTAGGCGACTGATGACCTCAGAAGTTAAGTCGCATAGTGCTCAGAGCCATTTGAATCACTTTTTGAGACAGAATTTCGTTTGGGAAACTATTAACAGCACCTCGCATTGAGGTTGTGGCTAAATTTCGAACTTCTGTAAAACCTCACCAATCTTGGGGATTTTGCTTCGTTTTAATTTTGGCAGGCTTTTTTCGTTTCTTCTGCAATAGTATTTTGACTTGTTTTGTTTACCATGGGGGATCATACCACCACTTATTCATTTATTTCGTGTATATCTCTCTAATGGCGTCGATACTATTTCTCTGAATTTGAACCACATCTGGTGTACGTTTACAAAGTCAGATTGGTAGGATACGAAACTGTCTCTTAGAAAGCAGTCGAGCGAATTTTTGTCTGCTTTTTGAAATAGATGCCTTTCGTGACATTGCTTGATGGGGGTTCATAAAACAGAAGTTGCTGTCCAAAGCTATGCGACAGTTGGGGAACTTAGGGCTGCTGTTTGACGTGCATTTACTGTCATCATAGCAGCAAAAAAGGTTCAAATGTGTGTGAAATCTTATGGGACTTAACTGCTAAGGACATCAGTCCCTAAACTTACACACTACTTAACCTAAATTATCCTAAGGACAAACACATATACCCATGCCCGAGGGAGGACTCGAACCTCCGCCGGGACCAGCCGCACAGTCCATGACTACAGCGCCTGATACCGCTCGGCTGATCCCGCGCGGCATAGCAGCAATGTTGAGGATAGTTTCAAGTCGTACGTGGAGGAAAATCATGCTCTCTTATAAAAACGTTGGTGTACACACAGATACTCTGGAATAAATAATAAAGAATAGTTACCATACCTCAAAGTTGTCCTCTGCCACAGTCCCACATTAATACAGTGCGACCATCTGTGAATGTGTGGCGGTAAGGGTTAATGGGACTTCGTGATTACTCTGTATTTACTTTTCCCCATACTCTGTTGTTGTTTACGATGGGCGATCCTACCTTGTACAGAACTGACTGAAATAAGCTTCTTCAAAGTTAAATGATACACCACGTACTGGGAGCCAATCAATTATTTATCTGGCTATTCCATTTATTCGCAAAAAATTGCGTAATGTCTGTGGACATTAAGTGGTTGATTGATTATGGCCTTTTTTATATTTCTCATAATACAAGCACATGGCCATTTCGCAGTGAAGTAACTGGTTTCGACAAGCCAGACTTCAGACTCGAGACACATGCTACGAGAGCCTCTGTTGCGTTGTCAGCAATTTATGATGGATTGTTTCTCATATGTAGCAGGAACTGGAGCAGTGGCAGTAGTAAATCCTGCAGCGAAATGCTTTTGAGTCCTTCAAGACACGACACAGCTCTGCCTTCCGCGCCCCATGATGTAACTTAACCGTCTATATGGGGCAATCGAATGAAAATAAGACAGATGGAAAAAAGTGACTAAATTGTATATTATTTCAAAAACAATCGCCATAACTGTTAATACATTTATTCCACTTTGAGAAAAAATGTTCAATGCCGTCATGAACAAACGTTTGCGATTGCCTACGGAACCATTCCTGTACACAGTCTTGAATCTCTTTGTTCGAAGGAAATTCATGGCCACATACGTCTTTTTCTTCGCTCAAAAAATACGGAGAGGAATTGCGACTGTTCGGAGGATGTGTAAAGGCTTCTTAACGAAACTTTTGCAGCGTAGTCGAGACAATAAATGTCAGCTCCAGGACAGTTATGGTGACCTGTTTCTTTGATGTCAAGGACCCGATGCTGATTGTGGAACAGGAAGCCACAATTAACGCACAGGGGTACGAGGGCACTGAAAAAATTGAAGCTCGCCACGAAGTTCAAATGCGTAGGAATGTTGACGAACGGCATCATTGTGTTGCAGGATAATGCCCACAATCAGTTCTGTAGGCAGCCACAAACATTTTTCAATGCAGGCGCTAACCACGCTGTCTCCAGTAAGGTAAATGTATTAACAGTTATGGCGCTTACTTTTGAAATCATGGCCAGTTTACTTACTATCTTTCAATCTGTCTCGTTTTAATTTGGCTGCCCCTTATACTTACAGGAGGACCTACAGTTTAACGAGAAACCTGAAGGTCTAAGTCTACGTAAACCGTACGACCCCTTATGACCAGTTGTGTAAGTTAATTCAGACACTGAGGAAAGGCAAAAGCATACGACGCAGGATTGACCAAGGCAAGTAAAACACGCAAATTCGATCAGATTATCTAAGATTCTCAGTTCGTTCCGTATACGTATAGTAAGGAAAAACTTGATGATGTTGAACGTGTCACAAAAACCCTGAAAACTTCAGTGGGCTTAGTGAGTTACCTGTGGTATTAGATGGTAATAGTCTCACAAAGAGTGTAAACTCAAACAGAGAGGCCTAAAGTTGGAGAGACTACCTTCGCCATTATCGTCATTCAGCACCTCTCTCCCTGACCGTCGGTTTTCAAGCAATCGCCGTGGAAGTCTAGTCCTTTTACCTACCTCTCGAAAAGCCTTGGACAGAGATGTTCTCATTAATCCTTGAAAAGCTTCTGTATCTATTTCTCCTCGTACAAGACTTTTCTGTACACAATGTGGAGAAACTGACTACGCTCATCACACCAGGCATAGAGTTCTTGAAATCTTCATAGTGTCTGTGGATACTTGGCCCCCGAAATCCGTCGCTGTTTAGAGACGTTCTCTGGCACTTAAAATCTTTTGTAATCGTATACTCCTCTCTATGGGAAGTGGGCAATGACCTGCATTCCAGTGACCTCACACCTTTCTGAATGTACCTTACAAACAGCCTTCCCCAAAAAAACAACGTCAAAGAAGGTAGTCAACGAGGTGTACTGCCAAATGATCGTTTCTGATCGTCCCTGAGTGGCTGGATAACGCCAAAGCAACGATCCACAGGGTTGCTAATGAGCCCAAACCCAAGTCTTTTGGCTAATTTAGAAGACAGCAGTTTCGTGGAGTAGTGAAGAACGTAGCTCTGCAATCAGAGACATGCGTGCGTTAGTGCTGAAGTTCAGATGCATGTAGACTGATTGCCTTGTAACCTTCCGATTAGCTAAGGCGATATATGGAGATGTTACTGAAGAGAGTAACGTGCGGTCGTGAGAGGAACTTCAGAACTCACTACATCATTCTCAAAACAGTCTTATCAAGAAGCCGACGAGAAAGTTCAGACAATGACAAACGAGTATGTCAAACCAAGGCATTGTATAGAATGCCGAGGCAATATATAGAATGCCTAGAACTTAATGGCAAGATGTTAAACTTAATTTTAATTTAATACTTTTCCTAGGAAATGTGTAGAATGCCTAGGCACTTTTTTAAAGTGATGCACATCGGCTAAGTATAAAAGTACAATGAAATAACGTATTCAAGCCGGAAATTTATATATTGAATGAAATTTAAGTTGATAGCTCACCAGGTGGTACATAAAAATTCACTACATACTTCATTCAGCGGTTGTATAGCTCCCATGTTACCTCGAAGACCATTATAGTGTACTTCTGCACTAACGAATAATGGCGATGTTGCTTTCTTTCCACAGTCTTAGCTGCATCTATGTCCCTTATTATTTCCTTAAAAGAAAAACGCAGTTTCTTTGAACAATTACCCCTCATTAACTCTCTGTAACACCCTGGTTTTATTGCATTTGCACGGTCATTAACCACAACATTTTCATGGTTGTAATGTGCAACCTCCATCTTATTGAAACTGACACTCTGACAAACTGAACTTCAACCAAACTGGACTGAAACTGTTACAACGAAGATGTCTGTCGGTCTTGCAAGTGGCAAAATACTTAAATTGACTTTTTTTCGTGTGTTGCCTTAAATGTAACCGGATTACCGTTAAATGTCCATGCAAAGTATTAAATAAGAGACATTTCATACGCTTTCTAATGATGTTTTGGTATTCTACATATTGCCTAAGCGTTTCATAAAATGCCGGATTCCATGGTTTGCTGATAACAAGTACCAAATAACAGTGACATCAGCTTTTCAGTATCTTGCATCTGGACAATAGTAGTATAACAGAGTGCATTCTGGAACAAACGATGACGCCACCTCCCCTCCCATCATGGTGTCATTAGTGACAACATCAGGTTTCCCCATCCTCTCCCCTTCCCAATGTCGTCATGTACTGTTGTCAGATTTTTCCTAATAGGTCGATTGTCCTATGCATAAAATGATGAGATATTCAAATATTGACAGGAAATTCAAAAACAGCACAAGTGTGCTAGTGAGTTTTCCCACACTCTTACGATGGTAGTACTGAGGTAGGGTTGTTCTCCTAAGTATAGATTGACTGAAAGTTCAAGATGGAGAATTAGAGGGAAATTCAAGATGGTAAATTATCACTATGGTAGAAACAGGTCACTTGTGCTGACATAACGTTAGCAACAGCCCCAGACACGGAACAAGTCCCACCCATTCACTCCCCTCCACACCTATCCATATGCTAAGCCCCATCCATAGTTCATCACCAGTTCTGACATCAAAGTTCTCAGTATCACAGATATACCAGCCAGAAAAATAAGGGAGGAAAATCAGTAATTGGTACGAATTTCAGTTTCAATAAAAACAATAATAAAATTGTGATCCATACTGTCTTTTTTGTTTCATGAGCTTTACGAGTATGTTACAAATCTGATTATTGTTAGTTGCTGTGAGCACCAGTTTCCATCAACTCACTTATTATAAGGAATTATGTTGGGAAATACCTATTGGTGGTATCGCCAAGGATACAGTATACACTCCTGGAAATGGAAAAAAGAACACATTGACACCGGTGTGTCAGACCCACCATACTTGCTCCGGACACTGCGAGAGGGCTGTACAAGCAATGATCACACGCACGGCACAGCGGACACACCAGGAACCGCGGTGTTGGCCGTCGAATGGCGCTAGCTGCGCAGCATTTGTGCACCGCCGCCGTCAGTGTCAGCCAGTTTGCCGTGGCATACGGAGCTCCATCGCAGTCTTTAACACTGGTAGCATGCCGCGACAGCGTGGACGTGAACCGTATGTGCAGTTGACGGACTTTGAGCGAGGGCGTATAGTGGGCATGCGGGAGGCCGGGTGGACGTACCGCCGAATTGCTCAACACGTGGGGCGTGAGGTCTCCACAGTACATCGATGTTGTCGCCAGTGGTCGGCGGAAGGTGCACATGCCCGTCGACCTGGGACCGGACCGCAGCGACGCACGGATGCACGCCAAGACCGTAGGATCCTACGCAGTGCCGTAGGGGACCGCACCGCCACTTCCCAGCAAATTAGGGACACTGTTGCTCCTGGGGTATCGGTGAGGACCATTCGCAACCGTCTCCATGAAGCTGGGCTACGGTCCCGCACACCGTTAGGCTGTCTTCCGCTCACGCCCCAACATCGTGCAGCCCGCCTCCAGTGGTGTCACGACAGGCGTGAATGGAGGGACGAATGGAGACGTGTCGTCTTCAGCGATGAGAGTCGCTTCTGCCTTGGTGCCAATGATGGTCGTATGCGTGTTTGGCGCCGTGCAGGTGAGCGCCACAATCAGGACTGCATACGACCGAGGCACACAGGGCCAACACCCGGCATCATGGTGTGGGGAGCGATCTCCTACACTGGCCGTACACCACTGGTGATCGTCGAGGGGACACTGAATAGTGCACGGTACATCCAAACCGTCATCGAAGCCATCGTTCTACCATTCCTAGACCGGCAAGGGAACTTGCTGTTCCAACAGGACAATGCACGTCCGCATGTATCCCGTGCCACCCAACGTGCTCTAGAAGGTGTAAGTCAACTACCCTGGCCAGCAAGATCTCCGGATCTGTCCCCCATTGAGCATGTTTGGGACTGGATGAAGTGTCGTCTCACGCGGTCTGCACGTCCAGCACGAACGCTGGTCCAACTGAGGCGCCAGGTGGAAATGGCATGGCAAGCCGTTCCACAGGACTACATCCAGCATCTCTACGATCGTCTCCATGGGAGAATAGCAGCCTGCATTGCTGCGAAAGGTGGATATACACTGTACTAGTGCCGACATTGTGCATGCTCTGTTGCCTGTGTCTATGTGCCTGTGGTTCTGTCAGTGTGATCATGTGATGTATCTGACCCCAGGAATGTGTCAATAAAGTTTCCCCTTCCTGGGACAATGAATTCACGGTGTTCTTATTTCAATTTCCAGGAGTGTATTATCTCCATTGCCTAAAGTCAATGTCGTGCATAAAGAGGCCAAAATCATTTTCTCGATTTCTTTCTGGTTACCTCATCAAAATTAAACCTATAAGTGTGAGATAATGAAGAAATGCTTAATGAAAGCAGTGAGGCATTTCTGTATATGACATACTTCATAAGTATTTCCATCTGTAATGGGCGAATTTTTAGTTGTGAAGTCTTGGGTTGCTTGCAAGTTGGAGACATGAGATTATTTTACTTTGAGTTTGTCTTTAGTGATTGAGAGATTTGTACCTTCTGCTGTGTGATAACTGGTGTCATAGAAGCTGTTGTAAGGTCGTTTGCAAATGATTTGGTAAATTGACCTGTTGATTTTATTAGTCTTTTGTTAAACACTTGTATATCATTTTGTTAGTGTCATTCCAACCCATCTTATCATACTTTTATGTCGGTTAGATTTCAGTTTTGTCAGCTTTTGGTCACAACAGTCAAGATTAGGTATTTTGTGTATGATAAATTTATTAAAAGTAGATACCTATGCTTCATTTGGCAATGTATTAATTCTGTAAACACTAGCCATTCCAGTTTACTTTAATATATTCACATATTTGACACCGTTCTGACATATGGTCAAATGTTTTGTTTTTATGTTATACCTTCTGATTTTTTCTACACCCATGAGAATCATCTCATTTTTGTGTCTATGGAACGAAAAGTGAGTCTAATCTAATCTCAATAATTGGAGACACGCTAGCAGAACAGGATGGCATAGAAGAAATACTACTGTGGCGCCGATGAAATCGACACCAACATCGACATGCATTCATCTTTGGACTCTAAGCATTATCTTTGGCTGCTCCGCCATGTTCAGTTCAGTTCTTTGTGATCCTTGAATGTTTAAGGTTAATAAATAAACTACTGCTAAATGGATGTGATTAATGGTGCAACCAACCTGGTAATGCTCTTCACTGGTGACCCCGAGTTGTAACGTCTTCTGTTTTCACCGTTTTACTGTGTCCGCGACCTCCACATCGGTTATTTTCGAGAGTATTACATCGACACAGCATTCGAACAATGACTTCGGCACAGCACCTAACGCCGGATTTTGTGATCGACATGTATCATGTTGCGGGTGATGTACGCCCTCCAGGACTGCAACACAATGCCTCTCACTCGATGATTCCGCCGATTTCGCCGGACGTTTTCGAGTGAGGTTAGGAGTGCACATGACTCCAGCTATCAAACGCCTTTGTTCCCACCACATGTGCCCTCCCTCATCGACTGTGCAGTTACCTCTTACGGATCTCCGTGCAGTGTGGGACCAATGCCGATTTCTGCAACTGCTTTGTCGGACAACCTACTACAGCCAGGACAACGATTTGCCACGCCGCAATCTATGCAGTAGCATGCAGATACCTGCCATGTGGCCGGAACTGCTTCATTCACAGGTCTACCTCCTGAGCATCCGACCACGCCCGCGTCTGTCTCGGTTCAGCATCAGCACATGCCTTCCTACTTCGATACCTCAGCCTGCAACAGGAACAATAACTTGTTATCTGTGCCTGACCTCCACCTCCGTCCCACTGCTATGCCTCAGTGTTTTGTGCCACGACATTCACCTTATCCGCACACCGTTTTGAGTGGAGTGACTATGAACAGTGAACATTCACACACTCTGTCCCACATTCGACATAATTTCCCACACTGTGCTTCTGGACAGCCCACACCTTGGCAGCCTCCCTGATACACAGGTGGCCCCGGCTCTGATCATACATCAAGCTTTCAGTGGACGAACAAGCGTTCTCAAACTTTGAACTTTTTCGCACTTGTCGCCCCCGTGCCGGCTCCAGTTGAGCTTCTGCTATCGTTCTCAGCACATCTCGGTGCCTCATCCGCATAGGTGTTCCACAACATGTCAATCCGAACACACCCGCAACGTGTTGAGCTTCCGCAACCGCAATCGACACATTACGGTGTCTAACCCGCGTCGGCCTTCCGCGTCGTGACGGATCACGTTCAACCACAACATGTAACTTTCACACTGCCACCTGAACAGTCGTCGTTGCCACAGTTTATCAAGGGCAGAAATCCATTCCAGTACGATTATGCCATAGGTGGTAAATCATTGGAAGCGTTAACGACCGTAAAATACTTAGGAGTTACTATCCGGAGCGATCTGAAGTGGAATGATCACATAAAACAAATAGTGGGAAAAGCAGGCGCCAGGTTGAGATTCATAGGAAGAATTCTAAGAAAATGTGACTCATCGACGAAAGAAGTAGCTTACAAAACGCTTGTTCGTCCGATTCTTGAGTATTGCTCATCAGTATGGGACCCTTACCAGGTTGGATTAATAGAAGAGATAGACATGATCCAGCGAAAAGCAGCGCGATTCGTCATGGGGACATTTAGTCAGCGCGAGAGCGTTACGGAGATGCTGAACAAGCTCCAGTGGCGGACACTTCAAGAAAGGCGTTACGCAATACGGAGAGGTTTATTATCGAAATTACGAGAGAGCACATTCCGGGAAGAGATGGGCAACATATTACTACCGCCCACATATATCTCGCGTAATGATCACAACGAAAAGATCCGAGAAATTAGAGCAAATACGGAGACTTACAAGCAGTCGTTCTTCCAACGCACAATTCGTGAATGGAACAGGGAAGGGGGGATCAGATAGTGGTACAATAAGTACCCTCCGCCACACACCGTAAGGTGGCTCGCGGAGTATAGATGTAGATGTAGATGTAGATCCCCTGGAGGCACACTCTCCTGGAATACTACAGCAACAACAGCTCGATTCAGGCAGTGCCCCGACGAACTCAACTCAACCTGTTCTTCTGAACATTCTACTATGCTTACCGATGCTGTCGCCATTTAATCCTGACAGAGCAACAACCTGGTTCAAAATTGTGGATGAAGTGTTCGACCATTACAAACTCGATGAGTCAACCAGGTTTCTGTGCCTCATCACCCACCTGCACAACCAGGAGGACTTGACTGCTGACCTGGTTGACGCCCTGAACTCATCTACCCGGTACACTCTAGCCAAAAATACAGTTCTACGTCAGCTTGCACGCTCAACTGAGGCAGCAATACAGCAAGTGCTCCATGTCGAGCAACTAGGCAACGACAAACCTTCCCAGCTCTGCAGATGGCTACGTGCCCTAGTCAGCGCCGATCTACTATCTGACACAACTCTTCTCGCCATCTGGTCAGATGAACTATCTCCTCACATCCGCTTTGCTCTGGCTCAAAGGTTTCCTGAACCTGTCAAGCAAAGAATGACAATTGCTGACAAGCTACACGATGCATCACTGCTCTATTTTGCCAGCCACTGCCTACCTGCCAAGTCTCAGGTTCAGGCTCATCACCCTGCATCCGAATGCGGCCGGGGCCGTACTGTACTGACCGTTCCGGGAAGCAGTAAACAAGCAACTGGGATGTCACCGGCTCCGCCCACGGTCACGCCCCCTCCTGCAACCGAACCTGCTGTGGCCACCGAACCTTGGCCACCACCACTGACACCGAACCTTCCTTCACGACATCTACCCACACAGCTCCTTGACGACGCTGTCGAGCTGACTGTGGTCCGGATCCCGCAGACCACCCTTGCCGACGCCATAGTCACCCCCCACGACCTTTCAAGAGTACTGTGGGGGGGGAGGGGGGGGGGGCTATGTGGCGCTGATGGAATCGACACCAACATCGATATGCATTCATCTTTGGACTCTAAGCATTATCTTTGGCTGTTCCGCCATGTTCAGTTCAGTTCTTTGTGATCCTAGTATGTGTTAAGGTTGATAAAAGAACTATTGCTAAATGGGTGTGATTATTGGTGCAACCAACCCGGTAATCCTCCTCACTACATTGTGTTTCTTTTTATGGCCACAACCATTGTTCTTGATGCATTACTGTATTCTTTCTCCATCCTTAATATTTTGCAGCAAAACTTAAAATTGTGTGAATCACGTACCCAGAAAGTTTGGGTCGCAATGGCAACAATACAGTGATTTTGCTCCCCTGCAGAACTACAGCCAAAATCTGTACTTTGTCACATATACTGTCTGAATTCTGAAACTTACCTCTCAGATATTGTGCTGCTCCACTTTCTCTAAGTTCTTCCTGTTTTCTTTTTCTGGTTGTGCTACATAAAGGTGTCCCAACATTGAGATTGCGATTTTCAGCTTTTGCTTTTCCTCACACTGAAGTCGATTTATTCCTAAGCTATTCACCTAAATATCGAATACTCGCTTTCACCTTCACCTACATTTTGTGCAAAAGTGGATCTCACAGCTGAGGTCAGGACAGCAAGTGTTGGGTTTTGTAATATTTGTCTTCCAACTTTGTTGAAAAGCAAAGGAAACTTATTTAATGCTCACAATTGTAAATCCTTAAATTCTTTTGTACTCTTACATGGCCTTTATATGTATTCCACCTACAATGCAAGTGTAAATTTTCTAATCTACCCTCGTGTGATACATGCAGTATATTTGAGCTACTTAGGTTCATTGAATTACGACAAATCCCATGGAGAAATAATCAAACATTGCAACCATATGGATGGTTTTCTGCATTTAAAAATTATTTCATGTGGACATATGTATTGTGCAGCTGAACTGGAAGCAAAAGATATGCATATTTTTATATCATTCTATGGGCGTCACCAGAGGACAACACACTGATATTAACAAAGGTTTCACTGTACCCAAGGCCACTTTGCCTGCTGCCTGGCAACAGCCTGAAGTAGGGAGGGAAAGGGAGTAGCTGTAGGAAGTGAGGTCATATTACCTAATAATGTAAAGCTCTAGTAATTTATTTTCTAATGACGGAATTTATATTGCTGCACCTGAACTAGAACCACAATTTAGTACATTATCTTGAGAGATATGTTTAGATTTCATTGTTTATGAATTTGCAAAACCATAAATTTCCACTGAGTTGTCATGTACCTCTACAAGTTTGTAGGTTTTTTCATCTCTTAAAAGGATGATTGAATGTAGCAAAGCAGAGATATCTAAGTAGAAAATGCGTTCCATTTGTGTTGTTTACAAAAATTGATCTATTAATGTGTCATTGTTCATTACATTCTCTCGGAATCAAACAAATAAACTCACCCCTCCCCCCCCTCTCCCTGCCAGCCTATTTTAGCTGACTAGCAACCTTTGCTTTCATAGAAGCTACCACCCACTTACCACTGATTAAAATAAAAATGTTTTCCACTCTTACAGCGTTTTATGGAGGACAAAACCAGAAAGTCTTTACATTATCACCAGTAACCATTTGCATCCGTGAAGGCTCTTTAACACAAAAATGTACAAATACATCTCCACATTTGTGGTGATTGCACTGCTCTAAATAATCAGGTACTTGCATTGAACTCCCGGCCAGTTTTCAGTTTTGATCCTTGTTAGTGTTTCAAATAAAAATTTAAGAATGGAAAGTCAAGAATATTATGAAAAGGGTTGATTGCTACTCTCTGTAAAGATACAATGGATTGCAGGCATACATGATGAAGACATTTCAGCAAATGCCTTTTCAGAAAAGCAAGATGCATGACTGCTATCTCCAGCCAGACTGCAACAGAAACATGCTGAACAGGAGCAACAATCCAGAGCAGAGTGGGGAAAGAGGAGGGACAGCGACATATGGGTGAGGGAACAGGAATTGGCCTTGCCTGATGGAGCACACTGTGACTAGAGGTAGCAGGATAGGATTGACAGATGCAGCACCAGGAGGCTGTGGGAGAGGGACAAGATAAGGAAAAATGGGGAGCAGAAAGGAGAGGAGCAGAGAAGAGAAAGGAGACCAGTGGATGCAATGGCAGAGAACAGCACATAACGAGGGTGAGGGGAGGCGAATTGTGAGGTGTCACGACAGAGGGGGCTGGAAACAGTTGGATGGAGGATTTGGGGTCAATAAGTTAGCGTAGGTTAAGAATGAGATGATTTTGGACTGGACAATATGTTGTAAGGAAATCTCCCATTTGTGCAGTATAGAAAAGCTGGTGGTGAAGGGGACTACCCAGATGAGCTGGATTGTGAATCAGCTATTGAAATCAAGTATTTTACGTAAGCTGCATGTTGAGCCACAGGGTTGTCCATTTTGTTCTTGGCTACAGTTTGCTGGTGGCCATTTATCTTTGTGGACAGCTGGTTGGTAGTCATACCAATATAAAAAGCTGAACAATGACTGCAGCAGAGCTGTTATATATAACAGCTGCTTTCAAAGGAGACCTAGCCTCTTTGATGGGGTAGGTCAAGCCTGTGACAGGACTGGAGTAGAAAGTGCTGAGTGAGTGGACTTGGCAGGTCATGCACATGGATCTTCCAAAAGCGTAGTGTCTGTCTGTGAAGGTCATTGTGAAACCTCTAGCATACTGGGCAAGAAAGCTACAATCACTGCAGATATGCTATCCTCAGATGGCCAGTTTGTACGGACAGTCTTTTCATCATGCCTGTCAGCATCTCAGCGTGTCTTGCAATCTATCCTTTCACGAAATTGTCAAATAAAACTCTTATGTACAGATTTTAGAATTCCCCATAAACTGAAGAAATGAGACAAAACAGAAGAAGCTGCAACACACAATTCCATGTCTTTGTCCTTGGTCAATAAAAGCTGGAATACATTTATCAGGCTACAGTAAAAGTAATATGTCTCCCAGAGAAAACATCACAATCATAAAAATACATGACACACTGTACCTTGAGAAAACTGTTTATTTCACTGTGTTAAGGATTCATTTACTTTACAAATGTGTGTGTGTGTGTGTGTGTGTGTGTTTTACCTACCTCATTAATGCAAGGTCTCCCTCTCATGCAAAGAATCTTTTAGCTTTGTTTCCTGACAGTTTAATAATCATTGAAAATCAATTTCACTGTTATGGCTTATAGTTCCCAAGTCTCGTGTGAAAACGCCAACTGATGACAAATGAAGATGGAAATTATTCTACGAGTTTTTACATATCTCCACGAGACTTTCAATTTTATGAATTGTTTGCTGTATAGGGTCTAGGGGTCTAATATTTAAGTTTTGAAAATGCTGGATTACAGCTCACCACATGGAGTAAGATATTGAGTCACAGCAGGCAAAATAAAAAACTGAAAAACTGCTACACATGCACGTGAGCTTTTGCCCAAACAGCCTGGTTTGTGGCCAGACATAGTACTCATTTGCGAGAGAGTAGTGGTTGCATGAAAGTGTGTGCGTATTTTCTACATTAGAAGAAGACATTTCGGCCGCAAGCTCACATATATAGCAGCATTTTTGTTGTACCTTTAAGCGACTCAACAGCTCATCTGTATGTTATCAATCTATCCTTTTTTTAATATCATTGTCATTCCATCCTAGTTTTTCGTTGTTTGATATCAATTTTGAAAGTATTTTCACACTGCAGTGCATATTTGACTAACCAGAAAGAATCCTTGTGATGAAATCGTCTAAGCTGTTCAATGTGGAACTACACATTACGAACTATGTACAGTTGAGACATCATGAGATAGCACTGAAAGTTGTCAACACTAGTTCACAACTCAGGCAACTACAGGTACTGTGAAGGATATAGGCAGTACATTATAAAACAGTCGGATTTTTGTGATGGGTGATAGCTGGGACGATACATTATATACCTTTACAGAGAAGCATTGCAGCTCCATTTGTAAGGTGTACATCACTACATAACATTGCTAGGATGACAGTTACATTAATAAATACTATCAACCTTCGTAATTGATGAGCTTTCAGTGGTACCACTTCATATTTACAATTGGTAATTATTTATTATGTTAAATGGAAAAGCATCAACAAGATACAAATTCTGTAACAATATACGTCTATTGATTCAGTAATATCCTTATAACTACTCCAGACACCTAAATAAAACAAATGCCCCAATAAGTTGTATGTGACCTAGTATCAGATGTCTGTAGTTCAAAATAGTCAATCAACTGGTTTTTGTAGGGCGTTATACTCAACAGTTACTTAACGACAAAGTTTAATCGTTAGGAATGATTGCACTCTTGACTATCTTAGAGGATTAAAAGTGTCACAAAAATGTGCCTACTAAAACGAAATATTAAACTTTCAACACTTCAAGAACACAAAAACACTTTTCCCACTGCAACCAAAATTTAAATCTTTCTCGAAAGCTTTGAAACTAATAAGACAATTCAGTGTGATTATTCTTTAAGGGAGCCAAGTATTTTAATTGGTGAGACACAGATAACAATGCGGTAGAAACAAATTACAATACCCATGTCTACAATTATCTAAAACTGAGAATCAATATTTGCTTAGTAAAGTTCGGACAAAACAACAAAGTATCAGACAAATGCAAAAAATAAAAAAAGAATGTATTGTGTAGATTAAATTACACTCTACATTAGGTGTCAAAATGAAATGAATTAGGATAGGGATATGACATTACATGGACCTTACATAAACCAAATCAAAAAACAAGGCATCAAAAATATACTAAATTGGAATTAGGATCTGCAAATACCATTGATAAAAAAAGAAGAAATGAGTTATCAAATTAACATTCATTCAGTTACACTGAAACCACATAGGCTATAAGCTCTAAGCTCTCACAGGGATCGAGTAAATACATAGTTTTAATTTCCTATATATACAAATACAGTGATGAGAATATCATATATGTAAGTATTGGGGCAAAGCCTTCTACCCCACTTTTCATTGTTGCCAAATGTATCCAAGATGGCGGCGATTACATCATCCAAGATGGCGGCGTGTAGACTTGGCAACAGTGCATGATGTCATCCAAGATGGCGGCGATGACGTCATTCAACATGGCGGATTATGGCGGGAAGATAGGTAGATTGCGCTACCTCCAGTAACCAAACCACCCTTCCCTCCCCTCCCCCAGAAAAATGGCGGGAAATTCAAATTCCAACTGGATAATGCATCACACCAGGGTTATCTCACCTAGCTAAGAAAATCATGGGGAAATAGGTCACTTGGGTTACCTCCACTAACCTAAGACATCCGACCGCCACATCTTCCTAGGAACTGACACCAAATTTGAATTTTGGTGGTAAAGCGAGGTCAATTGTACTATGTCTACTAACCTAAGAAAATGGCGGGTAAGAAAGGGCATTTGGAGTAAGCTAAGTCAGCCGACTGCCATCTCTTCCTAGGGATTGGTGGGAAAAGGACTCAGTCTGCACTGGGCTGCTGGAGAGAGGAAGGAGTGTACTTTATTTATTTTGGAACAATTTATTTAGGGGTGGAGTATATTTGTCACAGTGATATAGATCACACGCTCTGACATGCCACACAGCATACAGATCTGAAAACTACTCCTAAATAACTCATGTATAATGCTCTACACACGCGCCTGCCAATTGTGAACTATGAAAATAGCGCATTGCACAGCCTACAGACATGCAAACCTCTCGTAAATAATGCAATACATTTACGTCCAGAGAGCCAAACAACTCATAAATTGTCAAAATAATAATCCATCTAAAAGACTCTGCAAACATGCTTGCTAATCGTCAACTGTCAAAATCATGCACCAGTCTTTATTTAAACAACTAAGGCAGCACTACTATCCAGTGCGTTCTCCATGAGGACTACACTCCAACTACCCTAGTACACAGAACCACAACCAGAGGACGGTGTCATCCGTTCCATGACATAAATCAAGATGGTAGCCATGACGTCAGCTGATGACGCAAATACCATTATCCAAGATGTGGCAGACAGTGTGTTCACCACGAACTCTGGACCTAGTACACAGTACCACCAACAGAGAGTGCTGTCGTCCGTTTTGTGACGTAATCCAAGATGGTGGGGGGAAATGGCGAGAAGACGACTCTACCTGTGCTGGACATAACATTTTATTTTGCATGCAGTGTCTCAATCACAAGATCTAGACTTCAATTCACCTAGTACACAATACTGCCAGCAGAGGGTGCTGTCATCCCTCCCATGACATAAACCAAAATGATAGTCTGGAGGGGGGAAAATGGCGCGAAAATGACTCAGCCTGCGTTGGGCTGCTGGGGAGAGTAAGAAAGGAGTGTATGATATTTATTTTGGGACAATTTAGTTAGGGATGGAGTATATTTATCTCACTGATACAAAACACATGCTTGGAGTCACGCCACACAGCCCACAGACCTGTAAACTACTCCTAAATAATACTCTGCAGACACGCAAACAACTCCTAATTTACCCAAATAATTTCAGTACAGACATGCAGACTCCTCGTAAATAATGCAGTACACTGATGTGTAGACATACTCAGTACTTGTAAATTGTCCAAATAACGCAAATGCATCTCCAAAAAAATGGCTCTGAGCACTATGGGACTCAACATCTTAGGTCATAAGTCCCCTAGAACTTAGAACTACTTAAACCTAACTAACCTAAGGACATCACACACACCCATGCCCGAGGCAGGATTCGAACCTGCGACCGTAGCAGTCCCGCGGTTCCGGACTGCAGCGCCAGAACCGCTAGACCACCGCGGCCGGCAAATGCATCTCCATATTCAATCTTTTCATATTTCCATCAATCACGAAAGCTATCCAACACATACTAAGTATTAGTTTGCTATTCAGTCATGTAGAGGACAACACGGTTAATTCATCTACATTCCTACACTCCAACAGTTATCTCCAGTCTGACAGCTCCTACCTTTAAAGGGAAATGTGAATCACCGCCACACAGGTCACCGACGTCGCAGGCCGAGCATGCACAGGTAGAATGTTTATCCTAAGAAATCGGTCACATATATATTTTACCCCTGTACTTACAACTAAATGTTACGTTCAGTCTCAGTTGAACGGCATTCGACAATGAGCGAAGTATTGGTTATACACTCTGTTGATGGCTGTGGCTCTGGAAATAGAAATATAAGTATCACTCTTATGACTTGTCATACTCTTCACATGCTATCACAGTACTCCACATCAAATCCATACCTTCCTTAAGTCTGGACATAGTCATTTCTTTTGCAATTGTTGGAACACAAACACTCAAATGCCAATGTATCACGCACCCCCCCCCCCTCCACTACTAAGTATGATACTTCGTCTATAACTGATCGCTGGCGATACGAAATAATACTGAGAGAAAATCAACCATGGGTGGACATGCCTCATAAGGTTTCTTTTTTTTTTTTTTTTTAGTGCCACCACAGCAAACTCTCTCCAAATGTGGAGGTGCTGGATACAGGTGAGTACAGTGCTATATTACACCTCCCGATCAGTGCATTTGGGCTAGGTGGTGGCAGTTGTGCTTCATTTACAAGCAATTTTAGAACACAGAACGAGAGGTTATGTCATGATGCTGTACTTTTCGGAGGTGGCTCAGTTCTAGCGACAGACTTTCAGCGTCTGAGACGACTTTAGCACGATGGACGAGGACATTCAGAACGCCACGTTTTTGTGCCGGATGGTGGTGGCTGAGAGCGTGCAGATACAGATCTGTGTGTGTTGGTTTCCTGTAGACACTGTGGCTGAGGTGCCCATTGGCTTTCCGTCGAACGAGGACGTCAAGGAAGGGCAATGCAACATCTGTCTCGACTTCTATCGTAAACTTGATGTGGCCGTGAATGCTGTTCAGGTGTTCTAAGAGTTCTCCCAGTTTTTCACGACCATGGGGTCAAATGATTAAAGTGTCATCGACGTAACGATAAAAGCAACTTGTCTTAGCTGGAGCTGTGTCCAAGCCGATGTCTTCAAATTTTTCCATAAAAAGGTTGGCCGTGGATGGAGCTAATGGGCTTCCCATAGCCACACCGTCCAACTGATCGAAATAATGGCCGCCATGTAGGAAATACGACGATGTCAAATTGTGCTTAAACAATTGTGCTATCAAGTAACTGGGAGAGGAGATCTATACAGTCTTTGATCGGAACACGTGTAAACAGGGATACCACATCAAAACTAACCATTATATCTCCTTGACTAAGATGCAGTTGTTTAATTCTGACTCTAAGACCACAAGAATGTATGTATTTTCATATGGTTTGCCGGAATATCATATCATTTTCGTGATACTTCTCGATATTAAGCACTTAGCAGTATGCTACCGATTGCTTACACACTATAAATCTGAAGATACAGACTGGAAATCATTTCCCTAGAAACCCAAAACTTTAGCAAGGTGGAGTGTGCTGTAAACCACTGAGTAACTAGAAACTCATCTCTTTTGCGAAGATCTTACGTGAAACCGAAAAAAATAGAGGAAATTGATATTTCCACTCACGAATACCAATGTTGGTGACATGATATATTCCAAATCATCCTAATAATTTTCAAAGTCAACTACAGTGTTTCTCATCTCTAGAGAACCAGAAAACGTGCCTTCCACCCATCCTTGACTTGCTAGATGCACACAACACAGCAATCGATGTTTTATCAACCAAATCAATGTGGAAAATTTGCAGAAGCAGTCAACCAGATAATTTGCATGGGAGGGAATAATGGTCCATAGCAAACACACGTCGATATTGAATCTTCTCAAATTTCCATGGAGAACACACACGATCACGAAGGCTGCCCTACACATACTGAGTAATAGTTTGCTATTCAGCTGTCTAGAGGACGACACGGTTAGGTGAGGTACATACCTGTATCTAAACAGGCCTTTCCACTTGGGCAGCTCCTGCCATTAGCTGGAATCGAGAATCGTTCCCGCCACAGGCCACCGCTGCCGCACGCCACGTACCCCCAAGACAGAATCGTCCTAGGAAACCAGCCACATACATATTTGATCGCTATGCTTACAGTTAAATATTACGATCGCGGTTTCAATTGGACGACATTCGTCAGTGAGCCAAGTATCAGAAATACACCCTGCTGACCGCTTATCCCTGGAAATAAAAATATCTGTACCATTATTATGACTTGTCATACTTTTCCAAGTAAAAAAAAATCTTTCATTCCCTTCACGGCTATCGCAGTATTCCACATCAAATCCATACAGTCCCTTACGACAGGACATAATCATTTCCTTTACACATGTTGGAACACACACACACACACACACACACACACACACACACACACACACTTTATAAGCCTGATGCTCAAGGCGAACCTATCACGCATCCCCTCCTGCGAAGTACAATACTTCGCCAGTAACTGATTGCTGGAGATACTAAAAAATAGTGAGCGAAAACCAGCGATGTGTGGACATGTCTCATAAGTTTTTCTAGTGAGTGGTACCACTGTGTCATAGAAGGAGAGGCATAATCGTCTTACAAGCTGCCAGATATTAAAAACACGATCGCAACGACCATGTTACTGTCACAATCGGTCTAGGTTCTACCAGCGCACACAAGTATCCATGTTAAAAGCTATACTGGCTTTATAAATCGAGGTATGGCATTAGCTATGAATGAAGTGGTCTTTCCAGACAAATACCGCGTCACTGAGTATAGAAAGTGATCGCTGGAGTGTATATTATCAGACCAACAGTGCGGTTGCACGCCGCCGACGGGTTTAAGCTTGTGATAAAATTACCAAATTTAGAAAGTGATTCAACTAAGGAACATGGCATGAAGTAGCTATTTTGCAACTCCCTCATGCCGCCGCTAGACATTTCTCCAGTATTTGTAACACATTCTGTCTCGATAACATGTCAGAGGTTCTGTAATATATCCACTGGGTTATAGACGATGGTTTATTAAGAAGGATCGCACACAGTAGATGCTGTGCTGATTGAGGTCATAAGAAATGTACACAGGCTTTCCATACCTCTATTCAACCATATACAGGAATTTGATCCTGTGGAGAAGTCTTTGTATGATTACAGCCACTAGTGAATCATATTTCTGGCACTCCCATATCTTGAAACCGCTTACCTTTTTTGAACCTATCTGCTACAGTAAAATTTTAGATAGTCCGTGATGTGTTCACATCGAGGTAATAGAATCTATCTCCTCCGGTTCAAAGACTATGTAAGCTAGCCAGTTTAGATTTTGTCTCGCGCTGGCTGGGTATATAGCGCATGTCCGAGGCAACCAGTCAGGCTGAAGGAACTGAGCGACCAGGAGGCGCAACTGTCGTGCGCTGCGGCTGGAGCACAGTGTGCGAGAGAGGCGAGTGACGGCCGGACTGCCTTGGTGTTAACACCGGACATTGATCTGCTCTCTGGCCCTCAAACGTTGGTTATGGGGCTCCATTTCCATCTGCTGGAGTTTCAGTCTTACGATAATCTTTGTAGTGAGCATCATTCCAATGACAACTGTGGTTATCGCAAAAATTAAAGAATTGCGCAGGCTCGTTCGTCGTATAAAAACTTTCTCAATTCAGAATCAGATTATGATACTGGTGCTGCTCATTACTTGTCGTTAATTAATATTCGACTAAGCCGGAACATGCTAATTGGTTGCGAAAGAGGCATTTTGATTTTCGTATGTGTATATCAGTGAATGTTCTTTTCATTAGTTAAAGAGAGATGTGTAATTGTTAAGGTTTTTTACTCGTAATAAAGTCAAGGGATTGTTTTCTTAATTGTATGGCTACTATTTTATTGTGTTTTATTTTCATGTTAAAGACTGCAACGTATGTATAAGGCCGTGGGTAGAAATGTTTTTAATAGTAGATTTCTGTGTGTTCTAGAAGGCTTTCTTGTTCTGGTTTCAATGTTTATGTACCTTGGCCCGGAGGAGTACGCGAGTCATGTGGGTCTGTTCGGAGAGCAAGTAGGGCATGTGTCCGGAGCAGGACTGTAAAATTCTAAATTGTATTTTCTTCCAGTAATTTAGCACTCTTATTGGGCTATAATTGTCTGAGTAGCTCATGCTTAAATGTGTGGTAATTAAGCTTGCAGAAATTTTGCTTTGTTCAAGTTTTGCTAAGATAATGTTGAACGTTCAATAATTTTTTTTATTGGGTAAATATTTTTTTTAAATGCAGTTATGCTTGTGTCTTTTTAACGTTGCGTTTTTTAGTATATTTTATTTAAGGGAAAGGTAAACTTTAGCCTGGTTGTGAGGCAAGTTTCTTTCTCAGTTCACTTCGAAAGCCTTTGCTTAAATTTTTGGTTACTGAAATGGTTTGAAGAGAATTGATAGTGATCGTATTTATTTCAAAATTTGTTTGCTAAAGGATAAAGAGTGTAATGAATGTAAATTGTAAAGTATATTTTGAGTACCAAGGAATGTGAACATGTGCTGAGGAACTACACTACACTAAAATTTATTATATGTGCAAACTTGAGCCTAGTCCTTCCTGAATCAAAAGTGAGAGCCTGTTCTAAAGATTTTAAGTCATCGCTACAGTCCCTATGCATCTTTTAAGCTGAAACATAGGAGTCTCTACTGACTGGTTTGAACAAGATGATTGCAAGGTATCTATGGAATGTTCTGAGAGTAATGTGATGTTCAAGCCCCCAAAGAAAGTTGAAGCACACCATCCATCTGTGGCGGCATGTTGTCCCTCATCCACCATTGTGGCATTAGGACATCTCCACTCCAGTAGCTTTAGGACACTGAAAATTCCAGCCTTTTTCTCTTCTGTAGGACAGTGCTTCAAATTCTGTTTGTGTAATTGTTCTAATTTCCCCCATCTGTGCTTAGACAGTGCTCTCTAAAATTGCTGGCTCTGAGCACTATGGGACTCAACTTCTGAGGTCATTAGTCCCCTAGAACTTAGAACTAGTTAAACCTCACTAACCTAAGGACATCACACACATCCATGCCCGAGGCAGGACTCGAACCTGCGACCGCAGCGGTCTCGCGGCTCCACACTGCAGCGCCTAGAACCGCACGGCCACTTCGGCCGGCAGTGCTCTCTTTCCAAACAAGAATGCTTTTATGATTAACGGTGTTTTTGCAGGCATGCACAGACATAATGTAGGCTTTTGGCGGTGAGAACGTTTACCGTTTCTGAGATGCATCTTGAAAGCAGGACGTCACGTTTTCCAGGAAGGGCAGCATGGGATGCCTCGTTAGGACCATCAGGAAGAATGCATTCGGTGTCATTCTGGACTAATTTCGTAAACAGGTCCCGTTAGGGCAAGAAATTCCATGCAGACAAGGTGAGACCTCAGGAAAGCTCCTACAACAAGTGACTGTTAACTATTTCTGCGACACTCTACGATTTCCGATAGGTAGACTTGGTTCTCATTTACATAGACATGTGACATCTGTATAACACTGACAGTCTTTAACTGCACCTGCGAGGGTGGGCCACTATGCGAACATCTTGCTGGACCGCAGGCTAGGTGTCTGTACCAGCAACGGTACATATATAAACATGTTTCGGCAGGTATTTCTCAGGAGTCAAGAATGAAAGGGATACCGCCGCCTCATGCTCGCGGGACCCAAATGCACACCTGTACGTATTTCAGCATCTGAGGGCTGCGTCGTTGCTTTGTCAGGACTGCCAGTGCATCCTGATTCCTGGGAGTGTGTGCGGTGGCGTTCTGTGCAGTCCAGTGTAGAGGGGACGCCAGGCAGTGCGCGCTTCGTGATCGAAAGATTTTTAACTGTGCAATTACGTGTGATATGTGTTTCTTGATGGTATTCCTTGCACGAATGGAATAATATGAAAGGTGATCGATTTAATTAATTCTTACAAGACCTGAATCATTCCAAACAGTAGAGAATGATCAGCGAGAGAAATCCAAACCCTGAAAACTAATTTTTTTTTCTATAAAGAAACAACATACCCTTGAATTTCCCTTTGTGAGATCCTTCCTCTCCACTGCAGGGCTGCCAATTTCCTGGTAGAGGAGGAGAGCGAGAGAGGGGGGGATGGGAATCTGAGATAATGGGGAGGGGGAGATCGATTTCCTGAAAAATTCTTTAAATAAATAAGCTATATTCCATACAATGCCATGAAGCTTATAAATTGTTAAAATAAACAATATTCCACATACTGACTAAATTGTTTAAACAACATTCCATACACTGCAATCGAATACCTTCCAAATCACCGATCAACTGAGTCTTTTTCCCGACAATTTTTGGGAGGTAGGGCATGAGGGGAGGGGGTTTACCAGACGGCATAAGATTAATTAATTGATCAAGTTAATTAAGTAGCCAATCAAATTGATAAGAGTGAGAGGGGCTATTCCAATAACTCAGACCTGAAAGTATACCAGTAGCAGTGGGAGGAGGCGGTGAGTTACAGGTTTCCTGGTGGGTGGGGGAAGGGAGGTGGCAGGGGAACAATTGTTTAAGGACCTGTTAATCAGAGGAGAACAATAGGTTGAATACCTGTCAGTCAAAGAGCAATATGTTTGCCCCTGATTGTATACCTATCCCTGATGTAGGCAACACGCACTAACAAAATATGCTGATGCTGCCCTTGTCCCCCTACTAGCTTATGTATCTATTTCTCCTTGTATGAGACTTTACTGTAGACAGTGTGGAGAAACTACTACACTTATCACACCGGGGAAAAGTTGCTGAGATCTTCTCAATATCTGTGGATATTTGCCTGCCGAAATCCGTTACTGTCAAGGGATGTTCTCTGGCACTTAGAATATTTTGTAATCATATGCACCTCTCAATAAGAAGTGGGCAATGACCTGCATTCCAGTGATCTCACACCTTTCTGAATGTACCTTACAGACAGCCTTCCCCCAAAAAAACAACGTCAAAGAGGGTAGTCAATGAGGTGTACAGCCAAATGATAGTATCTGATCGTCCCTGAGTGGCTGGATAATGCCAAAGGAACGATCCACAGGGTTGCTAATGAGCCCAAACGCAAGTCTTTTGGCTAATTTAGATGACAGCAGTTTCCTGGAGTAGTGGAGAACATAGCTCTGCAATCAGAGACATGCGTGCGGTAGTGCTGAAGTTCAGATGCATGTAGACTGATTGTCTCATAACCTTCCGATTAGCTAAGGCGAAATATGGAGATGTTACTGAAGAGAGTAACGTGCGGTCGTGAGAGGAACTTCAGAACTCACATCATTCACAAAACAGTCTTAACAAGAAGCCGACGAGAAAGTTCAGACAATGACAAACGAGTAAGTCATACTAAGGCATTGTATAGAATGCCGAGGCAATATATAGAATGCCTAGAAGTTAATGGCAAGATGTTAAACTTAATTTTAAATTAATACTTTCCCTAGGAAATGTGTAGAATGCCTAGGTACTTTATAAAATGCGATGGACATCGACAAAGTATAAAACCAGACCAGAAATTTATATATTTATTGAAAATTAGGTTAACATAAAATTCACCAAATGTTTAATTCGGCGGTTGTATAGCACCTATATTACCTGGACGTCCATTATAGTGTACTTCTTCATTGACACATAATGATGCTTTCTTTCAATAGACTTAGCTTTACTCAGATCCCTTATTATTTCGTTATAAGAAAACCGCAGTTTCTTGAAGAATTTCTCCTCATTATCTGTAACTGTCTGTAAAATCTTTGTTTCACTGCATATTCACGATCACTGACCACAATATTTTCACGATGATTACGTACAACCTCCGTCTTTGCGAAAGTGACATCCTGAAATAACTGACCTCCAACCGATCTGGACACAACTGTTACAACGATTATATCTGTCGATCTTGGAACTGTCAAAATCTTTAAATTGCCTTTCTTTGATGTGTTGCCTTAAACGTAACCGGCATTCTATTAAATTTCTATGCAAAATATTAAGTAAGAGACATTTCATATGCTTTCTAATGATTTTTGGTATTTTACATATTGCCTAGGCACTCATAAAATGCTGGATTTCATTTTTTTTTTTTTTTTGGTAACAGTGACATCAGAAGTTCAGTATCTTGCATTTGGACCATAGTAGAATAATAACAGTGCATTCTGGAACAAAGGATATCGCCACTTCCCCTCCCCTCATGATGTCATCAGTAATTTCATCAGATTTCTCCATCCTTTCCCCTCCCCTATGACATCATGCAATGTTGTTAGATTTTTCTTAATAGGTCAATTGTCCTGTAATAAAATGGCGGGAAATTCAAATTTTGGCAGGGAATTCACGAACACCCCAATTTTTGCTAGTGTGTTTTACTCTGCTCCCAAACTGGCACTACTGAAATAGTGTTGTTCTAGTAAGTATATATTGACAGGAAATTAAAGATGGAGAAACGGTGGCAAATTCAAGGTCTCCATTGTCATGTTGGTAGAAAAAGGTCACTTGTGCTGAGTACAGAGTCCAAGATGTATAACCAGAGATACTGGCACAGTTCTACGACATCAGAATGCATGGTGGCTATCTCTGCATACTAGGACAAAGCGGAAGTAACCAGTCTGAACTTATCTGCTATTTACAGCTGACATGGAAAACCACTGAACATGTTTTCCCCAAGCTATTATTCACTCAGATGTGTATGGCTATATATCACAGTCAAGCCACTTAAAGGAACTAAGGATAGCCCCTGGGGTTTTCCCCCACTGATGCCACAGTTTCTTATGCTACACTTAAATAACTGCTGGGAGGGGATAAACAGCTTCCCTACTCTAATGCTACAGCTAACAATCCACCACACCCCTCAAACATGACAGTTTAAGCCAATTACCTCATCTAAGTTTTTCGTTAGTTCTCCTAAGCTTAAAATGGCGAGAAACTTCAAAATACACTTGTACCAAGTTTAGAATGCTAAGAAGTTTAAAAAGCTCTGGTTGTCAGATTGGTTATTCTAACTTTAAAATTACGCAGCTCACTGGTGCAACATTTACAGTTGTCAAATAATTGTCAGTGTCATGTGTAGTGGGATAGAACTGGGACAGGTGTGCACTTGCCCCAGCGCTGTACTTAGAGGATAATGGGCTGCGGCTGTGCCATCGCTGTAGCCACTGTCACCTCGCCAGTGACACATTGCACCACTTCCCACCAAGACAAGGAGTCCGCCGCTGTAAGCCTTACACAATTACACCGCACATGCTGTATTCACAATTGACCGGTAGACGCTCCAGCGGGCCACTTGTTCCTGTGTTCCCACCCACTTTCAGCTGCACAGTACTAGTCTGAATTGGCCAGCTCCACGTCATCAGTTCAGAATGCAGACAGAAGTGTGCCAGTCGTACCCTACTCTAATTTTAGAACTGCACAATGGCTTACTATGTCAGTAGTCATCCGGGCCACTACTATAATCCCTGTGCCAAATAACACCATTGCTACAAGCTATAATAATCTTCTCTACGGGAACACATGAAACTACTTTTAAATCTGACCTTTCGTCTACATTAATAACAACATAAAATTTGTTAGAAAATCTCCTACCCAGTCGCAAATCCAGTTTGACATTTCATGTTTGTCACATGGCAGCAGTGTAGAACTTTACTGAACATGTTACCATCATAGATAGACGTATCTACCAGCATTTTGAGTTCTACAAGCAAGTAGGTTGTAGGATATCGAAGTATGTTCGACTATAGTGAAATATTTGTGTGGTGATTTTACATGACCCAACAATTTTGCAGGTTTGTGGAGGTATATAACATCAAATGTTTACACATTCACGCTCAACTGTGGTTCAGCAATTCTGATAGAAAAGCATGCTAACCTTGAAGAGATTAATTCAGATTCAGATGGCATATGAGCTAACAAATATCTGCTGGTGCAGAACTCCTAGTGTGAACAAGAGTAGATAAGCAGTGTATGTTCTGGCACAGAAGCAGTTGTAACCGATCACTTACAAGGGCTTCAGGTGTCGCGTTACAGCTCAGGCAACTGGGCAAGTAACTTTTAAGGTCTCCCAGGGAAAGCACTGTCCCATTCACACATTTGATGCAATTGTGTGATGTATATTCCCTGTTCCTTCCCCTGGCCCTAAGGCCATCCCTCTTCCCTCTTGCTACAGGACTGCCCTCACACTAAGGCCCTGCTGGTTATAACTGATTCAATCCACTGATAAAACTTCTGAGAACTCTGCTCATGCACTTGTATGTGGTATATTCAAGGTCATCCTCCCTCCTCTCACCCCTGGCCTGTCCCAGCACCTGAGACATGCTGGTTATAATGGGATTAATCCACTGACAAGACTTGTGGAAACTCGGCCCATGTACACATTTGTGGTTCATTCAAGATCAATCACTACCCCTCCCACCTGCAGAGATTAAAGCCCCCCTCCCCCTCCTAGTACTTTATAACTAGAGCAACTGTGTTTGTGACATCAATCTTCTTCTGTCCAGCATAGGGAGCAGATCAGTTCTATTTGGCACCAGGGTGTGGGTATTTGTTATAAATATTAATAATAATAATAATAATAATATAATTATAATAAATTAATTTTATTATTATTCCAATTACAGAGGTTTTGTCCTACTGCTTTGAATTTCACATCTGTGCCACGTCACATCAATGTCATGTGTTGCTTTATATCAACAACACGATGCTCTCAGCCAACCACAATGCTGCCTTTGCTCAAAAGTATCGGAACAATGTGAAATATTTAACAGTTGTCTTCTATTGCTCCTCATTTGAAGTACGTGTTATGTAGTGAGAGGATCAGGCTAGAGGTATTTGTTATTGTGGTGTTGGCTACTGTGGGAATTAGCACAGACACAAACAAGGAAGGAGGGAAGTTGTAATGGCCAGTGGCAGGAATCCAAAGAGATCTGTACAAAACATCTGAAGGTTACATGAGCACTTTACTTCTAAAAAGAACACAAACTTATCTTCTTGTGCCTCCTACATACAAGTACTTTACTCTCAATTACTGCTTGCAGAACACAGGTTAATGAATGTCTTCCTGCTTCTCAATACCGATGCTCTCAAAGTGTGCAACTGAACTGGGCCGACCAGCGATGGGCGGCTGGTTAAATCAGCATGGGGAGGTGGTGCTGAGCTCTACATTCCTGGAGGTGTGTCACTGTCTGCTCTTACCATTGGCATGCAGCTCAGCACCATCTTGTTGCTGATTCGTGGCGCTTCGCTGATCAGGGTGCTGTCGATGCTCTAGGACTTCACATTCGCCCCCTCTCCCCCTCCCCCCAAATGGAACTGACGCTGCACCCATGGCCATGCCCCAACATATGTCCTGTGCAGTGAGGGGAACGTTGGTCGGAAAGGCGCCAACCCTCAACCTGAGCCAGTACAACAAAAAATGGGAAGGGTGGTGATGACGATGGCAACACCGCTGGGTCCATAGCGAGTGCAGGGATGAGCTTTGGGAAGTTGGGCTGTTGTGGTGGCAAGGGTGATGGGTCCAGCTCGATTTGTTCCACAGGTGGTGCCAAAGGATCAAGAGGGCGCAACTGTGCTGACCACAAGATTCCAGCAGAATGCAAATTTGGGGAAAGAAAATTTGTGGAAGAATCTCTCAATCGACAAGCACAAATCTGACTCTGATGGTGGTGCAGCAACCAAGCAGGACCCTGAATTAAATACATACAAGCGCCCAAATGTCAAAGAATCGTTCCTCTCTCCTAGCACATGGTGTGAATAAAAACTCTGGAAAGAGCAGAATATTAAGCGCAAAGCGATGCTTGTACAGCATGGCAGACGTTGTGTGCTATGTTAGGTGCAGCAACTGGAGCAGCATGGGATGGCGCCTGCCCTGTAGAACTTCTGCCGGTGACGCACTGTCCTGGAGCTGGTAGAGGTACTTTGTGAGGATAAGCAGCAGCACTTTCTCCCGTGTGTGAGAGGCACATAGTTTGTTCATCTGTTGCCTGAATGTATGCACAAATCATTTAGATTCTCTTTTGAACTGAGGATGAAATGGAGCACTGCTAATGTGAGCGATATCATTGGCTGTACAAATCTGTGCAAAGTCTTCAGTCTGCGGTCCGATGTCAGTAACCAACACATCGGGCAAACCTTCCAAACAAAAATAGATGACAGCCTGAATAATATTATACAACGTAGTAAAGTTCATAGGCACTGCAAACGGATATTTTCTAAAAGAATCCACATCAATAAGCCAACGAGTGTTCCAAAAGGGACCATTAGAGTCAATATGTATTCATTGTCATATCGACTGAAACATTGGCCAGGCGGAAAAGGTTTGTGGTGAGTTCAATAGATTTTCAGCATGAGCACAGCTCTATGATGTCATCTATTCAGTGTGTGTGTCCATGCCCAGCCGAGTACACTCCTGACGTGCTAACTGTTTTGCGGATACAGTTCCCCAATGTCCTTGGTGCAGCAATTACAACACAACTTTTTGCAACAGTTCAGGAATAAGCACACTCAATTGTTCAGAGTCATTTTGCAGTAAGATCACACTGTACTGGACAGAGAGGCTATGCCGACGAGCAAAATATCAGCGCAAAAATGAATTCTAAATACACTCCTGGAAATGGAAAAAAGAACACATTGACACCGGTGTGTCAGACCCACCATACTTGCTCCGGACACTGCGAGAGGGCTGTACAAGCAATGATCACACGCACGGCACAGCGGACACACCAGGAACCGCGGTGTTGGCCGTCGAATGGCGCCAGCTGCACAGCATTTGTGCACCGCCGCCGTCAGTGTCAGCCAGTTTGCCGTGGCATACGGAGCTCCATCGCAGTCTTTAACACTGGTAGCATGCCGCGACAGCGTGGACGTGAACCGTATGTACAGTTGACGGACTTTGAGCGAGGGCGTATAGTGGGCATGCGGGAGGCCGGGTGGACGTACCGCCGAATTGCTCAACACGTGGGGCGTGAGGTCTCCACAGTACATCGATGTTGTCGCCAGTGGTCGGCGGAAGGTGCACGTGCCCGTCGACCTGGGACCGGACCGCAGCGACGCACGAATGCACGCCAAGACCGTAGGATCCTACGCAGTGCCGTAGGGGACCGCACCGCCACTTCCCAGCAAATTAGGGACACTGTTGCTCCTGGGGTATCGGCGAGGATCATTCGCAACCGTCTCCATGAAGCTGGGCTACGGTCCCGCACACCGTTAGGCCGTCTTCCGCTCACGCCCCAACATCGTGCAGCCCGCCTCCAGTGGTGTCGCGACAGGCGTGAATGGAGGGACGAATGGAGACGTGTCGTCTTCAGCGATGAGAGTCGCTTCTGCCTTGGTGCCAATGATGGTCGTATGCGTGTTTGGCGCCGTGCAGGTGAGCGCCACAATCAGGACTGCATACGACCAAGGCACACAGGGCCAACACCCGGCATCATGGTGTGGGGAGCGATCTCCTACACTGGCCGTACACCACTGGTGATCGTCGAGGGGACACTGAATAGTGCACGGTACATCCAAACCGTCATCGAACCCATCGTTCTACCATTCCTAGACCGGCAAGGGAACTTGCTGTTCCAACAGGACAATGCACGTCCGCATGTATCCCGTGCCACCCAACGTGCTCTAGAAGGTGTAAGTCAACTACCCTGGCCAGCAAGATCTCCGGATCTGTCCCCCATTGAGCATGTTTGGGACTGGATGAAGTGTCGTCTCACGCGGTCTGCACGTCCAGCACGAACGCTGGTCCAACTGAGGCGCCAGGTGGAAATGGCATGGCAAGCCGTTCCACAGGACTACATCCAGCATCTCTACGATCGTCTCCATGGGAGAATAGCAGCCTGCATTGCTGCGAAAGGTGGATATACACTGTACTAGTGCCGACATTGTGCATGCTCTGTTGCCTGTGTCTATGTGCCTGTGGTTCTGTCAGTGTGATCATGTGATGTATCTGACCCCAGGAATGTGTCAATAAAGTTTCCCCTTCCTGGGACAATGAATTCACGGTGTTCTTATTTCAATTTCCAGGAGTGTATTTGTCGCTGAATGAGGCCAGTCATTACGGATATAGTGCAACAAAAGATTCAAGTGTTCTGCTTCTGTGGCTCATGAAATTTTTCTATAATGACGGGGAAAAGTTTGTAAAAGTTCAGTGTCCTGCTCATCAATCTGACAACAAGATGTGGCAGTAGCATCGAATTCAGAATCAGGACCAATAGCAAGGCGAGAAAGGCCATCAGCATTTGAATGCTTTGACATGGGCTGGTACAATGTTTCGTACTGATACTGTGACAATAACAAAGTCCAAAATTGCAGCTTCTGAGCTGTGTGTGGCAGAACAGGTTTGGATAGATGAAACAAGGACTGAAGTGGTTTATGGTCCATCACTAGGTAAAATTTAAGACCAGACAGATAATTGTTGAACTTTGTAATGAAGTAGATAATAGCGAGCCCTTCCTTCTCGATTTGGGAATAGTTAAACTGAGTCATGGTCAATAATTTGGAAGCGAAAAGGACCAGCCTGCCCTGTGAACCAAATCTGTGCGAGAGCACAGCTTTAATTTCGTACAAAGTATCATCCACTGCCAAAATCACAGGCTTGGTGGGAAAGAAATGAACAAGACACCCGTCACCAGAATGCGTCCTGACTCTCTTTGGTCCAAACAAAAGGCACTCAACAAGGCCCTTTTTGAAACTTCCTGGCGAAGTGCTTGGGTAGCTCAGTTAGTAGAGCACTTGCCCGCAAAAGGCAAAGGTCCCGAGTTCGAGTCTCGGCCCAGCACACAGTTTTAATCTGCCAGGAGGTTTCATTTCAGCGCACACTCCACTGCAGAGTGAAAATCTCATTCTGGAAACATCCCCCAGGCTGGCTAAGCCATGTCTCCGCAATATCCTTTCTTTCAGGAGTGCTAGTTCTGCAAGGTTCGCAGGAGAGCTTCTGTAAAGTTTGGAAGGTAGGAGACGAGGTACTGGCAGAAGTAAAACTGTGAGGACGCGGCATGAGTCGTGCTTGGGTAGCTCAGTTGGTAGAGCACTTGCCTGCAAAAGGCAAAGGTCCCGAGTTCGAGTCTCGGCCCAGCACACAGTTTTAACCTGCCAGGAAATTTCATATCAGCGCACACTCCACTGCAGAGTGAAAATCTCATTCTGAAGGCATTTTTTAGTTGGCATTCTGACTCTCTTTGGTCCAAACAAGAGACATATTCTTCTGGAGGCGAGATCTGGGCTGCGTTGGGCATAAACTGGATATAATATGTCACCTTCCCGAGAACTGACTGCAATTGCGTCACGTTCCATGAGGCAAGGAGGTCCCTCATGGCCAGAAATTGTGATTGAAGTGGGTAAAGACCGTGGCTATTAAGAACATGGCCCAAGTACTCAATTTCAGTCCGAAAAAAATGCACAATTTTCCAGGTGGCACTTCAAACCTGCAGATGAAAGTAGTTGAAAAAGCATACAAAGGTATCTGATATGTGACCTGAGGTGTATATCCTGACTCTAGAATATCGTCCAAGTAATTTGAACAGAAATAACTTTTGCAGAAAGCTGTTCTAAGTAGCGTTGGAATATGGCAGGCACAGAAGCGCCAGTAAAGGGTAAGTGCAAAAACTTAAAGAACCCTAAATGTGTTGTCCACAAACACCTTCTGAGACTCCTCATCTAGCGGAATTTGTAGATACGCATCACATCAGACAATTTTTGAAAAATAGCAGCTCGCACGAAGCCTGTCAATTCATTCCTGAGGGTGAGGCAACGGGTAAGTATCAACAGTATTCACAGTGGGTTTAAAGTCAACACAAAGACAAAGTATTCCAGAAGTCTTTGGTAAGAATACTGAGCGTGAAGCCCATTGACTAGCCTGTATAGGAACAATAACACCACTGTCTTGCCATTCCTGAAGTTCACTTGCAACTTTGTCTCTGAGCACTCGAGGGAAGGCACGCCCTCGAAAAAACGTAGCCTGCGCATTGTCCCTCATTGTAATTTACGCCACAAAATTATTTGCTCTGCCGACTCCTTCAGAAAATAAATCAGGAAATTCCGCAATCAACTGAGTAACTCTGTCTTTTGGATTAAACGCGGAAACAGAACGTACATTGTTCTGAATATGAAGACGAAACAAATCAAATGAATCTAAACCAAAAATATTTTCAGTCTTGGGAACGTAAAATTGTAAATGTCACTATTCTAGTGTGAGATTGGAATGTGGCAGGCAAACTACATGTACCAAGCACTGGAATGTCTTGATAATTATACACAGTTAGTGGTGTGCAAGGTTTTGTCAACTGTGGTGAGCCCAACTGTTCATAAGTGGCATGATTCAGCAATGTAATGGAACCGCTAGTGTCTAACTGAAGTCGCACACAGTGTCTGGCAATGACTAAGATCACAAACAGTTTGTCTGACTGTCATTGCACATCACTTGGGCGGGGTGAAGGCACATAATGAATTTGATCATTATTAGTACCAGAAGCAGATATGGTAAAAGCTACATTCAATGAGTGAGAAGGTGGTCCACACTTACGGGAGTCAGTGTGGATGGAGTTCAAATGGCTCTGAGCACTATGGGACTTAACATCTATGGTCATCAGTCCCCTAGAACTTAGAACTACTTAAACCTAACTAACCTAAGGACAGCACACAACACCCAGCCATCACGAGGCAGAGAAAATCCCTGACCCCGCCGGGAATCGAACCCGGGCGTGGGAAGCGAGAACGCTACCGCACGACCACGAGATGCGGGCTGTGGATAGAGTTCTTTCCCGTTACAAGCACACAGGTTGTATATGACATGGTCTTGCACAAGTAAAACAAGTCACATTCCCAGAAGGGCAATGTTGTCTTGCACGTACGGAAATGCAGTGGGGACATGATTTCACAGCAGACATGTTCATTGATACTTGTTTACTCTGGCCATGGCGCGGTGGCTCATATGTGTGCAGTGGTCAGTTGCAAGGCCATACTTGTTTGTCACTTTGCGTTACACTGCAAACAGGAGCTACCACAAATTTACCACGGCACCGTCACACGAGTCCTGATATTCAATAATGTGTAACACTTGTGTCAAAGCAGGATCAGAATGTCTGAGAATTTCTTCACGAATCATATTCTCTAGCACATTGTATGTAATTGCATCACGAATCATTGTTTCACTATAGTACTGTCCACAGCTACACTGAAAACGACACTGTCTTGCCAAAACCCTGAAATTCAGTGACCCACTGATGGTATGTCTGTTCTGGATTTTTCCGCAATCGAAAGACTTGTAACAAGCTACAGCAACATGTATTTCATCCTCATAATACTTAGTGAGGGCAGAAAGCAAAACTTCAAAAACTAACAACTCCAGCATAATAGTTGGGAATAACTTCTGAGCGAGGCTGTAAACTCGGGTGTCGGCCATTGACAAGAAAAAATAACGTTTCACAGCACTTTACACTTGATGAGTAGCCAAACGAGCACTGAAGTGAGTGCAGTACTCGTTTCATTCCTTTTTGTTGTTCACCGAAAGCTCAGAATGGTGGAATGCACGGTCGTGGTGCTGTGGATTTGGCTGGCTGTTGTGGCGGAGTGGACGCAGCAATGCCATGTGCATTAAAACGAGCTCCTGGACTGCTGCCATCAACAGTGACATTTGTTTGTTTTGAAACTGAATAAACTGAATTAGATCAAAGCCAAGAGCAGCCGGAGGCATATTCGCAGTTGTAGGGTGAGGAGGGGGGTTAGAAGCCATTTTAATGAGAGGAGCGCCGAAGTAAGTAATTATATACAATTAATAACAATGGCTCACCGAAAGAAAAGAGAGCAGTATTATTGACGAGCTGTGAAGGAGTGGCGTAGAACAAATCCAGCGTTGGTTCTCGAATCCTTGTCACCAGATTTTGTGTCGACTACTGTGGGAGTCGGCATGGACACAAAAAAGGAAGGAGATAATTTGCCAAGGCCGGTGGCAGGATTCCAAAAAGATCTGTACAAAACACTTGAAGATTAAATGAACACTTTATTTCTAAAAAGAAAACAAACTTAACTGCTCGTGCCTCCTGTGTCTACTACATACAAGTACCTTACTCTCTATTGTTACTCGCAGAACGCAGGCTAACTAATGTCTTCCTATTACTCAGTACTGATGCTCTAGAAGTCTGCGGCAGCACTGGGTCGACCAGCGATGGCCAGCTGGTTAAATCAGCGTTGACAGAGCTGCTGAACTCTTGTCTTCCTGGTGGTGGCGCTGAATGCCCTTTCCATGGGCACAAGGGTGAGCGTTTTCTTGATGCTGTTTCACTGCATTGTATTGGTTGGCGTGCAGTCGATGCTTTAGGACTACACAGTTATAGGTAACAAATTAATTTTATTGTAATTCCAGTCATGCGAATGTTATCATTCGAGTTGGGAGCAGAGACCAGCCACAATCTCCAGACGAATAAGAATACATGTAAATAATCTTGTAATTGGTTGCTATTGTGTATTAATTTTTTGTAATTCTTACATATTTTTTTTCAAATATTGACATCTCTATAAAATATGACGTTAACCAATTACCATAGTGCATTATTTAACAACAAATAAACTCTTGCAGATACTTTAAATTTTAAAGAAATACCACAGTGCAATACAAAAATATACATTATCATATTGCATTATTGAACAACAAATATGCTGTTGCAAAGAAATACCACAGAGCAATATATAAACAAATAAACTCTTACTAAGTGATCCATACGTTCCCAGCGTGTGTAACGCCATAGTATGTGTGTTAAAACGAGCACTTTCTCCTACTGGTAGGAACAATGACATCACAACATATTCCACAAAATTTTTGTAAATATTAATGAAATGTATGATGTAAGACACTAGTGTATGATAACAAGCCAAACTTCTGTAAGTATTACAGTTTTATCGATTTTCAAGATTGTCCACCAAAGCCGCTTGTAGATATGGTACTTATGAATTAGCACAGTGCTACAAGTAACCACCAATACTGGTGCTGTGTCATGAGATCCTTGTAGAATAGGGTACACCTACCAGACTGCCTCGAGTATGGAGATTCTGGCCTCAGTATCTGAACCAAATCGAGCAGCTAGCACTACACTAGCCTATCATCCCAGCAATGGTAGGAAAGTCTGCATTATTTAAACAATGTATGTGTAATCATTTCTGACACGACCGACATGGTTAGGAACAAGCACCCCTCCTTCCCCAACAATTTTGATTTTAATACTTATTATTTTAATATTTTAATTATTTTAATACTTCTATATTTTAATACATATACTAATACATGCTTATGTATGGGTGATGTCATTTTTGGCAAACAGTGCTCCCAGGCAGAATAAAAAAGAGTAAGAAGACATGTAATTACAATCAACGTGCCACAGCACAACGCAGGGTGGTTCAAAATGAATATACGGGTTTTAAGGCTTTGTAGCATCTATTACATTCACCTTACAATTATAAAAAAATATATCGAATGAAAGAGCAACTCAGACAGTTTTGTTTGTGTGCTTGTACACAAAGGAAAGAGAATAGAACGAGCCAAGAGTGACTGAACAACATGTTGAACGAGTGAGAGCCTTTCACGCATAGCCCCAAGAAATCAGTTCGGAAGGCTAGTAGTGATTAGGAGTTCCAGTGACATCTGTGTGGAGTTTTAAGGAGACGCCTACAACTATGTCCTTATCGTTTGCAATTGTTACAAGCTCCAAAGCCTACAGAGAATGGTTTACATGCTAACTTTGCAACCGAAATGTTGCTGCGTGGCGATGAAGATTTTCTGGATCGTGTCATCTTCAGTGATGAATCGACATTTCACTTAAGTGGAAATGTGAACACAAGTAATGTGCGCTTCTGGGGGTCAACAAATCCCCATGAGACGGTATAGCTGGAAAGGGAGTAAGCTCAATTTTTCTGTGCCATATCCCGGCAGAACGTTTATGAGGAGCCTTTCTTTTTCAGTGATGCAACTATAACTGGTGTTTCTTATCTTGATGCTCTAAATTATGGCTCTTTTCCTCAACTGGAAGAAGCTGAACCACAGAACTTTATTTGACAGCAGGATGGCGCGCCTCCTTATTGGCATAACTCAGTACGTGATTGGTTAGATGACGTTGTACCTTAACGCTGGATTTGCTGCAAGGGGCCAAATGCCTGAGCTTGTTTTGCATGACCTTCATCTTCATACACGAGCTGACTCAATGCGACTTTTGCATATGGGGATCCATAACGGATCTTATGTATGAGTCTTGGCTATCCGCTGAGCCACCTGATTTTAGAAACAGCGTCGTTGCAACAATAATACCAGACCCATTGATCACGGTATGGGAAGATCTCCCATACCGACTCGATGTCAGATGAATGGTGGTCACATTGAACACTTGTACGAAAAACTGTTTCAGCTGCTCTTTCATTTGATGTATTATTTATAACTGTAAGTTGAATGTAATATATGCTATAGAGCCTTAGAACCCATAAATTCATTTTGAAACGTCCTGTATGTAAACAAACAAACTCTTGCTATAATCTTACATATTAGTGTGTGATATCACTATAAGACTCGTAAATAATACAAAAAAATCCAAGTATGTGTGAAAATGGATTGAAAACCCTGATAAATTTCTAGGAAAGATTTTTTGTTTCGCCGTCACAGTTGGTATTATTCCCAGGATTGTATAAGGAATTTCAAGAATGTACAGCATACAGTTTATTGCTGATCGCAATCTGAATTGGTAAGTGTGTCGACTGCAATTGAGAATGGAGAACACCTAGTTCTGGGCTGTTATTAAACATCTCCATTTGGAGGGTTGGACTGCCGTGCAGATCGAAACAGAATTGGACTCTGCACCATCATTGAAGACCACTTATTTTTGGATTATTGAATTTAAACAAGGTTGGACAAGCTTGGAAGACAAAGTGCGCTTCGATCGTCCAGCTGAGGTTACCACAAAGGAAACAATTGACAAAATTCATGATATGCTAATCAAGAACACCGAATAAAAATTCTTGAGGTTGCTGTGACTGTAGGCATCTCAACTGAGCAAGTGCGTAATATTCTTCATGGAGAAATGGCTATGAAGAAGCTGTGTGTCAAACAGGTGCTGCGATTGCTCGCAGTCAACCAAAACCGCACCTGGCACAACATTTCAACACAATGTCTGGTGATGTTTAATCGCAATCGGCAAAAAAAAAGAAAAAAATCGCCATACACATATGTCATAAATGCAGAATTCCCGCCATTGGAAAAGAATGATAAAGAAATATTCTGTATTAAAACCCACAAAAAAAACTGCGAGGAAAAGCATATGTGCAAACCTTCGTAGTTGGCTAGCGAAGGAATGGCGTGCTGTGAAGCTGTCCACGGGATACTAGCCACCTACGTAACTCTCTGGTCGCATTAGTCAGGTTCCAGAGACTGTTATTGAGTGTTAGACGATAAGGTCGCGAGGGAACACCCTGTACGCCCACATGCCGCCGACACTTGCGGTCGCCAGGAGCAGGGGCTTGATAAAGCGCCACAAGTCGAAGGCGTGCTCCGGCACATACACTAATATTCTTTATTACATATTCCTCTATTTGTTGGGAAAAAAACATGCCACTACTCTTGTCTTGGAGGCTGGAAACGCTTATTTCTTCAATGCTTATTCCTTTAACACTCACTGATTGTAATAACATCGCCAGTAGCGGATCCACATGGGGGTCTAAGGGGTTGAAGTCGTTGTTGGCCCAGACGAAAAGGTGTCAATTATCAAATTCCCTTTCACTAGTAATTAGGATCGCGCCATTTGTAGACTTGGAGGAGTCTGGCTTTGTGAGGAAATAACGAAATGATGGGACAATATAATCTCGAAGGGTTCAAATCCAGAGAAAAATTGGAATTGGAGCTCGAATCCCAATTCCAGTGCAAATATTTTCAAAATCTCAAGATCAATTAAAATTAGAAATGTAGGCCCACTGACCCTGCGGGTTCATGAATTAAAATAGCATTACTAGTGTACGAAAGAGATAGAGACAGACTTTCAGCAAGCAGCAAATTCAGCCTCTGTCAGCCAGATCTAATCTAACTCTGTTCTATTCAGTAGCGAATGGACATGTTTAATGTTGATTTGGAACCACAGCACAGTCCTACATTCTTTACTTGGCATGACTGAATGAGAAGAGCATATGTTTTTTTAGAAACTGGTATGCCCAGTGGGAATCAAACCCACTCCTTAGACATTACAACCTAGCCTCAGTCCAACCAACCACCGAATTTCACATGTGTTAGCATCAGGTTTTTGTCATTATGGGCTACCCAGCACCCAGAATGAGAAGTGTTGACTTCCACTTGAGCTGCTGGTTGTGAATAACCTATTTGTCGTCTAGTAGTCAACGTCATGCAGTGTGAACGCAAAGCCGTGATATCAAACCCAATCTTTTTGTTTCTTTTCTAAGCCATATTTCGTCTGTATGCTAAGAGCATCGACTGACACAATGTCAAGAGACAGTTTCGTTGATTTCCTAAACAGTCAGGAAAGAAAAATCTTGTGGAAATAAGATTGTGAATGGGCTTATGGGTGTCTGTCATGGGAAGACTAACTTTGGCGCCTTCAGCCAGCCGCTGCTTCATACAGACTGGCATCCGACCAAGTGACTGCGACGCAACGGCATGGAGCTGATTATCTCCAGCAGACTTTTCTGTGCTCGAATTAGCAAGTATAACATTATGGAACGTTGCGTGTAATACCATATTTCAGCATGCTCCGTGCTGATTTCGTCTGGCATGTTGCTAACAGCATATTTAACTAGGCTCTTATTTTGTTCAAGTTTATAGTATAGCTCGTGCTAAGACAGATTGAATATTTCTCATCTTTGACGTTATGAGGAGCGTCGTTATGCATCAGAAAACGGAGTCTAAAATGGAGGAAAGTCTAACAATTGTGACATTGTGTACTGTTTGTGTGTAATAAAATCGTGAAAGTAATGGAGGCAATTCGAAACACCTGCGCCCTGTATGGAGTAAGCGCTATCGAGGAAGTGAAGTTGTATCGTTGCAAGTACAATCGTTTTGAGATAAATTAATCACCACATCCAGAAATACAAACAGGCGTAGATGAAAGACGTTACTGCGTCGTACTGCTATGGTTGATGACGGTGTATCCGATTATTAGAAAGTGTGATGACCGATTAACCCTCGTACGACACTTGCTTTTAGTAGTCAAACAGAGGTTAAAAGAAAGGAAGGAAAATATCTAGTCGAAAACGAGATTTTTGCCGAATAGTTTGAGGAGGTCGCTGTAAACACAAATCAGTGCGCCCTGATGGAGATTTGAAGTACCGTATGGTAACTCCATAAGGGAAAAATAGAGGCTAAGCATAACATTATCTCAAAAGATGGCCTGTATACTTCCAGAAAATGTATTGTTATTGATATACATCTGGTAACACAAAGACGGTGCTTTGTGTTTCGAAGTGTTTCACAGTGATGTGCCCTTCCAGTTGACATTTGTTGCCAACAATTGGCTTGCCCTGCAGTCACAAAGTAACAGATGCGACCTGGAAGATAGCACCAAGGAGCTTGATTGGGAAACATTCCTACTGCACATTTTCTAATCAGACATCTGCATTTGTTTACCTTTCTCACCCCTTATCAATTACCACCAAGAATGTTAGTTTTTGTTTAACTTTGTTTGTTCTGTTTTGGCGATTGCTCTTTAAATGTGACTTAAACTCAGAATCAGCAAGTCGCTACATGTGTGGGATCAAAAAACTACTTGCACATTATCAGACGGTTTTCGATAACGAGTTGGAATATATTGTTGACAATTTCTCTGATATATGTGTCTACTTCGTTCAGTAACCTAACGGGAACTGCTATTAATTTGCACTACACGAATACAGCAGGTATCTCATAATAATATTATACAACAAATGACTATCTTAATTAAAAGTCTTTTGTCATACTCAAGTAGCTTTACCAGACTGGAACCTAATAAGACGATATGGATGTGAGAGTACTTGCTGAATGGAACACAGTTAACAGAATAATCAGTGATATGATTTCATTAACAGATTTGGAGACTCCAGAAGTGTCCGATTCCACCGATCTGCTTTGACTCATGACGTCATAAGTATGGCGGAAATGGCTATTGTAAGCGTCTCCAATATGGCACCTATGATGTCACTACATTCACACGGCAACAAACACGAAATACGTATAATTAAGACAATAACACCTTCCTCCAAAAATTCAAACTAACGAGGCAGCCGCGGGAAACACACACGCACACACACACACATACACACACACAGAGGGTGCGCGATCAAACACAACAAGACGACATCTACAAACACAACCAACTCATAAACTCCGCGCTGCAATGACGTCACACACTACAACACCCTTACATCATGGGTCAAAGCAGACGGGTGGAATCGGACGCTTCCGTTGATCCTGCCTTTCTTAAGTGGGCAAAGTGCATCGACGATGCAGCGGCTTACTTACTTTTCCTATGACGTCATGAGATGTATTCCAGTATTTATCGTGAGTGAGAAGAATGAAAAGTTACACAGACCACTGCAATACATATGAAAGAAAATAAATGTAATCGACTTAGATACTAATCCATTTCATTGACATCGAAATGAAGCAGGACGTGTGAAAAATACTTTGTTCCGACGTTGTGCATTATCCCAAAATATATTAGCAATTGACATCAAACTAGCAAGGATCTGGAAAGTATCACTCTTGTGAGACACAGCTGGCACTTTATTCACACAACATACTGTGTACAAGGGCTCTCAAATTGCTTCCGTATTTATAGAGTTTCAAAAAGGCTTTTTATATGATTCCTCATAAGCGGCTTCCAACCACACCGCTGACCTATAGACCTATAGACTATCACTTTATGCAGCATTGCGTCCGGTACAGTTGTTTATAGTGAGAAAGTGAACAAAAGTTATAGTTGTGTGGTGAAAAACGGAACATACGTAAATTATAACAGTGAAATAGTGAAGCTAAATGAACGTGTATCAAGACTGCAGTTAATTGTAGATGTACTAAGGCGGGACATTGCGCATTTAGAAAATGAAAATGCCGAACTGAAAAAGGCGCGTAATATCCCGATCGCCAAAGCAAGTAAAACACGGAACTGGGAGCACAGGACTTGCATGATCACGGAAGAAAGAAGCGAAAAGGTGATAAATACAACGAATGGAACGAACTGCGGCAATAAAAGCAGTTTCAGTGTCCTACCTACAATAAACGAGTGCTCTGAAGTGGATATAGGCCTGCAGGCAGAAACAACAAGGCAACATATGTTTACTAGGCCAAAAAGGGTTGGTCGTGTGAAACCCAGTGACTGTAGAATTCCCGTGGTAACAAAAAACCGTTTTCATGCACTAGATTCAGATATAAATGTGGAATCCACGGAAAACTGTGACGAAAACAACACGCCGAATCTATATAGTGACGGAAATACGGAAGCGTCCGATCTAACCCGTCGGCTTTGACCCATGACGTCACAAATATGGCGGAAACGACCATAAACGACAATTCCAATATGGCGGATATAAAAACGTTGCATACGTATCACAAAGACGAAAACACATAGAAAAACAACACACACAAAGGTTTCACAAGAACAATCTGCTAACATTCATAGCAAACAAAGATAATAATAAACAAGTGGTACTCAAGGCCAGGCAGGGGGGGCTGCGCCCCCCCTGCCCCCCCCCCCCTCCAAAAAAAACTCCCAACCTAACCTCGTATTCAGGGCTACGCTACAGATCAATGTGTAGGTCAATCAAAAGTTAAAAAAAGAAACAAATAAAAAAAAGAAAAAAGCAATATTGATTCATTAGACATAACGAGTAGCGACACAACATATAGACCATAAAGATTGAACAATCTAATGGCAAACTGATAAAAGCCTCATAGACGACGTTAAAACAAAAAGTACAGTAAAAAGGTAAACTATATATTACAGGCCCTAAAACTCCTACTAAGGTAACGTCAACGAGGCAACATCTACAAACACGCCACACTCACAAACCAAACTCCGCGCCGTAATGACGTCACACACCACAACACCCTTACGTCACGGGTCAAAGCCGACGCGTGAGATCGGATGTTTCTGTTGACCCATAGTGACAAGCACATGAGCAGAAACTTCCGCAATAAACGTGAAGACAAACTCAAAGTGAAAATATTCTCGGATAGCCATGGACGTGAGATCGCAAAAATACTACGTTACAGTCATTGTATACAAGCAATTAGTATTGTCAAACCAGGTGCACCCATCCAAGAACTCATTAGAAACATAGAAACTGAAAATGATAGTCGTATTGTCGTCATAGCTGGAGCCAATAATGTATATAAAAACGACCTCCACAGTGCAACTCGAAACCTTAAGGCAATACTAAATTCAACACAAGAGAAATCAGTTTTTGTAGTCGGAATTCCACATAGGCATGACCTTTCGGAATGGTCATCTGTGAACGTGGAAATCATAAAAGCAAACAGGCAATACTCAAAGATTTGCAGGGCCTACCATAATGCATATTTTATAAGTATGGGCTCCTTGCAAAGAGGCTGTTACACGAGACATGGCATGCACCTTAATAACAGAGGCAAGAAGATTCTGTGTCAAAACATCAGCATGATACTGAAAGCATCTGACAACCAAGAAGTAATTGCTGCTCTTCATGTTCCTTGCTTGACGCAAGCAGAGCCTGAAGAAATGGTTACTTCTATTGCAGCAGTAGAAGTAGAGGTGGAAGCAGCAATTATACCTACACACATAACAAACGCTGCAGCAGCAGTACCTACCACACTTCATCTACAGGATTCAACAGCAGCAGAAGATGAAGCAACATCCAAATCTCCACTCTCACCAGTTGCCACAACCATGCCTACAGCAGCAGCAGCAGTACCTATCACACTTCACCAGCAAGATTCAACAGGAGCAGAAGAAGAAGCATTCGCCTTATCTCCTCAGTCACCAGATGCCACAACAGTGCCTCCACACACCATAACAGCAGTTCCATCAATTCCTGTAGTAGCAGCCTCATCTACAATATCATCACAAGGAGGGAAGAGTAGGCATACAACAGTAGATGTGCTACCACTCCAAGTGAACAATTTTTTAGTAAAAGGCAACAAGAGGCAGAAATCCAAAAGATAAGCCCTGAAAAAGGTTTGAAAACCAATCACTATAGTGTTCAGTGTGTAAGCAATAAGAGCATGGATCTTAAAATATGTTACCTTAACGTTCAAGGACTGAAAGATAAAGAACTTATCATAAATGAGTTTGGTCTTGATAACCAGTTTGATATTTTTTGTCTGAGTGAACACTGGGCTAATGAGAATGAACTTGCAGTTGTCAAATTTGACAATTTTAGTATAGTAAATAGCTACTGTAGGAAAAAGCACATTAGAGGTGGTGTGGCAATTTATTCCAACCAGTCACTCAATTGTACAATAACCAAACTAGACCTAAATTCCTTGTGTGATGAACAGCACTTTGAAGTTACGGGTATAATCATTAATAGTCATAAGCTAATAGTAGTATCCATGTACAGATCACCAAAGGAAAGCATTAACATATTTTTAGAAAAAATGGACATGCTATTGAGTGAATTAAGTAATATTAAATGGATACACTATGATATTGCAGTAGGAGGTGATTTGAATGCTGATTTTGATGTTACTAAATGTAAGGGTAGTGTTGCAGATCTGGAAAATCATGTTAATAACAGGCCCACAAGAAACAAAGCATGTTTAGATAACATCTTTGTAAACTTCAAGACCACTGAAAACGCATGCGAAGTTGTACTGTTCCCATTCTCTGACCATGACTCCGTATCTCTAAATTATGCAAGTAAAATTACCATCAATAGGAGCAATGCAAACAGACCTGTCCCAACAGTTGTGATTACCACACCCGTAACTTACCACACCCGTAACTGAGGATAAAATTAACACCTTTCGTAATTCCCTTGCTGACAGAGACTAGTTTGGCCATTGTAGTGTCGATCGACATTACACTTCAAGTAATGACCTGCCAGCCAAAATAATATTTGATAGATTTTTTAATGCATTCTTGACCCTATTTAACTATAGTATTCCCATAAAGAAAATCAAAATAATGGACAGCAGCCACAAATCCAGATCTCAAAACAGACAAAATATATGGTACACTAAACAGCTGACAGATCTAAAGAAACAAGTTTTGTTACTGTACAACATATACAATAGTATGAAGTCTGACTGTGCCAAATCAGCCTATGTGGAATGCAGGAATGAATACAAAAAAGCCATCCTGCAGGCCAAAAAAACCTACAATGCCAACAGCATACATAATTCCACCAATAAATGCAAAACCGCTTGGAAAGTAATTAACAGTGCTGCCACAGATACTAAAAAAGACAAAATTAATATCCCACCACAAACACTCAATGAGTTTTTTATTAATTCAGTGAAAGAAATAGGAGACGCAATTATCAAACCAGACATTAGTCCAACTGAGTTACTCTCCCAAAATTGGGGTAGACAGTCACTAAATACAAGCATGCTAATCTTCTCCGAAGTAACGCCTAAATATGTACAAGGGGTCATAAAACAACTGAAATCATCTGATAGCTTAGATATATATGGCATATCATGCAACATGCTAAAAAAAGTGTGTGATTGCATTCTGTACCCTTTAACCCATTGCATAAACAAGTGCTTACTTGAGGGATATTTTCCTGATGAGTTAAAACTGTCTAGGGTTGTCCCAGTATACAAAAAGGGAGATAAAGACTCTCCATCTAGTTACAGGCCTATTTCAATAGTACCCGCATTCTCCAAGGTAATAGAATGCATCATGTACCAACAATTATCATCTCACTTTGAGAATTTAGGAATAATTAATGCTACACAATACGTGTTTAGGAAGAATCTGTCAACCATTGATGCAATCAACACGGTAGTCAGTTACATCCTCAAAGTTTTTGAGAACAAAGGCTTTGCTCAGGTCTCATTCTGTGACCTAAGCAAGGCCTTCGACTGTATTGAGCACACGCCACTACTAGAGAAACTAGAATTCTACGGCATCAAAGGAAACAGTCTCAGACTATTAAAAGCTTACGTCAACAACCGTAAACAGGTAGTTTGTGTTGGTAAGGAAATGTCAAACAGAAAATGTTAAAGTAGGTGTGCCTCAGGGATATGTACTGGGGCCCTTCCTGTTTCTGATAATGATCAATGACCTCCCCTCGTTTATTAGATTCACCACTGTATTGTATGCAGATGATACGACTTTTCTTCATAGCAGTAACAATCTTAATGATCTTAAAACCTGTGCTGAAAATACACTCACTAATGCAGCATATTGTTTCAGAGCAAATGGTTTCCTGCTAAATGAAAATAAAACTCAGCAGATAATCTTCACTCTAAGAGACAAGCCACTATCTGATGACCCTAGTTCTGTTAAATTCCTGGGAGTTAATTTAGACGAAAAGTTATCCTGGGGCCAACATGTAAACTATATTAGTAGTAAGCTATCTAGAGTAATTTATTTATTAAGACAACTCAGAAATTGTGTACCTGAAACATACATCAGATCATCTTATTTTGCATTTTTCCAAAGTATAATATCCTATGGCATTATTTTGTGGGGTAACTGTAGTCATATACATGACATCCTATTATTGCAGAAGAAAGCCATTAGGATAATTACAAATTCTTCACATAAGGCTCACTGCAAACCCTTATTTACCAAACAAAAAATTATGACTGTAATAAACCTCTATGTATACAATGTCTTAATCTTTACAAAGAAGAACCTACAAGATGTGAAACGTAGAGAAAATGTACATTGTTACAACACAAAAAGCATCAAACACATATACACGCCTTACCACAGACTATCAAAATCAATAAATAGCTATGAAGTCACAGGGCACAAACTATTTAATAAGCTGCCACATGCCATACAGGATCTTCCTGAACATACATTCAAAGAAAGACTGCATGAATGGTTTATTGCCCACCCGTTCTATGATATCAATGAATTCTTCAACTGTAAAATGCAGTAATGCAACAGATGACCCACTGTACACTTATTGTAATATAAGCTAAAATATTTCAGTAGTCAATACCTTATCACACTGTATTATAAATTGTAACTTCATTTGACGTTGTCAATTGCTGTAATGGCCTAAAGACAATAAAATCTTTATTATTATTATTATTGTTTCAGTTGTAGAACTGGATTCATTATATTCTGTTATTCTGTCTGAATCGTCACAGTTTGCAGTAACTGACGGGACATCACCTAATGAAACAAAAGTGATGAGTGTGATTCCGCAAGTAAAGTTAGATTTGTGGCAGGTAGTGCTGCCATCAAGTAAACTCCTCAGAAGAGTAAAGCGAACTGTGAAATGATGTTGAAAATATATCATCACGATGCAAAACGTGACAACTGACATTTAACATAAAATATGTGAGGTTCTCCACATCAATACAAAAACAACTTTGTTACAATTTGCTTGCACATTAAATCAGTCACATTTAATGGTTGTCGATTCAACTAACATGAGTGATTCAGTTGTGGTTCATGTGAAAATGTGTGACTGGCTCCACTGCACTGAACTCGTATTTTGTTGATAATTTTCAATACAGCTATCATTTTAATTCATGATGGAATACATGGACTGTATGAGAAAATTGTGTAGGCCCTACTGCATGTCTTAATCTGGGTTTTCACAAAACCTATTGCTGTTAGATACAGCACACCAATTACAAATGACTTACACTTTCACTGGGCAAAGCTGCTTATGTACAATGAACAGTCAAACTACTAAGAAATATAGAGTATTCAGGAATATACTGATATCATGGAGAGCACGAAGTAAATAGTCCCAAGTTTATCTCCGAGACGTTGCTCACATGGGGAGAACTCATGTCATTCTGTATTTTTCCTCTTTTTGTAATGAGTGGTGAAGGTGACATGAACATCCCTATAAATATGAAATTAGTGGAGTAATTATAAACTTTGAAGACTTTGGAAAGTTGAAAGTGAGTGTTTTAAATAATTACGGGTCATGCAGTCCAGAGCTCTAGATTCAGGAATATTAATTAAGATAGGAAGTGTGAGTACAGAACTCATCAGATATACTATCTGCAGCACAGGGTCTAGTGGTTAGAACCGCTGCGTCTAGATCATGGGGTCCCAGGTTCAATTCCTGGCTGGGTCAGAGAATTTCTTTATTCGGGGACTGGGTGTTTGTGTTGTCCAAATCACTTCATCTCATCTTCATCAATGTGCAAGTTGCTAAAATGGTGTCAAATAGGAAGACTTGCACCAGCGGCCGTACAACATGGTATCTCATGACCAGTAATGGCATATGATCATTTCATTTCAATTTCCATCAGATATGCTGTACGTAAAATGTGGATGTTCTTATGTATGGCTAGGTAATATAAAACATAAATGGAACAAACAATAAAATTATGGTAGGTGACAATCTATATTTTCTAATTATCACAGTTGTATAAAGAGGTTAGGCAGATCTGTAAAGCCACTGCATGAAACTGGTATTCTGTTAAAATAAAAAACTATACATCCTGTCACTTTTTCCACACATAAAATCACTGGAAAGCAATCTGAAAATGACATTTCATTTAATAATCATAGTTTTTAGTTGGTAAAGCAAAAATCTCCTACAAAAAGTGAGTCTTAATATTTTGTACAATTATATTTGAGACATGTCCTAAAAAGTTGATTTATGAGAGGTCCAAATCTTTCTCTTCATGAAATCATGCACTGTGGTACTTTAATTGTGTATGTACTGTTGCTCCAATATCACTTATAATGAATTCTGACAATTTCAGAAATCAAAATGTTGCTTCTTTCAACATGTTTCTGTAAATTACTGGATAAAGATGCTCAGTATAATTCTTACCATTTTGATTAGGCTGGTTAAACACAAAAACCTCAGGAAATACTATAAACAATTCTAATTTTTGCACAAATGTCATGCAGCTGGGTGTCGAGGGTAAATGCAGGGCTTGCTCACAAGGCGTATATTGCACGCAAGGTGTGCAGACAGCGTGTGCAGCATGTCCACTAGGGCGCACCACTCCACAACCAGGAGCAGGAACAGCAGAGGAATGCTCACTGCCTGTGCGTCCACCTAGAACTCACCTTAACACCACTCTCAACAGTTGCGTTCCTTGCAGTAAGAGCACATATCAGCCAGACGCACAGAAGACTTTCTGCATACAGTGCCCTCCAGATACGAGTACCAAAGGAACAGCTGCAGTAAGTTGTTAGTGCACTCCACATTTCAACTGAAAGTAATGCTGCTATCACTTTCAGAAATGGTGTTCAATAAGGAATAAGGACATGCTACTGAATCTGATAGTTCATATGGTAGACAGTGCAGCATGTGACAGTAATTTGTTTCATTCACAGCAAGACTTCATGTAGGAAATATTTCCAGCCATCAGTTCTGTCAGTCAATTATGGAACCATACAATAACAAATGGCATTTGAATAAACTTCACAGTATTTGAAGTATGGTAAATTTTCAGCTTCACATTTTCTGAGTTTGAAGACTGATGATTCAATTGTATATTTGGTTTGCATTTTTCAATAATATATAATCTTTTTTTTAAACTTGATGCTTCACATCATTTAACTGTTTTGCAGAAAAAAATTGTCATTTAATATTTGACATAATTTTTAGTCAGAGAATTAATACATCTTGTACATGGCAGTTGAGTCACACTGTCATATATATGTTTGCTTCTTATTAAATGTGTATGTATTTAGAGCAAATTTTTCTTTCAAGAAATGTCCCTACACATTATTGTTACAAGCCTTACTAAAATTATTTTCAGTTTCTTTTCAAAACAGACAAGCAAGTTGAATGCACCAACCTGTGTGGCATGGGAGCACCAGAAATGGAGTGTGACTTGAATCCCAGATGCATGCTGGTCTCTGAAACTGGAAATTTTGAATGAAAATGTAAACAAGGATACAATGGCACTGGCAAAATTTGCACATGTAATGAAGGTTTTTTTTTTATCTGCATGAATGATGCATATTTCAGGTATACATCATTTATCTTCTAATTTTGCTTTCAAGATAGGGGTTTTATTATCTGGCAATCTAAATATGTGACCTAGGTGGGATGACAGAAACATTTTTTCCACTTCTCTTTCAAAGTGAGTTCTTGCGTTTTCAATAAAGTTATGTATCTCTTCAACTAGGCTGGACTCATTGTCTGCATAGCAGACACCTGATGTATCATCTGCATACATAGTGATCAATTGCTTATTGTCAAGAGAACTTGGGAAATATTTACATAGCATATGAATAGGACTGGAATTAAACTGGAGCCCTCAGGAACACCACAACTTATATTTCCTCTACTTGACCTTCTCCTCTCCAGTATTTCTCTATTGTTGTTGTGGTCTTCAGTCCTGAGACTGGTTTGATGCAGCTCTCCATGCTACTCTATCCTGTGCAAGCTTCTTGATCTCCCAGTACCTACTGCAGCCTACATCCTTCTGAATCTGCTTAGTGTATTCATCTCTTGGTCTCCCTCTATGATTTTTACCCTCCACCCTGCCCTCCAGTACTAAATTGGTGATCCCTTGACGCCTCAGAACATGTCCTACCAACCGATCCCTTCTTCTAGTCAAATTGTGCCACAAACTCCTCTTCTTCCCAATTCTATTCAGTACCTCCTCATTAGTTATGTGATCTACCCATCTAATCTTCAGCATTCTTCTGTAGCACCACATTTCGAAAGCTTCTATTCTCTTTTTGTCTAAACTATTTATCGTCCATGTTTCACTTCCATACATGGCTACACTCCATAAAATACTTTCAGAAACGACTTACTGACACTTAAATCAACACTCGGTGTTAACAAATTTCTCTTCTTCAGAAACCCTTTTCTTGCCATTGCCAGTCTACATTTTATATCCTCTCTACTTTGACCATCATCAGTTATTTTTCTCCCTAAATAGCAAAACTCATTTACTACTTTAAGTGTCTCATTTCCTAATCTAATTCCCTCAGCATCACCCGACTTAATGCGACTACATTCCATTATCCTCATTTTGCTTTTGTTGATGTTCATCTTATACCCTCCTTTCGAGACACTGTCCATTCCGTTCAACTGCTCTTCCAAGTCCTTTTCTGTCTCTGACAGAATTACAATGTCATCGGTGAACCTCAACGTTTTTATTTATTCTCCATGGATTTTAATATCTACTCCAAACTATTCTTTTGTTTCCTTTACTGCTTGCTCAATATACAGATTGAATAGCATTGGGGAGAGGCTACAACCCTGTCTCACTCCCTTCCCAACAACTGCTTCCCTTTCATGTACCTCAACTCTTATCTCTGGTTTCTGTACAAATTGTAAATAGCCTTTTGCTCCCTGTATTTTACCCCTGCCACCTTCAGAATTTGAAAGAGAGTATTCCAGTCAACATTGTCAAAAGCTTTCTCTAAGTCTACAAATGCTAGAAATGTAGGTTTGCCTTTCCTTAATCTTTCTTCTAAGATAAGTCGTAGGGTCAGTATTGCCTCACGTGTTCCAACATTTCTACAGAATCCAAACTGATCTTCCCCGAGGTCAGCTTCTGCCAGTTTTTCCATTTGTCTGTAAAGAATTCGCGTTAGTATTTTGCAGCTGTGACTTATTAAACTGATAGTTCGGTAATTTTCACATCTGTCAACACCTGCTTTCTTTGGGATTGGAATTATTATATTCTTCTTGAAGTCTGAGGGAATTTTGCCTGTCTCATACATTTTGCTCACCAGATGGTAGAGACTGGCTCTCCCAAGGCTATCAGTAGTTCTAATGGAATGTTGTCTACTCCCAGGGCCTTGCTTCGACTCAGGTCTTTCAGTGCTCTGTCAAACTCTTCACGCATTATCATATCTCCTATTTCATCTTCATCTACATCCTCTTCCATTTCCATAATATTGTCCTCAAGAACATCGCCCTTGTATAGACCCTCTATATACTCCTTCCACCTTTCTGCTTTCCCTTCTTTGCTTAGAACTGGGTTTACATCTGAGCTCTTGATATTCATGCAAGTGGTTCTCTTTTCTCCAAAGGTCTCTTTAATTTTCCTGTAGGCAGTATCTATTTTACCCCCGTGAGATAAGCCTCTACATCCTTACATTTGTCCTCTAGCCATCTCTGCTTAGCCATTTTGTACTTTCTATCGATCTCATTTTTGAGACGTTTGTATTCCTTTTTGCCTGCTTCATTTACTGCATTTTTGTATTTTCTCCTTTATTCAATTAAATTCAGTATCTCTTCTGTCACCCATGGATTTCTACTAGCCCTCGTCTTTTTACCTACTTGATCCTCTGCTGCCTTCACTATTTCATCCCTTAAAGCTACCCATTCTTCTTCTACTGTATTTCTTTCCCCCATTCCTGTCAATTGTTCCCCTAGGCTCTCCCTGAAACTCTGTACAACCTCTGGTTCTTTCATTTTATCCAGGTCCCATCTCCTTAAATTCCCACCTTTTTGCAGTTTCTTCAGTTTTAATCTACAGTTCATAACCAATAAATTGTGGTCAGAGTCCACATCTGTCCCTGGAAATGTCTTACAATTTAAAACCTGGTTCCTAAATATCTGTTTTACCATTATATAATCTATCTGAAGTTTATTTATGAAGTAATTATTAAAAATATTTTTGACTAAAAGAGAATCAGAGATATCTTCATTATTCACAGTTAATTGTACATTATTAATTTTAGTTTCTGTTTCGTTGTTTCTGATTTTACTTACAATTGACCAGCAAGTCTTTGAAACATTATCTGAACCTTGTATCTGTTGGCTGACTCTTTCTACTTTTAATCTCCTTACTTCTTTGAGGTACTTATATATGTATTGCTTGTAGAGTTCTTTATGTAACTCTGGGTTATGAAGAAGACAGTTGGGAAACGCCACATTTTTAGAATGAAACATACATGAAAGGTATAGTGTTTTAATAGTTTTTAGTTCTGTTACTGATTAGAAATATTTAAAGAATTTGCTTAAAGTTAACCTGCATTGTGCTTTTATTGAAAATATTACGTGATTTCAAACCCCAGCAGTGTATGTAGCTAATAAAGCACTAATATTGAAAGTATGGTAACGGTTTAAAACTATTACTGGCATGTCCATTAGCTCTCATCTGCAACAGGATACATAATGGCATCACCTGTCACTCATGTACCCCTGAGTTATAATTTTCCATTAATTATTATTCTAAATAATATCAAAATATGAATCTTCATTTAGAGGACTATAGTTACAAATTAGCTGTTCAGTACTGCAGTTCTAAACCAACAGTGTCATGGAAAGCTAAACTGTTTTAATTATGTTTCAGTAGTATGGTAATGATGTTGAAAAGTCCACAGTGGGTAATAAGATGGTATTTTTTTTTATTTTTTTTTTATTTATTCATCCGTAGACAACTTGTGTTGTATGGATGTCGTCAACTGTATACATGGAATGAGTATATACATAATAGTACTTCTGGTAGCACATATTTCTATGGTGCAACTTAATCGTTTGTACACAAAACAAATACACACCAATCTTAGTTACAAATAAATATAAATTTACAAATGTATTCTTGCATGGATTACAAAAAAAAAAAAAAATACACACGAATCTTAGTTACAGATAAATATAAATTTACAAAGGTACTCTTGCATGAATTGAGGTGAGCACATGTCATTTACAGTATTCTTTGACAGTATAGTAACATTTATCTGCTAAATAACTTTTTGCAGCTTTCCTAAAGGCATGTATTCCAGTTTCAGCTTTGATCTCCTCTGGAAGTCTATTATACATTTTTATTCAATTAAATAATAAACTATTTTGGGTTTTTGTTCTGTTTTTTTGTGTGAGATGCAAATGGTGGCAGGATCTAGTCCAGTGTTGGTGTATAGATCTGTTTTGTGTGTACTGGTCAATGTGTTTCTTTATATATATCACAGTCTGAAAGATGTATTCACATGGTACTGTCAAGATTCCCATGGTTTTGAATAAATCAGTACAGTGAGCTCTCTTGCTGCTTTTTGTTATTATTCGTACAGCTCTCTTTTGCAGCTTGAAAATTGCTTGTATGTTCTGCACATTTGTACCCCAGAAGGTTATGCCATAACTAATTATTGAATGCACATATGCAAAGTATGTAGTCTTAGCACATGAACTATTACATACTGACGTAATTATCCGGAGTGCATAGCAAGCAGTAGCAATTTTCTTTTCTAGTGCTGCAATATGGTCAGTCCAGTTAAGCTGTGAGTCAACATGCATTCCGAGGAATTTTGTGTTTGTGACATGATCTATAACTTCGTCTTTAACTTTTAGGCCTATGCTATTACGTTTTTTATTTATGTGGAAATTAATACTGTTTGTTTTTTTAATATTGAGGGTTAATTTGTTGCTTACTACCCACTTGCATACATGATCGAGAGTTTCTTCAGCTTTGTCTCTCAATTTGTCTGGTGACTCATCACTGATAAGGATGCTGCTATCATCTGCAAATAGTATTGCTTCCCCGTATTTGACACTCTGGGGAAAATCATTGATATATATTAGGAAGAGTATTGGCCCTAACACGCTTCCCTGAGGGACTCCTATGTTAATATGTTCTGGTTTGGAAATGTGTTTTGTCAATCTGCTGAACTTCGTTTGTGAGATCTCTACACACTGTACCCTATTTTCCAAGTATGATTGAAACCAATTATTTACTGTTCCCCTTATTCCTAGTGCCTCCATTTTGTTTAGTAGTATTTTGTGGTCTACCGTGTCAAATGCTTTGCTAAGGTCAAGGAATATGCCTGTTACATGTTCACCTTCATCAAGAGCTGCTAAGACAAAATTTGTGAAGTGAGCTACTGCTGAACCTGTGCTTCTTCCTGGCCTGAAACCAAACTGTTCTTTACACAGTAGGTTGTACTTGTTTAGGAAATCCATTAGTCTCTTTTTCATTATATTTTCTATTACCTTGGAAAAGGATGAGAGTAATGAGATGGGCCTATAGTTTTCTATATTTTCTGGATCGCCTTTCTTAAATAGAGGCAGGACTTTTGCACATTTTAAGTACTCTGGGAAGCAGCCTGCAGTGAAAGATTCATTTATGATGTGTGCCAAAGGATGTTGTATGCTGTCAATGCAGTCCTTCAGTAAGCACACTGGCACTTCATCTAAACCTGCTGATGTTTTATTCTTTAGATTCTTCACAACCATCCTTACTTCTTCTGTAGAAGTTGGTAACAGTAACATTGAGTTATCCATATAGTTCAACTTTTGTTCAGGCTGTTTTTTGCCAAACTTTTGCTGTAGCTTGGTAGCAACACTGCTGAAGTACTCATTTACGGTATTTACTAGTGTGTTTGGGTTATGTATAATAGCACCATTATGTTTAATTTGAATGTTTACTGCTTTTAATTTATTACTGTTTGTTTCCTGTTTGGTAACAGTCCAGGCTGCTTTAATTTTATTTTCTGCCTTTTCTATAATACTGTCATTGTGGGCTTTCTTTGCGTCTCGTAAAACTCTTCTGTATATTCTTTTGTATGTTTGGTAGTAGTTTAGGAAACCGGGATCACTATGGTAGTTTTTTAACCTGTTCAGTTGTTTGAGTGTTGCAGAGGATTTCCTTATTCCTTTGGTCACCCAGATATTTCTTTTCTGTGAGTGTACTGCAGTTTGCACCATTGGGAATGCTTCATCAAATCTGAGTTTAAATAATGACATGAATTTAGAAAATTTCTTATTTACACTAGTTTCAGCATACACTTCTTCCCATGTTATACTGTTTATTTGCTTGGCAAATTCTGATCTGTTTGATTTGGAGAAAACCCTTCTGAATGTGTATGTTTTAGTTGTGTTGTCTATATTTATGTTTAATTTTAGGATTTGACAGGAGTGATCAGAAAGGCCAAGGTTATCTACAATAATTTCACAACTTTCTTTATCTATGTCTGTGATGATGTGATCAATTGTTGATGATGAGTTCTTGGCTATCCTCGTGGCTCTGTTAACTAATGGTGATAAATTATAACAGCGCAATATATTCAAGAATGAGTTACAGAATCTATCTGGGTTTTGTGTGTTTATATTTAGGTCTCCACAAATGAGAACCTTCCCTTTAGAATTCGAAGCCATGTCTAGAATCTGGATTAGTTTTGCAGTGAAAGTATCTATATCACCACTGGGTGAACGGTAAATACATATTATAGTTAACCTTTGTGCCTCATCTGTCTTGCTTATCTCTATGGCTGATATTTCTATGTGTTTTTCCTCACTTACAGAATTAATATCATTTCTAATTTTATAGGCAATTCCTTGCTTAACATATATACATGATCCACCACCTCTAATGGTGGTTCTACTATAATGACATGCTAGTATATATGAGTTTAAATTTATTAGTGTTATTTCAGTTCCTCTACACCAATGTTCAGTAATGCATGTGACTGAACTGTTTAAAGTTTGTAGTTCCACTTCTAACTGTTGCACTTTGTTTCTGATAGATTGTATATTTTGATGAAAGACTGAGAAACGAGCACAGCTTACCTTGCCTGTATCTTTTGTTTGCATTTTGTTGACAGTGACTGATGCTTTGTGCCGGTTTGTCCCAGTTTTTTTCTCCTCTTGGTGCTGAACCATAAAAAATCCTCCTTTGGAGTGATGTACTTTCTTGTCCTCTGCCTCCTTCTGATGGGGTGTGGTTTAGCTGGTGGCTTCTCCATTGGTACTGTCGTTTCTGGTGCTACTGCTGTTGTTGGCTCTGCTGTTGTCTGTCCCACTGTTGCTGTGTCTCCTGTTCTTATTGTTGGTGGTGGTGGTGAAGGTTCTGCCGGTGTCAGTTCTGCTGCTGACGAGAAGACTGCCTTTGTTGATTTTTCTTGTACTGTGGAATGTTCTATTACTGATAGTGGTATAACAGTTGTTTTTGAGTTGAAGGTGTTTTGAAGTAGTTTTAATTCCTTCATTATCATGTTCGCCAGATATTCTTTCCCAATACTGTTTAAGTGTAGTCCATGTTGTGTATGGAATCTACGACCTATATTATTTATATTAACACATTTAACATTTTTAAAACGTCTACAGATTTTGGCAAACTGATAGTTGGCTTTTTGTATTTCTGTATTTACACATGATTGGTCATCCAGATCGTGTCGATGTGGTGTATTCACGATTATCACGTTTGTGTGCGTGAGGTTCTTCAGACACTGTTTCAGATAACGTGTAGCATTTGCAGTTTCATTTTTATATACATCGTTTGAACCTCCGATGAGTATTACACAGTCTTTATTGTGTAGATTTTTAACCTCTCTAGATTCAGTCGTTTTTATTATTTCCGCTAGTGGGGCTCCCGGTTTTACTATGCTACACAAACTTCTATTAGTTTTCTCTTTAATTTTCTTTGCGAGTCCACGGCCATGATTATCTGAAAGCATGAGTATTTTATTATGCGAGTTATCTGTTACAATGTTTTTCGTTTGAGTGCCTGTTTGTATCGGTATTTTGTGACGTACTTCAAGGTCATTTTGTACCAGTATTGTGTCATGAAGTTCATACGACACTTTATCGCTGTTTAGAGATTTTTTGATGTGTTTAGACTGTTCACTGGTGGTTTTAGGCCTACTATCTTGAATGTTTTTCTTCCCAAGCGACTCGTAACGTCTCGTTTTACCCTCGCTGTCTACAATTGCGAGTACTTCAAACGAGTTTTCATGCACGAAATTAACGTTGCGGTCATTGTTCACACGATTTAACACTTCTTGTTTGTTGTTTTTAAACGTAGCTTGGTTGTTTTTAAACGTAGCTTTGTTCCAGTTTTTGGAAGCAGGCGAAATGTTTTGCACCGAGTCCCGCGTGTAGCACGTACCTTGTTTTGATCGGAGATCATAATTTTCTTTCTTGAGCCATGAAATTTCTTTACGAAGCACTTCGACAATTTTCTGTAGGCTGATAATACGTTCGTTTAATTTTGTTGTAACACCATTATCATTCACATATTGACTGTTTTTCACTACGGAACTGTAATTTTCGCGCACAGGAATATTATGAACACTTGAACCTGTCGCCATGTTGAAGCAAGATGTTGTTAAGAGAACAGTCTATCACTCACCGTAAACTGATAAACTCTCAAAATCCACACAGAAAAGAGAAGACAATTTAGACTGTTAATTTACAGAGACTTTCTGAGCAAGGTAGCTAGGATCAGCTCATTTTAAATGAAAAACAGAATTGTAGTTGAGGGTAAAGACAGTTGCAATGCTCGTGAGTTAGGGGGAAATGGGTAAGACACCAGAACATTGCTCTAAATTTATGTCATTGTTATTTTTATTGTTCCTCCTTAATAGCACAGAAGACTAGATATACAGGCAATGTAAGATTAAGAAAGCTTTTGATTTATTGTTTATTAATACAGTAGCGTACTGTGGGTCATTTAACTACAGAAACTATTATGTGTACTCCAGCTGCATTGTACCAAAGAATTTTCTGTAAATAATTATAGTAATAATAATAATAAATGAAAAGCACCAGTTTGCTTTTGTTCTACAATGTTACTTTTATTGCTAACCGGTTTTCGGCTTACAAGGCCATCTTCAGAGCCGAAAACCGGTTAGCAATAAAAGTAATATTGTAGAACAAAAGCAAAGTGGTGCTTTTCATTTATTATTATAATGTTGTTCTACCAAGAACCAACGGAAGATTCTGTTAATATGATAGTAGTAGTAATAATAATAATAATCAAAATACTAAAATCACTGATTACTTTTATGGCTAACCAGTTTACAGCTTACAAGACCATCTTCAGACATCTTCAGACATCACTGATCACTTTTATTGCTAACCGGTTTTCAGCTTACAAGGCCATCTTCAGACATTGTCTGAAGCCAAAAACCGGTTAGCAATAAAAGTAATATTGTAGAACAAAAGCAGACTGGTGCTTTTCATTTATTATTATAATGTTGTTCTACCAAGAACCGAGGGAAGATTCTGTTAATATGATAGTAATAATAATAATAATAATAATAATCAAAATACTAAAATCACTGATTAGGTGACAGGAAACTAGTTTAAAATTTCAGCATTTGCATGGATCTGTAACGATGCTATATTCTTGAACGTTACTTAAATTAACTTAACTTGGCCTGGAGTCCATTTGATGAAAGGATATAACAGTTTCCAACATCACAAAATTTATTGACAACTAAACTGCATGCTCATCACGTTAACAAAGCACTGACTGACATACTTCACAGATCTCTTTGACTGACTGAAAAAACAACAACTCAACAACTAACTTGCAGCATCGCTGCATCGCTTTACATAGAATTTTTTCAATAAATTTCAAAATAACCCATTATTAATTTTGCACAATTCTGATGTAGCAATTAAAATTTACAAAACGTAAAGAAACTATAAGGTATAAAATACTATATAGTATTACATAAATTTTTGTAGTATCATGACTAGTTTTAAATACAAAAACAATCTGAATTTTAATTACAACAATGTCTCTTGTATTATTTTAGTTATGTAATCAATTACAGTTTGGATTTGGTTACTAACATTCAAAGACAATACAAATCTCGTGCTTCATATGAAAAATTACAAATAAGGCCTCAAATTCTGAAAATCATAAAGTAGTGTGATGTAAACAATTGGAGAGTTAATTAGAAATGTAATTACAAAGGATATTAATTACAGAGAAGGACATAAAAATAGATAACAAATGATAATACATCACTTGTTAATAATTTTTAAGACGTTTCTCAAGATAATGAGGTTCTCTGTGTCAACCAACCAATCAACTGTAATTAAGGTAATCAGAGGCACCAGCCACTTATGCCGACATTTCCACAGCCTCATAACTTTTGTTACTAAATATCTCTTACTTCAACTTCTCAGCTAGGATTTTGATTTGGAACCTGTACATAATTTTGTTAATGACAACAATCCATAGACAATTACAATAATATATGTCCTTCCAGAATAAAAAAAAACTGTATTTTCGCTAATTGAACTGAATAATGTGTCCAAAACACACACAAAAGTCTCCAGTGTGGCTGAGCGGTTCTAGGTGCTTCAGTCTGGAACCACGTGACTGCTACGGTCGCAGGTTCGAATCCTGCCTTGGGCATGGATATGTGTGATGTCCTTAGGTTAGTTAGGTGACTGATGACCTCAGATGTTGAGTCCCATAGTGTTCAGAGCCATTTGAACCAAAAGTCTCCAGGAAGCACTGAATCATCCAAAAACCACCTGGTGCATAAAAAAAGGTGATATCAGACATTTCATATGAATCTAAGGGAAGGCTGTACTGTTATAAACCTTCCCATTTGTGTATCCATCAAACATTCCTCTTTAGTGAATGAAATCTGAAAAATGGAATTCAGAATATTTACCTCAATTTTATTGTCATGTGTCTGGCAATGAAGCACCGACATACATGCTTTAACTGTCTTGATTCACTTTACTATGTACATTGTATAAGTAGAATTTGTTGTGCGTACAGTGAGTTTTGTCCTCGAATGCACCAAAGCCCTCTTGCAAAGTTCTCCTCATTGTTGTTCTGGATTCATTTCATTTCAGATTCTACTTAATCCTGTTACTTCCAATTTAGAGCTTCATGCCACCTCTATAGATTTTTAATATTGGTAGTAAGCCACAATGGATCTGTAATGTCCTTGATCAATTTTGGCTGCTGCATAGGCCAACTGTCTCACTGCTATCAGATACTACATTTGAATCTATGCTAATGATGTATATTTTCTTCATCAATACTGACTTTTGATTACTTGTCCTTTGGACAAAATTTGTAAACAGTAATTCTCTTTGTTACAAACACTTGTATCAAATCCAATAATGTTGTGTCTGATGTAAAGCTCTTATGGTTACTGGTTCTCAAAAACAATAATAATTGCATTGCAGTTGTTATGCCTGTACTTTTAAGGATGTGTAAGATAATACCACATTAACTGTATCAAAACTGGTTGTCCAAGATAATTTTTTAATGTGTTTAGTGCAGTTTAATGTATAACTAATGAAGAGTTGTTGAGCTGAGTGGGGGCAAAAACATCTTTATGGCACAACTAAAAGAAGGGATATGTTGATAGGGCACATCCTGAGGAATTAAAGGATGGTTAATTTGGTAATGTAAGAAAGCATGGATGGGTAAAAGTTGTAGACCATGACCAAGGCTTGAGTTCCGTAAGTTGGTTAAAGTAGATGTTGGTTGCAGTAGCTATGTAGAACTGAAGAGACTTACACAAGGTAGACTGGTGTGGAGAGCTGCATCAGACCAGTTTTCAGATAGATCACAACATAATACAGTGTGTCTTCATGCTCCCATCCTCTTTCGATCTGAAACATCAGAAGAAAATTGTCTTAATTAATTAGAGGAATGAATGAGTTAAACCATTTTAAGTTATTTCATTAGCAAAAGTATTTCTGTCCTCCATTGTTACTGATAAGAAATAATGGCTATTTAAACAGATTACTCTAAAGTTTTGGCAGTTATTTGAGAAATGGCATTTTTTTTTGTCCAACAGAAAGTCTTCATAATGGAGGAAAAATAAACAGTCTGGCACAACCAAATGCCCGCATATGTGGCAATAAAGATGATCTATATTATCAATTAAAATGGTATGCTTATCCAGGAAAGAAAGGTAATGTAATCTTAGCCATTCATTGTAAGCATTCTTGATATATTTGTCTTAGCTTAGCTTCACCCACATCAGCAGCAACCCCCCCCCCCCACCTTCCTCCTCTCTCACAACAATCGGCCCCTGAGTTTTTGGGTGTCATGTCATCAGGCCACCAAGTACCTAGTGCTGCCAGTAGATGTCACAGTTAGTGAGTTGGTCACAGCCGTAAGCCATCCATGCCTTGTAGGAAAACTGTTCTTGGCATGTTTAGTATTAGTGAATCAGCCTTTTTTCTCTGCTGACATGAATGACTGTAAGCAGTTCAGGGTGTGGGGATCAGCAGAGATTTGATAAACATCTAACAGAACATACTTTGAAGATTCAGTGTAAAAAAATGGTGGTTATCAGTGTAAAATTTGTGATAACAATTTCAGTTACCAATTCAGCTTCAAGTGCTACCAATGACATTATCCTGGTGAGATCTCAAGTAAAATTTAAATTTCTCATAATTAGAGATACAAAGGAGCGATCCATAAATGCTTTGGAGAAAATTTAGTAGCCCAGATCACATTCAGTACTATTTATTCTTGATGACTGGTTTCAACAATTAAGACTGTCATCTTCTGATCTTTAAAAACTTCTTGTTTTAGTCATGTTCCATGTGACTACTTCACTTATACCATGCTGACATTCTAGTGGATATTATATAGCACATTCTACACAGGTTTGTTAGAAATAAAAATAAAAACTTATGTGTAATTATAAAAAAGCAATACAGCTAAAAACACTTGTGTAACAAGGAATGTGTGCACACATAACATTCCACTGATGCTTATTAGATGCTGAATTGCATAACAGTGAACATCTCTGCACTTGTTTACATTTACACTAAATACATCACGGTTCCACACACTATGAAGTACACAGTTCAAGTCAAGTAATTCAATTGGGAGGAAAACAATAAAGTACTCTCTGTGTAAAAGTACTCAGGGAAGGAAAAAGAAAAGTCCACTGATGGACCTTGTCAGTCAGGTAGTATTTGTTTCAGTATGTGTTGGTCATGACAAAGACTAATGTTGCTTTGCATTAACTGAAAGAGAATGACCCACCATAGCTGCAGAAACAGTGAACAAAACTCTCAGATTTTGAACTGGAAAGCATTTGTCTCCTGATGAGGTAGGCTCTTACAAATATTGAATGTTGATACAATCTGTGTTCATCAATAAGACATCAGAACAGCGCAATTAGTGTACAGGCCTGGTTGCATGAAATGACTGTGTGCAATTTTACAAGCCCCAAGGGATGATTAGGAAAACCCATAGTTAGCCTACAAAGTTCTGATTTTGTGTTAATTATGTTGTATAAAGCACAGGGTGAACTCTTGAAGAAACTAGATGTGTTGGATCCATAGAAACTGTGTTTCTATCGATCCAACACATGAACTAAATAGCTACGACTTTGAATTAACAACATCTCTAGTGAAACTTCCTGGCAGATTAAAACTGTGTGCCCGACCGAGACTCGAACTCGGGACCTTTGCCTTTCGCGGGCAAGTGCTCTACCAACTGAGCTACCGAAGCACGACTCACGCCCAGTACTCACAGCTTTACTTCTGCCAGTACCTCGTCTCCTACCTTCCAAACTTTACAGAAGCTCTCCTGCGAACCTTGCAGAACTAGCACTCCTGAAAGAAAGGATACTGCGGAGACATGGCTTAGCCACAGCCTGGGGGAGAGCACTTGCCCGCGAAAGGCAAAGGTTCCGATTTCGAGTCTCGGTCGGGCACACAGTTTTAATCTGCCAGGAAGTTTCATATCAGCGCACACTCTGCTGCAGAGTGAAAATATCATTCTGGAAACATCACTAGTGCTAAATGATATGAGACGGGTTCCCTTGTGCTTTCCTTATGTGGAACAAGAAACAAAACAGTTTGCCCTGGCTCACGAAACATAATGTACCTATTAGGAAGGGCATAGCATGCCATAGAGTTTATTTTTCCAAGTAGTTTAATATCTTCATTGTATTTTACTCCACAGCCAACACTTTGCTTGTAGTATTGTGATGAATATCCATACTACCTTCATAATGCACATATGTAGATGATAACAAAAAATAGCAGAAGTGCTCAATGCATGGCACTGCTTGAAGTGACACAAATTTTGACTTACTTTTGAATGTAATTTAAAGGTAAATACTGATTACTATTTTATAAATAACACAATACATACATCAGGACAGACTTTACAAATTTTCAGTAAAAAGAATCTGGACTTGACAATAATTTTGCTGTGTGTTGCAATAAGTACTTTTTATGAAACTTATGTAAGTGTTTACAAGGTCACTGTAATGAATATTTGTATTATACAGCTCCTTTTAGTTTGCTTTTTGATGAAAGCAGACATACTGTGATGCCATACTGTTTTTGGATGTTGTACACGTCAGAATACACTAATACGCACAGTTGCTTCCTGACTGGTATCTATAGTTTGTCCTCATTGAATTTAGTATGCACTCTGCACCATGGTGCAACTCGCTGACATTTTTTGAACAAAAAAGTCAGACTGCTGATTGGTTCTAACACAGAACCTGTAAACCGGCATAAAAGCATTTAACCAGCCAAGCCACAAGGCGAACACATGAGAATTTACTGCTCATAATCCATATTTTTAGGTCCTTTTTGTGAAGTTGATAGTTTTTCACATTCAAAGAAAGAAAAGATTCAGCATGTACACACCATAATGATGTCACATAAGTTTATCATGGTGCAAATAATGTCCTACACCTTGCTGGAATACAACTTTCTTTTTTACCTGGAATCACCAAATTCGGGAAGTCATGTGATTGATATGCTGAATGTGTCATCTACTGGCACCAATAGGTACTTGATAGACTGACATAGGAAACTTCAGCAGAATTTTCAAACTTTGTTTCCATTATATTGTATAAAGACAAACAGCTACTAGGACTTTTTATACAAATGAAATTATTTAAAACAATAGTTCCTCTAAATTTTAAAGGTACTGTTCTTTAGAGGCAGTATATTTTGTGTGTCCAGACAAGTTTATGATTCCATTTTACTCACAGTAATGTGACAACTGACCTAGTAGTCTTCATCAGGTGCATGAGCAGTGGTTGTGCATGCCTCGCTGTCTGGACGCCAATCAGACTGTGAGATATTATTGGTGTACACCACTGTTTATAATCAGTTTTGACATGCATAACCCTTGATCATTCATTTTTGTTTTTGGTACTTGTTCCATTTACATGAATATCTATGAAAGGACAAAGAAAAATTCATCCCACCTGCCTATAAAGACACTGCTGTGGCTGTAATATTACAGGCTGTAACAAGAAGATTCTGATCTGTTAAATTATGTTACCTACAGAGAGAGCACTTGATGAAGATTACTGAGTTAGTTATTAAAATGTTTTGCACTAAAATAGAAGTGTCAACTCAGATGGGCACCTGGAAATATAGTTATCAGTTGTGCTGGAATAACCTAAGAAATCAGGGCACATTCTTGCTTCCTGAAAAGCAAGTAATTCAATGTTTTATTTCATTGTTGATGTTATGTGACCATTGCACACTGTAAACATTTTTCTTACATTTGATATCAGAGTCTCTGAATTTTTCCTTTCCCTTTTGAGAACACTGCAAATGGCACAGTACAAATAAATAGGCAAGATGAGACTGATAGAACCTATTTGGGTCATCTCACTCCTGCACAAGATTGAGAATTGGTCCCTTGTTCCCAGTAGAACAGTTACCCAAGAGAAAGAAGAAAACAAAGAAGATGTATGGCACATAACAGTAGAAAGGAAGAACCAGAAGAATGACAGAAGGATAACAAACACAGCAATGGACACAACAGGACAAGAAAACCACAGAGAGATGCAAGAAACAGGGAGAGGAGACTAAAAACAAGAAAGCAGATTACTATGGCTGGCTGACCATGAGAATAAAAATGGAGAAGCCAGCTACTCTGGAACACATTAAAACGTCCACCCTAAAAGCCTTTGGGTGGAGGACACACAGGGACAAAGGACATGCGCTAAAACTCAGATCAAATGATAAAACCCACCCTCACAAATAAAACGTAAAACTAAAGCTGCTGTTGAGGCATTGTCACCCAACACCAAAGGTAGCGTGCTGGGACAGTTAAAAGTCCATTGCAGAGTGGCTAAAAGTGGGCAGCCCAGCAAGAGGTAGACGACTGTCATTTGGGAGCCGCAGCGACACTGAGGTGGATCCTTTTGACGGAGGAAGTAACCATGTGTCGGCCACATATGGCCAATGTGGAGTCGACAAAGGACAACTGATTCCCTGCAAGAAGCCTGCAGGGAAGACTTCTCCACTTTCACAGTCTCCTTAACAAGACGCAGTTTGTTGTGCATGCTGTTGTGCCTATGCCCATCTCCAGGACTGGTTTCCATGTAGCCTGTTTGGCCAGCCTGTCAGCATGTTCGTTGCCTGGGATTCCAACGTGTCCTGGGGTCAATACAAACACCACTGAACGACTGGACTGTTTCAGGGCAGAGATGAACTCCTGGATGTTCGATACCAAAGGATGGCAAGGGTAGCACTGGTCGATAGCTTGTAAGCTGCTCAGGGAGTCAGAACAGAGAAGAAACGACTTACCAGAACAGGAATGGATGTACTGAAGTGCATGAGATATGGCCGCAAGTTCTTTTGTGAATACACTGCAGCCAGTGGGCAAGGAATGCTGTTCAGTATGGCCTCTGTGGACATAGGCAAGGCCAACATTACCATTAGCCATCGAGCAATCAATGTAAACAACTTCAGAGCCCCGGAACACGTCAAGAATCGAGAGGAAGTGACAGCGAGAGTGGCGGGGTTAACAGAGTCCTTAGGGCCACGCAAAAGGTCCAGATGAAGCTTAGGCCAAGGTGTACACCATGGAGGTGTACGTGAATAGACCTCAAGTAGAGGTGGTAAAGCAAAGGTCTCCAGTTCGGAGAGAAGGGATCGCACACGAACTGAAATCATGAGCCGTGACCTGGGCCACCGATGCGGGAGATGAACCGCCACAGGTGAGAAAAGGAGACGGTAATTTGGATGCTCGGGAGAACTACAAATGTGTGCAACATAACTGGTGAGCAGTTGTGCATATGGGATCCGCATTGGAGGGACTCTGGTGTCCACCAGGACATTGGACTCATTCTGAAAGCTCCCATCACTAGGCGAATGCCACAGTGGTACACTGGGTAGAGGAAATGCAATGCTGAGGGCGCCACTGAACTGTAAACCAGACTCCCATAGTCAAGGCTGGATTGATTGTAGAGCTGCAGCAGCATAGAGTGATCTGCACCCCAGTTGGTGTTGCTCAGGCAGCGGAGAGCATTGAGGTGCTGTCAGCGTTCCCACTTGAGCTGACGAAGGTGAGGTAGCCAACTCAATCGTGAATCTAAAACCAGTCCTAAGAATTGTTAAGTCTTCACTACAGTCAGTGGATCATCATTAAGATAAAGTTCAGGTTCCAGATGAATGGTACGACGCCGACAGAAATGCATGACACATGACTTCGCAGCTGAAAACAGGAAGCCATGGGCTAAAGCCCATGACTGCACCTTGTGATGGGCTCCCCGTAGGTGCCGCTCAGCAGCACCAGTACTGGAGGAGCAATACGAAATGCAGAAGTCATCTGCATACAGAGAAGGTGAAACTGACAGTCCTACAGTTTCTGCTAGGCCATTGATGGCCACTAAAAATAAAGATACACTCAATGTGGAACCCTGTGGAATGGCATTTTCCTGAATATTGGAGGAACTATGGGAGGCACCAACTTGGACACAGAAAGTACGGAGCAACAGGAAGTTTTGGATAAAAATCGGGAGCGGGGTCCGCAAACCCCACTCGTACAATGTGGCAAGGATATGATGTCGCCAGGTCGTGTTGTATGCTTTAAATCAACAACATCAGCCAGTAGGCCATGTGACTCCAGGACCAACCCAACCACTGACACACCATATGTTCCAGCAGCTTACGGAAAACGTTGATGAGGCTGATGGGCCAGTAGCTACCCACATCAAGCGGATTTTTACAGGGTCTTAGCGCTGGAATGATGGTGCTCTCCCATCATTGCGATGGAAAGACGCCATCGCACCAGATCTGGTTGAAGATGACAAGGAGATATCGCTTATAGTCATATGAGAGATGTTTAATCAACCGACTGTGGATCTGATCCAGCTGAAGAGCTATGTCAGAGCAATGTGCAAGCTCACACTCTGTAAATGGGGCGTTATAGGTTTCCCTGTGGCGTGTAGTGAACGAGAGGACTTTCCTTTCCATCTGCCGTTTGAGGGTGCAAAAGGCTGGGGGGTAGTTCTCCGACGCAGAGGCTCGATCATAGTGCTCAGCAAAGTGCTTGGCATTCGCGTTTGCGTCGGTAGAGAGCACGCCATTGATGTTAATGCCAGGGACACCAGTTGGGGTCTGGTACCCAAAAGGAGGTCTGATCTTCTTCCAGGCTTTGGAAGGTGATGTATGGCACCCAATGGTCAATGTGTACCTCTCCCAACATTCCTGTTTCCGATGTTTTATAAGGAAGTGAATGCAGGCAAAGAGCTGCTTAAAGGCTATTAGGTGCTCTGCGGAAGGGTGCCGCTTATGTCGGTGTAGTGCTCACTGAAGCTCTTTAATTGCCTCAGCGACTTCCGGCGAGCATCAAGCAAGTCTTTCGCCAGGGGCACCCTACAGAATGAGGGATCGCGTTTTCTGCCGCGGAAATTATGTTGTAGTGACCTGCTCACTCAGAACAATGATGGCACCATGTGGGGGAGATTAAATGGTGACAGCAGAGGTCTGCCTTGTTTAAAGTCCATCTGGGTAGGAGCCCATGGACATGGTGCCAGGGGAGTGACAGGAAGATGGGGAAGTGGTCACTACCACACAGGTCGTCATGTGCTCTCCAGTGGATAGATGGGAGGAGTCCTGGGCTGCAAATTAATAAATCAATGGCCGAGTAACTACCATGAACCACACTGAAATATGTGGTGGCCCCAGCATTTAAGAGGCAGAAGTCGAGTTGGGACAGTAAATTTTCGTCAACTCTGCCACGGCCAGTAAGCATGATGCTACCCCACAAGGGCTTATGGGTGTTAAAATCTCCCAAAAGTAGGAAGGGTTTAGGGAGTTGATCAATCAGTGCAGCCTATATGTTCAGGGGTACCGCACCATCTGGAAGGAGACATACGTTGCAGACAGTTATTTCCTGCGTCGTTCGTATCCTGACAGCCACAGCTTCAAGAGGAGTTTGAAGAGGCACAGTTTCACTACATACCGAGTTCAGGACATAAACGCAAACTCCACCTAACACTCTATTATGTTTGCTACAGTTCTTGTAATATCCCCTGTGGGCACGAAGGGCTGGGGTCCACATTGCCAGGAACAATGGGGCAATGCAGAAAGCAGGTGTTAAGCTCAACAGTTGCCATGGCTCAGCCAGGTGGTGGAAAAAACTGACCCAAATCCACTGGCGTATGATGTGATCATGAGACTTGGAAGGCATGAAACACTCAATGAGGTAGTCTACACCACAGGGTCACCTGCTGCCACTGACTTATTTCCTGAACAGGCTATATCCATTGTGTCTGTGGATCTGGCGAGATCTCGGTCCGCAGCGGACGCCAGAATCTTCACCTCAACCTCTGACACAGAGCTTATAGGCAGCAGTGGTGTGGGTGCCACTGCAATTCCCTTGGTCTTGGGGGTCTTCTTTCTGGATTTCTCTCGCTGATTCTTGGGTTTCTCTGGCTAGGAGGGCTTCACTGATTCAGTCTTTGGGACTGAGGATGATCGTGAAGCCCTACAACCAGCTGCTTTTGGGCACTTTAGTCACTGGCATGTGTCATCTTTCCCACTAGCAGAAACCTGGGACGGGAGTGACACAAGGGACCCCTTCCTAGTGAGAGGAGCTGAAGAAGACTTGTGCTTCTCCAGCACAGAAGTGGGGACTAGTGGCCCCGATGGTTGGGGGGACAGTGCTCCCGAAGTAGGTACTATGGGAGAAATAGGCAGGGAAGTGCCTCCCCCCCACCACCACCACCATTAAGGAGGCAGGTGTAGTCTTCCGGCTCTGAGAGCCGACTGCAACTCGTGGAACTGATGGGGCAACAACTGTTCTCGTAGCGGCGGCATAAGAGGAGGTCATAGCCACAGGATTTAGGTGCTCAAATTTCCTCTTGGCCTCAGTATAGGCCAGTCAGTTCAGGGTCTTGTATTCCACGATTTTCCTTTATCACTGCAAAATCTGCAGTATGGTGAGCATGGGGATGATGCTCTCCACAGTTGACACAGGTGGGAGGCAGGGCACAGGAGTATTGGGATGGGATGGACGTCCACAATCTCAATGTGCGATGCTGGAAGTACAGCAGGAAGACATATGGCCCAACTTACAGCACCACAATGGGGGGGGAGGGAGGGGATATATGGCTTGACATCACAGCGGTAGACTATAATCTTGACCTTCTCAGGTAATGTGTCACCCTTGAAGGCCAAGATGAAGGCACCGGTGGCAACCTGATTATCCCTCGGACTCTGATGGACATGCCAGACGAAATGAACTCCTCGTCATTCTAAGTTGGCATGCAGCTCGTTGTCAGACTGCAAAAGAAGGTCCCTGTGGGATATAATTCTCTGGACCATATTTAAGCTCTTATGAGGTGTGACAGTAACAGAAACATCCCCCAGCTTGTCACAAGCGAGTAATGCCTGTGACAGGGCAGAGGATGCTGTTTTTATCAAGACTGACCCTGACTGCACTTTGGACAAGCCCTCCACCTCCCCAAACTTGTCCTCCAAATACTCTACAAAAACTGAGGCTACATTGAGACAAAGGAGTCCCCATCAGTACATACAAGGTACTGGGGTGAATAAGGTTCGCTGCCAACCTTAGCCTGGCATTCCTCCCATGGTGAGGCCAGGGAGGGGAATGATTTAGGATCATACTTCCTTGCATTGTACTGAGACTTGGTATGCTTAGAGACTGCTGGCGTTTGATCACCAGAAAGTGATGGTGTGGTGCGCTTCATCACGCACCATCCGCCCTGATGCCCCCCACTCTGACTAGGAGCCCTCCCCAGGTCGCCACCCAGCCACGGTAAAGGCTACCTGGCTGGATGACTATTGCCAGGAGTTCCAATACCCCAGAGTGACAGGCATTTACTTCTTGGCATATGTGGGGAGTTAACGGTGCAGGCATCAGCAGAGCAATCCCTGTGTAGTCAGGATACTACAACCAATAGGGTACATAGCAGCCCCACCACAACGGACTGACTACCGTGATGGATATGAGGTGCAAAGAATTCCATGGTCCTCATCAGTGCAGAAAATGACACTGCATAATGGGTGGAGGAAAATGCACCCAGGAATGTGTCCTTGCTCAAGAGATGGAGGATGAGTGGGACTGCAATGCCATGATGAGAAAGTAGTCTAAAGATCTCAATGCACAATGGACATGATGCATCTTGTAAGGCACCCTTCCCCAATTGGCTAGCTCTTCGGGAAAATTTTGAAAATGGAGGTCAAACCTTACAGGGGCCATCACATAAAGGCCAAAAAGGTGTGAGACTCCTTTTAGCCGCCTCTTATGATAGGCAGGAATACCTCGGGCCTCTTCTAACGCCCGGGCCCACAGGTGGTTTCGATGAAATAGTAATGGATTCCCTCAGTATACTACATTCATAATTTTCGTTAATATTTTCCATTGCGGACAGCATTTTCACACTTTTCTCATATAGTGTTTGCCAATGAATAATGTAGTGTGAAAAGTTAAATAATTTATTCTATTTTTTTCATAAATGACCAACGAAGCTATTTATGCTACTGATCATAGCTGGTACACTACCAGGACAAACTGCTCACCATTTTTGAAAACCCTTATTTTGTCAACACACTTTTTAACGCATTAAAAATATCCAAACCTGTTGTTTCAAACTATGGAATTATAGTGCATTTAAAGTAAGTTGTGGCTTCTGACAGTTCAGTGAGCAGAGGGAAGCGTAGTTACCAGCTTGTGCTGAATGCATCAGCAAGTGATGATAATGCCAGGCCTACTCACCACGGAACCCGTCAAGCTCGATTGACTGTGCTGCACAGCACGCTGTGCTAAGTGGCCAATCTGCAATCTCTATCAAATGATTTTAAAGAAACTATTCAGTAATAAACTCTGATTCTCTGAACATCTATAGCTTCATGACAAACTGCCTATCATTTCATTAATGTTCATAGTTATTGTAATATTTCAATATTAAGTAAACTACTGCAAGAAATTCTTAAAGTTAGCAGTGAAAAATAGGGTTTGCTCTGAATTTGAATTTGGTGCATGTTCAGTCATATCTTGATCTGTATGAAATTTAGGTAGAATTTTCTCACTTTGAGAGTACTGAAAGGTGATCTGTTTTAAATATTCTAGGTCATCTTCACCACCAGTTCTATCAAGTAACAGCTGCCTTCTCCTTTTCCTTGCCCCTTTGAAAACATGTTTTGCTGAAACCTCAGCTTTTCTCACTCTTCCGATGTATGCTACCCCAAAATCACTCCCAGCTTCTCAAGTACTCTCAGTCTGCCACTACATCCATTATTAAATGTGATTACAGTGTCATACGTTCCTAACTGTAGGATCTTCATCCCAACAAATACACTGTCTGGTATGCGAGTCCAGTGAAGATTATTGAAAGATTCGTTGACGTTTTGTGTTTTCCCATGCAAACACCTTTTCAACAGATCTGGATGGGCCAGATCTCTAAATAATATGGGCTTCAGAGCCTTCATTACTGCTTGAGCCACACTGTTTTTATGCTCAAAATCTGCCATAGATCCTTCAGCTTCAGATTTTCTATATTTGCATCATGTCTCAGGAGGAGGAGGACACAACCAATTTTCAGGGTTGTTATCAGATGAAATTTTACCACTCTCACCATCTTGTGCAAATCATTGGTGTTGTCCCTGATAGCTTTGCCATAATAATCTTGAAACTGATCTATCACCTTGTCAGTCAGTCTGCCAAGACCTTTTATTGTTTTACCATCTGATAGCTTTGCGTTGCCAAGTTTTATTTTCAACTGTCTGAGATGTGCACCCATTCTCTTTTTCACACGGCCTACACACTCTAGTTATGGGCACACTGTAAGGTTTGCTGTCCACTACTGCTCTGAAAGACTTGCTGTCTCCATCTCCCAAGAACTGAGTGTACCTAACTCCCCTTTCTTCTTCAGACCGCTGAAAAATATTTACTGCAGCAGCCACTTCCATCCCTCCACTTGTTCCCTCATAATTTTTTCCACAGTTTGGCTTATGCGCTTCTACTCTCTCTCTATCCACACCAGCACATGTGCATCCTTGACAATATTTTGTCAAAATCTCAAGACCCAGGACTATTCCTGTGTCAACACTTATTGCTTGTTGCAACTCCATTCTTAGATTTGTGTCCTCATCTCTGCCAGGAACCATCAAAGGCAATACTGATATCAGTGCAACCATCACTTGCTTCCACTGCTTCATTTTTTGCAGATATCATGGAATCTGTAGCCACTTCCTTTACACAATCAACAATGACATTTTTGTAGTGTTCATACTCTGTAGGAGGACCTGGAAAATTCATGATGCTGCATAACATTTTCCCAGCTGCCCGACCCTTCCCAATGCACCTCAGTCCATATACTAATCTTATATTATTAGTACACAAGTTGTTTTTGCACTTGCTTGATGTGAAAAACGATTTCGAGAATTCGCAGTTCTGACAGGAAATACGTAAATGACAAATAATTCCTTTCCTATCTGATTCATCTTCAGACAGTGTTACTGCACCACCACAAAGAGAACAACTCACTGCTTCACTTAGAACACAAGCCAAAATACCGAACTCCACAATTATATTCGTATCCATGTCTTTTTCTACACTGAGCGCTTCATAAACTCTAAAGTCAACTTTCCTTTATGAAGTACTGGGGGGGGGGGGGGGGGAGGGGGGGAGGAGATGGTGTAGGCACTGCACTTTTCTTGTCACTGCTGTTGCTTGTAGTTCCTTGTGATATACTCAAACAAGCTTCATCAGCTACACATTTTCGGTAAAACCTGTTACCTTTGTTTCTTTGCTTCTTGAATATTCTGCGGTTTTGTCATTTTTCTTCTGCAAAAAGCTGTCAATGTCTGCTTGCTGCGGGAACTAAAACCCACTAAACAGAAAGTTAACCACGAAACACTTCACGCCATTCAAACAAAGAGCTACAGATACAATACACTATGTAGAGCAGACTGTCAAATACAAAACAACAACATCACAGCCTTCTATAGTAAATAGTTTCAGAAACATGACCCTTCAAATGAGTCAATGTAAGGCGTGAGGAGGACAACTGACAATGTAGATGTACAGTGAAGGGCGATAATACCAACAAGATAATATTTCCACCAAATAAATAATATATCAGAATGTTCAGGAGATTCCATAGATTTTAATGAAACAAAAAAATAAAAATCAATTTTTTTTCCATTTTTTGCCCCGGATCTCCCCCTAAATGAAATAATGTAACTTTTAATGATCATCAGTAGCTGATGAAATGAGAATCGCAATGGGTTTTGCAGTGATATAAGTGAAAAAGTTACACATTTATTTTTATATTGAGAAAGGGCTTTTTCATAACTATTGACCTGTTATTCATTTAGCTGCTTGTTTAGTAATACAGTTTTATGATCCTGTCACAATTTAACTGCATTAGAATGTTCAATTTTCAATGCTATGTTCAATTATAATCAATAGAACATTTCTTTGTACCCAAAGCAAAATATCTGATTTCCTCCACTGCACTGTTGGAGCTTCATCCATCACAATGGAGTGGTAAGGCACATTGTTCATTACTGGTGTCAAATTTGAGGGTACATTTTGCAGCAGAACATTATCTTGTACTTGGACAACCACTTTTATTGTGAATCTCATGCTCAGATGTGCTGCACCGTAATTATTAATGCAACACCAACACAAAGCATTTGTTCACAATACCTGATTATTACAGAACACATCAACACCACAAAATACCACTTTACAACAAGAGCTAATGACTGTAGGTGCATCTAATACCTGACCACATGGTACAGTTTATCCACGGACTGGAAACAGAGGTGCTTCACCAACTAAACTGCTGGGGCTTGCCATTGGTGTCACCTGGACAATGGAATCATGTCCCTTCCAGTGAGCCAAACATCGAAAATCACAACTCATTGCAAACACATTATAAAGCAACTAATTCTTTGTGCACAGAAGTTTATTATCATGTGAATAAAAATTAATTCTTGACTGAGATCCATTTGATCAGTACTCATGGCTAACACTTTGCAATTACAATATTTATTTCCTGCAGTGACCCATATCAGGAAATAGATTTTTTACAGTGTTATATTACAGATCAACTATTAAATATTAGCAATGTCATCCTAAACAAATGCTTTTGCCATATCTATTGCACATTCTTTCATGAGTATGTCATTAACGAAGAAGTTTTGATCATTTCTGAATACTGAGCTTACTGCATACGAGCATTTAAACACTTTTCTCTAAGACTTGATGGTTCAGATAACTTTTCTATTTTTATTTGTAACTCATCCACTAAAGCACATTGCCTATCATAAGTGTAATGGCCGGGTATTTCTACATGGAGAAAACAGACATGTCCAATGAAATTAATGCCTTCGTTTTGACTTAACCCCTTGTTTACATATTAAACATTTGGATTTTTCATCAGAATTGTGCACAAAAGATCTTAGTCTTTCACTCATAATTGAAAAATGGTTTTCAGTGTTCTCCTCCCCACCCAATCATTTTCAAGAGCCGTAAAAGCCATCATAATAAACAGAATTCAGGCCAGAATAATGGCCACATTAGCAACTAAACTGACAGTCTGAGCAGTAGACAAATATTAAGAAGAGTAACTCTGAATAAATCACTGAGAGAAATAAATGCCTTTGAAGCTGTGAGAGTGCATGCTATGAGGAAGTAGTCAAAGGAAGACACTACTCCTCTCGATTGCAGATAAATAAGCACATCATGTGCTGTGGTGTGGCCATGAACACCCAGTATGAGTAGAGTTGGAGGGGGAATTGCTGTCTAGAGGGGCATGGTCCACAAGCCACACTTTGCCAGGACTGTTTTGACTAGAGGATGGATATTCCTAGCTTTTGGAATGTGTGCATTCTTTGAGGACTTCGTTGGGGAAGGCTGAAAGGACAGATAGGATGCTCTGTTGTGAACAAATATTTGTCTCATTGTGTCCTCATAACAGCCGAGTCTCTCTTAATCTGGTATCTGAGTGACTTGCTCCTCACCCTAACCTTCCCAACTAATCCGTTTCTTCCAGAAACAGTACATACAAGTTCCAAAAGCTAGGGATAGTTTCTTTTACTTTTACTGTGTGGTGTACTTGTAAGTTTGTCTCCAGAGAATAAGCACTAGCCAGACATTTTGCCTTCTTGTAATTTAACAGTTGAACAACTGAAGTTTTCATATAATACAACTAATGAATATGTCAGAAGAGGAGCATTCACATTAACCCTTTTTTATCTTATGTGTTTTCCTTACATCTGTATCTTGTATTTTCTTTTGAGTTTAGCTTTCAGTTCTGACTTTTCTGTTTCTGGAAGATAATTATTTATATTTTGTGGTGGACAGTTACTTCAGATCTTTTTCCGACATATGGTCTCTCTTTCAATTTTAAAAGTATTGCTGTAGTCACATGTCTCAGAAGGATAATAAAACACTATATAATATACTTTACTTATCTTTCAGATAAAAGTGTCAGTGATAGTGAAGGCCAGGACAGTGAATGAAAACAAAAAAAGAATTGAGTCCTCTCTCCTGGTCACAAAAATGCTCAAGGACAAATTAATGATTGTGAAAGGCAGACCGACCTGCCTTGTATCAAGTGTCTGTATTTAAACACAAATCACTAACACTGAGTTTACACAACTGAATTGAACTTCTGTGTTGAAGTCAAGTGGGTAGTGTTTCTGAGTGGTGTGTGTGTGTGTGTGTGTGTGTGTGTGTGTGTGTGTGTGTGTATGCAGCTTTGCATATCCACATAAGAGGGTTATAATTGGGTTCTTCCCTAGTGAATATTTATGTGCTCAAACTAGAAATAGCTTTAAACTCTGTCTTTGCGATCAGTCAATGTTTGTATAGACTGGACAAAATGTGAGCGATTGAATTGTGCAATCTATGAAAACTGATGTTCTACATTACTCACTGTTTACAAGTGAAAATGTGTAAGTGTGATATGTATGATGAATTAGTATGCATTTATATACATACACACAAACATATATAATATATGAATGTTAATATTTAATAATGAATGAATGTGTAAATTTGTGTGATTTTTGTAAAGTTAATGAGTGTTGTGAATACACCACACTGTTTTTTTTTGTTTTTTAAAAAAAGGAACTGTCTTTAATTTTTACCGAAAATGTGCACAAGTGCCGTCATGATAAGAATGAGAATATTACTTTAGGGCAGCAGAAATGTCTATCTTGTAAGTGTGTGGTGCAAACTACCTATGACACTGAGCTGTTGACATTTCTGAGCATAGAATGATGAATATGAACTTTTATGGAACAAAGAAATTCAATATTTTGGTTGAAATTAGAATGTTATGAGTTTAAATGTACAGATTATAATTTCTACCTCAAATCTCATATGTAGTGCTTTTGAGTACTTCAGAGATTCTGAGACCTTGATATATGGTAATAGGTCATGTAGTGAATAACTTGTACTGCAACTGCACATTTATGTTGAAGAGTATTCTCAAGACAGGACAGTTTTATATTAAAAGCTAGACAGAGCAGAAACTGCAGATGTTGGAATGCTGTTAGCTTATATTTACATACAGCTTTACTTTTATGAACTTTCGGCTATGATGAAGCTAATGTATCACTCGTATAACAATGGAAACATATCAGGAATCAACTTTTATGAATGTCTTGTTATGAGGAAGCTCAAAGGAAAATGGGTGGCAAAATCCTTCCTACCCTCCTAATGTGGTATACTGCAGCACATCCAACCTGGTCCATGCCTGAGCCACACCTACTCCCAACTCCTTGCCACAGGGTGATATCCACAGTCATATTGCTGTGAAAGACCCACATGCAAGACTTGACTGATTCACAAATCCAGCACATGTTACTTCAGTTCTGGCACAAGCGTATCCTATACAATCAGAGCAAGACCACCTGTGGCAGATACCACGTCATATATGAGCTCTGCTGCAACTTCTGCGCACCATGTTATGTGGATATGACCAACAACCAGCTGTCCACCAGAATGAATGACACTACCAGACTGTGGCCAAGAGCAGAGTTGATGAAGCAGTGGCAAAAAAACACAAAATGTTAGAGTTCAATGGTTGCTTCACAACCCATGCCATCTGTATCTTTCCAGGAGTGCTTTGAACAATTACACCAAAGGTCCTGCTAAGTGTGAATGCAGGAGAGCAGAAGTTTGAAGAAAATTTGACATATATTTGAAAATACTTCCTCCTCCTCCCCCCCCCCCCCCCACTCCTCTGTGTCCATCTCTTCCTCCCACGTTCTGTTCATTTCATCCTCTCTCCTCTACCTGTCTCTTCCTCGCCAGTTTCTCTATCTCCTCATCTCCTCTCTTTGTCAACTTCCTCCACCATCTCTCTCTGGTTGTATCTTCCTCCCCCAACCCCCTGACCATATCCTCCTCCCTCTCTTTCTTTCCATCTCTGCCTACCCCTCTTCGATTTCCACCTGCCCTCTACACTTTCCATCTGCCTCATGCATCTCCCCCTCCTCTCCCCTTCCTCAAACATACGCTGAAGGTAACAGTTTTAAAAGATAATCTCTGTAGAAACATATTTCCTAGTATGATTTGAAACATTCAGTTAAATAATTAAGTTGTTCAGTTTGAAATCAGTAATACTGTTTGGTATAAATAATCTTTTCTGTGTCAAAGAAAAATTCAGCTGAGAAAACTAATAAATTATGAGACAGAATTGCTGGCAATTATTTATTTCAGAAGGCTAAATGCATAGTACTACCAATAGACATTTATTTCCATATTAGAGATGGCGTAATAAGATCCCTGACACCTCACAGTGCTGTTACTAGCTTTCAACTGCAAAGCGCTAACAGCTGCAGGTGAAAACAGTAGCCATTTACAGAGCTGTGACAACATGGGAAGTGTTGCTATAGAGACATTTACAAAATCACATTACGTTATGATTATAATAGAAGGAAACACTCCACGAAGGAAAAATATACTTAAAAACAAAGATGATGTGACTTACCAAATGAAAGTGCTGGCAGGTCGACAGACACACAAACAAACACAAACATACACACAAAATTCAAGCTTTCGCGACAAACTGTTGCCTCATCAGGAAAGAGGGAAGGAGAGGGAAAGACGAAAGGATGTGGGTTTTAAGGGAGAGGGTAAGGAGTCATTCCAGTCCCGGGAGCGGAAAGACTTACCTTATGGGGAAAAAAGGACGGGTATACACTCGCACACACACACACACATATCCATCCGCACATATACAGACACAAGCAGACATGCTGTGTCTGTATATGTGTGGATGGATATGTGTGTGTGTGCGAGTGTATACCCGTCCTTTTTTCCCCATAAGGTAAGTCTTTCCGCTCCCGGGACTGGAATGACTCCTTACCCTCTCCCTTAAAACCCACATCCTTTCGTCTTTCCCTCTCCTTCCCTCTTTCCTGATGAGGCAACAGTTTGTTGCGAAAGCTTGAATTTTGTGTGTATGTTTGTGTTCGTTTGTGTGTCTGTCGACCTGCCAGCACTTTCATTTGGTAAGTCACATCATCTTTGTTTTTAAGTACATTACGTTATGAGTTAGACACACGAAGCTGTGCCATGCAGCCCACTGCAGCTGTCATGGATCAAGTTACACCAACTCAGTACAGCTTCTGGAACTAATGGTTCCTTCCTCAGGAGGGGAGAGATATACAGTGGAGAAGACCATGTTGCTCAGATCTAAGGGCAGAGTGATGTCTAAATGACCTGCCCTTCTATCTCATAACATATAAACAATCTTCCCTGTTTCTTGAGGATACCAGTTCAGCATCAATAAACTGCTGGCTCACACTACATTTGCCCCATTGTCATCCTTTATTCTTACTGTAATCATCAATTTTTGAGGCCAATTACATTTTACTTGTATTGTGGTTTTTCCCCTTCCATATGCTGCTGAAGGTGAGCCCATTAGTGTTTTTCAACTGTAACTGACATGTTAAAAATGCTGCATTCCATGTTAGAAGTTTCAGTGGGTAAATTCCATATACTGTTCTAATAGTGGGCAGACACTGCACACATGCTATGCACTGACTAACAATTTACAAAGTGGCAATGAACCACTGAGGGTGAAATCAAATTTGACAAGATGAAGGAAGCTGTATTCTTCCATTATACCATCTAGATTTCAGTTGTCACTCTGGACCAACCACTGATGTATTGGAAGTCGAGACTTTCAAAAAATATGAGTAAATTATTGTGAGCTTCACCAGTCAGTAGCTTTTTTTCTAGAGGAATTGATTATACTATCACAGACCAACACCTTTTTAATGAAGAGTAAACTATTACATTACCAAGCAGCACTTTGGGCTTGCTTTCTACAGAAATTTGTTTTTCAAGTGAAATATATTAAAGGTACTAAGAATCTAGTGCTCACTGTGTTGTCTAGATTACCCTTGGAACTATGACTGTGTGTACTTGTGGACAAGAAAAAAACTCCCAGTTTCCTAGTTAAATATAGACTTTCCCCCAGGTGAAAACATATTTTTTTCCTGGGTGGAAATACATTTTTCCATGGCTGAAAGTACACTGTACCGCAGGTGAAAGTACACCGTTTCCTTGCTGAGTGACAATATACTTTCACTTGGAGCTGTACAATTCATCAATCCTTTGAATGGTAAAGGTTTTTATACACTAGCGTAGAACATCCCGGTACTTTAGGAAACAAAATGCAATAAAAAAATGTGTTTTGGGAAGATCTTTGATGCACGGCAACGTATACACTGCATATTTTCACATTACCTAAGTATAGATACTATTTCCATTCAAAACACCACACTAACTAAAGAAGCACTGAAATCTCTATGTGATGCCCTTTTGTCAGCCAATCATAGTTCTGTTAGTTTATGTCACATTGTATCACCAGCCAATGACAGCATACATTCAGAGTAGAGGACATGTGATGTAGTCAGCCAATAGCAATATCACTGTTAAGCAGCACGAATACACAAATAACAAATACACATAAAATATTGGCGGTCAAAAATTTTTTGCTGTTTCTCCCAAGGGTGAGATTAGACAGGAACCTAAGAGCAAAGCTTAAACTGCAGCAGCTGAATATCTCTGGCTAGCACGATTATAAATTTCACTGCTGTGCAGTTACCTGCGTGAATAAATGTTCCGTTGTGCACTCTGACTTTTCCACAGAAAACCAATTACATGTAAAATTGATCAAGAACTCACCTTGTACTTTTTTAAAAGGATCATTACACTTTTTGCCATCATTACAGCATAATTTGTGATCTATGAAGCAGCTAAAATAAATATGAAATACTACCCTTTAAGACATATCAAACATAATAATGGCATAAATGCCTGGTCTTCTGGTCTCAAAATTTTTCTGGGTGGTTGATCTGCACATCACTATGTTGTGAATGAGAGTAAAACGCTCCATGATTTAAGAAATTCATCGCACATGCTCACATGTGTCATAATTTATATTGCATAAAAGGAAATTTACTTTGAAAGTAATGCTTCTCAAACCATCATGCACAATATTTTCCTGTGACCTGTTAGAAATGTAAACAGTTGTGATTTCAGGCTCATGGAAAGCAGTTTTGTTGTCACAAAATATTGCACAGCCTTCGTCCTAAAGCCTCTGACACATTTTGCTGTCTATAGACATTTGTGTGTGTATTCTAATCTCTTGTTATAAACAGAGCAAGTAAAGTTTTATTTTGGTGCTACTCTGTTGTTTATATTTTATGGCTGCACAGAATTATTCTATAATAGTGAGCTAAAGTAAAATTCTTTGTTAGAGTATCAGTTCTTCCCAATCAAAATTACAATAATTTAACTGAAAACTGTTGAAAAATGCCAGTAATTCTAAAAAAACACCCCAGATTTTCCCAGATTTTTCCTGGGTGAAATAATTCCTGTTTTTTTTTTTTCTAATTTACCGGTTGTCCCAGAGCATATACACCCTGAAAGAAAATAAGTGAATATCAACAGTGAAGTTAAGGGTGTGTATAAAAATTTACCAACCCTCCACAGAAATGAAAAGTTAACAGTATATATTTACCTATTAGAACTGAGACTGGACCAAAGAAACAAACTGAACAAATGAGAGTTGGTAATCTATGGTGGAACTTCATTTAAACAATGGAAAATCCAGAATGGAATAACAACAGCAATATCAACTGCATAGATTGCTACACAGCACATAGGAGAAGTACTGGGTGACAGACAGGCGCATTTTAGAGCAGAGAAGAGATGTGCACACACATATATACATACATGCAAAACTAGCTTACATTCAGTCATGGTCATTTCCAGATGCTGTGGCACCACTGCGTAAATAGTGATCTGAGCTGGTGTTGGTGGCTGGGGGACAGGTTAGCTGGGGGGAGGAGGGATAGCAATGTAGGGTGGCAGAAGATGCTGTAGTTCTGCCTGTGGGAGTGTGCAGAGACATGGCGAGGGCAGGATGGTGGGCTGCTAGGTGCAGCATAGCATCAGTAGCGCAGTGCTTGGAGAAAATGGGGGAGAAAAAGTTTATGCAGGTAGTCGGGGGGAGGGGTGGGGATGTACAGTAGTGGGTCTGAAATGGGGGCAGAGAAGCAATAGAAGCAGGTGAGGGACAGAGACTAGGTTTGACTAAGGCAAGGAGGGTTACATTAGTGAAGGATATGTTGCACAGAGGGCTCCCACAGGCACAATTCAAAAAAGTTGGCACTGGTAGGAAGAATCCAGATGGCATGGGCTGCGGAGCAGCAATTAAAGCCAAGCACATTGTGTGTGTGTGTGGTACACTCAGCATCTGAGTGGTCCAGCTGTCTCTTAGTTCGACTGTGGCTATTCAAGTGGACAGATGGCTAATTAGTGGTCATACCCACATATAATGCAGCACAGTGGTTGCAGTTAAGTTGGTACAGGACATGGCTGCTTGCACAGGTGGCCGTTCCTCTCATGGGATAGAAGGTGCCAGTAACGGTATTGGAGTATGTATGGAACAAAAGGATTGCTGCTTCATATTTCTGAGGAAAGTTTTGATGGGTTGACATTCATGCAGATTTTAACTCTTTTTTGCAGAAGAAATCTACACACCATATAAGGAAATTTTATTATTTCAGGAGAATGTTTCATACTACTAAAAAGGATTCTCAGGAGAATATCAGGCTATGGTACTCAGTCAGTAGCCCGAGAATTCTTTGTGTGTGTGAATGTAAAACATGATTTAGTATCTAAATATACTCCATGGACAAACACACAAGTGGAAACCATTGAAGAACTGGAGCATCTATTTAGCACCAGAGTGGATGTTGCATCATGTATCTTTATTTAAATGGTACAAGAGGGTGGTAGCTTGACATTTCTGAAGAAAGTTAGGCTGGGAGATACTTTAAATTGGTATAAATGGTTACAGAATTAAAAAAAAAAACTTTAATGAGCTCCTAATTCCATGGCAGAGGTGGCTCCATTAGAGATGTTCTGAAATAACATTGTAGGTGAACCTTTAATAATGTGGATTGAATGGCGACAAACAGAGGAGAAGAATTATGTAGATCTGAAAGTGAACTTAAGAGGCCAGGGGCAAAAAAAGAATAAAATACAGCACACATAATGAGATTTTTTTAAAAAAATTAGTCCTCAACTTCAGGGGTAAGTGGATGCACATATTGTGATGGGTTACTAAAGATATGATATTTTGGGAAAAAATAATATTTATATTTTTAAAAATAGAGATTTTATAGCAGAAGGGTCAATTAATTCCCTATGCAGAGTAATGAAAAAGTGCCTATATGGTCTGGAAATAAAAATGTAAGTGTAGATTTATTTTATTTTGTGGATACTGGTTAGTGGAAGGCGATTTTTATGGGGAGGAGGTGTTACATGTCAAAGGTGTGCATTTGGGATGTGGTGCTGTTAAGTGGAATGGAAAGGAATCATGAGGCGATGACAACTCTGGAAGTCATGTACAGATGCTGTAAGAGCATGGTAACTCTCAGACCCCTATACGAGCAGAAGCATATGAAAGTGCCTTCAACCTATTTGTAAAAGGTAAACAGTAAGCACTGAGGAACAGTGATTGTAGTGTGGTTCAAAAGTATAGAAGCTGGAAGGCTCCAATTAAGGAGAGGAATAAATATCTAGTCCCATTATGTGAGAAAAGGGATTTCTGAATAGGGATTCATGATGAAGAGGAGGTGAATTGTGGAGTTCATTGTACTGACTATTGGAGACAAAATACCTCTTCTAAGATTCTTACATCTAGTTGCCAGAAATGTTGAATTAAGTGATAAGTAATACTATATGCTGCGGCATGCTTGGTCAGCCACTTCAGTACTTTAGAACTAACTCAGTTGGTGAAATACACTTACCATTGTGTGGAAGAGTTTGCAATATTATTTATTTCAGTTGAGACGCAAAAATATCACTTATGAAATTTGTTTTAATAAGTTGACACATACTTTTGTATGATTTGATTAGCAATAGGACTAATAATCAGCAAGTTTTTTATTAAATGACGGTGGGGTTAGTGCATTCTAACACACTACCTGTTGTTTTTCTCTTGCAATCTTCAAACAACCACCAGCAACGGAAGACGAATCTTTGAAAAAGCCAGCCACTTGTACTGGTGAAACTTCACAAAAATCATTAAATAAACACTGGCTGCAGATCCCTGACTGCACACTTTTGGTTGAGCTCTGAGTGTACAATGTTAGGAGCAGAGGTTTGTATTCGATTCTTAGCACACTGGCTGTAGGTTAAAGCCCTGCCTCCTTCTCCCAGGTCACCCAGCTTACAGTACAAGTGCACTTTGAATAACAATCTTCACTTTTTGCAAAGTAGTCTTCAGAATATGTGGAGTTGATGTTGACTCTCTAGAACGACCAAGTGTGCAACCAGTATATAATCATAAGTCAGACAGTGGGTGACAAATGTGATGTGATAGTGACTCTTTGATAAACTCTTGCCTGACATAAGACTAGTGCAAATTAATGATATTCAGTGAGTTTATATTTCCGTTATGTAAATACAAACTTGATGAAGATCTGGTAAGTAAACTATTAATCAATCATGCTGGGAAAAGCAGAGATATCAGGTCAGTGCATTGAGGTAAAAAAAGAAGGGAATAGCTCCAGTGATTCATTCTATGAGCAGATATGTGGTACAATTAATAGCTCATAACAGAAATGTAGAGGTACAAATTACTTGAAGAAATCATGATACATATAATGTGAATTTAAGCCATGAAATGACTGTTATGTCCTATGGGTTTCATTCAGTCATTATAACTAGAATTTGAAGTTAAATTGGCGAAGTAATGAATAACAGTTCTGCGATGCTTACTTTGAAAAGGTGGCAGCAGATGTGAGAAGATATGTGTATACTTGCTTTAAAATTATTATAAAATAAGGTTGTGTAAAACGGTGTATGTCACTCTTAATTACTTACAAATGATAAGCCTAAGAGAGTAAAAGGAAATAGGCCTATTACATTTAAGATTCATTTAAGTAGAGGTTACACCAAAGTTGTAATTCTATCACGTGTCATTTATCTGGCGTGTATTTGTGTCTGAGGTTCAGGTAGAGGTATGACGCAATTTACAACCAGTAGTAAGAGCTGTGTTAGCAATTTTAACTTGGGGTTTCTGGCTGCAGCATGGCCACATGAAAGGATGCCAGATATGAATCTTCTTAGAATAAACATACTTGAAAGATTCCTAGGATCTTACTGTAGCATTGTTATGATGTGCAGTCACTTCCTTTCATGTCAGAAATATATGTCTTTTGTATGCTGCTCTCATTGAGAGAGGATTATTGTAAAAGTTTAACAAACAATTTGAGTGCTTAAATAAAAACAGTCATTGGAAAATATACAGGGTGATTCAAAAAGAATACTACAACTTTAGGAATTTAAAACTCTGCAACGACAAAAGGCAGAGCTAAGCACTATCTGTCGGCGAATTAAGGGACCTATAAAGTTTCATTTAGTTGTACATTTGTTCACTTGAGGCGCTGTTGACTAGGCGTCAGTGTCAGTTGATGCTAAGATGGCGACCGCTCAACAGAAAGCTTTTTGTGTTATTGAGTACGGCAGAAGTGAATCGATGACAGTTGTTCAGCGTGCATTTCGAACGAAGTAGGGTGTTAAACCTCCTGATAGGTGGTGTATTAAACGTTGGTATAAACAGTTTACAGAGAATGGGCGTTTGTGCAAAGGGAAAAGTTCTGGACGGCCGAGAACGAGTGATGAAAATGTAGCACGCATCCAGCAAGCATTTGTTCGCAGCCCAGGAAAATCGACTCGCAGAGCTAGCAGAGAGCTGAAAATTCCACAATCAACTGTATGGAGAGTCCTACGAAAAAGGTTAGTTATGAAACCTTATCGTCTGAAATTGGTTCAAGCACTGTCTGCAGCTGATAAGATTAAAAGAATCGATTTCTGTGATTTTATCCTTGCTCAAATAGAAACAGATGAATCTTTCGTTTCAAAGATTGTGTTTAGTGATGAAGCAACTTTCCACACAAACCGGAAAGTCAACCGTCACAATGTCTGTATATGGGGCACTGAGAATCCGCGGGAAACAACTCAGTATGAACGTGACTCACCTAAGGTGAACGTTTTCTGTGCCATTTCAGCCAATAAAGTGTTTGGTCCCTTTTTCTTCGAAGGTGCTACTGTAACTGGACTACAGTATCTGGAGATGTTAGAGAATTGGCTGTTCCCTCAGCTCGAACAAGAAGCACAACAATTCATATTTCAGCAGGATGGAGCGCCACCACATTGGCACTTATCTGTCCGTAACTACCTGAACGTCAACTACCCGAGGCAATGGATCGGCCGCCAGGCAGCCCGTGACAGAGCACTTCATCACTGGCCTCCAAGAAGCCCTGATCTCACCCCCTGCGATTTTTTCTTATGGGGGTATGTTAAGGATACGGTGTTTCGGCCACCTCTCCCAGCCACCATTGATGATTTGAAACGAGAAATAACAGCAGCTATCCAAACTGTTACGCCTGATATGCTACAGAGAGTGTGGAACGAGTTGGAGGATCGGGTTGATATTGCTCGAGTGTCTGGAGGGGGCCATATTGAACATCTCTGAACTTGTTTTTGAGTGAAAAAAAACCTTTTTAAATACTCTTTGTAATTATGTATAACAGAAGGTTATATGATGTTTCTTTCATTAAATACACATTTTTAAAGTTGTGGTATTCTTTTTGAATCACCCTGTATACATGGTATAGAGGAATCCATCTTTCAAGGAAAAGAACAGTCTAATGACCTTTTCTTAAAGAGTATAGTAACACAGAAGAAAGAAATGGTGGATTTAGAAATTAAAAAAAATGAAAATAAAATAGGGAGAACACTTCTAGTGTCCGCCAGCCACTGCGGTCAAACAATGCTTGTCACCTAAATAATGGAAGATTGAAAATGGCATAACAGCTATATGGGAACAATAGATTGATACTCACCACATCGAGCAGGCACTGAGTTCGCAGACAGGCACAATGAAAAAGAGGGCTGTAAGTATTTGGGTTTTGGACAGTCATTCATCAGGAGTAGAAAACTCACATACATGTCCACTGTCAGCTCCAGGCACCACTTAAAATCAGAAGCCAATCACTAGTATATTCTTTGTGACCAAACCTTATTCTGATTACTTCTCCATTTCTTTCATAAAGTGAAATAATTTGCTTCAAAAACTACATTTTATCGCTGACATAGTCATCTTGTCACTCTGTGTACAACACTTGTAACAAAATGGTTATTCTGAAACAACGGCTGATCTAAAAAGATGAAAACTGGTGATAATTGTAGAAATGAGTACAACAGGTGAGTGTAAAAAAAAGACATTATAATTCAGTTGTAATAGATTTTCTCCACTTGACATCTTATCAAACATTCATGAAATGGTTTAAAACAGAATTAAAGTACTAGTAATTCTCTTTACATAAAATTACCTCAGTTTTCACTGTTGCATAGTACTTTAACTAAGTTTGTAACACATTACTTAGAGCACACAGAATACAGTGCTTCCAAAATGCTTCATTTAATTTGTTTTGTCTGCATGTATATCCGTAACATTCAGTTAAAGAATAAACGTTGGATATGAAACAAATTTCACTTCAAATAATACTAGTCTCACCCTTTTAATAAAACCAATAAATTGTGACTCAAGTAGTCTCCAATTAAATATTGAACTGTTAATCAATACGATCCATTTATTGGTCATTATGTGCATAAAATCATAAAAGGAAAAGTAATATGTCACTCAACATGCAAAAAAGAAAGAAAAATAAAACAGTTTATAGTGGGCATGATTATTTTTTGCAAATAATTAAATTATTGTCCTCTAATATTTTACATTCTTCATGACAATATGATACGAAAATAGCAACACTAACGGTCATCTATATATAACTCATATTGTTAAGTGATGTAGGCCTACGTGTACCACCTTAATGCGCTCAATAAAGGTAGTTAACAACCATCTTGATAGTTCCAAAAGTTACTGTACAAATAAGTCAGTCAGTCAGTGATAAGAGAGTGAAATAATTTCAATGGTGTCTTTTATTGTCAGAGTAACGTCTACTTTCACTGAGCAAATGGCATCTTCTGAATAAAATATTGCAAAACAGTATCTAAAAATTGCAATTCTGGCAAAAGTCAATTATCAGTTACCATCTGTTATTATGATGGCAACGGAATGCACAACCATGCTGTCATTCTCATATATATGTCCTCCTGCACCAGAAATGGTACCACCTTTGCCGTAAATTACTCCATTATCTCCTACTATCTTAGCACTATAACCGCGAATAACACCATTATTACCGTGGATAGTACCATAATCTCCAACAATTGTACCATTGTTTCCTATAATTCTTGCGTTGTGACCAGTTACCTTAGCATTATCTCCTATCACAACAGCATTTTCGCCATTAACATGTGCGTTATCGCCTTGAATTCCTGCGTTAGTTCCTGTTATTTTACCGTTACTGCCGGTTATATTTCCATTGTTGCCCACGATCATTCCTCTCGCACCAACAATAACACCATTGTCACCCACTATTTTTCCATCATTACCATAGATATCACAAGAATCGCCGATAACATTACAGTTATCACCATAAACTTTTCCTCGATTTCCAACCAAATGTATATTGTTTCCGTGTAAAACTAAATCGTTGCCAACATACGACGCGGAACTGCCAATGCCACACAGTACTGCAATTAAGAGGGAGGCGAAGCGCTGCATCACGTCTTGCGAGTAGTGTCCGAAGTTTCACGTTTGGTCACTTGAGCAGCTATACAACAACTAAGGCGTAGCCCACACAGCTCACCGTCGCATGAAATCCCCGCTTGCGTAAGAGCTAGGAGACAGCGCGTCAAGCTTCGATAAATGGACGCCTAGGCGGTACCAATTACCAAGTAGTGAGCTGTGTTAGCGAGAAATAAATACAGCTAACCGTAATGTAGACAACTAACAAATGGCTTAACCAAAGAAAGAAGTATAGTTAATGTTATAGTAATCTTACCAGGTTGGAAATATTACTGCTGCCCAAGACTAATTAATACTTTTCTCCTCTGGTAGCCAGAAGATGCAAAATCCGCGTAGGTCTTATAACAGTACTCCAGAGTTTGAGATAATGTTACTGTCAACTGAGGATCGATAGATGAAGATGATGAAAGTTATCATCGAGGTGTTGAAGCGACCTGAAAGGTATGACTGTACTCTATAAAAGCCATTCAGTTTACACCCGATGCTGACAGCGGAAATGAATCATGACAACTTCCATCTGACATGGTTTTGAACCAAAATGATAGCCTAGGAATAACGTAGCTTATTTAATGTGTCGTCTTACCCTATAAAGTTATTTGAGCAAAATTTGTTTCATGGAGTGCGATGACTACGGTCGTCTTACGTCGGTTCTAGTTAACACACAGGTTGGCCTACTGTCCATAATATGTCATAAAAGGCTCAAGATACCGAAACAAGTGACAGCTCCACAATGAGGCGAATATTTAACTGTATGGTCAGTTCTAGCAGGTTTTTAGTTGGCTTTAGATATTGTGCTTTTTTCTTTCTTCATAGGATGAAGCGCTTTCTCATTCGATAACGTTTGGAAAAAGATGCACAATGTTCCTGTTTTTGCAAAAGAACAAATAAATGTGCCAACGTGAAGGTCAAGACTATCCATTAAAAAACGGTTCAAACGGCTCTGAGCACTATGGGACTTAACTTCTGAGGTCATCAGTCCCCTAGAACTTAGAACTTTTTAAACCTAACTAACCTAAGGACATCACACTTATCCATGCCCGAAGCAGAATTGGACCCTGCGACCGTAGCGGTCGCGCGGTTCCAGACTGTAGCGCCTAGACAATCCGTACAACAGAATTTACCTCTTACAATGTTGTCACCCTAGCTGTCTTCAATTAACCGCCGATACAATATGTTTTATCCTATTAACCCAAGCCGCCGCTTACGGTGCCAAACTTAGATGGGGGTCCATTTGTAAGATTTGTATACAGTGCGTATCACACTAACACGGGTGAAAGTCTGTAGTGGAAAATAACGTTAACAAAGAAAGGGATACAAATAGTCATTATTACTATGCACCTTCGATGAATGTAGGAAGACTACTTAGTACCATCTCATGGAGCTGAACTTATTTTAACAGTTCAAAAAAAAACCTCGTGATGATGATGATGAGCGTTTGGCGTCATTGGCCGGGAGGCCCCTCGCGGGGCAGGTCCGGCCGCCTTGGCGCAGGTCTTATTACATTCGGCGCCACATTGGGCGACCTGCACGCCGGATGGGGATGAAATGATGATGAACACAACACAACACCCAGTCCCTGAGCGGAGAAAAGCTCCGACCCAGCCGGGAATCGAACCCGGGCCCAGAGGACGGCAATCCGTCACGCTGACCACTCAGCTACTGGGGCGGACACCTCGTGATTGAAACGTGTATTGTCCTGACACATCAGGAACTCCGCCACCAACTTATTACAATGTATGATGTACCACTAACGTTCACGACGTTTTGTTATTTTACATACGGTTTCTCTTCACAATCTGATCTGACACACCGCTCTAAGTAATACCCAGTACTAATTTCACTTCCATTTAGGAACAATAAGCAGTCATCCAATAGCATGCATCTATTTTTCCATGATCGTTAGGATTGTGGGAGTTTCAATAATATCGACTAACTGCTGTTGTGCCTCAATGATAAATAACATTAGATAGGAAACAGTTACCAATTTTCTGCAAAATTATATTAATTTGGTCACTAACCGCCTTTCGATTTCTTACGCATCTTCAACCGACACCTAAATGTTACAAACATCGATAAAATGATGTGCGATTTACACAGATATTACGTATACAGAACATACAAAAATGACATGTGGGGTGCTTACATAGGAAAATATAACATTTTTTGCCACAGAAAAGCAGTTGCATTAATTAGAAAAAGGAAAATAAATTTTTTACATGGACACACATTCACGAATGATAAAAAATAAAGTTGAGTTTACAATTTTCATCTAGTATTTTCAGATAAAACTTAATTCTGCTTTTCTTAACAGAATGTAAAGCTTTACATTCTATATCATATGGGCGATTTTCTGTTAAAAGATGATCGGCAAAGGTTGAATAGGTCTTTCGCAATCTCCAGCGCCTCTGAAGTTCAGATAACCTACTTGCTACAGTCGTATCTGACTGACCATTATATACTCTTCCACAGTACTAGCATGTGATTTTATACATACCACTCTGTGCCAGTGGTTGGAGTTGACTTTACAATGAATAAAAATATGATACGCTATTGTCATTATAAAAAGCAAATGTGTTCCTGCGAGACGGTTTTTTGCGAGGTTTTATGAAATTTTGTCAGTGTATGGAGTGATGCACCAGTCTTTGTAAATACTGACTGGTACCTGTTGGCCGGTGTACAGAAGTGGTTTAATTTGACCCATTTTCCTTTTTCGTAGTATATTATCAATCAGGGCAAAGCTGTAGGCATTACTGGAAGCAATATTATGTTTGATGGTCTGTAGTTCTGTTTGAAAGGTAGATTCAGAAAATGAGACACACATCAGGTGATGCACCTTTGAATGAAAGCTCTATGTTTGTGGTTGTGTGGATGCTGGGAGCTTGCAAGTGTTACCGTATCTGTAGCTATGGATTTCTCTAAATGTCAAATAAGTAAATGTTAAATAAGTGTCTCCACACTTTTGTTAACATCTATATTAAGGTCCAAGAAACGTACAGTGGAGTCTCCCAGCTCTTTTGTGAACTGTTTTTTTTTTTTTTCTCTCTCTCTTGTTGGGAGTTTAAATGTTGTATCTCATCGTCCACTGGTACCGATCCATAAACACAGCACATCATCCACATATATGAATAACCTGTCATAGCAGCGTCTTGAAGCAATTTTCGAATTACAACTGTAAAACACAGGTTTTAACCGAGCGAGGTTGTGCAGTGGTTAGCACGCTGGACTCGCATTCGGGAGGACGACGGTTCAATCCCGCGTCCGGCCATCCTGATTTCGGTTTTCCGTGATTTCCCTAAATCGCTCCAGGCAAATGCCGCGATGGTTCCTTTGAAAGGGCACGGCTGACTTCCTTCCCCATCCTTCCCTAATCCGATGAGACCGATGACCTCGCAGTTTGGTCTCTTCCCCGAAGCAACCCAACCCAACCACAGGTTTTAAGTTTTATTATTTAAATGTATGACATTTTCTACAGATTGTATGATTTAAGGAAATGAAGTCATTACGTTATTCAACACCATTTATTAACATAGTTGTGAACAACCATAATAAAAGAAAAGAATATAAAGTGAGATTAATGTTCACACAAAATGCAGTATTTCAATTCAAAAATACATTTGAACAATACTGACGGAAGAAGAATCCTGAGACTAAAAAGGAGTTGTGCGACATAAACGAAAGTCGGTAGGAGTGTTTCTACAACTGAAAGACGATGTTTATACAAGTTTCGCGCCAGTCTCGTTAAGAATGGCGCAAGTAGCCTCACTATGGGAAGGCAAATTATGTTCGCTTTAAATACACGACGTAAACGTCGTGTGCGTTAGTGACCTTAGAGAATGGACGTGCTGAGTTGATGTTACTCAATAATGCCTTTAAGGCGACTAAGACGTCAATATCAACATCTTACTGAGTGTGAACGAGGTCGCGTAGCAGGCCTACGAGAAACTGGACTTCCTTCTGCGATATTCCAGAATGACTTGGAAGGAATGTAACTACTGTACATGGCCGCTGGCAGCTGCTGTCATAAGAATGTACAGCCGCAAGACGACCGGGCTCCGGTCGGCCACGGGACATTACCGAGAGAGAAGACTATCGTGTTCGACGTATGACTCCGGCGCATCGTACTGCATCTGCAACAGCAGTTTGAGTAACCCTTGGCCCCACAGTGACACAACGAACTGTTACATTACGGTTACTTCAAAGGCAGCTCTGAGCCAGAAGCCCTGTAGCATGCATTCCACTGACTGATCAAAGCTCGTTCAGCATCAGCGCCAGTGATGGATATGTGTCAGTTAGAAGGACGTCAGCTGACACCGATTTCACTTTTGACAGCATTCTCAAAAATTTTAGAAAAAGTAATGTACAGGCAGCTTCTCAACCATCTGACCACAAATAACATTTGATCAAGAACACAGTTTGGATTCCTGAAGGGTTCTGATATCGAGGAGGCTATTTACACCTACAGTTAAAATGTACTTAATTCATTAAATAACAAATTACAGGCAGGTATTTTCTGTGATTTGTCAAAGGCATTTGATTGTATGAACCACAACATCCTTTTAAATAAATTAGAATTCTATGATGTCACAGGCAGTGCAGCAAAATGGTTCAAGTCATACCTCGCTAACAGGAAACTAAGGGTGTCAGTTCAATGGACTAGTAAATTAAGTCATCAGTCATCATCAGAATGGGAAGAAATTACATGTGGTGTCCCACAAGGATCCATCTTAGGGCCATTGCTTTTTCTTGTGTACATTAATGAACTCTCATCAGTTACACTGCAAGAAGCAGAGTTTGTTTTGTTTGCATATGACACAAATATTGCAATAAATAGTATGGCAAGTGTAGTTCTAGAAAGATCTGTTAATGATATTTTCATGGATATTAATGAATGGTTTAAAGCCAACTCACAGACATTAAACTTCGAAAAGACACACTATATGCAACTCAGAACCTGTAAGAGGTTTCCACCCAGCATATGCATAAAGTATGAAGAAGAGCAGATAGAAGAGGCTGACAGTCTTAAATTCCTGGGATTACAACTTGATAACAAATTCAGTTGGAAGGAGCACACCACAGAACTGCAGAAACGCCTTAACAAATCTGTATTTGCAATTCGAATGTTAGCTGGCATAGGCGACATAAAAATGAAAAAGCTTACATGCTTTGCCTACTTTCATTCCATAATGTCATATGGTATAATATTTTGGGGTAACTCTTCAACTCAAACAAAAGTTTTCAGAGTATTATTTGTGGACGTCCTGTAGAAACCTCTCAAACTCTCAGTATATTTATTCCTTAATGAAATTTGTTCTAAATAATATATCTCTTTTTACAACAAACAGCTCAGTTCATACATACAATACCAGGAACAAAAATGATCTGCACAAGAACTTAAAAACACTTACTTTAGCTCAAAAAGGGGTCCATTACTCACGAACACTCATCTTCAATAATTTGCCAGCAAACATAAAAAATTTAGTTACAAATAAAGATGAGTTTAAAAGGAGCCTGAAAGACTTACTAGTGGCCAACTCCTACTCCATTGACGAATTTTTTAATATGGTTCAAATGGCTCTGAGCACTATGGGACTTAACATCTGAGGTCATCAGTCCCCTAGAATCTAGAACAACTTAAACCTAGATAACCTAAGGACATCACACGCATCCCTGCCCGAGGCAGGATTCGAACCTGCGACTGTAGCGGTCGCGCGGTTCCAGACTGTAGCGCCTAGAACCGTTCGGCCACGCCGGCCGACAATTTTTTAATAGGAACAAATGATGTATTATATATATTCATACTATTAGTATTGTTATTTCAGCTTAAAATAATAATAATAATAATATTGACATGTTCTACATCCACAAGGATCTCCTCAGCACGGATCTATGGAACGAAAAACTAATCTAATCTAATCCAAGCCGGCAACCAATCTGTCTGTGTGCTAGACACACTGGATCCACACCTCTAGTTGTCGTCAAGGGTGCAATTTTGTATGACAGCAGGAGCACTCTTACTGCATTTGTACGTCAATCTAGTGATTCGACATGTTGTACTGTCATTCACGAACAGCATTCCAGGAGCGTTTTTCAACATAATAACGCCAGTCCACATACCACAGTTATAACCCAACATGTTGCCTTGGGCTGCTCGATCACCAGATGTGTCTCCAATTGAGTATTTGTGGAACATCGTCGTCGACAACTCCAGCGTCATCCAAGTCCAGTATTAACCGTCCCTGTATTGGCCGACGAAGTGCGACAGGCATGGAACTCCATCGCACAAACTGACATCCGGCATCTGTACAACACAATGCAAGTATGTTTGCATGTTTGCTTTAAGCATTCGGCAGTTAAATCGGTTATTAACGTACTGGCATTTCATATTTGCAATGGCTTATCTCGCGCTTACATAAACCTAGACAGATGTATTCCCGAAATTTCATTATTCTTTGTTATTTTTTGATGTTGCGCTTTTTTTCCAACAGTGTATAAGCAAAATGTAACAACTAAACAAACTTTACTTATATTTAATTCAAATGAAATATTTTGCCAAGCATCGTTCTTAAAATGAAAGTTTCAAAAAATCTTATTGGCTAATTAGTTTGCGCCAACCTTTCGCCTCAATAACTTAATATCTTAAAGGAGTAGTTGTCTTAATGCGTCACTTTTGGTACTGAGTGACACAGGAACATTGAGCCTGGCTTTCATCACGGAGATTCGAAGCCCATTTTTGATTTACTCCAGTGCTGGAAATGACCTTTCTCCTCTGCTGTTTGTGAGCGCAAGTGATTACTACATTCTTAAAGCGATCTTAGCTTTAGAAAAACATTCGATGGTTTCCTTTTTTTCAGGGGTATTAAACATGCACGTCTCCTGACTATTTATTTATCATTTTCGTCGTTATCTTTTTGATGCAAGTGGCGTAAATGCTTAAACTAAATCAGTTCATTTGTTAGTTGACCGTCTAAGTCATTGATAAATGTCTCAAATAAATTTTGAGCTGCTTGCATTATGTTTTCAGTGGTAATCAAATCCAACGTGTTGAGAAACCCGACACAGCAATCAGCTGGTTTGTATGCCTGAAGCCTCTGGGGCAACATAGATTTAATGTGCTCTGCGACAGGAAACAGGAAACTCGTGGATCGTAATTTTTGTGATGTACTTAGCTCGATTTCTGGTACTTCGACGCAAGCAAGTGGAACAAACGTACATTTGTTTAGTGCCCCATTTCCACACTTGATATCATGTTGTGCAAACTCAGAGAACAACACGTAATCTTCCTGACTCTTCTCCTTCTGAAATTTCAGTAAGTGCAATCTTAATATTTATATTGTCTCGCAAGAAGACTTTTGTAGTATCATCTCGGTGTGACCAATGTGTTGTTATCTTTGTTGGCACAAGAAGGCTTTGTCAACTTCCGCCATTTTCAAGAAGTCAGTAAGAACTTTGTACCTGCTAGTTGTATACGTAAGAAATACATGAACGTATTCCAAAGAATCTTATGAGTCTTGCCTGCTACCTGTCCACTACAAGACTGAGTGAATGCTGATACCAGGTACCCATATTGCTATAAGCATGAATTTAAAGGGAAGTGGAATGGGATGGGAGACGGAAAAAACGTGACGCTATGTTACAAACATGGCGGTATTGTGGAAGTCACGATCTTGGATGCAGCGTGTAGGTTTCAAATGTAAACAGGGTCACGTAGCACGTCTGACAGAGAGAAAATTACAGTAGAAAAACAATGATGTATTTCACTTGAGCAAAGCTTTATTATTCTAGAGATATGTCGCATTTTGTACAGGACAAAGCAAATGCCAGTGATATGTAAGAAATAACACATAATAGGTATAGCATGTGCTCTGAAGACTGCCCAGCTCGTTGTTATCTGATTCACCGATTTTAACCAACACCTGAATCGGAAAGCGAGCATAAGCATCAGGAATCCGAGAGCTGCGCGAGGTTTCTGATCTTCTCCGCGTACACAATTGCCTTCACATACACCCCTATTTAAAAATGGGGCACTGAAAACTGTAAGAGTCCAAAGCGCAGAAACAAAGTTTTGAGTAAGCATCTGTTTGTGAAAATCAAATTTGAAGGCCGACTACAAGTCCCATAGGTTTGGCTTGTTTCTTAACCAAGCCACAACGTCATATATTTTCTATAAAAATCATTTAGCCATTTCTTATTACGATATTTTGGTTAATATTTAGGATTATAATCCACAAAATTTTCATACACAAGCTAGTGGCAATACTGTGGTCTTGACTACTGTGTAGTTTGTAGTTAATGTGATATTAGAATCAGAGCACCACTCACACAGTTACGATCTATCCCAACACTTCATGGCATTTTCATGTAGCACATTTTCTGCATTGAAAGTCAGATATAAGTGTGGGGTCACTTTGTGCATGAAATCTACTAGTTTTTTTAAGTCTAAGAGATTCAAGTTTAATCTACTCGTTTTGTTAAGTATTTATGTTTCAAGGTTGATATTTGTCTCCTTTCTAAGGATTACGGAGCTAGATTTTGCGAGACATCTACATCACTGGAGAAATGACCAACTGAGATCTCCCTCGATGCGACTTGAAGAAAATGATGGTCTTCCGCGAATGCAGCGAAGAATATGTTACTTCAAACAACAGTTCATGGCAACCAGTTGAAATCTTCATCTTTGTACAATATCTGAATTGTACATTGTTTCCACGAACATCAACTTTTCGTTTGGTAACAGTCTTAAAGGTTCTGAAATCATGAATGTGCATTTTACAGACTGGAATGCTGAAACCATTGAATGTGAAGTTATGAGGCGGCATTCCTTCGAGGGCTTCCAGCTGTTATGAGGAACTGGCGTCAGTGTAGCCAGTGAGTGTGCCTACAGCAATGAAAAATTGTGCTTTGGGCCATAATGAAAGTGAGGATCAGAGAAATCGCAGTGATCATATATAGAGTAAAGGCGTACAGCATTCATAAAGCTGGTTTACCAGATGTCAACAGCATGCATACATAGTACAATCTCAAAATCGACGACGGTGTGCCTTAGGCCCTTACGGTCCCCAGCACCTCAAATCAGGGGAACTTGCCGGACACTCCACAGGCTTTCTACGACGTATCAATCCCTGAGGAAACTAAATATCCAAATAGGCCTTGATATCTGGCCCGGAATGGAGAAGGAACACCATCATGCTGAAAACAAGGAGAAAAGGCCCGTATACGAACAGCAGTGATGACAGCACACTTTGATCTGCGTCTACATCTACATGGTTACTTGGCAAATCACATTTAAGTGCCTGGCAGAGGGTTCATGGAATCATCTTCACACTAATTCTCGGTTATTCGAATCAGCTCGCGAAAGAAACGAACACCTATATCTTCCTGTGCGAGCTCTGATTTCCCTTATTTTGTTCTGGTGATCGTTTCTTCCTATGTACAGGTCGTCGTCAACAAAATATTTTCGCATTCTTCGTCTAAAAATTGAAAATAATGGGCTGCTGGTAATGTGCCATAAACGAAGAAGGACGCAACAATTCGAGAATCCTGTATTCCACAACAAATCATCACTTCTGATGCGCCAACTACAATGGATCCATGATAGATGTAAAAGCTGTACTGGGACAAAAAGTCTCTCGCATTCATTTACCATAACGTTTTCAGTTAGAAACTATGCAACTTGTATTCTCTAGATGATACATTAGAGGTATCCAACATTTCATACTATTTGTACGTCACTCTTTAATACCGAGGGAGGGAATATTTTGTAACAGCTTTAAATCGGAAATGTGTATTAGTGTAAATGGAGTATCGCTGTATATGTTCTACGAGCGCACCACCACAAACAAATATACGCTATGGGTGTATGTTAAAAACAGAACAGATATTTCGGTAAGTGATTATGACATTGTACGTCACATGACAGAAAAGTGTGTCTTCGTTCTTTAGTGATAATGCAGGTAAATGATTATTACGAGTGCAAGTCCAAGTAGAGGTTTCGTTCTGAAATGAGTCTGTGTCAGAACATAAACAGTTGTTCACTTTCCTTTTGCATTTGATTATAAAGTCGAAATTATTTCAGAAATGCGTTAGATTCATTTTACTGTAGAGTTGTAATTATGACAGAAACACATTAGATTCAGCCTGCAATGTACTAATTCAGCTGGAATTCTTGGTGTATGAAGAAGTATTTTTGATAATTGGAACTTCAACATAGAAGCCCGGCAGAAGCAGCACGGTCAGAACTCGCTCTTTTCTATGCGTCCTTCAACAACAGAAATTACCCACAAACGGCGTAGATAACCTACTTGTGCCTTCCTAGAAGTTGACGTCATGTCGTCACAAGGAAACAGCGCCTTCCAAGGTTACGAGATGCAAACGACGCACCGCCAAAGCAGAAAAGCATAAACGTTCATCTGCTGGCGAAATCGAGGAGACAGTGAAACGACAATTTTCGAGGGCCATTTCATGATACAGCCACGAAGAAATACATACAGAATACACAGAAAAGAATGACAAAGGATAAACGAATAGCGTCGGTGTTAAAGAAGATGGAACATGGACCATAAATTTGCATATTGCTGACATCATAAGCCGATAGTGTTGCCTGGCAACATACGGCCTCATGAATTGCAGCCACATGTACTACAACATTACCGGCCACTATTGCCCGGCAATGTTTGCGGCAACACATTCCCGGGCGGCAGTGGATATTATCACTCGAGTGGCAGTAGGTTCACATGGATATTTCCACTGTGTGCGCCCTCGGCTACGGAGTGGAGTTCATTGGATTCAGTTGTTCAGAAATAATCATGGAGGAACTAAACTGCTCTGCGTATCCACAAACACACGATATTACAAAGGCTGTATATAATGTGAATTTGAGATTTTTTTTGAAAAAAACCCTCTAAAAGAAACGGCAACGGCACGAATTTAGAGACTTTCTCCGACATACAACGTTCAAAACCAGGACGGTAGGGCATTTAAAACATTATAGGGTACAGATTGTTTCCTTATACAGTACTGGTCATGAATTTATTGATTTCACGTCCGCTGCCTGCTGACAGTGACATGAGGTAAGAGATTTTCTGCTACTGCAAGATTCTAGTGATACTCGATGGAAGTCTCTTCACGTCGTTATTTGCGAATTATAGGCACAAGGGGGAAAATATACAGAAATTAGACACACTACGGGTCACAGAACCAGAGCAGGATGTGGATCAGCACTGTTCAACCATGAATATAGATATACTGCCATCTTACATCATAAAAACAGAATACATAGGCTGCGCATATGATCACTAGCACGATATGTGGAGTATAGAAAGTCCCACGGCGCTAAAAGAAATATGAAACTGATATGAAGTGACAGAACTACGGGCTGTTCGACCAAAATTCATGGGCTCCGAGATTTCAAAAGTATTATAGTATGGTACCTCTCGTACACCTATGAGCGTATGATCCTGCTGACATACCGTAGACTCGGTGCCCTATATAGATAATAGCTACCATCTTTTGGGGTTACACGAAACATTTTTGAACTTTGAAGCCGGTCTACATCACAGCAGTGAAGTGAAACATAATAAAATGCATTCCAAACTTTGAAGGATGCTTCCATCTGAGTATTCCAATAGCTAATAAAATTATAGGTCTATATTTAGCATTAGAAAAAGAGTAAATTATGGGTGTTCCAAGTTGGTAGGTGTTTTCTTGACACTTCGTTTTCTGACGTTAGATCACATGTTAAAAACGTCAGGTGTAAGTAGTGACACTGTAGAAATGTTTCTAAAACCGTACAAAAATAATTTAGTTGAATTATCAATTACTGTTCTAGAAAGTTTGAGGAATCTAAGAACGTAGCGATTCAGTTAATTCCGTCACATGCGGTAACATTTGAATTGCTTCGTACCGTCGAAGATTAAAGAAGCCCATAGCCACCAAACAGTTTTTTTTATCTTTGCAATAAACCACTTTCAAGCTTCCTTCTTTGAGCCTTCATCACACTTTAGGAACACTACTACAATAAAATCATTCACAATTAGATTGTGAAATTCTGAAAAAAATATATTTTCTGGCGTTTTTCCTCAGTGATCTTTAAACTCAGTTCTAGATTATTATTGCACTGTAATCACAGTGTTCGTCTTCATAATTGCTGGATTCAGCTGGTTTTGACTGAATATAAAATATTTATAGCAGTTCCAAATTACCCACCCGATTATAGTTATAGAACCATAAAAAAGAAATTTAAATAAGCCTGGTAAGATAACAATGTGACATCATCAGCAACAAGATAGGCTTTGCTTATGTTTTCATGTAATATCCAGGGATTTCATACGTTGGTTTGTAGATGTTTTCAAATGTGAATTTTCAGACCTAAAATCGTTAACAACATAAACAATGTTTAGAGGATAGTAACATCATTCATTAATTTCAATTTCTTGCTATAACTACTGCTCATCGTATGATTGTTCAGAATCAAAACCAACGGCTGCTATATTATGCATACCGCGATGCTAACATTAAAAACAGAATAAGTGCAAGTCATTTTGCTGAAAGTTACCCGCTGAAACAGTTCATGGAGGAACTAAACTGTTTTGCGTATTCATAAACACGCGGTATTACATAGGATGTACAAGATGTGATTTTGAAAAAAAAATTAAAAAAATCGACTTTCACGGTACTGATTCTTACATCGTATTCAAATGAAGGAAAATCTAACATAGGATTTGATCCCATTACGCAATCTGAAGTGAATTGGGAATTATCTACTCACTTAAACCCGTAACATTATTGGCTATGTATGTACAGATGGAGCTTTCACAGCAAGTATACAAAGCACATCCCGTGACTTTTTTTTAGAGAATAGGCCAAAGTTGAAAAACTTAGCAGTACGTATAATATGTAGAAATGTATACAACTGCCTAACAGCACATTTCGGAATTGGCTCTGTCCTCACGTATGGTCTACTGCCTCTTACATCTGATGACACTTGTTCATGTCATCTGAAATTATTTTGTTATATTTATACTACAGTTATAGTTACTGTACATTCCGTATTGTGTATAGAGTTGGGGTTATAGGTACGATGAGCACAAAATGCAAGTGTGTACAATACGTTAAGGGTAGTACTATGTGCTTGGTACGCCCACAGAGGCGTTAGCACGATCGATTATTTCAGAGACTTAAACTGAACGTGTTTGTACAACGCTCACAACACTGCTTATGAACAGGAGCCCATCCGTTGGTCATTCTATTAGTCGACCACAATATTTTTGCACTTGGGAGTGAGGGTGGTTCGCTCGGTTTATCCTAAGTAGGCCTATATTCGATAGTACGCTCGCCAGTGACCTGAAAGTGCTGACAGTGTGATGCGTTTTGCTTAGTCACCACTGTACTTGTTTAATGTAACGTCGCAATGTGTTTCGATAACGGCCATGGGAAGCTACATACAGTAATACCTATGGTGTGTAGTACCTAACGAAAAACATGTGCCTCATTGTGGAAGCAAACAGCCTGGCTAGGTCACTTGTGTGTTACGAATACACGAATTATTAACTTCGAAATTGAGCTTGAAGGCTGTTTATTCCTCTCGATTGACAGATTTTGGTCTTAATTCTCATTCATACGTTCAGACTGCAGTCAGTAGTGTCTGTGCTACAGTAGTTTATGTTTTCATTCTGTTAACGGTTCTACTTTATTTTTAGATCCTGTTGACGACAAACTATGGTCATCTGCATAGGGTGAAACCGAAATGCATGAAAAAAAAATCGGATGTTGTTCAGGAATATGAATGTTTTGCTACAAGCGACATGTGGTTTCCTGTGTCTCGTTACAGAGTTGGCATAATAATACAATTGCGAGTCATTCGATTTCTTAGCTCTATCTACTTCTACATTTACATACATACTCCGCAAGCCACCGCATGGTGAGTGGCAGAGAGCACCTTGTACAACTACTAGCCATTCCCCTTCCTGTTCCACTCGCAAATAGAGTGAGGTAAAAACGACTACCTATATGCCCCTTACGAGCACTAATTTCTCGTGTCTTTAGGGTCTTTACGCGAAAAATACGTTGGCGGCAATAGAATCGTTCTGCAGTCAGTTCCAAATTTCGATTCTCTATATTTTCTCAAATGTGCTCCTCGGAAAGAACATTGTCTTCCCTCCAGGGATTTCTATTCCTGTAGCATCTCCGTAATAGTTGCGGTGTTGTTCGAACCTTCTGGTATCTGAATTGCTACGATGTCTTCATTTAATCCGACCTGGCTCGGATCCCAAACACTCGAGGAGTACTTAAGGACGTGACGCACTTGTGTCCTATATGATGAACCAGACCTTCCTAAAATTCTTCCAATAAACCGAAGTCGAACATTCACGTTCCCTACTACAATCCTTAAATGCTCGTTCCATATCATACCGCTTTACAATGTTAGGCCTGGATATATAATTGTTTCTGTGAAATTACCTTCACAACTGTGAAAAGGACTGTAACATTAAATCATCAAAAGGTACAATAGAAAAAACAGAGTAATGCAACAGCCCCAGGATGCCTGTGCGTAGATGTAAGGGTGATATTGACTTTGTGGCCGACGCCGCGGGATGGCCCAACATAGGCCGTTATGGAGGTTTTCCATTGCTTTCAGTCAACCCATACAAGTGGTGTGTGTCGGCCAGCCTATCCATACTCTTTGTGCAACTGTGAATGTACAACTAACAATGCCAGACAAACAGACCTGTAACAGAACAGTCCTCCGACTCCTTATAAATGTAGTCCGGTTTTAGTACAAATTGTAGAGAACCTTCCGTTCAATATGTTTTACTTACATCTGCCTACATATACATGATTACTCTGCAATTCACAATTAAGTCTCTGGCAGAGGGCTCATCGTACCACCTTCAGGTTATTTCTCTAGCGTTCCACTCCCGAACAGCGCGCGGGAAAACAAACACTTGAATCTTTCGGTGCGAGCTCAGATTTCTCCTATTTTATTAAGATAATCATTTGTCCCTATGTAGGCTCCAACAAAATATTTTCACACTCTGAGGACAAAGTTCGTGATTGAAGTTCCATGAGAAAATCCTGCCGCAATGAGAAACGCCTTTTTTTGACGATTGCCACCTCAGCTCCCTATCATATTTTGTTTCACACATTTCAGAATTCAACTAGTAATTAATTCTGTACCAGGAAGTGTTTGAGATAATTATGAAAAAATATTGGGGAAGCGACCTCTCCTGCCAAAAAGTTTCCATTCAAGTAACTAGATATTATAGAGTCATGATAATTCACTTCTATTTCAGGGAAGAACAGCACCCAGAGGTTGGAAAGTTGCACAAGTCACGCCAATACCCAGGAAAGGAAAGAGAAGTAATTCGCTGAATTACAGACCCATATCACTAACATCGATTTGCAGTAGAATTTTGGAACATATACTGTGGTCAAACATTATGAATCACCTTGAAGAAAACGATTTATTGACAAAGAGCCAACACGTATTCAGAAAATACCATTCTTGTGAAACGCGGCTAGCTCTTTATTGCCACAAATGAATGCTTTCGACTGGAGACGTCAAATTGATCCCATATTTTTAGATTTCCAGAAAGTTTTTGACACTGTTCCTCTCAAGCGACTTTTGATTAAATTGCATGCCTGTGGTGTATCGTCCCATTTGTGTGACTGGATTGACCAATTGCAAAATGATATAGACAAGAAGTATGTAAGGTGCAAAAAGTCGCAATTGCCTTTAAAAAATAAGTGTGAAGACATCCACACGAGTACTAAAGGGAATCCGCCAGATTTCGGTGAAAAGATACACCACACGAATCTAAAGGCTATTAATTCAACTAAATACTTAAGAAGTACTGCCATGACAGATTTAACTTGGAACGATCACATAGATAATGCTGTAGGGAAAGCAAACCAAAGACTGTGATTTACTGGCAGAACACATAATGCAACAGATTTATTATAGAGACTGTTTACAGTAAACTTGTCCGCCCTCCTCTGGATGTGGGGTGTAGGATACCCATCAGATTGGATTGACGAAGGTCTTCGAAAATGTTCTAAGAAGAGCAGGTCGTTTTGTATTTTTGCAAAATGGGGGAGAGAGTGCTACAGATATGATACATTCTCAAATTACAGTTCATAATCATACTACATCTACATTTATACTCCGCAAGCCACCCAACGGTGTGTGGCGGAGGGCATTTTACGTGCCACTGTCATTATCTCCCTTTCCTGTTCCAGTCGCGTATGGTTCGCGGGAAGAACGACTGTCTGAAAGCCTCTGTGCGCGCTCTAATTTCTCTAATTTTACATTCGTGATCTCCTCGGGAGGTATAAGTAGGAGGAAGCAATATATTCGATACCTCATCCAGAAACGCACCCTCTCGAAACCTGGCGAGCAAGCTACACCGCGATGCAGAGCGCCTCTCTTGCAGAGTCTGCCACTTGAGTTTGTTAAACATCTCCGTAACGCTATCACGGTTACCAAATAACTCTGTCTGACGCTTGTTGTCGAAGTTAGTACCTGGAGCAAAATCTCTGTGGCTTTGCAAATTCCGGCGATCGTCGACTCTGAAATATCTTAAAATGATCAGAGGCACAATCGTACGCCGTGGGGAAGCCGTCTTGGGTGCTGTGACGTACTCACTCTGCAGCATGGGAATCAGTGTCCAAGCTGTGTATCAATTTTGATGAAGTCAAGAATTTAATCTCTTAAAATAGAGCGAAAATGACCTTGGTGCAGCCTCTACTGATTTTCCAGGATACAGAGTTCCCTACGAGTTACGACACACCAAATAATGTTCCGAGCCACAAACAGGGGAGAAGTTAAAATAACCAAAGAATTGAACCTACCTTTTCCATTCATGAAATTATAATTTTCCATAAATGATTTTCATAGCCACATTCCAGTATATACAGTATCCTCTTGTATGAGACGAAATGTTATCACAATTAATCAAATTTCATTCCGTATTCAATATGGCAGCTTATAACAATGCGGCTAATTACAGTTCCACTGCGATTCTCCTCTCCGCAATTCTCAATTAGTAGTGGTCCGTCCATGTACACGTAATATTCCACATTATATCCACAGAGTCTTTATATCACGAGTCAGAGTTAACCTGTCTCACGCAGTCATAAGGAGGCTTTAAGCCGTAGAAATCAGTTGCTTGATTATGCATAAACATTTGTTTAATCGGAAAATTTACTTCGTCTTCCTTTGTGAAGGAATTTTGGAAAACCGTGTTTAATAACTCTGCTTTAGTGCCACTGTCATCTCTAAATACATCATTGTTATCGCGCAGCGAAGGTATTGGTTGCGTCTTGCCACTGGTTTACTTTACATATGACCAGACTCTCTTTGGAGTTTCTGCCAGATTTCGAGACAGAATTTCATTGCGGAAACTATTAACAGCATCTCGCATTGAAGTTCGCAACAAATTTCGAGCTTCTATAAAACCTCGCCAACCTTGGGGATTTTGCATCCTTTTAATTTTGGTATGACTTTCTCCTTGCTTTTGCAATAGTATTTTGACTTGTATTGTTTACCATGGGGGATCAGTACCACCACTTATTCATTTATTCGGTATATATCTCTCAAATGGCGTCGACACTTTTTCTCTGAATTTGTGCCACATCTTGTCTACGTTGACATAGTTAGATTGGAAGGAGTGGGACTCTCTTAGAAAGAGAATCTCTCTTAGAAAGAATAGTTACATTACCCACATTAATACAGTGCGACCATCTATAAATATGTGGACATGCGATAAGGCTTAATGGGACTTCGTGATTACCCTGTATTTACTTTTCCCTGTACTCTGTTGTTGTTCACGATGGGCGATCCTACCTTGTACAGAACTGACTGAAATAAGCTTCTTCAAAGTTAAATGATACACCACGTACTGGGAGCCAATCAATTATTTATCTGGCTATTCCATTTATTCGCAAAAAAATGCGTAATGTCCATGGAGATTAAGTGATTGATTGATTATGTCCTTTTTTATATTTTACATGATACAAGTGCACGGTGATTTCGCAGTGAAGTAACTAGTTTCGACTAGCTAGACTTCGGACTCAAGACACATACTACAAGCGCTTCTGTTGCGTTGTCAACAATATATGTTGGATGGTTTCTTTTATGGAGCAGGAACAGGAGCAGTGCCAGTGTTAAACCCTGCAGAAAAATGCTTTTGAGTCTATCAAGACGCGCGCAGCTCTGCCTTCCACGTCCTGTGATGTAACTTTACCGTCTATTAGAGACAAACAAATAAAAACAACACAGATGGAAAAAAAGTAACTAAATTGTAAATTATTTCAAAAACAATCACCGTAACTGTTAATACATTTATCCCACTTTGAGACTAGATGGTAATGCCTTCATCGACAAACGTTTGCGGTTGCCTACGGAACCATTTTTGTACATAGTCTTGAACCTCTTCGTTCGAAGCAAACTGATGGCCACGTATGTCTTTTTTTCTAGTCTCCGAAAACATGGGGAGGGATCGAGACTGTTCGGATGATGTGTAAGGGCTTCCTAGCGAAACTTTTGCAGCATAGTCGAGACAACAGATACGTCAGCTCCAGGACAGTCGTGGTGAGCTCTTTCTTTGCCGTCAAGGACTCGATACTGATTCTGGAATACGGCGCCACAATTAACGCACAACGGGTAAGTGGGCACTCTACAAAAATTGAAGCTCGCGATAAAGTCCAAACGCTCAGGAATGTTGACGAACTGCATCATTCCCAGAATGAGATTTCCACTCTGCAGCGGAGTGTGCGCTGATGTGAAAACTTCCTGGCAGATTAAAACTGTGTGCCCGACCGAGACTCGAACTCGGGACCTTTGCCTTTCGCGGGCAAGTGCTCTACCAACTTTTTTTTTTTTTTTTTTTTTTTTTTTTTTTTATTAGAGGAAGAACTACAAGCAGCTCTACAATCGAAATTCGTTTCAGGGTTTAGTAGTGAATATGGCGACTTCAATTTTTTAACGAACTATATTAGAATTGTTTTCATAACCATATTATTGCCTTTTATTATTTTATGTTTTTACTAAGCTTGCTACTACACCCCATACATCATAAGAAAAAACCAAATGTAAACAAACACAAACGCTATGATTGGTCAGCAGCCGTAGCACACGTACACCGCTGTTGTTACGCACTTGGAAGTAGATCCTACTTATGTATAAGATATCTTATCACTAATGAATAATGAGCGTTTGGCGTCATTGGCCGGGAGGCCGCGTACGGGGCAGGTCTTATAACATTCGACGCCACATTGGGCGGCCTGCGCGCCGAATGGGGATGACATGATGATGAAGATAGCACAACACCCAGTCCCTGAGCAGAGAAAATACCCGCATAGGCCGGGAACCGAACCCGGGCCCGTAGTACTGCAATCCGTCACGCTTACCACTTTTTTTTTTTTTTTTTTTTAAGTTGCCTTTCGCGGGCAAGTGCTCTACCATTTTTTTTTTTTTTTTTTTTGACTGCAGCGCCTCTTTTTTTTTATTTTTTTTTATGAAGGAAGGTAGGGGAAACAGAAACCTTTATTATTCACAAAATAAAATAAACATAGTACGTCCTGACACATGATAACTGTTCTGGAAGGAACCTCGCTGCCATCCTACCATGCAGCATGAAATAACAACAAAATCAAAATGGGGCCACCTCCGGCACCCTAAAGAAAAGTATTTATGGATATGAAAACAAAATTTGAAGTACATCCATTTGCTAACTGTTCAAGCGTGAGTTTTTCGTAGGTCGCATACTCGCATAGTGTTCTTAGTCGATCACATTATTTGGTCGGTTTCACAACGAAAGCACCGCCGCTCATCTTTGCGCACCCGGCACACCCCAAGGATATGGCGGGTCCGCAAAAACCGTTACCAGGAAATTGGCATACCAATCCTTGTACTTTTGTAGCCGTAATAGTTTTGTGTGTCCATCTTGCAAGTATTGCCAGTAATCCAGGACGTTCAGTAAGTTCGTACGTGTGTCTCTATAGATGTAATGGACCGTCATACCTGTGATCCACGCCACTGCGTTCGTCTTATGACGCGGGAAATACGTTTCTTCTGGAAAAAATACTATGTCAGAACAGACTGCTGTATAGATAGTGCGCCGCATGAACGCTATTATTTTTCTTGCGAGAGTCCAGACAGCCAATGCCTCGCCGCAGACCAGCCGATGGTCGTCCGTATCCAGCACGCCGCATCGTTGACACAAGGGCGAATCCGCCAAATGTATTGCGTACTTTTTCTCATTTGTAGGGTATTTTCGGTTGACGACAATGTACCATGTTGACCTGACTGATGTAGGTAGGTGGGGGTGGTGGACCGTGCGCCACACCACGTGCCAATTAACAGCTGGACGTGTGCGTTCCACCCTATTCCGGTCGATCTGTCGAAGAAGCAGATGGTATACGTCCTTCGATGTCGACTGTCGGGTCGTCGGTAAACTCTCTCGAACGTAACTGTGTTCCACGAGGAACGTGCGCACATACGTTAAAGGGGGTGATATATGGCCGACACTGACTGGAGGAAGATGCGATGTGGGTACGAGTTCTTCGATGATCGTCCCCGTAAGCGAGTGATTCCTGTTGCGCCACCGTTTGAGCATAGTATTAATATACATGGCACGCGCCTTCTCGTGCACGTTCACTAAACCAACGCCCCCCTCTCGCGCTGGGAGGGTAAGCGTGTTGTACTGTACCTTAAAGAGTTGTCCCAGGCACACATAGTACCCAAAAGCCGCCTGAATTCTCATAGCCATCGTGCGCGTCAAGGGAAGAAGGTGTGTCAGGTGGCACATCATGGGCGCGAGATAAAGGTTGACGAGTAACACTCGCTGCAGCATATCCATCGACCGTAGGGCGTTTAGTCGTACTGCCGTGCGGACTCTGAGTAACAGCCTTCGGTAGTTGTCCGCAGCCGTTCTCGCTGTCTCTTTATGAAAGGTGACACCCAAACAGCGGAGGGTTTCCACCGCAGGTAAGGGTCCTTCCGTTCCTGGTTCTAGTCCACGCCCCACATGCATGAATTGTGATTTTCGGTAGTTGACCACACTTCCAGCAGCCATCCCATACGTCTGTAGCCAATCCAGTGCTGTTTGAGTCTCCCTCTCATTCCGTACGAGGAACACAATATCATCCGCGTATGCTCTGCATTTGAATGATAATTGCCGTAGGGAGATCCCGGTAAGACGGCGGCGAAGGCCTGCGAGGCACGGTTCTAAGGCGATCGCATAAAGGAGGATCGACGAGGGGCAACCCTGTCTCACTGATCTTAAGATCTTAAAATACTCAGTTCTCCCTCCGTTGACCACCATCGCTGATCTGGCGCCGTGCAACAACCGCATCACAGCATTGGTCAATAATGGCGAGACACCCATCCTGTTCATCACCGCCGCGAGGTACACATGATCCACGCGATCAAAAGCATGATCGAAATCTACTGCAACCATCGCCCCCCGGAGGCGGCATGCAGCCGCGAGGGCGACGACGTCACGATAGTCTCCCAAGGCTGTGTGGATATTACTGATGCCGCCAAGACAAGTCTGATCGGCATGTATTCGATTCTCCAGCGACTTTTTGATACGACTTCCCAGGATGCGCATGAAGATCTTGTAGTCACTATTAAGGAGGGTCAAGGGGCGATAATCACAAGGCCGTTTGCCACCACGGGGCTTCGGTATTGGTATCATGAGCCCTTCCGTGAACTGAATGTGAACCGGTACTTCTTGCCGCAGAAGCTCATTAAACATACATAGCCACATCGGTGTCATAATGGTCATAAAGGCACGGTAAAATTCCAACGGGAATCCGTCTGGACCTGGGGACTTGTTGCAAGCACCTCGTGTAATCGCTTCCTCCAGCTCTTCACACGTAATTTCAGATAACCCGTCCGCTTCCCCGTTCACACTCGTCGCGTCTGGGATCTCTTCCAGGACGTTCCCCAGCTCCCTCTGACCCTCCCCGTTGCTCGCATAGAATCTGCTAAAATGATCCGTGAACGCCTGTGCTATGCCCCTCTGTGTTGTAAAACGACGGCCATCGCCGAGATCGATCTCATGTATTAAATTCCTGCGTCTTCTTCGTCTTTCCTTGATCACATAATGCATCGAGGGAACCTCGTTGGGCAGGAAATCCTGCGACCTCGCGCGTATCATCGTACCTGCCATCCTCTGCGTCGCAAGTTGTACCAGCTTCGCCTTAACTCGGTGGACGGCCGTCTGGCGTTCTGGTGTAGGTGGTTGAGCTAACAGTTCCCGGAGAGCCGTAAAGTAAAACTCAGTGGTCGTGCGCTGCCATTGAGAAACCTCCTTCCCGTAACCTATTAACGTCCTCCGTAAAGCTGGCTTCGCGCACTCGATCCACCACTGCAGGACAGAACCGAAAGAATTTCGTCGACGGAGGCAGCCATGCCACGCGTCCTCCACCATGCGTCGGCATTCTGCATCTCGCAGGTGGGAGACGTTCATCTTCCAATTACCCCTCCGTCTCCACACCTGCTGTCTATTAAGGTTAACCGTACAAATATATGCCTCGTGGTCTGTAAACGCCGTCGGCCATATTTCTGCGTCCACCGTCGACATTGCTAACGCCCTTGAAACGTAGATCCGGTCCAAACGGCCCGCGGAGTGGCTAGTAAAAAATGTATATCCTGGTTGGTTGCGATACTTCAGGTCCCATGTATCGACTAATTCCATCCCGTTGACCAGCTCCCTAAGTTCTTGGCTAGTAGTATAGTTAGGTTGTTGGTCTTTTCTATTGAGCACACAATTAAAATCTCCGCCGAGTATGCAACCATCGTATCGTCCCTGGAACAACGGTGTAACCTCATGGGCGTAAAAATCAGCTCTGTCCCTTCTCTTATCCGAGCCTGACGGTGCGTATATGTTGATCAAACGTATTCCACCTATGGTCACGGCCGTACCACGGGCAGAAGGCAAATATTCTACTTCGTCTGCACGTATCCCTTCCTTTAATAGTATAGCTGTGCCAACGCCCCTCTCGTCACACGGGGAACAGTAAATGTCGTAACCGTAAAAGTCCGAGGGGGGAAGTATCCGAACTTCTTGTAATAGTGCTATGTCTAAATCCGCAGCCTTTATCATGTCACTGAGCATCTTGATTTTTACCGGCGTCCCAATGCTATTGATGTTAACAGACCCTATCCGATAAGCTTGTTGCATGGCTGTCAACGTAGATAGGGCACCGTACGGTCGCTAATTCTTCCGTACATAGGCTGCTGCCGTACTAACGTCCCCCGCCGTCCTCTCATATGGTCAGCCGTTATTCCGTGCACTCTGCCGGTCTTACACCGGGAGGGTGCGTGGGAGCAGTTCCTCCGGCATCATCTGTTCCCCACGGGGGTGGGTCTTCTGACCAGTCCCCTAGTGTCCCATCGTTGTCGTGCGGTGCAGGTGCCGTAGCCTCCTCAGTAGCCTGTTGCCGTCGATCGAGCGCCTTCGCTGTGTCTGGAGCATCGTCAGCGGTAGGTCGTGCCGCCGTCCCGCTGGCCACCGTTGCATCCACGCTAGGCAGTTCTTCTGTATCCATGGTCGTCTGTTCTGTACCCGTAAACGTCTCAGAATTGTCTGCTAGATCAGAGTGGTCGTTCTCCACCGTGAGGCGGCGCTTCTTCCGGCGTTTTGGTGATCGCTGTTTACGTTGCCGGGCCTCGGAATCAGAGGTCAGCATGGTCTCCAGTTGTTCGTGGGGGACGTCGGAATCATGCGCCGTCGTATGATCGACGTCTCCAAGTGCGTTATCTGAAGGGGCCGCAAGCGGAACCGAAGAGAGGGCGTCCTGTGACTGCTGCAGGCGGTCCACCGCAACGTCGTCTTTCTGTGTCTCGCCACGATCCGCCGCTGTCTGTGTGTTCAGGTAGGCGTCTGTCTCGCGGCCCACGTCATCGCGTAATGCGGCGACGTAAGTCATGGGGAGCACAGTCGGATGCGGCGTGAGGGGTGGATCATCCCGTGGCAGCTGTAATAACCTTCGTTGAGCACACTCAGAACGTATGTGTCCCTCCTTCCCACATCCAGAGCACGTCCTTGGTTGCCCGTCATAAATGACAATCGCCCGACAACCGGCGATGTACAAGTATGACGGGACGTGTTTTCGGAGTTCGATCCGTATTTGTCTGACGCCATTGAGGACAGGATACGTCTTGAAACTCGCCCATTTTTCAGCCACGTGGGAGAGGACCGTTCCGTAAGGACGCAGGGCGTCTGTCACCAATTCTTCTGGCACTTCGAATGGAAGCTCAAAGACGCGGATCGTGCGGAGGCCCATGCCGGCGTGTTCAACTGTTACCGCTCCAACATTCCCGTCCGAATGACAGAAACGAAGTCCTTGTCGGTGTCGAAGTAGTAGTTCGTCACATGCCGCTTCATTTATGAGCTTGACATAGACCACACTGCTGACTATAGATAAGTGTATTCCAACTAGAACGTCAGGTTCGATTTTCACCTCGTCCCGTAAATAACGTTCGATCTCGTAAGCCTTCGGTCGAGCATATTCGTTAGCAAAACTAAATTTCAGTGTCGATTTGCGGAACGACAAGGCCATGAGTCGTTCTATGTATACCGCCACACACCGCTACACACGTAACGTAAACACCTCTCGCGCAGACGTGCGGCTGGGACGTAAACACCGTCCGAACCGCTGCGCCGCCGAAGGCTGACTGAGCTACCGAAGCACGACTCACGTCCGGTACTCACCGCTTTACTTCTGCCAGTACCTCGTCTCCTACCTTCCAAACTTTACAGAAGCTCTCCTGCGAACCAGCGCACACTCCGCTGCAGAGTGAAAATCTCATTCTGGAAACATCCCCCAGGCTGTGGCTAAGCCATGTCTCCGCAATATCCTTTCTTTCAGGAGTGCTAGTTCTGCAAGGTTCGCAGGAGAGCTTCTGTAAAGTTTGGAAGGTAGGAGACGAGGTACTGGCAGAAGTAAAGCGGTGAGTACCGAACGTGAGTCGTGCTTCGGTAGCTCAGTTGGTAGAGCACTTGCCCGCGAAAGGCAAAGGTCCCGAGTTCGAGTCTCGGTCGGGCACACAGTTTTAATCTGCCAGGAAGTTTTTCAACTGCATCATTGTGTTGCAGGATAAAGCCCACCCACGTGCTGACAAGGTTGTTTCGACTATGTTGCAGAAGTTTCACTGGGAAGTCCTTACATTTCCTTCATACAGTCCCGATTTCTCCCTTTGCAATTTCCATATTTATGGAGCCCTGAAGAAAGACGTTCGTGACCGGCGATTTGCTTCAGACGAAGTGGTGTACACCTGGGGACAATCAGGTTCTGTGGGCAACGTTTTTCCATGCAAGCACTAAACATACTGTCTCTGGGGTGGTAAATGTATCAACATTTTCTTTCTGTCTGTCTAGTTTTCATTTGGCTGCCCCTTATACATACAGGAGGACCTACAGTTTAACGCGGAACCTGAAGGTCTAAGTCTACGTAAACCACACGATCCCTTATGACCAGTTGTGTAAGTTAATTCAGACACCGAGGAAAGGCGAAAGCATACGACCTAGAATTGGCCAAGGCAAGTAAAACATGCAAATTCGATCAGATTAGCTAAGATGCTCTCTTCGTTCCGTAAACGTATAGTAAGGAAAACCTTGATGCTATTGAACATGTCAGAAAAACCCTGAAAACTTCAATTGGCTCGGAGAGTTACCTGAGGTATTAGAAGGTAACAGTCTCACAGAAAGTGTAAACTCGAACAGATAGGCCTAAAGTTGAGGAAGTCACTTTCGCCATTATCGTCATTCTGCACCTCTCTATCTGAACATCGTTCTTCAAGCAATCGCTGTGAAAGTATATGAACTCCTTTTACCTACCTCTCGAAGAACCTTGGAAAGAGATTAACCCTTGCATAGCTTTTGTATCTGTTTCTCCTCGTACGAGACTCTGCTGCACACAGTGTGGAGAAACTGACTACACTCATCACACCAGGGGTAGAGTTGCTGAGATCTTCTTAACGTCTGTGGATATTGGCCTCCCGAAATCCGTCGCTATTTATGGTATGCTCTGGCACTTATAATCTTTTCTAATCGTATACACCTCTCTACGGGAAGTGGGCAATGACCTGCACTCCAGTGATCTTACACCAGTCTGAATGTACCTTACAAACAGAACCTTCCACAAAAAATAACATCAAAGAAGGTAGTCAAAGAGGCTTACAGCCAAATGATCGTATCTGATCGTCCCGGAGTGGCTGGATCACGCCAAAGGAACAATCCACAGGGTTGCTAATGAGCCCAAACCCAAGTCTTTTGGCTAATTTAGAAGACAGCAGTTCCCTGGAGTAGTGAAGAACGTAGTTCTGCAATCAAAGACATGCCTGCGGTAATGCTAAAGTTCAGATGCATGTAGACTGATTGCCTTGTACCCTTACGACTAGCTAAGGCGAAATACGGTCGTGTTACTGAAGAGAGCAATGTGCGGTCTTGAGAGGCGCTTCAGAACTCCGTAGCCATCCTCAAAATTGTCTCACCAGAAACCGACGACAAAGTTCAGACAATGGCGAAAGAGTATGTCAAATCAAGGCATTGTAGAGAGTGACAAGGCAGTTTGTAGAATGCATAGAAATTTTTGGCAAGATGTTAAACTTAAGTTTTAACTTAATAATTTTCGCCGGCCGGTGTGGCCGGGCGGTTCTAGGCGCTTCAGTCTGGAACCGCGCGACCGCTGCGGTCGCAGGTTCGAATCCTGCCTCGGGCATGGATGTGCGTGATGTCCTTAGGTTAGTTAGGTTTAAGTAGTTCTAAGTTCTAGGGGACTGATGACATCAGATGTTAAGTCCCATAGTGCTCAGAGCCATTTGAACCATTTTTAATAATTGTCCTAGGAAATATATAGAATGCTTAGGTACTTTATAAAATGCGATGGACATCGGCAGGGTATAAAACTCTAATGAAATAATACATACAGACCAGAAATTTCTATATTTAATGAAAGTTGAGTTAACAGCTCACCAGTCGGTACATGAAATTCACCACATATTTCATTCAGCGGTTGTATAACTGGACATCCATTACAGCGTACTTCTTCATTAGCGAATAATGACGATGTTGCTTTCTTTCCATAGTTTTAGCTGTATTCATGTCCCTTATTATTTCTGACTAAATGAACGCCAACCGAACTGGACTGAAACTGTTTCAATGATAATGTCTGGCGACCTTGCAACTGTCGTAATATTTAAATTGACTTCATTTCATGCGTTGCCTTAAACGTAACCGCCATTCTGTTAAATATCTAGACAAAGTACTAAATAAGAGACATTTCATACGCTTTCTAACGATTATTTTGTAAACGCCCGATTCTATCGTTTCTGGTAACAAGTACAATCTAACATGGACATCAGCATTTCAGTATCCTGCCTTTGTACGATAATAGTACAATATAGTGCATTGTGGAAAGAGGATGCGCCAGTTCACCTCCACTCATGATGTCATCAGTGACATCATCAGATTTCCCCATCCTTTCTCCTCCTCTATGACGTCATGTACTGTTGTCAGATTTTTCCTAACCTATGTATAAAATGGCGCGAAATTCAAATTTTGGCCGGATGTTCAAAAGCAGCCCAATTGTGCTTGTGGGTTTTCCCCCACTCTTATGACAGCACTACTGAAGTAGGTTTGTTCTCCTAAGTATAAACTGACAGGAAATTTAAGATGTAGAATTGGTGGGAAATTCAAGATGTTGTATTGTCACGTTGGTAGAAACAGGTCACTTATGCTACATATAGAATCCACGATAGCTGACCAGAGATACTGGCACAGTTCTATGACACTGGAATGAATGGTGAATACCTCTGCATCAAAGTGGAAGTAATCAGTCTGAACTTATCTGCTGTTTACAGCTCACTTGGAAACTGAACTTGTTTTCCCAAGTATGTATTCACTCAGACATGTATGGCTAATTACAGCAGTCAGGTCATTTGTGGAATTCAGGATGGCTACTGGGTTTTCCCACCTCTCATTGCAGAGTTTCTCATACTTCCCTTCAACAACTACTGGGAGAAGATAAACAGTCTCCCTAGCCCTCTAATGCTACAGCTAACACTCTACTGCACCCCTTTAACATTACAGTTTAAACAATTTACCTCGCCCTAAGTTTTTGGTTAGTTCATATAACTTTGAAATGGTGAGAAAATTCAAAATTCACTTGCCCCAAATTTAGAAGTTTAAAAGGCTCTGGTTCTCAGCACTAGATCTCTTGTCCCAACTTTAATTATGTAGCTTACTGGTCAAACATCTGCAGTTGTCAAATACTTGTCAGTGTCATGTGTGGGGGGATAGGACTGGGACAGGGGTGCACTTGTGTCTTTATTTAAATACCTTGCAGTGCTATGTTTGGAAGATCATGGGCTCTGACTATGCCAACACTGCTGCCTCGCTGGTGATGCATCACACCACTTCCCACCAAGGGAAGGAGTCCACTGCTGTGAGCCTCACACAGTTACACTGCACATGTTGTATTTACAACTGACTGCTAGACGCACTAGTGGGTTGCTTTGTCCTCTGTAGCCACCGACTTTCAGCTGCACAGTACACGTCCGAATTGGCTGACTCCATGTCATCAGTTCAGAATACAGACAGAAGTGTGCCAGTCTTACCCTACTCTAAATTTAGAGCTGCACAATGGCTTACTACTTATTCAATGATATGCATTAGCACCACCACTATGTTCACTGTGCCACATAGCACCATTGCTACAAGTTATAATAATCCTCGCCACAGGAAGACGTGAAACTACTTTTAAATCTGAACTTACCTCTACATTAAGAACAACACACTATTTGTTAGAAACTCTCCTACCGAATTCCAAATCTAGTTTGACATATCATGTTTTATTCACATGGCGACGGTGCAGAACTGTGCTGAACATCTTATCAACATAGACACATGTATCTAACAGCATAAGGACATTGAAATATGTACGACAGTAGTAAAATAGTTCTGTGGTGATTTTATATGACACACCCACTTGGTAGTTGTTTACGAAATTCACGCTCGATTGTGGTTCAGCAATTGTGGTTTCCCATCGTTCCAACAGAAAAGCATTCTAATCTTGAAGAGATTAATACAGAGTTAACTGGCATACGAGCAAAGAAATGTATGGTGGTGCAGAACTCATAGTGTGAACAAGAGTAGATTAGCAGAAGCAGTTGTAGCCAGGTTTTTATCCCGAGGTCACTAACAAGGGCTTTCTGTGTCAGGTTACATCTCAGGCAATTGGACAAGTTACATTTAAGGTCTCCCAGGGGACACACTGTCCCATTCACGCACTAGAGGCAATTTTGCGACATATATTCAAGGTCATTCCCTCTCCTTCCCCCTGGTCCAATAAGATCTAAAGTCATCGCTACTCCCCCTTCCTCCAGCACTGCCCTCACACTGAGGCAAGGCAGGTTATAACTGGTTCAATCTACTGATAAGACTTCTGGGAACTCTGCCCATTCACTTGTATGTGGTACATTCAAGGTCATTCCCCCTCCTCTCAACCTAAGGCATGCCCCTGCACGTGAGACACTGCTAGTTATAACTGGTTTAATCCATTGACAAGACTTCTGGGAATCGCGTCCATGTATTCATTTGTGGTACATTGCACTCCTACCTCCAGAGATACAAGCTCCCCCTCCCCCTCCTCATCCTTTATAACTACACCAATTGTGTGGGTGACATTAGTCTTGTTCTATGCACCTTAGGGAGCAGATCAGTTTTTTTTTGGACAATGGTGTGGATATTTGTTATAAATAATAATGATAATAGCAAATTAATTTTATTATTATTCCAATTACATTGGTTCTGTCCCACTGCTTTGAATTTCACATATGTGTCAAGTCACATCAATGTTATGTAGTGTCAGTGTTGCATTACGTCAACACCATGATGCTCTCAGCCAACCGCAACGCTGCCTGTGCTCAAAAGTATTTGAACAAAGTGAAATATTTATCAGTTGTTCTCTATTGCTCTCCATTAAAAGTATGTGCTATGTAGTGAGAGGATCAGAGTGTGGGTATCTGATATTGTTGTGTTGGCTACTGTGGGAAGTTAGCAAGGACTCAAACAAGGAAGGAAAGAGGATGCAGTGGCCACTGTGCCCCCCCCCCCCCCCCCCCAAGTTCCAGATACTGTTCTGTGTGTGAATATCCTGTACGCCCACACGCCCCAGCACTTGGGATCGACAGTAACTGGGGCTCGATACAGCGCCACCAATCGAAGGCTTGCTGCAGCACATACACTAAGATCCTTATTACGTATCCCTCTAATTCTTGGAAAAAACATGCCACTGTTCTTGTCTTTGAGGCTGGATACGCTTATTTCTTCAATGCTTATTTCGTTAACATTCAGTGATTACAATAACCTCGCCAGCAGCGGATCCAGAGGGGGTGGGGGAAGGAGGGGGCTAAGGGGCTAAATTCGTTGTCAATTATCGAATTCCCTTTCATTAGTAATAAGGATCGCACCGTTCCTAGACCTGGAGCAGCTTGGCTTCGTGAGGAAACAAAGAAGCCACGGGACAGTATCATCTCTAAGGTCTCAAATCCAGAAAATAATTGGAATCGGAGCTCGAATCATAGTCCAGAGCTAATATTGTCAAAATCTCAAAGTCACTTAAAATAAGAAGTATACAACCTTACATGACGATTGGTTCAGGAACTTAAGTAAGTTAACTAGTTTAAGAATCAAAATCTGTTCCAGTAGGTTGCGAATGCACATGTTTAATGTTTATTTGGAACCACGGTACGGTCCTCTGTTCCATACTTGGCATTACTGGAGGCTCGTAAAAACTGGTAGACCCAGTAGGAATCAAAGCCACACGTTAGCCATTACAAATCAGCCTCAGTCGATCCAAACACCGAATTTCACATGTGTTGGCATCATGTTTTTGTCATAATGGGCTACCCAGCACATAGTATGAGAAGTGTTCACTTCCACTTGCTCTGTTGTTGTGAATAATCTATTCGTGGTCTAGTAGTCAACGTCGCGCAGTGTGAACGCAAAGCCCTGATATCAAACCCATCCTATTTGTTTCTTTTATAAGCCATATTCCATCTGTCTGATAAGAGCATCAGTCTGACAGAAGGTCAAGAGAAAGTTTCGTTGATATCCTAAGCAGCCAGGAATAGATCAATCTTGAGTAAACAAGTTTGTGAAAGGGCTTGTGGGTGTTCGTCGTGGTAGGACCAATTTCAGCGCCATCAGCCGGCGGCCGCTTCATACAGCCTGGCATTCGGCCAAGTGACTGCGACGCAACGGGCGTGGAACCCATGACCCCAAGCGGACTTTTCTGCGCTCGAATTAGCAAGTATAACATTATGTACCGTTGCGTAGAATACAGAACTATGTTTCAGCACATCCTGTGGCAATTTTGTATGGCATGTTGCTTTAAGCACATTTATCTATGTTTTTATTTTGATGACGTTTGTAGTGCAGATTGTGCCATGACAATTGGGATATTTCTTATTGATGGCGTTATGAGGAGCGTCGTTTATGCATTAGAAAACGAAGTCTAAAAAAATGGATCTGAGCACTGTGGGACGCAACAGCTGAGGTCATCAGTCCCCTAGAACTTAGAACTACTTAAACCTAACTAACCTAAGGACATCACACACATCCATGCCTGTGGCAGGATTCGAACCTGCGCGGTTCCGGACTGAAGCGCCTAGAACCGCTCGGCCACCGCGGCCGGAACGGAGTCTAAAACGGAGTAAAGTCTGACATTTGTGCCATTATGTTCTGTTTGTGTGTAATAAAAGTGTGAAAGCAGTGGAGGCAATTCGAAACACCTGCGCCCTGTATGGAGTGAGTGCCATCGAGGAAGTAAAGCTGCATCGTTTCAAGTGCGATCGTTTTGATGTAAATTAATCACCACATTCAGGAGGACAAAGAGCCGTTCTTGAATGACGTTTATGCGATTTATTACTATGGCTAATGACGGTGCATCACATAATTGGCAAGTGTGATGACCAACTAAACTTCATGAGACACTTTTCATCAGTAGTCATATTGAATTTAAAAGAAAGGAAGGATGAGTACGGTACAATACAATGCTGTTCATTTTTGGAGCACAACCTACGACCAGCCTAGAGACAGAAGTGATGACACTTTCTGTAGGACTTGACCACTATTTTGCAGGACAATGCTCAAGCAAGTACAGTGCAAGCTGTTACTGATTGATTTGACTGATGGGGCTGCTATGTGCTATACCACCTACTGCACTCCCCTTACGTAAGCCCTCGTAAGTTCAGCTCGATTTCTAAACTGAAAGAAACACTTCACGGCATTTACTTCAGAACTCCTAGAAATTTGTTGGGCAATAGACCACGCCGCTCGAACTGTCAACACAACTGGCACTGCTGAGAGTATCCTACGACTTCTACATCGCTGGCAACGGGTTATACACAATGCTGGTGACTACTTTGAAGGCCAGTAAAACTTCGAAACACGTATCTATTTTGTTCCAGCAGTAATTAATACCACAAAACGAATGACTAGCTTAATTAAACGTGAAGTCTTTTGTCATAGTCAAGTAGCTTTACCGGACTGCAACCTAAATGAGACCATATGGCGGCTACGAGAGTAGTTGCTGAATGGCACACAGTTAACAGAATATTCAGTGATATGATTTCATTAATAGATCGTGTATTTTCAGTAGCAGTTTCGCGGTATTTTATGTTTCTTGCCTCTAAATCTACTGGTAACTGAACCTAGAGAGACGTCTTATAATGATAAAATTTCTGAAGATGTCGTTCCAAGTTCAACATAACTGTCTGTAGCTCTGTCACAGAGGAGGGACAATGTTACTCTCCGGCCAGGTTGGAAATGAGAGCTACTGTCTCTTACTCTTTACAGTTGGTCGACATTTTCGTGAAGCAAGCGATTAACCGCAATGTTCATCGGATCCTCATTGTCCTTGTGATGGTTGATACTGATAATTCGCAATGTAGACAACGAGATTAGTTGTAGTTTTTCTGTAAAAGTAATCTCTCCTGTCTGTAAACATGTCTTTGGTAAGTCTATGACACACCAAAGTCGAATTTATTCAGAATCTTTGATTGGTATACAGCAAATACATAAGTGAATCTAACAAGATAATTCTCTGTCATTGCACAAAGTAAGAAAACTATCTCAGCGTCACCATACATGCTCCACTATGTTGTCATGTCGCTATCATTGTTGTAGCACGACGATTATGTTTCTACAGGCAATGTCTTTCTTAAGTGGGCTAATTAGTTAGGAGTGCATCTTGTGCATCGACGATGCAGCTGTTTAATTACTTTTCCTATGACGTCATGAGATGTATTTCAGTATTTATAGTGAGCGAAAAGAATGGAAAATTGCGCAGACCACCGCAACACATACGAAAGAAAAATATATGTAATCCACTGGGTTACAGATCCATTTCACTGACATCGACATGTAGCAGGAGGTGTGAACAAATACTTTGTTCCTACGTTATGGAATATCCCGAAATGTATTAGCTATTGACATCAAAACAGCATGGATCTGGAAAGAATCACTCTTGTGAGACACAGTTGGTACTTTATTCGCACGATATACTGTGTACAAGGGTTCTCAAATTGATTCCATAGTCATAGGCTTTCAAAAAGACTTTTGATATGATTCCTCATGAGCGGCTTCCATCCACACTGCTGTCCTATAGACTATCGTCTCAGTTGTACGACTGGATTCGTGATTTCCTGCCTGAAAGGTCTCAGTTCGCAGAAACTGACGGGACATCATCGAATGAAATGGAAGTGATGAGTGTGATTCCGCAAGTAAAGTGATGTAGAACTTCTGCTGTATCTAACACACACACACACACACAGAAACACATATATATATATATATATATATATATATATATATATATATATATATATATATATACACATCTGCTAAATAGTTTTTATGAACTATTTAGCAGACAATCAGAACATTTCTCTTAGATTTGTAGCAGGTAATACTGCAATCTAGAAGACTCCTCAAAATAGCAAAGTGAACTGCAAAATGATGTTGAAAATGTATCTTCGTGGTGCAAAATGTGACAACTGACCCTAAACGCCGGCCGCTGTGGCCGAGCGGTTCTAGGCGCTTCAGTCCAGAACCGCGCTGCTGCTAAGGTCGCAGGTTCGAATGCTGCCTCGGACATGCACGTGTGTGATGTCCATAGTTTAGTTAGGTTTAAGTAGTTCTAAGTTTAGGGGACTGATGACCTCAGATGTTAAGTCCCATAGTGCTTAGAGCCATTTGAACCATTTGACCCTAAACAATAAAACGTGTGAGGTTCTCTATATGATTACTAAGGGGGTTTCGTCAAGCTTCGAGAAATCGAGAAGCAAAAGAAATTTGAGAGTTACAGATCTAACAAAAGTTCTAGGAGTGTAACTGGAAAACAGCGCATGTTGTGGCGAAGGTGAAACACATGTTGGGTTATTTACACAACGCTTAGTAGACCAAAGAAGTCCACTAACGAGACTGCCAGCACATCGATTGTCTGACCCCTTCTGGAATACTGGTAAGTCATGTGCGATAATTACCCGACGGGACTGACGGAGGACATCGAAAACGTCGAAAGAAGGCAGCTGATTTTGTAGTATATGGAATTAGGGGAGAGCGTGTAGCGGTTTTTTTTTATGGTTGGTGGGGGCAAGGGACTGGGGGAAGAGTTGGCGACGCAATGTTAAAACAAGCACTTCTTCACTGTGGCACGTTGTTTCCTTCAACCACCATCTTTCTCCTCCGAATGCAAACAGTTTTTGTTGCCACCACCGTACAAAGGGTTTATTACAACTGTAATAGCGCAAGAGAAATTAGAACTTGCACATAAATATTTTGGTATTAGTTGTTTTCGAGCTTTGTACGTGAGTGGAACGGTCGAGAAATTGAAGCGATTCTGTGAACCCTTTACGAAACACGGAACTATGAATTAAAGAGTGATGGTTTATCTTTGCGATGTAAATGAAGTACCTCAGCAGAATGCAATTTCCTCGTGCAGCACTTATTGTTTCAGATACCCCGAGTACACTTTATAAGTGCTCAACATGTGAATGATATATGGCGTATACTCAATTATTTGCCAAGGTTACCACCAAAACTGTTAACTTTTTAAATCTGCTTAGTTATTTTGGTAGAATACATATTTTCTTAAGGCGAGATCTAGTAGTGCAGAGTACATGCAAGAAAAGTAGCTTCCTGCATCGTGCGATTGCTAGCTAGTTGAAATATTTTGTGGTAGCTACATTTATCATGAGTGTATTCTTTAACTTATTTTTTTTAAATATTTGAATGTAATGTCAAAAGTAGATGTGCCTGTACTATAGCAAAATAGCTGTAGCTGCATTAGTTTATACAACAGATTTGGGTAGGGGAGATGAAACGTTTGAGCCGTTAAGGGGTGAGCGTGACTTTGCAGTCTGGGCCTGTACTAGCCACGGCTAATGAGCTGTGAGCCAGCTAGCTGATGGGCTGGCTGGTCATCTACTGCCTGGTGTCGAGGCGAGATTGCAGCGAGAGAAATGGCGGCGGTGAGCCGTCAGCCCCCCCCCCCCCACCACCTTCCCATTATGCGCCATCACGGCCGCAGAGCATGGCTCTGCCTCTGCCGCTCCTTTTGACGTAAATATGTTTACTTCCTCTCCCGGCATCAGCATAAGAGCGGCAAGCAGAAATACGCATCAGGCCATCTGTTGCAATGGCTCACTGGGAGAGATCAACTCGAGATGGAGATGTCGCTCTTACTGAAGAAGATGCATGTTCCATCAGAGAAGCTGGTAGAAGGTATGGGATGCTACATACCACTGTAACGACGTGTTGTAGGAACTACCTTGAAAGGGGTCCTAACGACAGAGCTCCTGGTCCAGGTAGGAAGAGAGTGAGCTCACACCAGGAGGACAGGCCAAAGAAAATCTGTTTCTGAACGCGAAGCACCTTGCGGTGGGATACCAACTTCCCCAGCCCCAGTGACGCAATCTGCCGAAGGCTGAGCGACGCTGGAATGCATATACGACGATCCGCCATGAAGAAAGAGCTCAGCGGAGACAATGTTTTATATCAGCTGTCATTTGAGGAGCTCCATCTAAATGCACCACGGGAAAAACTCATTTTCACTGACACGAAGGTGTTTTCCACCAGTAACGACGGTCCAAGAGTCGTTTACAGGCTACAAGTGACACGTCATCTATGCAAATACGTAACCACAATAAGAAGAAGTGGGTGGCTATCTGTTTTCTGCTGGGGATGGATTTCTGCGAGAGGAACAGGAATTCTTCACAGCATACAAGGAACTCTCTACAGCAAGCAGTACGCCCATGTATTGCAAAATGTGATGCTTCCGTCAGTGCGAATGCTGTACGGAGAGGGGACTTCATTTCAAGAGGACCATTCTCCCGTTCACAGGTCTGCATTTATTCAGCAGCAGCAGTTCTCGACAATTGCCATTAACGTCATGGACCGGCCGCCACGGGCTGCTGATACGAACCCCATCAAAAACACGTGGACTGAAGTCGCCAGAACGATAACAGAGAACTGGCTTTGAAACCAGCCAACTACAGGTGATGATGCTCTTTGGGATTACATTTTTGAAGCCTGGGAGGAAGTTGCTTGTACAGGTTGTTAGGTCTGACATACATTCTATGCCAAGACGCATCAGAGAAGTACAAAATAATGTGTGATTCTGGATAAAATATTAGAGTCCTTAAAACGTTTTATTATGTCGTATTTTCCTTCTTTCTCACTGGGAGCCAGTGGAAGATCACTTGGCAACAGATAAAATAAAATTTGAGTTACTTTTCCTTTGAGGTGCCTTTTTAATTGAAGTGAGTTTCTTTGAGTATGCACTTTGTTAAATATTCTATTTTTATTTCATTTATATCCTCTTTAGATACTTACAAAGTAAACAGTTTAGATGGACGCATTAAACGTATTTTGTATTATTTCAAATACACCTCTTTCTTTCCCTTCATTCATTAATATACCCTCCATCCTCCAAAAATTATGCAAACGATTTCGACTTACGTTTATTCACTGTTGCTTTCTCCTTCATTCTCTCTTTCACTTTCTCTCGCCTCTCTTACGTTATCACCTTAATTGACCTTCTATTACATTCTCCAAAACGTTACAAACAAATCTAGCGGTTTCCATTGAAACTATAAGTTCTCTTTTAACTTCTGCTTTCTTTACTGTCCTCTATCATTCCTCTCAAAACCTATAAAACCTTATTCTTTTATATCCTCTCATCTATAATCCATTCTTCTTTCTGAAAATATTCCTTCCTTTTCTCTCTGTCCTAAGATAAAACGAACTGTGCCATACCTCTAAGTAAGGAACACTTTGGAAGCTTTTCACTCTTTGATTTTGCACTTCCGCACTCCTATACATTATCGGATCGCTCCTTCCTTTCTGCTATCCCTGTCTTGACACCATCTAAGTGAAACCTCTGCATTCACAATTAAGGTCTGGGCAGGGGATTCTATGAACCGCCGTCACGTTTTATTTTTTAGCGTTCTATTCTCAAAAAGCGCATGGAAATAATGAACAAGTAAACCTTACCGCGCAAGCACTGATGTCTCTATCGTAATGGTCACGTCCTCTACGTATGTCGTTGTAAACACAATATCGTGGCGTTCATCGGAGGAGGTTGGTGATTGGACTTTAGTGATAACAGCTCCACGCAATGTAAAATGTTTACGTTTCAGTTATTTCTATCCTAACTCGTTTGCCATATGTGTGACAAACTGTCCCCTGTTTCGTGATAATACAAAGCGATCTGCCCTTCTATGATCTTTTTCAGTGTCTTTCTTCAGCCCTTTCTCACAGGGATTCCATACCGAGCAGGAATACTCACGAAGAGGACGAAAAAGTGTGTTGTAGGCGGTCACTTTAATTGATTTGTATTGATTTGTTGCATCTGATACGTATTCTAGCAATGAAACACAGTCTTTGGGTTTCCGTCTCCACACCCACAATATGTATCATATGATGCTTCCAATTTTAGTCGTTCGTGATTGCAGCTCCTATGTATTTAGTTGAATCGAAAACCAATAAATGTACTTACTTATCGTGTCAGCGAACTTTAACAGACTTATTTTTGTATTCATGGGGAGAACCACACATATTTTATTGTTTAGGGTCATTTGTGACGTTTTGCACCGTGAAGATAAGTTTTCAACATAATTTTACAGTTCGCTTTAATATCCCGAGGAGTTTAATAGACGACAGCATTATTTCTCGCAAAACTAAGAGAAATGTTCTGATTATCTGCTAAATTGTTTATATATATTAGATATAGCAGAAGGACTACATCACTTTACTTGCGGAATCACACTCACCTCTTCCGTTTCACTAGGTGACGTCCCGTCAGTTACTGCGAACTGTGACCTTTCGGGAAGGAAATCACGAATCCAATCGTACAACTGAGACGACAGTCCATAGGAAGCAATGTGCTTGCAAGATGCTGATGAGGAATGATATCAAAAGCCTTTTTGAAACTCTATTGCAGTGGTCTGTGCAACTTACCACTCTTATCACTCACGATGAATACTGGAAGACTGCTCATGACGTCATAGAAAAAGTAATTAAGCCGCTGCATCGTTGATGCACAAGATGCACTCCTAAATAGTTAGCCCACACGAGAATCTCATTGCCTGTAAGAAACATAATCGTCCTGCTACGACTGTCATAGGGTCATGACAACATAATGAAACGTATCTGGTGACGCTGTGATAGTTTTATTACTTTGTGGAATGACAGAGGACTATTTTGCTAGGTTCATTGATGTATTTGGGGTATACCAATCAAAGATTCTGAATGAATTCCACTTTTGTAGGTCATCAGTTGCTCAAATATACACACATCAAAAAAAGCTTTGCATCACCCCGGGTTCCCAGAACTCCTCAAGACAGACGTTGACTGGATTTTGTATCACAGACACCGTCCCTATGACTTTTCATAGATGTCACTAAACCCAGCCAATGATGTAAACAACCATGCATGAGCAGGGGGCCCGACAGCCGATCAGTTCCAGTCATTCCATAAGGAAAGAGGTACACGGCTCGTGTTGTCTGTAGTTCAGCCATGCCTCAACGGTCAATAACGCGGTTGGATCGCGTCCGCATTGTTACTTTGTGCCAGGAAGAGCTCTCAACAAGGGAAGTGTCCAGTCGTCTCGGAGTGAAATAAAGCGATCTTGTTCGGACATGGAGGAGATACAGAGAGACAGGAACTGTCGATGACATGCCTTGCTCAGGCCGCCCTTGGGCTACTATGCAGTGGACGACCGCTACCTACGGATTATGACTCGAAGGAACCCTGACAGCAAAGCCGCCATATTGTATAATGCTTTTCGTACAGCCACAGGACGTTGTGTTACGACTCAAACTGTGCGCAATAGGCTGCATGATGCGCAACTTCAGTCCCGACGTCCATGGCGAGGTCCATCTTTGCAACCACGACACCATGCACCGCGGTACAGATGGGCCCAACAACATGCCGAATGAACCACTCAGGATTGCCATCACGTTCTCTTCTCCGATGAGTGTCGCATATGCCTTCAACTAGACAATCGTCGGAGACGTGTTTGGAGGCAACCTGGTCAGGCTGAAGGCCTTAGACACACTGTCCAGCGAGTGTAGCAAGATGGAGGTTCCCTGCTGTTTTGGGGCGGCATTCTGTGGGGCCGACGTACACCTCTGGTGGTCGTGGAAGGCGTCGAAACAGCTGTGCGATACGTGAATGCCATCCTCCGACCAACAGTGCAGTGACCCACCAACCACTCTGATGGATCAACGCTGAATCGCAGTTGAGGAGTGGGACAATCTGGACCAACAGTGCCTTGATGAAATTGTGGATAGTATGCCACGACGAATAAGACATGCATCAATGTAAGAAGACGTGCTACTGGGTATTAGAGGTACCGGTGTGTACAGAAAACTGGACCACCACCTCTGAAGGTCTCGCTGTATGGTGATACAACATGCAATGTGTGGTTTTCATGAGCAATATAAAGGGCAGTTATGATATTTATGTTGATCTCTATTCCAATTTTCTGTACTGGTTCCGTAACTCTCGGAACCGAGGTGATGCAATACTTTTTTGGATGTGTGTATGTTTACAGACAGGGGAGATAACTTTCACATAGAAACTACAACTAATCTCGTTGTCTACATTGCGAATTATCAGTATCAACCATCATAAGTGTAATGAGGATCCGATGAACACTGCAGTTAATCGCTTCCTCCACGAAAATGTCGACGTACTGTAAAGAGTAAGAGGCAGCAGCTCTCGTCTCCCACCTGGCACGAGAGTAACATTTTACCATCTCTGTGACAGAGCTACAGACAGCTATATCGAACTCAGAACGACCTCTTTAGTTGTTTTATTATCATAAGACGTCTAGCTAACTTCAGTAACCAGTAGATCTAGAGGCAAGAAACATAAATTACTGCGGAACAAAAAATGGTTCAAATGGCTCTAAGCACTGTGGGACTTAACATCTGAGGTCATCCGTCCCCTCAACTTAGAACTACTTAAGACTAACTAACCTAAGGACATCTCACACATCCATGCCCGAGGCAGGATTCGACCCTGTGACCGTAGCAGGCGCGCGGTTCCGGACTGAAGCGCTCGGCCACAGCGGCCGGCACTGCGGAACAACTACTGAAAATACACAAATGAGTTAATGAAATCATATCACTGAATACTCTGTTAACTGTGTTTCATTCAGCAACTACTCTCGCAGCCACATGGCCTTATTCACGTTGCAGTCCGGTAAAGCTACGTGAGTATGACGAACGACTTCACATTTAAGTAAGATAGTCATTCGTTGTACGATATTATTACCACAGACGTGTTGTATTAGTGCAGTGCATATTAACAGCGTTTCCCGTTAGGTTATTGAACGAAGTAGACACATATATCAGAAAATTGCCCATAATATTTTCCAACGCGTTATCGAAAACTGTCTGATGAAGCGGCGGTATTTTTTTGATCCAACATATATATCGAGCTGCTGATTCTGAGTTAAACGACGTCCGCAGCTCGTGGTCGTGCGGTAGCGTTCTCGCTTCCCGCGCCCGGGTTCCCGGGTTCGATTCCCGGCGGGGTCAGGGATTTTCTCTGCCTCGTGATGACTGGGTGTTGTGTGATGTCCTTAGGTTAGTTAGGTTTAAGTAGTTCTAAGTTCTAGGGGACTGATGACCATAGATGTTAAGTCTCATAGTGCTCAGAGCCATTAGTTAAGCGACGTTTAAAGAGAAATCGCCAAAGCAAAACAAACAAAAGGAAATAAAAACTAACTTTCTTGGAGGTAATCGATAAAGGGTGAGAATTCGGATCCCTCACAAGAAGATGGGCGGTAGGCGTGTTTCCCAACCAAGCTCCTTGGTGCTGGCTTGCAGGTCGCCTTTGTTACTCTGTGACTGCAGGGCATGTCATTTGTGGGCAACAAATATCAACTGGTTGGACACCTCTCTGTGAAGCAGTTCTTAACACAAAACCCCTTCTTCGTGCCACCAGATCTATATCAATAACAATACATGTTGTGGACATATACAGGCCATCTTTTGAGATAATGTTTGTTATGTCTTACCCACTATTTTCTCGTTATGAATATTCCATACGGAACTTCAAATCGCGATCAGGCCGCACTGAATTAGGTTTACGGTGACCCATTAAATCTATGATGGCAAATGCCAGAATCAATCCTTTGAAAGGGCAGAGACAGCTCCCTTCGCTACCCTTCCCAGTTTGAGATTTCATTTTCGACGAGACGTTGTACCATAATCCTCCTTCCTTTCTTTTGAACTCAATGTGACAACGGAAGTCAAGTGTCACACGAAAGTTAACTGATCATCACACTTGCCACTTATCGGATACATCGTCATCAACCGTAGTAGTAAATCGCATAAACGTCTTTCATCAACCCCTGTTTATGTTCCTGAATATGGTGATTTATTTATTTCAAAATGATCGTACTTGAAACGATACAAGTTGACTTTCTCGATAGCACTCACTCCATTCAGGGCGCAGGCGTTTCGAACTGTCTCCACTGCTTTCACACTTTCATTAAACACAAACAGAACACAATGCCACAAATGTTAGACTTTACTCCGTTTTAGACTCCGTTTTCTAATGCATAAACGACGCGCCTCATAACACCAGAAATAAGAAATATTCCAATTGTCATGGCACAATCTGTACTACAAACGTGAACAAAATAAAAACATAGTTAAATGTGCTTATAGCAACATGCCATACAAAATCGCCACAGGATGTGCTGAAACATAGTATTACAACATAGTAGTACATCATACGCACGGTACATAATGTTATACTTGCTAATTAGAGCGCAGAAAAGTATGCTGGAAATCATAGGCTCCATGCCCGATGCGTCGCAGTCACTCAACAGGATGCCATACTGTAAGAAGCTGCCGCCGGCTGATGGCGCTGAAATTGGTCCTACCATGACAGACACCCACAAGCCCTTTCACAAACTTGTTTCCGCAAGATTTTTCTATTCCTGGCACGTTAGAAAATCAATGAAACTCTCTCTTGACCTTCTGTCAGACTGATGTTTTTAAGACGCAGAAGAAATATGACTTACAAAAGAAAGAAAAATAATGGGTTTGATATCGCGGCTTTGCGTTCACATTGCATAACGTTGTCTACTAGATCACAAATAGGTTGTTAACAACAGTAGCTCAAGTGGAAGTCAACACTTCTCATACCGTGTGCTGGGTACCCCATTATGAAAAAAATATGATGCTAACACTTTTGAAATTCGGTAGCTGAATGGTCTGAGGCTAGCTTGCAATGGCTCAAGTGTGGATTCGATTCCCAGTGGGGGGTACCAGTTTTTAAGAGCCACAAACATACCCTCTTCACCTCGAGTCATGACAAGTAAAGAGCGCAAGACTGTGCTGTGGTTCCAAATCTACATTAAACTTGTCCATTCGCTACTGACTGGAACAGAGATTAGTTCTGGCTGCCAGAGGCTGCAGTTGCTGCTTGTTGAAACTCTGACTCTAGTACGCTTTCTTATGCTAGTAATGTTATATTAATTCATGAACCAATTGTCAGGGTCATACGACCTACATTTCGTATTTGATGTGCCTTGAGATTTTGAGGTAATTAGCACTAGACTAGCATTCGAGCTCCGATTCCAATTTTATACTGGATGTGAATTCTTCGAGTTGGTACTCTTCCATCATTATGTTGTTTACTCATGAAGCCAAACTCCTCAAGGTCTCTACGAATGGCGCGATCCTAATTACTAGTGAAGGGGAATTCGATAATTGACATGACTTCGTGTGGGGTCAACAACGACGACATGCGCTGGGTTGGAGTCTCAGGCAGCACGGAACTATTCGTTGCATTATCTCCAGCTGAACATGTACAGATATAGCTACTGCAGAAAAAACGTAGCTATAAGACAATAGCGAAAGCTGTCGGGTTGGAATCCCTGCCATGCAAAAATAATTTGTATCGTCGTTTCAGGTTGATATATCACGTTGCTGGTGAACATATTTAATATCTGAATTCTGACTGTGCTTAGTTAACAATTCATGTAGGTACTGGACTCTACTCCTCACCCTTCACCACAACTTCACTTTATGGCATTTTACACTTGTTTGTTGCACTTTATTACATACCTTTCATGGTTACTTCTCAGGCCAGTATAAGCTTCATGGCGTTACCTGTATAGTGCTAAACGTACCGCCGTTTATTTCCAGGTTCAGGTAGTTGGTATTGTAAACTGATGCTGGCGAACACTTCGGAATATTACGTCCCTTTATGCCTAGTGAAAACTCGATCAAACGTGGAAGCTTTGTTTGGTTAACGGTGGGTACAAATTCAGATCACGAACAACAATTCTTCATGTCATTTAATGAGTGTGGTAAGACTTCTGAAGTGTCACTTATTGTAATTAAGTTTAATTTACAAGCATTAGGGACTGTCCCATCTCTAATAACATGTTTTCTAATATTTGTTGTATCGCGGTATTAGTTTACATCTCGACTGGCTGGCATAATGAGAAATGTTCTCTAGTAGTCTCGTGTGGTAACCAGAGTGTACAGTGAAACGACTGTACCATATAGGGTTTCATCATTTAGAGGACCTGAGACACAGCTACGGTGTGAGTAAAGGAAAAGATGTTCATATTGATTGATGAGTATTATTTTTACCCCTTAAACGATTACTGGCATTTTGAAATAAACATGCAGCGTAGTTCAGAAGAGTTAGTTTAGTTGTTGGTAAGTTGATTTGATTATGTATGATTCTGTACTTCATGTACAAGCTGCTGTTACAGATCCCGAAGCAGTGGGGTGGGAGTGGCTAGCACATATCCTACTTCCGCTGAAAATCGTTTAAATATTTCTTATGTAATAGGGAAAGTACTCAGTGACGAGGAAAAGAATCAACATCTGACAGAATCTTTAGAACAATCTCGTAATTATTTATATGCAGAGCAGACAGAGGGTGGACAAGAAAGAAAGTTCCGATTGGACTGGCTGAAGGAATATTCTTGGCTAGTCACAGCCAACAACTGAACGGTGCATACTGCTTTTGCCTTGCATGCTACTTTCTGGTCCAGATTGTGGAGAAAAGTGTTCTGTGGCTTTAGTAACTTGATCACTTCGAAATACACTCGAAGAAACAAAACAACGATGAACCACGAAGTAAGTATTAGAATATGACAGAAATCGGTAGATTTGATGGATATGTACAGACAAACAATTGATTACAACTTTAGAAAATTTGGACGATTTATTCCAGAGAAATCGTCACAAATTGAGCTAGTCTATAACAAGTTGGTCCCCTCTGGCTCTTAAGCAAGCAGTTATGCGGCTTGTCATTAATCGACGGAGTTATCGGATGTCCCCCTGAGTGATTTCGTGCCAAATTCTGTCTAATTGGCGGCTTAGATTGTCAAAATCCCGAGCTCGTTGGAGAACCCTGCCCATAATGCTCCAGACGTTCTCAATTGGCGAGAGATCCGGCGGTCGTGCTGACCAAGTAGGGGTTTGGCAAGCATGACGACAAGCAATAGAAACACTAGCCGTGTGCGGGCGGGAATTATCTTGCTGAAATGTAAGCGCAAGTTGGTTTGCCATGATGGGCAACAAAATGGTTCAAATGGCTCTGAGCACTATGGGACTTAACTTCTAAGGTCATCAGTCCCCTAGAACTTAGAACCACTTAAACCTAACTAACCTAAGGACATCACACACATCCATGCCCGAATCAGGAATCGAACCTGTGACCGTAGCGGTCGCGCGGTTCCAGACTGTAGCGCCTAGAACCGCCCGGCCACCCCGGCAGGCTGAAGGGCAACAAAACCGGTCATAGAATATCGTCGACGTACCGCTGTGCTGTAAGGGTGTCGCAAATGGCACCTTAAGCGGTCCAGGAACGAGTGAAATGGTACCCACGACCATCACTCCTAGTTGTTGAGCCGGATGGAGGTCGACAGTCAGTTTTGTATCTCGGTGCTGTCTGGGGCATATCCAGACACGTCTTCGCAAGTCATCTGGGCTCGGTTTGAGGCGGGATTCATCACTGAAGGTAATTACACTGCTGTCAATGAGATTTTAGGCCAAATGTGCCCGACACTACTGCAAATGGGCTTGGCGTACAGAGATGAATGCAGTCTCCCAAGGGGCGTTGTGAGCTGAGCCGCCTTTCTATGAGGCACCTGTTAATGGGTCTTGTGGTTACTGAAGCACCAGTTGCACGTCGGTTCGGTGATAATGATGAATCCGGGGCTCTGAGGACCTCTCACATGATTGCTCGGTCCCCAGGCTCTGTCGTCTGTCTAGGTCGACCGCTTCCTTCTTCACGCTGTGTTCGGCCATGGTTCACCCATTGCTGCCAACATCGTCGAATAGTGACATCGCTCCTATTCAAATGTCAAGCTATTCACCGATTATTCCTACTGACTTCTTTGAGCCCAACTACGCGTCATCTGTCAAATGCTGACAGCTGAGCTTACTATTCACGCGCCCGTCTGCGAGGCATAGTTCCTGTCGAACTGAGTACACGGAATGAAAGTCGCAGCCTTTATGCCCTGGAATCGACATGTCCCCTGTTTACTATCCTTAGCAGCTGCACGGTGAAATTGCGTTGCAGCGCCGCACGTTCATCCATTGGCCGCCAAATTTTACAATTTTACATTTTCTATCGATACCTATACTAAATCAGCTTGTAACTAATTTGCAGAACTCCTTGTGATGCGTCGTATTTTTTGTCTCAGATTGCATAATAAAGCACTACAGATCTTCACAAATAATTCCGCTACCGATTACCACAATATGGAAGTGTTAAAAAGTGGCCGCGCGGTTAAATGGTTCAAATGGCTCTGAGCACTATGGGGCTTAACTTCTAAGGTCATCAGTCCCCTAGAACTTAGAACTAGTTAAACCTAACTAACCTAAGGACATCACACACATCCATGCCCGAGGCAGGATTCGAACCTGCGACCGTAGCGGTCTCGCGGTTCCAGACTGCAGCGCCTAGAACCGCACGACCACTTCGGCCGGCGATGCGCGGTTAGAGGCGCCGTGTCACGGATTGCGCGGCCGCTCCCGCCGAAGATTCGAGTCCTCCCTCGGGCCTGGGTGCGTGTGTGTGTGTGTGTGTGTTGTTCTTATCATAAGTTAGTTTACGTCGTGTGTAAGTCTAGGGACCGATGACCTCAGCAGTTTGGTGCCTTTGGAATTCACACATATAAAACCTTTGGACATCCCGGTGCAGGCACCCAGAACCGCCAAACGTTCAATTCATAGCTCAAACATAGAAGCACCTGATGCTAAGGAATACTAAAGGTAACATAAATTTTTAATACATAAACGCGGGTTTTGCTCGATGCAGAAATTCCTTCTTTTCTGTTATGTTCTTTCGAGCTCGAGAATAACATTATGTTGTGTTTCGTTCCAGATTGAACGTTTTCCTTCCTTTCATTGATTTTGTATTGGGACAGATGAGGTGCTGCTTTTCGAGATAGCACTCTTAACCCTCGCAATACCAAGCCATTTTCAGTAACGTGTATTACCAAGGTGGGGGGGGGGGGGGGGGGTAGTTTTTGCCCACCATAAAAAATTTAAAAAATAAATAAAAATTACATTAATAACATACTTTTGATAGATCTATTGATGCATATTCAGGATTCAGAACCTGAATATTTCTTTTAAAACTGTTTTCAAAAATGCATTTTATATTTTCACTTACTTTGTCATTTAAGTTTATTAAGTCTTGGCAGTCTGAGGATACATAGAAGGCGCCACTGTGTGTTGGCTAGATTTACAAGAATCAAAAATACGAAAAAGTTCCGTGGAAGTGGTGAAATAGATAAAATAGAAAAAGACGCTAGGGCTTTTTAAAATTGTAATTACGTCCTTTATTCATCGACAAATATGTGATGGCAGGAGGCTTTTTTGCTACTGGGTAGTGCGAAAACGACACACAGCTGGTGCTAGTGTGGATGTATCGTAATTTTTTTATACACATATAAATAAAAGTCAGAAATGTTATGCTGTTGCTTGAACATAAAGGTACTGTGGCTCTTTTTCTGATATATAAGCAGACGTTTGTGGAAGTAATCAGAATACTATTCATGTAAAAAAAAATTACTTATGCCTAGTAGTAACGAGAGGATAGATTTGATGTGGTGAATTGTGATTCCAACGCATTGAGGAGTATATCCAAACTTAATGGGTGATAGAGTTGCTTCATAAACAGCTGCACAATATAGCAATGTGAGGATTCTACTGGAGCTGCTAGAGTGTACAAATATGGCTGTAACAAAATGGATACCCAGAACGTCGCTCATTGGCTCGCCTAAGCAGGCCGTCTTGTTTTTTTGTTGCACTATCGATTCAATGGTCATTACAGTACACCAACCCATATCGGTGATGTCTTTCCAACCTTTTCATCCACGTGAGCGTTGTTGATTATCACACAGTGCTGAATGTCTGTGTTTTACAACACTTGTTTGAGAGAGTCCTGGCAGGATGTAGCAGCTTCTGGAAGACTTAAAACGTCAAATAATTTCCTAGAACTGAAGAGAACCGAGGCACCTGGTTGGTGTGAGTGTGGGCATAACATATTTTTTTCGAGTGCTGTACACTTATAAAAGACAACGGCGCTGTTTGTCTGAAATGTGTATATGTTGTACTGTAAAGTTACAGTGGCTTATGTTCTGGCATGTGCAAAGAAAATAGCTTTGACCGGTCATAAAGGATATATAGATTCAACACATTGATAGCAATAAGGATATGAGACAGATTTGACGTGGAAAATTATGTGTGCTGCAGATATTGAGATTCGTTCCAGAACCACAGCTGTCACCAGGAGACGTTTCCAGTACATCGGTGGGTGCCAGACTGCAGCAGCAATCATAAAATTTAATTGTAATTACATTGATAGTGTAGGTGCCTGGTTTCCAATATTCTTGTGAGTTTGCAGATGGCCATAGAAAGCATAGCGCAAGCAAGTAGGTTGGGCTCGGAAACAAAATCTCAGTGGACGCCTTTGTTCCAGGCTGGGGCTGATCCATCCTTTGTTCCCCAGTTTGGAGACTCATAGAAATCTTCAGGTCTGCCGCAGCTGATGACGATTTGGCTCACAGGTCCCCCTGGATGGGTGAATAGTGAACTAATACCCAGTTTGCATTGAGTTGCTTTCGGGACTGCGTGTGTTCAAAACATACTGCGTGAAAATCTAAGAAGAGTCAATATGACAAGTGTTAGTGCTGGGAGTATTGATAGCATTCGAATTCCTTCCATTTGGGTTCTCCTGCGAAGATGCTTCCACAGCTGGCAGGCCTATCTCTGGCTGACATACGCTTCTGCGTCTGCGGGAGTGTGTCGCATTTATGATGGTAGTTTCTCTGGTCTCCGAGCATCGGCGCTGTACTGCAGCACCGGTGCGGTGCGTGTGGACGTCCAGACGTTGATTCTGTGGGATGTAAGAGTGTTTCCAGCGATCTCAGGCATCTAGCCTTGAATGGATCAGTCACAAACAACATAAATTGGAAGGAACACGTAGAAAATGCTGTGGGGAAGGCTAACCAAAGACTGTGTTTTATTGGTAGGACACTTAGAAAATGTAACAGATCTACTAAGGACACTGTCTACATCACGCTTGTCCTTCCTCTTTTAGGATACTGATGTGCGGTGTAGGATCCTTACCAGATAGGACTACGGAGTTCACGTAGAAAATGCTGTGGGGAAGGCTAACCAAAGACTGTGTTTTATTGGTAGGACACTTAGAAAATGTAACAGATCTACTAAGGACACTGTCTACATCACGCTTGTCCTTCCTCTTTTAGGATACTGATGTGCGGTGTAGGATCCTTACCAGATAGGACTACGGAGTTCATCGACAAAGTTCAAAGAAGGGCAGCACGTTTTGCATTATCGCGAAATATAGGAAAGAGTGTCACAGAAATGATACAGGATTTGGACTGGACATTTCCGCGCGTTATACGAGATTGGAATAATAGAGAATTTTGAAGGTGGTTCGATGAACCCTGTGCTAGGCACTTAGATTTTGAGTTCCTTTTGAATGTAATTTAAAGGTAAATACTGATTACTATTTTAAAAGTAACACAATATGTACAGCAGGACAGACTTTGCAAATTTTCAGTAAAAATAACTTGGACATTACAATAATTTTGTGGTGTTATGCAAAAGAACACTTTTTAGGAAACATACATTATATAAGTGTTTAAAAGGCCACTGTAATGAATATTTGTAGTATCCAGATCCTTTTAGTTTGGTTTTTGATGAAAAGCAGATATACCATGATGCCATAGTGTTCTTGGATGTCAGAATACACTAATATGCGTAATTGCTCCATGACTGGTTATCTATACTTTGTCCTCACTGAATTTAGCGTGGACCCTGCACCATGGTGTAACTTACTAGCATTTTCTCAACAAAAAAATGTCAGATTTCTGGTAGGCCCTCAGCATAAAAACATTTCACCAGCCAAGTCACAATGTTATATGTGATCTGGTGTCAATTTACTGCTCATACACCATATTTTAGGTCCTTTTTGTGAAACTGGCCGTTTCTAACATTCAAAGAAAGAAAAGATTCAGTGTGTACACATCATCATGATGTCACACAAGTTTATTCTGGTGCAAATAATGTCCTACGCCTTGCTGGGGTATAACTTTCTCCTTTACATGAAATCACCAAATTCGTGAAGTCATGTGACTGATAAACCGTGTGTGTCATCTACTGGCAGCATTATGAACTTGGTCGCCTGACATAGGAAGCTTCAGTATGATTTTAAAACTTTGTTTCCATTATATTTTATTTAGACAAACCACTAATAAGACCTCTTAAACAAATTAATTTATTTAAAACAATAGATCCTATAATTTTTAAAAGTACTGTTCTTTAGAGGCAGTATGTTTTTGTGTGTCCAGTCAAGTTGATGACTGAATTTTACTCACAGTACTTTCCTCATCAGGTGCCACAAGCAGTGTTTCTGTGTGCCTCACTGACTGGACACCAATCAGATTGTAAGATATTATCAGTGTACATTCCTGTTTGTAATCAGTTTTGACTTGCATAACCCTTGATCATGCATTTTTGTTTTTGGTACTTGTTCCATTTACATGAATATCTATGAAAGGACAAAGAAAAATTCATCCCACCTGCCTATAAAGACACTGCTGTGGCTGTAGTATTACAGATTGTAAGAAGAAGTTTCTGATCTGTTAAATTATGTTAGCTACAGAGAGAGCACTTGATGAAGATTACTGAGTTAGTTACCAGAATGTTATGCACTATAATAGAAGTGTCAACTCAGATGGGCACCTGAAAATATAGTTATCAGTTGTGCTGGGATAATCTCAGAAATCAGGGAACATTCTTACTTCCTGAAAAGCTAGCAAATCAATGTTTTATTTCACTGTTGATGTTATGTGGCAAGCATTTGCCCATTGCAAACTGTAAACATTTTTCTTACTTTTGATCTCATGATTTTCTGAATTTTTCCTTTCACTTCTGAGGTTGGTTGGTTGGTTGGTTTGGGGAAGGAGACCAGACAGCGTAGTCATCGGTCTCATCGGATTAGGGAAGGATTGGGAAGGAAGTTGGCCATGCCCATTCAGAGGAACCATCCCGGCATTTGCCTGGAGTGATTTAGGGAAATCACGGAAAACCTAAATCAGGATGGCCGGACGCGGGATTGAACCATTGTCCTCCCGAATGCGAGTCCAGTGTCTAACCACTGCGCCACCCTACTCGGTTTCACTTCTGAGAACACTACAAAAGACACAAAACAAATAAATAGGCAAGATGAGACTGACAGAACCTATTTCAGTCATCTCACTCCTGCACAAGATTGAGAATTGTCTCAATGAAAGTTTGCAGAAATTCATGTCTTCAAAAGCCTGAACAATAAGCAACTTAACCAAACATAAGGCATTTCATTAATACTCTTTCTCAACTTTTTTAAAATTCACCTCATTGCAATGTCTCCTCCATAAACAGCTATTTATATCCCTGCCTGAAAATTCCAGGCACTATATCAGTGCCCGTTATTGTGCACTTTTATTGTGATACATTACTTTTTGTACCTTAGAGTCACGTGTCTACCATTGAGAAACTTTTGTTCCTCATTTTTCATCATTCTGAAGATGTTTTAACAACAGTTAACATGTCAAATAACTTTCAAAGTTAAGGAGATAATACCTACTACTTGACACCAGAAGCTAATGAGCACATTATAGAGGTATTTATGCCAGGGAAGGAATCACCTCAATAAATTTATCAGGTCTGAGTCAAACAAGAAACATATATTTACTGACAACAAAGCTAGTCAGAGAAACTGAGAACAGTATGCTGGAATAGTTCTATTCACTACAGTAGGATAAGACAAGCATAACTCCTCTGTAGTTTATTGTTTGGTTATTTAGGAACAGATGGGCAGGTCAATATTTACTTTTAGTTTACACATATCTTAGTGCAGCCAATATAAAAATGTAACAGCAATTAACAGCACTCATAGCTTTTCAAACCACAGCTTCCTTTCTCAAGGAGGAGAGAGTAATTGATTGGAGATGAGATATATTTTTATTTACTTACTTATTTATTTATTTGTTGGGTCTCACAGAACGAAAGTTAACAGGGATGCCCCTTGTATGCTTTCAAGATGCAATTTTGCTCATTATACAGTTAACCACATTTCAGGCTCTTTTTCTAGAATTTATTTGTATCAAACTTAATATTAATGAGATATATTAGAAGGAGAAAATAGCTGGCTAGGATTTACCTTCAGGAGGAGGAATTCCAAGTACTGCCAGTCCAAACACTTAACTCAGGCTTGGCAAAGTGTGACTTTCAGATCATTTCCCTCTATTGAATTCTTTATTCTCCAATGCTTCCCTCTTCTGACTCTACCCACACACTTACTGCAGCCACAGCTGCACCGGCTAGTTGCAGCAATGATGGTCATTCGTACTGGATTGCAAGCACTACCTACTCTCTATAAGCAAATATAAGTCCAAATGATGTAAGTGAATGATAACGTTAGTTAGAAATGCCAATTATGGTAAAGTGAACCCTTCAGTTTATTTTCAAGTACTGAAGTATCCAATTTTACCTTTTTATTAAAAAAACTTGAAAACTTCTAAGGGAAATAAAGAACTAATCTGGTTCCTGCACTCAACCAACGATTTATTCTATCTCCATATACTGTGGCATCTTCCACCAAAAACTGCTTAAGCTTTTCATGAAATAGTGGCGGATTTCCTCAGTGTACTACATTCATAATTTTTGTTAATGTTTTTCATTGCGGACAGCATTCTCACACTTTTCTCACATAGTGTTTGCTGATGATTATTGTGGTGTGAAAAGTTATTCTGTTTTTTCATAACTGACCAATGAAGCTATTTACACTACTGATCATAGCTGGTACACTACCAGTAAAAACTGCAGAGCGTTTTTGAAACCCCCAAATATTGTCAACACAATTTTTAACAGTATTAAAAATATCCCAACCTGTTGTTTTGAGTGAGCATATCATAGTGCATTTAAAATAAGTTGTTACTTCTGACAGTGAGTGGAGAGAAGCATGATAACCAGCATGTGCTGAACGCATCAGCAGGTGATGATAATATCAGGCCTACTCGCCACAGAACCAGTCAAGCTTGTTTGACTACGTTGAACAGCAAGCTGTGCAAGGTGGCTGATCTGCAATCTTTGTGAAACATTAAAAAAAAAAAAAAACAGTAATAAACTCTGACTCTCACACAACTATAGCTTCATGACAAATTGCCTAATTTTGTTAATGATCATAGTTATGGAGATTTTTTGATACTAGGTACACTACTGCAAGAAATTCTTACAGTCTGAAGTGAAAAATAGTGTTCACTGAGAATTTCCATTTGGTGCATGTTAGGTTATATCTTGCTGCGTATGAAATTTAGATAGAATTTTTTTATTTTGAGAGTACTGAAGGGTGATCTCGTTTAATTGTAAAAAAAACATTTAACAGCCAAGATTACATAAAAAAATTTTATTAATCTAATACAACCGGCTAACAGACTTTGCCATCATCTTTAGGTCTTAAGAAACTTTTTGTTGTAAAACATGTTCATTTTACACTGAACCTCACTGATTTGATATCTCAAGTGTGAGGTTCAGCATGAAACAAACATGTTTTACAACAAAAAGTTTTTTAAGACCTGAATATGACAATAAAGACTGTTGAAAGCAGTTTTTTTTAAAATAAGAAATATTCTATGCTATCTCGGCTGTTTAAGGTTTTTTTTTTTATTATTTATTTATTTTTTTTTTTTTATTAGACAACCTACTGAATTATTCTTTAAGCTTGGAACAATATCTCTATTTTCTCCAGTGTCAATAAAATGGAATGTATGTGAAGAGCTCTGCCATGAACACTCAATAGTGAAAAAGCCAGAATGAAATATTCATAAATCTCTTGTATCTCACAAGTGGTCTGAGATATCAAACCAGGATTTTGGCAAAAACTATAGCACACAACGAGGAGATTATTTTGCCATATGGGTAATATGTATAACTTCCACATCTATCACAATACTCAAGTAACTATAATTTTTAAATGAAATAATGTAACTTTCAAGGACCATCAGTAGCTGATGAAACAAGAGTCCCAGTGGGTTTTGCATTGATATAAGTGAAGAAGTTACATGCATATTTTTATATTGAGAAGGGACTTTCTCATAACTATTGAACTGCCTTGACTTTAGCGGCTAGTTTAATAATACAGTTTTAGGATTCTGTCATCATTTCAACTGTATTAGAATGTTAGCAAGACGAATACTTGTGAACTCTGCTGTGTTTAAAACCTGTCATAGTCCTTCATGAATTGATGTCTCCTCAACTACCTTCATGGTATGGCTAACAAATCAAGCCTAGTCCTGTCATGTAACAATGCAATGGCTTCTTTTGTCAGCTTTTCAGCTGTTGCTGTCTTTTGCCATATTACTTTTCATGTAGGCCCATATACTCTCAGTCAAATTCAAATGAGCATGATTTGGAGGAAGCCTACAAAACCTATGCCCCTTACGGCTAACCAGTTCACTGACCTAGTGGTGTAGAGTTTTTGGCTTCTAGAGGACAAGTTCCATTAACTATGCCTTACACAAGCTGCATTTTAATCAATAGTACATTTCTTTGTACCCAAAGCAAAATATCTGATTTCCTCCACTGCATTGTTGGAGTGTTATTCATCACAACAGAGTGGTATGGCATTACTGTTGTTGAATTTGGGGGTATATTTTGAGTAGAACATTATCTTGTTCTTGGATGGGCACTTTTATTTTGAATCTCATGTTCAGATGTGTTTCACTGTAATTATTAACTAATTATCAGTGCAACACCAGCACAAAACACTTGTTCACAATAGCACATTATTGCAGAACACTTCAACACCAGAAAATATCACTTTACAACAGGAGCTAATGAAAATAGGTGCATCTAATGCCTGACCACATGGTACAGTTTATCCATGGTCTGGCAACAGAGGTACTTTACCATCTGAACTGCTGGCAACCTAGTAGGGATAGCCGGTTCACCATTGGTGTTGTCTGGGCAGTGGCATTTGTATCTTATGTATGTCTCGGAAATATAATAAAAACACAATATAACATACCATATCTTTCAGATAAAAGTGACAGTGATAGTGAAGGCCAGTGGCAGTGAATGAAAACAAAAAAAAAAAAGAAGTGTCTCCCCTCTTCTGGTCACAAAAATGCTCAAGGACAAATTAATGGTTTTGAAAGGCAGACAGACATGCCTTGCTTCAAGTGTCTGTATTTAAGCAGATGAAGGCTCATCGCTAACATTGAGTTCACACAAGTGAATTGAACTTCTGTGTTGAAGTCAAATGGGTAGTGTTTCTGAGTGGTGTGTGTGTGTGTGTGTGTGTGTGTGTGTATGTGTGTGTGTGTACAACTTTGCATATCCACATAAGTGGGTTATAAGTGTGTTCTTGCCCTAATGAATGTGTATGTGCTCAAACTAGAAATAGCTTTAAACTCTGTCTTTGCAATCAGTCAATGTTTGTATAGACTGGACAATATGTGAGTGATTGAATTGTGCAGTCTATGAAAATTGATGTTCTACAGTAATGAATGTTTACAAGTGAAAAAGTGCAATTGTGGTATATGATGAATTAGTATGCATTTATATACATATATATACAATATACGAATGTTAATATTTAATAGTGAATGAATGTGTAAACTTGTGTGATTTTAATTTTTGCCTCAAAATATGCACAAGTGTCATCATGATAAGAATGAGAATATTACTTTAGGGCAGCAGAAATGTCTATCCCGCAAGTGTGTTGTGCCATCTACCTACGGCATTAAGCTGCTGACATTTCTGAGCATAGAATGAAGAATACAAACTTTTATGGAATAAAGGAATTCAATATTTTGGTTGAAATTAGAATGTTATGAGTTTAAATGAACTGTCATATGTAGTACTTTTGAGTACTTCAGAGATTGTGAGACCTTGTTATATGACAATAGGGCATCTAATGAGTAACTTGCACCAATAACTGCACATTTATGATGGAGAGCCTTCTCAAGACAGGACAATTTTATATTAAAGCTAGACAGGGCAGAGACTGCAGAATTTTGAATGCTGTTGGCTTTTATTGACATAAAGCTATGCTTTTTCGAATTTTCAGTTGTGATGAAGTTAATGTATCATACATACGACAATGGAAACATATCTGGAATCAGCTTTTATGAACGTCTGGTTATGAGGAAGCTCAAAGGAAAATGGGCAGCCAAATCTTTCCTACCCTCCAAATGCGATACATCACAGCACACACAACCTACCCCACATGCTGGTCCATCCCTGTGCCACTCCTACTCCCAACTCCTAGCCACAGGGTAATACCCACAGGGTCATATCCCTGTGGAAGACCCACATGCAAGACTTGACTGATTCACACATCCAGCACATCTTACTTTAGTCCTGACACATGCTTATCCTATACCATCAGAGCAAGGCCACCTGTGGCAGAAACCATATCATTTATCAGCTATGCTGCAATTTCTGTGCACCACATTATGTGGATATGACGAACAACCAGCTGTCCACCAGAAACAAATGGACACTACCAGACTGCGGCCAAGAGCAGAGTTGAGCAAGCAGCGGCAAAAAACACAATATGCTAGAGCTCAATGGCTGCTTCACAACCCATGCTATCTGGATCTTTCCAGGAGTGCTTTGAACAGTTACACCAAAGGTCCAGCTAAGTGTGAATGCAGGAGAGCAACAGTTTGAAGAATATTTGAAATGTGTATGAAAATGCTGGGTGAAAATACAAATTTTCTCCAGCTAAAAGTACACTATGCCCCAGATGACATTGTTTCTGTGCTAAGTGACAATATACTTTTCCTTGGAGCTGTAAAACTCATCAACCCTTTGAATGGTAAAGGTTTTATACACCAGCGTAGAACATCCTGGTACCTTAGGAAACAAAATGCAGCAAAAAAACAATGTGTTTTTGGAAGATCTTTGATGCGCAGCATCAGGTACACTGCATACTTCTGTAGTACCAAAGTATAAATACGAATTCCACCAAATACAGCATGGTAACTAATGAAGAATTGAAATCTCTTCGTGATACATTTTTGTCAGCCAATCATAGCTCATGTCACATTATATTGCCAGCCAATGACAGCATATATTCAGAGCATAGGATATGTGATGTAGTCAGCCAGTAGCGACATCAATGCTAAGTTGTATGAATACACAAATAGGAAGACTTAATAGTTTAAATCAACATACATACAGTACAGCTACAAGAAAAGCAATTTTTCACATTCAATATTGGTTGTCAAAATTTTTTGCTATTTCTTCCGAGGATGTGGTTAGGCAGCATCCTAAGAGAACAGCTTAAATTGCAGCAGCTGAATATTTCTAATAAGCAGGATTATAAATTTCACTGCTGTGCAGTTATCTGCCTGAATAAATGTTCCGTCGTGCTCTTCCACTTTTCCACGGAAAAACCAATTTCATGTAAAATTGGTGAAGAACTCACCTTGTACTTTTTTTGAAGGGTAATTATGCTTTTTACCATCATTACTGCATAATTTTTAGACTATGAAACAACTAAAATAAATGTGAATTACTAACCTTGAAAGTTGGTATATTTTGAGTGTGTTACTCTTTATGACATATCAAACATACTAATGGTGTAAATGCTCGATTTTCTGGGCCCAAAATTATTCTACGTGATTGGTCCTCATAGTGCTATGTTCTCAATGAGGTTCAAACACTCCATGATTTAAGAAATTCATCACCTATTCTCACACATAACAGATTTTATACTGTGCAAAAGGAAATTTACTTTGAAAATAATGCTTCTCAAACTACCATTTACAATATTATACTGCAACCTGTTAGAAATGTAAGCAGTTGTGACATCTGGCTCATTGAAAGCAGTTGGTTGTCATGAAGTATTGCACAGCCTTCGTCCTAAAGCCTCTGACAGATTTTGCTGTCAGCAGATGTTTGTGTGTGCACTCTGTTCACTTGTTACAAACAATGCAATTGAAGTTTTAATTTGGTGCTACTCGGTCATTTATGTTTTGTAGGTGAGCTATTATTCTGCAATAGTGAGCTAAAGTAAAACTCCTTACTAGAGTATCAGTTCTTACAAGTTAAAATTACAAAAATTTAACAGAAAACTAAAACAACAAAAAATTGCCAGAGTTCTAAAAGATTTCCGAGTTTTTCCCAGAGTTTTCCTGGATGAAACAATTCCTGGGTTTTTCTCTGATTTACTGGTTGTCACAGAGCGTATACACCCTGTAAGAAAATAAATGAGTATCAAAGGGGAAGTTAAGGATGTGTATAAAAATTTACCAGCCCTCCAAAGAAATGAAAAGTTAACAGCATATAGCTGCCCATTAGAATTGAGTCCGTACCAAAGAAAATAATTGAAAGAATGAGATATGGTAATGTATGATGGAACTTTATTTAAACAGTGGAAAATCCAGAATGGAATGAAAACAACAGTATCAATAGGATAGCTTGCTACTCAGCACGTATATGAAGTACTGGGTGACAGACAGGTGCATTTAAGAGTAGAGAAGAAGTGATGTGCACACACACATATACGTACATGTACGACTCACACACACATGGTGACTGTCATTTCCAGATTCTGTGGCACCACTGCATAACTAGTGATCTCAGCTGGGGTGGCTGGTAGAAGATGCCTTAGGGCTGCCTGTGGGAATGTGCTGAGACATGGTGAGGACAGGATGGTGGGCTGCTAGGTGTAGCATAGCATCAGTAGTGCAGTGCTGGGGGAAAATAGGGGAGGGAAAGGTCTGTGCAGGTGGTCGGAATATGGGGGGATATGCAGTAGTGGGTCTGGAAAGGGGGCAGAGAAGGGATAGAAGCAGGTGAGGGACAGAGACTAGCCTTGACTAAGGCAAGGGGGTTACACTTCTGAAGGATATGTCGCACAGAGGGTTCCAACAGGCACAATTCAGAAAAGTTGGTGGCGGTAGGAAGAATTCAGATGGCATGGGCTATGAAGCAGCAATTAAAGCTAGGCACATTATGTGTGGCATGCTCAGCATCTGAATGGTCCGGCTGTCTCTTGCTCAGTTTGACTGTGGCCATTCAAATGGGCAGATGGCTTGTTAGTGGTCATACCCACATAGAATGCCCCACAGTGGTTGCAGTAAGTCGGTACAGTACATGGCTGCTTGCACAGGTGGCCCTTCCTTCCATGGGATACAAAATGTCAGTGACAGTATTTGAGTGGGTGGTATAAAAGAATTGCGGCTTTATATTTTGGAGGAAAGTTTTGTTGGATTGACATTCATGGGGATTACGACTCTTTTTTTTTTTTGCAGAACAAATGTATACTCCATACAAGGAAATTTTATTATTTCAGGCTAGTAAAAAGGATTCACAGGAGAGTATCAGGCTTTGGTGCTCAACCAACAGTCTGAGAAGTCTTTGTGTGTAAGAATGCAAAACATGATTTGGTATCTAAACATGCTCCATGGACGGACAGAGAAGAGAAAACCAATCATGAGCTGGGGCATCTATTTACCAGAGTGGAGGTTGAATCGTTTATCTTCATTTAAAAGGTACAAGTGGATGGCAGATTGACATTTCTGAAGAAAATTTGGCTGGAAGATACCCAAAATTGGTAGAAATGGTTAGAGAATTAAAAAAGCGTTACTGAGCTCTTAATTCCATGGGAGAGGTGGCTCCATTAGAGATACTGTGAAATAACATTGTAGGTGAAACTTTGATAATGCGGATTGAATGGCCACAAATAGAGGAGGAGGAGAAAAATTATGTAGCTCCAAAAATAAACTTATGAGGCCAGGGAGAAAAGAGAATAAAATACATCACAAGCTATCAATTACACATAATAAGCTAAGCAATATTGATGAACACCCATAGAGTGAGTGTCAAAGTCAACAAGAATGTAAACATTGGTTTCATTCATATGAAGAACCTCAGACTGTCCTTTCAGTAGAGAACCCGAATGCTGTGATACTAATTGAATCTCAGTCAGGAAAGATAAGGGGACTGTATAGTACATGTGTCACAAAACTGTTTAAAAAGCAGTAGTTGGAGATTTTTTTAAAAACTGTGGACAGACAGACACACGCACACACACACACACACACACACACACACACACACACACACACACACACACACACTCTCTATGATGGTGTGACGGGTTACCAGGGATATGATATTTTGGGAAAAAGAAAACTTATATTTTTAAAAATAGTGATTTTATAGTGCAAGGATTGATAAATGCCCTATGCAGCACAATGAAAAAGTGTCTATACGGTTTGGAAATAAAAAGTAAATGTAGATGTATTAAAAATTGTGGACACTGTTTAGTGGAAGGCAATTTGTAATAGGGTGGGAGTGTTACATATCGTAGGTTTACATTTGGGTTGTGGTGCCTTAAATGGAATGGAAACGAATGAAGGATAAGAAAAACTCTGAGAGTCATGGACAGATGCTGTAAGAGTATGGTACCTCACAGACTCATATACGAGCAGAAGCACAGGAAAGTGCCTTCAATCTTTTTGCGGCAGGTAAATAGTAAACATCAAGGAACAATGATTGTATAGAAGCTGGAAGGCCCCAAGTAAGGAGAGGAATACGTATTGAGCCTAATCAGGTGTTGAATTAAGTCATGGGTAATATTATATATTGTGGCATGCTTGGTCACCAGTCTTATTACTTTAGAGCTAACTTAGTTTGTGAAAAGCACTTATCATTGCATGTGAGAGTTTGCAGTATTATTTATTTTAGTTGTAAAAATGCCACTTAAAGCATTTGTTTTAATATGATGCCACAATGGAGTTTTTTACTGTTGTAATGATTTGATTAGCAAGAGGACTAATAAGCAGCAAGACTTTATTAAATGATGATGGAAATAGAACATTCTAACCCACTGCCTGTTAGTTTTTGTCTTGCAATCTTCAGACCACCTCTGGCAATGAAAGATGAATCTTTGAAAATGCTAGCCACATGTGCTGGTGAAACTTCAGAAAAATCATTAAATAAACACTGGCTGCAGATCCCAAGACATTAGCCGACAAGTAATATGTCAACAAGTGGTTACAAAAGCCTCAACAATTTTAATAGAACATTCCTCCGGTACTGATTAAGATAGAGTTTTATGTTTCTTTACAAAGTTCAGTTTATTCATTTGAATCAATATCGTTTATGTATACACACACATGCATGGCTACTGACTGCACACACTTTTACTTTGCCCCTGAGTGTAGAATGTTGGGAGCAGAAGTTTGCATTCAGCTCGTAGCACGCTGGCTGTTGGTCAAAAGCCCTGCCTCCTCCTCCCATGGCACCCAGCTTACAGTATAAGTACACTTTGAATAATGATCTTCCATTTTTGCAAAGGAGTCTTCAGAATATGCGGAGTTGATGTCAAGTTCCTAGAAGGACGAAGTGTACAACCAGTATATCATAAGTCAGACCAGAGTTGCTACAAGTTTCCCCAAGTGAAATTCCCTGATATGACTCTGATTTCCAGACATGTTTTAGCATTTTTCCCTGACAGATTTTGAGTTCACAAGTGTAAGTTAAGACATAAGTTGACAATCTGTCTTTGCAGCTATGGTACAAGGAACAATAGTGTAAATGAGGAAGTATATATACACTCCTGGAAATTGAAATAAGAACACCGTGAATTCATTGTCCCAGGAAGGGGAAGCTTTATTGACACATTCCTGGGGTCAGATACATCACATGATCACACTGACAGGACCACAGGCACATAGACACAGGCAACAGAGCATGCACAATGTCGGCACTAGTACAGTGTATATCCACCTTTCGCAGCAATGCAAGCTGCTATTCTCCCATGGAGACGATCGTAAAGATGCTGGATGTAGTCCTGTGGAACGGCTTGCCATGCCATTTCCACCTGGCGCCTCAGTTGGACCAGCGTTCGTGCTGGACGTGCAGACCGCGTGAGACGACGCTTCATCCAGTCCCAAACATGCTCAATGGGGGACAGATCCGGAGATCTTGCTGGCCAGGGTAGTTGACTTACACCTTCTAGAGCAAGTTGGGTGGCACGGGATACATGCGGACGTGCATTGTCCTGTTGGAACAGCACGTTCCCTTGCCGGTCTAGGAATGGTAGAACGATGGGTTCGATGACGGTTTGGATGTACCGTGCACTATTCAGTGTCCCCTCGACGATCACCAGTGGTGTACGGCCAGTGTAGGAGATCACTCCCCACACCATGATGCCGGGTGTTGGCCCTGTGTGCCTCGGTCGTATGCAGTCCTGATTGTGGCGCTCACCTGCACGGCGCCAAACACGCATACGACCATCATTGGCACCAAGGCAGAAGCGACTCTCATTGCTGAAGACGACACGTCTCCATTCGTCCCTCCATTCACGCCTGTCGCGACACCACTGGAGGCGGGCTGCACGATGTTGGGGCGTGAGCGGAAGATGGCCTAACAGTGTGCGGGACCGTAGCCCAGCTTCATGGAGACGGTTGCGAATGGCCCTCGCCAATACCCCAGGAGCAACAGTGTCCCTAATTTGCTGGGAAGTGGCGGTGCGGTCCCCTACGGCACTGCGTAGGATCCTACGGTCTTGGCGTGCATCCGTGCATCGCTGTGGTCCGGTCCCAGGTCGATGGGCACCTTCCGCCGACCACTGGCGACAACATCGATGTACTGTGGAGACCTCACGCCCCACGTGTTGAGCAATTCGGCGGTACGTCCACCCGGCCTCCCGCATGCCCACTATACGCCCTCGCTCAAAGTCCGTCAATTGCACATACGGTTCACGCCCACGCTGTCGCGGCATGCTACCAGTGTTAAAGACTGCAATGGAGCTCCGTATGCCACGGCAAACTGGCTGACTGACGGCGGCGGTGCACAAATGCTGCGCAGCCAACACCGCGGCCAACACCGCGGTTCCTGGTGTGTCCACTGTGCCGTGCGTGTGATCATTGCTTGTACAGCCCTCTCGCAGTGTCCGGAGCAAGTATGGTGGGTCTGACACACCGGTGTCAATGTGTTCTTTTTTCCATTTCCAGGAGTGTATTAAAAAAAAAAAAAAAGAAAAGAAAACTTACAAGCAGATGGTATTTCCTGATGTGAGCAAAAATCTTAAGTACTAACATCAACATCTTTTGTAATGAACTGTTTTTAGATGGAGAAAGCAAGCCGAATGGTATATGTGTTTCATGAAGGCCACAGATATTATTTTATTTCAATAAAACAAAGCACATTTGGTGATACAAATGTGCATTTCCTTGGAGTCGTGAGACAGATTTAAAATGCCTTCACTGATTTCAGAAATAACCTCAAAAAAAAAAAAAAAAAAAAAAAAAGAAGTAGACCTCTTGACAGAACTCTACAGGTGACCCTAATCAACTGTCAGTTCCACTATGTTCGTTATTGTCGATTATTACCTACTGTGTTATATCCATTATTTTACAGGTATTGTGTGCTTTTTCTTTCAAGAAGTATATGAGTATATATTGTACAAACCACCAGCGACTAACACAATTTTCTTCTTCTTACTGTCCATACTTTCTAAAATAATAAACTACTTTTGAAGTGTGAAAAGTACTAGAACAAATAAAATGTCTATAAAATGCTACACTGTACAACGTACTTGCACTAAGCCAGCTGCAATTCCTGGAATCCATTGCCCAAGGTCTCTGGCCTGCTGAGGAGTTTCACAGTTCTAGGTCCATGGATGAACCATGAAAATCCACTGCATTACACCACACACAAACAGACCCGGCTGCGGCAGATCAGTGAGACTAGATCCTACAGGCAGGGCCTGCACATTAATGAGAATCGAATGTGCTTCAGATAGGCAGGCCCGATCTATTAGATACCCACAGAAACAGCCATCAGTTTTGGCCTGTGATGGAAATCCACACATGTGGCCAGCCACAGAGAGCCTGTTGATGAAATCAGGCCACGGTGATCAATCCATGCAACAGATAACTTGTTCAGATACTCAGAGAATCAATAATAATGAGGATAGGTAGCAACTCACATTTGCACAGCACTAGAAACAACTGCATGCTTAATATGCCATATTCTATGCAATCACAAACACCTAAGTCTACAGTTATATAATGAAGTGCCACAATCAGTCAAAAGCCCCACCCCGTCAAATTTAAGGAGGTACTAGACACATGGTTTAAAAATAAAGCATACTACTCAATTGAAGAATATCTTGAAAGTAATTTGGGAGGAAAGTATAAACAATGAAATAATGTAACTGTCATTAACTAAATGTATAAAATTGTATAATTAATTCATGAATGGAATAAACAAAGAAATAGTGTAATTAAATGTGTAAAACTGTATAAGTAATTCTTGAATGTATTCTACATAAAGATTATTATTGAAATCTTCTGATTTCTAATAAGTTTATGTATTTATGTGTATATGTAAACTGACGATGCATGTAAAATGTAAAAATTACTAACTACTAAAAGGATGTATGTATATATATATATATATATATGCATAATGTATAATGCGTAATCTATAATGCAAAAATTAGTAACAACTATACTTTTACAAATATGTAGAATGTATTTTGATGAAGCCAATTGCATGGTGAACATGCTGGATGGCTAGTAAATAAACATATAAATATATAAACACTGCAAAGATGATTGCTAAGCTGCAGACAGGCATGTAGAAAAAAACAGTACCCTCAACATCTAAATTTTCAACCACAGCTTTTGTCAGAAAATGAGAGCACACACACATTCACACAATTACTCAGACACAACTCAGGCACACATGACTGCCACCTCCGTCTTTTATGTCTACAGTCTCTGGGAATTAGATGCAAGCAAACCACTCCTCACACCTCCCTACCTCTCGTCTGGAGCTGCTAGGCTAGTGGTGACAAGTGTTGGCAGCACTAACTGCCAGCTAAGAGGACTGGTAGGAAGGTGAGAAGCAGTAGGAATGAGAGACTATGGAAGCAGTGCACATACTCAGCTGCACCCAGCCAGTGACGATGCATGACACATCAGTAAACAAACCATTTCATCTACTGAGACAAAAACGAGATATTTCCTGTGTTTTTTTTTCCCCTGATGTGTTTGAAATTCCCAAATTTACAGAACCTGTGGCAACCCTGCAGACAGTGGGTAAAAGAGGCAGTGTGATAATGACTCCTTAATAAACCCTTGCCTGACGTAAGACAGGTGCAAATTAATGATACTGAAGTCAGTTTATATTCCCATTATGTAAATAGAGATTTGGTGAACACCTGTTTGTACACCATTATCCAGTCATGCAGGGAAAACATGAGAGACCAGGTCCAGAGCATTGGAGGGAGGGGGGCCGGGGGGGGGGGGGGGGGGCAAGAAGGGAATGGCTCAAGTGATCCACGTGTAATGGTTCTATGAGCAGATATTTAGTACAGCTAATAGCTCATGACAGAAATGTAGACATAAAAATTGCTTGAAATAAATCATGATACATATGATGTGAATTTAAGTTTGGGTTTCATTCAGTGATTATAACTAGAAGGTGAAGTAAAACTGAAGTTTCATTTTTACGAACAATAACAGCTCAGCAATGCTTACTTATGTTAAAGGGGGCAGTAAATGTGAGGAGATGTATATATATTTGCTTTCAAATTAATCTGCAAATTGTTGTTGTGGTCTTGTCCTGAGACTGGTTTGATGCAGCTCTCCATGCTACTCTATCCTGTGCAAGCTTCTTCATCTCCCAGTACCTACTGCAACCTACATCCTTCTGTATCTGTTTAGTGTATCCATCTCTTGGTCTCCCTCTATGAATTTTACCCTCCACGCTGCCCTCCAGTACTAAATTGGTGATCCATTGATGCCTCAGAACATGCCCTACCAACCGATCACTTCTTCTAGTCAAGTTGCCAGTAATTCTAATGGAATGTTGCCTACTCCCGGGGCCTTGTTTCGACTTAGGCCTTTCAGTGCTCTGTCAAACTCTACACGCAGTATCGTATCTCCCATTTCATCTTCTTCTACATCCTCTTCTATTTCCATAATATTGTCCTCAAGTACATCGCCCTTGCATAGACCCTCTATACACTCCTTCCACCTTTCTGCTTTCCCTTCTTTGCTTAGAACTGGGTTCAATCTGAGCTCTTGTTATTCATAAAAGTGGTTCTCTTTCCTCCAAAGGTCTCTTTAATTTTCCTGTAGGCAGTATCTATCTTACCCCTAGTGAGATAAACCTCTACATCCTTACATTTGTCCTCTAGCCATCCCTGCTTAGTCATTTTGCACTTCCTGTCGATCTCATTTTTGAGATGTTTGTATTCCTTTTTGCCTGCTTCATTATCTGCATTTTTATATTTTCTCCTTTCACCAATTAAATTTAATATTTCTTCTGTTACCCAAGGATTTCTACTAGCCCTTGTCTTTTTACCTACTTGATCCTCTGCAAATTAAGGCATGTGTAAAACAGTGTATGACACTCTCAATAAATAAGTAAGCCTGAGAAGAAAAAAGGAAATATTACATTTAAGCATTATTTAAGTAGAGGTTATAACAAAGTTGTAATTCTATCATGTATCATCTTTATGGGGTGTATTTGTGTCTGAGGTTATGCTAGAGGTATGTGGAAAATTACAGCCAGTGGTGAGACTTGTGTTAGCAATTGTGATTTGGGGTTTCTGGCTGCACTTTGACCACTTAGAATAAACATGATCAAAAGACTACTAGGATCTTACTGGGGAATTATGATGTGCAGTCATTTCTGTTAGTGTTAAAAATGTCTGTCTTTTGTATGCTGCTCTTATGAAGAGAGGATCATCGTAAAAGTTTAACTAACAATTTGAGTGCTTCAGTAAAAACAATCATTGGTAAATATATACATTGTATAGAAGAATCCATCTTCAAAAGAAAAGAGATGTAGGTATAAAGAGTGTAATGACCTTTTCAGAAAGTGTATAGTAACACAGAAGAAAAAAGTTGCAGACAGACACAATGGAAACAGTGCTGTAAATATTCAGTTTTCAGACAAAGGCTTTCATCAAAAGTAGAAAACTCACATACATGTCAACTGTCATCTCCAGGCACCGTTTTAAATCAGAATGCCAATCACCAGTACATTCTTTGTGACCAAGCCTTATTCCGATTACGTCTCCCTTCCATCCATAAAAGAAATATTTTGCTTCCAAAACTAAATTTTATCGGTGACATATTCATCTTGTCATGCTGTGTACAACACTTGAAGCAAACTGATTACTCTGGAACAACAGCTGATCTAAAGTTGATCTATACCGAATGAAATCAGTGCAATAGGAGAGTACAAAAAAAGGTATTATTATATATCAGCTGTAAAAGATTTTCTCCTCCTGACATCTTGTGAAACTTTCATGAAATGGTTTAAAACAGAATTAAACTATCAGTAATTCTCGTTACATAAAATTACCTCAGTTTTCGCTGTTACATAGTACTTCAACTCAGTTAGTAATGTATAACACAGAGCATGCAGAGTACAGTGCTTTCAAAATGCTTCATTCAAATTATTCTGTCAGCACATATTGGTGTAATATTCAATTTCGAACTGAAGTTCAGGTATGAAACAATATTTGACTTTTAATAATATTAATCTAACTTTTTAAATTAAAGCAATAAATTCTGACACCATTGGTCTAGAAGTAAACATTGAACTGTTGATCAACACAAACCATTTATTGGTCATTATGTGGATAAAATCATAAAAGTAATGTCACTCATCATGCAAAAACAGGAAGAAAAATTAAAGTTTATAGGGGACATGATTATTTTTTGCATATAATTAGTGTCCTCTAATATTTCACATTCTTCAAGACAATATAATAAGAAAATAGCAACCCAAACTGTCGTGTATATATAATTGATGTTATTTGTCATAGGCCAACGTGCGCCACTTCAATGCACTCAATAAAGGTTGTTAACAACCATCTTGCCCTCATTCGTGGTCAGAGTAGCGCCTACTTTACCTCAGAATAATCCGTTATTACGATGCCAAAGGAATTCACAACTTGATTGTCCTTCTCATATTTATGTCCTCCTTCACCAGAAATAGTACCACCTCTACCATAAATTTTTCCATTGTCTCCAACTATTCTAGCACTATAGCCGCGAATAACACCATTATTACCTTGAATAGAACCATAATCTCCAATAATTGTACCATTGTTTCCTATAATTCTTGCGTTGTGACCAGTTACCATAGCATTATCTCCTATCACAGCAGCATTGTCGCCAATAACATGTGCATTATCGCCTTGAATTCCTGCGTTAGAGCCTGTTATTTTACCGTTAATGCCAGTTATATTTCCGTTGGCGCCCACGATCATTCCTCTCGCACCAACAATAACGCCGTTGTCACCCACTATTTTTCCGTCATTGCCATAGATGTCACAAGAGTCACCAACAACGTTACAGTTATCACCATAAACCTTTCCTCGGTTTCCAACCAAATGTAAATTGTTTCCATGTAACACTAAATCGTCGCCGAAATACGACGCCGCACTGCGAATGCCACACAGTACTGCAATTAAGAGGAAGGCGAAGCGCAGCATCACGTCTTGCGAGTAGCGTGCGAAGTTTCACGTTTGATCACTTGAGCAGCTACACAATAACTGCTTTATAACTCACACAGATCACTGCCGCATGAAATCCCGCTTGCGTAAGAGCTTGGAGACAGCGCGTCAAGCTTCGATAAATGGACGTCTAGTCTAGGGTGACCAAATTATTTTCCGTGAAAACCGGGACACATTCGCCCTGGTGCCAATGGACACCTCATTCCACATGTACTCAGGTTTGTTAATTTTAAATATTAATGTTTTGTTACGAATGGAAAAACTGGTAGAAGCCGACCTCGGGGAAGATCAGTTTGGATTCCGTAGAAATGTTGGAACACGTGAGGCAATACTGACCTTACGACTTATCTTGGAAGAAAGATTAAGAAAAGGCAAACCTACATTTCTAGCATTTGTAGACTTAGAGAAAGCTTTTGACAATGTTGACTGGAATACTCTCTTTCAAATTCTGAAGGTGGCAGGGGTAAAATACAGGGAGCGAAAGGCTATTTACAATTTGTACAGAAACCAGATGGCAGTTATAAGAGTCGAGGGGCATGAAAGGGAAGCAGTGGTTGAGAAAGGAGTGAGACAGGGTTGTAGCCTCTCCCCGATGTTATTCAATCTGTATATTGAGCAAGCAGTAAAGGAAACAAAAGAAAAATTCGGAGTAGGTATTAAAATTCATGGAGAAGAAGTAAAAACTTTGAGGTTCGCCGATGACATTGTAATTCTGTCAGAGACAGCAAAGGACTTGGAAGAGCAGTTGAACGGAATGGACAGTGTATTGAAAGGAGGATATAAGATGAACATCAACAAAAGCAAAACGAGGATAATGGAATGTAGTCAAATTAAGTCGGGTGATGCTGAGGGAATTAGATTAGGAAATGAGACACTTAAAGTAGTAAAGGAGTTTTGCTATTTAGGGAGTAAAATAACCGATGATTGTCGAAGTAGAGAGGATATAAAATGTAGACTGGCAATGGCAAGGAAAGCGTTTCTGAAGAAGAGAAATTTGTTAACATCGAATATAGATTTAGGTGTCAGGAAGTCGTTTCTGAAAGTATTTGTATGGAGTGTAGCCATGTATGGAAGTGAGACATGGACGATAACTAGTTTGGATCAGAAGAGAATAGAAGCTTTCGAAATGTGGTGCTACAGAAGAATGCTGAAGATAAGGTGGGTAGATCACGTAACTAATGAGGAGGTATTGAATAGGATTGGGGAAAAGAGAAGTTTGTGGCACAACTTGACTAGAAGAAGGGATCGGTTGGTAGGACATGTTCTGAGGCATCGAGGGATCACAAATTTAGCATTGGAGGGCAGCGTGGAGGGTAAAAATCGTAGAGGGAGACCAAGAGATCAATACACTAAGCAGATTCAGAAGGATGTAGGTTGCAGTAGGTACTGGGAGATGAAGCAGCTTGCACAGGATAGAGTAGCATGGAGAGCTGCATCAAACCAGTCTCAGGACTGAAGACCACAACAACAACAATGTTTTGTTGATACATTTTGTTAACCCGATTATTATAACTAATAAGAGGATACAAAAGATTGATATAATCTAGATTATCTGTATAATTAATGACATTTAATAAACGTATACAGTAATAAAGAAATGTATTACGATTTTACAAAATTTTACAGCCATTCCACTTTTAATCAATTAAAATTAACATGAGCTTTAATATTACTAAGCACTTGTAGATGGAATGGACTGTCCTTGGAGAAAAGGGTATTTTTCACTGCCTCCAGTCTTCGTGATCATGCCTTTGTTCTTTGAGACACAGTGATAAAACTCAGCACAATCCATTTTGTAGTTGTACAGGATCTGCAGGATTGCTTCAAGAGAGTCCACCTCCATTCTGTTTCTTTCATCAGTCCACTGGATATTCATGAACGAAAATATTCTTTCCACATTGGCATTATGGGCTGGGATTGCAAATAAATACCTTGAAATTATTACCAACTCAGAGTAATGCTGAAGACAGTCACAGCTTTTAAAAAATCTCACCCACTTCTCATGACATTGCAATGGTGTTTTTTTTTTTTTTTTTTTTTTTTTCATCATTCCACTTGTGAAGACTTTCTTCAACAAAATTTGTCAGTATGCCGAACTGATCAAAGAGAATGGAATCATCGATTTCAATCTCTTTACTCTTCAAAAAAGAAACTGTCACTTCAACACTTTCCCATTTTGGCACTCTCTTCAGCAACATCCAATCAAACACCGGCGATGAGGGTAAATATGAGGCGCTCCACTTGCTGAGATATTCTACACAAGTGTCATAAAACTTGTTAACTTCTTCTCTAAAACTCCTTTCCGCTGCTTCTGATACTTCTGCTCTTTTAAGGGCAGATTTAACATTAAAAGAAATGAACTGCTGTTCTCTCCTCTTAGTAACAGTTTCCAGAGTATTTTTCAAAACATCATTTACCTCTATTACACTTTTCGTGCTTCCCTCAATTTCCTTTATCCCATGCTGCAAAGGGCTAAGCTGACTGTGAATGAACCATAAGTAGGCTTCACTTAATGGGTTACTGAAAAACTGAACCAATATTTTGGGGGCTTTGTCTTCATTTAGGAAAAAATCTTTTAACGGTTCAAACAGACGGATTACTCTTTCAACTGCTGGAAACAGTGATAACCAGCGAGTTTTCGAGTGACACATTACATTCATATATTCAGTTCCCACGTGATCACAGAACTCCTTAAGCCTCTCTGTTCTAACAGTATATATGTAAAAGTGCGAGCATACCTTCATGACGATAGTTTCAACATCACAGCTTAAACTGTCAGCAGATGTCTGCGCGCTATTGTGTAAATCAGGTGCAGGGCACCCTATGCCTTCAATGTTTTCATGCAATTTTGCCTTTAATTTGGTAAATACGTTGCATTTGCCTTGTCTTTTTAAACCACCAAAGTTTGTGTTGGTGTTGTCTCCACAAAATGCCACACATTTATTTTTCTCAAGATCAAACATTTCAATAGTATTCATACAAAATCTTGAAATTTCGTCAGATGTTTCATTAGGTAGGGAACTCACTTTCAAAAGTTTGGTCTCAATTCCCTGATTAATATCGAAAAACTGAACAACAAGCGGAAATATTTTAGTGGCCTTATGATTGCTGGCATCGGTAGATATCCCGTAGAAAGACTTTTTGATGTATTCAAGGCTTTTCTTTACACCCTGGGGAGCAATAACCCCTTTCATTAAGGCTCACACTTTAGTTCTTGCTGAACTAAACTTTTTTGCAATGGAAGAATCATCAAACATAATGCCGTTAAGCTTATTACTACAATCACTAGATCTATAAGTTTGGTGATGTTTTACCGTGTGGTAGGCTAGTGTAAGCTCGGCTGCTCGAACTTTCATCTCTACACTTGACTGATGTTTCACAAAATAATTTTGTAGAGTTTTACTGGAGCTCGGTGCACTGTATCTGTTAATGTGTTTCTTTTACCTGATGTGTTCAACTATGTCGGAACGTTCACCATGACTTATACTAATAAAACAGTTACATACGGAACACTCTGCTTCGTAATCAAAATGACCTTTCTTAATGAAATTCCATTCCTTGGAATAACAGTCACTGAACTTGCAGGCAAGTTTCGGCATTGCGTTTCACAGTACTGCAGCAATAATACCACTAGTATGAGAAAAAACTATTGCAGTTTGTCTGACAAAACATCAACTACTACACTGTTCTGACAATGAGTGTGTGAGTAAGTGGCGCGAAAATCGGACGGTTTCATAGCTCTGTTACAATAATACAACTTACTACTTGTTGGCCAAAGTACCGCTCAAAGTAAATTATTGGCTGAGTGTATCAATACTGATACTGTGATCACTAGTATGGGACAATGGAGGTTTTAGACAAATAAGCTAAAATATATTAATTTCTTGTGTTGTATTTCCTTTAATATAGCGAAATCCCAAAAGCTTGAGAAAGTTTCACGAAATGTATTTAAAAACTGAATTCCGGGACTTTTGAGCGTCCCGAAACAAATTTTCGGGACACCGGAACACAGGGATGAAAACCGGGACAATCCCAGTTTTCCGGGACGTTTGGTCACCCTAGTCTAATCAGTACCAATTACCTGTAGTGAACTATGTTAGCGAGCAATAAATACAGCTAACCTTAATCTAGACAACTTTAATGAATGGATTAACCAAAGAAAGAAGTATAGTTCACGTTACAGTAATCTTACGAGGTCGGACATATTGCACGTTCCCCAAGATTAATTACTAGTTCTCTCCTCTGGTAGCCAGAAGATGCTAAATTCGCGTAGGTCTTATATCAGTGCTCCAGAGCTTCAGATAATGTTACTACCAACTCAGGATCGACAGATGAAGACGATGGACGTTATCATTTAGGTCTGTTGGTGCGACCTATGAGATATGATTGTACTCTGTAAAAGCTATATTCAATTTACCGCCGATGTTGACATTTTACACGTATTCACCAATGGAAAGAATCATGACAAGATCCATCTGACGCGATGTTGAACCTAAATGATAGTCTAGGGACCACAATGACTTATTTAACGTGACGTCTAACCCGGTTAAGTTATTCGAGCATAATTTGTTTTATGAAGTATGACGACGGTGGTCGTCTTACGTCGGTTCTAGTTACACACAGGATGGCCGACAGAACATATATTTTCGTAATATATCATAAAAGGCTCAAGTTATCGAAAGAAGATTTTAGATAAATGATAGCACCACAATGAGGCGAATATTTAGCTGTATGGCCAATTCTCATAGATTTTTAGTTGTCTTTAGAAATCGTGCTTTCTTCCCTAATAGGATGATGCACTTTCTCATTCGATAGCGTTTGGAAAGAGGTGCAAAATGTTCCTGTTTCCAGAAAAGTTTTGCAAAAATATGTAGCAAACAAATGTGTCAAACGTGAAGGCCAACACTATCCGTACAACATAGTTTGTCTCTTACGATCTTAAGTCACCCTTGATATCTTCAATTAACCGCCGGTACACTGTGTTTTATCCTGTTCATAGCGTAGTCACAGTGCCGGTCTAGGCCCATGCCACACAAGCCACTGCTTAAGAGTGCCAAACGTGGTTCAAATGGCTCTGAGCATTATGGGACTCAACTTCTGAGGTCATTAGTCCCCTAGAACTTAGAACTAGTTACACCTAACTAACCTAAGGACATCACACACATCCATGCCCGAGGCAGGATTCGAACCTGCTACCGTAGCGGTCTCGCGGTTTCAGACTGCAGCGCCTAGAACCGCACGGCCACTTCGACCGGCGCCAAACGTGGAGGGGCGCCCAAGTGTAAGATTGGTATACAGTACGTATCACACTTAATATTAAAAACTAACCCGAGTCAAAGTGTGTGGGGGGAAATAGTGTTAACGAAACATGGATACAAATAGTCATTATTGTTATGCGCCATCTACACTCCTGGAAATGGAAAAAAGAACACATTGACACCGGTGTGTCAGACCCACCATACTTGCTCCGGACACTGCGAGAGGGCTGTACAAGCAATGATCACACGCACGGCACAGCGGACACACCAGGAACCGCGGTGTTGGCCGTCGAATGGCGCTAGCTGCGCAGCATTTGTGCACCGCCGCCGTCAGTCAGCCAGTTTGCCGTGGCATACGGAGCTCCATTGCAGTCTTTAACACTGGTAGCATGCCGCGACAGCGTGGACGTGAACCGTATGTGCAGTTGACGGACTTTGAGCGAGGGCGTATAGTGGGCATGCGGGAGGCCGGGTGGACGTACCGCCGAATTGCTCAACACGTGGGGCGTGAGGTCTCCACAGTACATCGATGTTGTCGCCAGTGGTCGGCGGAAGGTGCACGTGCCCGTCGACCTGGGACCGGACCGCAGCGACGCACGGATGCACGCCAAGACCGTAGGATCCTACGCAGTGCCGTAGGGGACCGCACCGCCACTTCCCAGCAAATTAGGGACACTGTTGCTCCTGGGGTATCGGCGAGGACCATTCGCAACCGTCTCCATGAAGCTGGGCTACGGTCCCGCACACCGTTAGGCCGTCTTCCGCTCACGCCCCAACATCGTGCAGCCCGCCTCCAGTGGTGTCGCGACAGGCGTGAATGGAGGGACGAATGGAGACGTGTCGTCTTCAGCGATGAGAGTCGCTTCTGCCTTGGTGCCAATGATGGTCGTATGCGTGTTTGGCGCCGTGCAGGTGAGCGCCACAATCAGGACTGCATACGACCGAGGCACACAGGGCCAACACCCGGCAACATGGTGTGGGGAGCGATCTCCTACACTGGCCGTACACCACTGGTGATCGTCGAGGGGACACTGAATAGTGCACGGTACATCCAAACCGTCATCGAACCCATCGTTCTACCATTCCTAGACCGGCAAGGGAACTTGCTGTTCCAACAGGACAATGCACGTCCGCATGTATCCCGTGCCACCCAACGTGCTCTAGAAGGTGTAAGTCAACTACCCTGGCCAGCAAGATCTCCGGATCTGTCCCCCATTGAGCATGTTTGGGACTGGATGAAGCGTCGTCTCACGCGGTCTGCACGTCCAGCACGAACGCTGGTCCAACTGAGGCGCCAGGTGGAAATGGCATGGCAAGCCGTTCCACAGGACTACATCCAGCATCTCTACGATCGTCTCCATGGGATAATAGCAGCCTGCATTGCTGCGAAAGGTGGATATACACTGTACTAGTGCCGACATTGTGCATGCTTTGTTGCCTGTGTCTATGTGCCTGTGGTTCTGTCAGTGTGATCATGTGATGTATCTGACCCCAGGAATGTGTCAAAAAAGTTTCCCCTTCCTGGGACAATGAATTCACGGTGTTCTTATTTCAATTTCCAGGAGTGTATGATATAGGAAGACTACGTAGTACCATCTTAAGCAGCTGAAGTTATTTTAACCGACACAAAAAAGAACTAATAATAACCTCGTCGGTTCCACAGTGGATTGAAACCTTTGTTGTCCTGACACGGCAGGAACTCCGCCACCGAATTATTGCAATTAGATTAGATGAGATTAGATTAGTACTTGTTTCATAGATCATTAATACGACACTTCGTAATGATGTGGAACGTATCAGGTTAATAAAAGGTGTCTATACAAGGTATTACATTACACAAAATATTTTTAATTTTTTTGTGGGGGTTGGGGAAATTACTCACTTACTATATCCAAAAATTCATCTAATGAGTAGAAGGAGTTGCCACTAAGAAATCCTTTTAATTTACTTTTAAATGCTATATGGCTATCTGTCAGACTTTTGATGCTACTAGGTAAGTGAGCAAAGATGTATGATGTACCACTATCGTTCAAGACGTTTTATTATTTTTCATACAATTTTTCTTCATAATCCCGTCGGAGTCCCTGCAATAAGTAATACCCGGTTCGAATTTGACTTCTATGTAGGAACAATAAGTAGTCATCCAATACCATTCCTCTACACTTGCAGGAATGTTAGGTCCATAGGTGTTACACTAATGTCGACTAACTGCTATTGTAACTAAGTGATAAGTAATATTAAATAGGGAACAGTTCCCATTGTTCTGCAAAACTATATCCTTTTGGTCATTAACTGACTTTCGGTTCCTTATGCACTCTTCAGGTGACATCTAAATGTTACAAATGTAGATAAAATAACGTGCGACTTACACAGTTATTATGTGTACAGGATATACAAAACTGACATGTGGAGTGCTTACATAGGAGAGCGTAACATTTGTTGTCACACAAGACTAGTTGTATTAAATGGAGAAAGGAGACAAAGTTTTTTACATGGAGATGTATTTAACAAATGATAAGAAAATATAGCTGAGTTTACAATTTTCATCTAGTATTTGCAGCTAAAATTTAATTTAACAGAGGAGAAAAGGAAAACTAAGTTTGGTATTTTAATAGTACGTTGGCATTCTGTGTCATATGTTCATTGGTTTCATTTCCAGTAGGGTCATCTTTCTGCTTTTCTTAACAGAATGTAAGGCTTTGCATTCAACATCGTATGAGTGATTTTCTGTTAAAAGATGATCGGCATAGGTTGAATAGGTCCTCCGCAGTCTCCAGCTCCTCTCCAGATAAACTACTTGCAGTGCACAGTTCTATCTGACTGACCAGTATATACTTTTCCACACTCTGTGCCAAGGGTTGTGGTTTGTCTTTACCACGAATAAAAATATGATACTCTATTGGCATTATAAAATGCAGGTCTCTTCTTGCGAGAAGATTTTTTGTGAGGTTTTACGAAATTTTGCCAATATATGGAATGACACACCAGTCTTTGTAACTACTGACTGGCACCTGTTGTCAAGTGTACAGTGATGGTATAATTTTACTCATTTTCTTTTTCGTAGTATATCATCAATCAGGTCAAAGCTATAGCCATCACTGGAAGTGATATGTTTGATGCTCTGTAGTTCTGTTTGAAAGGCAGATTCAGAAAATGGAACAGATATCAGGCGAGGTACATTTGAATAAAAGCTCTATGTTTGTGGTTGTGTGAATGCTGGGAGCTTGCAGGGGTTACCATATCCGTAGCGATGGTTTTCTCTAAATGTCTAATATGTAAATGCTAAATAAGTGTCTCCCCCTTGTGTTAACATCTATATTATGGTCCAAGAAACGTATAGTAATCTCTTGCTGCTCCTTTGTGAACTGTATTTCCTTTTGTTGGGAGTTTAAATATTGTAGTAATACATCTAACCTTCCAGTGGTACCAGTCCATAAACACAGCACACCATCCACATATATGGACCACAATTTTGCCGTTCAGAGGCTCTGTCTGTATGAAAATTTGTTCGAAACTGTTCACGGAAATCAAAGATAGTGTAGGACTAAAGCCACGTTCGCTTCGTACCTGCCCGCCGCACGGTGCAGAGGACTGCGGAACCGCTTCATTGCACCTGCATCAACATCTCACTGAGTTTGAACGAGGTTGTGTAATAGGGCTACGAAAACTGGACGTTCCTTCTTCGATATTATAGAAAGACCTGGCAGGAATATAATCACTGTACATGACTGCTGGCAGCGGTTGTCACGAGAATGCACAGTCGCAAGATGACCGGGCTCCAGACGGCCACGGGACATTACCGAGAGAGAAGACCATCGAGTTCGACGTGCGTATCTGGCGCATCGCACTGCATCTTCAGCAGCAATTTGAGTAACACTTGGCACCACAGTGACACAACGATCTGTTACAGTTCGGTCACTTCAAGGACAGCTCTGAGCCAGAAGCCCTGTAGCGTGCATTCTGCTGACTCCAAACCACCGCTATTTGCTACTTCGGTTTGTCAAGTGAGAGCTCACTGGGGGGGGGGGGGGGGGGGGGTGGGGGGGGGTGAAAGTCTGTTGTATTTTCTGATCAAAGCTGGTTCTGCTTCGGTGCCAGTGATGACTGTGTGTCAGTTAGAATGAAGTCAGTTGAGGGCCTACGACCAACCTGTCTGGGTGCTGGACACACTGGATCTACACCTGGAGTTATCGTCTGGGATGCGATTTCGTATGACAGCAGGAGCACTCTTACTGCATTTGTCCGTCAACCTGGTGATTCGACCTGTTGTACTGTCATTCACGAACGGCATTCCAGGGCCGTTTTCCAACAGGATAACGCTCGCCCACATATCGCAGTTGTAACCCAACATGCTCTACAGAGTGTCGACATGCTGCCTTTGGCTGCTCGATCATCAGATCTGTCGCCAGTCGAATGCCTGTGGAACATTATCGGACGACAACTCTAGCATCATTCACAACAAGCATTAACCGTACCTGTATAGACTGCCCTAGTGCAACTGGCATGGAGCGCCATCCCATTCAACGTTCTGGCGGCTACATCGGTTATTAATGTACCAGCATTTCACATTTGCAATGGCTTATCTCGCTCTTACATTAACCTAGAGAAATGCATTTCCGAAAAAGAATATATTCTTCATTAATAACTTTTTAATGTTGCGATTTTTATTCCGACAGTCTGTAAGCAAACACGTTTGTTATGGAAATGCAAGACAACTAAAGGAATGTGACAACTAAACAAATTTTGCATATATTTAATTAAAATGCAATATTCGCCCAAGCATCAGTCTTAAAATAAAAGTTTCAAAAATCTTATTGGCTAATTAGTTTGCGCCAAACCTTCATATTAATTAAACTACTTGTAACATCTCAATAACTTAATATCTTAACAGCTTAGTTGTCCGAATGTGTCGCTTTCACTACTGAGCGTGCCAGGACATTAAGCCTGGCTTTTATCATGGAGACTTGAAGCCTGTTTTTGATCTACTCTAGTGTTGGAAATGACCTTTCTCGTCCGCTGTTTGTGACCAGAAGTGAGTGCAACATTCTTAAAGCGGTATGAGTTTTAGGAAAACAATCGATTGTTTCTTTCTATCCAGGGGGTAATTATACGTGCTATCACTCCTCAGTTTCGTCATTATCTTTTTGATGCAGTGGGATAAATCATTGAACTGAATCAGTTCATTTGTTACTATACCGTCTGAGTCACTGTTATATATCTCAAAAAAATGAGTTGTTACAGTTATTGCTTCATTTGTAATCGAATGCAACGTGTCGAAAAACCCGACACAGCAATCAGCTGGTTTGTATGCCTCAAGCCTCTGGCCCAACATAGATTTAATGTGCTCTATGACAGGAAACAGGAAACTCGTGGATCCTAATTTTTGTGATGTACTTAGCTCGATTTCTGGTGCTTCGACACAAGCAAGTGGTAGCAAACGTACATTTGTTTCGTGCCCAATTTCTACACTCGATATAATGTTGTGCAAACTCAGAGAACAACACGCAATCTTCCTGACACTTCCTCATCTTCTGAGATTTCAGACAGTGCAATCTTCATTTTTTTATTGGCTCGTGAGAAGACTTTTGTAGCATCATTCGGTGTGACCATTGCGTTATCTTTTTTGGCATGAGAAAGGCTTCGTCAGTTTCTGCCATTTTCAAGAAGTCAGTTAGAACTTTATACCTGCTAGTTGATTATGTAAAAAATATATCAACTTATTCCAAAGGATTTTATGACTCTCGGCTGCTACCTGTCAACAAGACTGAATGAATGCCTGGTGCCAGGTACCCACACTACTAAATGATTTTCTGGAGGACATTCCACAAGTGTAGAACCGCACTTCTAAAACAAAAATAGGTCGATAAGCAGGAATTTAAAGCGAAGTAGTGTGAAATGGGGGAGGGAAAACGTGAGGCTATGTTACAAACGTGGCACTCTTTTGGAAGTCACCATCTTGGATGCAGCTTGTAGATTCCAAATCGAAACAGGGTCACGTAGCATGATAGACAGAGAGAGAATTACACCAGGAAAACAATGAGGTCCGTAAGCCTACACACTACTTAATCTAATTTAAACTAAGTTACGCTATGGACAACACACACACCCATGGCCGAAGGAGGACTCAAACCTCCGGGGGGAGCCGCACATACCGTGACAAGACGCTTGAGACCACGCGGCTACCCCACGTGGCCCACATAGTTTTATTTTTACTAGAGATACGTTCCATTTTGTACAGGACAAGGCAAATGCTAGATACGCCAAGAGATAGCGGGCTATAACGTGTGCTCGGAGGACTGCCCAGCATGTTGTAGAGTTGTTATCTGTATCACCGACTGCAACCAACAAAGCAACCAGAAAGCGACCATAAGCAACAGGAGTCCGCTCCCTGAAGTGCGTGAGGTTTCTGATCTCCGCGTTCACAATTGCCTTCACGTGTACCTACATATAGAAATGAGGTCATGAAAACCGTAAGGGCCCAAAGCACAGAAATAAAGTTTTGAGTAAGTACATGTTTGTGAAAATCAAATTTGTAGGCACACTACCAGTCTCATAGGTTTGACTTGTTTTTTAACCAAGTCTCAACATCCTATATTTTCTATAAAAATCATGTAGTCATTTCATATTACGAAATTTTGGTTAATATTTATGATTACAATCCACAACATTTTCATACACAGGCTAGTGGAATAGTGTGTTCTTGATTGCTGTGTAGTTTGTAACTAATGTGAAATTAGAATCAGAACACCACTCACACAGTTACTGGACGCACTTTGTGTATGTTTCCCCAATTCCACTTAGGCGAAGTGTCGATTCATCACTGAAGACGACACGATCCAGAAGATCTTCATCGTGATGCAGCAACATTTCGTATGCAAAGTTGGCACGTAAACTACACTCTTCAGGCCTTAGAACTTGTAAGAACTGAAAACGATAAGGATGTAGTTTAAGCGTCTCGTTAGCAGTTTCCACACAGTCTCACTAGAATTGCTAATTCACGGTCAGCCTTCCGAAGGGGTTTCTTGGATCTCCGCGTGAAAGACTCTCACTCGTTCAACGCGTTCTTCAGTTACTCTTCGTTATTACACATTCTTACCTTTACGCAAATACATGCAAACAAAACTGTTTGAGTTGCTCTTTCATTTGCTGTACAATTTATAGTTGTAAGTTGAGTTTAATAAATGCTACAAAGCGATAAAACCCGTATATTCATTCTGAAACACCCTTTACTAGTTTTGTTAAGTCTTTAAGTTTCAAGGTTGATATCTGTCTTCCATCCAGTTACTTCGGCATTAGATTTTGCAATACATCTACAAAGTATAGGGAAATGACAGATTGTGGTCTCCCTTGATGTGACTTGAAGAAGAAGGTGGTCCCCCGAGTCTTCAGTGAAGCATATTTTACTTGAAACGACAGTTCGTGGCAACCAGTTGAAAACTTGAAACGACAGTTCGTAGCAACCAGTTGAAAACTTCATCTTAGTACAATAGATGAAACGAACATTGTTACCACAAACATCAACTTTTGCATTGGTAGAGGCGTTGATAACACTCTTAAAGGTTCTGAAACCCTGAACATCCACTTTACAGACTGAAATGCTGATACCATGGAACGTGAGGTTATAAAGTGGCACTCCTTCACGAGCTTCCAACTGTTATGAGGAACTGGCGTCAGTGCAGCCAGTGAGCGTGCCTAAAGCAATGAAAATTTGTGCTTTGGGCCATTACGGAAGTGAGTATCAGAGAAATCGCAGTGATCAAGTATAGAGTGGACGGGTATAGCACTCATAAAGCTGGTTCGCAATAAGATCAACAGATGTCAGGAGCATGCTACTATCTCAAAATCGATGACATTGCGCCTCAAATCTGGGGAACTTGCCGGCGACTCCAGCGGCTCTCTGTGACGTACCTATCTCTGATGAAACTAAATATCCAAACAGGCCTTGTTAGCTGGCCCACATTGGAGGAGGAACGCCATCACGCTGACAACAAGCAGAAAAGCCCCGTATTCGAGCATCAGTGATGGCAGCACACGTTCATCTATATCTATATGGATACTCTGCAAATCACATTTAAGTGCCTGGCGGAGGGTTCATCGAACCATCTTCACAATAATTCTCTATTATTCCAATCCCAGAAAAGACGAACACCTATATCTTTGCGTGTGAGCTCTAATTTCCTTTATTTGATTATGATGGTGGTTTCTCCCTATGTAGGTCGGCGTCAACAAAACGTTTTCGCATTCGTTATCTAACAGTTGCAAATAATGGACTGCTGTTAATGTGCTCTGAACGAAGAAGGACGCGAAAATTCGAGATCCTATATTCCACAACAAATCATTACTTTCGATGCGCTGACTACAATGGATCCATGACAAATGTAAAAGCTGTACAGGAGCAAAAAGTCTCTTGTATTTATGTGGCATAACATTTGCAGTTAGAAACTATGCAACTTGTATTCTCTAGATGATACATAAGAAGTTTCTATTTTTTATAGAGATATTACGTCACTCTTTAACACCGAGACAGGGAATATTTTGTAAAAGCTTTAAACTGGAAATGTGTATTAGTGTCAATCGAATATGTATGTTTTACGAGCGCACCACCTCAAAGAAATATACGCTATGGGCATACGTTAAAAACAGAAGAGATATTGATTATGGCATTGTAGGCCACATGACAGAAATGTGTGTCTTCGTTCCTTAGTGATAATGCAGGTATATCTTTATTAGGAGTGCATGTCCAAGTAGACGTTTAGCTCTGAAATTTGTTGCTCACTAGTCTGTGTCAGAACATAAATAGTTGTTCACTATCCTTTTGCACTTGATTATATAGGCGAAATCATTTCAGAAACGCATTAGATTCATTTTACTGTAAAGTTGCAATTATGATAGTAACACATCAGATTCGGTCTGCAGTGTACTGATTCAACTGGAATTCTCGGTGTGTGAAGAAGTATTTTTGATAAGTGGAACTTGAACATAGAAGCCCGCCAGTAACAGTACGGTCAGAATTCGCTCGCCTCTGCGCGTCCTTCATTAACAGAAATTACCCAGAAACGGCGTAGATAACCTACTTGTGCCTTCCTAGAGATTGACGTCATGTCGGAAACTGCGCCTTTCAAGGTTACGAGATGCAAATAACGCATCACCAAAGCAGAAAAGCATAAACGTTCATCTGCTCGCATAATCGTGAAGGCAGTGAAACATAATTTTCGGAGTCCACTTCCTGGTACAGCCAAGAAGTGTAAATACATAGAGAATACAAAGAAAAGAATGACGAAAGGGAAAACGAATAGTGTTGGTGTTGAAAAATATGGAACATGGACCATAAATTTGCATGCTGCTGACATTATAATCCGACAGTGTTGTCTGGCAACATAGGCCTCACGAATTGCAGCCACCTGTACTACAACATTACCGGCCACTATTGCCTGGCAATGCCGGCCGAAGTGGCCGTGCGGTTAAAGGCGCTGCAGTCGCAGGTTCGAATCCTGCCTCGGGCATGGATGTTTGTGATTTCCTTAGGTTAGTTAGGTTTAACTAGTTCTAAGTTCTAGGGGACTACTAACCTCAGCAGTTGAGTCCCATAGTGCTCAGAGCCATTTGAACCATTTTTTTTTTGCCTGGCAATGTTTCTGGCACCACACTCACGGGTGGCAGTGGGTATTGCTACTCGAGTGGCAGTAGGTTCAAATGGCTATTTCCACCGTGTGCACCCTCGGCCACGGAGGCGAGTTCATTTTATTCGACAATTCAGAAATAATCGTGGAGGGACTACACTGTTTTGCGTATCCACAAACACACGGTATTACACAGGCTCTATATGTGTGATTTTGAAAAAAAAATTATAAAAAGATAATTACAAAAGTATGAGAATGTGAAGTTTTGCTTTGTTAGTCTTAACTGAAAACCTCTAAACGGCAACGGCACATATTTAGAGACTCTCCGGCATATAACGTTCAAAAGAATGACGGTAGGGCATTAATAACATTACAGGCTGCAGATTGCTTCCTCATACTGTACTAATCATGAATTTATGGATTTCACGCCCGCTGCCTGCTGACACTGACATAAGGCAAGAGATTTTTCTGTTACTGCGAGATTCTAGTGATACTCGATGGAAGCCTTTCACGTCGTTATTTGCGACTGTTAAGCGCAAGGTAAGTAATACACAGAAGTTATAGCACTACGCCTCTCAGACCGAAAGCAGGATGTGGATCAGGCACTGCTCAGACAAGAATATGGATATATTGCACAAACAGAATACATAGACTGAGCATAGACCGCTAGCGCGATGTGGGGACCATAGAAAGTCCCACGTCGCTAAAAAAAATATGAAACTGATGTGAAGAGACAGAAGTACAAGCTGTACGACCAAAATTCTTGCGTTCCGTGGTTTAAAAAGTATTATGGTATGATAACCTCACGTACACCTGTAAGCATGTGTGATCATGCGCACGTATAGTAGAACCGGTGCCTTATTTATCCTTGTATAGATAAAAGCTACCATCTTTTGGGGTTACTTGAAACATTTTTTAGCTTTGAAGCCGTTCTACGTCACAGCAGCGAAGTAAAACACAATAAAATGCATTCCAAACTTTGAGGGATGCTTCCATCTGAGTTTTCCAATAGCTAATAAAATTTTAGGTCAATTTTTCCTATTACAGAAGTAGGAAACTATGGGTGTTTGAAGTTGGTAGGGGGTTTCTTGAAACACTTCTGTTTCTGATGTTAGATCACATGGCAGAAACGTCAGGTGTTAGTAAGAACACTGTAGAAATGTTTCTAAAATCGTACAAAAACAATTTAGCTGAATTATCAATTACTGTTCTAGAAAGTTTGAGGTATCAAAGAATGTAGCGACTGCACACTTCAGTAATTCAGTCACACTTTAAATTGCCTCATACCGTTGAGGATTAAAGAAAGCCTCTAGCCATCAAAAAGTTTTTTTCTTGTAACAGTCCCCTTTGAAGCTTCCTCATTTGAGCCTTCATAGCATTTTAGGGGTTTCGAGTTTCACTTTACATCTTGGTAGTGCTTTTCTTGAAATACTTTGTCAGGTGTAACGCTATAGAAACGTTTCTAAAAACCTACAAAAATAATTTAGTTGTAAAATTGTTAATAACTACACTAAAAAGTTTGAGGAATCTAAGGATGTAGCGGTTGCACGTTTTCTTAATTCTGTCGCATGCGGTGGCACTTTAAATTGCTTCATACCGCTGAAGATTAAAGAAAGCCCCTAGCCATCAAATGGTTTTTTATTGCAATAAACCGCTCTGAATCTTCCTTCTTTGAGCCTTCATCACACCTTAGGAACTCTTCCGCAATAAAATTATTCACAACTAGATTGTGAAATTCAGAAAAAAAATATATTTTCTGACTTTTTTCCTCGGTGATCTTTAAACTCAATTCTAGATTATTACTTTGCTGAAGTCAACAACGCTACGGTGATCATCTTAATAATTTCTGGCTTCAGCTGGTTTTGAGTGAATATAAAATATTTATAGTAGTTCCAAATTACTCCACTTTAGACACGGTATCATAAAAAAAGAAATTTAAACAAGCCTGGTAAGATAACAAAAAATTTTAATGTGACATCATTATCAGAAAGATAGGCTTTGCTTATGCTTTCATGTGATTACCATCGATTTCATATATTAGTTTGTAGCAATTTTCAAATGTGAATTTTCAGACCTAAAATCGTTAACAACCATAAACGATGCCTAGAGGATAGTAACTTCATTCATTCACTTCAATTTCGTGCTATAACTACAGTTCATCGTGTGATTGTTCAGAATCAAAACAGACAGCTTGTTAAACATTATGCATACCACGATGCCAACATAATAAAGAAGATAATTGGAAGCTATTTCGCTGAAAGTTATCCCGCTGAAACAATTCATGGAGGAAATAAACTGTTTTGTGTATTCTTAAACACGCGGTATTACATAGGCTGTACACACATAACGTTATTGGCTATGTACGTACAAATGGAGCTTTCACAGCAAATATGCAAAGCACATCCCGTGACTTTTTTTAGAGAATAAGCTGAAGTTCAAAAACTTAACAGTACATATAATATATAGAAATGTATATAATTGCGTAACACCACATTTTGGGATTGGCTCTGTTCTCACATCTCAGTTCTGCATCACGGTACGGTCTACTGTAAAAAGTTCCTAGGGCTTACATTCTTGGAAAAGACGACCAGTATATTGATGCCTCCTGCGTATATCTCGCGGAAAGACGATCAAGGAAAAATTAGAGTGTTTCCAGCCCACAAGGGGTCTTCCCAGCGATCGTTCTTCTCGCAAACCATACGTGACTGAAACAGGAAAAGGTGCAAGTGACACTGGCACGCAAAGTACCCTCCGCCACACATCGTAAGGTGACTTGCAGAGTATAGACGTAGACGTAGAGTAACGCTAAAAATGCGCTGATTATTCCACAACTCATGACACGCAGAAAAATTTGCTTTTGTGCGTAAACATTAGCTTTGTTGTCTTACCACTAAATAATTTGTGATGTGGCTCTACTCATCTCATGCGTGCTCTTGTATCTGTGCTACACTTCACGTGCAAACATGCACACGTCTTAGGTTTGAGCACGTCAGCACTCGTTCGCAGATACATAGTTTTTTTGTCAGGATGTCGGCCGGTTCTGACGGACGATGAGCCGTGCGTTACCCTATTTTGGGCCTAAGATTAACTATTTGACCGAAAAATCACAACAGAATCCCTTGAAACTTCATAGCGCCTCTTATTTTGGACCGAAGCGGAGGCCATCATCGCATATACAAATCTGTCTTTGTTCAGTCTTAACAGCAATACTGAGTAAAGCATTTCGTTCAGGACGAGTGGAATATTCACGTCCAAGGTTATCTGTTATGGGCAACAAGTATCAGATAAAAGCCGTTCCCGGCCATGCTCGCCAACGTAACGCGACAGAGCCAGCCGCCACACGCTCTTAAACACCAGTCATATGTAACTAAAAGAACAATTTCGCAAATGTTCTCATGATTGTACACGCTATGACTCTGGCCTGGAGGCCACTCACAAATTACGAGCGGTTACGTGTATAAAAATTCTGGTATTCGATTGGTCTTTTGCTACATGTGTTAAGGGGCGAACCACTGTCAACTGTAAAAAATATCCCCCAAAACCCAATAAATTCATGCCGTTACCATTTACAGGTTTTCTATTAAAACTGACTGCGAGAAACAAAGCAAAACATCACATTTTCATAATTTTATAATTATCGTTTTCTAAACGATCTCTTTTTTTAAAAAAATTCAAAATCGCATCATTTACACTACACAGCCAATGTAACACCGAGTGTTTTTGAATACACAAAACAGTTTAGTTTCTCAATGATTATTTCCGAATTATTGAACGTAATGAACATTCCTCCGTGACTGTGGACGCGCACTGACGCAGAGTGAAAATATCCAAGTGACGCTATTCCCAATCGAGTGACAATACCCACTGATCGTTTCCAGGGCGGAATTATTTACACGGGGCCACACTATTTCCACAAAATTGACGAGGTAGCATGAAATTAATAGTATCATATGCAAATTATGTGGATAATGAGCCACCAGCACTTCCACTCTTCCTACGCTACATTTTTGCTTCGCATTTGTCGTAGGCTCGAAGGCTTCCAAATTTTTTGTATGCTTTATCAATCGTGATTCCGAACTCATCGGCAACGGTTTTCGAATTTTTTTTTCGGATAGCGATCTTCGTACACATTAATTTCCATGTCTCATAGCTCTAGTCGTACAGGAATCGCATTTATAAAATTCGTAGTTCTCTCGTTTGTCGACTTACGCATTACTGTACACAACAAACTCAGGGCAGTATACAAACCACATGGCTATATGCACGATGACAAACTTTCGAATAAAATCGAGACGATCTTGTTTTCGCACAGACATGTGGCTTTCACTGCTGTCAGTGAAGGAAGTAGGAAACAAAGGTGAGAGCAACATGGAAGCGTTTACAGACAAGGACAGAGGTACGATACTGTCATGCAATACGAAATATTCTCCACCACTGGTTGGCAACACCGGCAACTCCTCGGCAATACGTCGGCAAGTACCTCAACATTAGAAAATATATAAATGTCGCAAAATTGCCATGTGCTGCAGCCGCTATGCAGCAATATTGGTAGGCAACGCTGTAGAGGCCAAACATTGACGTAAAAATGGCTCATTTAAATGCAGCATAAGAGCAGAAGTTATATTTGCAGAACAGTATTCTCGAATAAAAAGATAATAACTTAAAATTTCTGAGTTTGCTCAGCAGAGCCAGTCTATACCTCAGCCAAGCGAAATGTGCACGCAGTGTTGATGGAAGCAATGTTCCTGTTTTGCCTCGGATTGGGAGACACAAAAGTGGAAAATGGAGTTTCATACTCGCTAATCGTCTCTTTCAGAGAAAAGAAATTTAAACGTACAAGTAACGAAGGCGGATTAGAAACGCAGCAGACTATCAACAAAACACACAGTGAAAAATTAAGTAAAGATAAGCACAGTACCACTAAAACAAACTGATTCAGTGATTTTTGTTATAAAATTTCATCGGACACATCTGGCAAACTACTCTCGTCTCTTCCAACTTCAGCAGCGGAAATCATTATGGCGACAGATAGCGTGGTTTCCGTTTCATTTCAGCTTTGTTCACTATCTTCAAACCTGCCAAGTAATACACTTGTTCATGTCGTCTGAAATGATATTGTTGTATTTATTCTACAGCTATAGTCACTGTACCTTAACTATTTTTTTTTTTTTCATTATTGAATTTCAATTCCCCATCCTGGGCGGGCTGGGAGCAGCATAGGCGCAACTCTTCAGCCAAGAGACGGTACATAACAGGGAGACATTTAAAACAACGTAAAAAAGAAATATGGCGAAACAGAGATATAAAAATAGGGAAAACATAATGGAAGATAGCATACAAGAGAGGGAGATAAAAATCTAAAAAATTGTATACAAAAAAACCACACGCTGTGACGATTAAAACAACACAAGGTGAAGTACGGTCAGAGCATAAAAGTTGCGAAGGGTGGCGTAGCACAGAACAATCACGGACAGCAACGCTATGTGCAAGTCCAGCACACGATTAAAGTCACAGCACTTGACGTCACTGTACGACAGCACCGAATATAACATTGACGTAGCACACTGACGACGAAGAACAAACTGATATGCCAGGGGTACAGATACGAGGGAAAAGGGCGGGAAGGGTGAATGGGCGGTGCTAGAGGGAGGGGGAGGGGGGAGAGAAAGGGAGACGAGACGGGGGGCGCGCCAAAGGGGGCTGGGGAGGGAAGGATGTGACGGTAAACAGCCGAGGAGGTGGTGCAGAGACTCACGGGGAGAGAAGGAGGGGAAACCATCTGGGGGAAGGACAGGAGAGGTAAAGGAGAGGAAAAGGGGGACCCTGGGGAGAGGGGTGGACAAGGCCAGGCCACAGTTGGTAGGAATGGTAGATGTCATGGCGAAGTTCATCATCCGGGAAGGGGAGGTGCTGGAAATTGTCCTGTTGAAGGAAATGGAGGGTGTGGAGTTGGAGAGGGAGGGAGACAGCAATAGAGGTGTGGCAATGGGTGGAGGGTGGAGAGGAAGGAGGATACCAGGGGGTGGGGGGACTCGAGCCTGCAGACAGTGTAAGGGATGTGGGTATGTTGGAGAAAAAGGAGGAGGTGGAGGAAGGGGATGAGGTCATACAGGAGTCATGTGGGGGACAGAAGGTGTTATACAGAAGGCAAGGCCAACATGGCGTTATAGGATATGGAGGGCCTTATGAAAGTGGGGGGCGGGGGGTGTAGAGATCCAGGCAACACTGGCATAACAGAGGATAGGATGGATAAGTGATTTGTAGGTATGGAGGATGGTGGAAGGACTCAGTCCCCATGTCTGGCTGGACAGGAGTTTCAGGAGGCAGAGGTGGAAATAGGCTTTCTGCTGGATGGTCAGGAGATGAGGGGACCAGGTAAGGTGACAGTCAAGGGTGAGGCCAATGTATCTAAGGATGGGGGTGAGCTGGATGGGAAAACCATAAATGGTTAGGTAGAAACCATTGAGATGGAAGGAGTGGGTGGTGTGGCCTATGATGATTACTTGTGTCTTGGAGGGGTTGATATGAAGGAACCACTGGTTGCACCAAGTGGTGAACTGGTCAAGGTGGGTTTGAAGGGTGCATTGATACTGTTGAAGGTTAGGATAGAGAGCCAGGAAGGAGATGTCATCAGCAAATTGGAGGAGGTGTACAGGTGGGAATGGCTTGGGCATATCGGCAGTGTAGAGGAGATAGAGGAGAGGGGAGAAGATGGAGCCTTGGGGGATGCCGGCAGTGGCAGTGGCAGTGGCAGTGGTATCATGGAGGGTGACATAGGAAGGATGGCATGAGAAGAAGGAAGCGACCAAATGGACAAAACTGATAAACAGACGTAGGTTTGGAGACTGGGATGCCATAAATGGTCGCAAGCATTTTGGAGGTCGAGGGAAACAAAAATGGCAGAGTGACGGGAGTTTAGTTGGAAGGAGAGAAGGTGGAAGAGGTTAAGGGGTTGGTCTTCAGTGGAGAAGGGGGGTCAGAAGCCACACTGGTTAAGGGGGAGGAGGTAGTGTCAATTAGGGTGGTGATAGATATGACTGGAGAGGATGGATTCGAAGACCTTACTGAAGATGGAGGTGAGGCAGGTGGGATGATAGGAAGAGGGAAGGGGGTTTGTTGGGTTTAAGGAACAAGAGGATGTGGGAAGTCTTCCACAGGTCGGCATAGAAGCCAGTGGAGAGGATGACATATAAATTGGTAAGGACAGTCAGGAAGCAGAAGGGGTATTCTCTGAGGTGGCACTAGGTGACACAGTCATGAGCACAGGCCATGCTACATTTTCACAGGAGGATAAATTTAATGTCTTGTGCTGTGATTGGAATGTTTATGTTGGAGAGGGGTAAGTGCCCCAAACTGGGAGCAGGTGCAGCGACCGAGGTATTAGTGTGTTCCATGACAGTGAGGAAAAGGGAATAATCAAAGTGGGGAGATCAGGGATGGAGAAGACCTCAGAAAGCTGGGAAGCAGTTGGCCTTACTGAGGTTGTTAGGAAGGGGGCAGTCGTTATGGAGGATGGGGTAATGGGGTGTTTAATGGGAACCAGTAAGGGAATGGAAGGCAGACCAGTATTTGGAGGAGTTTTTAGGAAGGGTGGCATTGAGCTGTGTACAGGTTTGGCGCCAGTCTCAGCATTTCTTTGCTGTAATGAGGTTCCGAACGTGTCACTGTATTTGCCGGTGGAGGTGGAGTGTATCCCTGTTACAAGTGCACAGGAAGGAGCTATAGATGCAGTGGGATTCACGTAGGAGGAGGACAGCCCATGGAGGGACAGTGGGATGGTGCATATGGTTGGTTTTAGTGCAAACATGGGCCTCCACGGCGCCAGTAATGGCCTTCTGAAAGAAGGATGATGCATGGATGATGTCGTTGGGATGGTGATAGGTAAGGGGGTGGCTTTCATCCTGGGTCGCCATGGATTCCCGGTAGGCATCCCAGTTGGTGCGACAGTAGTCATGAACTATGTTGGGAGGGGGTACAGGGCGGGGAGCTGGAAGTGGGTGGTGAGCAGATGTGAAGGTGAGAAGGACAGGGAGGTGGTCACTACCTGTCGGGTCAAGGATGTCGATGGTGATATGTCCAAGGAGGTTGGCAGAGGCAATGACTACATTGAGGGTGGTGTTGCTTTCGGGACGGGTGTGCTGGAGAAGAGGAACAAGGTCACCTTGGATTGTGGGGAGAAACTGATGCCACTGCCGAAGGGCAGCAGGAGAGTAGTTATGGATGTTGATGTCGGTGGCAGTCACATAAGTGGAGAAGGTGTGGTCAAAGTGGGAGATGAAGTCATAGGGAATAGGAGCAGTGGAGTGGACATAGATGGTGGCACAGGTGACAGTGAGGGAGGGGAAGAAGATGCTGATGATAAGGTGTTCAGTGGGTTGTTGAGGAGGGATTGTGGCCAGATGGGGATGTGCTTAAGGTGGCCAATGGTAACTCCACCCTGTGCTCAGAGACCAGAAGCATCAGTTCGGTGGAGGATATAGGGAGAGGTGCGCACAGTATGGTGGGGCTGCAGAAAGGTTTCATTCAGGAGGAAGGTAACGACCCAGTGTTGAGAGAGGGTGTTCATGAGGAGGTATTGTTGGTGCAGAAGGAATGGATGTTCTGGAAGAGGATTCGACACTCGTGCCACGCCATGATGGGAAGAGAGGAGGGTGAAGGGAGGGGAGAAGCTTAAACTAGGATGTTGAGGTGGGTGAAGGTGATGTGGGCTTAGTGGTGGAAGTAAGTGGCGAAGGTGTTGAGGTGAAAGACAGAGTGGGTGGCGAGGGAGATCTGTTGGAGGTTGTGGGGGCGTTGGTGAGTGTTTTTGAGGACTACGGTTAAGAAACAGATGATGTCTTCAGCTGTGGGGGGCGAATGGAGGAAATTGTTGGGCTGGAAGGGGGGGGGGGGGGTCAATGTGACGGACAGGGACAGTAAGCGCGGGGGTGGCAGGAAGGGGTTTAGCCTTAAATCTGTGGTAGTAGGTGGGATGTGGCCCATTGCAGGTGTTACAGGAAGGAGGCGAGGTTGGGGCAGTTTTTGAGAAAATGGGAGGCCTTGTAATGGGGACATATATGGTGTATGCAGTTGAGGCTATAGTTACAATGAGTAGAGCATGTGTACGTGTGTGTACAATACGTTAAGGGCAGTATTAAGTGCTTGTATGCCCACAGGGACGTTAGCACGATCAATTATTGCCAGAGATTTAAACTGAATGTGTTTGTACTACACTCACAACCCGTCATTTGGTCATTCTATTAGTCGATCACAATATTACTGCGCCTGGGAGTGATGGCGCTTCGGTCGGCTTATCGCAAGTACGCTCGATAGTAAGCTCGCCAGTGACCTAAAAGTGTTGACAGTGCGATGCGTTATGCTTTGCCACCACTGTATTTGTTTAATGTAACGTCGCGATGTGTTTCGATAACGGCCATGGGATGCTACATAAAATAATACCGATGGTAGGTACTACCTGTCGTAAGCCACGCGCCTCAGTGAGGAAGCAAACAGCCTGGCTAGGTCACTTGTGTGTTACGAATTATTGACATCAAAATTGAACTTGAATGCTGTTTATTCCTCTCGATTGTCAGATTTTGACTGTAATCCTCATTCATACGTTCAGATTGCAGTCAGTAATGCCAGTGCTACAGTAGTTCATGTTTTCATTCTGTTAACGGTTCTACTTTACTTTTAGATCCTGTTACAAGTACCAGTATGACGACAGAACTATGGCCATCTGTATAGAGTGAAACCGAACTGTATCGAAAAAAAATCGGATGTTGTTCAGGAATATGAATGTTTTGCTATAAGCGACGTGTGGTTTCCTGAGCCTCCTTATTGACTTGGCATAATAATAAAGGTAACGATTCATTCGTTTTGTTAGCCCTATCAACTTCTACTTTTGTATACATACTCCGCAAACCACCGTATGGTGAGCGGCGGAGAGCACCTCGTACCACTACTAGCTAATCCCTTTCCTGATCCACTCGCAAATAGAGCGAGGTGAAAACGACTACCTGTACTCCATACAAACACTACTCTTCGTATCTTCATGGTCCTTTCTCGAAAAATACGTTGGCGGCAGTAGAATCGTTCTGCAGCCAGTTCCAAATGCCGGTTTTCTAAATTTTCTCAAATGTGTTCCTCGAAAACAACATTGTCTTTCTCCCAGGGATTTCTATTCCTGAAGCATCTCCGCAATATTTGCGTATTATTCGAACCTACTGATAACACATCTAGGAGACCGCCTCTGAATTCCTTCGATGACTTCATTTAATCCGACCTGGTGCGTATCCCAAACACTTGAGGAGTACTTAAGAGTGGGTTATACTTGTGTCCTATATGAACCAAAACTTTCTAAAATTCTCACAATAAACCGAAGTCGACCATTCACAGTCCTTTCTACAATCCTTACATGCTCGTTCCATTTCACATCCCTTGGCGTCCTCCACGATAGCTGATGGGTCAGCATGACGGACTGCCGTCCTAAAGGGCCCGGGTTCGATTCCCAGCTGGGTCGGGGATTTCCTTCGCTCAGGGACTGGGTGCTGTGTTGTCTTCATCATCATTTCATCCCCAATGTGGCGTCGAATGTAATAAGACCTGCACAATGGCGGCCGGACCTGCCCCGTAAGGGGCCTCCCGGCTAATGACGCCAAAAGCTCATTTCCATTTCCATATCGCTTGGCAACGTTAGGCCTGGATATACAGTTGTTTCTGTGAAATTACTTTCACAACTGTGAAAAGGATTTAGATGCAAGGGTGATGTTGACTTGGTTGCCGATGCCGCGGGATGGCCCGGGACAGGGCCGTTGTGCAGGTTTTCCATTGCATTCAGTCAACCCATATACGAGGTGTGTGTCGGCCAACCTATCCATACTCTGTGCGTAACTGTCAATATACAACTAACATTGCCGTTAAAACACACCCTTAACAGATCGAGCAGTCCCCCGACTCTGTATAAATGTAGTCTGTTTTCTTTTACAAATGGTAGAGAACCTTCCGTTCCGTGTATTTTACATACATATCTCTACATTTACATGATTACTCTGCAGCACAGTTAAGTGTCTGGCAGAGGGTTCATCGTACCACCTTCACGTTATTTCTCTACCGTTCCACTATCAAACAGCACGCGGGAAAAAATTATACTTAAATCTTTCCGTGCGAGCGCCGACTTCTCTTATTTTATTATGATGATCATTTCTCCCTATTTAGGCACCAACAAAATGTTTTCACACTCTAAGGAAAAAGTTGGTAATTGAAATTACATGAGAAAATCCTGCCGCCACGAGAAACGCCTTTTTTTGACGATTGCCACCTCAGCTCGCTGATCATATCCGTGGCACTCTCTCTCCCATTTTGCAAAAATACAAAACCACCTGCCCTTCTTTGAACTCTTCCGAAGTCCTGCGTTAGTCCTATCTGATGTGTATCTCACACCGCACATCCAGAGGAGGGCGGACAAACGTAGTGTAAGCAGTGTCTGTAACAGGCCTGATGCATTTTCTAAGTGTTCTGCCAATAGATCACAGTCCTATGTTTGGTTTACCCACAGCATTACCCATGTGATAGTTCCAAGTTAAATTATTCGTAACTGTAACCTTCAAGTATTTAGTTGATTTCACAGCCTTTAGATTCGTGTGATTTATCATGCCACCGCAATTTGGCGGATTCCTCTTAGTACTCGTGTGGATGACTTCACACTTTTCACTGTTTAAAATCAGTTGCCACTTTTCGCACCTTACATACATCGTGTCTAATTCATTTTGCAATTGATTTTGATCATTTGATGATTTTACAAGACTGTAAACGACAGAATCATCTGCAAATAGTCTAAGAGGGTTGCTCGGATTGTCTGCCAAATCGTTTATGTAGATCAGGAACAGTAGAGGGCCTGGCAAACGCCGGATATTACTTCTGTTTTACTTGATGACTTTCCTTCCATTAATACGAACTGTGACCTTTCTGACAGGAAATCAATACTCCAGTTCTACAAATGAGACGATACACCATAGGCACGCAATTTAATCAAAAGTCGCCGTGAAAACGGCGTCAAAAACCTTCTGGAAATCTAAAAATATTGAATCAATTTTACAGCAAATAAATAAATGTTAAAGATTTGTAAATCAATTTTACGTCCTCTGTCGATGTCACTCATTAATTTGTGAGAATAAAGAGCTAATTGCGTTTCACAAGAACGATATTTTCTGAATCTGTGTTGGCTATTTGTCAACAAACTGTTTTCTTCGAGATGATTCATAATGTTCGAGCACAATATGCGTTTCAAAATTCTACTGCGAATAGACGTTAGTGATATGGGTCTATAATTTAGCGATTTACTCCTATTTCCTTTCTTGGGTATTGGTGCGATTTGTACAACTTTCCAGTTTCTGGGTGCAGTTCTTCCCCCTGATATTTAAGTTAAATTATCGTGACTGAATAATATCTAGTTACTTGAATGGAAACTTTTGGGTGAGACAGGTCGCTTCCCAATATTTTTACACCACTGTCTCCCACTTTTCCAGGTATAAATTAATTATTAGTTGAATTCTCAAATGTATAAAACAAAGTGATTAGAAGTTACAGATCATAATCATACTCCGTCTGACGCTCGTTGTCGAAGTTAGTACCTGGAATAAAATCTCTGCCGGCCGCTGTGGCCGAGCGGTTCTAGGCGCTTCAGTCCGGAACCGCTCTGCTGCTACGGTCGCAGGTTCGAATCCTGCCTCGGGCATGGATGTGTGTGATTTCCTTAGGTTATTAGGTTTAAGCAGTTCTATTCTAGGGGACTGATGACGTCAGATGCTGAGTTCCGTAGTGCTCAGAGCCATTTGAACCATAAACAATTTTCCTCGCTACATTCTAGTATACATCATCCTCTTGTATAAGATGAAATGTTATCACAATTAACAAAATTTCATTCGGTGTTCAAGCTGACAGCTTACAGTTAACAAAATTTCATTCGGTGTTCAAGATGACAGCTTACAACAATGCCGCTAACTACAGTTCCACTGTAATCCTGCTCTTCGAAACTCTCAATCAGAAATAGTCCGCCCATTGTACACGATGTTCCACATATATCCACAGAGTCTTTATATCACAAGACGCTCGCAGTCGTAAGGAGTCTTTGAACCAGATAAATTAATTGTTGGAGCATGCTTTAATGTTTGTTCTTGAAAAGGGATACTTCACTAGCTGCGTTTCATCAAAACGATATTTTCTGATTTCGTGATGGCTCTTTGACAATAAATCGTTAACTTGAAGATGATACATACTATTCCAGCATAGTATCCAAATTTCTACAGCAAATCGATGTTAGTGATATAGGTGTAATTCTGCGAATTACTCATATTTTCTTTCTTGGGTATTCGCGTGACTTGTACAGTTACCAATCTCTGGGTTCAGTTCTTTCTACGAGCGAGCGGTTGTATATGATTGCTAAGTGTAGAGCTATTGTATCAGCATACTATGAAAGGGACCTGAGTGGTATACAATATGCACTGGATGACTTGCCCTTCTTAAGCGTTTTAAGCTGCTTCGTTACAATGAAGATATCTGCTCCTAAGATACTCATGTTGACAGCTGTTCTCTCGAATTCTGGAAAATTTACTTCATCTTCTTTTGTAAAGGAAATTTGGAAAACCGTGTTTAATGACTCTGTTTTAGTGGCACTGTCATCAATAAAATCACCGTTGTTATCGCACAGCGAAGGTGTTGGTTGCGTCCTGCCTCTGGTGTGCTTAACATACGACCAGAATCTTTTTGGAGTTTCTGCCAGATTTCGAGACAGAATTTCGTTGTGGGAACTGTTAAAAGCATCTCGCATTGAAGTTCGAGCTTCTGTAAACTTCGTTAAACCTGCGTTCTTTAAAGTTTGGCATGCTTTTTTCATTGCTTCTGCATAGTGTTTTGACTTCTTTTGTGTGCCATAGGGGATCAGTACCATCCGTCATTCATATATTTGGCATATATCTCTCAAATGCCGTCGACACTGAATTTAAATCACATCTCGTCTTCGTTTACGTAGTTAGATTGGAATGAATGGAGACTGTCTGTTAGGAAGGAGTCGAGCGAATTTTTGTCTGTCTTTTTTCAAAAATAGTTGTATTTTGCGGCAATGCATTATGGGGATTCATAAAACAGTAGGTTGCTCTCCCACGTTGCGCGACAGTTTTAGAACGTAAGGCTGCTGTTCGGAAAATCACACTCTCTTATAAAAACGTTGGTGTACACACAGATACTCTGGAATAAATAATAAAGAATAGTTACACTACCTCAAAGTCGTCCTCTGCCACAGTCCCACATTAATACAGTGCGACCATTTACGAATATGTGGAAATGCAATAGGGGGTAATGGGCGTTCATGATCACCCTGTATTTACTTTTCTCTATGTTCTGTTGCTGATGACGGTACATCCTATCGTGTACAGAGTTGACTGAAATAAATTTCTTCAAAGTTAATTATAGACCATTTACCGAGCGCCAACAGTTATTTTTCTGGCTATTCAAAAATGGTTCAAATGGCTCTGAGCACTATGGGACTTAACATCTATGGTCATCAGTCCCCTAGAACTTAGAACTACTTAAACATAACTAACCTAAGGACAGCACACAACACCCAGTCATCACGAGGCAGAGAAAATCCCTGACCCCGCCGGGAATCGAATCCGGGAATCTGGCTATTCCATTTATTCGCAAAAAATTGCGTGATGTCCATGGAAATTAAGTAATTGATTGATAACGTCCTTTTTTGTGTTTTTCATGATAGAAGCACATGGGCATTTCGCAATGAAGTAATTGGTTTCGACCGCCAGCGTCAGACTCGAGACACATGCTACAAGCCCTTCTGTTGCGTTATCAGTAATGTACGATGGATGGTTTCTTATATGTAGCAGGAACAGGAGCAGTGCCAGTGTTAAACTCTGTCTTCCTCTCCCCGTGATGTAACGTGCCCGTGCATAAGGGACAATCAAATGAAAACAAGACAGATGAAAAAAAGTAACTAAATCGTATATTATCGTATTTTACCTACCGTAAGACACATTTTGTCTTCGAAAACTTACCTCCAAATTTCAGGTGCATCTCATACTGGAAATTAATATAGAAAAGTCCAACGTTTGATTTAAAATTGCCGCCAGTCTTAAAAATGACCATATATTCGATGCCGCGGGAACGTATCTCTATGTGGCAACATTGGATTCATCTGACACCAGCAGAGCACCGATGAGACAAACACGAGTTGCTGGGAATCACAGCTTGCTAATGCTATCTCCTTCCCGCCCTGTCATCACAAACTCAGAACACTGTATAGTCCATAATGCGTCATTACAGTCTACGGTGCCAGTGAATTTGAATTGAAGGCGATTTGTGCTATCGGTAACAGTACAATATTTTTGTTAGTGGCTAGTTTCGTATCGAAAAAAAGGGTATTCATATGGTGCGGGCTATAAACTGAGGGTAATACCATATGCAGGAGAACACGGAAACAGAGCAGCTGATCGGCTTTCCGGGCCTCCATGAACAGAAATTACCATTCACGACTGGCGGGCTTGTAAAGACGAACTGAAAAAAAATGAGGAAGATTAAATGTGCAAATACAGGATTGAATGCAAAATGGTCAAAACTAGAACGTTCCATTCTGAAATGGGTTCATGGACACCGTCAAAATGGCACTGGAATTAATACAAAAATGATTGAAATACATGCTCTGAGCTTGCACTACAGTGGACTTCAAGGGTGGAGTTGGTTGGTGCTACAGGTATTTGAAGCGTCATGGACTTCGCATGCAAACCAAAACCAAAATATCTCAGAAAATGCCACGTGAGTATGAAGAGAAAATATTATCTTTCCATCGCTTTCTTAATCAAAATCGAAAGGGAACCAGGGAACTAAGCCAAAAAGTGAATATGGACGAAACTCCTCTGACATTTGATGTGCTTGTTAACAGAACTGTTGCCATGAAAGAAGCTAAAACTGTAACTATAAAAACAAGTGGACATGAAAAATGTACTATACTGTCGTCCTTTCATGTAGCGCTGACGGTATCTAACCTTAATCCGGCGATCATTTTCAAGCGCAAAACAGGCCAAAACTTTCTGAAATACCGCCAGGTGTCGTCCACAAGGTTGGATGGACGAGGATGGTATGGAATTGTGGATTAACAGAGTGTGGAAGAGAAGGAAAGGTGCTTTATTGAATAACAGTTCTCTTCTGGTGCTAGATCGGTGTAGTAGTCATTTGAAAAATTCCGTGAAAGAGAAATTGAGACAGGGAAATACAGAGCTTGCTGTTATTCTGGGATTACTTACTTCACAATTGCAACCTCTTGACGTGTCGATAAATAAACCGTTTAAATTGTATGTGAAAGAGGAATGGACCAAATGGATGATGGATGAAACTCAACATGAATTCACGTCGAAGGGAGCTTTTAAACTACCTACAATCAAACAAGTGTGTCAATGGATAAAATAGTCGTGGTGTAGAATGAGAGAAGACATTATTTTTAAATCTTTAAAGAAGAGTGGCATAAATAACGCTCTCCAAAAAAACATTTCTTAAAAATTAAGGTGCATATTATAGTCCGAAGCGTCTTACAGTCTGCAAAATACGGCATTTAAAAAATAATCGCCATAACTGTTAATCATTTATCTCACTGTGAGACAAGATGGTCAGTGCCTTCATGGACAAATGTTTGTGGTTGCCTTCGAAACCGTGATTGTACCAAGTCGTGCATCTATTCCTCCGAAGCAAATCGACGATCACGAAGTCTTTCTTCTGGGCTCCAAAAATATGGGGTGAGATCGGGACTGTACGGAGGATGAGTAAGAGTTTCCGAGCGACAACGTAGTCGAAAAAAACAGGTACGTCGGCTCCAGGAGAGTTATGATGACCTGCTTCTTTGACGTCAAGGATTCGATGCTGATACTGGAACAGGAAGCCACAATTAACGCACAGCGGTACGTGGACACTGAAAAAACTGAAAACTCGCCATAAAATCCAAACACCCAGGAAAGTTGATCAACGTCATCTTTCTGTTGCACGATAATGCCCTACCCACATGTTTCCACTGTTGTTTCGATTCGCTGCAGAAGTTTAGCTGGGAAGCCGTTACACATCTTCCACACAGTTCCAATTTCTCCCTTTCCGATTTCATGCTTATGGAACTTTGAAAAAAGACATTCATGACCGTCGACTTGCTTCGGATGAAGTGATGCACGACTCCATACTATCAGGTTCTGTAGGCAACCGCAAACATTTTTCCAAGACACTGACCGTGCTGTCTCGCTGACTCCCAGTAGATAAATGTATTAACACTTACAACGCTTACTTTTGAAATAATGACCAGTTTACTTACTTTCTTTCCACCTGTCTCGTTTTCATTTAACTGCCCCTTATAGTTATAGAGGGACCTACAGTTTAACATGAAACACGAAAGATGGTAGCAATATTTAGTGTGTGGCAGAAGTGCCAAGTTCAGTCGAAGGTCTAAGTCTACGTAAATTATACGCCTCCTTATAACTGGGTGGGGAAAGGCAAAGGCATAACACATAAAAATAGCCAAGCCAAGTAAAACATGCAAGTTCGATTAGATTCTATGTTCCTTCCGTAAACCCATAGTGAGGAAACACATGAGGCTGTTGAAAGCGTCAGAAAAGCCACGAAACCTCAGTTGGCTTGGTGAGTCACGTTGTGGTATTACAAGTAAGTGTAGTGTCACAGAAAGTGCAAACTCGAACAGAGAGGCCTAAAGTTGGTGAGACCACCTTTGCCATTATCGTCATTCTGTACCTCTCTCCCTGCCTTCAAGCAATCACTGTGAAAATCTATGAACTCCGTTTACCTACCTCTCAAAAAACCTTGGAAGAGATTGTCTCATTAATCCTTGTATAGTTTCTGTGTCTATTTCTCCTCGTAAGAGACCTGCCTGCACACTATGTGGACAAATTGACAACGCTCATCAAACCATTGGCCGAGTTGTTGAGATATTCTTAGCGTCTCCGTCCTTGTTTAGAGAAGTTCTCCGGCACTTAAAATCTCTCGGCGGGAAATGGACAATGACCTGCACTCCAATGATGTCACACCGTTCTGAATGTACTTTACAGACAGAGCCGTCCCCACAAAATAACGTCGAAATGGGTAATCAGCGAGGGGTACAGCCAAATGATTTTATCTGAAAGTACTGGAGTGGCTGGATTACGCCAAAGGAGCGACCCAAAGATTTGCTGATGAAATGAAACGCAAGTCTTTTGGCTAATTTAGAAGACAGCAGTTCCATGTAGTAGTGAAGAACGTAGCTCTGCAATCAGACAGGCGCACAGTAGTGTCAAGGTTCAGATGCGTCTAGGCTGATAGCCTTGTAACCTTCCGAGTAGCTACGGCGAAATACGGACGTGTTACTGAAGAGAGGAATGTGCGGTCGTAAGAGGCACTTAAGAACTCAGTACACCATCCTCAAAACAGTATCACGAGAAGCCGACGACAAGTTTCATACAACGGCGGAATAATATGTCAAATCAAGGGATTGTGTAGAATGTCTAGGCAATATATAAAATGCTAGAAATTCTTGGTAAGATGTTTAACATAATTTTAATTTAATACCTTTCCTAGCAAATGTATTAAATGTCTTGGTACGTTATAAAATGCCAGATGGGTATCGACAAAGTGTAAAATTACAATGAAATAACACCGCCAAACCAGATATTTATATATTTAATGGAAGTTAACAGCTCACCATCTCATAAGTACAATTTGATTGCACCACATATTTCATTCAATAGTTGTGTAGTTTGTTATCTGGACGTCCATTATAGCGTACTTCTTCATTAACAAATAATGTCGAGATTGCTTTCTTTCAACAGTCTTGGCTGATTTCGCGTCCTTTATTATTTCCTTATAAGGATAGTCTGTTAGAAAAACGCAGTTTCTTGAAGAATTACTCCTCATCATCTGTAACTCTCTATAAAAGTTTTTTCCATTGCATCTGCAGTATCATTAACCACATTTCACGATCATCACATGCAACCCAATCTTAGCGAAAGTGACACTCTGGCATAACTATATTCCAGCCGAACTGGACTGAAACGGTTACAACGATGATGTCTGTAGTTATTACGACTGGAAAAATATTTGAAATATCTTTCTTTTCTAAGTTGCCTTAAGCGTAAGTGGCAGTCTGTTGAACATAGGCCAAGTATTAAATAAAAGACATTCATACCCTTTCTTACGATTTTTGGTATTTTACATTGCCTAGACGTTCCATAAAATATCAGACTCCATGGTTTGCTGGTAACAAGTATACACTAACAGTGACATCGGCATTTCAGTATCTTGTCTTTTGGCTATAATAGTGGAATAGAGTGCATTCTGGAACAAAGGATATCGCCACTTCCCCTCCCCTCATGATGTCATCAGTGACATCATCAAATATCCCCACCTTTTCCCCTTCCCTTTCAAGTTATGCATTGTTGTCAGATTTTCCTAATTTTTCCTATGTGCAAAATGGTGAGAAATTCAAATTTTGGCAGGAAATTCAAAAACAGCCCAATTGTGCTAGTGGGTTTTCCCCCCTCTTATGACGATACTACTGCAGCAGAGTTGCTCTCCTAAGTATAAATTGACAGGAAATTCAAGATGAAGAATTGGTGGGAAATTCAAGGTGGTGCTTTGTCACGTTGGCAGAAACAGGTCACTTGTGCTAAGTATAGAATCCAAGACGGCTGGCCAGAGATACTGGCATAGTTCTATGACATCAGAATGTAAGGTGGCTACCTCCACGTAGTAGGACAAAGTGGAAGTAACCAGTTCGAACTTATCTGTTATTTACAGCCGACATGGAAGACCACTGAACATGTTGTCCCCAAGCTATTATTCGCTCAGACGTGTATGGCTATATATCGCGATCAAGTCACTTAAAGAATTAAAGATGGCCACTGGGTTTTCCCCCCTCTGGTGTCACAGTTTCTTATGCTATCCTTAAACAGCTGCTGGGAAAAGATAAACAGTCTCTCTACTCCTCTAATACTACAGTTAACAATCTACTGCACCCCTTTAACGTTACGATTTAAACAATTTACCTCACCCTATATCTTTAGTTAGTTCTCATAAGTTTAAATGGCGAGAAAAGACAAAATTTACTTGTCCCAAGTTTAGAATAGTGAGATATACATTTATTCTATGTTTAAAAGCCTCTGGTTGTCAGAGCTAGATCACTTGTCCTAACTTTAAAATTATGTAGCTCACTGGTGCAACATCTACAGTTGTCAAATACTTGTCAGTGTCATGTGTAGTGGGATAGGACTGGGACAGGTGTGCACTTGCCCCAGTGCTGTGTTTGGAGGGTCACGGACACTGACCACACATACTCTGCTGCCACTGTCACCTCGTCAGTGGTGCATCTGCATCACACCGCTTCCCACAAGAGAACGAGTCCACTGCCATAAACCTCAGACAGCTACATTGCACACGCTGTATTTACAGTTGACTGCTTTATGGACAAAATGAAGAGCTCAGAACTGAAAACGCCAGACTCAGAAAAGAACTAGAGGTTGCAAACGCACCAGATTCCCAGGAACGCACTCATCACCTGGAAGAAGAAATAGCGCAACTCAAATCCGAAAATCAGAGATTAAAATCAGAAAATAAACCCCTCTCGCTCTCATTTTCAGCGGTTGCGGCTGCCGGTCCGACTGCAAAACCTAAAAGCAAAGTACAGAAACGCATTCAACAAACAAAAGCTAAACAGTCCAGCACACTTTTCTTTAAATCAGAAACCAACGAAGTTGCGAGAACCATTAGAGAAACCATCACTAAAACAATTAACCCCAAGCAAGACAAATTAAAAATAAAATCAATCAGGTCGGCAGCAAACACCGTAATAACTGAAACAGAATCCCAAGTAGACAAGAAAAAGATAATAGAAAAAGCAGCACAGCTTAAGGACATTAGGTGTGAAGAACCCAAGAAGTTCAGATCCCTGCTGGCAGTGCACCATGTCTATACATATTTAACTGACTGAGTGAACACATCACTAAGTGTTCACACTGAGTGAACACATCACTAAAGACGAGTTCGATAACGAGGTTAAAATAAAATTTAAAACAGGATCAAAGGGCAAAAGGACAGTAAACAATATTCTAGAAGTGTCGCCAAGAGTACGATTACTGCTGCTTCAAAAAGAAAGTGTTTTTATTGAATTTGAATTTTTGTACATCAACGACTTTGTTGCTGTACAAAAATGTTTTAATTGTTGGGGCTTCGGTCACTCATCGAAGCGTTGCGACAAAGATCCAGTATGTAGAAGATGTGTAAAACCGGGACACAAAAAGACAGAATGCAGGCAAGAGAATTCTGTAGGCTGTATACCATGCAAACACAGAAACAGAACATGCGATATGGCAGGGGGGCCAGACTGTCCTACATATAAACAGCCCTACGAAAGACAAATAGAGCGCATCGAATACGATATCCTGGATGACGTCCATTAATAAGGAGTGCTACCATAACTGTCAGATACCCACCCCCCTAACACACGCAGGGACAGACGTAACTAATAACACAAACAGGCAAACGTACAAATCGTCTTCGACTAGGATGAGAGGTTGGCGGCGAGCCGTTGCTTAGCGGCAACACATGGGGACATTGCAACGCCCAAATGCAGATACCGATACTAATGTAATGCCTCAGTTCTGGGAGACAATACAGTGTAGGTACTTCAGCATTACCGACTATATGGGCGATATGTGCATGCAGGGTGCAATAGAATATGAGGTTGCCAGGCACGTCACATGTTTGATTGGGCCATCGTCCAGGCTAGTCTCCTTTTACGAGTTGACGAACTGGAAGACGAAATACTGCGAGATAGTAGTACAGAGGAATACAACGACGTCCTTGAACATCCAGAGAATGAAGATGCCACTGAGTTCATAAGAAATCGAACACCACAGGCAAACACAAACAAAGACAATTGTACACTACCCGCGCAACAAGTAGAATACGATATAACCAAATGCAGACCCTATATTACACCAGTTCGTTTTATCCACGGGGGTAGCGCACACAGTCACCACGAAAAACAAAACAGTAATGTAGTTGAACAGAAAGACACATACTGCACCGGCACAACGCCAGACACAAACACCCCAGAAACGGACGTACAACAATCACATTTCACGAACAAGTCCCCGGTAGAGATCAAAAACAAGAATTCACTATCAGGGGAAATATTCAGCGAAAACACATCGAACTCCATACTACCAGAAATCATAAAGCAGGAAAGACGTGGTGCACTACAAAATTAGTCGCAATCGGAGCAACAAACAAACAGTCAAGAACAGCAACCAGATACAACCAAAGACCCCATGCTGAATACCGTTAATTACGTAAAGTACGAAAACTTAGAAGTTAACGTAAGACTTAGCAGACTAGAAAACAAGGATATATTTCAAACAGCTCTTCGCTATGTAATACGAACTAAGCATGAAAATTGGGATAAAATCTGCTTTCCAACTACAGAACAAACTGACAGGATGATCCTAAGAGTTGAAAATCTGCCAGCGAACCCCAAAGAGCAATGTAAGCTTCTAGGGGAGGCCTGTGCGCGAAGGGGAGAGGGCCTAAACGTAGATAAAGTATAAAAGGACTTCGTGAGAGCACATGGACGTGTGTTTCTGGATTTTAAAGAAACCACACCCAAGTGTTTTTCCTTCACTAGATATCCCTTCTGAAGGTAATACAACTAAATTGCCAGGGCAGTACCCTAGTATACACGGAACTACGTAGGCTCGTAGAAGAAACAAAAGCAGACATCGCCTGCGTTCAGGAACCTTATCTGCGAGGCGGGAAAATTTCAGGGCTCCCCTCACATTACAACGCGAAAGCGAAACGCGAAAGCGAAACGCGAAAGCCGCGATAATAGTAGTTAATAAAAACCTCATAGTAACACAGTTCACCCAGTATGCACTGAACACATTGTCACAGCAGAAATAACAGACGGACAGGATGTATGGCTCATGTCGTCTATTTACGATCAGTACTCGTATGATATAGAATCTTTCTTAGACAAAATAAAAGACATTTCACGACACTCAGAAAGAGAAAAGGCTGCTCATTCTAACTGATATCAACGCAAAATCCCCCTTGTGGAACGCAGATAGAACTGACGACAGATGGCAACTAGTGCGTGGCGTGGTAAATGAATGCAACCTCTTCTTATTGAATAGGGAGGGTCTGCCAACGACGTACCGCGGAGACACCGGTGATGTAAGTAACATAGACCTTTCTCTAGGGAACGAAAAATCTCTTCCACTAGTCAATACATGGAGGGTATTAGATAGAGCCACACACAGCGACCACAATGCAATCGTCATAACCACGGACAAATATATCAATACACATAACATGGACCACGAACAACAGCATTTACTCATAGGAAGAGCCGACTGGAGATTACAAAACGCATGTACTGACAGAGACCCTACAAAGTGCACAGGAATTTGATCTTTCACGCGCAGAAACTGGGTGGGGACAGAAACAACCATGGTCGACAGAACTGGCAAGACTAAAGAAGGATTCACGGGACAAAAGAAAGTCCTATCAAGAAGCAAAGACAGCTCCAGAAAGACAGATATGACTTGATCTGTATCTTGACGCTAAACAGAAATACCAAAAACAGCTAAAGACAACAAGGCAAGACTACTGGACCAATTTTATAAAAACAGCTACAGAAAGACATCTGGGGTCAACCATTCAAGATAGAAACAGAACGAGTTAAGACACCGACAGTTCTGTCAACACTAAAACAAGCTGACGGCTCAATGACCAGAGGCTTGAGAAGCACAGCAGAATATCTTCTTAACAGGCTCCTCCCAGATGACGAGCGACACCACGCAGACCTAAGAGAGAGCATGACGCAGCCATACATCAGTGACAGTGTAACCATACCATTCGCGCAAGAAGAAGTCGCGACGGCAATCAGCAGGTTTAAAAACCGAAAAGCACCTGGCCCAGACAAAACACTTTCAGAAACATTAAAACAAACAGTAACACAAATCCACCTTTTCTTACTAACATGTTCAACGAGGCACTACTAACAGGCAGAATTCCAAACCTCTGGAAAACTGCTAATGTAGTAATAATCAGGAAATCACAAGACAAAGAGCCAACAGACTTCAAAACGTACCGACCGATCTGTCTCTTAAACACTCTCGGCAAGGTACAGGAAAAGATCCTGTGTGACCGTTTACAATCGCATAGACGCCTCCTCGGCCTACCGCGCCATCAATTCGGATTCAGGGAAGGTAGATCAATAGAAGACGCCGTCAACCAAGCACTGACAGTTACAAATAGCATTAGCGACAAATACGCGGCCGCCATTCTAATCGACATAGCCAGGGCTTTTGACAACTTGTGATGGCCTTCCCTCTTCGCCAGGTTAAGGGAAATGAGGTTATCAGCTTCCCTCTACAACAGCCTCCTCGATTGCTGCAGAGGCAGAGTGGCGGAGTGGAGGGCTGGTACACGGAAGGTTGTCAAGAGAATAACAAAGGGATGTCCACAGGGTTCCATCTGCGGACCAATATTCTGGGATATCGCAATCGAGCCCTTGCTGAACACCCTGGACAGTGACGACAGGGTGAGAGGTGTGATGGCTTACGCAGATGACCTGCTCATATTGGTGTCAGCCAACTCGAGAGCAGCACTAGAGACAAAAGGCACGCAACTACTCCAGTAAATTAACAGTTGGTGCAAAGAAAATAAATTAAAAATAGCTCCCAAGAAAATTGTATATTTACTGCTCAGAGGAACACTACAGAGGAATGCAATTCTAAAATTAGACAATACAAGCATACAGAGGAAGCAAGCCACTCATTATCTCGGACTGCATCTAGACGAAAAACATACTTCCAACCAACACATAAAATTGACAATTGATAAAGCCTCTAAAATTATGCACAAACTAGCAAGACTAACCTCAACTCAGTACAAATTACGTACTAAGACGATAAAGACCTACCACATTGCGATATTTGAATCCATCGCATGCCTCGCCGCAAGAGCTTGGGCTCACAGACTGAACATACAGACTAACAAGACAATTGCAAGACGAGGTCAACGTAGTGTACTCCTGAGAATGAGCGGAGCCTTCAACACCACGTCACTAGAGGTACTGTTCGTTGTTCAAAAATGGTTCAAATGGCTCTGAGCACTATGGGACTCAACTGCTGTGGTCATAAGTCCCCTAGAACTTAGAACTACTTAAACCTAACTAACCTAAGGACAGCACACAACACCCAGCCATCACGAGGCAGAGAAAATCCCTGACCCCGCCGGGAATCGAACCCGGGAACCCGGGCGTGGGAAGCGAGAACGCTACCGCACGACCACGAGATGCGGGCTGTTCGTTGTGATGGGGACCTGCCCTATAGACATAACAATACGTTATAGAGCCGCACTTCACTGGGTTAAGAGGGACATGGTCGATAAAGTCACCGACATTACAGGAACCAACATTATGAACAAAACACAAATGAAACAGTGTCGGATTCAAACCTGGCAGAGAGAGTAGGATGCATCCGACAAGGGTTGCCGGGAACACTCTTTCTTTCCTGATATACAGGAAAGACTACAACTGAAACATGTCGACCCAAGCCGGGGGATGGTTCATTTCTTAACAGGCCTTGGGCCGTGTCCGGTACATTTAAACCGTATGGGACTAATTGACGATGAAGTATGCATATGTGGAGAAACTGGGACACCAGAACATGTCACATTGCTGTGCAACACGCTAGCACAAGTGAGACCTATACAGAATGACAATGAAATCGCCAGAATAATACATAATCCCGATGACTAGAACATAATAAATAGCGTAGCCGATTTGTATCGAACGCTGTGCACGAAGAATACAAGCACCAAAACCCATGTGGAAGGAGGCATAGACAGCACAAACAACACAACAAACCACATGGGAAGACATAAACACGACCACAGATTCCGAAACCGAGGAAGGAACACTAAATGAACATGACTCAGAAGGGATCAACATGTAACGGACCAAAACCAACAATGCATGACTCTGCATGCCAATGCATGACACTGTATGCCACAACACAACAATCATAAAACAAATAAACACTGGCACCACATATTAACACTATAGTAATAAGGCAATGTCGCTTGTGAGGAGAAGGCTCGAAGAGCTTTTATTCTGAGGCTCCTCCTCCCCTATGACATCCTGCATGGTTTTTAAAGTAAACTGCACACAAGCAGTAATGTATTGCTTGTCTTATTGTGTGCAGACAGAAGTATATTCTCTTCTCTATTCAAAGCTATAATCAATTAATTTTATATATCAGAAATGTATTAAGTTATTTAAGGAATAATGCATTCAAGTGGCAATGAACTATATTCTATTTCAACTAACAAGTTACAAACATAATTGTATTTCTCACGTGAAGCTAAAATTCATGTATTCCATGTATGAAGTGCTCAATCAGCATTTAATCTGTATCATCTGTGTAAACATACATTAGCACAAACCATTTCAGATGAGAATACCTCCAGGTTGTACCGAGACTGTCTCATCTGAAATAGGTAGATATAGGCCATTATTAACCAACATGCTACTTAGACTTATTACTCATCGGAATACAGCATATCACTTCCCTCTATATATTACAAATTATTCTTAACCACGCTCATTGTGTTACATTATATTTTTTTATTGTTCTTTGCCATATGCATTATATAAATTATATTCTCGTCAACTAGGTAGTAACAAATTATATGGAACCATTTTAACAATTGTTAAGCATTCAATTCGCTGTAGTCTCAGAGAAATCTTTGTATAGTATGTTCTTTATATTATTAAAAAAAGCATTAACAACTCTATACCAATAAGACTGTAACAATGAGAAATCTTTGCAATTAGATTCAGAAACATCCGACCCACCTTACATTTCAAGGCGGTAGGTTACTCTGTACTGTTAATGAAATAAATAAATAAATAAATAGTTGACTGCTAGATGCTCCAGTGGGTCAGTTGGTCCTTTGTACCCACCCACTTTCAGCTCCAGAGTACAGGCTGAATTGGCCAGCTCCACATCATCAGTTCATAATGCAGACAAAAGTGTGTCAGTCTTACCCTACTCTCATTTTAGAACTGCACAGAAGCCTAGTATGTCGATGGACGTCCAGGACACCACTATTTTCACCCTGCTGAACAACACCATTGCTACAAGGTATAATAATACATTTCCCTAAAGGAACTCATGAAACTGCTTTCAGATATGAACTTTCCTCTACGTCAAGAACAGCACACCATTTGCTCTCCTGCCCAATTGCAAATTTAATTTGAATATTTCATGTTTTATTCACATGGTGATACTCCAGAGCTGCACTGAAGATGATATCAACATAGAAACACGTATCTACCAGCATCTTGGGTTCTACAAGCACTCCAGGTTGTAGGACATTGAAATATGTACGACTATAGTGAAATGGTTCTGTGGTGATTTTACATGACACAACTACTTGGTAGGTTTCTCAAGGTATATAATGTCATATGTTTACGAAATTCATGCTCGATTGTGGTTCAGCAATTGTGATTTCCCATCGTTCCAATAGAAAAGCATGCTAAGCTTGAAGGGATTAAAGCAGAGTTAGATTTCATACGAGCTAAGAAATGTCTGGTGGTGCAGTACTCATAGTGTGAACAACAGTAGATAAACAGTGTATGTTGTGGCACAGAAGCAATTATAACCGCCTTTTTTATCTCAAGGTCCCTGACAAGGACTTCCGATGTCAGGCTACAGCTGAGGCAACTGAGCAAGTTTCGTCTAAGGTTTCCCAGGGGAAGTCCTGTCCCACCTGCACACTTGAAACGATCGTGCAATTTATATTCAAGGTCACTCCCTCCCCCTGGATCAATAAGACCTAAGGTCATCTTCCTCCCCACCCTCTAGGACCGCTCTCAAACTGAGGTACTGGTGGTTATAACTGATTCAATCCACTGATCAGACGTCTGGGAACACTGCCCATGCAGTTGTATGTGGTACACTCAAGAACATCCCCTCCTCCCATCACCCCCCAGGCCTGCCCCTGCACATGAGACACTGCTGATTATAACAGATTTAATCCTCTGATAAGTCTTTGGTAACCCTGCCATTTATACATATGTGATACATTCAACGTCACCAGCTACTCCCCCAACCTGCAGATATTCAAGCTACCCCTCCCCCTCCTCATCCTTTATAGCTAGAGCAATTGTGTGGGTGGCATCAGTCTTGCTCTGTGCACTAGAGGGAGAAGGATCAATTTCTTTAGAACCAGGTTGTGAGTATTTGTTATAAATAATAATAATAATAATAATGATAATAATATCAAACTGATTTTATTATTATTCCAGTTACATGGATTTTGTCCCACTGCTTCGAATTTCACATCAATCTCATGTCACGTTCATGTCCTATCATGTCAGTGTCACATTACAGCAACATTATGATGCTTTCAGCCGACCACAATGTTGCCCATGCTCAAAAGTACTTGATCGATCTGAAATATTTATCAGCTGTGCTCTATTGATCTCTATTCAAACTATGTGTTATATAGTGAGAGGATCAGGGTGTAGGTATTTGTTAAAAAATTAATTTTATTATTATCCCAGTCATGCGAATTTTGTCATTCGATGTGACAGCAGAGACCAACAACACCCCTCCCCCCCCCCCCCCCAGTCAGAATAAGAAGACATGTAAGTAATCTCATAATTAATTGCTACTGTGAATTATTTGTGTCAATTTTTACAGATTTTTTTCAAATACCAACATCTTTATCAAAAAAAACGTTAACCAATTACTGCAGTGCATTATTTAACAACAAACACACTCTTTCAGATACTTTAAACGTTAAAGAAATACTACAATGCAATACATAAACACAATGAATTATTTAACAACATATATGCTCTTGTAGAGACTGTAATGTTAAAGAAACGCCACAGTGTGAGATACAAACAAATTACCACAGTACAATATTTAACAACAGATATGCCATTTCAAGATTTTAAATGTTATAGAAATGCCACAGAGCGATACATAAAAAATTAACTCTTGCTAAGTCGTCCATACATTACCAGCATGTATAATGTCATAGTGTATGTGTTCAAACGAGTGCTTCCTCCTATTGGTAGAAATAATGACATCACAACATATTCCACAAAATCTCAATAAACATCAACAAAATGTATGACATAAGAGACTAGTGTGTGACAGCATAACAAAATTCTCTAAGTACTACACTTTTTCCGATTTTCAAATTTGTGCGCCAAAGGTGCCTGTAGATGTGGTATATATAAGAATTAGCACAGTGCTACAAGTACACATCAGTGCTGGTGCTGCAAGTAACATGAGATACTTTTAGGGTAGGGTACACTTACCGGACTGCCTGGAGTGTTGGGATACTGGGCACAGTGACCGAACCAAATCGAGCAGCTGTTACTACACTAGCCCATCACCCCACCAATGGTAGCGACATCTGCATTATTTAAACAATGTATGCGTAATCAATTCTGACACGACTGACACGGTTAGAAACAGGCTCTCCTACTCCCCCAACCAGTTCTCTTTTAATAGTTAATACTTTTGAATACTATTTGTACTTTAATTCTTTCAATTCTTATGTACCTTAATACAAGTAATATATCTTACGTGTGGGCGATGTCATTTTTGTCAAACAGTGCTCCCAGGCAGAGTAAAAAAGAGGAGGAGCCATGTAATTACAATTAACGTTCCACAGCACGATATGTAAACAAATAAACTCTTGCTACAATCCTACTTGTTAGTGCGTGAGATCACTATAAGACTTGTAAATAATACAGAAAATCTCGGTATGTTCGACAATGGTTTGTTAAGTCTGGTAAATTTCCACGAAAGAACGGAACATTTTTGTTGTGCCTTCATGGTTGGTAAGTTGGATTATTCACAGGAAATTATAAGGAATTTCAACAATGTATAGCATACAGTTCATTCTTGATATCCATCTGAAATGGTCAGCTTATGGACTGCGATAGAGAATGGAAAAAATCGATTTCCATGACGTAATTAAACATTTTCATTTGAAGCGTGTGACTGCCACACAAACCAAACAGAATTGGATGAATTTCATTTGGATTCTGCACCATCATTGAAGACCACTTGCTGTTGTTGTTGCGGTCTTCAGTCCAGAGACTGGTTTGATGCAGCTCTCCATGCTACTCTATCCTGCGCAAGCTTCTTCATCTCCCAGTACCTACTGCAACCTACATCCTTCTGAATCTGCTTAGTGTATTCATATCTTGGTCTCCCTCTACGATTTTTACCCTCCACGCTTCCCTCCAATACTAAATTGGTGATCCCTTGACGCCTCAAAATATGTCCTACCAACCGATACCTTCTGCTAATCAAGTTGTGCCACAAATTTCTCTTCTCCCCAATTCTATTCAATGCCTCATCATTAGTTATGTGATCTACCCATCAAATCTTCAGTATTCTTCTGTGGCACCACATTTCGAAAGCTTATGATCTCTTCTTCTCCAAACTATTTATCGTCCATGTTTCACTTCCATACATGGCCACACTCCACACAAATACTTTCAGAAACGACTTCCTGACACTTAAATCAATACTCGATTTTAACAAATTTCTCTTCATCAGAATCGCCTTCCTTGCCATTGCCAGTCTACATTTTATATCCTCTCTACTTCGACCATCATCAGTTATTCTGCTCCCCAAATAGCAAAACTCATCTACTGCTTTAAGTGTCTCACTTCCTAATCTAATTCCCTCAGCATCACCTGACTTAATTCGACTACATTCCATTATCCTCGTTTTGCTTTTGTTGATGTTCATCTTATATCCTCCTTTCAAGACACTGTCTATTCCGTTCAGCTGCTCTTCCAGGTCCTTTGCAGTCACTGACAGAATTACAGTGTCATTGACGAACCTCAAAGTTTCTAGTTCTTCGCCGTGGATTTTAATTCCTACTCCGAATTTTTCTTTTGTTTACTTTACTGCTTGCTCAATATACACATTGAATAACATCACGGATAGGCTACAACCCTATCCCACTCCCTTCCCGACCACTGCTTCCCTTCCATGCCCCTCGACTCTTATAACTGCCACCTGGTTTCTGTACAAATAGTAAATAGCTTTTCTCTCCCTGTATTTTACCTCTGCCACCTTCAGAATTTGAAAGAGAGTATTCCAGTCAACATTGTCAAAAGCTTTATCTAAGTCTACAAACGCTAGAAATGTAGGTTTGTCTTTCCTTAAGCTATTTTCTAAGATAAGTTGTAGGGTCAGTATTGCCTCACGTGTTCCAACATTTCTACGGAATCCAAACTGATCTTCTCCGAGGTCGGCTTCCACCAGTTTTTCCATTCGTCTGTAAAGAATTGGTGTTAGTATTTTTCAGGCGTGGCTTATTAAACTGATATTTCGATAATTTGCACATCTGTCAACACCTGCTTTCTTTGGGATTGGAATTATTATGTTCTTCTTGAAGTCTGAGGGCATTTCGTCTGTCTCATACATCTTGCTCGCTAGATGGTAGAGTTTTGTCAGGGCTGGCTCTCCGAAGTCTGTCAGCAGTTCCAATGAAATTCTGTCTACTCCAGGGGCCTTGTTTCGACTTAGGTCTTTCAGTGCTCTGTCAAACTCTTCACGCAGTATTATATCTCCCATTTCATCTTCACCCACATCCTCTTCCATTTCAATAATATTGTCCTCAAGTACCTCGCCCTTGTATAGACTCTCTATATACTCCGTCCATCTTTCTGCTTTCCCTCCTTTGCTTAGAACTGGGTTTCCATCAGAGCTCTTGATATTCATACAAGTGGTTCTCTTTTCTCCAAAGGTCTGTTTAATTTTCCTTATTGTAACAAAACACAACGATTTCTGCAGTGAATTATTTGACAGGAAAAACATTCCGAATGTACCTTTGGTACATATACACTGAAGAAGATCTCATCCCTCCTCTATTAATGACAATTTTACCGATTCTCCCTCAACTAATGCAAATGGAGCTTCACATTCATGAGGCGCTTTCGGCTATTCTCGCCGGCCGCGGTGGTCTCGCGGTTCTGGCGCTGCAGTCCGGAACCGCGGGACTCCTACGGTCGCAGGTTCGAATCCTGCCTCGGGCATGGGTGTGTGTGATGTCCTTAGGTTAGTTAGGTCTAAGTAGTTCTAAGTTCTAGGGGACTTATGACCTAAGATGTTGAGTCCCATAGTGCTCAGAACCATTTGAGCCGGCTATTCTCCACAAACATATCAGCAACTTATAGTCACTGCGAGTAACAACTGTGTGATGATAATGGTACAAGTTGTCAGTGGATGTGGTAGTGTTATGCTGTCAAACTGCTTACAGTTGCGTTAATGGTGACGCACATAATCTAGCGCTGACTACTTAAGTAACGATAGTGTGGGGCGTCGTCGGTATTCTTTATTTGGCATCAGCTTGAGTAATCTGATTTAATGAACATAGTATTCCATTCAATAGCTGCTACTGATACAGTACGGCTGCAGAGATCATCGCACGGGTATTGCATTAATTCTACATTGAACTTCTTGACAAATATTTCCATCAGCTATGCAGCTGAAATGACTCACGACACAGGTACTCTACGTTGCAATTGGTTGAGTGATCAACTCACTGCAATCCTGCTTCTACAGTTCGTAAATACTTGTATACTGACCATACATTATTTGACTAAATGTGCGCTACAACCTGATTCGCATGTATATGAAATGGGTTAGCGTCTTCACAAAGCAATGACTAAGGAATGGATTCCATTGAAGTCCCGTTACATTGATGGCAAGACAAATTTCGCAAATCACATTTATTACCTCAAAAAACAATTGCATCTTAAATATCGGAGGGCAGACGTCCACACTGTAATAGAGTGTTGAAATGCAGCACTGCCGGCAGATGAAAATTTGTGACCGCCCGCTGTTCGAACCTGGACCTCCTGCTTACTAGGCAGACGTGCCGACCATTGCACTATCGGCACACAACGGCCAACCTGCCTGCAGGACCTATCTACTACACACGCTTCTCGTCAGAAGCAAATTCCCATCTTTGCCGCATACCAAATATGAGGTAAACACCCTCCCTCCCGGCAATTATTCCACTATCTCGCAGCCACACTGTAAGCAGTAGGGTAACAAGGACGCCAGTCCATTTTGTTAGTGCAGATTCCCTACATCAGGGGCAGGTATGCACTCAGGGGCAAACCTATTGTTCTCCTTTGATTGACAGGTCCTTAACCAATTGTTCTGTTAAGTAGTTTTCTATGTCACTGCATTTAACCTATTGCCCCCCCCCCCCCTCCCCCACTCCCTTCCACTCCCCTCCTCCCTCAGGAAAACTCCCCTCGCCACTACAGGTACACTTTCTTGTCTGAGTTATTGGAATAGCTCCTCTCACTCTTATCAGTTTGATTGTCTACTTAATTAAATTGATCAATTAACTAACCTCTTCCCCTCTGGTAAACCCCTCCCTTTCTCACCCTCTCCTCCCTCCCGGAAAATGGCGGGAAAAAGACTCAGTTGATGGGTCATTTGGAGAGAAATCGATTGCTCTGTATGGAATATTGTTTAAATAATTTAGACAATGTACAGAATGTATGGAAAGGGTATATTGTTTATTTGTTTAACAAATTCAGTTTGTGGGGGTTCGATTTCTCCTGCTCATCATTCTCTGCTGTTTGGAAACATCTAGGTCTCACAAGAAGCAATTACATGGAGCAAACATGTTGCATAACCTAATATTCGGTACTGTGCCCTGGGTGTCCTAGACTAATGTTTGGACCTTTGTCAGCACTTAACCTATTGTTCTATTAAGTGGTTTTCCATGTAACCCCCATTTCCCTAAACTGTTGTACCGCCTTTGATACCAGATTAAGTAATTAGTTATCTCCTCCCACCATTTTATGGTACACTTTTCGAATTTCACATGCTTTTGAACGCCATTTCTCACGCATTCTTTTCTCATCCACCCCCTTAAACTATTGTACTGCGTTTTACATACGAAATAACGGGTCAAATGGCTCTGAGCACTATGGGACTCAACTGTTGAGGTCATTAGTCCCCTAGAACTTAGAACTAGTTAAACCTAACTAACCTAAGGACATCACAAACATCCATGCCCGAGGCAGGATTCGAACCTGCGACCGTAGCGGTCTTGCGGTTCAAGACTGCAGCGCCTTTAACCGCACGGCCACTTCGGCCGGCTACGAAATAATACTGAGAGAAAATCAACCATGGGTGTACATGTCTCATAAGTCTTCTTGCGAGTGCTATCACCGTGTCTTAGAAAGAGAGGTTTAATCGTCTTACAAACTGCCAGATGTTAAAAAACCCGATCCCAACAACTACTGTATGTTACTGTCACAAGCGGTCTTTGTTCTACAGGTGCATACAAGTATTCTATATTAAAAGCTATACCCGCTTTACAAATCGAGCTATGATATTACAGCTGAATGAGGTGGTTTATTGTCCAGACAGATATCGTGACAGCAATCGCTGGAGTATATAATATCAGACCAACTGTGTGCTTACACGTCGCTGACAGTGCAACCTCTTAATAAAATTACCCAATTTAGAAAGTGATTCGACCAAGGAACGTGGTATGAAACCTGTATTTGCGAATCCCTCACGCCACTGCAGCTAGATATTTCTACAGAATTTGTAACCTATTCTGTCTAGATCCCATGTCAGGAGTTCGGTAATATATCCACTGGGCTATAGGTGATGGTTGACTGAGAGAATCACAAACAGTAGATGGTGTGGTGATTGAGGTTGTAAGAAATGTAGACTAACTTTCCAGATCTCTAATGCTACGCTATCCTCTAGAAACGCCGTCTGGGATTTGGAATCCATTCAACTTGCTTTCGATACTACAGAGAAGTCATTTAATGATTACAGCCACAAGTGAACCATATTTCTGGCACTCTCATATCTCGGAACGCATCGTCATACTCAAACCTGTCTGCTATAGTAAAATTCCAACGTGGTTTTAGTCAGTACCTATGCATCCTGCGTCTGCTGCCATTTCTGCAGTTTTCCGCATGTGATCATTCCAATTGAAGTCAGAACGGGGTTGAAGTCAGAGAAAGCCCTGTCCGCCACCTCATGCAACCCGTGTAGAAACAGAGCGCCCTGTGTTAGTGCAACAGGACCGTGTTTTGATCATTCGGTGGAAATGGGCGCATTGCGACACATCCCCAAACTAGATACAGATACTACAGATCAACGTCCATTCACATCTATCTCCCCAACATGCTATCTTTGTTATTCTGCACCATACATAAGAGAAAAATTATGAACTATAAAAGCTCAGCTAACTACATCAGATAGAGAACTAGATAACATTTTTAACGCATCTCTCTCCTCCCTTATATCGAAAACAAATACCGCATGCGTGCAGGCATCGAGGACATGTGACAATCCTATTAAATGTACAGTTATCGATCAACTGCACAGACCAGTTTAAAGTGCCACAACCTGTACTCTAGGAGGATGATCGTATCCCGCGGACTATACTGTAAGTTGCAAGGCACGCCCCCTCCCCCCAGCAGCCATGTCTCGTTGTTTGAAACATTATTTTCTAACACGCTTTGTACACTGCCAAACATTTTATTTTTATGCCACGACCTCGAGGTTGTGTCAGGTTCTAAACTGACATTAAGACATTCTCATCCACGACCTCTCACAGACAACAAGGACATCACCCCAAAGTACAGTTATCCAAGACGTTGCACTGTGACGCGGCTGACGTCATTCAAGATGGGTGCTTGACGTCATTCAAGATGGGTGCTGTGACGTCAGCTGATGTGCGAGTACTGTTACCCAAGATGGCGGGAAAGTGTCACAGCCCCCTGCCAAGCCCCCCTGGTGGGAAGTTTGAATTTTGGAGGGAAGACAGGTCAACTGGGCTACCTCTACATTTAAACTCATCTGTCACAGTGACGGAATAGCTGATGGCTCTGTGTTCCACTTTGACTGATTTCTCATATTGCACTCATGTACGCGATTACTGTTTCGGTGCTAGCAATCCCCAGAAGGTGTCACCCATCCACAAAACTCTTTTCCCAATTCGAACAAGCGTTGTCAGTCGATCATTATGTGGTAACCAACAGCCTGTCAGTGGCTGGATGGGATGGAAAAGACACCACCGACATACTGTAATAATATGCATCACAGATGATAATGTGAACAATTTTAGCAGTTTTACAGTAATTTCAACACCGGCCATTGATACGACAGCATGTTATCCCAATTTCAGTATCATAGCTAAACCGCCCGTTCTCTACTTTGCGAGTATCATTGTGAATGTAGATAGACGACTGTGCACTACGTCCGTTCATTGTTAATTCTCGAACACATAAATCATCAAAGTATACGACACAGTGCTCTAAATATTTCTAGCATCTCGAGCAGAGTGCATAATTTACGATCTATCTCTGTGCAGATGGGAGTCATAGAGCACCTCGCAGTCTTAGGGTAAAATTAGAGTCTGAAATGCCTCCCTGCACTGTCTTTGAACAGCCCACCCTGCAGCACCGTTACCGATTTAATTTGCAGCTGACCACAAATAGACCGCTACATTCCACGTCTCGTGAATCAATGGAGCTTCCCGAGTTCTCACCCATCCAAGTGCACAAGATTTCCCCAGATGCACCCATGTTGAGGAGGTTAGCACCCCTTATTGGTGTATAGTAACAGATTTGAAAGTGTTGTGATGAAATAGCACAGGGTTAAGAAGAACAAGAAACGGGTGGTTTTTATGTATGGTGGATGCATGATGGAGCTCCAGGCGGATGGAGTTCAAAGCATTTTTCGTAAACCAACTACGCTATCCTGGAAGGTATTGGTAAGAGCGAACATAAACACCTGCATTCCTAAGGCTACAACGTTCAGCACTTAAAACAGGCTATAATGTTAGATCACTTGAGTTTCCGACCTATCAGTCATGTGGAATGTAGCGCTGTTAATATTCCAGTGTAAGTAATATATTTCCAGCGCATGACATACATCCTTCTTGCAGGATTATCTACGATAAACTATGGTAACAAACTGTAAAACCTGGCCCTGTGTGATGCATGGGCAATATAGCTTTCCAGGAATTTCCTTGATAGTTGATCGATCAAGAGCGGGAAAGGTAAAATTTTACGAGTATACGTGCCTGAGAGATGACTTCCCTATCAATACAAGTGCCCGAGAGATGACTCCCCTATCAATCTCCTGGATAGTTTTGTTTCTCAAATCAACAGAGTGCGTTATCATGCAGTAGCACACGTGATGTAGTTCAGACGGTCGATTTTCTTACACCGCGACCGAAAGGTGTATAAATTGTTGGCAACAAATTCCAGCTGTGATGGACACACCCTTGGGGAAGAATTCAGAGTGCAAAACATACTTTTGGAGCTATCAGATGGAAAATATTATGTTCACGCTACTCTTTGCTCGAGTTTACGTCTTTTAGTGGGGCTCAGCCTTTCGTTTCTTCTTTGGAAGTTACGGTAAAGGCATCATAACTCGTCACCAGTAACAGCATTGCATAGCAATGCTCAATGAGCGACCTGATGAAGTTAAAGCAAAACTGCAATAATAGTCACTCCGCTGATTTTTGTCGTTTAGAATTAGAGCATGCAGTACCCCTACACCAGACTTCTGAGCCTTGCCTGTTGAATGCAAATATCACATGATGGTTAAAAGGTAATCCATCACTTATATCAGCAGTCGAGACTTCCTTAATGTAGAAAATCATTCGTGCCAGAACGATTTTTGTTGTAATAAGAATATCTTTTTCTGAGCACGACGCAGCCAAGAGCTGTCCTGTGGAATTGTTTTTGGAAGGATTTGTTGTTACTGGTGGGTTGAATGTGAAGTGAATCATCTTCGATGTTCAGTCAGGCTCATAACTTTAGACGAGGTCCGAAATGTGTAAAAAGAAGAAGAAAAAAAAGAAAGGGATACAGTCAGACGCGAACACTCGATTGTAAGTTTTGAATGCACGACAATTATCACTTTTTTTAAATCTCATTTTGTTCTATATAGGTAGTTGAATTTGTTGGTGGCAGATGTCCGATGACACCTGTTCAGGTTGTTCGTCCATCCGTTCTTTTTATTACAGAGGGTAGCTAAAACCTCTGACCGAACACGCTGGGCTACCGTGCCGGCATCACTTGACCACAGGCTCACACAACACGATAATATCTCGGAAGTAGACAACACTTCCTCCTGACGCTTCCCACCTTACAGTGTTATCAGATTGTGCCGGACTTAGCGTTGTCAGGGGCAGTCGGTTTTATTGGCCACCTTAAGTAAACGACTCGGTCGTAAGTCTCTGTGGCGGGCGGCCGGCGGTCAGTTTTTATGTCTAAGACTGTACATCACGTCTGCAGACTTCCGTTCCATTCGGGTATTTTCTTCGTGGTGAGTCTTTTTTTTTTCTTCGAGTGTGTATAGACCCATTCTCCTATTTTTATTTTCCATTGGTCACTAAGCTGATACTGTCATTATTATAACTAATAAAAGCTTCAAACGCACGCGCACACGTACACACACACTCGTTAACGTTCAACTTTAGATGACACGACATAGTACATTGTTTCGTTGTATAGCTTACAACATAAACATGGAATTATACTAGAACAAATAAGCTCTCGGTCACAAATATTAAGTCAAAGTTGACCAGGTTTCGACGCTACTATGAGAGTCGTCTTCAGAATTAGACTAACTGTTCTAAAACATATTAAGTATATAATACGTTAATAAAATTAAAGTTTGTACTGACTGGGAAAAGATGCAGTACTTACAAGTCACATATTAAAAAAGATCTAAGCCGGAAAGGCGACTTCATGAATAGTTGTAAGTAAGATGGCGAGCCGCTAAGGGCTGCTCATACTTTAGTGAACAAGGGTTGCAACAAGACTCTTAAACATGGTATCTTGCGTTTGTGTCATGTAGCCTTTCCTTTTTTCAGTTCTGTAGCTGGGGTATATAACACGTGATGCTTTTCTCAGAGGTAGTAATTCGAATCCCGGTAGTACACGATTTGTCATCATATCTAAGGGGGGATTTAGATCGTAGCTTACAGCTGCTACTCGTCTGATTGCGTCGCAATGCCCTACGTTATACAGCGTATCTCTCCGCAGTTGTCTCGTGGTGTGAAGGCATGTGACTTTAATTTGTTCGTTGAATAGGGACTTCAAAATTGGCTAAGCCTTGTTGCTGTTTCAGACCAGCAGGTTTTATGTTGGCAACAGTTTTCGCATTCTGCCTACCCTTCTCTTCTATAGTCGTCTACCGTAACGCTACACTGTACACTCACCATAATAACATACACATTTGAGACATTACGCTGAGGGAGGACCATGGATAGTAGTTGTTCAGTGATTTGCGTGTCAAGGCGAAGCGTGTGAAGAAATGGTCAAGACGTTCAGTTTTTAACTAGTGACTAAGTTATTTTAGTTCACAGTGTTGTTTGTATTCCATTGAGTAAATCGCATCACTATTGCGGTAGTAGTGAACAGTTAACGAACTGTTGTTAAAGTATGAAGTTTCCTCCTCTCGTTCACAAAGCAAACGAGAAAGACGCTTTCTATGATACTAATTCACAGGATAAAACAAATTCTGACAAAGTTAAAAATACAAATTCTGTTTCTTTGCAAGCGTTGGACGATAACTTTTCTGAAGAAAGGACTGCGTTTTCGAACGTGGAACTCCGAACCTCATGAAGTATCCATTCATCTGGAAGGGCATCACAAGCACATGATTCAACTGTTACATGGCGTATATCAGTAACATTCCATTGCAATTAAAAGCTATATCTGGTTTAAGGGTCGAGATTTTGTAACTTAAAAAGCGGCTCAGTGTAAAAGACAATGAACATGGAGCTCTGAAGCACCAGAGCGCTCTTCACTAAACGCCTAATTTGGCCAGTCGATGGATTTCTTGTGAGAAACTTCTGAGACTGGGATAATAAATTACGAGCGCCGATAGAAAATTTCTCGGCTTAGCGTAGACTGTGCTTATATGAATGAAATTTTTTAGCGACACGTGTTGCACATTAATAAGATTTAGAGGCGATTAACACGTCGTACGTGAGCATGACTAAAATTCAGACTTTCTTCCGCGATGTGTTACGTCGAAGTGATATCTGAAGATTACACTTCATCAACTGGGCGGATTGTGACCAATTCTTATGGGTTTACGTGGAAAAAAGCGCTGAAGAAATTAAAAGTGCCACTTAAGCAGACGTCAAGAAACGTTTCAAGCCCTGACAGCGACACTCTTTCTCTTTCTTTACCTTTTCCCTTCTTTCCCACGGGGTCGGCATTGTTTCATGGGCTGTTGCAATGTTAGTGGTACTCGATGGACGGATGCTCTTCTTGATGTTACCATTTACCCCTGGAAGGTACCTGTGTACCCCATACGTCGGCGTCTAAATGTTTGTGAAGTGGGTGTCTGAGACGAGACATGGCTACCAACTCGGTATTTACCTAATTGTGCGTGTGAAACTACCTGAAAACCATATCCATGCTAGCGGTACACCGGCGCCAGTCGTTAATTTGCGAGACGGATTCGACCGAAGCTCGCCTCCTCGTATCGCAGAAGCGGTGGAGCGGTGGATTAACGTGCGTACCTCTGACCGTGACATTAGTAGAAACATATTCAGTGTTGTTAGGAAGTGAATAGCGGCTATGAAGGGCTGTGTGATGACTTTACCAAACTGCTTAAAAGCTGACGAAGTCACAGTTCAAATTCCGCTGCACCGATCTGATTTTGCGTCCGAACATTTAATCCCAATCACTTAAATTATTTCATGATGGTTCCACAATCGATTCCTTTTTTGCGTAAGTTAAACTAATATGAATGTGCCTCTGTCTGGAAAGGGGCGAAGCGAATCAGAACACAAACACACATCTGCTTAAGTCGGATTACTTCTATTCCACTAATCATTTCGAGTCCAGAAAGGTAATGTGCCTATACACATTCAAAATGGTTCAAATGGCTCTAAGCACTATGGGACTTATCATCTGAGGTCATCAGTCCACTAGACTTAGAACTACTTAAACCTAACTAACCTAAGGACATCACACACATCCATACCCGAGGCAGGATTCGAACCTGCGACCGTAGCAGCCGCGTGGTTCCGCACTGAAGCGCCTAGAATCGCTCGACCACAGCGGCCGGCTATACACATTACTTGTGTAATATTCTACGAGACTACATGGAACATAACTGATACGATATCATTAAAAAACCAGAGAAGACTATTCGAGAAATAAAAAAATATTAATTTTAGATTCCTTAGCATAATTTTCATTTGCTGAGACTAGTGTGTGGATGCGTGTCCTGGACGAATGGTGCACTGGAAAGTTTTGGCCTCGAATGTGACAAAATGTAGCGACAGTTAACATGACGACCGTATTTCATGATTGCGGAGGTCATTTAAGCAAAAGCGTTATTGTTGCCACCGTAATGAGACTTCCGCGGTTTATGTACCCGAACGTCCGCCAACGGCGCCAGTTCTGTGCTGCCATGCGTCCCGTCCTCTGCTGTGTAATGTTCGTGCTTCAGCTTGTTTGTTTGAGCGCCAGTGATACGGAGCACGAAGAACGCATCGTCTCTCAAGGTATGTGAGCTCCATCAGCAATATTCGCAAACTTCCATTAACAATCATTCTGGCTCGTGTATATCAGAATAAAAGCGAAAAAGAAAGCGAGGAATTATAGGCAAAGTTTTACCGGATTGAAAGTCGTGCTCTGGAGAAGTATGTGCCAAGTAAATGGATCAAGGACGGAAAAGACCCACCGTGGTTTAACAACGAAATTTGGAAACTGCTGAGGAAGCAAAGGTTGTTCCATTCTCGGTTCAAAGGAGAACGCGCAAATGACGACAGGCGAAATTTAGTAGAGATTCGTGCATCTGTAAAAAGATCGATGCGCGAAGCATACAACAACCACCATCGTCATACCTTAGCAAATGCCGAGACCCCGAAAAAATTTTGGTTCTACGTAAAATCGCTAAGTGGGTCTAAGGCTTCTATCCACTCACTCGTTGACCAATCTGATGTGGCAGTTGAAAACAGCAAAAGGAAAGCTGAGGTTTTAAAATTCGCGTTTAAGAAATCTTTCACCCAGGATCGTACAAACACACCCCCTTTTGACCACAGCACAGACTTTCACATGGAGAACAAACGCTGCAGCGCGAAAGGAACTGGCACAGTCATGGGTATTTAAATACAGAGATATGTAAACAGGTAGAATACGGCGCTTCGGTCGGCAAGTCATATGTAAGACAACAAGTATCTGGCGCAGTTGTTAGGTCGGTTACTGATGCTACAATGGCAGTTATCAAGATAAGTGAGTCTGAACGTGGTGTTACAGCCGGCGCGAGCGATGGGACACAGTATCTCCGAGCTTGCGAGAAAGTGGGGATTTTCCCGCACGATCACTTCACGAGTGTACTGTGAATACCAGGAATCCTGTAAAACATCAAATCTCCGACATCGCTGCGGCCAGAAGAAGATCCTGCAAGGAAGGGACCAACGACGAATGAAGAGAATAGTTCAACGTGACAGAAGTGCAACCATTCCGCAGATCGCTCAGATTTCAATGCCAGGTCATCAATAACTGTCAGTGTGCTAGCCATTCAACGAAACATCATCGATATGGGCTTTCGGAGATGAAGGCTCACTCGTGTTCCCTTGGTGACTGCACGACACAAAGCTTTACGCCTCGCCTGGGCCCGTCAAGGCCGACATTGGACTGTTGATGATTGGAAAGATGTTGCCTGGTCGGACGAGTCTCATTTCAAATTGTGTCGAACGGATGGACGTGTACGGGTATGGAGACAACCTCATGAATCCATGGGCTCTGCATGTCAGCAGGGGACTGTTCAAGCTGGTGAAGGCTCTGTAATGGTGTGGGGCAAGTGCAGCTGAAGTGATATGGGACCACTGATATGTCCAGATAGGACTCTGACAGGTGACACGTACGTAAGCATCCTGTCTGATCACATGCACCCATTAATGTCCATTGTGCATTCCGATGGACTTGGTCAATTCCAGCAGGACAATGTGACACCCTACACGTTCAGAATTGGTACAGAGTGACTCCAGGAACACTCTTCTGAGTTTAAACACTTCCGTTGGCCACCAAACTCCCGAGACATGAACATAACGGAGAAAATCTGAGATGCCTTGCAATGTGCTGTTCAGAAGATATCTCCAGCCCCTCGTACTCTTACGGATTTATGGACAGCCCAGCAGGAGTCATGGTGTCAATTCCCTCCGGCACTACTTCAGACATTAGTCGATTCCACGCCAAGTCGTGTTGCGGCACTTCTGCGTGCTCGTAGGGGCCCTACACGACATTAGGCAGGTGTACCAATTTCTTTGGCTCTTCAGTGTAGTAATGAGCATCACTGCTCTTGGGAAACAACTTTAAGAGTCGAAAACAAATAAATCGCCATGTCCGGATGGACTCTCAATTCGTTTTTACAAAGAGTACTCTACGCCATTGTCCCCTTATTTAGTTTGCATTTACCGCGAATCTGTCGACCACCGTAAAGTCCCAAGCAACTGGAAAAAAATTGCAAGTGACACCCGTGTGTAAGAAGGGTAAAAGAACGAACTCGAAAACTTACAGACCAATATTCTTAACATCTCTTTGCTGCAGAATTTTTGAACATATCATATACAGGGTGATTTTTTCCACCATGTACAAACTCTAGGTTCAAAAATGGCTCTGAGCACTATGGGACTTAACATCTGAGATCATCAGTCTCCTAGAACATAGAACTACTTAAACCTAACTAACCTAAGGACATCACACACATCCATGCCCGAGGCAGGATTCGAACCTGCGACCGTAGCGGTCGCGCGGCTCCAGACTGTAGCGCCTAGAACCGCTCGGCCACCAAGCCGGCTCAGACTCTAGGGATTGATTGATGAGAGGATATGGGACTAAAAATATTTAATGAACTTATGTCCGGAAGTGCAGCAGTCATCTGTGGGATAGTATGCAGAACCCACACGGTATGGTGACAGTGGATCATGAGCTTCGGTGCAGCTGGAATATGTGGGCTGGGATAATTGGCGACCATATTTTGGGACCAGTCTTCCTTCCACATCGCCTAACAGGCTGGAACTATCAGCATTTGTTGTAGGTGACTTTGCCCCCCCCCCCTGCTTGAAGAAATGCCATTGTTGATTAGAAGGGTTGTGGGGTTGCTACATTGTGGTGCTCCATCCCACTTCGCCGTTAACGTCTGGCCGCATCTCATCCGTGTCTTCCCTGGTCGATGGATCGGACGAGGGGGGGCAGCTGCATGGCCTGCTCGTTCACCGGATCTCAACCTGTGCGATTTCTGGTTTGGAGCCATCTCAAAAGTATCATGTATGCAGAGCCCATTCCAGATGAGGAGACACTGGACCAGCACATTCATGCTGCCTTTCACACCGTTCGAATGTAGCCTGGCTGTTGTGAACTTATGCGGCAGAACATGCTACAGTGCATAAACGCATGCATTGACGCACATGGAAACCATTTTGAACACATACTGTAACAATGGCTGCATGGTACACCGCATATTAGACCGTAGTCTCTGTAACAATGTATGTCTCTAGAATGGAAACCCTGCATTTCCGGACATAAGTTCGTTAGACCTTTTTTGTTCCGCACTCTCTGACCGGTCAATCCACAGAGTTTGTACACGGTCGAAAAATCACCCTGTATATTTCCTTGTGATGGGGAAGCGGCAGTACACGAATCAGCACGTTTCTAGAAAGCATCGTTCGTGCGAAACTCAGCTTGTCCTTTTCTCACACGATATCCTGCGAACCAGTGGATGAAGCGCAACAGGTATATTCCATATTCCTAGATTTCCAATAAGTATTTAACTTGAAGCGCCATTGCAGGGTAGCACATATGTGAGTGGCTCGAAGACTTAAGTAACAGAACCTAGTACGTTGCCCTCGACAGTGAGTGTTCATCAGAGACAAAGGTTGCGTCCGAAATGTCACAGAGGCGTATAATAGGACTGCTGTTATTTTCTACACACATAAATGATCTGGCGTACAGGAAGAGCAACAATCTGCTATTGTTAACTGCTGATGCTATGATGTACGGTTAGGTGTCGTCGATGAGTGACTGTGGGGAGGATAGTTGGTGCAATGAATGGCAGGCAGTTCTAAATGTAATAAAAAAAAGAAAAAAATGTAAGTTAATGAAAATGAGTAGGAAAAACAAACCTGTAATGTTCGAATGCAGCAGTACTGTAGTAGTGAGCTGCCTGACACAGTCACATCGATGAAATATGTAGGCATAACAATAAGAAGCTATATGAAATGGAATGAGCGTGTAAGGGTTGTAGTGCGGAAGGCAAATGGTCCACTTCAGTTTACTGGGAGAATTTTAGGAAAGTGTGGATCATCTGTGAAGGAGACGATGTATATGACACTAGTATGACCCGTTCTTGAGTGCTGGCTGAGTATTTGGGATCGGCACCAGGTCGAATTAAAGAAAGACATTGAAGTAAGCTAGATTTGTTACTGATAGGTTCGAACAACACGCGAATATTACGGAGATGCTTTGGGAACTCAAATGCGAATTCTTGGAAGGAAGATAATATTCTTTTAGAGGAACACAATTCAGAAAATTTAGAGAACCGTCATTTGAGGCTGACTGCAGAACGATTCTGCTGCCGCCAACTTACATTTCGCATAACCACGAAGATAAGAGAAATTAGGTGTCCAATGGAGGCACATAGGCAGTAGTTTTTCCTTGGCTCTGTATGCGAATGAAACAAGAAAGGAAATGACCAGTAGTCGTACCGGGTACCCTCTGTCGGAAATTACTAGTAGTGGTGAAAGGTACCCTCCGCCACAAACCGTACGCTGGCTTGCGGAGTATGTATCTGGACGTAGAATTCAATACCATCGTTCTTAGCGCCATCGTTGTCAGAGAAGATTTGGCATATATTCTTGGTAAGCATACTGCCGTCACATTAATAATTTTATTTCATCTTCGTTGAAGTGCACTGAGGTGCAATAGTCATGGGACAGCGATATGCACACATACAGATGGCGGTAGTATCGCGTACACAAGGTATAAAAGGGTAGTGCATTGGCGTAGCTGTCATTAATATGCAGGTGATTCATGTGAAAAGGTTTCCGTGCGGCCGCACGACGGGAATTAACAGACTTCGAACGCGAAATGGTAGTTGGAGCTACGCGCATGACGCATTGCATTTCGGAAATTGTTAACTTACAGGCATTACCTCTCACCTCAGAGAACATAGTGGCCGACGGTCTTCGCTTAACGATTGAGAATAGTGGCGTTTACGTAGAGTTGTCACTGCTAACAGTCTAGCAACAACGCGTGAAATAACTGCAGAAATCAATGTGGGACATACGACGAACGTATCGGTTAGGACACTGTGGCGAAATTTGGCGTTAATAGTCTATGGCAGCAGATGACCGACGTGAGTACCTTTCCTAACAGCACGAAATCGCTTGCAGCGCCTATCCTGGGCTCGTCACCATATCGGCTGAATCATAGACGACTGAAAAACCACGGGCTGGTCAGATGAGTCCTGATTTCAGTTGGTAAGAGCTGATGGTAGGATTCAAGTGTGGCGCAGACCCCATGTAGCTATTGACCCAAGATGTCAACAGGGCTCTGTGCCAACTGGTGGTGGCTCCATAATGGTGTGGGCTGTGTTTACATGGAATGGACTAGGTCCTCTGGATGTTTAGCTTCTTGGAGACCATTTAAAATCATACATGGACGTCATGTCCCCAGACAACAATGGAATTATTATGGATGACAATGCACCGTGTCACCAGGCCACAACTGTTTGCGATTCGTTTGAAGAACAATCCGGACAATTAGATCAAATGGTTGTCCACACAGATCACCCAACATAAACCGCATCAAACATTTATAGGGCAAAATCGAGAGGTCAGTTCGTGCACAAAATCATGCACCAGCAACTCTTTCGCAATTATGGACGACTGTAGAGACAGCATGGCTCATTGTCTTACATGGGACTTCCAGCGACTTCTTGAGTCCATGCCACGTCGAGTTGCTGCACTATGTCAGGCAAAAGGAGATCCAACAAGATACTCAGAGGTCTCCCATGACTTTTGCCACCTCATATGGTAGAATGTCCAATGACTACATGTCATTTGAGGGGGACGGTAAGCTCTATTGAAAGAGACAATAGATTCGCTGTGAGATAAGGAGTTATCCGAATGTTTCAGCCTTCTGGGTTGAGACAACAACTGGGAATATAAATCAGGTTTTCCAGAACGCACTGGACCAGCATTTAAAAATACCATGTCTGGAATTGGGTTTTAGTACTGCATCATTTCTTTTATTGTAAAGAAAATCAAGAGGAATACGGTTCAAATCTCCAACTAGCCATTCAAATATGGATTATCTGTGGTTTACCTAAGATGATTAACCTGAATTCTAGAGTCCTTCCTTGGAAAGGGACCAGCTGATTTCCATTTGCAGTCTTGTCCTACCCGAGCTAGTACTAAGTCTCTAATGAACTTGTCATCGAATGGACGCTGAACACTAAAATACATCCCATCTTTAGTATTAAGCCAATCTGAAGTATTAACACACGAACAATATTTTTCTCCAGTCATTCCAATGAGTAACATGTATAGTATCACAGTTAAATGACCCAGTAGCATTCCTGCAGTTTCTTGCTCCCCTCCAACCTCGTGTACGAACCAGTCCAATGGTATCTGATGAAGGATAGCATTCACGAGCGGCCCACCGCCTAAAGTAGACATAGGCTGCCCAAAACAGGATCAATACCAACCCTATGTTAGTGGCTGTGACGCTTATGGTCTTGATCATGTGGTGCTGCTCCTCCCAATATTGTTGTACGTGTGTACTGAAACACGTTCCTCTTGCCTGTCTCTTAGCCAGTTTAAGGACAGAATTAGCTTAGGATCCAAAGTTTCATTCAGGTAGGTCAGATTTCTCACTGGGAGGATCGCTAGTGGCTTCCTTGGCTAGTACGGCTGCAGTTGCATGATGTTGAACTTGGTTTCCCTTGCAACACAGGCTGACAAGTGAAAGATATGCCCTGTTATGTCCCAGTTTGTCCCGTCAATAAATATTCCACTCCCGTGCAGTTCCAAACGTTTAGCTGCACGACTCTACCTTGCTCGTAGTATTTTGCTACTACAACTTCGGTAATGCATACAGAATAAACCCAGTGTGCCCTGCTTGCTAGAAATGGGATTGTAGGCCACAGGACGTCATGTGGACTATCCAAACCTTCTGCTTTGCCTACATACCCGTACAACTACACCTCACACGTGCTGGAACCATATGCAGCACCCGGGTCAGGCAGATGATAACCCTCTCCCTCTGACAATGTCAGAGTTCAGTTAGTGACGTCATCACGTGACTACCACCATCTTGTGTGATCAGCAGTACCTCCTGTGTCTTTCTTGGATGAACATCCTCAAGGTTCCCCACTTTAAGAGGCGTGCATGTAAGGTGCAACGTGTGAACTTGGATTGCTCGTTGCTAATTGGAAATTGTATTAATTTATACAGACGTCCCACATCCAACCTACTCTCAGCCCCTTCTATGTGGTAATATAGTGATAGATTAGTCTTGTGTGGTTTAAATACGAGTTCCCATTCTGGCGGCAATTGATTCTGCGGTTTCCGCAGGCCTACCAGGATCTGATCCAGCATGTACAGAGCTGGACTCAGGTGCCTGTGTGACACATGTAAGACTGCTCACTGCAACTCTTTTACCAATACCTGAGCATCCCACAAGCTATCAGTTAAATACTGGCAAAGCGGTATTGATGTAGGGTAACAATAAGTTCAAGTCAAGGTATGCCTCTGTGGCCTGTGCAGTTGTCCTGTAGTTCAGTGGAAAAGGCCGTAAAAGTTCAGTGTCCTGTGCATCGATCTAACAACAAGATGTGGCAGTAGCATCGAAGGCAGAATCAGGACCAACAGGAAGGTGATAAAGGGCGTCAGTATTTGCATGCTTGATGTGGACCATTATAGTATTTCGTACTGACACTTTTGACAATAACAAAGCCCAACATTTCAGCTTCTGATCCATACATGGTGGAACAGGTTCGGATGGATGAAACAAAGAGTAGAGATAACACATACTTCAAATAGATCTAAACATTTAGTAAAACACTTATCAGAACCAAAATACATTAATATAGGGGTTCTGCAAGGTAGCATATTAGGACCAATACTGTTCCTGATATACATCAATGACCTTCCCAGTAGTGTTACTCATGGTGAAAAAATCCTCTTCGCTGATGACAGCAATATTACAGTCACTGAGAAAACAAGAGAACTGCTTGCTGAGAAAGCAAATGAAACTCTCAAGGAAGTTTATGAGTGGTCAATAAGTAATAAAGTGACGTTGAACATAAAGAGAACTAATGCCATGAATTTCAGTTTGAAGAGGAAAAATGGCAATGTTAAATTAAATGTAGATGGCACCTCTATAGACTGTGTAACAAATGCAAAATTTCTAGGAATGAATACCAATTCTCAGTTGAAGTGGTGTGAACACACAAAGGTACTTGCAAACAGAATGTCATCAGCATGTTACGCCCTTAAACTCCTATCGTCAGTGTGTAACATTCAGTGTCTTTTAATTACATATTATTCATATGTACACTCAATTCTTAGCTATGGAATTCTTTTTAGGGAACAAATGCACAAAATATGAACACAATTTTCAAACTCCAGAAAAGAACCATAAGAATAATAACCAAAAATACTAGTCGAGCTCATTGTAAAGATCTGTTCAGAACACTGGGGATTTTAATTGCTCCATCTGAATGGAATTACCAGTCAGTTGTACACATCAAAAATAACATTGGTAATTACTGCACAAACAGCTCTCTCCATGACCATGCAACAAGAGAATAGACCCAACCTATATGTACCAACAAAAAATAAACATAAAACTCAAAACAGCATTTTCTACCAAGGAATAAAACTGTACAATAAATTACCAAAAGGGATTAAAGAAATTGCCAAAATACATTTATTTAAAAAGGCAGCTGAAAAGTACCTGTTAGGCAATACATTTTATACATTGAAGGGTTACTTAGCTGAAACAGAGTAGGGGTTTGATAAAAAAATGTTATACAAGTAAATAATAATAATAATGATTATAAAATATCCAACATTCCACATAACACCTTCACTTTAGGTTTTTTCCTTCTTTTTTCCATTCTAGAAATACTTACCCCCAAGATATGCATAGCACAATACGAACACCTCTTCCTCTTTCTGAGCTCAACATCTCACTCATTATGCAGGGATGCTGACTCAGTTTTTGAGGATAGCAAATGGGAAGTTGCCGTACATAAAATAGCCCAGAGATCACCAGTGTGTGTGTGTGTGTGTGTGTGTGTGTGTGTGTGTGTGTGTGTGTAGTGAGTGAAGTGTTATGAAACAATGTGTGTATAGTGTGTGCAGTGACTGATAGTGAGATATGAGTAAACAATGTGGCATTACATTATTTAATAAGTTATCTGTAAAAAAAGTATTGTATACCAGGAGAAAATCTAATGATTGTCTATGTGAATATATGTGTATATGAATTAGCTTATTTTAAATTGATCTAAATTTGTAAATACTTTGACATGTCCTATATCCTTGTAAAAAGAGATCTACAGATGAATAAAGCTACTACTACTACTAACACTGAAGTGGCTTAAGTTGCGTCACTGGGTAAAACTTCCGACCAAACAGATAGTGGTGAAACTCTGTCACAACGTATATAACAGCGAGCGCTTCCTTCTACATTTGGGAATAATTACAGTGAGTCTTGGTCAATAACTTGGAAGCGAAAGCAATCGCCCTGTCCTGTGAACCAAAATGTGCGACAGCACAGCGCCGATTCTTTACAAAGAAGCGTCTACTGAAAAAACCACAGACTTAGCGGGTTCGAAATGAACAAGGCATCTCTTACTCAATAAGGCATTTTTAAGTTTCTGGAATGCATCCTGACACTCTTTGGTCGAAACAAAAGGCACATTCTTCCGGCACAAACGATGCAACAGAGCCACGATCTGGGCTGCATTGTGTGTAAATGGGATATATGTCATCTTCTCAAGAACTGATTGCAATGCCACCTCATTCGACTGGACAGGGAATTCCTGCATGGTCAGCATGTGAGTGGAGAGGATGAACACCCTGGCTATTAAGAACAAGGCCTAAGTAAGGAATTTCAGAAAAAAAAGTCACATGTGCCCAGGTGACACTGCAAACCTGCAGCTGAAAGTACTTGAAATAGTGTACAAACGCTACTTGCATGTTCCTCTGGTGTAGGTCCTGACACCACAATACTGTCAAAGTAATTTGAACAGAATGGAACTTTTGCAATAAGCTCGAACAGTCCACGGGTGTACGCCGGTCCACAGTGTCCGACAATATTTCGGTAATCAGACACGTCACCATCGTCAGGTGTGCTAACGAACTGAGCAAAGAAAAAGAATGGGTAACCATGGCGGATGAGGCAATTACACCGACGCCATCACAGATGCAGATGCTAGCGTCTCAGTGACTGCCGACAAGCGACCGCGGGCGCGGACCACAGGGCGCAGGGGATTTAAGGCAGCCGCCCGCCCTCAGGAGCTTACTCGCAAGGGAACATCCCCATCGCACCCCCCTCAGATTTAGTTATAAGTTGGCACAGTGGATAGGCCTTGAAAAACTGAACACAGATCAATCGAGAAAACCGGAAGAAGTTGTGTGGAACTATGAAAAAAATAAGCAAAATATACAAATTGAGTAGTCCATGCGAAACATAAGCAACAACAATGAGAATGTGAGCTGAGGAGTGCCGTGGTCTCGTGGTTAGCGTGAGCAGCTGCCGAACGCTGCCGGCACGGTAACTCAGCGTGTTCGGTCAGAGGATTAGTTACCCTCTGTAATAAAAAAAAACTGAGATAATGGATCAACTACGAACTGAAACGGGTGTATTGCGACGTCCGCACCGAGCAGATGCAACGAACGAAAACGAACCAAAAACAAAAAAAAACGAGAGGTCCTTGGTTCACGTCTCCCTCAAGTGAAAATTTTACTTTCTTTATTTTCGCAAAGTTATGATCTGTCCGTTCGGTCATTGACGTCTCTGTTCACTGTAATAAGTTTAGTGTCTGTGTTTTGCGACCGCACCGCAAAACCGTGCGATTAGTAGACGAAAGGACGTGCCTCTCCAATGGGAACCGAAAACATTTGATCGCAAGGTCATAGATCAACCGATTCCTCCACAGGAAAACATGTCTGATATATTCTATACGACACTGGTGACGGCATGTGCATCACATGACAGGAATATGTTGTCGACCTACCTAACTTGTGCACTTGGCAAATGGGTAAAAAGATTCTTCTACCTTGCCCGATATAGGTTTTCTTGTCGATGTGATAATTACTCCCAAAGAAGTGATCGCATCGGACGGACAGATAATAATTGTCTGAAAATAAAAAATTAAAACTTTTCACTCACGGGAAGATTTGAACCAAGGACCTTTCAGTTCCGCAGCTGCTCACGCTACCACGGGACCACGGCGATCCTGAGCTCTTGCTATCCTTGATGTTACTATCTTCTCGTGGACTACTCAGTTTGTATATTTTGCTTATTTTTTTCATAGTTCCATACAACTTCTTCCTGTTTTCTCGATTGATCTGTGTTCAGTTTTTCAAGGTCTATCCACTGTGACAACTTACAACTAAATCTGAAGGGGGTGCGATGGGGAGGTTCCCTTGTCAGTTTGTCAGCGCACCTGACGAAGGCAACATATCTGATTATCGAAATATTGTACCCGTTGGACACTATGGACCGGCAGTACACCCGTGGACTGTTCAAGCAAGAAATTTGCCGGGAGAAACTGAAAAATCACATTTGCAGTAAGCTGTTCTAAATAGCGTTGGAATGCGGCAGGCACGGAAACGCTGCCAAAGGGTAAGAGCAAAAATTTGAGCACCCCTAAATGTGAGTTGACTACAAACCATTTCTGAGACTCCTCATTGAGCAGAATTTACAAATTCACATTGCATAAGTCAATTTTTGATAAATAGTGGCCTGCACCAAGCATGTCCATTAATTCCTCACGGCAAGGAAACAAACAAGCATCAATTATTGTTTGCGGATTCACAGTGGGTTTAAAGTCAACACAAAGTTGAAGCGTTCCAGAAGACTTTGGTAAGATGACTGAGGGGGAAGCCCGTTGACTAGCCTAGATAGGAGCAATAACACCATTGTCTTGCCATTATTAACGTTCATCTGCAACTTTCTCTCTAAGTACATGAGGGATGAGACGCATCCTCAAAACTTTAGGTTGCGCAGCGTCCTTCATAGTAACGTGCGCCACAAAATTATTTGCTCTGCCAAGTCCTTTACATAACTCCTCAATCAATTGAGTAACACTGTCTTTTGGATTGAAAAAATAAACAGAACGTACATTGTCCTGAATACGAAGATGGAACAAATCAAATGAATCTATCTCAAAAATACACTCCTGGAAATTGAAATAAGAACACCGTGAATTCATTGTCCCAGGAAGGGTAAACTTTATTGACACATTCCTGGGGTCAGATACATCACATGATCACACTGACAGAACCACAGGCACATAGACACAGGCAACAGAGCATGCACAATGTCGGCACTAGTACAGTGTATATCCACCTTTCGCAGCAATGCAGGCTGCTATTCTCCCATGGAGACGATCCTAGAGATGCTGGATGTAGTCCTGTGGAACGGCTTGCCATGCCATTTCCACCTGGCGCCTCAGTTGGACCAGCGTTCGTGCTGGACGTGCAGACCGCGTGAGACGACGCTTCATCCAGTCCCAAACATGCTCAGTGGGGGACAGATCCGGAGATCTTGCTGGCCAGGGTAGTTGACTTACACCTTCTAGAGCACGTTGGGTGGCACGGGATACATGCGGACGTGCATTGTCCTGTTGGAACAGCAAGTTCCCTTGCCGGTCTAGGAATGGTAGAACGATGGATTCGATGACGGTTTGGATGTACCGTGCACTATTCAGTGTCCCCTCGACGATCACCAGTGGTGTACGGCCAGTGTAGGAGATCGCTCCCCACACCATGATGCCGGGTGTTGGCCCTGTGTGCCTCGGTCGTATGCAGTCCTGATTGTGGCGCTCACCTGCACGGCGCCAAACACGCATACGACCATCATTGGCACCAAGGCAGAAGCGACTCTCATCGCTGAAGACGACACGTCTCCATTCGTCCCTCCATTCACGCCTGTCGCGACACCACTGGAGGCGGGCTGCACGATGTTGGGGCGTGAGCGGAAGACGGCCTAACGGTGTGCTGGACCGTAGCCCAGCTTCATGGAGACGGTTGCGAATGGTCCTCGCCGATACCCCAGGAGCAACAGTGTCCCTAATTTGCTGGGAAGTGGCGGTGCGGTCCCCTACGGCACTGCGTAGGATCCTACGGTCTTGGCGTGCATCCGTGCGTCGCTGCGGTCCGGTCCCAGGTCGACGGGCACGTGCACCTTCCGCCGACCACTGGCGACAACATCGATGTACTGTGGAGACCTCACGCCCCACGTGTTGAGCAATTCGGCGGTACGTCCACCCGGCCTCCCGCATGCCCACTATACGCCCTCGCTCAAAGTCCGTCAACTGCACATACGGTTCACGTCCACGCTGTCGCGGCATGCTACCAGTGTTAAAGACTGCGATGGAGCTCCGTATGCCACGGCAAACTGGCTGACACTGACGGCGGCGGTGCACAAATGCTGCGCAGCTAGCGCCATTCGACGGCCAACACCGCGGTTCCTGGTGTGTCCGCTGTGCCGTGCGTGTGATCATTGCTTGTACAGCCCTCTCGCAGTGTCCGGAGCAAGTATGGTGGGTCTGACACACCGGTGTCAATGTGTTCTTTTTTCCATTTCCAGGAGTGTATTTTCACAGTTTCATGATCACAAAAAGGTAAATGTCACTGTTCTGTTATGAGACTGGAATGTGGAATGCAAACTACATGTACCAAGCACTGGAATGTCCTGACCCATATAAGCAGTAATTTGCGTGCAAGATTTTGTCAACTGTGGCGAGCCAACTGTTTATAAGTGGGGTGACTAAGCAGTGTAATAAAGCGTCAGTGTCGAACTTAAGTCGCACACAACGTCCAGCAATGACTAAGTTCTCCGTTTCTTTGACTGTCATTATACTAGAGAGCGAGTGCGGGTAGAGCTCTTTTTCTGTTGCAAGCACGCAGATTGTACATGACGTGGCTTTCCAAAAGCAAAGCAAGTCACATTTCGTGAAGGGCAATTTTGTCTTATATGCGGGGGAAAAACGGTAGGGACATGATTTTGCAGCAGACTCACTGGTTGACACCTGTTTACTCTGGTCACGGCGCAGTGCCCCAGTTCAGCACGGCAGTCGGTCGCGAGGCCATACCAGTTTGTCACTAAAGAACTTGTAACGAGTTGTAGCAAATCTATCCTATCCACGTTGTTGTAACTCCATCCTGGATTTTCCATTGTTTGACAATCTAGAAAGACTTTTAGGTGAACAAATAAATTAAATAAAATTCTATAAACTCAAAAGTTGTTCAAATAATATCCATTAGTCCAGAAATTCTGTTTTAGCCCATCTTAGTTGACAGTTGTAGAAGTCTTCAGTATTATTCTGCAAAAGTATAGTATGATCTTATCATATACAGAATGTTTATCAAAATAAGGCATAGGGTGGTTTAACACAATCTAGAACATGGTATTTATATGTCTGACTTAAAGGTATCATATATGGAGACTAATGATTGGAATATCAGAAATTAGAACACACAATGCAAACAATAGAAGATTTAATCTTTACTGCCTATACATGCCTATCATGAGTACTTCATAATGAGAGGGAGGCCGAATTGTCATTCTTGAATCACTGTCATTCTTCCACATCTTTGACTGCAAGTTTATTGAAATCAAATGCTCCAGCTGTCAATATTGTTGTCATTTTAATCACACAACCAGTTTTTATTCAATTACAGACCATTTTTAAGCGTATTATGTATTTACAATGAGAACAGCATGGCCACATAGTGAAATGTATAGATCTGAAAGACAAGTGTTGTTGTTAATTAGAGTTCTTCTGGATAGATAAAGAATTTTCTGTGGGTTAATCTGCAAATAATTTGTTTATTACAACAATAAACTCAACAACATAATGTTATTTGTTTCATTCTAAGTTTCAGTGATTGATTGATTTTTATTTTGTCTCGTCTGATTACATTGTGTAAAGAGTGTGTATTTGTAATATAGGACAGATGAACTTAACCTAATATTTTAAACTATTTAGCCTGTACATTACAAAATAAAATGTCATACTACAAGTTATTTACTTACATCACACTACAATATTTTCCATTGACTACAATATATACAAACAAGTAATAACAGCATTCCCTATTATTTACACACATACTCTTATACACTATAAAATTATTTCCATCAAGCAGTTCTTTAGAAGTTTCTAGAATCTCCTTTCACTCATACTGTCATGTAGACTCCTAGGAGTATACTTTACCAATTGTTCCCCTGAACAGTGAGGATCTTTTCAACAGTTCACAGTCTATGTGGTATACTTCTCAGCTGACCTTTATTTCTTGTATCATGTGAATGAACATCTGCATTTTTTCTAGTAATGTACCATCTTTCACAAATTATATTATTGTTCTGTATATGTACACTCTTTGACATAAAACTCGACCGGCGGCCGGCCGCTGCAGAGGCTAAGTCCGCACCGATCGCGACATGGGACAAATAAACTGACCAACTCGCTAATTCTCTTAGTCCGGCTATCTGCACAATCTGGCAACACTGTAGACTGCGCACTCCCTGGAGGATGTCTTGTCTCATGTTAGACAAATGGTAGACTATATACGCCCGTGGTCTAGCGGTAGCATCCGTTGTGTGTGTCTACAATGTCTGTGGATCGAGACCAGCTGGCGCAGAAAATTTTTATAGCCTCTTTTCTCTGAATGCTGAAGACGTGAATGTAATGGTAGCGCAGACTCAATCTATTTCACTTTCTGACACGCCGATAACAAAATTTTATCCAGTAACCATTTTGCGGCATATTTTTTGCAGACTGTCGTCCTCTGGTCGCCGTATGCGGCAAAGCTCTGGGATCCATTTGCGGGCTACCGGCAGCGGCCGTGGCGACAGCACCGGCGCTGCGCTCCCCCGTTCTGTATCGAAAGCGCCTGCTACCGCTCATCGCTTTTGATAATTTAAAACGCTTTATTATCAAATGTTGCTCCACAGAAAATATCTACGATTTCCGTTCTCGCTCGAAAGCAACGGAGACAGACGCCTTGATTAGTAGATGGGTACTGCATTACACTAATCGGCAAAAGCTGAGTATTCCCGGGTTCGATTCCCGGCGGGGTCAGGGATTTTCTCTGCCTCGTGATGACTGGGTGTTGTGTGCTGTCCTTAGGTTAGTTAGGTTTAAGTAGTTCTAAGTTCTAGAGGACTGATGACCATAGATGTTAAGTCCCATAGTGCTCAAAGCCATTTGAAAAGCTGAGTATGGCCCGAAATTAATTTTATAGGCTCTGGCTCTGAGCACTATGGGACTTAACATCTGAGGTCATCAGTCCCCTAGAACTTAGATCTACTTAAACCTAACTAACCTAAGGACATCACACACATCCATGCCCGAAGCAGGATTCGAACCTGCGACCGGTGCGGTCGCGCGGCTCCAGGCTGAAGCGCCTAGAACCGCTCGGCCACACTGGCCGGCTTAATTTTACAGACTGGGACAAAATCAAACCACCTCACTACATTCGATGAATTTATAAATGCTTCCTACCTCGCTTCTTTTCCTCTCAAAGTCACTTATTCGTGCAACTTTTGGCCAATATTCGTATGCTTTCGTCAAGCCAGAGTGAGCGTCTGTGGTGTAAAGTGTATTACAGTTTTTGTTTCATTCCTTATGGTAAGTCTATGCGATAAACTGTGTGAATACCTTGCAACGCATGCTCTGTAGAAATGCAGGAACATTGAACCTTAGGAGTTCCATAAATGGATTCAAAAGGTATTTAACGTTGATCAGAAGTGACAGTTAAGGTCATCATATTTAAACCAGAAAAATTTATCGTTTTTGAGGTTTTATAGAACAGAAAGGAACTGCTGACGCCGGTATCATAAAACGTCTACAGTTAAATGCTATTGCAAAACTTTAGAAGAGAGGAACTATATTACTCAACATGTTCACTTAATAAACAACCTCCTGACATGTTAGACCTATATGACGAACGAAGCTCAAATTCGTATCGTTGACAGTCGGTTTGAATCTTTTCAGAAACTATTTTACAGTGAAGCACCTTGGCATTTATAAAGCAGACATCCATGATATAAACATAATTCGAAATTGCACTAAGATTTATGTGTAAAGGCATTCTTGAGATTTCTTATAAGGAATTTTTACTAGCAGTTTGCAACTCCATTAATTAAAATGGAAAATAAAAGGTTATGTGCAACGGCTTTCACCGAGGTTGGAACTGCCATTTGATATAGCACTAACACCGCAACTCATAAGGGAACCACTGAGTTAACGACACAGTGGCGGCAAGAGGTGGACTGTAGTCACTGCGATATTGTCTGAGCCTCAAAACGCAACATTAAACACACAAATAGGTGTTACTTATGTGAAGAAAGCCGTTCTTAGAGTCCAGAAATTAAATATACTTTCTAAGTTTCTCATTTTACAGTGGATTATATCGTATGAGTCTTCGATGTGAAAAACTAATGCCAAGTGAAGTTCAAAATGGTTCAAATGGCTCTGAGCACTATGCGACTAAACTTCTGAGATCATCAGTCGCCTAGAACTTAGAACTAATTAAACCTAACTAACCTAAGGACATCACACACATCCATGCCCGAGGCAGGATTCGAACCTGCGACCGTAGCGGTCGCTCGCCTCCAGACTGTAGCGCCTAGAGCCGCACGGCCACTCCGGCCGGCCAAGTGAATTTAACGAGGCAAGCCGGGCTACACCCGGAAGTAAATGCACTATCACTGTGTTGACAAATACTTGCTACGACGCTGCCAATTCTCAGCTCTCTTACGAGACAGCTAAATGGTTCAAATGGCTCTGAGCACTATGGGACTCAACATCTTAGGTCATAAATCCCCTAGAACTTAGAACTACTTAAACCTAACTAACCTAAGGACATCACACACACCCATGCCCGAGGCAGGATTCGAACCTGCGACCGTAGCAGCCTCGCGGTTCCGGACTGCAGCGCCAGAACCGCACGGCCACCGCGGCCGGCTACGAGACAGCTCTTTAGCGAAATGCTTGTCGTGATTGTCCGATACGGTTCTTCAGAGGGGAGACGCACGCGCACGTTTGGTTTCTTTGCGACGTTCTCCCCTGATAGTTTCTGACGTCGCCTTGTCGGCTATGTCTACATCTGAGGCATTCAATTAACATTAATCCAGAATGATCCAAGTTTCAGCTTCTGGCGTGGAAGAAGGCTGTGACGCCGGCATCATACCATTTCAACGTAGGGAAGGCAAAACGTATGATTCAGTTTCTAATTCAGCATAAAGCACGTGAGACAATTTTCCGTAACGTTCATAATCATCTCAAAATACAAAGGAAGTAAAAATACATCGAAAGCTTATTCGAACTGAATATAATGTAAGATATCAAACGCTTTGCACATCGATGTCGAATGTGTCCACGTGCAATCTTTTGCAGCATACATATAGAATGTCATGATTAGCACGAGAATGAAGAAATATGTTGGTAGGGATGGAAGCAAGAAGAGTTGCAATCAACAAATATTCAATTCCTTATAGCTTTTTCGTTAACACGAAAGATATTCCGCACATATGGATAATGAAGAAGTCTGCGTCTTCATACGTTTCCTCCTTGGAATCTGTATGCTCTATTATATACTAAGTAGTCTGATCATTGTTCCCGTAATGTTATCCTCTTGTTTGGCCCCTTAAACGACGAACAGATTCCAAATGCATGAAATGCGTGTCTCTGCATGAAAGTAGTTTGTCGAACCCTTCCTGCGTTGTTTTTTGTGTTTTTTGCTTGCAATTCATGAAGCAGACAGCTGTGCCTCCCCCCCCCCCCCTCGAGGGTTAGGTCTCAAAACTAAACCGTTTTTTATCCACTGGCATAATTTATTCAGTCAGCATCAGCACAAGACTATCAAACAAAGCCTTGCATTTACAGTTGCAACACTCTAGCCAGCAGCTGACCCAAGGGTAATCCGCTGTCGTGGTCCGAAATTAGCAGCTCTCTACTACATTTTTTGATTCCGCAGCACCAGTTTATCTGGTAATATTGTGTTAAATCAACAGGAGTAGTTGCAGAGTTGTGCCACCTTATCTGTCCTCCCATTGTCAACTTTATGTATATCACTTCTCCTGTAGCGTTGATCACGAGGTGCCGAACTAAGTGAGTGTGTTCTGCATGACGTTAACATTCAGTATTCCCTTCTTTCACAGGCACTCTTCATGTGCATCGATACCAAATAGGGATGTGAAAACTCTTGCGAGTGAGAGAATGACAGTTATAATCGTAACGAGAACAAGCAAATAATGAATGAAGTTTATTGCAATGCAGAACGAGAATAGCTGTGAAAATAAAAACCTATAAAAATAGGTTGATCGTTGAGTTGGCACAATGCAAATATCTTCTTAGCATTTTGCTAGTGAATTTAGTTCTGCAGAGAAAAAGGAAAATTCGGTACTGCTCGCTAGTGTAATATAATGTTAACCAGCAACTACCCTTTCCTTAGATGGCGATGGTCCCCATGTAGCTACCAAGGCACTGCTGCATTCTGTTCCCTGACATTGTTCTGATGACCGTTAATGCAGATAGTTCCGATTATGAAACACAAAACGTATTGCAGGGTGGTTCCTAGGACTGTAATATGAAATTTGCGATGTAGATGGCACATGAACGTGACGACTATCCAGATTACTCGTCAACGTAAAAAGATAATGATATGGGAATTGAGCATGGTCCCTCGGCACCAATACTGAAAGAGAGTGAATGACCACAGGTGTGCCAAACACTTTCAAAACGTCTGCCAAGCACCAAAAACAGTAGCAGTATGAAGAAAGCATTGGACAGATCAGAAAGGCCTCACTGCTATCCACAGCTTGTTTGTGTCAGCCCTAGTGGAGCTGCGCTGCCAGGGGCCAACCCGATAGCACATTATACCACTCAGATCTACGAATGAATTGTGTACTTTTACTGATCAGCTTCAGTGAAATTTGTTATACACGACTAGAATATCAGGTGTTATTATGGATAATAATCCAACACATGGAACTCAATACGGTGGATTCACAAAGAAGAATGTAATGTGAGACTCCTGATGAAGAAAGGGAACATGCTCTGATGTGCATTTTCATACGTTTTTATCTTCATAGCTGCCATAGTTAATACATCAAAAATAACCTCGTTTATTGCTTCAGTAATTGTTACCGTCTTGTTTGACACCTAGATGATGTAAACAACACTAATTCGTGTCGATGACAGTTTATTCTAGTCTCTTCAGGGACTTAAGTCTTGTTTTGTTGTTGATGTAAATTGGTATTCGCGAAGAGTACTACTGCCACAAATCCTAAGAGGCTTCCAGAAAACATATGATACGGAGGGTGTATGAATGGTCTCTTAGTTGTGACCTTTAGAACAGCACTTGCCGCGTGGGGTGGCCGGGCGGTCTGGGGCGCCGTCACACTTCGCGGCTCCTTCCGCCGGAGGTTCTAGTCCTCCCCCGGGCATGGATGTGCGTGTTTTCCTTAGAATAAGTTAGTTTAAGTTAGTGTAAGTAGTTTCTACGTCTAGGAACTGAATATCCTAGCAGTTTCGTCCCTTAGGCATTAGAACTTAAAAAAGAGCAGTAGCGGAAGGAATTGATAAGATAAAGCTTTTGTATAAAAACTGAAACTAATGAAAACAAACATCTATAGTTATATAAATTGAGCACTTTACTGCAGCAGTGCCTTGTTCGCGCAGGAGTAAATACTGCCCTTACTGCCGGCCGAAGTGGCCGTGCGGCTAAAGGCGCTGCAGTCTGGAACCGCAAGGCCGCTACGGTCGCAGGTTCGAATCCTGCCTCGGGCATGGATGTTTGTGATGTCCTTAGGTTAGTTAAGTTTAACTAGTTCTAAGTTCTAGGGGACTAATGACCTCAGCAGTTGAGTCCCATAGTGCTCAGAGCCATTTGAACCATTTTGAACTGCCCTTACTATAATCGTAGCTCACGTATACAGCTCGCAACGTGAAACGTGAGAGTATTGCCACCTTTTGCATGAAGCGACCGTTTTGAACTGAAATACGTTTCCTAACTCAAAACCACTCCTCCGATGGTGATTACTCTCAATATGTGATCGAGATGACAAGAAAATATTAAATGGATGTAGGTCTGTATCACCTAATCGCAGGTCGTTCGCGTTCGTTTCTGCCAGCTACTTTGACATGGGAAGTGCGTGATGACGGGGCTAGGAATCAGAACATTAACGTACTGGTGACGTAGTTTGAGGTTCCTGGTGTCTCAACCTAAAGACGTTCACCCTGGTGTGGTTTCCGTCAGGAAATATCGTCCTCGGAAAGTGGACAGGATGGTTTTCTCATCCTTTGAAATTGTGAGATAGCCGCATCAGCACGTTTCCAGGATAGTACACAGTTGTTCATGGGTTCGAGATTTGTTTCACGTATATCTTTTTCTCTATTCCTCCTTTACATTCAATTTTGATATCATCTGACAACTGCCTGCATTGCCTTGATTAAAAATTATATGACAAAGAAACAAATTGTTTTCATGTTTAATATTCCGTAGGCGCATGCAAATATATGGATTGGGTTACGATTTACAGATTTTATGATCTTAGTCATAACAGCAACGTTGCATACACGAATTGTTCTTGATCAATGAGCATTACATGAAGATACGTTCTCGTAGTGGTATTTAGTTCTCACTAATGTGAAGGGAAGACTTATTTCATTAACATTCCTGAAATCAGCTATTTATCTCAACTGTAGGCGTTTACTCCGAGCGCGGGGCCGCGTAGACACGAGGTGTGAACAGGCGACGTCAGCGGACACGGTCGCCTTCGGTAAATGCAACACATTGAGCGAACGAGCACGTGTAAAGTCCGTTGTGAATATCTCGCTATAAAACAGATTTGTTTCTTCTATACATCTTTGCCAGTGGAAAGATAGAAAGAAGAATTGTATAGTGAAGGCTAGCAATCGTTTTGAGTAAGCGAAGCAGGTTAGCTTTATAACCGTGCAACAGAGTCTAACAGTTCAACAGACTTCTGCACTGTATAGAACAACTTACACCCCACTTCATCATTACCAAAGCATAGGAGGTCGGTATATTCTGAAAGAAGGCTTACCTGCGTGTTATAACTGACACCTTAAACTATATTACCATTCACTCTGTATTCAGATCTCCGTCCCAGCACCCTTCCCTTGTCAATGTAGGTTTTTGTCAACAGCTGTTAGCAAAGTATTTTGGAATGTGGAATTCTCCGAATAATTTATAAACCTGTAGCTTAGACTACAGAGCCACTGCAGTTGTCGAATTTTTTCACAGTATGGAAATTATGTATTCATAGTATTAGTCGGAAGTATTTAATTTCTGTGCTAATGGATGATCATTTCTTTACAGGACCATAGCCCGATTCATAATAGCAGAGCCGTCAGAACTGGTTCCAAGGTCAGCAGAGAATAAAACTTCTTCCTTCCGTGCCAAAATCTCCGGACCTCAACCCCACGGAAAATGTGTGAGTGGCGGTTATGGGGTCGTTACCACCTGGATCAAGGAATTCAGAAACTCTGCGGGAAAATATAGAGAATACATGGTGGGAGATAAACGATCACCACAATCTCTCGAGGAATTGAGCCTTATCACTTCCCCGACGCCTTCGAGCAATTATAGAAAACGAGGGAGGATGGGCAGGGTATAGAAAGAAAACTAAAGGCCAACCCAGTTGTGAGGTCCTAAAGTGTTTCGGAAGCCTACTAAAGCTAAGTGGTTCCTGTGTATTCTCATTAAATGTGTCACTGCGTGTTTGTTAGACAGAGTAACTAATAATTAAATTCTTTACTCAAAGAAATAAACAAATGTATGCGCAACGGATAAATGTTTGATTTTTAAATGTTAACCCCAAATTTCGTACACTCCTAATCACCCGACTGTGTTTAAAGAAAATGCGTAAGTAACCGGAATTGCAACTGGGCCTGCATAATAACTCCTCCTCCGTTCTGTAAGCTATCTCTTTTCTTTTCATTCTGTCTTACTTTCATCTCTCAAAATATACTAACGGTATTACCAGTAACATACAGGATAAAATTGCCTAACAGCTGGTCTTGTAACAACATATATAAAGATATTTCTACTTCCTATGGTCTCTTACGAAGATAACCTCACCCACGGGAAGGAATGACGGATAGCTCACAATGCTTGATTCATTACGTCACAGCAACACTCTATCACTCTTATTACCATTGGGCAAAGCAAAAGTAGTATTTCCACGCGGACTAGTACTAGAAAAATTCTATAACTTCTTCAATCACTGTCTGATCCCATAAACACCTCTCATTTATTGACGTGCATCGACGTTAACTAACTATTGCGTGGTTGGAAAGTTCGCGCGGTCGCGATTCCGAAATTTACGTTCCCCTCATATTTATGCGCGGCACGTTATTGCAACTGAAAAAAAACCTCCACAAGTTACCTAGACTGATTTCCTAATTATACCTCTGCACCATTAAATAATATACACTCCTGGAAATGGAAAAAAGAACACATTGACACTGGTGTGTCAGACCCACCATACTTGCTCCGGACACTGCGAGAGGGCTGTACAAGCAATGATCACACGCACGGCACAGCGGACACACCAGGAACCGCGGTGTTGGCCGTCGATTGGCGCTAGCTGCGCAGCATTTGTGCACCGCCGCCGTCAGTGTCAGCCAGTTTGCCGTGGCATACGGAGCTCCATCGCAGTCTTTAACACTGGTAGCATGCCGCGACAGCGTGGACGTGAACCGTATGTGCAGTTGACGGACTTTGAGCGAGGGCGTATAGTGGGCATGCGGGAGGCCGGGTGGACGTACCGCCGAATTGCTCAACACGTGGGGCGTGAGGTCTCCACAGTACATCGATGTTGTCGCCAGTGGTCGGCAGAAGGTGCACGTGCTCGTCGACCTGGGACCGGACCGCAGCGACGCACGGATGCACGCCAAGACCGTAGGATCCTACGCAGTGCCGTAGGGGACCGCACCGCCACTTCCCAGCAAATTAGGGACACTGTTGCTCCTGGGGTATCGGCGAGGACCATTCGCAACCGTCTCCATGAAGCTGGGCTACGGTCCCGCACACCGTTAGGCCGTCTTCCGCTCACGCCCCAACATCGTGCAGCCCGCCTCCAGTGGTGTCGCGACAGGCGTGAATGGAGGGACGAATGGAGACGTGTCGCCTTCAGCGATGAGAGTCGCTTCTGCCTTGGTGCCAATGATGGTCGTATGCGTGTTTGGCGCCGTGTAGGTGAGCGCCACAATCAGGACTGCATACGACCGAGGCACACAGGGCCAACACCCGGCATCATGGTGTGGGGAGCGATCTCCTACACTGGCCGTACACCACTGGTGATCGTCGAGGGGACACTGAATAGTGCACGGTACATCCAAACCGTCATCGAACCCATCGTTCTACCATTCCTAGACCGGCAAGGGAACTTGCTGTTCCAACAGGACAATGCACGTCCGCATGTATCCCGTGCCACCCAACGTGCTCTAGAAGGTGTAAGTCAACTACCCTGGCCAGCAAGATCTCCGGATCTGTCCCCCATTGAGCATGTTTGGGACTGGATGAAGCGTCGTCTCACGCGGTCTGCACGTCCAGCACGAACGCTGGTCCAACTGAGGCGCCAGGTGGAAATGGCATGGCAAGCCGTTCCACAGGACTACATCCAGCATCTCTAGGATCGTCTCCATGGGAGAATAGCAGCCTGCATTGCTGCGAAAGGTGGATATACACTGTACTAGTGCCGACATTGTGCATGCTCTGTTGCCTGTGTCTATGTGCCTGTGGTTCTGTCAGTGTGATCATGTGATGTATCTGACCCCAGGAATGTGTCAATAAAGTTTCCCCTTCCTGGGACAATGAATTCACGGTGTTCTTATTTCAATTTCCAGGAGTGTACCATCCAGAACCTCCAGACTAAAAGATACTTAAATATGCACACAGAACTTTTCACAATACTTACAGTTCTTGTATAGCGTGCATAGTATGGCTAAACGAATTACTATTATGCTGTTTCTCCTTTATTCAATTCAGGAAAGCGATCTCACTGATTCCCACGTATCTTTCAAATCCCGTTGTTCTAAGAATCAGCTTCACATGTAAATTTCTACTGACTCATTTCACAAAAGGTGACTTCTAAATATTTCACATTAAATTAGCAACTTTGCCTTTATCCACGAATTTCAGAAACTCGTCAAATTACAAATTGAAACACACGCAAGCTACAAATGACTTCTTTGAAAACTAATTCTTTCAGATCAAAATTAAGAGCATTACTTTCTACCATGAATTTCTGTTAGCAGCTCGATCAGTTAAAGCCACGAGATAGTATTTTCCTACACTTCCACATCAGATTTTGAAACAAACTAACCAAAATCATGAATTTAAATTGACCATTATTAGAAAGAATTGTGGTAAATCAGCACATTCCTACTTATAAACTAATGGTTCGTAGCACTCAGTCATCCACTCTTCATCATTTTCTTCACCAGACCTTTGTGGTGAGTGCCAGGTCTTCAGGCTATAATAGTTCGTGACATGCATCCTATTTGTGTCATACCTTCTTTACAATTGAATTCTAACACTTTACCGTTCACCGAATTACTCAAAGGAAATATCAAATTCCGTTAACTTTCAAGTTACTTTACGCAGTCGCGACATAGTATTCTCACATTCGCCTATCATCGAATGTAGTAAGGTGGTTTGATTTCGTCCCAGTCTATAAAATTGATTTCTGGCCATACAGATTTCAAGGAGGAAACGTATGAAGACGCAGACTTCCTCATTGTCCATATGTGCGTCATATCTTGCCGGTTAATGTAATGCAGTACCCATCTACTAATCAGGGCGTCTGTCTCCGTTGCTTTCGAGCGAGAATGGAAATCGTAGATATTTTCTGTGGAGCAACATTTAATAATAAAGCGTTTTAAATTATGAAAAGCGATGATCGGTAGCAGGCGCTTTCGATACAGAACGGGGGAGCGCAGCGCCGGTGCTGTCGCCACATAGCCCGCAAATGGATCCCAGAGCTTTGCCGCATCCGGCGACCAGAGGACGACAGTTTGCAAGAAATATGCCGCAAAATGGTTACTGAATAAAATTTTGTTATCGGCGTGTCAGAAAGTGAAATAGATTGAATCTGCGCTACCATTACATTCACGTCTTCAGCATTCAGAGAAAAGAGGCTATAAAAATTTTCTGCGCCAGCTGGTCTCGATCAACAGACATTGTAGACAGACACAACGGATGCTACCGCTAGACCACGGGCGTATATAGTCTACCATTTGTCTAACATGAGACAGGACTTCCTCCAGGGAGTGCGCAGTCTACAGTGTTGCCAGATTGTGCAGATAGCCGGACTAAGAGAATTAGCGAGTTGGTCAGTTTATTTGTCCCATGTCGCGATCGGCGCGGTCTTAGCCTCTGCAGCGGCCGGCCGCCGGTCGAGTTTTATGTCAAAGAGTGTACATAGATAGAAAAGTCAACATTTTTAGATTACAGAAGTCAGTTCTGCATGAGTCTATTCGTTTTTTTATTCCAGATGGACCTAATTACCTGTTTTTGCAAAACAACATTTTTTTTGTATTATTGCTGGTGGAGTTTCCCCAAACAGTAATTCCATACTGCAAGTATGGTTCAAATAAAGCAGGGTACACTGGACATAGAAGTTTTTTGTTAACATAATGTGCAAACTGTTACATAATAAATATTACAGTGCTTACTTTACAACAGTCATTGTCTATATCTTGTCTCCATAGGAGCTTATTGTAAACTGTAATTCTCAAAAATTTATAGAGGTAATTTCTTCCAATCTTGTTTAATCTATGAATATATGTATGTGATGTTCCTTTTCTTCCTATTTTTCCCTATTTGTGAATCATGAACATTATCTTTTTAAGAATTGTAAGGAAGTACTGTGTATGAGTCATCGTACTGCGTTATTTGTCAACATAAACCCATTTCTTTCCAGTGTTTCCACTCACTAATGTCATGTCATCACTTATCTTTCTCACTTACTTTTATATTGATTATATACAGGTTGAATAGAAATGGGCCAAGCACGGATCTCTGATTACAGATCTGTATTCAAATTTTGTCATCACATACTACTTTTCGTTACTGATATGTTATTTTATCCGCTGCACTGGATACCCATGTATCCCATATCTATCAAGTTTTTCATTTGGTGCTGCATGGCTGACTGCATCAAAAGCTTTAATCAAATCAAGAAAAATAGCATACATCTATAATGGATTCTGTTAGGCTTCAGACAGCGGTTTCTGTAGACTTCTTTTTTTTAAAAGTATGTTGTGCTGGAACCAGAATCCTATGTTTCTTGAGAAATGTGGACATCGTGCTATACATGACCATCTCTGAAAAATCACAGAGTAAAGATACTAGTCTGTAGTTATTCAGGTTATCCTTGTCACCTTTCTTATATGTTAGTTCTACTTTGCTTATTTTTAATTTTTCGGCAAATCATCCTCCTTTGAAAGAGCAATTTGCTATATCCAAAAGAGGTTCAATTATTTCTTCATTTGCAAACTTCATTAGATATTTTTGATATTTAATCATCTCCTACAGATGTCTTTGGTTTTAATTTCTGAATTGAGGAACACTGAGTGTGGGCGTTGCCCAAGTATTATGCTTTGATCCCTGATGATTTCTTTCCCCCTTCAAATTTTGCACAACATGCACAAAATTGTTGTTGAATATATTAGCAATTTTTGTTCTATATGTAACTATATTACTCTCAATTCTCATTGACTTAATAAAATTTTGGTTATTTACACTATCTAACTACATATTTGAGTGCTGATTATGTCCCACACTGTTTTACTTTTATGACTTGAATTCACTGTGACTCTGTCTATTGGACTGGCTTTTGCTTTTCTTATTGATTTCTTGGACTTCTTATGATGCTATTTATATATCTCCATGTTTCCTGTTCATATGCATTCCTTTGCTCTGGTCCTGAGTCCAATCATTTTTTTGGTAATTCATAACCTATCATGACATTTCTTTTTCTGACAGCTCATTTTGGGGAAGACTGCATGAAAATGATGGAGTAGTGTGCTTAAAAATGCTTCATATTTCTCATTTGTGCTTTGTGCTTGCATTGTTCCAGTGCAATCTTCATTCCTCAGTGTTATTTTTAAAATGTTCATATTTTGTGGAATGATAATCCTGACACCTCCTTTGTCTTGTTTTATTTATATTTTTGAGCTCCGTTTTTGTAGATACAAAACATTCAACCATGATGATCGGAGTTTGCTGTTTGCAGAACTTATGTTTTAGAAATGCATTTAAAACAATTTTAATGTAGCCAGAATTGACTTCATATTTATTCCAGGTGTAAGATCAGAGAGAAATCATGGAATAGATGGAGCTAACAGGATTATTGGTGGAAACACTGCAAATATAGAAGATTTTCCCTATCAGGTACAAACATGAGCATATTGTTTGATTACATTTTTTCGTATAAAATCAATAAGTGCATTTAACAAATATTAAGTCAGGAACAAAACAATCTGTTGAGATTATGACCACAGTAATAGAAAAAGATATTAGTTCCTTATATTTCTTTCATTTTATTTGTAGGAAGGTTCAAATAAATATTAATATTGCACTTAACAAATTGAAGGCATATAATACCAGGGACTCATCAATACAGCTACTGTCCACCTAATAAGAACTTAAAATATGCAAACAATGCACAAAAATTAGTACGAAATACAAAGAAGTGCAGCACAAATGGAATATATTCAATGAGCTTCTACTAAACATAAAGCAAGAAATTGAGAATCTGTGTTAGTTCAAAAGAATATTAAAAACATACTTCATTAGCCTCCTTTTCTACAACTAATCAGGATATCTAAATTCAGGAACTGTTACCTATGAAGCAAGTGGCAGTGTTTGTTTTAGAGCTGCATGACAAGCACAAACTGGACTCACTATTTACAGAATCAGGAAAATCATTTTTTTAAAGAAAATACCACTGTAATCAAGTAAATATTAAGCTACTAACAGCAAACAAACAGCAGATACAGTGAAACTGAGAAGGCAGCAGCTCTTTTTCAAAGTAGCAACTTTCTTACTAATTTACTTGATTAAATTTAGATGGCATAAGTGAGAATAGCTGTAAGCAGTTTAGTGATAATTCACCATTGCAGAGATTAAGCCTCTGTTATATCCTTGACTTCTGTTAATGAGTACCTTGAATAATTTCACATCCATGAAAGTTCTTTTTCTTGACAGAATCTGAATGAATCCTTGTACTTGTATAAATTGATAACATTTTTGCAAAAAACCAAAGAGCAGACACATTCAGTGATGTCCATCATTACAACACTAGAAGTAACATGAATGCATTCAATAAAATTGTACACAAATTACATGCTTAAAGCAATTGGTGAATATCTGAGCACTTTCTGTTCTCTGAAGGCATTTATATGAATTAAAGGAATCAGGCATTAATTTAGGGGAATACTAGAGATTATATACAGTGTAAAAAATAAATTTTAGTTTAATTTTGTTATTTGCAGGCTTCACATATCATAATTGTGAATATTCAGTGTCAGTGAAAAATATGTCAACATGCTGACTATTTAAATGATTGTCTTAAGATATTAAATGTCTGCTTGTGTCTGTGTATATGCGGATGGATATGTGTGTGTGTGTGTGTGTGTGTGTGTGTGTGTGTGTGTGTGTGTGTGCGTGCGAGTGTATACCTGTCCTTTTTTCCCCCTAAGGTAAGTCTTTCCGCTCCCGGGATTGGAATGACTCCTTACCCTCTCCCTTAAAACCCACATCCTTTCGTCTTTCCCTCTCCTTCCCTCTTTCCTGATGAAGCAACCGTTTGTTGCGAAAGCTTGAATTTTGTGTGTATGTTTGTGTGTCTATCGACCTGCCAGTGCTTTTGTTTGGTAAGTCTCATCATCTTTGTTTTAGATATATTTTTCCCATGTGGAATGTTTCCCTCTATTATATATATATATATATATATATATATATATATATATATATATATATATATGGAATGACTCTTTACCCTCTCCCTTAAAACCCACATCCTTTCATCCTTTCGTCTTTCCCTCTCCTTCCCTCTTTCCTGATGAAGCAACCATTTATTGTTAAAGCTTGAATTTTGTATGTTTGTGTGTCTATCAACCTGCCAGCACTTTTGTTTGGTAAGTCTCATCATCTTTGTTTTTAGATATATTTTTCTCACATGGAATGTTTCCCTCTCTCTCTCTCTCTCTCTCTCTCTCTCTCTCTCTCTCTATATATATATATATATATATATATATATATATATATATATAAACCCACATCCTTTCATCTTTCCCTCTCCTTCCCTCTTTCCTGATGAAGCAACCTTGGGTTGCATCTTTCTGCACAATTTCAGTGCAGTAATGTGTTCATTGTAAATAAGTATTATAGTAGTTGTATTACATGTTTATTACCTTATAAATAAATAAAAAACTTTTTTATTTTAAATTCTGTGCATTAGTATTTCTAAAATGACTCTTTCATGTAGTGTTCATTAAAAAATGACGATCATTCCACTTGGGACCTATGGAATGGTACATTAGCTTATTTGTTTTAGTTGTAAATATTTGTCATGTATTGTTGTATTTCTGACATGTTCTACATCCTGGAGGACCACCTCACTACGGATCAACTGGAATGAGAGTAAATCTAACCTAATCTAAATAATAGATTTCATCCTTGGCATTACTGGTAATTGCGGTGTTTCTGGTTCAGAAATTTTTTTAGCTACAGCATTTCGATAGCTTGGTTACATGTCCACACTGTGGCTCCTTAACATGTTTTAATGTATTTTGGAGGTCATTTACAAGTGTCCAGAACATAAGTAGCCCAAGCCCAAACTTCCAGGGACATAACATTCAATATGTTTCCATCCTGCATTTATTCTTCATTTCGTTGAGATAGTTTTTAATGTGGTCATCAGTTTTATGCTCTGTAAATGAAGAAATGTTCAAGAGTGGGATTAAAATTCAGAATGATAGGATATCAACAATAAGATTTGCTGATGGCATTTATATTACAGTGAAAGAGAGGAAGAAATACTTAATGCAATGAACCGTCTACCAAGCATAGAATATGGTCGAGAGTAAACAGAAGAAAGACAAAAGTAATTTGGAATAGCAGAAATGAGATTAGTGAGAAACTTGGCATCAAAACTGGGGACCACAAGGTAGATGAATTGAAGGAACTTGTGCTCCATCTCTCATGACCTCACTATCAATGGGATGTTAAACACTAATCTCCTCCCTTCTTCTCCATATTTAATCAATGTGACTGCATGAGTAGCACATTGCTAATGATGATGCAAACTTTATGGGACTGCTTTTCCTACTCATCTGCACTAACTTACATTTAGAGAGCTAGCTGACATTCATCACATCAGTTAGAAATTTTGTCTAAGTCGTCTTTGTATCCTCCTACAATCACTCCATGATGACACCTTTCCATGCACCACATCATGATAAGCAAACAGCCACAGATTGCTGCTCACCATGTCTGTCAGATCATTTATGCGCATAAGACATAAAATTTATATAACACATAACTTAATTGCACATGTCCCTGACTGACAATTTATTACAGAAGTAAATCTTTGGTTCATTATTGGTTTATTTTAAAACATCTAAAGAAAGTTAATGTGTTATGTGTAATGTGTTAGTTTCCTGTCTCACTGGATTTGTACTGTCATATTTTAACATTCACTGCAAAATGTTTCTTATGTTGGAAATTGTTATAGCTTTCTCTTGAAATTTCTGGTGCTCAAATCTGTGGTGCTGCTATACTGAGTGAAATATGGGTCATTACTGCAGCTCACTGTGTTGCAAGGTGGGTACAGAATTAAGATAACTGAAACTATGACTTCTGTTAACACATTAAATTTACTGGTCTTTTCTCAATGGCATAAGGGAACTCAAAGATGAAACTGCAGTCAACTGAATACAAAACAGGTATCAGCTTGCTAAGTGTCAAACACAAGGTGTGTTCTGCACAAAGTGCACAGAATGCTTTGTGGATGCTACCAACTGCTCTCTCTGTCAAATACCACATGCTCCATTAGTCTTTCTCTTGTTGCTGCTGCTAACAGTTTCTCATGAAACTTCAACATACGGAACACTATTACTTTAACTTATTCATCTAATATTTATTATGTTTCCTATGTGTTACTCACAATGAAGATTACAATGATAAAATGCCCTTCACCATACAAGCACAAGTATAAAAACAAACACCAAATGTTGAATGTCAAATCCAAAACATATGTGACAGAGAGAATTTGCAGAATGACTATACTGTTTGGTTTGTTATGCAATACACTGCCTCTAGTTACTGTTGATCACTCCATCATCCACTTTTCCAACTGCTCACCAGTTGGTAAACAAAACTGGAATGAGGTCAGTTACCAGTAGTGAGGAATAACCGAATAAGTGTGGATGAAATAGTGATGGAAGAAAGGTGAAGATAACCTATAAAATGTAGTGCAGAAAGGAAAGGAAAATAATCAATAAATAAGTCAATAAATGCAAAACAGTTGAATTATGGGAGAATTAAATGTTACTTTAACTGTTTACGGCAGCATTTGTAGTACTTATTTCATGTGACTTATTGAAATAGTGTACAGTCTTACTTCAGTGTTCTTCACCCATATTGATTGCTAATCATGCCTGTAATTTAATGGAGCTTTGATTTCACACACTAATTTAAAACTGGATCACAGAACTTTCTTTCATTTATTAAAATGTAAGCACATTTTTTGTAACATTAACAATGTAAATGTTGTGTGTGTGTCAGAACACTGGTTAACAGAAAATCAAGTAGACAGTTTCATTCCTCAAGGATCTATCACAGTGCAGGAAACAAGCAAAATGTTGGTATTGGAATTTACATCAAGCATGGTTTAAAATTTTGAAAACTGGACATGGCACCACAAAGCTCGGAAACAGATGCAGAGTTTAGTTGTGTGAGACTGATTGAAGAAAATATAGTACTTGTTAGCCTATATAGTGATGTAATTGTATTTTTTTTTACCAATTTGAATTAGTCGTTAACAACATATGTCTGCTTGTGTCTGTATATGTGCGGATGGATATGCATGGGTGTGTGCGCGAGTGTATACCTGTCCCTTTTTCCCCCTTAGGTAAGTCTTTCTGCTCCCAGGATTGGAATGACTCCTTACCCTCTCCCTTAAAACCCACATCCTTTCGTCTTTCCCTCTCCTTCCCTCTTTCCTGATGAAGCAACCGTGGGTTGCAAAAGCTTGATATTTGTGTGTGTGTTTGTGTGTTTTTTATTGTGTCTATCTACCAGCGCTTTCCCGTTTGGTAAGTCACAGCATCTTTTTTTAATATATATATTTTACACACACAATTTATCATTGACTTACATAATGCATAAGAACCTGCTTCAATCAAAATAAATAGATCACATGACTCCTCTAATACTCTTATGGGTAAATTACAATCTAGAATGTCCACTTTATAATTGATTGACCCGATTATTTATTTATTCCAATTTTATGCTGCATGAATTCTCTATTCAAATAAAAACTATTTTTTAATAAATATTCTTTAAATTTACAGAGTTTTTGATTTCTTCTGGCAATTTATTGTATATCTTGACACCTTGGTAATACATAAAGGTTTGGGTTTTAGTTTTATTCATTCTGTCTAGGTACAAGCAATTACTGTTTCTGATTTGGTGATCATGCATGCCAGTTCACTGCTTATTGAGCTCTCTTTGTGGTGTTTTGGTGCTGACAGGGCTTGCGAGTATGACATTCAGTTCTACAGAGATTTTTTCAGCTATTGCCTTCTTATTTTTTGTCACATTCATCTTGTGACTTAGCAGATGATATTTTTCTGGTTTCCCTATACGGAGTATAAATCTTTTATACAGAGGCTCTTGGAACATCAAACATGTTGGCTACTTTGGTTATGGAAGCACCCACCATATAAGCACCAATAACTTGCCAACTTTCAAATGCACTGAGCTCTGATGTAATGCACTTACAGCTCTGCAGAACAATGTTCTGATGACAACTGGCACTTGCAACATATTGAGGATATTGCATGTGTGCCATTTGTGGTCTAATACAATAGCACAACCCACAAGATTAGCTATCATCTTCATTTTTGTTCAAGAATGCTTTTGTCATGGTGTTTCCATATTTTTGTCCATTTCTTGTATGTCAAACTCTGCTTTATCCAGGAGAAATCAGTGACTACTTTAGCAAATTAGTTAAGAACTTGGACACAAAATTAAGCCCATAGACACATCTGCAAGGGATTTGCTTGACTCCCAACTGTCTGAAGGGCTCATCTTTCATTGAGTCATTATCAGACAAAGTGACATCTTCAAAATAGTTTCTAAATTCAAAATGTATGTGCTGCTACTAGAGGTCCAATTATTCTGTTAAAAGAATGTTTCATTTGATAAGTAGGCCACTAAGTTATATTTTTAATAAATGTTTAGGGTATGGAGTTTTTCTGGATTTATTCAAAATCTGAAAAGTTATAACCATATTCCAAGAGGGTGATAAACAACTCCCCCACAACTATTGACCAGCATTTTTTGTGCCAAAACTCTCAAAAATACTTTAATCACTCATGTACAATCAGTTACATTATTATTTTGAATTGCGTGATTTGTTTTGCAACCATCAGTATTTGTTCCAGCCAGATAAGAACACTAATGCAGTTGTTATGTTATTGATGATATTTTAGCTAATTTCAAAAATAAGAGATTGTATCACTTACATTATGCAATCTAAGTAAAGCATTTACCTGCATTCCTTTTAACATACTAATAACGAAACTGGAGTACAATGCCTTCACAAATCTGTATTAGGAGTAATATCCTCCCATTTGAACAACAAAAGATAGTTTGTCCCATTTAGAAACAGATATTGCTCCTTACTAATAGCTGGTAGTATTGTTCCACAGGACTCTGTTCTTGGCTCCTTCTGTTTCATTGTAGCTATCAATTACCTAATCCATAGTGTCCCACAGTCTGTAGTCTGTTATGCTGATGATACAAATTTACTTATTTCACATCAGGACATCGTAACTCTTGATAAGATTACATAAGAAACTTCTGATGCAGCATAAAATTGGTTTTCAGCCAATAAGCTTATTTGTGATCCAGATTAAATTAGAAACCTTATTTCAGCATCATCTAAGGGTGCAGAAAATAAATTATTTAAACTTTTAAGAATACATATTGACACCAGACTCAGTTGGAAAGAGCATATTAACGGAGTTGGCAAAAGTATGTCTTGAGTGTCCAACCTCATGTGGAAACCAAGAGATATGGTTTCCATATGACATATTTTGAACTTTTTAAGTAACATATTTAATATGGCCAACTCATATGGGGAACATTCCCCCAATATCAGCAACATTTTAAAAGTTCAAAAAGAAATTGTCTGTATAATATGTAAGGTGGAGCGCTGTCTCCCTCTTTTTACCAGATTTCAAATACTAACAGTTGTGAATGTCTCTGCAGCCTTTGTCAGGAATGACATTAAAAAGTATGTTGCCACAGAAAAAATTCACAGACATGTCAACAGAAAATAATCAGGCAAACATTAACATTACAATGGCAACATACAGTAATATCAGAAAGCTTCTATAAAGTAAACAAACTCAAAATTTTTAATAAATTTGTTTTCTCTATTTGATCCAAGAAATTTAAAAATTTCAAGGTAAAATTATGTACCATTAACTGACTAACAGAAAGTGTATGTTACATTATAAAAGAGTTCATGATATGGACAATGCTGATTTTAATGTTTGATTTTGGCTGTAGTCTCTCATTTGATGATTTTAGTATTTAAATTTTCACCTGTACTCTTCGACTACACTACTGTTATTTACATATAACAAAGCCTGCTACATGTAAAATGATAAACAGTGAATAAATAGAGATTAAAGACTAAATAAAGATTAAATAATTTAACTGGGTAGATAAAAAAATCTACTCACCAAGTGGCAGCAGAACACAACACAAAAGAAGGTTGTAATTATGCAAGCTTTTGGAGCCAGTGGCTCCTTCTTCAGGCAGAGGGTTGAAGGGGAAAGAAGAGGGGTGATGGAAAAGGACTGGAGAGGTCTAGGAAAAGGGACAGATATCGAGAAAGTCACCCAAAACTGTGGGTCAGGGGACGCATATCACACGGGATGAGAAGAAACAACTGATTGTTGGGGACTGCATCAAGCGAGATTTGAAAACCTGAGAGCTTAAAGGTGGAAGACAGGATAATGTGCAAGACAGACATTACTGCTTGAACATCATGCTTGGGTTAAGAGGTGGGAGGGCAGCAGTGAAAAATAGACCGGTAAGACAGTGAAAAATGTTTTAGTTTCTACATCTTTCATTGTTTCACCAATCTATTTTTTTATCACCGCCCTCCCAACTCTGTTACCTACGATTCACTTATCTTTTCACTCTTATTATCTCATTCATGATGTTTAAGCAGTCCTGTCTTCCACCTTTAAGCTCTCAGGTTTTCAGTCCTCGACAATCAGTCATTCCTTCTCATCCTGTGCGGTAAGTCTCCCCTGACCCGTACTTCTGGGTGATTTTTCTGAAATCTAGCCCTTTTCCTAGGTCTCTCCAGTCCTTTTCCTTCACTCCTCTTCTGCCCCCTTCAATCCTTCTACCTAAAGAAAGAGCCACTGGCTCCAAAAGCTTGCCTGATTACAATATTCTTTGATATGTGTGTTCTGCCACTGCTTGGTGAGTAGATCTTTTTTATCTATCCAATTAAATTATTTTGTAAAAAATTGCTTGTTTTCTTTGTTAAATAAAGATTAAAGATACACATACTGGTACTCTCCTCCATTTGATTTCAAATGTAGGCAACACTAACATAAAAATGAAAGTATATGTATTCTGTAGCGAAAAATATTCCTGTCATCAATAAAAGTGTTCAGTTGTTTTAAAGCATATTGTTATTGTGTGTACAGGTGCAGAGTGCTTCAATGTAAAGAAGGAGCTTCACAGGAACGCAATGCAGCCATGTCCTTTTTGGGTCTTATAATGAACAACCCAATTTTTGGACTTATAAAAAGGTTTGATGTTCAGCATTTCCATTTTTAATAAATAGTTGCTAGAAGAAACAAGCTATTATTTATTGGTATCTTTAATACAAGTAGTATTTATTGTGGATAATAATAGTTATATTCTCATCATTTTATTAAAACTGTGGAATTTTTATACCTTTCGGCATTTTTCTGGAATACAGTTTCCCTCTACTGATAAATGTCATCTAAATCCAAAACCTAAAGTTTATTGTATTTATCAAACTGCACCATGCAAGAAGGTCAGTGTATGCTGTTACACAAGAGAGAAGCAACACAAAGTCATTGACCTCTTTTTTTCTGCTGCTTATTCTACTGTATCTCCAGAACAGCTGCAGTAAGGTTAGGGTAAGTAGTGGTCTCACATAAGGCAGATCTGAAACAGACAAAGTGCAACACAAAGAGGGATAAGGAACAATGGAAGAGGCTATAAATGTGAGAGCAGGGATAAATCCATCAGGGTGAGAGAGTGCAAATGCAATAAAACAAACAAATAAGTGACAATACAATGTAAATGAATAGTTACAAAATCTACTCACCAAGCAACAGCAAGGGAAGACTCACACAAAAGGGTTTAATTTCCACAAGTTTTTGGAGCCAGTGGCTCCTTCTTCTGGCAGAAGAGTTGAAGGGGAAGGTAGAGGGATGAGGAAAAAGGACTGGAGACAAAGTGTTACTGTGCAGAAAAGTCACCCAGGACCCCATGTCAGCAAAGACTTACTGGACGGGATGAGAGGGAAAGACTTTCCTTCTCATCCTGTCTGATAAGTCTCCCATAACCCTTGACTCTTGGTGACTGTTCTGAACAGCATCCTTTTCTCCAAATCTGTCCAGTCCCTTTGCTTCACCCCTCTTCCTTCCCCTTTAACTTGAGAAGAGAGATCGGGTTGGTTACACCAAACTACACCAATTTAGCAGTAGTTCATTTATTCACCTAAACACATGCAAGGCTCACAAAGAACTGAACACGGCAGAACAGCCCAGACGAATGCGTATTGATGCTGGTGTCGACCTCATCGGCAGCATGTAGCCCCCCCCCCCCCTGCAGCACGGAGTACTCTTGAGAGACCAGGAGGGGGGGGGTGACTAAGGCGTCGGCAGGGGAGCCAGACCACGGTCAGCTCGACAGCGTCATCGGGGAGCTGTGTGGGTAGATGTTGTGAAGAAAGGTTCAGCCACCGAAACTGGAAGTTGTTGAAGCGAGCCGGGCGTCGTACAGGGCGTGCTGGTCGTGCGGCGACAGGTAGGCCAGCGGTTTGCAGGTGGAACGGAGCGATGACGACGATGTCTCCGGTGGGCGTGACGAACACACGAAGCATGTCCAGGTTGACATCGGGCGGGAGGGGAACCACATTTCACCAGGTGGCAGGAAATGGTGGAGGTTGTGTCATGAGCACTGGATGAAGAGAAACACATGACAAACAGTGTATAATCACGCAGTATTATTGAGATGTCATGGATTATGTCCTGGGGGACAGGCACAAACACCTTGAGCGAGGGCACATTCAAGATGGGGGAGGGGGGGCGTGAGGAACCTCGACAGGGTGAGGCAGGCGATGGTGGAGAGGTCAAAGGGACTGGCGAAGGGCCGGGCGGCGAGGGCCTGATCGTAGGTAAGCTCGACGTGGGGAGCATGTGGTCACTTGACGGAGTGCGTGAGACCGGAGTAGAGGGTGAGGTCGTAGGAGAGCTTGACGATTGGAACTGGAAGTCACTCGCTCTCAAGTGTGTAAGTTCGACATGGAGGGAGTGGTCGGAGTGTCATAAGCCATGACAGTGAATGGCATGGTCATGCCCTGAAGGGGGTAGAAGAAGGCTTGACATGAGCAGGTTTAAGTCTGTTGAGAGAGACTGTAACAGCTGAATCTTTCATCTGGATGTCATAGGTGTTGGCTGAGCGCCGGAGAACTCAGTACAGGCCGGTATATGGAGGTTGGAGGGGAGCACAGACAGTGTCATCTCAGAGCATGACGTACTTGCAATCGTCCAGAGATTTCAGGACATGAACCTTAGGATGGGAATGGCTGGCGGGCAGAGGGATATAGAGGTTGATGAAGTGGCGTCTGACGTGGTCCACGAAGGAAGGTAGGTAAGACTGAGAGGGAGAAGGACTCACAAGTTCGCCATGGAGAACAATGTTCTGGCAGTATACGAACTCGGCTATTGTGCCTTTGACGTCTTCCGTATAGATCGCATGAACGCTGAGTAGCACAAGGGGAATGGCTTCCGTCCATAGAGAGTTGTGGCATCAAAGAGCTGCCTTGAAAGTGTGGTGCCAGCGCTCGACTAGCCCGTTACTTTGCAGGTGATATGCTGTGGTATGTATGCGCTGGATGCCACAAATGTTACAAATCCCGTTGAACAGGGCTGACTCGAATTGTCTGCCCTGGTCAGTCGTGATGATGGCTGGACATTCGAAATGTGATACCCATGACTCGACAAAAGCTCGAGCAACAGTTTCTGCTATAATATTGGGGAAGAGGACAGCCTAGACCCAGCGAGTTGTTCGGTCGATAGACGAGAGAACGTAATGAAAGCAATTAGAAGGGGAGAGAGGACCAACAATGTCAATATGAATATGCTGGAAACGCCCAGGGGGGATCGAAAAGGCGTCGAGGGGGGGGGGGGGGGTTAGGTGTGCTTGTGTACTTTGTGCAGCATTGGCACACGATGCAGGCGTGTGCCCATTGCTGGCAGTGCTTGTTGACATTTCTCCACATAAAGCACACCGCTATAAGGCAGGCGGACGCACGAACACCGGGGTAGGCTAAATTATGCAATGCATTGAAGACAGCTCGAGGGAGCGTGGTTGGGATGAGGTGGCGAAACGTGCCCAAACTGTCGTCACACCAGATCTCACCAGAAATGCCAGGGAAGGTGGTGCAGACGAAGTGTATTGCCGAAGTAGAGTCTGAAATCAGCTTTTCTGTTTCCTCGTCAGCAGGTTGGAGTTTAGGCAATTCAGAGAGGTCTAACAGCGAATGGACGGCGTCAACTCGTGAAAGGAAATCAGCAACTATATTGTTAGCATCCTTTATGTGTCTGACATCGGTGGTGAATTGAGATATGAAGTCCATGTATCTGAAGCGGCGAGGCGGCGGGTCAGCTGGCGGGTTTGTAATGGCCACAGCCAGGGGTTTGTGATCCATTAAAACATAGAAAGGGCGTCCCTCAACGTCAGTCTTCAAATGCTTAATCACTTCATAGACCGCGATCAACTCCCTGTCAAACGCGGAATATTTCCGTTGTGCATTGGTGAGCTTGCGCGAGAAGAACTGCAGAGACAAAGTTTGGCTGTCGATTGTCTGGCTAAGGACAGCACCGATGGCAGTATTTCTCACGTCTGCGGTAATGAAAAGCTGCACATTGGGATGAGGATACGCGATTTTGCAGGCCTCGGCAAGAAGATTTTTGAGGGCAGTGAAAGAGTCAGTCATAGCAGGGGTCCATGGAATGGGCCAAGATCCAGAAGTGTTGGTGCCTGCCAAGGCGTCCGTCAGTGGAGCCTGAATCTCTGCAGCCCGAGGTAGATGTCGGCGATAATAATTAACTGTCCCCAGAAAGCACTGGAGCTCTTTGAACGACGAACGTCTGGGTAGGTTTAGTATCGTTTTTACTTTCTCAGGGGGTGGTGAAATGCCGTCGGCAGAGACCCGAAAACCAAGAAAAGTGACAGCGGGTTGATGTAGCTGCAATTTGTCTTGGTTGGTCTTGAAGCCTGCTGCCGCGAGATTGTTCATAACAGTTTGCACATGTCGATGTTGTCCTCGACGGAGGAGCTGACCACAAGAATGTCATCAAGATATGCAAAGCAGAATTTTAGGTCGAATAGCACTTTGTCGATGAAGTGTTGCCAGGTCTGGGTTGCGTTTTTCAGACCGAAGGGCATGAATCGAAACTGAAATAACCTGATCAGGGTGGTGATTGCTGTCTTCTCGATGTCTTCAGGTGCCAAGGGGATCTGATGGTAGGCCCGTTTGCAATCAATGACAGAGAACGTGGTCGCACCTGCGAGGGAACTGGTAAAGTTGGCAATGTTGGATATGGGGTAGGTGACCATAATTGTTCATGCGTTTAGTCGACGGTAGTCTCCGCACATGTGCCAGGACCCATCTTTCTTGGGTGTCATGTGTATGGGCGTAGACCAGATACTGGCAGAGGGTTCAATGACGCCGGAGCTTAGTAGTTCAGAAATCTGATTTTTAAGGTCGGAGAGGCACTCGGGACAAAGTCGACGTGGTTTACTGGAGATTGGGGGACCTGGCGTGAGGAGAAGCTTGTGAACCGTGCCGTTGGTGACGACGGAAATGTTGCCGGCGGCACGGGAGGTGGTTTGTTTACAATGTGTGGCGGGCGGGGCAGGCGAGGCGTGTTCCTGGTGTTTGGAGCCACTCAGCGGATCCGACGGGAGCCGAGGCGGCGAAATGTCCCAGGAGTCAATGTGACAAGATGGCCGCCGGCCCGAAGCAGTGGCACCATTTTCGGGTGAGCTCGTTAGAGCTCGTGAGCCGTTAGTGAGTCCATTGTCCAAGGGCATGGCCTGTGGCAGCACGATCGCAGGCAAAATGCTTGGCGCGAGTGCACTGTTTTTGTTGTCAGTGGTGGTCGCACGGCGGCGCGCCGGACCTGGAGTTGGATAGTTTGAAGTGCTGTCCGCGAGGGGCGGGGTAGGAGCTGTCAGTTCGGAAACACGTGACGCTCATCGTGCTTGCGCACTTGTGTCCGGCCGAGTGTCAAACGCTGCCGTGTTAGGAGGGTGTGGCCCTGCGGAACTGCACAGTAATCAATATAGCAGTCTTGATAGCACAGTTGCGAGGTGTAGCAGGAGGTAAACACATGGAGGCTCGATTGCTGGTATTGCAAGCAGGTTCGGCGCACTTACTGACCTTGCTTTGTCCTTGCTATAGTGACTGTAATTCCTTTGTTGCATCGGAGAGCTGGAGTTGTGTTTTGAGGAACTGGAGGGAGTGCTCGAAGTTTTCCTTGTGTAGGCGAGCGATGTGCTCAAGCTCGACAAGGCACTTGTGCATGGTTTCTTGTAACGTCATGGACAGAGACGAGCATGTACGGATGAGATGAGCCCGGACTGATGTGTCACGGGTGGGGGGTTGCTCGACGGAGCACAGGGGAAGTGAGTCTTGACGGATGATGAAACATGGTGTTTCACACTAGGTCTGGTGAAAGTTTGTGATGTCACAAGAAGTCAATGCCTAGTATAGGTTCGTCAATTTCGCAAACTAAAAAAGTCCACTCGAGTTTGCAGTTTGCAGAAAGTGAGATGACGTGTGAAGTCTAACCTGAAATTGGCAGTTTAGTTGAATTCATGGCTTGTAGTGAAGTATGATGAGGGCAGAGGTTCGACGACACTAAGGACGCAGGCAGCATCGAAACATCGGCGCCTGTGTCCACTAGCAAAAGGTATCCGACGAAATGTCTTTAATGTAAAGTCGTCCACAATTATCGGGTCGTTCCCGGACAGAATGGAGCACTGGGGGGGTGCCTGTCATGTTGTGCACAGGAGGCAGCACTCGGACCTACCTGCCATTGGCGTTTGGGAAGTAGCAGGGTGGTCTGCAGTTCCATGCCGCCTCACCAAACCGTGTGTGGAAGTAACAGTATGGGTAGTACGGTTGCATTACCTGCGGAAAGTTCATTGCCAGTGGTGGTGGCCGAGGTTCAGTGGCTGCAGCAGGTTCGGTTGCAGGAGGGGGTGTGACCATGGGCAGAGCCGGTGACGACCCAGTTGCTTGTTTACTGCTTCCCGGAATGAGTGGAACTGTCAACACAGTGCGGCCACTGGACACGTCCGGCCGCAGCGCGATGAGCCTGAACCTGAGACTTGTCAGATAGGCAGTGGCTGACAAAATAGAGCAGTGATGCATCATGTAGCTTGTCAGTAATTGTCATTCTTTGCTTGACAGGTTCAGGAGACCTTTGAGCTAGAGCAAAGTGGATGTGGAGGAGATAGTTTATCTGACCAGATGGCGAGGAGAGCTGTGTCAGAGGATAGATCGGCGCCGACCAGGGCACATAGCCGTCTCCAGAGCTGGGAAGGTTTGTCATTGCCTAGTTGCTCGACGTGGAGCACTTGCCGTATTGCTCCCTCAGTTGAGCGTGCAAGCCGACTAAGAACTGTCTTTTTGGCTACAGTGTACTGGATAAATGAGTCTGGGGCGTTGACCAGGTCAGCAATCAAGTCCTCCTGGTCGTGCAGGTGGGTGATGAGGCACAAAAACCTGGTTGACTTGTCAAGTTTGTAATGGTCAAACACTTCGTCCACAATTTTGAACCAGGTTGTTGCTTTGTCAGAATTAAAACGGCGGCAGCGTCGGTAAGCATTGTAGAATGTTCGGAAGAACGGGTTGAGTTGAGTTCGTCGGGGCACTGCCTGAATCGAGCTGTTGTTGCTGTAGCATTCCAGGAGAGTGTGCCTCCAGAAGTTGTGGCAACGATGGCTGTTTGGGTGGCAGCGTGAAGGTGACACGTTGTGGTTGAGCGTGATCCGTCACGAAGTGGGAGGCCGACACAGGTGAGACACCATAATGTGTCGATTGCAGGTGAGGAAGCTCAGCATGTTGCGGGTGTGTTTGGATTGACATGTTGCAGAATACCAACGTGGATGAGGCACTGAGATATGCCAACAATGGTAGCGGAAGCTCCACTGGAGCCAACGCAGGGGCGACAGGTGAGAAAAAGTTCAAAGTTTGAAAACGTGTGTTAGTCTGCGGAAAGCTCAATGTAAGATCAGAGCCAGGGCCCTGCATTCCCAGGAGGCTGCGGAGGAGCGGGCTGTTCAGAGGCACAGTGTGGGAAATGATGTTGAACATGGGACGGAATGTGTGAATGTTCACTGTTCATAGTCACTCCACTCAAAATGGTGTGCGGATAAGGTGAATGTTGTGGCACAAAACACTGAGGCGTAGCAGTGGTATGGAGGTCGAGGTCAGACACAGATAATAAGTTATTGTTCCTGTTGCAGGCTGAGGTATCAAAGTAGGAAGGCATGTGCTGATGCTGAACCGAGGCAGGCGCAGGTGTGGTCAGATGCTGAGGAGGTAGACCTGTGAACGAAGCAGTTCCGGCCATGTGGCGGGTATTCGCGTGGTACTGCACAGATTGTGGTGTGGCAAATCGTCCTGGTGGTGGTAGGTTGTCCAATGAAGCATTTGCAGAGATAGGCATTGGTCCCGCACTGCACAGAGATTCGTAAGAGGTAAGTGCACAGTCGATGAGGGAGGGCCCACGTGGTGGGAACAAAGGCGTTTGATAGCCGGAGTCATGCACACTCCTAACCTCACTTATTGTTGCAGGTTCAAAAATGTTGGATGAAATCGGCATAATCGTCAAGTGAGAGGCATCGTGTTGCAGTCCTGGCGGGTGTACATCGCCCGCAACATGATGCAAGTCGATCATAAAATCTGGCGTTAGTTAATGGGCCAAAGTCATTGTTCGAATGCTGTGTCAATGTAATACACATAAAAACAGCCAACGCAGAGGTCGCGGACACAGTAAAATGGTGAAAACAGTTGACATTACAACTCGGGGTCACCAGTGAGGAGAGAGTTCGGTTTGGTTACACCAAACTACACCCATTTAGCAGTAGTTCATTTATTCACCTAAACACTTGCAAGGCTCACAAAGAACTCTGAACATGGCGGAGCAGCCCAAAGACAATGCTCCGAGTCCAAAGACGGTGCTCAGAGTCCAAAGACGAACGCATATCGATGCTGGTGTTGACCTCATTGGCGCCACAAACTCTTCTGCCAGAAGAAGGAGCCACTGGCTCTGAAAGCTTGTAAAAGTTAAACCCTTTTGTGTGAGTGTTCTCCTGCCACCCCTTGGTGAGTGCTATCCATTTACATAATATCATCAATAATTGATTATTTTTTGTGTTAAACAAATAAGTCAGGAGCAGAAGGAAGGATAACACAACAATGATATTCCTTGCTAAGAACTTTTGCTGTGTATGCAACAAAATTCTACAAGGTAAATTAAAAACTAATAACTTTTTAGGCTAAGATCAGTGTCCAACGATTCAACATTGAATGAAATTAAGCTTAACGAGAAGTTCAGACAGGCAGGTAGTTAAACAATAAAAGCTCCACCTGAACAGGGTATGAAGGCCCAACGGTACTGACCAGCCACTGTTGTCATCCTCAGCCCACAGGTGTCACCGGATACAAATGTGGAGGGGCATGTGGTCAGCAAACTGCTCTCCCAGCCATACGTCTGTTTCCAAGACCGGAGCCACTACTTCTCAATCAAGCAGTTCCTCAGTTTGCCTCACAAGAGCTGAGTGCACCCCTCTTGCCAATAGCGCTCTGCAGACCGAATGGTTACCCATCCAAGTGCTAGCCCAGCCTGACAGTGCTTAACTTTGGTGATCTGACGGGAACCGGTGTTACCACTGCAGCAAGGCGTCACTGCATTGGTGACAGGCAGGTAGTAGAGATGTTGAAATATGACAAGATTTTCATAAAACTACTGTGAAAAATAATGTTAGTATACCACAAGTTTCTCATAAAAGCACAGTGAAAAATAACGTTAGTTGTATATTGCATCAGACTATCAGGGGATGAAAAAACAAAGTACATGAGCTTCTTGTTTGTGGAATATATGTACTATACCTGTCTGAACATTGTATAATCACAGATATGGTAGGTGGGTATCAGTAGACACACCATGGAGAGAGGAGGAGTTGCCATATACACTCCTGGAAATGGAAAAAAGAACACATTGACACCGGTGTGTCAGACCCACCATACTTGCTCTGTACACTGCGAGAGGGCTGTACAAGCAATGATCACACGCACGGCACAGCGGACACACCGGGAACCGCGGTGTTGGCCGTCGAATGCCGCTAGCTGCGCAGCATTTGTGCACCGCCGCCGTCAGTGTCAGCCAGTTTGCCGTGGCATACGGAGCTCCATCGCAGTCTTTAACACTGGTAGCATGCCGCGACAGCGTGGACGTGAACCGTATGTGCAGTTGACGGACTTTGAGCGAGGGCGTATAGTGGGCATGCGGGAGGCCGGGTGGACGTACCGCCGAATTGCTCAACACGTGGGGCGTGAGGTCTCCACAGTACATCGATGTTGTCGCCAGTGGTCGGCGGAAGGTGCACGTGCCCGTCGACCTGGGACCGGACCGCAGCGACGCACGGATGCACGCCAAGACCGTAGGATCCTACGCAGTGCCGTAGGGCACCGCACCGCCACTTCCCAGCAAATTAGGGACACTGTTGCTCCTGGGGTATCGGCGAGGACCATTCGCAACCGTCTCCATGAAGCTGGGCTACGGTCCCGCACACCGTTAGGCCGTCTTCCGCTCACGCCCCAACATCGTGCAGCCCGCCTCCAGTGGTGTCGCGACAGGCGTGAATGGAGGGACGAATGGAGACGTGTCGTCTTCAGCGATGAGAGTCGCTTCTGCCTTGGTGCCAATGATGGTCGTATGCGTGTTTGGCGCCGTGCAGGTGAGCGCCACAATCAGGACTGCATACGACCGAGGCACACAGGGCCAACACCCGGCATCATGTTGTGGGGAGCGATCTCCTACACTGGCCGTACACCACTGGTGATCGTCGAGGGGACACTGAATAGTGCACGGTACATCCAAAACGTCATCGAACCCATCGTTCTACCATTCCTAGACCGGCAAGGGAACTTGCTGCTCCAACAGGACAATGCACGTCCGCATGTATCCCGTGCCACCCACCGTGCTCTAGAAGGTGTAAGTCAACTACCCTGGCCAGCAAGATCTCCGGATCTGTCCCCCATTGAGCACGTTTGGGACTGGATGAAGCGTCGTCTCACGCGGTCTGCACGTCCAGCACGAACGCTGGTCCAACTGAGGCGCCAGGTGGAAATGGCATGGCAAGCCGTTCCACAGGACTACATCCAGCATCTCTACGATCGTCTCCATGGGAGAATAGCAGCCTGCATTGCTGCGAAAGGTGGATATACACTGTACTAGTGCCGACATTGTGCATGCTCTGTTGCCTGTGTCTATGTGCCTGTGGTTCTGTCAGTGTGATCATGTGATGTATCTGACCCCAGGAATGTGTCAATAAAGTTGCCCCTTCCTGGGACAATGAATTCACGGTGTTCTTATTTCAATTTCCAGGAGTGTATGTTAAAATCTATCAGTGTCAAAAATTAAAAATTAAAAAGTTTTCGGTAGAGCAACATACAGAAGCATGTGCATGTAGGCTTAAACTAAATAATAGTACTTCTATAATTGTAGCTGTGTATAGTCCCCATTGGGAAATTTTCAGCTATATTTGGAAAACTTAAATTCTTTGCTGTGCTGTTTGTCACACAGAGGGAAACAAATTATTGTTTGTGGGGATTTCTACATAGATTTTCTGAAAGAGTCTGATAGAAAGCTTGACTCTGAAGTATTACTTGGTGTAGTGTTGGCAGAAGAGACAACACCGTGTTACTAGAGGAGGCTGAAATGCACGCATTTTAGCTCACGCAGGCTGGCATGAGGAGGGAAGGACTATACTGATGTGAGGTCTGGAACATGACAAGGAATTAGAATTCAGAAAGCAGACGGAAGTAGTTTGATACTTAACTTTAATCCATTGATGATGAATGTCGCTCTTGACGATACATGATTCACAATATCAATATCAATAGTAACTGAATATGGCACCTTGCTAGGTCGTAGCAAATGACGTAGCTGAAGGCTATGCTAAACTGTTGTCTTTACAAATGAGAGCGTCTGTAGTCAGTGAACCATCGCTAGCAAAGTCGGCTGTACAACTGGGATGAGTGCTAGGGAGTCTCTCTAGACTAGACCTGCCATGTGGCGGCGCTCGGTCTGCGATCACTGATAGTGGCGACATGCGGGTCCGACGTATACTAATGGACCGCAGCCAATTTAAAGGCTACCACCTAGCAAGTGTGGTGTCTGGCAGTGACACCACACTTGGTCCTTTCAGTCTAATGTCAGTTATTGATTTTGCTACTCGGGTAGTACAGGAAAGCAGCATACTGATAAATAATGTATTTATAGACTAAGATAAATTTAATCAAGTAAAAACCTTTCCTCTTAAGAATGATCTGTCTGATCATGATGCACAGCAAGTTACAGTATATGACATAGCTCCATACAGTAATACAAAACAATCCTCCAAAATAGTGTGTTAAATTAATGATTTGATGATTGAAAATATTAGGGAAAGCTCGCATGGAACTGATGCCATTCCCAACAGAATACTAACAGCTTGTTCTCAACAGATAAGCAGGATTCTCAGCCACATATGTAGTAGCTCACTGAAACAGGGCATTTTTCTGGACACACTGAAATATGCTAATGTTAAATCATTGCATTGCTCAATCTCACTTCTGACAGCATTAATCAAAATTCTTGAAAAAGTAATATATTCAATAGTAGCCTCACATAATTGAAAAAATGAAGTACTAACAAAATGTCAATTTGGTTTTTAGAAAGGCTTTTCAACAGAAAATGCTATATATGCTTTCACTAATCAAAAACTAAATCTTCTGACTAACTGAACATCACCCATTGGGATATTTTGTGATCTCTCAAATCATGTTGACTGTGTGAATTCTTCTAGATAAGCTTAAGCATTGTAGTATGAATGGAACATTGCACAAATGCTTTAGTTCATATTTAATTAGAAAAATGCAGAAGGTACACCTCAGGTGTTACATGCTTCACCCACTGTCCCTGCTGTCGAGACATCTTCGCGGGTACTGGGCGCAGTTGGGCCACCCTCTCCCCAAGGGGAGTGGCGGGTTCAGTGGCGTTCGCGGCGCACGAGGCGGAGGGTCAATGTGGAGGTTGGCCGTGTGGCATCGCCCGCTCTGCCTATGAGTGGACATGTGGCTGCTCCTTCAGCAAGGTCCGAGCAGGCACACGGGGGGAGGGGTTTATTAGTTAATGGGAGCTCCAACGTTAGGCGGGTGATGGAGCCCCTTAGGGAAATAGCGGGAAGGTCGGGGAAGAAGACCAGTGTTCACTCTGTCTGCTTGCCAGGGGGTCTCATCTGAGATGTGGAGGAGGCCCTACCGGCGGCGATAGAGAGCACTGAGTGCACCCGACTGCAAATTGTTGCTCATGTCGGCACCAATGACTCCTGCCGTCTGGGTTCAGAGGTCATCCTCAGTTCGTACAGGCGGTTGGCGGAATTGGTGAAGGCGGAAAGCCTCACTCGTGGGGTGAAATCAGAGCTAACTATTTGTAGTATCGTTCCCAGAACCGATCGCGGTCCTCTGGTTTGGAGCTGAGTGGAAGGCTTAAACCAGAGGCTCAGATGATTCTGCAGAGATCTGGGGTGCAAATTTCTCGACCTCCGCTATCGGGTGGAGAAATGTAGGGTCCCCCTGAATAGGTCAGGCGTGCACTACACGCCGGAAGCGGCTACAAGGGTAGCGGAGTACGTGTGGAGTGCACATGGGGGTTTTTTAGGTTAGAGAATCCCCTCCCTAGGCCCGACAAGACGCCTCCTGAGACGCGGCAAGGTAGGAGTAGACAAAATGCAACAGGGAATAACAATATTAATGTGCTAATAGTAAACTGCAGGAGCGTCTACAGAAAGGTCCCAGAACTGCTCTCATTAATAAATGGTCACAACGCCCATATAGTACTAGGGACAGAAAGTTGGCTGAAACCAGACGTAAACAGTAATGAAATCCTAAACTCAGATTGGAATGTATACTGCAGAGACAGGCTGGACAGTGAAGGGGGAGGCGTGTTTATAGCGATAAGAAGTGCAATAGTATCGAAGGAAATTGACGGAGATCCGAAATGTGAAATGATTTGGGTGAAGGTCACGGTTAAGGCAGGTTCAGACATGGTAATTGGATGTCTCTATAGGCCCCCTGGCTCAGCAGCTGTTGTGGCTGAGCACCTGAAGGATAATTTGGAAAATATTTCGAGTAGATTTCCCCACCATGTTATAGTTCTGGGTGGAGATTTTAATTTGCCGGATATAGACTGGGAGACTCAGATGTACATAACGGGTGGCAGGGACAAAGAATCGAGTGAAATTTTTTGTAAGTGCTTTATCTGAAAACTACCTTGAGCAGTTAAACAGAGAACCGACTCGTGGCGATAACATATTAGACCTTCTGGTGACAAACTGACCCGAACTATTTGAAAAAGTTAATGCTGAACAGGGAATCAGCAATCATAAAGCGGTTACGGCATCGATGATTTCAGCCGTAAATAGGAATATTAAAAAGGGTAGGAAGATTTTTCTGTTTAGAAAAAGTAACAAAAAGCAGATTTCAGAGTACCTGTTGGCTCAACACAAAAGTTTTGTCTCAAGTACAGATAGTGTTGAGGATCAGTGGACAAAGTTCAAAACCGTCGTACATAATGCGTTAGATGAGTATGTGCCAAGCAAGATCGTAAGAGATGGAAAAGAGCCACTGTGGTACAACAACCGAGTTAGAAAACTGCTGCGGAAGCAAAGGGAACTTCACAGCAAACATAAACATAGCCAAAGCCTGGCAGACAAACAAAAATTACGCGAAGCGAAATGTAGTGTGAGGAGGGCTATGCGAGAGGCGTTCAATGAATTCAAAAGTAAAGTTATATGTACTGACTTGGCAGAAAATCCTAAGAAATTTTGGTCTTATGTCAAAGCGGTAGGTGGATCAAAACTCTTCACGCAGTATCTTATCTCCCATTTCATCTTCATCTACATCCTCTTCCATTTCCATAATATTGTCCTCAAGTACATCGCCCTTGTATAAACCCTCTATATACTCCTTCCACCTTTCTGCTTTCCCTTCTTTGCTTAGAACTGGGTTGCCATCTGAGCTCTTGATATTCATACAAGTGGTTCTCTTCTCTCCAAAGGTCTCTTTAATTTTCCTGTAGGCAGTATCTATCTTACCCCTAGTGAGACAAGCCTCTACATCCTTACATTTGTCCTCTAGCCATCCCTGCTTAGCCATTTTGCACTTCCTGTCGATTTCATTTTTGAGACGTTTGTATTCCTTTTCGCCTGCTTCATTTACTGCATTTTTATATTTTCTCCTTTCATCAATTAAATTCAATAATTCTTCTGTTACCCAAGGATTTCTGTTAGCCCGCGTCTTTTTACCTACTTGATCGTCTGCTGCCTTCACCACTTCATCCCTCAGAGCTACCCATTCTTCTTCTACTGTATTTCTTTCCCCCATTCCTGTCAATTGTTCCCTAATGCTCTCCCTGAAACTCTCTACAACCTCTGGTTCTTTCAGTTTGTCCAGGTCCCATCTCCTTAAATTCCCACCTTTTTGCAGTTTCTTCAGTTTGAATCTGCAGTTCATAACCAATAGATTGTGGTCAGAATCTACATCTGCCCCAGGAAATGTCTTACAATTTAAAACCTGGTTCCTAAATCTCTGTCTTACCATTATATAATCTATCTGAAACCTGTCAGTATCTCCAGGCTTCTTCCATGTATACAGCCTCCTTTCATGATTCTTGAACCAAGTGTTAGCTATGATTAAGTTATGCTCTGTGCAAAATTCTACCAGGCGGCTTCCTCTTTCATTTCTTAGCCCCAATCCATATTCACCTACTATGTTTCCTTCTCTCCCTTTTCCTACTGACGAATTCCAGTCACCCATGACTATTAAATTTTCGTCTCCCTTCACTACCTGAATAATTTCTTTTATCTCGTCATACATTTCATCTATTTCTTCTTCATCTGCAGAGCTAGTTGGCATATAAACTTGTACTACTGTAATAGGCATGGGCTTTGTGTCTATCTTGGCCACAATAATGCGTTCACTATGCTGTTTGTAGTAGCTTACCCGCACTCCTATTTTTTTATTCATTATTAAACCTACTCCTGCATTACCCCTATTTGATTTTGTATTTATAACCCTGTAGTCACCTGGCCAAAAGTCTTGTTCCTCCTGCCACCGAACTTCACTAATTCCCACTATATCTAACTTTAACCTATCCATCTCCCTTTTTAAATTTTCTAACCTACCTGCCCGATTAAGGGATCTGACATTCCACGCTCCGATCCGTAGAACGCCAGTTTTCTTTCTCCTGATAACGACGTCCTCTTGAGTAGTCCCCGCCCGGAGATCCGAATGGGGGACTATTTTACCTCCGGAATATTTTACCCAAGAGGACGCCATCATCATTTAATCATACAGTAGAGCTGCATGTCCTCGGGAAAAATTACGGCTGTAGTTTCCCCTTGCTTTCAGCCGTTTGCAGTACCAGCACAGCAAGGCCGTTTTGGTTAATGTTACAAGGCCAGATCAGTCAATCATCCAGACTGTTGCCCCTGCAACTACTGAAAAGGCTGCTGCCCCTCTTCAGGAACCACATGTTTGTCTGTGGAAGAATCCTAAGGAAATGCAATCCGAAAACAAAGGAAGTAGGTTACAGTACGCTTGTTTGCCCACTGCTTGAATACTGCTCAGCAGTGTGGGATCCATACCAGATAGGGTTGATAGAAGATATAGAGAAGATCCAACGGAGAGCAGCGCGCTTCGTTACAGTATCATTTAGTAATTGCGAAAGCATTACGGAGATGATAGATAAACTCCAGTGGAAGACTCTGCAGGAGAGACGCTCAGTAGCTCGGTACGAGCTTTTGTCAAAGTTTCGAGAACATACCTTCACCGAAGAGTCAAGCAGTATATTGCTCTCTCCTACGTATAACTCGTGAAGAGACCATGAGGATAAAATCAGAGAGATTAGAGCCCACACAGAGGCATACCTACAATCCTTCTTTCCACGAACAATACGAGACTGGAATAGAAGGGAGAACCGATAGAAGTACTCAAGGTACTCTCCGCCACACACCGTCAGGTGGCTTGCAGAGTATGGATGTAGATGTAGATGCAGATGTAGAAGCTTGAAATTAACAATATGGATAGTCTGCAGAAATCAGCAGAGTCCTCTAACTGGAGAGGTGTCAAGAATGGCATCCCACAGGGCTCAGTCTTTGGTACCTTATGGTTCTTAAAACGTATTGATGACTTGCCAGTCTGTATTCATGAAGATGTAAAGCTAGTTCTTTTGCTGATGGTACAAGTATAGTAATCACACCCAACAAATAAGAATTAGTTCAGGAAATTGTAAATAATGCCTTTCAAAAAATTATTAGGTGGTTCTCTTGAAATAGACTCTCACTAAATTTTTAGAAAACACAATATATACAGTTCTCTACAGTAAAAAGTCTGTTATTAGGGCAGAATATTCAAAATTTCTAAGTGTGTGCATTGAAGAGAAATTGAATTGGAAGAAACACATTGATGATCTGCTGAAATGGTTAGGATCAGCTACTTATGCTATTAGGGTTATTGCAAATTCAGGTGATAAACATATCTGTAAATTAGCCTCTATGCCTATTTTCATTCACTGCTTTCATATGGCATCCTTTTTTGTGGTAATTCATTATTAAGAGAAAGAACATTCATTGTGCAAAGAATGTAATCGGAATGGAGACCACCCAAGATCACCTTGCAGGCATTTGTGTAAGGAACTCAGGATATTCATAGTACTTTCGTGTTACATACATTCACTTATGAAATTTGTTATTAATAACCAATCCACATTCAGAATTAATAGCAAAGTGTGTAGCTACATAAACTAGAAAAAAAGGATTCTGGGTTAAATCTGACTTTGGCACAGAAAGGGGTAAACTATGCTGTGACCAAAATCTTCGGTCATTTGCCACATAGCATCAAAAGTCTGACAGACAGTCAATCAGCATTTAAAAGCAAATTAATTCCTGTCATATTCATGATCTATGGAACAAGTATTAATGTAATGTTAATGCCATCTTTTTAGTATGTGTGGAGTCTTATTGTCGTAACAGAAAGCAGAGATGCATATCGATGAACCGAATCACAGAAATAAAACTGAAGGTATATAAAGTGTGGAGCCTGACAGTATTTTCATTGGGTCTCCTCTTGCTTCTAACATATGTAACTGACCTTCCAGTTACTTGAAAGGTCTCTTCAAAAACTGTAATGTTTGCTTATGACATAAGCATACTAATCAAAGGCCCATATATTATGCAATTTCAAACAAACAGAAAATAATAGTCACAAACAAAATGAAACAATAAGTATAACATATCTTGCATTTAAACTGAATAACTACATAAACTGAGGCGACATACATAAATTAATCAAAATGTACAATTCAGTATATTTTAAACCAAGAAGTGCATCTCATTGTGCTGCCTTAACGACGTGGTGCTGACTAACTTCATGTACTTTCACTTCAAATCTTTTACAGAATTATCTTCTGAAGAATGTTGCTGAAATAAATGAAGTGAGATACACAGAGGGAAAATACATAAAGGGGAAAAAAGAGAGGTATAAAAAAATAATAGCAGAGAAAGAACAAGGATGGGATGAGGATGAGAGTGAAATAAAGAGAGAGAGAGACAGGGAGAGAGAGAGAGAGAGAGAGGGTGAGGGGGGGGGGGGAAGGTAAACAATTACTTGCTGTCATCAAGGAGGCATTAAATATTTGTACAACAAATTCATCAGATTACAATGGGGAGTGCAAATGTATCTATACAAATCAGTATAAAATTTTAACTCTTCTAAAACTTTGTGTAATGCATAAAACACATTGAAGAAGTAACAAAATGGATATGAACTACTAAATTCTCATAAGCAAATAGCTCAAAGTGAACTGAATGTAAGTGTGGATAAGTCATAAAAAATTTGTGTGTCACTCTTAGGCAGTGACTGACCACATACCTAGTGTCTCTATGTATTATAAAGATGTGGTGATAGGTAATGCAAGATGAGATTTTAATGTCTATGTCAACATAAAGAAAGAGATATATAGACAGCATCCAGCAGAAGACAAGAATCATCAGTAAGGCCAGAGGATGGCAGCATGTCAATTTTTCAAAAATATTGCACTACCTAGACGACGTCATCCAGTTGAATGTCCAAAATCATCAGACACCAGGATACAATAATATCACAGATATATTGATAACTAACACAATAACTAGGCAGTTCATCTGTAGTTTGCAAATCATTGTAAACTTTGTGACATAGGCTACTTTTTATTGTTAAATGTCATAAATTTTCTTCCTGATCCATTTCCAGATGTAGTTTGTAAAGTATTAGTGATTACATGCCTCTGTCTGACTTGTTGTCAGTCTGATTTTATCTTCATGCAGTTCCTACAGAAGTGGCATAAAGAAACCTGAAAGATTTCTAAAAAATATTTTAAAGTAGATTTGTGTCAAGATATTTGGCATTTTATCAGTCTGTCATCCAGTTAAGGCGTTTTTGCATTTTAGCAACACTCCTTCAGAAGTTTTAAGAATGAGAAACTGTGACAGCTGCTGCTCTTCTTTGTATACCATTCACTCAGTATCTTCTATTAATCAAAACTAATATGGATGGTACACACTCAAGCAGTGCTCCAACATAATTTGTCGAGTTGAGTTACGAGCAATCTCTCTGATAGGTAGAATGTAGTTCACAGTATCCTACTAACGAATGAAAGGCAACTACATTCTTTACGTATGATTAAACCTACATACTTGTTCAACTCCACATCATCCCACATTATTATTCTCAATATGGAAGACATAAGAATAGACTATGATGGGATAACAGATTAGGATTTTGAATATGATATCCCTCGTCTCAAGGCAAGAAAATCCCCCCTCACTCCTCTCCTTATATTTTGGTACTGCTACTTTTTTCATTCATTATTTTAATTTTATTACTGATGCTAAGAGCCACCTGTCTCCCCCTCTTCTGCATTTTATTAACAGTTCACAACCTCACTGCTCCTTGCATCTTACCCAGCTGCTATACTTGCTCCTTGTATCATTCCTGTCAACCAGGGCAACCATTCATAAACAATAATTGTCACCACAGTTGTGGCTGAGTGCATTCTGGTGTCTATGTGTGTTTACTTAAACTATAAGAAGATATGTATCTGGAAAGCTAGTAATGTGTGTCACCGCATAACACATCAGTCAGCTAAAGGTGGATAGCTGCCTTTCCATATTTTTGTTTGCTTCTTCCATTTTGTTAATGTAGTATTATGGAAGTTATGTTTTTATGGAATACATAGTTCAGCACATGCCTGTTTTAGTTAATAATTAATAAACATGACTCAGAAAGTTACACTATACAATTCAAATAGTTCACAGAGCCACATCATGAGGAGAAATTATGAGAAGAAAGTAACTTCTGTTTTCATGTAGCATGGGAAGTATTGGGAGGAACAGAAGAGTCACTATAGTGTCTCATGCCCCAAGTCAGTGTACTTAGAACAGTGATGGCAACAAAGCAACTTTGCTTTTTGTTCACCTACGATAGTCATTCAAAATGAGCGTTTCAATTCAAAATCCTGCCAAATATGAAATCCATCCTCTAATACATTTTTTTAATGGCAAAAAGTCTCAAAGCCATTGTCATCAACTGGAAAATTTAATTTGTGTTACATATTGATCAAATATGATAAGTGAAAGTACTGTGCATTAATGGTATCACTTGTTTAAGAGTGGAAAGATGATGAAAGAAGTAGTTATCCATCTTTAATCAGCCACACTGTGCTTGGTAAACACAAGTGAGTTCCATTTCTGCACATAAATTTTGATTCTAACAAAGACCTTCGAGATATTGTAACAGGATGGTCTCAGTCACAGGCACCATCATTATGCAGAGGGAATTTGTAAACTCATTAAGAAATATGATGAATGCTTAAATCTAAATGGTGATTATGTAGAAAAATGCTAGTAATAAACATTTGAAGTTTTAAGATTTTTCAGGTAAATTTGCTTTTAACAGCAGCAGGATTTTTTTATAGCTGAACAGAGGTTATTTTCTAGATAACTTCATACAATATGTGTGCTATTCATAGGGTCAAGTACTGTTCTCGTTCTTTTTTTAATGGTCTACCATTTTATTTTTAAAAGTAATAAAATTGTTTCTGAGGAGGAAATCTTTTACTCCAAGCAGCATGTATCCTACGATACAAGTATTATCGCTGAGCTGAGTAAAGAAATAGCACTCCGTCTTCAGGCCACAAGTGGCCGATCGGGACCATCCGACTGCCATGTCATCCATGAGGATGCGGATAGAAGGGGGATGTGGTCAGCACACCGCTCTCCCGATTGTTATGATGGTTTTCTTTGACCGGAGCCGCTACTATACGACCGAGTAGCTCCTCAATTGGCATCACGAGGCTGAGTGCACCCCGAAAAATTGCAACAGTGTATGGTGGCCTGAATGGTCACCCATCCAAGTGCTGGCCATGCCCGACAGTGCTTAACTTCGGTGATCTGATGGGAACCAGTGTATCCACTGCGGGGCAAGGCCGTTGCCGAGTAAAGAAATACCAACAGAAAAAAGAGAAAATGATGTATTTGTGAAAACTATTGACTTATTTTGCACAAATAGGTTATTTTTAAGCTTAGAAAAAACATTTTCTGCTCTATTGATAAAAATATCCTGCCTCAACCATGACAGAAAGTGTTAAGTTCTTGGTTATACATACTGATGAAAACTGAAATAGGGAAAACCATACGTTAGACACCCTATTAAGTTTAGATTAATTTACTTTTGACATGAAAATAATTACCAAGGTTTCAACCCATTTTCATTCATTGACGACACATGGACTAATGTTCTGCAGCAACTCCACTCTTTCATGTCTGCCTCCATAGCTGAGTGGCTAGTGCAGCGGACAACCATGTGAGGGACCCAGGTTCAATTTATGGTATTGCCAGAGATTTTTCCTTGGTGTGAGGATTGGAACAGCGTCCGCCCAGTCTCGTTATGCCATTTTAGGAGCTACTTGAAGAAGCAATAGCAACATCAGCTCTGCTAACCCGACAACTGCTGTGAGAGCAGTCTGATGACCTCATGTCCCTCCAACCTGTACCTCAGTGACAGCATTGGCTGAGGATGACACAGTGGTCAGTTGGGGCCAGTTGGCCCAAAAGTGGCCACAATGGTAGTGCTTTCCTCTCTCCTTTTCCTTCCTCATTTACATAAAAACTATTCATTGTGCAAAAGAAAGTATTTATAATCTTGTGTAGGGATCACCCACATAAATTTTGCAAGCATTTGTTTAAGCAGTTCAGAATTTACCCATTATTTCATTGATGAAATTTTTTATTAACCATCAATTGGAGTTTGAGAGAACTATGAAACATTTGCAAATATAACACAGGAAGCATATACCATTTGCATTCTCCAATAGTAAATATAGCTTTGTAACTGCAAGATGTGAAACATATAGCAATAAAATGCTTTGACAACCTATTCATGGAACTAAAATGTCTTGTAAACAGCATATCAAAAAGAACAAGTAGTCAACTACAAACCTGCAAATGTCCAGCATTTAGCTGTATAAACACAGTGTGACCCAAATCTCTAGGTTCAAAATTATACAGATGATAGATGACTCTACACTAAGTATTTTGATATAAGAAACTAATCTTAAAAAATGTATATTTCAAGTGGTCTTGAATTAGCAATATGTGCAAGCACATGTTTGTATACTATTGTACTTATGTTTCTACATTGTTATTAAAAAAACTAATACATAATTGTCTGAAACTAGTCTAGTGTGAATTTTATCCCTGTGGAGTCATACGAGATCATTGGTGTATGAAAACTGAGCAAAAACTAAACAGGACCTGGTTGGTAGGGTCCTAGCTGCTTGTCTTACTGTATGACAGACAATAGAATTGTTTGAGAGAGGATAGCAATGTTTTATGCACAGTCATAATGCATGCATTGAAACAGGCTATCGCTCATCAAGAATGGGTCTGTACATTTGCAAATACTATGTACAGCTTAACAACTCCATGGTATACAGTCACTGTGAAGAAACTTCTAAAGAAACACAGATTATTGCATAATAATTGTAAAACAAAGTGCAGGGCTATAAATAGAGAGATGCTGAATGAAAAGTGTCTGGCCATCAAGAGAGCAATGCATGACGCCTTCAATGACTACTGTAGCAGAATACTGTCAAATGATATTTCACAAAATCCAAAGAAATTCTGGTCATATGTAAAGGCTCTTAGTGGCACCAAAGTTAGTGTCCACTCCCTAGCAAATGAGACAGGAACTGAAACTGAGAGTAGCAGAGTGAAAGCTTAAATGCTTAACTCTATTTTCAAATGTTCCTTTACAAAGGAAAACCCAAGAGAACGGCCCCAGTTTAATCCTTGCACCACTGAAAAGATGACTTAAATAATTATTAATGTCAGCAGTGTCGAGAACAGCAGAAACTATTAAAATTGAACAAAGCTCCAGGACCTGATGAAATCACTGTCAGATTCTTGACTGAATTTGTGAGTGAGTTATCCCCTCTTCTAACTATAATCTGTCATCAAACCCTTGAACAAAAAATCATGCACAGTTCTTGGAAAAAAGGACAGGTCACACCCAGCTACAAGAAGGATAGTAGAAGTGTTCCACCAAACTACCATCCAGTTTCCTTGACATCAATTAGTTGTAGAATCTTAGAATATATTCTGAGCTTAAACATAATGAGGTATCTTGAATAGAAAGATAATCTCAGTGCTGAGCAGCATGGATTCTGAAAACACTGTTCATGTTAAACCCAACTCACACTTTTCTCACATGATGTACAGAAAGCTTTGGATCAAGGTATTCAGGTAAATGCAGTATTTCTTGATTTACAAAATTCATTTGACTCAGTACCACACCAACTCTTATGGGTAAAAGTACGATCACCGGGGGTATCAAGTGAAATTTGTGACTCGATTGCGGACTTTTTGGCAGCGAGGACATAGCATGTGATCTTGCATGGAGAGTCATTGTCAAATGTAGAAATAACTTCAGGTGTGTCCCAGGGAAATGTGTTGGAACCTTTCCTTTTCATGTTGCATATTAATGACCCTGTAGACAATATTAATAGTAACCTCAGACTTTTTGCATATGGTGCAGTTATCTGTAATGAAGAACTATCTGAAAGAAGGTGCATAAATATTCAGTCAGATGTTGATAAGATTTCAGACTGGTGCAAAGATTGTCAACTTGCTCTAAATGCTCAAAAATGTAAAATTGTGCACATCACAAAACGAAAATGCATAGTATCCCATGACTACAATATCAATGAGTCATTGTTGGAATCAGCCAACTCACATAAGTACCTAGTGTAACACTATGCAGAAATAAAAAATGGAATGATCACATAGCTTTAGTCATGGGTAAAGCAGGTGGTAGACTTTGGTTTATTGGTAGAATACTGGACAAGTGCAATCAGTCCACAAAGGAGGTTGCTTACAAATCACTCATGCGAGCAGTTCTAGAAATTGCTCAAGTGTGTGGGACCTGTACCAAATATGACTAACAGGGGATATTTAACATGTAAATAGAAGGGCAGCATGAATGGTCACAGGTTTGTTTGATCCATGGAAGAGCTTCACAGAGATATTGAAGGAACTGAACAGGAAGACTCTTGAAGATAAATTGTCCTGAGAAAGTCTTTTAACAAAGTTTCAAAGACCAGCTTTAAATGACTAGGAATATACTACAATCACCTATGTATCACTCACATAGGGATCATGAGGATAAGATCAGCATAATTACAGCATGCACAGAGGCATTCAAAAAGTCATTCTTCCCATGTTCCATATGTGAATGGAATGTGAAGAAATCCTAATAACTGGTACAATTGAATGTACCCTCTGCCATGCACCTCATGGTGGGCTGCAGAGTCTAGCTGTAGATATAGATGTCTTGTTAAATACTTGGCTTTAGTACTTTCAGCTGCACTTTAGTATCACTAGTACTAATATGTATCTCAGCCACATTTGCATAGGTACAACAACTAAATGAGCAGCATTCCTTGATATTTGTGTGGAGATACATATGTAAATGGAATTCCACATTTGAACTTACATTTTGCTGTTGTGTTTGAGTTTCATCAATAAGTGTCTGAACATTTGTTTTCATGCCACTAAAACATTAACCGAAAGGTCCATAGGTTATCATCTGCTGCTCTGGGATTTTACAGATAGGTTTGAGTAGTTTATGGGCAGCATGTATTGTTTTACTCCAATAACACTATTTTATTCTATTATATGTAATTTTTTTTGATGCTCACTCACCTGTTTACATTAGTCAAATGATTTGATCTCCTCTTAAAGAGAATATAACTATTTCGTTGTCCATTTTATGGAATATTTAAACCATGCTTTAGTTGCCATTTATAGCTGTGTGATCATTGCTATTACAGCTATATCATGATCACTAATCCTAATTTACATGTGAGCATCCTCAAAGAGATCAAGTCTGTCTCTTGCAAACGCATACAATATAGTTCCATCATGGGGATGTTTCCAAACTATCAATGGCAAGTAATTTTCAGTAAAGCTTCTAAAACTATTTTGTATGAAATTGTGTCTAACACTCAAATAATGATTGTTTCATTTTCCAGGTTATTGTACAGTGATAAGATTACAGTATGATATGTACTCGAACCAATATTTCTCAATAGAGTTGATGTGCAGAATCAGTTCTATCTCAGTGGATTTAATTTTTTGATCTACTTAAAAAATTGCAGCCCCTTCACAAAAGTGCTCATCTAAACCCATACACTTGGGTTTGTTATGCAGATGGCCCAACTGTAATTTCATGATTAACCAGCTTACAGTGTTATGAGAGTCCAAGAGCTTTTTAGAAGCAGTTCAAACACTGATACTTTTATTTACAAATGCTCCTATATTTCATCACAAGCATCTTAATATTATCATATGTTAGAACTTTTATTAGGATGAATATTATAAACGCACAAATTCTTGGCAGTGTACTGTCAATGTCCCAGAAATATGACAGAAGATTACTTAACAAGTTTAAGATATTACAACATTTATGTTATTAGAAAACAAGCATTACATTTTGAAATTAATTTTCTACAAAGTATTCATCCAACAGCCAATAAAATTAAGATATTCTGATGTTTAGATTGTTTTCTACAGCTAAATTCCCCATCATTATAATTTTATGAATTGGTACTAGTATATTATGACCTTACTTTAGGGAGGAAAGTAATGAAAACCACAACAAAGCATCCTTCCTTTCTGTGTTTCAACACAAACTCTGGCTTCAAAAATCTATATCAGAAGTGTTATGGATACTTTGTATTTGTTCTAGTTTTAGGGCCCTTTCTTGTAACTTAAGTTTATCATTTACTATTATGATATTTATCTAGCCCAAAATATTTAGATTTAGGTACTGAAAGTTTCTGTTAGCTACATGGCAACCAGCAATGTTTGTTACACACTGAAGCATGAAAGGAATGCATATTTGAATACAGAGATATGTAAACAGGAAGAATATGGCACTGTGGTCAGCAATGCCTATATGAGGCTCTGAGCACTATGGGACTTAACATCTGAGGTCATCAGCCTGAGACAACAAGAGTGTGGTGTTATAGTTGGTGCAGGAGTGATGGGACATGGCATCTCTGAGATAGTGATGAAGTGGATATTTTCCCTTATGACCATTTTGCAAGTGTACTGTGTATATCAGGAATCTGGTAAAACATCAAATCTCTGACATTGCTGAGGCTGGAAAAAGATCCTGCAAGAACGGGACCAATGACAACTGAAGAGAAGTGCAAACCTTCTGCAGGTTTCAGCGATGGGCCATCAGCAAGTGTTAGCATGCAAATCATTAAACAAGAGATCACTGATATGGGCTTTCAGAGCCAAAAGCTCACTCATGTTCCTTTGATGACTGCAAGACACAAAGCTTTACACCTCATCTGGGCCCGTCAACACCATCGTTGGATTATTGATCACTGGAAACATGTTGTCTGGTTGGACGAGTCTCATTTCAAATTGTATCAAGTGGATGGATGTGTACAAGTATAAAGACAACCTATGAAACTATGGACCCTGCATGTTAGCAGAGGATTGTTCAAGCTGGTGGAGGCTATGTAATGGTGTGGGGCGTGTGCAGTTGGAGTGATATGGGACCACTGATAGATATAATTCTGACAGATGACCTATACGTAAGCATCCTTTCTGATCACCTGCATCCATTCATATCCATTGTGCATTCTGATGGACTTGGGAAATTCCAGCAGGACTATGTGACCTACTGGTCACATCCAGAATTGCTACAGAGTGGCTCCAGGAACACTCTTCTGAGTTTAAACACTTCCACTGGTCACCAAACTCCCCAGACATGAACATTATTAAGCATATCTGGAATGGCTTGCAATGTGCTGTTCAGAAGAGATCTCCACACCCTTGCACTCTTATGGATTTATGGACAGCCCTGCAGGATTTATGGTGCCAATTCTCTCCAGCATTACTTCAGACATTAGTCAAGTCCATGCCATGTTGTGTTGCGGCACTTCTGTGTGCTTGCTGGGGCCCTACACTATATTAGGTAGTTGTAGCAGTTTCTTTGGCTCTTCAGTGTATTGTGAGTTGTGGTCGAGACTTCAGTCTACTGAGCACTTGTGCACATAAAGCAAAGGTCTCAGGTTTGAGATCCAGTCTGGCACACTGTTTAAATCAGCCAGGAAGTTTCAGATCATCAGATATTCTGCTGCAAAGTGGAAACTCATTTGGGAAACAGTCCCCTACATACTGACAAAAGTAAAGCTATGAGAGTAGGTCACAAGTCATGCTTGGGTAGCTCAGTTGATACAGCACTTGCCTGCAAAAGACAGTGGTCCCAGGTTCGAGGCCAAGTCTGCCACACAGTTTCAATCCGCTAGGAAGTTTCAAGTAGTAATGTACTGCACATGGGATTCAGCATTTATAAATGTAAACACATTTTTTTAGAAAATACCTTGGTCATCAAGTAAATATTAAACTGCTAATAGCAGATTAACAGCAGCTTTATAATAAAACTAAGGAGGCAGCAGTTTTCTTACAAATTTACTCATTAAATTAAGATAGTGTCAGTGTGAATAACATTAGGTGATATAGTAATAGTTTATTGTTAATAAAGATTAATATTCATTTAGATATTTGCCCCATGTTAATGCATACCTTGACTCATTCCATATCCTTGCAGGTTCTCTTTCTTGATGGGACCTACAGAATATGATGAATGAATGGAGACCATATGGAAACAGAGAACCAAAATAGGTTAATAGAAATCTTCATTGTGAAATTAAAATAAAAAACAGCAAATAACACAAGAAGTTTTATGAATAATGACTAGAAAGGATGTTTCATGAAAAGGGGAGAGGTGGGAGGCAGGGGGTGGGGGGGTGAGGGGGGGGGGGTAGGTGAAACAACAGAGCTGAAAAAAGAAAATCATTTGAAACAAAACGTACATTGGGTGTATTAGTGGAAATAACCTAGTACATTTTTTAGACTCAGAGAGGGGTGGACCAGGGGGGGGGATTGGAAAATGAAGGGCTGAAAATGCTGTAATACTAATATCTTACAAATTAGTGTAAGAGACTTTCTCCCCCTTTTTGTTGTGATGTTGTCATTATTCCATTCTGTATTTTCCATTGATAGACTTTCTCCTCCAGTACATACCTGACACCTACTGCCACATTTTTTATAATCGCTAATTACAAACAATTTGATAGTTGGGGTCAGGTATGTAATGGAGGAAAAGATCTCATAAGTGCGTTATATTACTTATCCATTTAAATTTTATAATTATCATTAATTCTACAGAACAATAGCAGGTGAATATGGACTGGGGGAAAAGACTGAAAGAGGAAGCTGCCCGGTACAATTTTGCACAGAGCATAATTTAGTCACCACTAAGAATCATGAAAGAAGGTTGTATACCTGTAAGAAACCTGGAGAGATTTCAGAAACAGATTTTAAAATGTAAAACATTTACAGGGGCAGAAGTGGATTCTGACTACAACTTATTGGTTATGAGCTGTAGATTGAAACTGAAGAAATTGCAAAAAGGTAGGAAATTGAGGATATGTGACCTGGATAATTTGAAAGAACAAGAGGCTGTTGGTAGTTTCAGAGGGAGCATTGGACAACAATTGACTATAACAGGAGAAAGAAGTACAGTAGAAGATGAATGGGTACCTTTAAGAGATGAAATAGTGAAAGCAGCAGAGGATCAAATAGGTAAAAGACAAGGGCTAGGAGAAATCCTTGGATAATGCAGGAGATATTGAATACAGTTGATAAAGGGAGAAAATATAAAAATTTAGCAAATGAAGCAGGCAAAACGGAATACAAAAGTCTAAAAAAAAAATGAGACTGACAGGAAGCGCAGAATGGCTAAATAGGAGTGGCTAGAGGACAAATGTAAGGATTTAGAAGCATATTTCACTAAGGGAAAGATAGATACTGCCTACAGGAAAATTAAAGAGGCCTTTGGAGAAAAGAGAAGCATCTGTATGAATATCAAGAGCTCAGATGAAAAACCAGTCTTAAGTAAAGAACGCAAAGCTGAAAGGTGGAAGGAATATATTGAGAGTCTGTGGAAGGGAGATGAACTTAGAGGTGGTATTATAGAAACGGAAGAGAGCATAAATGAAGATGAGACAGGAGACACAATACTGTGAAAAGAATTTGACAGAGCACTCAAACACTTAAGTTGAAACAAGGCCCTAAGAGTAGATGACATTCTGTCAGAACTGGTGATAGCCTTGGGAAAGCCAGCCATGACAAAACTGTTCCATCTGTTGTGCAAGAAGTATGAGGCAAGGGAAATACCTTCTGACTTCAAGAAGAATGTAATAATTCCAATTCCAAAGAAAGCAGTTGCCAACAGGTGTGAAAATTACCAAACTATCAGTTTAATTATGGTGCTTACAGGTGCTCAATGGTAAGGTTATCAGTGACCCAGTTTAATGAGTCATGGTTGCAAAATACTAACGCAAATTCTTTATAGAAGAATGGGAAAACTTGTAGAAACTGACCTGAGGGAAGACCAGCTTGGATTTCAGAGAAATGTAAAAATATGCAAAGCAATACTAATCCTATGACTTATCTTAGGAGACAGGTTAAAGAAAGACAAATGTATATTTATAGCATTTGTAGACTTAGAGAAAGCTTTTGACAATGTTGACTGGAATACTCTCTTTTACATTCTGAAGGGAAGCAGTGTAAAATACAGGGAGCAAAAGCCTATTTGTAACTTGTACAGAAGCCACATGGCAGTTATAACTGTCAATGTGCATCAAAGGAAAGCAGTAAAGGAAAGCAAAGAAAAATTTGGAGTAGGAATTAAAGTTCAGGGAGAAGAAATAAAGACTTTGGGGTTTGCCTATGACACTATAATTCTGTCACAGACAGCAAAGGGCTTGGAAGAGCAGTTGAATGGAATGGATGGTGTATTGAAAGGAGGCTGTAAGATGAACAGCAACAAAAGCAAAATAAGGATAATGGAAAGTAGTCAAATTAAATCAGGTGAAGCTGAGGGAATTAGATTAGGAAATGAGACACTTAAAGTAGTAGATTAGTTTTGCTATTTGGGCATCAAAATAACTGATGATGGCCTAAGTAGGGAGGATACAAAGTGTAGACTCATAATGGCAAGAAAAGCATTTCTGAAGCAGAGAAATTTATAAACATCAAATACAGACTTAGGTGATAGGATGCCTTTTCTGAAAGTATTTATATGAAATGCAGACATTTATATGAATGTAGACTACAACAACAACAACAATATCAATTGGACTTGGCAAAATATGTTAGGTGGACAAAATGTACATGCAACACTGCACGACGTGGTCTCACTCACGTCCTCTCAGCATGACTGAACATTTCAAAATGATATAGTGTTAACTTTGTTAACATACATTATATAAATACCACCAAGAATTACTAAGTTCACATATGCTTATCAGCATTTCACAATAAAAACTTATTTTAGTCTTTGTGATTTGATATTTCATTGGTGCGTATTATGATACTTTATAATAGTTTATATTTATGGACACCAGAGTGTATTAATGGTAAAAAATCTCTTGCATTTCCAGTCATGTGTCAGAGCTTTAATGAGTGCCACAAGTATCATTTTCTTGCAAATTGTTTAGATATTGTGGCCATTCTTTTATTTACATGCTGAGAAATATTCTTTTCCTTTCAACATATAAGTATGACAATAATCACAATGTATCAACACTCTGCTAGAAAATGACAGAAATAACACTCATCAAAACATCATGGTATTTAAATGCTCCCACTTGGTTTGAAACCTGTAGTATATGGTGGGAAAGACTATGTAAGTACTGAACTATAATCCAGGCAGATACAGACGCTTTTATTTCAAGTTGTATCAATTTTGTATCTTCATTTAGTGCTGTCATATCATAAATGTACAATATTTCCTTCAGTATCTATACGGTTTACACACAGTCCAAACAGAATTGGTTCTAGTAATACTAATTTCTCACCTGAATAACTTTGTTTGGATTGGATATCAGGACAGTGCTATTTACAAACCAAAAATTCTGTACAGTGCATTGCCAGATAGCATAAAAAAATACAGCATTAATAAATACCTGGAATTTTGCTCAAATCTGTAGATCTACTTCATAACTCTCTAAACAAAAATTCATAATTATCGACCATACCTGGATAAAACCAAACTTCTTTCATCCATGTATGTATGTAATTATGCACCTAGCTTTTGTGCTGTATGTTACTATGCCTAGTTAATTAAAGTGCTGGTATTTAATAGTTTGAGTAAAATCAACAAAGGGGTTTCACAAGCTTTTCCTCTATCTGTATGTACATAAGCAGAATAATGTTTTTGTTATAAATATGTGTTGATACTGATGATAAGATTTTGTACATGATGTAAATATGTAATATTTTATACTGTTCTGTACTTTTTTGACAAGTCCAATATCATGAATGTGATAATACAGGCACTAAATAAATAAATAAAAATTTAGATTAGATTCATTTTTTGTTCCATAGACCCAAAAAAGAGATGATTCTTGTGGGTGTGAAACACGTCAGAAAGTATAACATAAAGAACATACAACATTAGAACATTAGAACTTCCCTGATCATTTGTCAGGAGATTGTCAAAATATGTTAATACATACAACAAACTGAAACTGATAATATTTACAGAATTAATATACTGTCAGAATAAAACACAGTTATGCACTATTAATAAATTTATCATACACAAAATACCAAATCTTGATTGTTGTGAGCGAGTGCTTCAAAACTGAAATCTAACAGACATTTTTATTTAAGCTAGTCTAATAGTCCCAGTTAAGATATTCATCTAGAGAGTAAAAGGAGCTGCCTACCAAAAAGCCTTTCAAAGTCTGTTAAAACTGTGCTTTATCTGAAATCAAGTTTTTAATGGTTGCTGGCAGTTTATTGAAAATGTGTGTTCCTGAATGTTGGACCCCTTTTTTGACCAGGGTAGGGGATTTTAGGTCTTGATGTAGATTGTTCTTATTCCTAGTTCTGGTATTGATACTAGTTGGAAACAGAGACATATTATTTGCAACAAATTTCATTAAGGAATAAATATAGTGAGAAGCAGTTGTTAGAATGGGTGTTCCTTGAACTATCTACAAGACGTTCTTGAATTTACGCCACAAATGAGTCTTATTATATGCTTTGTAACAATGTTATGAAAACAATAGTTGCTACTCACCATATAGCAGAGATGCTGAGTCACAGGTAGGCACAAAAAGAACTGTCAGAAAGTGAGCTTTCGGCCTACAATGCTTTCATTGGAAATACCAACATACACAAACACACAAAAATGCTCCTCACACACAGAGACTGTAGTTATGTGTGTGTGAGTTATTTTTGCGTAAGCGTGCATATATATGTGTGTGTGTGTGTGTGTGTGTGTGTGTGTGTATGTGTGTGTGTGTGTGTGTGTGTGTGTGTTGTAGTTGTAAATCTGGCAATGCAACAGATGAGAGGTCATCAACGTACACAAGGAAAAGCAATGGAGGCAAGATGAAACCTTGAGGACCACCACATATAATTTATTACCAATGATATGAAGACTGATCACTTGATCCACATGTATTTTGAAGTGACACTCTTTGTTTTGTGTTAGTTATGTAAGATTTGAACCATTTTGCATCACTGACAGTGGCAACATAATATTCTAATTTACTTATGAGAATGCTGTGATTCACACGGTCAAAGGCTTCTGACAGGCCACAGGAAACGCCAGTGCCCTATTTGTTATCTAATGAATTACATATATTCTCACTGTACATGTAAATAGCCTTAAGGAACCCAAACGTGGACAACATATTATTTACAGTTAGATGCTTAAGAAGACACTTGAACATGACCTTTTCAAATATTTTTGAAAAAGTGAAATTGGTTGACAACTTGATGCTATTTCTTTATCCCCCTTCTTGTAAAGAAGCTTAATTTCAGCATATTTTAGTCAATCTGGAAATGTTCCACTGATAAGACATTGATTACAGAAAAAACTGAAAGATGAACTCAACTCACATCAATACTCTTTGATTAACTTCATTGATATGTTATCATGACCAGTAGAATACTTTGATTGGCAGATGCCACCAGTACGTCTTTGTGAGAGGTGAGGGTCATTTCCATTTTACAGAAGTTATTTGTAGAGATTGGTCTCAGACATTCCATTGCAAATGTTTACTGAACCTGGTTACCCCAAGCACTCAATAACAGAAACAAAGTGCTTGTTTAAGAAGTTTGCAACACTACATGCAGTTGTTACCAATGTCTCATTTATTTTTAGAGCCATCTGTTTTTTTTCTTTTCTGTCCCCACCTGTGTCTATCTTCACTACATCCCACGTACACTGGTGTCCAAAATTAAAGCAACAAACTACTATTTCCCTGTCTTGTGTCTGATTCATTGTATAATCATACAAACTGTCAACAGACATCTATAAAATTGTGTTCTGCATAGAAGTTGGCATTCCCGTCAATGGACACCCACATCAGTGATGACGTCAGGGCACCTATCAAACAGGGTAGTGTGTGCCAGCTACTCCCACATTCACAATTGCTGTGAATACAGTCACATACACGGTGGTATGGCACAAAGAAGATTTCTATCAGGCTCTCTGCAGTGGAGTGCCATAATAAGAATGGAAGCAAGAAAGCTGCAAACTGATGTGGCCTAATGGCTTAATGTGAATCATTCTGTTGTTTCTCAGATGTGGTGACAATTTATAGAGATCAAAACAATATCCCAAAGACCAGGGCAGGGCCAACCATGCATGATATCACAAAAAGAGGAGAGTTATTTGGCTGTAAGGGCATGACAGCACTGCCTTAGTACTGCATGGCAACTGGCATTTGATCTTGCATCATCCACTGGACATGTGGAGTACTAGGCCACACATTCTTCAACCACAACTTAACGGACAGAGATATCTTATTTTTCTGCGGTGTCATCTTCCAGGATTGCTTGAGGTTGCTCCCCTTCAGCAGTGTCAGAGTATACGGTACATGCATGATGGAGCTCACATATTTTGCTGATGGTGTGAGATGGCATCGAACACACAGATACGGCCAAAGATGGATAGGTCAAGGCGGGCCTGTACCTTGGCCTCCAAGATCACCTTATCTAAATCCTTCGCATTTTTGTGTCTGGGGTCACCTCAAAAGCAAGGTGTACAGCACACCCTTTAATATGGTTGAAGAACTGGAGCAGAAAGTTGTACATGCTTGTCAAGAATTCCAAAATGATCCAGGGGTTTTCGAAAGTCTAAATTTCAAATTAATGTGTACTAACTAGGATGATGTTTACAATGACATCAGTGGTAGCTTGGAATCATGATTATCATGATTATCTCGCAAGCAGCTCATTTTCGGACCCATGTTTACTGGGACATTTGTACTTCTCTTATCATGTACTTTCAGCCATGTAAGTTTGTGCCATCCTTTTTAATACAGCCAGTATATTATCTTTTGTTAGTAAGTAACTGTTGTTTCAGTAGACTTCTTTTCTTTCTGAAATTTTGCTGTGCTGGAGCTAGAATGTTTTGTGTGTTCATGTGTGTGATATGTTGCAAAACGAAAGGTTCAAAGTTTTTGAGGAGCCAGAAATTAGTAAAACAGGTCTGTTATTCTTGGGATTCATTGAAGGTATTTTTACCTGAAATTTTCCGTGTTCAGTACTGGTGTTACTATTTTGGAAATTTGCTTCCATGTGACTTGTTTTGCAAATAAATATTTTTAAAGTGACCCTGCTTTTAAATACAAGTGGGCGGTAGTAATAATATGGTACTGAGCCTTATGATCTGAATAAAATCATTAATAAGATAATTCTGTAACAGATTTGACAAGCATGATGCATAAGTATGCAATCTTACTCCTGTAGACTGTATTGTATTTAGGAAAGAAAATTTTGGAGACTTTGAGTATATGTTGATGAAATAAAATAATTCAGGATTGTTCAATTAACTTTGATTATTTATTTTGCAGTAGATCAGGACCTGATCTTATACTGAGAGCTGGAACTTCATTGAGGGGTGATGGTGGTTCCACACATCATCCACAGATGGTTATCACTCATCGAGATTACTCTCCTGTTACACAAGACAATGATATTGCTCTCATAAAGGTACCCACATATATATCTGTGTGTGTGTGTGTGTATGTGTGTGTAGAGAGAGAGAGAGAGAGAATGGTGTTTGGGTACTCAGTGCAAATGGAAAATAAAAACATGATAGCATTCATATGAACTTGCTGTTCATTTCCTCAGGTGGATCCCCCATTTAACCTGAGCACAACAGTCCAACCAGCACATCTTCCAGTCAGTGGAAGAGAACCACCCCAAGGATCCAGTGCAACTGTTACTGGCTGGGGAGTGACTAGAGTAAGCCAACAATTTTAATCCTTCCTTTGTAAGTCTGCTTCATCAACAACACCGATTTATGAAGCACAATTTAATCACCATTAAATCCAGTAGTAGTCTGACTATTCTGGGAACACACAAAAAAGGACTTCTCCTGGTCAATACAGTACTCTGAATGTTCATTGAATAGCACCACATGTCACTGCTGGACAACACTGTTAGTAGGTTCGACTGAGAAACACCAGGATATGAACCACACTCATGGTGTACCCATATGCCTTCAGTCTGTTTGCTGAAATCAAAATGGTCAGTTGAACCATGAGTGAAGACAGTCTTGCCTAAGGTGGACAGAAAACCATTGCAGTAGGTAAAACAGAATCCCAATCAGATTCCAGGAGGAACTGACATAGTGCAAGTTCATCATCAATAAATACACCAAAGATTGCTGTAAATATTGGCTGGTTGACATGTGTGACTATAGCAATTTGTAGCAGCTGTTCAATCTGCCATGGATGTTTTTGCCACTTGACCTGGCACCAGCAGGGTTACTAGACCTTCCATGACTTATAATTCCAGAAATATGGCTGGTATGCTTATCTGTAGAGGTTCATTGTTACTGAAACTGATTCTGTGGTGTCACCACCAGGCACCACACTTGCTAGGTGGTAGCCTTTAAATCGGCCGCAGTCCGCTAGTATACGATGGACCTGCGTGTCGCCACTGTCAGTGATTGCAGACCGAGCGCCGCCACACGGCAGGTCTAGAGACACTTCCTAGCACTCGCCCCAGTTGTACAGCCAACTTTGCTAGCGATGCTACACTGACAAATACGCTCTCATTTGCCGAGACGATAGTTAGCATAGCCTTCAGCTATGTCATTTGCTACGACCTAGCAAGGCGCCATTACCAGTTTATATTGAGATTATAATTATGTATCATCAAGAGCGATGTTCTCCAATTATGGATTAAAGTTAAGTATTCCAGAAGCTATGTACTATTTTTGGCTACTATAATTCCTTGTCATTTTCCAGACCTCACGCCAGCCTGCGTGAGCTTAAACGCGTGCCTTTCGGCTTCCTCCAAACTCCATGAATTGGCTCCTGCCAATTCACAACAGATTCATTACACAAAGTACTATCAGTTCAAACAATCTTACCCCACATACTCTTGGGCTTTTGTTATTTATTACTTTGATACTTTAGTATCGGAAAATCATAGCTCATGAGCCGCATGCATCTTTGGTCCCTTGAGTGTGGCTCTTTCACAAAATACCAAGTGTGGGCATGCAAGTACATTTCCAGAAAATATAAAATGTCAGTGTGTATTATAAAGTCATATCTTTGCATCGTGTTATACAATATATTACATCTTAACATGTGTTTCACAGGAAAGACTAGAATTGTAGCTAAAATCCACACCCCTGTGATTGTCAATTTCACCTCTCTCCAGCCAAAGCGCTTTGCCTCTGTTCCAAGGCTCTGTCATCAGCGCCACTTTCCCCTCCATTCACTACCATTCTGCACGTTTAGGGGCTATGAAGTATCAACTGGGCTGTACACATGGGAGAGATGCATATCACTCTTAGTAATTATGCATAGTTTTTGATAGTGTGCAACTGTTGCAGAATCTCTACTTGTTCTTGCCAACAGATACATTTCTCTTTCCATTTCATGAGATACTTTCATAATTCTAATGATCCATGGTTTTTACTTGGCTGTATAATGTCCTTTCTGATTAGCTTATGTTGCAAGCTATTTTCAAATAATGATATGAATTTATGATGGAATAGATTAAATTTTATGTTTGCATTTGGTTAATTATAAATTTTGTCCCAGGTCATCTCTTGTAAACTGTTCTTTAAAAAAATTGTCCTGTAGTCATTAATTATTCTGATTGATTTCCACTGAAGAGTATCCATACTGTAAGGTATTATGTTATTTATCCTAACTTTCTGTGTATTATGATCAGAGAGAGCATTTTTTAATTGGTAAACAGTTACTTTCTTGTTTTAAGTTCCACCAAAGAAAACAATATCAGTGAGGGTCCTACTGTCTGTATCCATCCATGTTGGAAAGTTAATCACTAAGATCTAATTGTAGCATACAAATAAGGTTTCCAGATCATTTTTCCTATCATAATCCTTTAGAAAATTTACATTAAAGTCACCACAGACTATTAACTGCTTGCTGTTGTATGACAGATAGCAAAGTAAGGAATTCAAAATTTCCCAGTAGGGATCTATATACAGTTACAATTAAAAGTGAACTATTTTAGTATTAATTCACAAGCACAAACTTCCATGTGCTGATCACTACAAAATCTACTTGTCTCAATGTTTCTGAACTTGTGTTCTGTCTTAATATATGTAACTACTCATCTTTTGTGACAGTAGTTCTGTATTGCTATTTTCAGTGAAAGTGAAGAAGAATTGCAGGATCCATTGAATGGAATAAACAGTCTAATGAGTACAGAATGTAGATTGCAAATAAATCAAAGAAAGACAAAAGTAATGACAAGCAGCAGAAATGAGAATAGTGAGAAACTTAACATCAAAATTGGTAATAACAAAGTAGATAAAGTTAAGGAATTCTGCTATCTAGGCAGCAAAATATGATGGACAGTGCAAAATATGACTGACAAAGAGCAATTAGGATATAAAAATCAGACTGGCATAGGCAAAAAGGGCATTCTTGGCCAGGAGAAGTGTGTTAGTACCAAACATAGACCTTAACTTAGGTCTCTAGAAGAGTGTAGCATTCCAAAGGATTGGAAAAGGGTACATGTCAGCCCCATTTTCAAGAAGGGATGTCGAACAGATGTGCAGAACTATAGACCTATACCTCTAATGTCGATCAGTTGTAGAATTTTGGAACACATATTATGTTTGAGTATAATGACTTTTCTGGAGACTAGAAATCTACTCTGTAGGAATCAGCATCGGTTGGAAAAATGTGATCGTGTGAAACCCAGCTCCCACTATTCATCCACGAGACTCAGAGGGCCATAGACACGGGTTCCCAGGTAGATGCCGTGTTTCTTGACTTCCGCAAGGTGTTCGATGCAGTTCCCCACAGTCATTTAATGAATAAAGTAAGAGCATATGGACTATTAGACCAATTGTGTGATTGGATTGAAGAGTTCCTAGATGACAGAACACAGCATGTCATTCTCAATGAAGAGAAGTCTTCCGAAGCAAGAGTGATTTCGGGTGTGCCACAGGGGAGTGTCGTAGGACCATTGCTATTCACAATATACATAAATGATCTTGTGGATAATATCAGAAGTTCACTGAGGCTTTTTGCGGATGATGCTGTAGTATATCGAGAGGTTGTAACAATGGAAAATTGTACTGAAGTGCAGGAGGATCTGAAACAAATTGACGCATGGTGCAGGGAATGGCAATTGAATCTCAATGTTGACAAGTTTAATGTGCTGCGAATACATAGAAAGAAAGATCCTTTATCATTCAGCTACAATATAGCAGTTAATTCCATAAATTGTCTGGGAGCAGGCATTAGGAGTAATTTAAAATGGAATGATCATATAAAATTGATCGTCAGTAAAGCAGATCCCAGACTGACACACATTGGAAGAATCGTAAGGAAATGCAATCCGGAAACACTTGTTCGCCCACTTGCTCACCAGTGTGGGATCCGTACCAGATACGGTTGATAGAAGAGATAGAGAAGATCCAATGTAGAGCAGCGCGCTTCATTACAGGATCATTTAGTAATCGCGAAAGTGTTACGGAGATGATGGATAAACTGCAGTGGAAGACTATGCAGGAGAGACGCTCAGTAGCTCAGTAAGGGCTTTTGTTGAAGTTTTGAGAACTTACCTTCACTGAAGAGTCAAGCAGTATATTGCTCCCTCTTATGTATATCTCGCGAGGAGACCACGAGGATAAAATCAGAGAGATTAGAGGCCGCACAGAGGCATCTTTCTTTCCACGAACAATACGAGACTGGAATAGAAGGGAGAACCAATAGAGGTACTCAAAGCACCCTCTGCCACACACTGTCAGCTGACTTGCGGAGTATGGATGTAGATGTTAACTTGATGAAGAAATTCCTGAGAATGTGCTTCTGGAGCTCAGCATTGTATGATAGTAGAATCTGGACTGTGTTAAAACGGGAATGGAAGAGACTCGAAGCATTTGAGATGTGGTGCTACAGTAGAATGTTGAAAATTATATGGGCTGATAAGTAAGGTGTGAGGAGGTTTTCTGCAGAATAGGTGAGGAAAGGAATATATGGGAAACACTGACAAGAAGAAGGAACGAGATGATAGGACATGCATTAAGACATCAGGGAATAACTTTTGTGGTACTAGAGGGAGCTGTGGAGAGTAAAAACTATAGACGAAGAGACAGATTGGAATACATCCAGCAAATAATTGAGGACATAAGTTGCAAGGCACGGGATGTCTATCTTTCCAAAGTGCTCCAAATTTTCCAAAAAGGCAAGCAGTTTTCTACCTTACTACTCAATCCTCTAATATTTTGATGAAAGAAGCTAACCTTAGTTTTATGTGCATTCTTAAGCATTTTATGAGCTCTTCTGTTATTTTGACTTCTTTCAAAACAGGGTACCTGAATCCTGATTCTAAACTACTAAGGTACCTCTCTGATACCAGTAACCACAGGATACTTTCCCCGGCAGGAGCCTGTTCAAGGAGGTAACCTTACCTCAAGCTCAATCACCATAAAGGAAACACCAACTGATCTAGAATGAGCTTCCATGCTTTCAAGCAGACTGTCTGACTGAACTGTTGTCAAGGTCCCTTTCTCCAGTGGCTAGCATATCTATACGTACAACTACATCTATACTCTGAAAACCACTATGAAGTGCATAACACACCTGGAATATTGCCAGATTTGTGTAACAGATATGTTTGAAGTTACATCAGGTTAGTGAGTTAAGCAGTCAGTCAGTTGGTTCCACATGGTGAGTTATTACACAAGTACAAAACATGGTCCTGGAAGAATCAGCATTCATTTAAGTTGTACTGTAGACCTGTGTTTTACAGCACTGTGACTAGGATATGCAGAGTTTGGCACTTTTCTTTGCAAGATGGTCCTGTGATGACAATATGATTGAGTTAATTTGTAGAGATATGAATAAGCTCCATGAGATTCTCAAGGAATCACTGAAATATAGGAGAGGCATTGGAATGGTTATCATTCATAGTGGCATGGGCCAAATGTGATGTTGCTAATAAGGAATTGCTAGTGCACATCCTCTATGGGCAATTGTAGATAAACACCTGTCAAAACAAGAATCAAAATGACGTCTTCCAGTCAAACCTGCATTTATTCCAAAACCAATGACCATGCAAAACTTAACTTGCAAATTCCTCAAGTGAAATCCTGAAAGCCATGGATAAAAGCAATTAGGTATGTGCAGCACTTCTTAACTTCTGAAATGCGTTTGACTAGGTATCATAACATTTTTTAACAAAAATACGATTGTGTGGGGAATCAAACAAAATTTGGGACTGAACTGGAAATTTATTGATAAGGAAGATGCAGCATGTTACAGTAGACCCTTCTTTAGCTCAATTTCAAAGGACCAAAAAATAGCCAGTTCAGTTTAATGAAGTTTGAATTAATGGGGTTTTTTGTAAAAATACACAACTGTTGAGTTCTCTAATGAAGCACTCAGTTTCATGGCCTTTAAGAGAAAATGAAAATGACTATGATGTATATGTACAATAGTACTTCTGGCATTTGTTTAATTGGGAAAGAGTATGTACATATTGTCAAATGTATGCTATTTTTCAAATAATACAATTGCATACATATTGTGGACCAACATTGTACCCAACGTATCAGTGTGTCAAGTAATGCACAAACAGTAATCTGAGGAAACACTTTAATGTTTGTTCTTTAACACATTTAGTTATAATCAGCATACATGTTTTAGTTTACAACAATAAATCTTATCAATTACACATTTTACATCTTTATGCTAGCATGAAAAAAAAACATTAATTGTTGTTTGTTGGACGGTTGGTCATAATTTTAGGGCCCTCTGAAGATACCACACCTGGAGCAGCCAGAAATACCATGGAGACATCGGAAGTGGCAGCAAATCTTTTGAGAACAGCAACTGTAGCTGCAGCTTCAGACCATGTGGTGGTGACATATCTTCATGTCACTCCTCAGAAGATAACAGTAAAGCATTAGTGCAGTGAGAGTGTCATATCTTCATGTTCCTCCTCAGAATGACAGTACAGCATTTTTTTATTCCTCTTGTGTGTCATCAGCAGAACTGATGACTGGTTCTTCAGCACTACAGATTTTGTTGTCTGGCTGTGTCCATTCTTTCATATTGACAGAATTAGAGGGCACCAACCTGGTGTAAGCCTGTAGAAGAGGAGCATCAGAATCCAAAAGTTGTATCCACATTACAAGTATGTTTATATGTTGGATCGTCAATTTCTTCTTCAATTTCAGTGTCATTGTCAGTTTCTCTCCACGCCTTCTTAAAACAGCTAGTAATGGGGACTTTTGTAGCTTCATTGCTGACAGCAAAACATTGTCAATAGCTTGCAGTACGTTCCAATATAGAAATGTTCCTTGTAATTCCTTTAACAAGTCAGCTTCTGTAACTAAATTTCATTGAGGCAATTAGTTCTCGATCCTTGGCTGCAGATGGCTTGTAGTGTTAACTGGTAAAAATACAACTTTGTTTGGAAGCTCCAGATCATGGAACTGATGTGCTGAGAAGTGGTCGAAAGTTAGCAAAATATTTCTCTTCCTTGAAGCCATTCATTGTTGAACCAGTTATCGAAGATAGATTTGGTCATCCAAGCTTTATTGTTATTCTTATAGGGCACAGCAGATTGAATAGCTTGACATTTTTAAAACAATGCGGATTTTTGTATTTTCCAATCACTAATGGTTTGAGCTTCTCAGAACCATCTGAATTACAACACAATATCACTGTCAGTCTGTCCTTTCTCTGTTTTCCTCCATGACACATTTTGCCCTTGACATGCAGTATTTTTCAGGCATCAAATTACAGAAAGCACTGGCTTCATCCACAGTAAATAGTAAACACATCTCTTGGGCGATACAAATGAGAGAGCTTGGGCTGATATTCCTGTGCCCACTCACTGGCATCTTCCTGATTTCTTCTATGTGCCTCTTCACAGACATTGATTTTAGGCATTTTCTGAAAATGCCATTGCCAGCCCTCAGCATGAACATAATATGGAATGACCACATAACATCAGTTGTGGATAATGTTGGTGGCAGACTTTTTTTCATTGGCAGGATACTGGGAAAATGCAGTCAGCTTACAAAAGAGACTGCTTACAAATCACTTGCACATCCCACCTCAGGCTATGACTCAAATGTGTTTGACGCATACTGAGTAGGAATTACAGGGGGTATTACATGTATACAAAGAAGTGCAGCAGGAATCGTCACAGGTTTGTTAGAGCCAAGAGATAGAGACATTGAAATGCTGAAAAACCAGAACTGACAGTCCCCTGGAGGCGGACAGCTACCATCCCACAACAGCCTAGTTAAAAAGTTTCAAGAACCAGTTTTAAATGAAGACTGTAGAAATATACTTCAGAACTCTGTGTATTGCTTCTGAAGGGACTGCAAAGACAAGATTAGACTAATTACAGCATGCACAGAGGCAATTAAGCAGCCATTCTTCCTTTACTCCACATATGATTGGAAAGGGGAAGGAACCTTAATATGTGGTACAGTGCTGCCAGATGCTTCACAGTGGTTTGCAGAGTATGTATGTAGATGTGACTGCAGACAGCAAACAGCAATCCATATGGTTTGCATAAACCAATTTGGTTTTCGTGGCACTGGCTGTTTGCTCTGGTGTTTCTGACATTGATAGGGCACGGCTGATTTTAAGGTGTCTGTAACTCCATTCTCTTAGTTGAGCATAAATTACATATAAGTGAATACAGCTGCACAAAATACAGTCACTGCATAGTTGTGGATGGTGGATACATGATCACTCCAGAGGGACAACCAGAGAAGTCTGTGTCAATGGCAAATAATACAACACAAGTGAAGTACCGAGCGAGGTGGCGCAGTGGTTAGCACACTGGACTCGCATTCGGGAGGACGACGGTTCAATCCCGTCTCCGGCCATCCTGATTTAGGTTTTCCGTGATTTCCCTAAATCGCTTCAGGCAAATGCCGGGATGGTTCCTTTGAAAGGGCACGGCCGAATTCCTTCCCCATCCTTCCCCCACCCAAGCTTGCGCTCCGTCTCTAATGACCTCGCTGTCGACGGGACGTTAAACACTAATCTCCTCCAACACCAGTGAAGTACTATCAAGACAAAGTGCTGCACAGTCATAGATATAGTCTGTGAGCAGCTATCACAGGCAAAATGAAGCATGTTGAAATGATGGCAGTCACAGTAAACATATAGTTTAAGCAGTGCAAACTCATTTGTTTCAGTATGGTAACTACGGAAGTAGCTTACTGGAGCTGACACTAAAATTGTCAATGACAAGGGCTGGAATTAGGTGCTATTTGTGCTGACTGTGTGGAGGCTTGGTGTACACAGCCAGTCTATGCCATCTCCAAATCACTAACTCGAAAGGAAATAAGAGGTGGGCAAAAGTGCTGCCATGACATTGCTGTGCCAGTAGACTTCACATACAACAATGCATGACACTGCGGTTCATCAAAATGTGAAGAAAAAACCCTTAGTGTGGCGAGCTCTCCTATCACCATTTATTGTTTGTCTGGTTAATTATAGGTATGACTTTGAAGGCACACATAATTTTTAATGTATCATTAAGAGATGTATTGATCGAATTCTAGGCGTTATTAGAAGGTTCGTTGTCTGGGGCTAGTTGAACAACATGTTTGATGAAGAACTCTGCTTAAGATAATTTTAAGTACAGAACTAAATATGCTGTAATAATTTTCTGGTAGAACCTAACTAATTAAGGACTACACATTGAACAGCACAAGAAAACACACACACACACACACACACACACACACACACACACACACACACACTTGCTTGACAAATGATTTAGACTAGCTGCTTATGTCACTGATAAGAATCTAAGCTAGCAGCTATAGTGTGGCTTCTCTGAAAGTAGTATAATTGAAGAGGCTTACAAATTTCCTTGAAAACACACCTACTAGATTCAATGAGTTGTGCTAGTAATCTACTCATTAAATGGTAGGAATGCTGCGAGGTGACGGAGGGCATAATGTCCACAAAGCCTACAGTTCTTTGAAAGGAAGTGTTCTATTTCTAAGTTATTCTATAACCAACTGACTTTTTCTCCTATATTGATTTAGATCCCAACATTATCAAAATGTCACAATATTAACTTAATTAGGAAAGACCATATAACTTTGTACTTGGATATAGTTGTTCCTTTTTTATATTGTCACATATAACACTGCTATGGAATTTTGCCTTCGATGAAACAAAATATGAGCCCATGAAGTACCAACATAATTTTAAGAAGTGCTTTATTATATCAGTGCCATGCATAATAGTTATGTGATATTGCAGGAGGGTTCCCGGAGTGGCTCCAAATTTCTGCAGCAAGCAAAACTGTATATACTTCCTAGAAATGAGTGTTTAAAAACATATCCACAGTTCACAAAGACGATGTTATGTGCAGGAGATCGCACTGGAGGACATGACTCCTGTCAGGTACCATTCATCATAGATTTTTATTACTTTAAATAGCTTTTACAATTTATATACACACCAATAAAAAGGTTTAAGATTTCAGTTGTTGACATTTACTCTTATGAAAATTGTTTGATGGCTTCTTTTTCATACATTTGTACTGAGTCTGGTGTACTATAATAAAAACGTTTTTTTCCATAGAGTGTTCCATTTTTAAACTATGTGGAACAAATTAAAAATTGTGAATAGAATCATTGTTTACAAATGCAAGGAAACTCATATTTTCCCTCTTGACTTTCAATAATGTTCTTAGTCAACAAATAATGAGTGTTTCTATTTTAGGGAGATTCTGGTGGGCCACTGACAGTAAATGGCACCTTGGTTGGACTGGTTTCTTTTGGGCGAGGATGTGGCAGACCAGGGATCCCTGGTGTTTATTCAAATGTTGCATCCCTGCGAAACTGGATTGGCAAAAATACAGGACTTTAAAACATTATAATGCCATGTTTTTCAGTAATATAATAATATTTACACAATATATCAGCTTCTTATGGTGGTTATTGTAATTATGAGGGGATAATAGTTTTTCCAACAGATGCTAAAATGTCTCTCTAATTTGTTATCACTTACATTAGAGATCCAATCTTCATGACTTTGTCTTTTAAAGAAAAAAAATTATATTTATAAAATCTTTATATTATAGCCTATTTGTGCAACTGATAACTTACTTCAGAACTAGTAAAAGGAAAAGATGGATGAGTATAGTTGTAACCATTAGGGTTGTTGCAGTCTTCACTCCAAAAACTGGTCAGATGTATATATTCATTTATCTTCTGCAAGGTTCTTCACCTTTGTGTAACTATTACAAATTACTTCCCTTTCAACCTGTTTACAGTAGTCAAGCCTTGATCTGCATCTAAAATTTTTGCACCTATACTTCCCTCCCTAACCAACTGACTATTCATTGATGTATTACGATGTGCCCTCTCAACTAATCCCTTCTTTTAGTAAGGTTGTGGCTTGATACTATTTCCTCCTGAATTTGGTTCAGTACCTCTTCATTAGCTACTCAATCTAACTAGCTAATCTTATCGTCTTTACTACTTGTAATCCACATTTCACTTCTAAATACGGCTACATTCCAGAAAAATGCTTTCAGAAAAGACTTCCTAACATTTAAATTTACATCACATGTTAACAATTTTCTCTTTTTAAGAAACAATTTTCTTGCAAGTGCCTGTCTGCATTTTATACCCTATCTATTTCAGATATCATTAGTTATCTTGCAGTCCAAATAACAAAACTCTTCAACTTTTAGTCTCTGATTTCCTAACCTAATTTCCTTATCATCATTTGACTTTATTTTTCTAGTCTGTCTCCCTTGTTTTACTTTTGTTCATGTTCAACTCACACTATCATTCTGTTCCACTGCCCTTTCAAGTCCTTTTCCATTTCTAGCAGAATTACACTGTCATTTGCAAATGTTTAACTTTATATTTCTTCTACATGGAGTTTAATCCTATAGCAAATTGCTTCTCAATTTCTTTTACTGTTTACACAGTGTACAGTCTGAATAACATATGGAATAGAGTACAACCCTGTCACAGTCCCTTTTCAACATATGCCTCCCCATCATGTCCTCTGACTCTCATAACTGCAGTCTAATTTCTATAAAAGTTTTAGATTACCCTTCACTCTATATTTCAGCCCTGTTAACTTCACAATTTCAAAGACTACATTATGTCAACACTGACAAAAGTTTCCCCATAATCTACAAATTGTATAAATGTAGGTTTGCCTTTCTTTATTTTATATTCCAGGATAAGTTGTAGGATTAGCATTGCCTCATGTTATCTAACATTTATACGAAACCATTGCCTAAAGTGTTCCAACGTTTCACCAGAATCCTAACTGATCTCTGAGATCAACTTCTACCAGTTTCCATTCTTCTATAAGTAACTTGTATTAGTATTTTGCAACTACAACTTTTTTGATAATACACCAGTCAGCACCTGCCTACTTTGGAATTGGGCATATTAGAATATTCATGAAGTCTGCCTCATAATTTTGTACACCAGATGGAACAGTTTTGTCATGGTTGGTTCTCCCAAGGATCTCAGCAACCCAGAGGGAACATTCCTACTCCAAGTACCTTATTTCACCTCAGGTCTTTCAGAGCTCTGTCAGATTCTTCACTCTATGTGACATCTCCCATCTCATCTTCAGCTACTTCCTCTTCCTTTTCCATACTACTATCTTTCAGTCTGTTTCTTTTTCATGGCTCTTCTATATATTCCTTCCACCTTTCATCATTACCTTTTGTGCTCAGTACTTGATAACCTCAGAGTTTTGGTATTCATACTGATGCTTATCTCTTTTCTAATGGTTTGTTTGTATAGCTTTTCACTTATCCTATAGGGCATTTAGCCATTCCTGCTTAGTTATTTTGCACTTTCTGTCAGTTTGTTTTTGTAGATGGGCATTTCCTTTTGTCAAATTCAGTTTCTGCATTTTTTCCCTTTAATCAGCTATTCAATTTATCCTCTGTAATCCAATGATGTGTCCCATTCATCTTGTATAGTATTTCTTTCCCTTGTTCAGCCAATTGGTACTTAATGCTACCTTTGAAACTCTTTACACCCCTGTAGCTTCAAAGTTATCCAGGTCTAATTTTCTTAATTTCCTACCTTCCTGTAATTCCATCAGTGTTAATCTGTAACCAATAATTTACCGCCACAGTCCATGTCTGCTCTGGAAATGTTTTGCAGTTTAAAATCTTGTTTCTAAAACTGTGTCTTAACATGATAAAAATCTAACTGAAACCTTCCCGTATCTCCATGTGACAAACTGTGCCACGTTATCTTCTTTAAAGCTGACCACATTTCCTTAGTGAAGTTGTGAACTGGTGAGGCTCTGGGAGGTATTGCAGTTCATCTGCACATTCATGGAGCACCAAATGAGCATCTAGGAGTCTGAAGTGTGGCATTGTCACCTTGGAAGATGGTCTTCATGTTAAGAAACAATATATCTATCACAGGATGTGGTCCTGTAATGCTTATGAAACTCTTGGAGTGGCCCTTCCTTGGAGAATACTGACAGAACCCACAGAAATTCAGGGAACTTTTGCCTTTATCACCTTAGTGCCACCGTGATGTTTGTCTGGTAGAAGAAGGCAATAACGGCGTAAGTTTATATGTATATATGCAGCACACACAAAGCAGATCTTAGGTCAGAAAGAGGTGAAGAGAGATTCATAGGGGCCTTTTATTCTTTTCCTGACATAAAAAAATTATGTTGCATGGTCTCTGTGCCAAATGTTGCATGCTGATGTGTTCCTAGCTGATCACTGATGTCCACATTACTATGAAACTTCTGACTGTGCAGCTTGTGGAATAGTGTGATTGCATAACATGCTTCACTTATCAGTCAGACAAATATGTAATACACAACATATTTTGTTGCAGAGAACCTTGCTTCACTGCAAGGTGGGCATAACTACTGTTACCTCACAAAGATGATGTGCTGCAGATACATGTGGTCTTCTGGCCCCTTCTCACCCTGTTGCTTTTCAGCCACCATACATTCCTTATTCTGCCTTTTTTCCCAGCCCAACTCTACCTTGATTGGTACTCTACCCTTTGACATTTCTTCTCCCTTCTTTATCCACAGGCAGTATATCTCCCCCTCCCACCTTCTTTTTTTTTTGCCTTGGATCTTCTCCACTTAACTCTCTTCTCACTTAATCACTGGTTTCCCAACACAACTTGACCCTTCCTCTCTCCACCCCACATCACTCCATTCCCCATTCTCACCTTACTGACTTTTATTTTATTCTACTTCACTTTTAATTTTTTTTCAACGCTGTTTATTTTCTGTCAGTTTCAATGTTGTACTCGTATTATCCTTGTTTGCCTGTAATATCTTATCCCACAAATGACATTCCCATCATCTTCACTTTCATGTACCCAGCTCTCATTGCCTATCAATCCACATTTTTCTTTCCCACTTGCCTTGAAGAAGAAACATACAGTTTCACAAGCTGAACGAATGTAGGAAAAAAGCACTCCGACTTCAGGCCACGAGTGGCCTACCGGGATCATCCGACTGCCGTGTCATCCTCAGAGGAGGATGCGGATAGGAGGGGCGTGGGGTCAGCACACCGCTCTCCCGATCGTTATGATGGTATTCTTGACTGAAGCCACTACTATTCGGTCGAGTAGCTCCTCAGTTGGCATAATGAGGCTGAGTGCACCCAGAAAAATGGCAACAGCACATGGCGGCCTGGATGGTCACCCATCCAAGTGCTGACCACGCCCGACAGCGCTTAACTTCGATGATCGCATGGGAACTGGTGTATCCACTGTGGCAAGGCCATTGCAAACGAATGTAGGAGATATTTTAATATTTTCATCAGGTTGCCTTTTACTTACAATTATTTATGTGAGCTACAGTCTTCTTATCCACACGTATTCAACAAGTGGTTTTTCACAGGTAACGATCAGTAGAGTTTGCATACATAATTGGTGCATGAGCTCTAAGCTTTCTGCCTTTCTTCTAACAGCTAAAGTCACAGCCGTTACTTCAGTACACTCAAATTCTAGAGAAATTGTTACCGAGAAAACAAACTACATTAATGTGCTTCACTACTGATTTTCAGGTTTTTATCTTCAAGAATAAGTGCAGGACGAAGCATAAACAGCAACCTGGTCTTACGTCACTGCAATGTTTCAAGCAAAAACCAATAACGAGAAAGTCAGTATTATACGACATGAAATTAAATTATTTATTGTATGGATGAGTATTAAAGTACTGCAGATTAACTGACATTACTCATATGCAAAATCATGTTACTTCTTATTTCATGTACTCATTGAACCATTAATCTTCTTTACTATTTTCATAAAACAGAAACAAGAATAATGAAAGAGTGTTATTATCAGAGAGCAGCAGTGAATATAAGCTTACAAATTCTGCCTTATCCTTCAAAGCTATGAACAGTTAAGAGACATGTGAACAGTGATTTGCACTGCTGCCATGTTTATGGGCTTGGAGTCCGTTTTCCGAGCAGACTGGAGTTAGTTCAAAAGGCAAAGCCGCGTGTTCATGGCTCAGGAATCAACAGCAGTTGTCCTGGATGGGTGCATAAATGAAGAACAAAATGATATTCATATACATTATTTGGAACAAGTTGTGTGTATATCAAAGAACTTAATACATTAGGGACCAACCAAATGAGGAAGTGCAGTTGTTAAGACACCGATTTCATGTTTGTATCTTATTTATCTCATAACATACATTTTATACATCATCTGATCTATTGTACAGGAGACATGTCAGTTTTTGTCTCATGATATATTCGTACACAGTTATTTAAGTTTCTAATACTATTTTTACTAGCACAGTCCTATGTTTAACACAATAATATTATTAAATTGTTTTTCTTATGATGTACCAGTTGTTAAGACACCGATTTCATGTTTGTATCTTATTTATCTCATAACATACATTTTATACATCATCTGATCTACTGTACAGGAGACATGTCAGTTTTTGTCTCATGATATATTCGTACACAGTTATTTAAGTTTCTAATACTATTTTTACTAGCACAGTCCTATGTTTAACACAATAATATTATTAAATTGTTTTTCTTATGATGTACCAGTACTTAGCGTATAAATTTTGCAGACATTATTGTATAAATACAGTATTACAGTAAACATTATGATATTAAATACACACACTGTTCAAAGGATCATCTCATCATTCATAAATTCATCCTCTGATTAGTGCAATTTTTTCAATAGGAGACTGTATTCAGAAGAACGGAGTTCGTTCTGTTTGGCCATTCAGATTTAGGTTTTCCTAAACAAATTCGGGGAAATGCCAGGATGGCTCCTTCATCAAGACTCCAACTGATAACCTGTCCTATACACATAAAAGCATACCGGTACTTACCAATCCTATGTGTATAACTATGCATATTTTGGAGCTATTTGTTTTCATTGCATTATAATTACATCATAACTGTGAGACAATCCCTGGAAGAATAAAAGAAATAAAATAAATGCACTGAGCTCTGAATAAGAATTGTGACACCTCTGCAAAGATTTCACTGGTGGCAGTTGTTCTGCAGTCCTTTGAAAGTAACTCAGCTGTAGGAGACTTTTATCATCAAACTTAATTTTAATTTTTTTGTTGTTGTTGTTTGTGTATGAGCTATACGTTTGGACTATTTCCCATCAGTGAAGATAGCAGATTTCAATTTTTTGTATGTTACAAATTAAATGTATCCTTAGGTATTTGCTGTCTCTTGTATCTCGTTTCACAGTTAGGAAACCAAAGCCTGCTTGAATTGTAATGCATTCTTGCATAGTCAAATTATAGTCCTTTTAGTTTTCTAGTGACTTATCATTGTAGGCTAATTTAACTGATGTCTACAACACATATAGTGAGGAAGTAAGTCAGCTTGAAATAGCACAGCCTACGACTTCAAGTGTTTCTTGGTATTTATTTACTTATATCAGTTTAGATGTTTATGGATTTATTTTGTGTGTTTTGCTGTTGGGTAGCAACAGGAAAAATCCTAATATCGCTGTTTATAAATTCACCCTGAGTAGTGAGCAGTTGAAACCTGTTACTTCAAATTGTGCTTTGATGACTGGATGGTAAAACTGTGTGTTTGAGGGCAATAACCATAAACTCTGCAGAAAGTAATGAAACAGACAGATCTGAAGAAAATGTACATAGTTGAGCTTTTCAGACATGGTGCTCAGATGCTTTGACACAGATTCAATTAACCTCCTTTACAATTTTTGCTTGTACACTAATCCTCTGGCTGACGATGCATTTCTACAGAAAAATCTCTCTTTCTGAACTCCATTTGAATATACATTACAATCTTTTTTTTCTTTTGATGTACTGTGTTTACTTCAACCCTAGCACTATTATATATCATTTTCAACCAATGAGTGAGGTAATGAACTCCAGTATCCCTGTATGCTTTCACCCATTTCTGTCTTCCTGTCAGCTATGTTAACATTGTCGTATCATCCAACACTTATTTCAAAAGAGTTAACTACAATGAATTATCATGAGCAAATATGTGCATATTTTCCTGTGGAATAGGTGAATAAGGATATGTTTTCTTTGTTTCTTGAGCTATTCATAACAGCACAAATGACAAGATGATGATTACTTGTATGATTAATATCTAGTGTTGCAGCTTTTCAATGCCCAGTTGCCTTTACTTGTTCATGATTTTCAAATGGGTCAATTTACATACATTATCAACACTCCATCTTCCTCTCTTATGCTGCAAATGCCACGGTAGCACGTGTATCACCTATCTTTTCTAACTCTTTGTGTAAAACATCTAGACAAAGATTAGTAGCCTAACCATCACAGTTGGATATCTTCTATTGTAATATCATTCAAGGTGTTCTGTGCATTATTCTCTACACACAATACTGAGTGCGAATAGTGTTAGAGTAGCAGTCATTACACGTATTGCTCTTGCTAGAAACAGCCAGATTCATCCTGGACAGGAGGGGGCTGTTCATTTTTTTAACCGTAATTAGTGTGTGCTTTGATATTTTATCTATTATGTCTAACATTAAAATACCGGTACGTACTGTAAATACTAAGGGTGTTGATTATAGTAATCAACGATTACTATTGGTAACGTACTGCAATTTATGACAGTTGGTTGATTATAACGTTTTCATTCGTATTTGCTCGCCGCTGTGGATCTGTTATTAAGTAGATTAATATTTCTGTAATCTGCACTACGCTGTGTTGTAAAATGACTCGTATCATGTTTTACGTCATACATAAAATTACCGGTAAGGGGAACATTACTTCGGAAAAGCTCAACATCTCACTGCCAACAAAAAATGGCATCCAAATTTATTACATATAAAATGTGATAAATCGAAGGCAACCAAATTTATTGTACCGTATATAAAACGTGATAGATCGAACACCAATTTTTGCATCATGCTGGTTTCGCTCTGTAAGTTTTAACTTTAGAACCCTTGCACTCCAGATTTTGTTGCAGATTACGTTATCATTTATCTCCTTATCTGTTACACACTTTCGTCCACATAGGCTGAAAGTAAAAGACAAACACGAACACAACACGCTGTTACTGAGGAACCATCTCGACTTACGCAGTAGACTGCGTTTGCCAATCTACGGGAGTTAAATACTGAGATCCTTGCGGCTGTCTATTAGAGCCGGTTTAGCTTTGCAACTAGTGACAGTTCCCCTGTCAGCATGTCTAAGCCACGAGTACTTGTGGCGCATTCGGATATTCCCAAGAAGGCAATTCAGCTGTTGCAAGGAAGGTACGTGGAGATAATTTTATTTAATTGTTTTTTTAAACTGTGAATCGGAACAACTCAAGAACGATAACCGTACAAAAAATTATATAAAAATACGTTAAGTAACTATTCAGAATGTTGATTGCGTCTGTTGTAGCACATTTAATAACTAATCTTTCGAGGTAACCGGCACATGTCGGAATCATGATTTCAACATTCCTTGGTTCATATAATCGTACTTCGAACTGAGTAACATTTGCAAAAGCACTCGTTTGAGTTACAGTCACGTGTATTCATAGTGCAAGGAATTGATGTTATAGCGTTATATTATACATTCACAATGAGAAGTACAGTACAATAACGAAAACTAGTTCCTTCTTTGTCGTTATTGGGATATCATTACTATATTTCCATAATGCAGACCACATGAACAAGGCTTGTTGAAACATTCGTATTGTTTTCGCTATTAATATGCAATCCATCTGTACTTCATTCATATTGTTGTACATTGGAAGTGCTGGCTTGAGATGTTTTGAATTGCGGCAGTACTGTTCTCGAGACACCTACCTCATTTTAGTATCTACAAAATTTAGATGATTAATCGCGCATTGTGTAAGCGTTTACATTTGTCACTAAAATCATAACATTCGATTATCTTTTGTAATTTCACACCCACGAATTAAGCAGAGGAATGTTTGTCTCCTCGTCGGCTGCACAAATTATAGTTTTCTTTTTAATGTGTGTCCACACGAAGCCTCAGCCGTTATGCGCAATCACAGACGCACGGGAACAAAAGGGCATGCACAAAAATTTGTGGAAAGAACGCACGTAAGCATGGACGTTCTCGTGTTGTCATGTTGCCACATAGCGCAAGCAGTTTCCACTTCGCTTGGGTGTTTGTGGTGCGTCTATTGTGACGAAGAAGTACCTAGATAACGGCGGGACCAGAAATACGAAGTGACGATAACTCTTTTTTTTTTTTTTTTTTTTTGCAAATTTCAGGAAGTTACAGCAAGACTGAAGAAAGATATTCTGCTTGAGAAGGAGAAGTGATAAACTTGTCCTCACGAAGCCTGTTTTTCTGTTCAACTTGACGCTTGCGCGTAAATTTCCAACACCGCAACTATGCGTGCGCATTTGTGCATGCGTAATTTCCTGGAAAAGGAAGCCCTGCGCTAAAAGCGCATTTTCTTCCGCCTTCGGTAGGGAGCTTTGCGCTTTTCAGCAGACGACAGGCAGCTGGGGCCCGCGTGTGTTTCAGTGTGTAGTGTGTTGAGTTTAAGCTATGAAGCGATTTATGTGCAGTAATGTTTGTTGACTCCAAAGGAAGCACCCTTAAATTTATAAACGATTACAGACAAAGTAAAGTCGTATGGAGTGCCGCTTCTAAAGATTATTTGAATAAAAATTTGAGACTTGGTGCCCTGAGCGTCAAGTATTGGATAAAAACTCTCTGTTCATATTACTGTAAAGAATAAGATACAGCAAGTTTCGAAGTAGGAAACAGAGAAAAATAAGCCAGAAATTTATGAAAAGTCTGGGCGAGTATTCATGCCATGGCGACTTACAGCACATACCTGTGGAGCTTGATGCGGTGTAGGCGGGGGGGGGGGGGGGGAGGGGGGAGGAGCCGAGAGCAGGAGGTGTTTTTTGAGATTTTTTCTCGGTATGTGTTATAGATATCAATGTCAAATTTGGTCAAAATGTTTATTGATATCTACTCTACAAACTGGAATTTTTTCAACCGGAAATGTCGAAGAGCAAAGATGGAAGTGCCGTCGGAACGAAACAAAATTTCGATGTAGACCTCCATGCGCGGTATGTCACAGGTCAGCCGGCTCGTCTGATAACAAAATTGAGCTGACGTTAGCGAAGTATATAAGATTCTTTAGCAGTTGTACCTCGCTTAAGTTATTTGGACCACAGGAAACAAAATGGCGGCCATTTGAAACAAAATAGGGTTTTTTCATCGATTTTTCGACTTTGTCGGCCAAGTAAAAATATTTATAGTTGATGGATGAGAATAAAAGTGGTACAACTCCTAGACAAGTTAGTTAGCGTCGTCGGAAACAAAGAATCATGCCAATCGGTTCAGTAGATTTGAAGTTACCATACCGCGCGATAAAAAAAGTCGTTTCGAGAAAAACGAGTTTGAAGTTTTGATTACATATAAATGTAATATTATGCAACTTACGTTCAATCTGCTATTCCGGGTCCATAAACTAGTCCTTCCTCTGCCTCATAGAGGGCGTTCTGCTTGATCTGGGCCACCCTGCGCTGCTCCAGATCCGCTCGTACGGCCGGTGACAAGCGGTTTTCGGCCGCTTGAATCCGGTGGTCGTCCGAATCTTGGCTAACTGCGTCGAATAGAGTCCCAGGGTGCCGGCCGGAGTGGCTGTGCGGTACTAGGCGCTACAGTCTGGAGCCTCGGGCATGGATGTGTGTGATGTCCTTAGGTTAGTTAGGTTTAATTAGTTCTAAGTTCTAGGCGACTGATGACCTCAGAAGTTAAGTCGCTTAGTGCTCAGAGCCATTTAAAGACCCAGGGTGACGCCCACCGTTGTCATGGTCTTCAGAATTGCTGAATACCCTTCGTTGAAGCTGCTCACTGCCAGGAAAGTCGCAGTCTCCACAGTCTCCGCACCAGAATGCAAATGCTTGGGACCTAACTGCCAAACACACGCGTTCAAACTTTCATATGAATTTTGTGTGTTTCCTCCCAAGCACTGGTACAATATCTCGTCCTCGGATGAATCGCTTTTTGAACTTCTTAGGAGAGCGGCTATTCGTGTTGATATGCGCCACTTGCACCAACTGGTTTTCCACCCGGACAATTTTGGCGTTGTGGGTGGTCATCCGTCGGACGCTTGTGGAAATACGTTGCCCAAATAGCCTTCTTCATCTGTTCCACCGAATTGGAATGCTGTTGGATTGCCAAGCCGTTGTATGTCGTAAGCTCCTTGATCACTTGATCCTTGGGCAAGCATATAGAATAATTTTTCGCGGCTATGAAGTCGAAATCCCCGAACAACACTGGTGCGTGAAAAAGGCCGATTTCAGGCAGGTGCATTTTTTTGTTCAACCGCGAATAACAAACATTTCCCTTCCGTATTCGGAAAAACCGTTTCAGGGGTGGATTCTAAACACTTTTATGGATCCAAAAATGCAATTTAAAGAAAAACGATTTTTTGAAAGAAGACATAGTAAACCTCCCCTTAAGATTCCTGACCACCAGGCTTTGCGCCAATGTCCGGCTTTAATACCAAACTCATGAAGTGAGGGCATGTGACACTGTTGATGGTGATCCATCCGTCGGATGGGGACGTCAAGCTCGGCCTACATTGCACTCTTACACAACACACACACACACAAAATTTGGAAATTTGTGGTAAGGTCTAATGGGACCAAACTGCTGAGGCCATCAGTCCCTAAGCCTAAGCACTATATAATCTAACGAAACTAAACACACACACACACACACACACAAAATACGTACTTGTAGTTTTAAAAAAATTGTAGTTGCAAGTAAATAAGCAAAAAGAGTTGCGCCTGTCATCTGAAGAAAAGAAATGATGTATGTTAGCTCCTCAACAAACTACTAGAAATCTAAATTAAGGACACTGATGATGCCAAAAAATAAAAATTGGTAAACACAGTCTCCTTTTCAGTGGGTTTTGGCATCTATGAAATTCCCAAATTTGTCGAGTCCAAGGATGTATCTACATATAATATTTAATTGTTAAAGCTGTGTAAACAACTTTTTTTATATAAAATAAAGTACAAATGACGCATTGAAAGTTAATTTATCTTCACACGACTACTAAGAACCTCCCTTAAGTATTTCTCAGATTCAGGAATAATCACTGAAATACCTTGTTTTGAAATGAACAATAAATAGTTGAAACTGGTATATAAGTCGCCGGTTACTAGCTAACTAAATGTTATTTACAGCCTTATAGCTGTAGTTCGTCAAGCATAAAATCTAAATATCGGTGTGATCTCCTTCAGAAATTTACCAACAGATCGTTGTCGTCACTTCGTATTCCTCGTACCTCTTTCTATCATGCGGCGCTCACTCAACGAAGTGCGGGGCAGCAGGTACGTGGCCCTGCCAGACAGCTAAAAAATATGCACCCTATACAGCTTCGTCACGATGTAGCGGCACTAATGCTCTTAGCAAACGTTGGAGTGCATTTAGAATTAGAATTCAAAAAGTTGTCGATTTTTCCATGTTTTTGGTGAAAGTGAATACTGTATACCTGAGAGTCATCAATTATTACCACAGTGACAGAGTATGATAATGTATAATGACACGTACAGTGGTAATCGAATATTGAATGTTATTGGAGGTCACTGATTCGGCTGAAGGAACAGTAAATTTGCATTAATGAAAGCTGATGAAATAAAGCTTGCATTCAATCTCCAGCTAAAATCGCACTGACATTGATACAGGTTTTGAACAGAGCAAATGAAAAAAAATTTATGTTGCCAAGCGTGACAGCTGATTCTGATTGTTTACTTTGTTTATAATTAACAGAAAACTTCAATCCAGCTACATTGTAGGCTGTCATGAGTAAATCGAGCAATTGAACTAACAGGACTCTTTAGCGTTGTTAATATTAACGGCAATGACAGCAGAGAGGAAGGACGTGCAAGTTTTATTGGTAAGCAGAATAAATTTCTATGTGGATAATTATTCGAATAATTCGATCATTTAAACAAATTTATTCGCGAATGAATTATTTGAAACTTACGTAAGCCACTGTATTTTATTTGGTTACTTCTTGTACCGAATCCAGAGGCTAGTGTTCGTTCCCTTGACTCAGTACAATTTCTATTTGATAAATAACGTATTAATGGTTTGAATAGAAATGTGGAGCGGTGACTCAGTGGGTAAACTGACAGACTAGATTCCCAGTTGGCCGTACGACTTCCCCTCTGTTATCGTTGTTGTTGTTGTTGTTGATGATGCGGTCTTCAGTCCTGACACTGGTTTGATGCAGTTCTCCATGCTACTTCATCCTGTGCAAACTTCTTCATCTCCCAGTACTTTCTGCAACCTACATTCTTCTGAATCTGCTTAGTGTATTCATCTCTTGGTCTCCCTCTACGATTTTTACCCTCCACGCTGCCCTCCGATGCTAAACTAGTGATCCCTTGATGCCTCAGAACATGTCCTACCAACAGGTCCCTTCTTCTTGTCAAGTTGTGCACCAAACTCCTCCCCAGTTCGATTCAATACCTCCTCACTAGTTACGTGATCTACCCATCTAATCTTCAGCATTCTTCTGTAGCACCACATTTCGAAAGCTTCTACTCTTCCTGTCCAAACTATTTATCGTCCATGTTTCACTTCCATACATGGCTACACTCCATACAAATAATTTCAGAAACGACTTCCTGACACTTAAATCTATACTCGATGTTAACAAATTTCTCTTCTTCAGAAACGCTTTCCTTGCCATTGCCAGTCTACATTTTATATCCTCTCTACTTCGACCATCATCAGTTATTTTGCTCCCCAAATAGCAAAACTCCTTTACTACTTTAAGTGTCTTATTTCCTAATCTAATTACCTCATCATCACCCGACTTAATTCGACTACATACCATTATCCTCGTTTTGCTTTTGTTGATGTTCAACTTATATCCCCCTCTCAAGATACTGTCGACTCCAAGTCCTTTGTTGTCTCTGACAGAATTACAATGTCATCGGCGACCCTCAAAGTTTTTATTTCTCCTCCATGGATTTTCATACCTACTCCGAATTTTTCTTTTGTTTCCTTTACTGCTTGCTCAATATACAGATTGAATAACATCGGGGAGAGGTTACAACCCTGTCTCACTCCCTTCCCAACCACTGCATCCCTTTCATGCCCCTCGACTCTTATAAATGCCAACTGATTTCTGTACAAATTGCAAATAGCCTTTCGCTCCCTGTATTTTACCCCTTCCACCTTTAGAATTTGAAAGAGAGTATTCCAATCAACATTGTCAAAAGCTTTCTCTAAGTCTATAAATGCTAGAAACGTAGGTTTGCCTTTCCTTAATCTTTCTTTTAAGATAAGTCGTCAGATCAGTATTGCCTCACGTGTTCCAACATTTCTACGGAATCCAAACTGATCTTCCGTCAGGTCGGCTTGTACTAGTTTTTCCATTCGTCTGTAAAGAATTCGTATTCGTTAGTATTTTCGAGCTGTGACTTATTAAACTGATAGTTCGGTAATTTTCACGTCTGTCAACACCTGCTTTCTTTGGGATTTGAATTATATTCTTCTTGAAATCTGAGGGTATTTCGCCTGTCACATACATCTTGCTCACCAGATGGTAGAGTTTTGTTAGGACTGGCTCTCCCAAGGCCGTCAGTAGTTCTAATGGAATGTTGTCTACTTCTGGGGCCTTGTTTCGACTCAGGTCTTTCAGTGCTCTGTCAAACTCTTCACGCAGTATCGCATCTACATTCTACACCCTCTTCCATTTCCATAATATTGTCCTCAAGTATACCGCCCTTGTATAGACCCTCTATATACTCCTTCCACCTTTCTGCTTTCCCTTCTTTGCTTATAACTGGGTTTCCATCTGAGCTGTTGATATTGATACAAGTGGCTCTCTTTTCTCCAAAGGTCTCTTTAATTTTCCTGTAGGCAGTATCTATCTTACCCCTAGTGAGATAAGCCTCTACATCCTTACATTTGTCCTCTAGCCATCCCTGCTTAGCCATTTTGCACTTCCTGTCGATCTCATTTTTGAGTCGTTTTTATTCCCTTTTGTCTGCTTCATTTACTGCGTTTTTATATCTTCTCCTTTCATCAATTAAATTCAATATTTCTTCTGTTACCCAAGGATTTCTACTAGCCCTCGTCTTTTTACCTACTTGATCCTCTGCTGCCTTCACTACTCCATCCCTCAGAGCTACCCATTCTTCTTCTACTGTATTTCTTTCCCCATTCCTGTCAATTGTTCCCTTATGCTCTCCCTGAAACTCTGTACAATCTCTGGTTCTTTCAGTTTATCCAGGTCCTATCTCCTTAAATTCACACCTTTTTTCAGTTTCTTCAGTTTTAATCTACAGTTCATAACCAGTAGATTGTGGTCAGAGTCCACATCTGCCCCTGGAAATGCCTTACAATTTAAAACCTGGTTCCTAAATCTCTGTCTTACCATTATATAATCTATCTGATACCTTCTAGTATCTCCAGGAGTCTTCCATGTATGCAACTTTCTTTTATGGCTCTTGAACCAAGTGTTAGGTATGATTAAGTTATGCTCTGTGCAAAATTCTACCAGGCGGATTCCTCTTTCATTTCTTACCCCCAATCCATATTCACCTACTATGTTTCCTTCTCTCCCTTTTCCTACTCTCGAATTCCAGTCACCCATGACTATTAAATTTCCATCTCCCTTCACTACCTGAATAATTTCTTTTATCTCATTATACATTTCATCAATTTCTTCATCATCTGCAGAGCTAGTTGGCATATAAACTTGTACTACTGTAGTAGGCATGGGCTTCGTGTCTGTTTTGGCCACAATAATGCGGTCACTATGCTGTTTGTAGTAGCTTACCCGCACTCCTATGTTGTTACCATTATTAAACCGACTCCTGCATTACCCCTATTTGATTTTGTATTTATAACCCTGTATTCACCTGACCAAAAGTCTTGTTCCTCCTGCCACCGAACTTCACTAATTCCCACTATATCTAACTTTAACCTATCCATTTCCCTTTTTCAATTTTCTAAGCTATCAGCCCGATTAAGGGATCTGACATTCCACGCTCCGATCCGTAGAACACCAGTTTTCTTTCTCCTGATAACGACGTCCTCTTGAGTAGTCCCCGCCCGGAGATCCAAATGGGGGACTATTTTACCTCCGGAATATTTTACCCGAGAGGACGCCATCATCATTTAATCATACAGTAGAGCTGCATGCCCTCGGGGAAAAATTACGCCTGTAGTTTCCCCTTGCTTTCTGCCGTTCGCAGTACCAGCACAGCAAGGCTGTTGTGGTTAGTGTTACAAGGCCAGATCAGTCAATCCTCCAGACTGCTGCCTCTCTTCAGGAACAACACGTTTGTCTGGCCTCTCAACAGATACCCCTCCGTTGTGGTTGCACCTACGGTACTGCCATCTGTATCGCTGAGGCACGCGCACCTCCCTACCATCGGCAAGGTCCATGGTTCATGTTATCGTTAGGAACTGGAAAAATCGTTTTAATTTAAGGCCAAATTCTATGTTATTTCTTCCCAATTGGGGTGTTACTTGTAGCCAGTTTCGGTATTAATTTTTGCCAAATTCTATGCTATTTTTGTCAATTTTTTGCTTTGTACTTTTTCGCTGATGCGGTATATTTTGCGAATTTCGCTCGTATTTTTCAACTGAAGTGTTATATCTTTCCCTGTTTCTTGTTTTACACCGAAACTGGCAAAAAATAGCACTAGTTTAGGTGCTATTTTTTTTGCCAGTTTCGGTGTAATTTTTTGCGCAAATGGGCGACATTTTTGGCCAATTTCAGTGCTATTTTTTGCCAATTTCGGTGTTTTTGCCGGATTCAGTGTTATTTTTTCCCATGTTCGATGTTACTTTTCGCTAGGTTCGGCGATACCTTTTTCTGTTTTTTTTTTTCAGGATTGTTGATTCTTTTTAGCATATTCGATGACAATGGCGTTTGCCAGTTCTGGTGTTAGTTGTTTTCCAGGATCTGGTGGTACCATTTTTGTCAGATTCAGCATTACCTGTTTTTGCAAGTTACATGTTACCTTTTTTACCAGCTTTCCATTATCTTTTTTTGGTAGATTGGGTGTTTTTTCCAGTTTCGGTATTTTTTTGCAATTTTTGTATTATTTTTTCCAGTATCATTTTTTTCAATTTCTGATTACGTTCCTTCGTATTTTGGTGGTATTATTTTTTCAGTTTAGGTGCTATTTTTTTGCCATCTTTGGTGCTATTTTTCACGCCACGTTATAGTTATGTGGGAAACGAACTGTCATTTTAAGATTATACGCGAACGTCAGCCTCGAGGAAATAAAAAGTCACACTACAATTTCAACATCCAACAACCATCAGTTGCAAATATGGTAAACTGCCGTCCCCCAATTTACAACATGTTTTGTATGGCAAAGTGACAAACTTAGCAATATTTCGTTCTAGCCGCCGATTTCGCGTTATTTCGCCACAAACCGCCAGTTTCGCTTTATTTTTTGCGTTATCGTTTCCGCTAAATTTTTCTTCTTATCGCTTCTTTCACTCGCAACGACAAGAATGGCCAGTAAAGTTGCACCGTGTTTCGGAGTACCCCTTCTGTCTGTATAAGTCAGTTCAGAGGTGGGTGGTAAATCACTGCAGTCTTCGAACAAACCTTCGGGTCCAGCAAGGTTTTAGTTGCCTTACAGCTTTAGCAAACGGAAAAAAATACTTGTAGTCGGATGGCCTAACAGTTACCACTAGGTATCGACGCGGCCCGATTCAGTCGTCCTGCTCCTGCCAGTACTCGCGCCTTTCTTTTTCTCCTTAACATGAGCAAGAACTCTACTGAAGTAACCAAACAGGAGAATACAGCATAAAAACTCTAATCTTCAACCCCTTCCTTAGATTGCTAACACACTCGGGTATGGGTATCTTCTTGATATAGTTAAGCAATTCGTTCGTGCTTGTTGTAGTGCTACAAAATTAATGAATCAAACAAGAACAAATGGTTTCTAATGACTAACGTCAACAGGCTTTTAATCTGCACTCTCCTAAAACGTTTATGCAATGCTGTTGAATGTCTAAAGACTTTGAAAATGCTTCAGAATTAACTGTTAGTAAGTTTTCCACCAGGAGATGCAATAGTTTTTCGATGTGACATACGTGTATCCACTGCACATAGCTTTGAGACTGAAAAATTCCGGAAGAGACACTGAGTTTACGTACGCAAGGGTTCACAGTATCGCAGCACACTGGAAACTTCGTTATAGAGAAGGTGTCAAGAGACGACTGGCAGACCTTTACAGTCTTTCTACACCAACTGAAATAATTGCAGCAACGACTTACACGCGATTTAAAAACAAATAGTTCACTTTCTTTCCTATCCATGAATCGTTGAATCTGTTGCACAACGATTGGAATGCACGGTATCCAGTTTTATGGCGCTATACGATAAGCCCGTTGATTCGAAAAAAGAGCATGGGGCCTGAAGATGGCAAAATGAACTGCCGAGACTGGTTGCGTTCGAAATAAAATAACATAAAGTATATGACTGTTGGTAAATTTTATTGAAAAGAAAAGCCAAATGATGTTATGTCGTAAATAGAAGGTTTTTTTTTTATTTTGAACGTGAGTTGGGAGAAGGTAAAAGGGAATCGTAATGGATTATGTGGGGAAAAAGTGCAGAAAAGGAAATTACGCATGCACAAATGCGCATCGACAGTTGCGCTGGCGGATATGTAAGCGCATGCGCAACGTCGAACAGAAAAAAAGGCACCATGTGGATGCATCTTTAATTCCATCACAGAACATAGAGAACAGTGTGCACAGTTCAGAGGCAACACACTGTCCAGAAAGTCATACTCGTCGTGTACACCTTTCGCTAACACTTTTTTGGAGTGCTGCCCTTGCCACCAGATTGTCGTCTTCATCACACTGCTTTTTTTTTTCTCGAGTCGGCTCTTCAACACTCTTGTCATGTCCCCCGTAGTCTCTTCCTCAGCACCAGTACAGTACTTTCGACTTTCTGCAATACTCCAGGTTGTGAACTTGTCTTCACGTAAAACTTATCTTCAATTACCGCGCTTCGTGGAATGTATGAATAGTGACGCATTACAGTAGTATTTTGAAAGCGGTATAATGGATTAGAAACAACAAATGGCATGTCGTATCCGATCGTGGCGGAGACAAAAGAAATAATTTTTCTAAGGTACAAATAAGAAACGTGACAGTTAAGGCTCATACATTACTTTAAATCAACTAAGGGCGGAGTTTCTTGGCAGTACCGACACTATGCTGTTTGGCTGCAAATTCTGAAGAAAAGACTTAAGTTACGTGTACCAGACTGCTTTGTGTGCGAGCACAGGCAGCCAATCTCGGAGAAACAAACTTCAGCGCATCGAAGTAAGGCCAGTTGCTTTTGTAATTGTCATCTGATCAACTTCCGCTTCTCCCTTTAATTTGCTTCAACTCTTGAGATATCTTTAACGATGACAGACTACTATTAGTATTTCGTTCCCGAGCTTCCAACTCTTATTCTTAATCAAACACTGATGAGCCAAAACATTATCCAACGAGACATTGGATGCCGCATGGTGGCGTTGCGGGCATGTGACGCGATAGCTAAAGTATGTAAGCGGAGCAGACACGGACGGGGGGATCACTGCAGCGAAGATATGGACTGCAAAAGGGGAAATCCATTGAGATAAGCGACTCTGACAAACGTCAGATTATTATTGCGCAGAGCTTGCGAACGAGTATCCTGAAAACGGCGAAGCTGGTCAAATGTTCACGTGCTACTGTCGTGAGCATCTACGGAAAGAGGTAGGGCAGTGAAACTACCACTAGGCGATAAATGAGAGACGTCCATGACTTTTCACAGAACGTGGTTCAAAATGGTTCAAATGGCTCTGAGCACTATGGGACGTAACTTCTGAGGTCATCAGTCCCCTAGAACTTAGAACTACTTAAACCTAACTAATCTAAGGACATCACATACATCCATGCCCGAGGCAGGATTCGAACCTGCGACCGTAGCGGTCGCGCGGTTCCAGACTGTAGCGCCTAGAACCGCTCGGTCACCCCGGTCGGCCAGAACGTGGTGTTCGGAGGGTTATCTGCTCTGTAAAGTAGGACAGATGACGGCGTCTCTGCCGAAAGAGCACAATGCTGGTGCACGCACATGTCTTTCGGAGCACACCGTTCATCGTACATTGTTGAACATTGAACTCCGCAGCAGAGCACCCCTAAATATGTTGACCTGACGACATCGTCAGTTACGATTGCAGTGGGCACGGGACCATCGGGATTCGACCGTCGATCAGTGGAAACACGTCAGCTCTTCGGGTGAATCACATTTTTGCTACACTAGGTCGATGGTCGTCTGCACAAACGCCGTCATCGAGGTGAAGGGCGCCATGGGCACTGGCTGGTGGTGGCATTGTTGGCTGGGAGGCCCCATTCGGGGGAGTTCGGCCGCCATATTGCAAATCCATTTTAGTTGACGCCACTTCGGCAGATGATGATGATGATGATGATGATGATGATGATGATGATGATGGACACACAACACCCACTCCCCTGCTGGGAATCGAACCCGGGCTCCCTAAGTGGCAGGCGGTAACGATACTGCTACGCTACGGAGGCGGACGGTGGGAGCAGATTTATGCTATGGCAGACATTACACGCTTGTACGGTACCTGTGGTAGTAATCGGAGACACAATGACAGCGGCGAACCACTTTTATCCCTTCAAACTTGATGCCTTCCGCTACGGCGATGTCATCTTTCAGCAGTATAATTGTGTGTGTCTCGGAGCCACAACCGTGCTACAGTGGTTTGAGAAACATTATAGTCACTTTGATGTCTCGGCGACCAAATTCGCCTGATGTAAATCCTATGGACCCATTTGGGTAGCTATCGTCCGCCATCACCGCGTATGTGCAAATCAGTGGCCCGTCGTTTACGCGAATTACGTGGCTTGTGCTTAGACATGTAATGCCACATACCTCCACAAACCTACCAACGAACTGTCGGATCCATGGTATGAGAATGAGTCATGTATTTCGTTCCAAAGACGGACAAACAAACTATTAAGCAGGTGGTCATAATATTTTGGCTCATCAAGAGTATATAAACAATGCCAGCAGGCAGTTATTTAATTTTGTATAGCCAGATTGTATTAAAAAGTGCAACCAGGATTTATTTGCAATTTAGTTTCGGTCAAGATTTAATTTTCGCACCGATACATGATTTCTTAAATTGCGAAGTTTCCTCTGAACTGCTTCTTCCGAAAACGAAAGCTTCAGTCCCGTTTCTCCCAAAAGCTTGTCCTGCCTTTGTATTCCGAACATTGTTTGTTTCGTGACAATTGTTTCGGCATCTTGCACCACACAAGTATTTGGCGAGCCGCTCCCAGACAGTGTAGGGCACTGATTAAAAAATGGTTCAAATGGCTCTGACGTGAGCACTATGGTACTTAGCTTCTGAGGTCATCAGTCCCCTAGAACTTAGAACTACTTAAACCTAACTAACCTAAGGACATCACACACATCCATGCCCGAGGCAGGATTCGAATCTGCGACCGTAGCGGTCTCGCGGTTCCAGAGTGTAGCGCCGAGAACCGCTCGGCCACCCCGGCCGGCGATGTCCAACCTTTTAGCTCACCCGGGCCACATTGGAAGAAGACGGGTATTTTTGGGCCGCATATAATATACTTAACATGATAAGCGCTTTGGGCTGCAGGCAGCCCTCGGGCCACGGGTTGAACACCCCCCATGAAGGTGCACGCTGTCCACTAGACAGCAACTCACCTTACAGCAGCTCTCAGGCATTTGCTCCTCAGACCGGGTGAGAAACTCAAGAGATCCCTCCTCATGGGCACCCGCATTGGAGGTCAGTGGTGTAGTTACCCTAGCGAGAATTCATTTCGTTTACAAATATGAAAAAGGGCACAGGATCTAATGGCCTAAAATGTCTAGAAAATTGTCACTAGAACGACTTGAAAATATCGACAAATTTGAGGAAAAATGATATAAAACATATTTATAATTAGCTATAAAATTAACTAGACCAATGAAAAACTTTATACGAAGTTGAAACTGAAAGCACAAATCGACAATTAATTTGTAAACGCTGTGCTTTCCTTCAATAAATCGCATTGTTTGAAGATGTAAGAAAATTGTATAACTATTTCAGCATCCCTGTAAACGATCAACTTGTGTGTCAGATTAGCTTTTTCCTATCCACGGTTCTGTCAAACAAGTGAACAGATTTACAAACCAAGTTGGTCAAATTTAACTTTACTTTTGAAGCAGCTCTGTCATGCTGCATCGCGACGTATCTGAATGCTGGTAGGAATACTGTGACTCTTATAAGTTTTGGGACCAACATTGTGCACAGTATGTCTGAGTTGTGCATATAATTATGGGCGATGAAAAGTGCAATCAAGAGTGTTTGCTTGTATACAACAGAACAAGACCCATCTCTTACTGCGAGATGTGAAATCTGAACTTCAAAAGTTTTGGAACAATTGTTTGCAACAGTGTCAGTGTGCATATCTCTGTTATTCGTTACTTCTTGCGATGTCAGTAAGAATTCTTACCTCCATGGTATTAGACTTGGCCACTGTTTCTATGTTTCGATACAGTGTATCGATACGTGGAACTGTTTCAGTGTTTCGGAACGGCTGTGGGTCACTGTTTCGAAACAGTGGTGTTTCATTCCGCCCCTGTCTCGGATAACCGGACCAGATTCGATCTCGAGCCAGACACAGAAACTGTATCGTTGTTTCAAAATAAGGCTGTTTCAATCCACCTGTGCTTGGAACGGACTAATTGTATCGAAACAGTGATGTTCCATTCCGCTCTGTGTCGGACGAGATTCGAGCCGGCACAGGTACTGAAACACAACATACCACTTCATGAAACACTTTAAAGAGTGTCGAAATCTTTTTGACAGGCAATAGCATGAAGCTTAAGATATCCGAAAATAAAGCTTCGTTTCTAGCTGACTGTCCTATTCCGAAATGGCGTAACATCTGCTTTATAAACACTAACCGAACAATAAAACAACGCATACTATTCACATTCAAAATAATAAATATGTGAAAATCATTCAGTTAAATTACACTTTTTTATAGCATACGCTTCTCTGTTCATGTACAGTAATCATATTAAGAAACACAAGTAAACCTACAACATTTTGAATAAAGAAGGCGTAGAGTGACAGTTATTAGACACATACATAAATCTGACGTAAGTATAATTGCAAGCAATCTGTTTGACATATCACTTATAGTGTAATGGTGAACGGGAAGGGCTGGGGAGCATGGTGAATTTATAGTAACGGTTCGAAACACCTTGAAAGACAAAATTTTTTTCTGTTATATTTTGTTATTTATTCGAATTATCTGTGAATCTATAGTCAATGTGCCAATTATCCACAATGACTCCCTTCGTGTGCATGGAAATTAGCAGGATGGGTATATTACCCGTACTAACGGAATGTGGGAATCCCAGTAGCACGTCCGTAGTTTCTGCAGTTTGCTCCCCCCTCCTGTTCGTGGTGGTTCTTCTGTCTTCAGCTATGGCTGTCCTCATCCAATTGAAAAGTATGAAAGTCACACGACACGAAAGCAGTGCATTTGCTGCAGGAAATACGAAATGCCTATACGCCTAAGTGATAGTTTCATACTTTCTGCAATATGATAAGCGCTCTCGCTCCTCATTTGTGCTTATATGGACATACTTATACAGTAGACATTCAAGATGATAAAATGTGTAGGTTTATTAAATTACTAAACACAAACTGTTTCACTGTTTCCAAACAGCGTATCGAACATTACATTGTACTGTTTCATTTTTCTATTTCATTGCACTCCCGTGTGTATGTGCACGTAGAATATTGATTTCTCTTAAGTTCTTCCTTAGTAATATATGGCTTGGAAAAACACAACAACTCTAGCATTTGGTAAATGCCACTGCTCTATTGTTTTTATCCTTGATCGTAGTTTCCACAACTTTGCAGCCTTCAATCAAAGTTTCTGTCAAAGACGTCAGACACAGTTTGTGTTTATCAAACAAAGCTGCAAATTGCAAAATAATTTTACAAACTTGTGAAATCTGACAAATTGTTTGATCGTTTACAGGGGCCTTTACAGCCATTTCAGCGTGTGAACCTGCAGAGATTCTCGAAAGTAACCGAAGATGTATTGTCAGACGACGTGCGCTTGCAGTTAGCAAGGAACATAACAGTTAGAAACTACCGGGTACTTCAGCATTAGCTGAAAACTGGCGTGTGCACTTTGAGATTTTCCAGTAGTTCCCAAAAATGAAGGTGAAAACTCGACACACGAAAATCGATAGTTCATAAATGGACATTACGTTTGCTACAATATTGAAACAAAATATCGATATCTTTGTTTAATACTCATACCTGGAATAAGTTCAACAGAGAGTGAACCGATGCCATGGACCGGACACTTCCGAGTTTTTGCTAAAGCAAGCATATGGTTCGTTCTTGCAGACATTGAAAGGATGAATTATTGTGTCATAAACGGCCGTTAAACACAAACATACAGGGTGTTTAAAAAATGACCGATATATTTGAAACGGCAATAAAAACTAAACGAGCAGCGATAGAAATACACTGTTTGTTGGAATATGCTTGGGACAACAGTACATTTTCAGGCGGACAAACTTTCGAAATTACAGTAGTTACAATTTTCAACAACAGATGGCGCTGCAAGTGATGTGAAAGATATAGAAGACAACGCAGTCTGTGGGTGCGCCATTCTGTACGTCGTCTTTCTGCTGTAAGCGTGTGCTGTTCACAACGTGCAAGTGTGCTGTAGACAACATGGTTTATTTCTTAGAACAGAGGATTTTTCTGGTGCTGGAATTCCACCGCCTAGAACACAGTGTTGTTGCAACAAGACGAAGTTTTCAACGGAGGTTTAATGTAACCAAAGGACCGAAAAGCGATACAATAAAGGATCTGTTTGAAAAATTTCAACGGACTGGGAACGTGACGGATGAACGTGCTGGAAAGGTAGGACGACCGCGTACGGCAACCACAGAGGGCAATGCGCAGCTAGTGCAGCAGGTGATCCAACAGCGGCCTCGGGTTTCCGTTCGCTGTGTTGCAGCTGCGGTCCAAATGACGCCAACGTCCACGTATTGTCTCATGTGCCAGAGTTTACACCTCTATCCATACAAAATTCAAACGCGGCAACCCCTCAGCGCCGCTACCATTGCTGCACGAGAGACATTCGCTAACGATATAGTGCACAGGATTGATGACGGCGATATGCATGTGGGCAGCATTTGGTTTACTGACGAAGCTTATTTTTACCTGGACGGCTTCGTCATTAAACAGAACTGGCGCATATGGGGAACCGAAAAGCCCCATGTTGCAGTCCCATCGTCCCTGCATCCTCAAAAAGTACTGGTCTGGGCCGCCATTTCTTCCAAAGGAATCATTGGCCCATTTTTCAGATCCGAAACGATTACTGCATCACGCTATCTGGACATTCTTCGTGAATTTGTGGCGGTACAAACTGCCTTAGACGACACTGCGAACACCTCATGGTTTATGCAAGATGGTGCCCGGCCACATCGCACGGTCGACGTCTTTAATTTCCTGAATGAATATTTCGATGATCGTGTGATTGCTTTGGGCAATCCGAAACATACAGGAGGCGGCGTGGATTGGCCTCCCTATTCGCCAGACATGAACCCCTGTGACTTCTTTCTGTGGGGACACTTGAAAGACCAGGTGTACCGCCAGAATCCAGAAACAATTGAACAGCTGAAGCAGTACATCTCATCTGCATGTGAAGCCATTCCGCCAGACACGTTGTCAAAGGTTTCGGGTAATTTCATTCAGAGACTATGCCATATTATTGCTACGCATGGTGGATATGTGGAAAAATATCGTACTATAGAGTTTCCCAGACCGCAGCGCCATCTGTTGTTGAAAATTGTAACTACTGTAATTTCGAAAGTTTGTCTGCCTGAAAATGTACTGTTGTCCCAAGCATATTGCAACAAATGGTGTATTTCTATCGCTGCTCGTTTAGTTTTTATTGCCGTTTCAAATATACCGGTCATTTTTGAAACACCCTGTATAAAAATAAAGAACAGTCTTAAAAGTGACACCATTCATCAAAAAATAAATAAAATACAGGTACAAATGTGACGATAAATGTAAAATCAAATTTACATTTCTGTAGCCAGAACATTCGGGATTTCAGTAATTGTGGACAGTGTATAGATCAGAAGGAAAGAAAAATTATGGTACCTGCTGCATATCGATTCATGTCATTCCTAATAAGCTATAATAAAATCGAATGAATTTGCCAATCGAATGAATGACGAAACTTCTACATGTTTAAGCGGCCCCATTAGGAAGAATATCCATGGTGAGAGTTCTGTCTCCGAAACAGTGGTGGACTAAGAGGAACGTGGAGGGGGGGGGGGGGGGGGTACGCCTCGGGCTTCATGTTCTGAGGGGAGGAAAGGGGGGGTGGGCGGCTCCAACTCTCGAGAACCTCGGGAGTTGGAAGCCCACAGGACTAGACCACTTTTAATCAAATTCCAAACAAGGCCAAAATATATTCAGTAAATAAAAAGCTGTTTGAATTTAGAGGCTCCACAGTCACACTCAAGCGAAATATAAACATACGTAGGTACTTGCCTAATATCTGGCCATGGTAATTGTAAATGGATGTGTTCAGAATTTTTAGAATTATTGTAAAATGTTGCATGAACCTGAAAAGCTATAGACTGATAGCCAGTTGCCTGCTGGATGTAATTATCCTGCATGAAGCATTTTTTGATACCGTACCAATGCCATACTATTAAGTAAAAACGCACCCACATGAACAGTAAAGAGATTACCAGCGATTTATTACCGTAATGTTTTACTTAAGTGTTACTAGTACTTTCTAAAAATTGCTTTTTCACAGCTTATACATCATTATTATGTGTTATGAGTATGAAAATCCAGCCAGCTGAACTAGAGTGTATGCCAAAAGATACTCAACAGCAGCTGAAAAAAGGTGGGTGCACATTGAGTTGTTCAGGGCTGAAGGATATTACAATGCCGTGCCATTGTTTGGCATATGTGGAGGAGTACAACGAAAACTTCGAGAAGTCAAACCAAAAACTGTGTTCAGTTTCTGTGCTAATTATTCCTTAAATCTTTGTGAAGTCCATGCATTCTCATGTGTTCCCTCTAGCGTCTCCTGTTTTGGAAGTATACAGAGACGTTATATTCATTCATCTTGTTTTCTACATATAGGATGGAATTATACTTTTAGATGAAACAGAAAAACGTTTGAAACTGTTTTCTGGTACTCGCTAGTGTGCTCATTACAGTTCAGTTAAAGTCATAAAAGAACACATGCAAACCATTGTGAAGATATGCAAGATCCATCCAAGGGAAACCTTGATATTAGATGTGCAGCGAAGTTGCTCCTCCCATCTACATTATGTGATCAAAAGTATCAGAACACCTGGCTGAAAATGACTTACAAGTTCGCGGCGTCCTCCATGGGCAATGCTGGAATGCAGTATGGTGTTGGCCCACCCTTAGCCTTGATGACAGCTTCCACTCCTGCAGACATACATTCAATCAGGTGCTGGACGTTTTCTTGGGGAATGGCAGCCCATTCTTCACGGAGTGCTACACTGAGGAGAGGTATCGATGCAAGTCGGCATTCCAAAACATCCCAGAGGTGTTCTGTAGGCTTCAGATCAGGACTCTGCGTAGGCCAGTCCATTATAGGGATGTTATTGTCGTGTAGCCAGTCCACCACAGGCCGTGCGTTATGAGCAGGTGCTCGATCATGTTGAAAAATGGAATCGCCATCCCCAAATTCCTCTTCAACAGTGGGAAGCAATAAGGTGCTTAAAATATCTGAGATAGTGCCACGCAAGACAACAAGGGGTGCAAGTCCCCTCCATGAGGGACACGACCACACCATAACACAACTGCCTCCAAATTTTACTGTTGGCACTACACACACAGGCAGATGACGTTCACTGGGCTTTTGCCATACCCACACCGGCGTGATGTGTGGCTTATGAGCAGAAACTCGACTATGAAATCTAAGTTCTCTCACCTCCCACCTGACTGTCATAGTACTTGCAGTGGATCCCAAAGCAGTTTGAAATTCCTGTGTGATGGTGTGCCTATTACACATTACAACCATCTTCAACTGTTGGTAGTGGCTAGCACACTGGACTCACATTCAGGAGGACGATGGTTCAGTTCTGTGTCCGGCCACCCTGATTTAGGTTTTCTGTGATTTCCCTAAATCGCACCGGGCAAATGCTGGAATGGTTCATGCTGTTTGGTCTCCTACCCCAAACAACCCACCCAGCCAACCAACTGTCGGTGGTCTCCTTCAGTGAACAGACAAGGTTGCCCTGCACTTCCTAATTATTTCATTTCCGAGGAATTTATGTTGCTGTATTCCTGTCTTTCCCTGAATGTTTTTGTGCTTCCTTCTTTCATAAATCAGTCAAAGTATTTATTCTGATAACTAAGGTTTTCTAGCAGTTACCTTCTGTAAATCTATGTTTGACTGTCCCACATCTGTGATTACCATTTTTGGAGATATATACTCATCTTCAGCTGAACCGCCTACTCTGGTACTTCTTATCACGGTATCTACATCCTTAGTAAACTTCACATACATCTCATCATTCTTTAGTACTTCAGTATCCCACTCCTTTCCATACAGATTCTTTTGGATAATTCTATTAAACTTCAGTGTGTTCTTCATAATTAAATTGCAATGTGAGTCTATATCTGCTCCTGGGTATGCCTTGCAAGTCAACATCTAATTTAAGAATCTCTGCCTCACAATGATGTATTCCAGCCGGAATCTTTCTGCATCTCCAGGTCATTTCCAAGTATGCCTCTGCCTCTAGTAATTCTTGATCAGAGTATTTGTTACTACTAACTGAGGATTATTGCAGATCTCAATTACTGTTTCTCCTCTCTCATTCCTACTGCCAAACCCATATTCTCCCAACTCTTTGTTCTATTCCTTTCCCTACAACTGTGTTCCAATCCCCCATGACTATTAGATTTTTATGTCTCTTCAAATACTGAATTACATGTCCAATATCCTCGTATACTTCCTTCACCTCTTCATCTTCTGCTTGCGACATTAGCATGTATATCTGGACTATCGTTGTCGATGTTGATTAGCTGTCAGATCTGATGAGAGCAACTGTTATTAAGCTGTTCATGGTAGTTCACTCTCTGTTCATCTTTCCTATTCATAACTAATTCTACTCCAGTTATACAGTTTTCTGCTGCTGTTGATGTTACCCTATATGCATCTTGTCAGAAATTCTTATCTTAATTCCATTTTCACTATAGCTGCCATATTGGTCCTGAGAAAATTGGCAATTGTATTGATATTTAAACCAATTCTCATTTATTTTTCAGTCGCAGTTTCGCACTTTTAATTTCCTGACTTATTTTGATCACTATGGAAAATCTTCAGATTTACTGAATAGAGAAGAATGTTTCCATCTGAAGTCTGTCTTAGTGAGATTACTATTCACTAATTGCCAAACAGCATTTCACTTTGCTGCCCCTCCCCCCGTATATCTAGACTGAGCCTTTGTGTTCCCCTTTACAGATTTTCTTGCTTTACTACTATGTTCAACTTCTGACAATCCAAGCTCCAACTCGTAGAATGTTATTTCGTCATTTGTCTTTCCGTATTTTTCTCACAGTCAACTTCCCCTTGGCAATCCCTCTCCTGGAGATTCAATGGGGAACCAATCTGGAATCTTTTGCCATTGGAGAAATCATCATCACACTTTTTCAATTGGCATAGTCCATACCAATCAGGTGAGCTAGGAAAAAAATCTTTTCTTACCTTCATAGTCTCGGATGTTATTGAATTTACCATATGTTAAAATGAAGGACTAAGTAAGGAACATGTATTCTTTTTGTTTTCCCCCCAAAAAAATCTGTTCTGTGGCACAGCCCTCCAAAAATGACTCTGCACATACCATTTTGAAGATGTGAATTTTGGAAAAAATTTTAAAATACTGCATCTCTGAAACAGTTCTAGATATTTTGTTGTTTTCTTTTATTTGAAAGATAATTGCTTTATGATTACAGAGAAATCCTCCATTTGGACTTAAAATGCCAATCCATAAAATTTCAATTTTTTTTCTGTTAATTGGTAACATATAGTTTTCCATTCCCTGAAATGGAGAGATTCCACTTCTAGGTTAATAGATTTTTGTAAACAGTTGAAATTTTTGCCATACATAAAACCTGCTTCATTAGCACATTATCACCTAACAGGCTCATAAAAATCAAAACCTAGCCTTATTTAACATAATTTTAGTTTTGAAAGATGAGTAAGAGACTCATTTTTCAAGCATTTAAATGGTTCCAAAATGTATGTGAAAGATCCGAAGACTTAAAGGTTTCAGTTTATACAACTTCTGTGCACTCTGTTTTATACTGAAATTAGCCAGTCAGTGAACCAAAAGTGTTTTCCACTGCTCTAGTGTCTTCCTTTGATATAGAGTGATGCCTCTTTCTGTTGAACCAATAGGAACTGGAGCACTTTGTGAACAGGAAGTGAGCACTGATGGCATTGTTGCTGTCCTTCAGCTGGAAACCTATATCCAGCAGCTGGTCCATGTGGTAGCATAAAGTTCACCACAATTTCATTTAACTCGTAACTGGTGTATATAATCTCTGCAATTCACCAGTCACAATCGTACACACATGCCACAAGCATCCCCCCTTTTCAGGTTGTGAATCTAAATATTATCCTGCTTATTTCTGAGGTGTTGGCTGAATGAATGAAATCTCTTCTTTCTCGTTCTTTAAAGTGCATGCAATATGAGTTTGCCCATCACTTTGAGTCCAAAAATGTGTCTTCTGAATTCCTTTCACAGGAGTAGTTGGTTTGGATGATTCTTCTTTTTTCTGCTCACAGAATTCTTCGATTTCCTCTTTGGACAAAAGAATGGGGGCTGTGAATGTGTAAGATTTCACGACTTTCATAAAATCCTCAGCATTCTGAATCACAGCTGTATTTGGTCTGGAAAGATTGTTTTGTAGCATGGTGCTTCAGTAGGCCTCCTATGCCATCACAAGGTCCCTTCCTGTGACCAGTAACACTGTATACCCAGTCAGTTGGCACAAGTAAGTTACTCAATTCAAACAGCTGGTAACGATTTTAAAAATGACTAGGAACATCATCAGAAATAATGATGATCTTCTCTGCCCCTCTTTCCAGTTGAAGAATTTTGTGCATTGCTAGCAAAGCATGTGCTGAGTCATGTCCTGTGTCATCACTTATAACTGCAACGCTTGTGGTCTTGTTTTGAAAATGTCACTCCTGTAAAAATTGAAACCTGGTCATTACTCCAATGAAACCTTTGTACTTGCTGTTGGAGAATTACACATCAGTTCTTGGCAAAATCACAGTGAAGCACTAAACATAGTTCTTCAGCCTGTACACACCCTTTCCCTTCTGCAATGTGCTGTTGTTGCAATTTCTTCAGATGCTGGTGTGTTACTGCTTTCACGGGCCATTTACCAAGTTCATCAATGAAACTGTCAAAGGCAACACCTTTTTTAGTTAGTATATTTTCCTCCCATGTTGCATATGTAATTTCTGCAGAGTTATCTGCTATGTCTTCCAGGCCAAGTGTCTATAAAGTCAGTCCTCCCTTTCCAGAGCAGTCACCATATTTTTGAAACAAACAAGTCTTTTGCTTTATGTCACAGACTACTAATGACTTCAGACACCAAACCAAGGTGTCATACATCACGTGCCCCAGTAAGTTCTTCAAAGTTACCACACAAAGTTCAAAATTCATGTAGTACAGCCATAAAAAGACATCTCCAGGTGGGTGCCTAACTACCCATTTGGGTCATAGTGCATAAAATTTTGATCTTCCAATATGCGAAGTTGTATAGTTGCTCTTCTAAATTGCAAACGTTTCTTTCATACTGCATGTCATGTACATCTTCACTTTCACAACTTTTTGACCTTCAACTGTTACAGTATAGTGTCCTTTTTGTTGGCACTCCGGCAAGAACAGTCCCATTTATCTTCCAGATGAAATGACTGCACTATTTGAACTTTATCTGTATCTATAGGATGACCTTAATAGGGATCTAGTCTTCCAAAGACTTCTTTTACAGACCTCACCTTTCTTGATTTGTCTACCATGTACTTTGATACTGGTGGAACTTGGTTCACAATTGTTTTATTTGAAAATGTCTCTGGAATAATAGTTAAAAGTTACACCTTTTCACCGTAGGATGCACATTATTCAACAGCTGAATTGATATTTGTGAAAAATTCCTGGCAAGAGGTGCAAGAGTGCATTGGTTCATTTTCTTCTGAAGATGGAATTTCTACTTTGAAGAGTCTGGTCAGTTTTGCTGTAGTGTATTCATCCATAGCTATAGTAATTTCTCTGCTCTTCCTTAATGCATAGAGCTTATGACTCGACTTCATTGACCACCGTTTCTAAACAGGCCTAACACCTACTTCTGTAGTTGACTGAGTCAGGTTATTTAATTCTTCCTCTATTGATGCAAAATCTGAATCATCTCCACCATGGCAGGCTTCACTTTGTTCAGATATTATCATTGTTGTTATTCTGTCAAAGCATTAGAACACAAAAAGTCGTCACTGGAAACATCTTCACTTTGAAACAGAGTCTTCAAATGAGAACACTTATTCCCAACCTGAACAAAGTCTGTTTATTTGTTTGTCTTATATGTGGATATCCAAATAGTCAGCACATTTTGCTCTCCTGTGGCCCAGTCAGAACACATTTCAAATAGTCCTTTTCACAAAACACACTGCAGCTGTGTCACCCGGCAAATTTTTCATGAAAACACAGATCTCACTGGATGGCCTCGGATTTCTTAGAAGCCTCTTCAGCAAACAAATACAATACAGAAACCTGCAATAAACAGCCACAACAAAGAAACTAACCAGAAACTACAACAAAGTGTAAGAAATATCTACAACAATGAAAGTGAAAAGAAAAAACTGCAACAAAAAAAGTGATAAGAAACAACTGCAACAAAGACAAAATGGAAATGTCGTGTGGCTAGGGCCTCCCGTTGGGTAGACCGTTTGCCTGGTGCAGGTCTTTCGATTTGACGCCACTTCGGCGACCTGCGCGTCGATGGGGATGAAATGATGATGATTAGGACAACACAACACCCAGTCCCTGAGCGGAGAAAATCTCCGACCCAGCCGGGAATCGAACCCGGGCCCTTAGGATTGACAGTCTGTCACGCTGCCACTCAGCTACAGGGGCAGACGCAACAAAGACAATAAAAATAAACATTGTAACAAAGAAATTAGTATGAAACAACTTCAGTGAAGACATACATTACCCTTAAAATAAAACCTGTCCAACTTAAAAGTGGAAGCTCTCTATTACAGAGAATATAGTACTACATGGTACTAATCGACAGAAAAAATCTTAACTTTTCTGGACTGGCACTACTGAAAAAAAATTTTTTTCTGTAAATTATAAAAAAAATTCAAAAGGTGACAGTAAAAGAATTTTGACAGATACATCCAAATGGAGTATACCATTGTAATCATAAAGCAATTTTCTTTAAAATAGAAAAAAACTCTAACAAAATGTCTAGAACTGTTACAGAGATACAGCATTTAAAAATTTTTTCCAAAATTCGCACCTTCAAAATGATTTTCAGTGTCATCTTTGGAGGCCTGTATCTCAGGGCAGGAATTTTTTTGGGAGAAAACAAAAAAATATGTTTCTTACTTACTCCTGAATTTTAACATATGCTAAATTCAATAACATCTAAGACTGTGAAGGTAACCCCCCTGCCTGAAGTGATATGGATTTTGCTAATTACAGGTCATATGTCCTGTCGATACACATTACGTGTTTTTAATGCATTGTCTTCTGCACCCTCATGCCATTGATCGTTGCTGATTTTTCCACCTTTCAGCGAAGTTTCCCTCCCCAGGGGCAAGAGAGTGCCGAGAATCCCTCCTTCATCTTCTTCAACAAGGCTGTTGGCAGAACGAGGTTCACTTCTTACGCCAGAAGTCTTCGGCCGCCATCACTGATTATTTTTATTCACAATTTAAACAGTGGCAGCGTTTGAATCTGGGACTCAAGACATTGTGATTATTAGTCAAAGACACTACCCCTAGACCAAGAATGCCTGAAATATGAGTTAATTAAATTTATGACAACTGACAAAAATTATATTTGCAAGAATAGCATAAATGGTATAAAGAGAACACTTTGATTAGACTGCCTGTTATTATAACCATGACTGGTTTATTATAAATCAATTAAAAGTGCACTTGTAAGTTCTGTGTGCTTCCCGACCACATATAGTGCATGGCAGTCATCATGGCACATTACAAACTACCCATTCAGCAATTTCAGAAAATTTGACAAATCTGCAAAAATTCTTATGACTTCCAAATGGCATAAAGATGCATTTGAGAAGTCAAGTAATTTTGTTAATGTTATGACAAATAAAACTAAGAGTATAGAAGAACTCATCAATGAGAATTTTGTGGAACTACATAGTTCAAACTAATTGCACTAAGTTGAAATCAGTTGTTTCTTGCATATTGTTTTGTAAATTAAATGACTAGCCTCTAAGAAAAAAACAAATTCAAATGCTGTTTTTAGTGATTTATTGTAGTTTAGAGTACAGTCGTGCGATTAAAATATTGTTAAAACCTGTCAAAAATGCCTCTGAAATGGCATCTATATTTCTCATAGTCCCAAAATGATTTTGACTCTGAAACAAACAGTATAGTTGTATGTTTCAGTATGCTTTACCCAACAGGTTGTCTGTTAGCAGGAACACAATATAGTTTCCCACATAAAGCGATTTAAAAATCGATGTTGCAGCTTGTGGCAGTGGTTCAAAAGTGCTAAATATGGGAAACATTATCCATACAAAACTTTTAATGGCAGGAAACCAACTAATTGAGAGAATATGGCTTATGACAGGACCATCAGAAAATTATGTAAATGGTGGGAAAACATCAAATCTGCGATTTTAAAAGCAAGTTCTACTATATAATATACACTGAGGTGACAAAAGTCAGGGGATAGCAATATGTACATATTGGGCCTACAGATGGCAGGAGTATTGTGTCCACAAAGTATGAAAGAGCAGCGCATTGGTGGAGTTTCCATTTGTACTCAGGTAATTCATGTGAAAAGGTTTCTAAAGTGAATATAGCCGCGTAAGGAGAATTAACAGATTTTGAATGTGGAAAGGTAGTTGGAGCTAGACACGTGTGGCATTCCATTTCAGAAATTGTTATGCAGTTCAATTTTCCGGGATCCACAGTGTCAAGAATGTGCCAAGAACACCACATTTCAGGTATTACCTCTAGCAACGGACAACACTGTGGCTGATGGTCTTCACTTAATGACAGAGAGTAGAGGCGTTTGCATCAGTGCTAGCAGACAAGCAACATTGCGTGAAATAACCTCATAAATCAATTTTGGCATGCAATGAACATATCCGTTGGTCTATGACAACAGACAACAGACATAAGTGCCTTTGCTAAAAGCACAACCTCAACTGCAGCCCCTCTCCTGGGCTTGTGACCATGTCAGTTGGATCCTAGATGACTGGAGAACCATGACTTGATCAGATGAGCCCCAATTTCAGTTGATAAGAGCTAATGGTAGGGCTCAAAGGTGTCACAGATCCCATGAAGCCACAAATGCAAGTTGTCAAAAGGCACTATGCAGGCTGATGGTGGCTGCTCCATAATGATGTGGGCTGTGTTACATGGAATGGTCCAACTGAACCAATCATTAACTGTAAATGGTTATGTTCAGCTACTTGGAATCTAGTTGCAGCCATTCATGGACTTCACGTTCTCAAGCAACCATGGAATTTTTATGAATGACAGTGCATCATGTCACTGGGCCACAATTGTTCATGATTTGTTGGAAGAACTTTATGTGCATTTCTAGTGAATGATTTTGACACCCATCACACAGTTATGGGACATAATTAGGAGGGCAATTCGTGCATAAAATCATGCACTGGAAACACTTAAGTACTTGTGGACAGCTATAGTGGCAGCATGGCTCAGTATTTCTACAGGGGACTTCCAATGACCTGTTGAGTCCATGCCATATTGAGTTGCTGTCCTATGCTGGTTAAAAGGAGGTGTGACAAGATATTAGGAGGTATTCCATGACTTTTGTCATCTCAGTGTATGTCAGCTTGTGCATCACTACACTGAGCAGGTACTAAAAGTGCACTGTAGACACATATAGGAGAAAATGATGAGCAGGTAATAATGTCTTTAATATTTATAAATCACATACACTGATCAGCCAGAACATTATGACCATGGACCTACTATCAATATAAACCCATCCCGGTGATAGCAGTGTCACCTGTGGAGGAATGACTGTTAGTCAGACACACAGCTGCATGTGGTATCCCTGAGCGCACTGTCCATGTGTAGAATGGGGAAGGCGTGCGATCTATTCGAGTTTGACTGAGGGCAGATTGTGATGGCCTGGAGGTTTGGCACGAGCATTTCGGAAACTCCATGACTTGTCAGGTGTTCGGGGAGTGCTATGGCGTGTGTCTTTGACAAGTGGCAAGGGAAAATATGTCCAGATGTTGTGGGGTTGGGTGGCTACCCCTTATTACAGATGTCATAGACTGGGCAGGATGGTAAAACAGGACAGGTGGTGAAATGTGGCAGAACTAAAATCAGACTTTAATGCTGGGCAGGGTAGAAGCGTGTCTGAATACACAGTGTGCCAAGAAGCGTGTCTGAATACACAGTGTGCCAAACACCCCTAACAATGGGCTTCTGCAGCTGACCCATGCTTGTTCGAATGTTAACACCATGACATTGGCAACTGTGACTGAAATGGGCAAGTGACCATAAGCACTGGACACTAGTGCAGTGGCAGAACGTTACATAGTCTGATGAATCCTGGTACCTTCTTCATCATGCCAATGGCAGGGTGCAAATCTGTTGTCGTAACACCTGTACTGTGCGATGGAGACAAGCTGACGAAGCCTCCCTTGTGTTCTGAGTAATATTCATGTGTGCATCCTTGGGTCCAGTGCAGCTAGTGCAAGACATCATGATAGCCAAGGAGTATTGTACACTGGTTGCAAACCACATACACCCCTTCATTACGATAATGTTTCTTGACAGCAGTTGTGTTTTTCAACAAGATAAATCATTGTATCACAAGGCCAGGAGTGTGATGGAGTGGTTCGAGGAACACAGTGGCGAGTTCCAGTTGATGTGTGGACCTTTCAATTCGCCAGATCTGAACCCGACCGAAGATCTAGGATATGGTTGAACATGGTGTCAGAGACCATTGCCCCCCTTCCCCAGAATTTATGAGAATTTGGTGACTTGTGTGTGCAGATGTGGTGCCAACTCCCTCCAGTGATGTACCAAAGCCTCATTGCTTCCATGACATGACATGTTGCTGCTGTTATCTGTCCCAGAGGTGGACATACTGGCTATTAGATAGGTGGTCATAATATTCTGGGTGATCAGTGTATAGGCCTTTAAAGAAAATGTTTTGCCCCTATTGACACGACACCCTGTCCAATTGCAAGTTTTTCCCAATGGCCTCCCGAGAGCAACTCGTTGAGTATTACAATCAAGTGAACAGGTACTTCATGTGGTTCTTCAGAGGTATTTTTGTTCAAAAATGACAATCTGAACTTGCATTATGGTTAAAGTTATAGGGGAATGAGGTGGTGGTGTGTTTGAATCCCTGCCCTAGTATCCTAAGTTATATTTTCTGTGGTTTCTCGAAAGCCACTTAGGCTAAATACCAGGATAGTTCCCCAAAGCAAAAACTGAAAAAAATGGAAGAAAACTGAAAGATTTTTGTAATTCCTTGACAAATCTTGGCATGTATTTCATCTCTAATTAACTCGACAATGCACTAAGTGCCACTCTTCCTTATTTTTACCCTTGAGTAATGACATGCACAATTCTTCCAGGGCCCTTGGACAGTTTTAAGTTTGTAATCAATCAATTTTGTTTCTGTACATACTGCTCCTCATAATCATTTGTACACTGCAAACATTCCCTAGCTTTACGTTATGTTGTAATTTTATACTGAGAAATATACAGAAAGTGTGAAAAGTAATCTAGATGTTTCACCTTTGGATTTTTTCCAGTACTCGAATTCCCGTGGTACACTGCAACAACGTCGTCAATTACGATTGCTGTGGGCATGAGCTCTTAGAGATTAACCATAGATCAATGGAAAAGTAGTCACCTGATTGTATGAATCACTCTTCTTGTTTCACCTTATCGATGGTAATCTAAAGATACCCCATCATCCAGGAAAACAGCTGCTCAAAATGCACTGTGCCACAGACACAGGCTGGGGTGAGGGGATGGAGTGGGCATTATTATGCTATGACTCATGGGCTTCCATGAGGCCTGTGATAGTAATTGAAGGCACTGTGACTGTTGAGGACAACATTATTGTGGACTACATGCATCCCTTTGTGCTTCAGTGTCTTCCCCGATGGCAATGGCATCTTGGAGAATGGATAACTGCCTGTGTCACAAATCCAAACTCGTGCCATAATGGCTTGAGGCCACCAAATTTGCCTGATCTTAAGCTGTTGGAACACATCTGGGATGTTAGTTTGCTTTAGATTTGATTTAATCATAAGACAAAACAACAGTGGTCTTACCCCCCTGTTGTGCACACCAAAATTAAGTCCATTGTGGTTGTTCTAGTAAGGCCAGCTCTTGAAGAGTAATAGGAGTCTCTTTACCAGCTCTTTGTTACACAAAATTTCTTCAGGAATTATTGACCCAAATATTTTGTATCTTTTGTTTGAGGCATATGTTGATACTGTCTGTGAAATACGTTGGGAATAAAGTTAGTAGCAAAGAAGTAATAAATTAAAATGTCATGTGTGATGTTGCAGTTTTTCGTGTATCTCAGTGTTTATGATGTCTTATCTCCTGAACTATGTATTGTACAATGATATAGTTTTGCATATATATATTCTCCAGTCTCAGCTCAGCCTGTTTGAATTGTGGAAAATCTCAGTCTGGATGGGCAGACAATGATTTGAATCTCTGTCCTCCTGACTGTAAGTCCAGTGTCTTACCACTGCAACAACTCTCTTGGTTTCTGTCAGAAAATGCTAAAATCAAAGAGTCATAATTATGTCTAACTTCTTTTTGAGAGTTTCAGTGTCTGTGGAATGTGGGACATTGAATATAAATTGTCTTAACAAGTGAATTAAAGAAATAAAGAAGCACTTTGATGAGCTTTGTGAAAAAGAGAGGATAACAGAGCCTGTAAGTGGACTTACAGTAACTCTTTTAATCCAGTGACTGACAGTATTTATTTGCAGCTAAATATCTAGTTTTAAGGAATGATGTAGATGCATATGTAGCAACACAACCTATTTCAAGGCTGGTGCCTTTGATAAAAATCTTAAAAATGAAGAATGTAAATTTTACAATGACATTTTCTCATCACAAGTCTCTTCTGTTTCTTGTACATCTAATATTGTTAAGACCTTTATTTAAGTGCAAATATAAAAAAAGCATAACAATCAAAACTCCAGATTGAAATATCAATGTAAGGAAAAGATAGATTGCTGCTTACTGTAATGATGAGACATTAAGTTGTAGAGAGCACAATTAAAAGATACTTACAAGTTAGTGTCCAGCCACAGCCGTCATCGGAAAAAGGAAAAGAAAGAGAAAGAGAAACACACACACACACATACACACATACATTTATTCACACAAGCAAGCACACCTCAGATACACATGACAGCCATCTCCAGCAGCTCGGACCAGACATATTCACAGCCATCTTGATGTATCTAACACAAACTGAGCATTCTCTTTCCAAGCTATTATTATATTTAAAAAATTATTTACATTCTTAAATGTGTCAGGCATTTTTATCTGCTTTGGCAATACTATCAATAGGAGAAGGGTGGCACAAATGATCAAATGCTTTTATGACTGATGAGGGAGTGGTCAGATACAATGAAAAATCTTCACTGTCAGAATTTGATGCAAGATGCCGTACAGCTCTCAATAAAATGCTTGGAAAATTCCAACTCAGTGCAGGAACTAAGAATGTTCAGCCCTCTAGGTAACTGTCCCATAGAGATCATGCACATTACATTCATAATTTACAGCTGTGTAGAAGCATTCACTCTTCACATATTCAATCCGTGAATGGAAGAGAAAGTGATGTGCTGAGTAAAGATGAAGATGTAGGTATATAAATTTATGTAAAAAAATGAAAGAGCATGAAATATTGATTTTTCTATAATAAAGAACCATTTTGCACATACAACAACTACTATCATAATTATAATGGAACAATGTGTATTTTTAAAGCTACATTTTTGTTTGTATTCCATGGGTAAAATGTAATACAAAGTGAACATTTGATGAGATGGATTTGGGAAACCTCCCAAAACAACTCTCAAATTAGCCATTAAAATGACTCTTATCATCCTAGAACTGACAAAATATGGTCCTTTTCATCACAGTTTTACTCATTATTGCACAGGCATGTCAAGCGAACTGTAGAATTTGTAGCTCTACGGCTGCAAAGTGTTGCAACTATCAGAATTTGAGAAGCTCTCAAATCCTGAAGTGAACGTCTTTTCAACCTTGAAATTTTGTGTTTTACCCCTCCCAACCCTTCCCCCACGCTCATTTGCCACAGAAAATCATATTTTCTCAATTGTACTGATGGATGCACTTGCAGCATAGCATTTCCCCATTCTGCAGAGTCAACTACAGTCATTCTTTTGTGGAAAACTGAATTTAGTGTCAGAATCTGTGTCAGGTTTTCTTTGTCCACAGATAAATGGTAGACTACTATTGTGATTAAGTTGTACGTTGATGGGGAAGTGATGTCATTTTGGGAATCGGGGTATACTGTGGCCAAAACATTATGACCACTGACCACCATGAGACTGAATGTTGCCACCACATGCTGCAGTAAGGAAAGTATAAAAGTGGAGCGGAGGCAGAGGGAATCATCTAGTGACAATATAGGTTGCAAATGGAAAAATCTCCAGACAAAAGTGAGTGTGACAAAAGTTGGATTGTTATGGCCTGGTCCCTAGGAACAAGGATCTCCATCTATGGAAATTGGTGGAAAGATTGTGAAACCCTGAGTAGGCAACAAGGTGTTAGTTGTGCACATCTCATCAAAGAACATGGAGGTCAGAGACTTGCCCACACTGTAAAGCAGGGTAGGTAGCTATATGACAGAGTGCATTTCTGATGCAGGCACAAGTGTTTCAGAGCACATTGTTCAGCCCACATTATTGAACAAGGAGCAGATGACTCCTTTGTGTTTGCATGTTGAGCCAGGATATCAGCAGTTACAATATGAGTGGGCACAGGATCATTGTGTCCGCAGCTCGTGGTCTAGTGGCTAGCATTGCTACCTCTGGATCATGGGGTCCTGGGTTCGATTCCTCGCCAGGTTAGGGATTTTCTCTGCCAGGGGACTGGGTGTTTGTGTTGTCCTCATCATTCCTTCATCATTCATAAAAAGTTGCAAGATTGAACTGTGTTCGGATTGGGAATGTGTACAGGCATGATGACCATGCAGTTGAGCACCCCACAAACCAATCATTATCATCTTCAGGATCATTGAGATTGGCTCGTAGATCAAATGAAGGGTATCACACAATCAGATAAATCATGTTCCTTGTTATGTCACGTCAATGGTCGTGTCCAAATATACCATCACCGAGGTGAATAGCTGTTTGAAACATGCTCTGTGCCATAGATGCAGGCCAGCTGAGGGCAGCTTTATTCTATGGGGTACAGTCACCTGGGCATCCATGGGACCTGTGGCAGTAATTGAAAATTTTTGCAGGCCACCTACATCCCTTCATGCTTGACGTCTTCCCTGCCAGCAGTGGCATCTTTCAGTAGTATAACTGTCTGCTTCACAATGTCAGATGCAATGTGGGATGCTGTGCTGTGCCACAGCAGACTTGGTCGGCTGTGCATTGTCTGTGTGGCATTTATGTTCACTACATCTCTCTTGTACCATCCGGATTGTCTGACCTATATACATTTTCTCACACTGGCAAGGGATGCTGTAAACTCCCGGTTTCCAGAGTCCTAAGTCGTCCTTTACTGATCCTAATAATGTTTTCGTTTTGGATGGGGGGGGGGGGGGGGGGCGAAACACGCACTTGACATTATATTTTCTGAGTATTCTGCCGATCTTTGCCGATGTGTTCCCAGCATATGGTATGATCGCTGTTGTAAGTAGTTTGTCTTCGTCCTTGGAAGGCTGTGGCCTCAGCATCTTCAGTGTGAGGGCATGTTTTATCTGCCAGTTGTTGTAACCGTTCATGCGGAACACAGCCTGCAAGTGCTGCAATTCAGCCACTAGGCTGTCACAGTCCGAGATTTCGCGTGCTCTGTGCACCAGTGTGCTTAGAACACCCTCTCGCTGTGAAGGAGCATGACAGCTGTAGGCATGCAGGTACAAATCTGTATGTGTTGACTTATGGTAGATGTTGTGTCCTAGTGTGCCATCTGATCTTCGCTTGATGAGCACATCCAGAAATCCATTGTGAACTTGATATTCTGGTGCAGCGAGTTCAGATGCTGTAGAAAGTCTTGGATGTGGTGTCGTCCATGCGGCCAGATTACGAATGGATTGTCTACATATCGAATAAAGCAAGAGGGCTTATAGGCTGCCGACTCTAGAGCTGCTTCTTCAAAAACCTCCATAAACATACTGGCCACTACTGGTGATAGCGGACAGCCCATCGCTACTCCATCTTAGGACTTCGGAAACTGAGAGTTTACAGCATCCCTTGCCAGTACAGGAAAATGTATATAGGCCAGACCATCTGGACGGTACAGGAGAGATGTAGTGAACATAAATGCCACACAGACAACACACAGCTGACCAAGTCCGCCGTGGCAGAGCACTGCATCTCACATGGACATGACATGAACTACAATTGCACAAAGGTGTTACAGCAATTGAACACCTTCTGAGATTGTCTCCTCAGAGAGGCAGTGGAGATCCGGCAGCATGACGAACTAATAAATAAATACAGCGGTTTCCAGTTAAGCAAATCCTTGGATCCAGCTTGGAGTATGATTAAAACACAACAGCAGTCTACATGGAAATCCGCTCCTGTCAGGACACCCGAAGAAAAAGAAGAAGAAGCATTGTAACCAAGATGGCAGAGTTCCGCAAGCGGCTGTAGACACGGAAGGACTGCGGCCGTGTTCTGTTGCGGGGTGCCACGTGTCCCCCACCATCAGCCGCAGACCACTCAGAAGCACCAAGATGGAGGCTGCGGGAGAGGGGTGGAGATTACATAAAGTCGGCATCCATCAGAGATCAATCAGACACCAAGAACACCTGAAGATGGCAAGAAGTCTGCTTGCCGAAATATCGTGCCTTTCGGACGACGCTACCCTGCTGAATACCTGAGAAATTTTCAAGATTTCAGTATGCCGGGAAAACCTCAGAATATACTATCATATTAATCTTTTCTATATCCTATCTGTGAGGATGAGCATTATCTGAGGACATTGTGGCTGATGTATCTTTGATTTTGGCAGGTAATTTGTCTTTGATCACAGAGTGGGAGGAGGTGGGGGGGGGGGGATGCTCCTCTAACCAAAATAAAGCCCGTGTGCATGCCACATATACTCTACTATCCTAGTAGCCACTTCCTGTTTGTAGTGTGTGCCTAACGTACAATTCTCCGTCCAAAAGCAGAGGCTGAGGAACGTGCATCTGATACCATTGCAGAATCATCTGAGCCTCTAGTTTACACCTTCCACTCTGCTCCAAACCAGAGGAATGCAATGGACCCTGGGTATGATGGCACAAATACTGAGCTTAGCCTGCACCATGTGTGTGATGCTAGTTGCCTTGACCAAATCAGCCATCTGCTGAAATGAACTGAGGGTGACCTCAGAACCCAAGCTGCAGGCATCATTTGTGCCAACAGGTGCCATTATTTGCAGTTGCACACAGTCCACTTGATAGTTGTTGGCAGGGCCTCCTTCACATTTTGGACAAGACCCACTGGCAGACACATCGAGTGCACATTGGCTTTCTTTCCTGCCCTGCTGCTATTTCCCTGAGGGCCTTCATTAAGCACCTAACATTGTTACTCTCAATGACTAGCATATCCACCATCCGCACTTGTCTGGACTGTACAGGAAATCGGCCACTGGCCCAACAAGAGAGGCATCGCACATTGGTTCGAAAGTATTATCGGCACTTGGTAGCACCTTGTACCTGCTGCTAAAATGTAAGGAGCCAACCATGTGCCACATTCTCTCTTTCACCTTTCACCCAGTGATGTGCAAACCCACCTCTGACTGCTACTCACTCTCGATTGAATATGAAGGGGCAGGCATTGCATATCAGAAGACACAGTGACAACCAGATCATTGGGGGATTTCAATGGCATAAAAAGTGGAAGAGTCTCATCACTGGCATCCCAATGTCACCGAAACTTTGAGCAGTAGCCAGAAGCCTGTTGACCATAACCAATGCAGCTTCCAGACGTTCATGGACAGCAGCCAATTCTCCAACAGAAACAGTCCCTATCCATGTGTACTGTATAAAAAACTGAATAAGATCTTAAAAAATACAAACAAAGCAGTCAGGAGTAATGATAAATTACAAACAGACCAATGCAAAAGAGAAAATTACGTAACAGTGGCATTGCTGGGATTGGCATGTGCACAAAATATAAATGAGGATAATAAGTGAAAACAGAAATAAATTTCTCTATTGAAAATGGATGTATCAACGGTTAGTATTTACTAGAAACTTTCTTTTTTACATAAAAGTTACTGCAGGAAATAAGTATGGAAACTCTAAAGCACTCATCTGAACTATACACTGTGTACTAACAAAAGATTTAAACAGATTCACATGACGTGTCACTTCTGGCGGCAGGAAGCTACCCAAATGTTGCCTCATGCACTAAAATTTATGCAAAAAGTTTAAGAGTGAATTAGTAAACACTAAGCTGGTCAGAAGTAAGTTAGGATGCCACCAAACTAAATGATGTATACAAACAGTACAGCTAGCAATGACCTGCTCCTGCAGCTGCTGGTATCTGCTCTGTTAGTAGACTGGAGCTCTACTGGAACTGCGTGAACTGTATCACCTGCCCATACTCTTTGCCTCTGTATATGTTTGCTTGTGTCTGTATATGTGTGGATGGATATGTGTGTGTGTGCGAGTGTATACCCGTCCTTTTTTCCCCCTAAGGTAAGTCTTTCCGCTCCCGGGATCGGAATGACTCCTTATCCTCTCCCTTAAAACCCAAATCCTTTCGTCTTTCCCTCTCCTTCCCTCTTTCCTGACGAAGCAACTGGGGGTTGCAAAAGCTAGAATTTTGTGTGTATGTTTGTGTTTGTTTGTGTGTCTATCGACGTGCCAGCGCTTTCGTTTGGTAAGTCACATCATCTTTGTTTTTAGATTTATTAACTGGTGTACTACACAAATCATCTTGTAACTTTTTGTTCAATTCTGATACTTTATTTTGCACTTCCTTGATTTTATTATCTAGATAGCCTATCCATTTTTTCATCTCCACAACAATATGTCAATTTTCTTTTCAATTAAACCACTGTTGTCTTTTTCAACTGTTCTTAGTCCCAGTTCACTATCCATTTTTTAGATTTTTAAGTTTACTAGTAGATAGAAATCATAAAAACATGCTGTGTTTTTTCACCACTCACAAATAAAATAAAAGTTCGTAACTGTCTCTTTCAAGGTCTGACCTCCAAGTTTGGTCTGAAAGTAGTGCCACTTTCTTTGGTTCCAAATCCTTGTCCAGTTTTTACATTCATTTACATCTTCATGAAACTTTCATCAATACCATCACGATTTTAATTTTCATATTTCCATCCAAAGGTACTGCAAAATTTCAGATAAGGTTTTAGTGTCAAAACTTACTAGGAGTATCCTGACTAAAAGCCCCCATTCAGTAATTTATGAAAGAAATATAATAATTAATGTAAATTGACTTTGAAAACTGTAGGTGATGTAATTTGAACAAATTGCCAATGAACATTACCAAGAGACAAGAACATTGAATAGTAAAATAAAACAAAATAAATTTTGAAATACGTACCTTTGGTTGCCAAATAATGAGGCCCATGGTTTGTATTGGCTATTTAATAAACCAAACACTATTTACAATAGACCCTCCATTTATTATATCCAGTAATACCACGTAAAAATGAAACTGTATACATTCTTTGTTTTTTAATACTTTTAAACCACAACTACTCCACTGAGGAGTTCAAAACTAGCTTTTACATATCTCCAACTGCAACCAAACCAATACTTATTACACACTTACTTGGTGGGCATCACTGCCATGCCATAAATAAGTTACAATGATTACTAATTTGCAAAGTTAAGTATCTGCAGAAACCATGACAACACCACTACTCAACAGGGTTGGTACGGTGCTTCTGACTGAAGGTGACTCGGTCACAACCAGAAAACAAAACCCTGTGAATGGGAGTAACTCAATGTGTGAATTGAACCACAGGAAGTGAAGTGCCTATACCCATGGAGATGCGTGCATGACAATGACTCAGCACGTGGGTGCGTAAAAGTAGCACATGACAACTCTTAGCAGGACCACTAGGCTAGACCTGCTGCACTCTAATTCCACAGGAGCACTGGCTTGCTCTGCTTACTGCAGCTCACGAGTAAACACTGATGTCAGCAGTCAGCCCACAAAACGGGACACATATGCCCTCCATGGCAAGTTCCTGAACTATTCTGCTGTACTCATGCCAGTTCATTTGCCTCCATTGGGATGTCCACTGGCAGAGATACTAAACAAAGCATTGTCAAAATGTATCCAAAATGAAACTTTTAATTATAAGTTGTGAATCTTCAAAAGTCCAAGTACAGATTTAGCTGTACAAAATGTAGTAGCATGTTTTACATAAACAGAATTTCAGTAGAAATACATTCTCAGTACAAAAAATAATGAAATATTTTACACAAACAACCACACCAGATGTATTTTTGATACTAACATTCTCACTAAATCTTGAACAAATACTGAACAAGTTATTACAGATAGATTTTTCATGAACAGACTATACATAGTTTTCAGTTAAGTTAAAGCTATCATGGTATCTCCCAAAATGTTCTACAAAAGCAATATTTTATAGAATAACAACAACTTGACACAAATCACTGTGTTGTTTAAGGCTAATTACATTTGGCAACTGGTAGAAGATTCAAATTATGAATAAGTGAAGTTAACAGTTATTACACAACATTCTCTACAAGCAACTTCTGTATCTCGTTGTACATTAAAAATAAGAATTGGGTTGTAAACTAGTCTGATATCTTACAAAGTATGACAGCTTTGTGGTTTCATTTATTGTATAAGTAAATTTTTAGTTAGGACTACCCTGTGGCATCTGCATAATAAAGCAGTAGAGCCAAGGAATGGCACTATTGGCTATTGGTTCCTCGCAGGGACTGTTTAATGTTCATACAACAGACAACAAACTAGATTTCCTATAGCCATTCAATTACTACAGTATGCTAATTATGTTTATATGTATATACAGTTCTGTTGTCTCCATTGAAGAAAGTAGTCCTTATTCATGACTAGGACACTGAGAAATTCTTTCACTGTGTTACAATACTTTAACTTTATAGACACTTGGGTGCTTGCTTGAGTATGAATCTCTTTGCCCCATCTGACCCCTGCAAGATAGCTGCCAACTCTTTCAGTTTTCTGAAACAGAATAACAACTTCATTGATCACTTGAGGATCACTCACTCTTGACTTCATGCAAGTAACTCTTTTAAAACCTCAACTTCACCCCACATGGCTCACGACTCCTGTTCTACCCTTGCGAATGCCCATGGCTGACTGCCCATTTCATATTCTCCATGCCACTCACGAAATTAGTTTACATTCAGGCATTTCTGCCAAACACCTCCAGGAGCTACATGCAAGAATTTCAATTGGCAATTTCCTGCTTGCACTGCTAGAGCTCTTTTGCCAAGAGTTGCTTTCGTTTTCAAGTTTATTTATAAGAAATAGTGGAAAGACACAAACCCTTGAAAACAGCGTAGTCGGCTCAGACCACCACCCACTTAGCAGGATTAAAGGAAGACTGGCCAGAAAGAAGCTTCTTTCCCCTGGACATAGGTCCATGCATACACAATAGCTAACAGGACAAGCACAAAGGTGTGATCAGAAAATTATATGTATTGTCATGAGTATAAAAGTGTTGAAACAAAATTTCAATATTTATTTTCATTGATTGCTACAGTTATCTCTCTCTCCTCATTTTGCATAGTTTTACCATAATTATTTCAGCTGCCAGTAGTTTCTTTACCTTCTAGTTTTTTTTCATATATGACATTTTATATATATATAAAATAGAAAGAAACATTCCACATGGGAAAAATATATTAAAAACAAAGATTCCATGACTTACCAAACAGGAAAGTGCTGGTAGATAGGCACAATAAAAAAAACACACAAACACACACACAAAATTTCAAGCTTTCGCAACCAATGGTTGCTTCGTCAGGAAAGAGGGAAGGAGAGGGAAAGACGAAAGGATGTGGGTTTTAAGGGAGAGGGTAAGGAGTCATTCCAATCCCGGGAGCGGAAAGACTTACCTTAGGGGGAAAAAAGGATGGGTATACACTCGCGCACACACACACATATCATCCACACATATGTGTGTCTGTATATGTGTGGATGGATATGTGTGTGTGTGTGTGCGAGTGTATACCCATCCTTTTTTCCCCCTAAGGTAAGTCTTTCCGCTCCCGGGATTGGAATGACTCCTTACCCTCTCCCTTAAAACCCACATCCTTTCGTCTTTCCCTCTCCTTCCCACTTTCCTGATGAAGCAACCATTGGTTGCGAAAGCTTGAAATTTTGTGTGTGTGTTTGTGTGTTTTTTTTTTATTGTGTCTATCTACCAGCGCTTTCCCCGAAAGCGCTGGCAGGTCGATAGACACACAAACAAACACAAACATACACACAAAATTCAAGCTTTCGCAACCCACAGTTGCTTCGTCAGGAAAGAGGGAAGCAACCGTGGGTTGCGAAAACTTGAATTTTGTGTGTATGTTTGTGTTTGTTTGTGTGTCTATCGACCTGCCAGCACTTTCGTTTGGTAAGTCACATCATCTTTGTTTTTATATATATCAATTTCCATCCCATTTGCTCCATTTGTATTCCAGATTCCTTCTCTTCCCTTTTACTCTTCTTGTAGTTCAGTCACACATAGTGTCTCGACATTTTCTGTGTTTGTTTTCTGTTATTACAGCTACTGCTATTATTTTTTTTTCCATTTCAGATGTGATACCATTTTCTGCCCTGGCGTGCGAAACCCTAGTAGAGAACAACTACTGAGTAAAATAGAAGGCGTAGATGCTTTGTTTTGGTTTTCCAAAGTAAAAATTGACAAGGAACTCCTTGATAAAGCAGGTAATTACCAAAGTTAATCTTTATGTCCATTTTAAGTTTCTGCTGATGTTAAATGGATAAATATGATAATATATGAATGAATAAAAATAGCTGCATTAGCCTGCTTCTACATGAAGCAAATACTTACATGAATGATAGTTCATATGACATTATTCTGCACATTTGACATCCTTATTTGGTTTTAAATGGTTGAAAATAAATGTGGTGTTACGTACATAAAAGCTATTTTCCTCTTTACGCAATTCAGATACTGTATACTTACTTTATCATATGGGCTTGGGTGGTTGGAGGCAAAAGTTAATTATTTATGTAGTTACTGAGAGTATTATATAATGTAAACAGTTGGATACTGGAAGGGCAAATATTTAACTTATTTTTAATATTTCATGTTTCTTAAGACAGCAAAACTTTAAAAAATGTAACTAACAGATTAACATGAATTATTGGTCTCTGATAGCATGTGTTCATAGAAAATACACCTAGAACATTGTTAATATTACCATTCAAATAAACAGTCTTCAGTTTAATTGTGTATTTGAAATTATTATACATTAATAATCTGCTGTAATGCAGAACAAAACATGTAACTTCTTGAATTTGTAGCTTAATTTTGCTACTTAAAGGCATATTAGAGGGGTTATGATTCATTTTACTGATGAGATGATTCCATTATATACACCAGTGGTCCAAAACATTATGACCACTTGCTTAATAATGTTTGTCCATCATTTGAGTGCAATACAGCAGAGTTTCTGCATTGCATGTGTTCAACAAGTCCTTGGTAATCTAATATAACAGACCAAGATTTGCCGATTGACAAAATGATATACACAACTGTTATACATCAATGGTATACAAGTATTTCATTTCATAAATATATATGTGATGTTACAAAAAGTAATAATCAGACTTCGAAGGAAAACAACTCAATTTTTTTAAATGGCAAAACTGTTCTTTCATACGGAAAAAAACTTCAATTGACTGATCATCAGTATGAATTGGAACAGCATATTTTGTATAAAATGAGGAAGTGACCAATACCAGAAATGAGATACAACTCAGTCCATAGATAGCAAATAGGCCAAATGTTTTGTAATTACTGTTAACTTTTCCATTTTTAATTTTAATAGCACACAGATGTCTTTATAGTTAAAAAACATCCTTTGGGTGGCATGATATCTTTATTTTATATAAAACTGCACTTTCATATGTTTGATAGCATAACATGATAAGCTGAGACCAGCTTAGAAATTTATATTAAACATAATAAACTGTGCAGCATTTGATCCATATTCTGTGAAAATTTCGTTCTAAAAGTAATTGTGTAATTAAAATGTTATCTAGAATTATTCTCACTGAATTATTTTAGAAAAATATTTTTTTTTAATTTTCATACTGGGAATGTATTTATGCTGATATTATGTTTTTGTCAAGAATGTCAATATATTTTGTAAAGCTAAACTCTGCATCTGGAGTCTCATATAGTTGTAAATGTTGTTATAAGTCTATTTTCTTAATCATGTTAATAATAATATATAGAACTGTAATTGTTGTATAATACAATTCGATGGATAAAAAATATACTCGACAAGTGGTGGCAGGAGGAAACACTTTTAAAAGTAAAGGAAAGGTGCAACTTTTCAGAGCCAGTAGCTTTTTCTTCTGGCAGAAGGATTGAAGGGGAAAGAAGAGGGATGAAGGAAAAGGACTGGTGAGCTTTAGAAAATGGGGAAAGTTATGGAAAAGTCACCAAGAATCCCGGGTCAGAGGAGACTTACCAGATGGGATCAGGAGGGGGGACTCCATCAAGATGAGATTTGAAAACCTGAAGCTATAAAGGTGAAAGATAGGGTAATAAGCAAGACAGAGATTAATGACAAAACATTGTGCAAGAGTTAGTAAGAACAGAAAGCTAAGTGAATTATATGTGGCAGAGGTGAGACAGGTCAAAAAGTAAGAGACATAGAAAACTAAAAGGGGGTGAAGAAAGGAATAGTTACCAAGGAGAAATGATGACACTGAAGAAATTAACATAAATTAAGGCCAGGCAAGTGACAAGAACTGAGGAAATGTTGTAAGACCATTTCCCATCTGCATGGTTCTGAGAAACTGCTGTTAGGGGGAGAATCCAGATGGCAGTGTCAAGAAATAGACACTAAGTTCATGACTTTATGTTGTAGAGCATGTTCTGCAATGGTATATTGTGTGTTGTGAGTATGTACCTCCTGTCTATTCCCATTCATCCTAACTGAAAACTTGGTAGTAGTCATACCAATGTAGAAGGGTGAACGGTGTCTACGTAACATCTGGTACATGATGTGTCATTTCACATGTGGCTATCCCTTTGATAGCATATATTTTGCCAGTTACAGGGCTGGTTTAGATGGTGGTATGAGGATGCCTAGGGCAAGTCTTACTGTAGGGAATGGTCACAGGGATAGGGGCCATAGGATAGGGAAATGGGAGCAGAAGGAGCATAGGGTCAGAACAGGATATTGCGGGAGATTGGGGTTTGGGAGTGGGGATGAAAAGCACTCTAAATGTGGTGGGAAAAATGTGAGACAGAATGGACCTCATTTCAGGGCATGGTTTTAGAAAACCATAACTTTATCAAAGTAGCTGATTAATACATTCGATACCAGAACAGTACTGAGTTTTAAGAGGCGTATTCCTAAGTTTTTTTTTTTTTTTTTTTTTTTTTTGGGGGGGGGGGGGGTGTATTGCTGTATCTGAACAAATACATTTGTAAATATGTTATCCCAAATAAATTTCACATAGTACTATTCCCAGTCCAATGTTGCTTTCCTTGATGATGAAAGTTAAAGATTATGATGAGATATTTGTACCATTCACTGCTATCATGTTCAACTTAAGACTTGCAAATTTTGAAAAGGAGTATGTGAAAAAGAGCAACATTAATTTTTTTTTCATATTATCAACTGGTAGTAAATGAAAATGTTACAAGTTATAGCATCAGGGGCTCTATTATTGGAGGCACTTAAATTAACTTATTTTTAATGATAACTTACATATTGTAATATTAATGGTTAAAAATACCGTAATAAGTGTCAGAGTGGCATGGTTTGAGTGAGTGATTCTCTACTGGAAATGGATGAGGATGCAGTAGAAGAAAGCAGCTTGTGGATACATACACCCTTTATTGTTTATTATTTACATTCATTCAGTTTTTGTGCTATTAGCAGTGATTCCTGGCGAGTACAGCAGATATGCTGCTTTGTTGTTTCCCAGTGTGTTGACCTCTGTGTACTGGCCTTGCCAGTAGTAGCACACACTGAGTGCCGCTGCTGCTGCTGCTGCTGCTGTGTCATCGAATGTCTCGAGTAACCAGGCTACTTCAGGCTCTGGGCTAGACAGGCATCTGTTGTTGGCACAGAGAAGATGGCAGGGCCATCAACTGCTCTGAACTCCATACGAGAAGTTGGACTGTTACAGCAGGTTGCATCAGGCCCCAGTGGTGCAGGACTTGAAGTCTTCAGTTTGTGTCCCAGAACAAGCTAAGGCAACTGGATTCTAGCAACATATATCCGTGGAATTGGCAAAGTACAAAGCTTCAAGTGCCTTGGTGGTCAGGCAGCAATCAGTGGGGGAGTCAACAAGCAAGGCAGGCCACCAGGAGTTGGTGTACATGTGCATCTCAATGTTTGTATGACATTTAATTAGTTACAGTGATCTGAACCTCACTTACAGATAACTTTTATATTTGGAGTACACTGCAATGTGTGAAATGATATAATTTACTTCATATATGTAAGCAGGAGTGTTACAATGGGTTTAAGGGGATATGTGGTATCAGATGTCTATGCATGGGTCACACAATTTCAGCAACTTAATGGCTGGTGGTTTGTGGGAGCTGCTGCTCAACAGCTTCCCAAATGCATTCCATTGGGTTCAGATCAGGCAAAATTGGTGGCCAAGACATCAATTTGATTTTGCTAACATGTTCTCAAATCACTGTACCACATTTCTGGCATTCTGACATGTATAGTTATGCTGCTGGATGATGTCATCACTATCATGGAATATGTCAGGCATGGAGCGATGCAGGTGGTGTGCAATAATGTTCACATAGTCCATTGCTGTCATGGTGCCTTATAATACTATCACACGTCCTGTGGATATCTAGGTAAATGTTTCCCACAGCATAATACTGTCCTCACTGGCCTGCATTGATGGTATGGTGCACATTTTGAGCAACCATTCTCCTGTATGATGGAGTATATGGACAGATCATCAACCTGGTGTAACAAGAAACACAATTTGCCCCTCCAGTTGACATGTTTCCATTGATTCACACTCCAAGTTTGATGATCCTATGTCCACAGAAACATAATTGATGATGTTTTTGGATCAACACAGAAACACTTAGAGGTTGTCTGCTTAGGACCCCATATTTAACAATATGTGCTGAATAGTGTGTGTCAAACACTTGTATCTATATTAGCATAGTACTCTGTTGTCAGATCTGCCACAGATTGCTGCCTGTCCTGCTTCACACAGCAGGCAAGCCTCCAATTCACACATACTGTGGTGAGATATGGATTATGGATGCCCAACACCTTGTTGCCTATTTGTGGTTTCAGCATTCTTCAACCTTTTTTGATAGATGCTCACAACAGTAGCAAGAAAGTAGTTGATCAGCTTCACCATTTATGAGATGCTTGTTCCCAGGTGATAAGCCATAACATTCTGCCATTTGTTTTTGCAGACCATATTACCACTAGAATGGTTCCCCATTTGTCTCTGCTCCACTGACATACTTCACCTACTGTGTCACAAGTCTGCAGCATGCCTAGACAACATTCCGCCGTGCAGCAGGCAGTGCTCGCAATACACTGGTGTGCAAAATCAGAGCAACAAACTGCTATTTCCCCATCCTGTGTCTAATTAATAATATCATTGCATAAATTATCAACAGATGTCCATATGATTGTGTTCTGCTTGGAAGATGGCATTCTGGTCAATGAGTAACCATGCCAGTGATGATGTCAAGGCACCTATCAAATGGGGTAGTGTTTGCAGGTAGTCCCACATGCAGTCATTGCATGCACAGTCACAGACAGTACAGTGTGGCACAGCGAAGACACCTACCAGACTCTGCAGTGGACAGCCATAGGAAGAATGGATGCAAGACAATCGCAAACTGATATGGCCTGATGGCTTAATGTGAATTGTTCTGTTGTTTCTCAGATATGGCGACAGTTTTTAGAGACCAAAACTGTATCCTGAAGACCAGGGCAGGGCCAACATGTGTGACATCAGAAAGAAAGGACCATTGTTTGGCTGTAATGGCATGATTGTACCACCTGAAGACACATGGCAGCATCATCCACTGGACGGGTCATATTGAGGCAAACATTGCAAGGAAGGCTTCGGTAGAGTGACTTTTATTCTCGGAGACCTGCTGTACATGTACCTCTGATGCGTCTTCAAAGAAGGGAAAATCTAGAGTGAAGTTGTCAACATGCTACCTGGACGGTTGAACAGTATGCCAATATTGTTTTCACAGATGATTTGATCTGGAGAGTGATTCTCAACATATTCACATCTGGAGGGAATGTAGAACATGATTTTGGAATCAAAATTTTGTGGAAAGAGACCTTTTCACAGATGATTTGATCTGGAGAGTGATTCTCAACATATTCACATCTAGAGCGAATGTAGGACACGATTTTGGGACCAAAATTTTGTGGAAAGAGACCATATCGAGAAGGATCCCTAATGGTGTAGGCATGGATTACATTGACCATTCAAATGCCCCATCATGAAATTGTATTGGTGAATCAGCAAGGTTTAACTGCTGTTAGGTATCATGACAAGATCTTAGGGACCTCATGTTAAGTTGTTGCAAGGTGCTGTGGGCCTAAACATCATGCTGATGGATGATAATACTCAGTCTCATAGAGCACAGGTGGTTGGTGTTTTCTTGGAAATGGAAGATATTGCACACATGAGATGACCTGCCCACTCTCTCAATTTGAATCCCATAGAGCATGTCTGAGATGCACTAGAAAGACAGGTTGCATCACGTCAGCGTCCACCAACCTCTCTCCAAGAGTTGCGAGCAGCTTTACAGGGAGAATGGGCATTATTGTCTCAACATGAGAGTGATGACATTGTTCACAACATTCCATATTGCTGCCAGAGGTGGTCACACCCCATACTGAGCACATTAACCAGTTGTTGGAATGTGTATGCAAATCTGTTAAGTCAGAAAAAATGAAGGACTTTTTCTCTACCATTATGCACATACCATTTCTTACATTCTGTATTCTTTACTTTCTTCTACTTAACTATCACCTGTTTATACTGTTTTGTTGCAAGATAAATGCAAACTTGCAAAATTTCCATTTGTTGCTTTAATTTTTGACTCCGATATATTTGTCTCACGAGAGAGTGTCGGAACAAGTGCTGTAAATATCCTTTAGCTCTACAGAAGTCACCTAATCCATTTGTTTATTTACTCATTTTGCTAATGATTTAAAGAAAAATAAGGAGTTTCTTTAGTTGAATGAAAGAGCCAATAACAGTACTTTTTGACAGAGAAACAGAAATGAAGATGATCTGGAACTATAAGAATGGGCCATTGTTATGACTATTCTTGTAGATAATCTGGGATTTCTAAACAGTTAGAAAGAAAATTGTGTCAGTTTGTACTCTGTAACAATAGGCTGCTAGCATCATCAATACTAATGCCACTCAGTTTCTAATCTTTTGCAGTTAATAAATAGCATTTCAGGATAAGTTCAGTGAACATATACACCACACATCATTGTAAATACCCTGTGTGTAAAATCACTGAAATGCACTGTATTTCTAGCACTGAGTCTTAACCCTCTGTTTATTCTGCTTTTTTTTCCTCTAGTTTTTGTAACTCACTGAAAAGTTGTCACAATTTTTTTGTGCCTCAGGTCCTAATCTGAAAGTTGTGGCAACAATGTCTGCTGGGTATGACCACATAGATGTGAAGGAAGTGAAGTCTCGTGGAATTAAAATAGGAATTACCCCAAAGGTCTTAGATGCTGCTGTAGCTGATGTCGCAATGGCGCTTGCTTTAGCAGTGGCAAGAAGAATGCCTGAAGGACGTCAAAAAATTGAGAGGTCAGACTAAATATTATTAACTGTAAGTTTTCTAAAATATCAGTTAATGTAGTTACTACAGTACTTCATGTTCCACATAGCCATAAGTTAACTAAATCACAGTGATGTAAAATGTATCAAGTAATTACAGTAAATGTGTACATTAAATTTTAACAATTTATTCCATACAGAAAATTGTTCCATTTTAAAGTTAAACAGGAATGACAGTGACATTTATCGTACATGCATAGAGCCATATAGGTACTTATACACACACTCAGAAAATGCAGAATTTTGGTATCTGTTTAGAATGTGATACACAATAATTCCCACACATTGTTATTTATCACACCTGTAAGAAATAGAAAAAGATTCTGTTTTAGATGTATTTTTATTTAATTAGATCATTAATACTAGATTTGATGTTGACAGGAAGAGCATCTGTTCTGTATGCTGGAATAAATATTTCTAGTATAATGATTGTGATAGTTTCTAAAAAATATTCAGACACCATCGTCAGACAGGTTGAAGTAAAACTTGTCTGAAAGTGCTACAGTTTATCACTCATCATGCTTGTAACAGCTATCACATCCTCATCGAAGTCTTACAATTTTTGTGCTTTCTGGATAATGGAAGCCAACACAATGGCATACCTGCCACCTGTCTAGCCCCCAGCAGATGACATTGGGTTTTTGGTTCAGACAGGTTCAGAGAAACTGCAGTACTAGAAGGCTCATTGTCACCCCCCAATTGTCATCTATTGTTTTCAAGCTGTTGCTTGCATTAACTTATTTGTAATAGTACATGTAATTAGTACATGTTTATCTATTTGTTGTTGTACCTCCTCATGTTGTGCAACAATTTGTGTGTAACTGGCGAGCAGTCTGTACTCCAGGCCAATTTTTTGTGCAACATCCTGTATAATTAATATTCAGATATAGTAAATCCATACATATTATAAAAATGTGTGTATGTGAGTATGTTCCACATCTGCTCCTAAACCACTGGACTGATTTCAATGAAACTTGGTACACATATTATTTAGTATCAGAAAAGAAATACACTCATGTTCAGAGAAACAGAACACCTTGAATGACTAATGATAGGATGTTCATATTCACAGGATATGTACACTAGCATGTTCTGCAGAAATTTTTAGCATTTGAACAATGTCAGCCCATGGGTTCCATGTCAACATTGATACTGTAGTGCAATGCCAGCTACCAGTAAAATGTGCTTGCAGCTCCCATTGTTGCTATAAACTGAAGATATAACATTGATACTGCGGTGCAGTGGCATCTACCAGTAAAATGTGCTTGCAGCTCCCATTGTTGCTATAAATTGAGGGTATTGGATCAGTGTGACTTGAGCAGATGTACAGGATGTCTCACATATGTATGTGCAAACTGTACCATCAAGTCATTGAATTTGAAAGAGGCCACATTATTGTCATGAGAGAATGTGATGCATCCATGCGGGAAACTGGTGCTCTTTGGGACAAAGTGTTTCGGCAGTGCAATTGGTGTATTCAGTATGGTTCACAGAAGGCAATAGAATATGACGACATGGGTCAGGTCGCACCACTCAGACCACCACCCTGAGAAGATTGACACCTCATCCAAATGACAGTGCAGGATGGATCTGCACCCTCCTCAGCTCTGGTGCAACAGTGGAACTGTCTAACACATTGTACACTATCAGGGTTGACTGTCCATCACCATTTATTATGGCATGGGTTACATGCAGATTGTCCACTTCTCTGCCTACCTTTGATGAATGTGCAGAAACATGCTAGACACAATGGTGTATGGAATGACATCACTGTGGACAGGAATGGAATCAGAAACTAACCAGGTTCTGTTTCCTTGAAAATGATGGCTGCATTTTGGTTCACAACAGGCAGGAGGAGCAGCATCACAGTAGCTGCATTCACACAAGACACACAGGGCAACTCAAGGTCTTATGGTGTGGGTGCTATTGGGTACAACAACAAATCACAATTGGTGTGTGTCCGTGGCAATGTGACAAGTGTGACCTAAGTGAATGACATCCTGCTACCCGTAGCCATACCCTTTCTGCACATCACTCCAAATGACATTTTTCAGCAAGACAACGCACAACTACATGTTGCATGAACACATGCCTTCTTGGTGTCACAGTATGTCAGCCTTTTGCCCTGGCCCACCAGATCACCAGGCTTACTGTCAATTGAAACTGTGCAGGATAGGGTGAAACAATGGGTGCAGTGCTGTGACCCAGTGCCAACCACCACATATGAACTTAGGAACTAGGTGAATGCAGCATGGATGGCAGTATCATAGGATGCCATTTGTGCCTTGTATGCATTGATGCTATCACACATGGAACAATTTATCAGGGCTCATGGCAGACTCTGTGCCTACTAGGAAACAGGACTCGTGCTGAACCGAGGTGACTGAAATGCTAATCATTTCTGCAGAACATACTAATGTACATATCCTGTGAATATGAACGTCCTATCTCTAGCCATTCAATATGTTCTATTTTTTCTGAACATGAGTGTACTATGCGGTTAAGAAGCAGCAACTTCCTATTGGGGTGAGGGTGATAATATGGAGAGAGAGAGAAGGGGGGAGGAAGAGACTGAGGGACAGAGAGGGGTCAAGGGGGATATGGACACAAGTATGGGAGGAGATGGACAGAGAGAGGGGCAGGGAGAAACGGAAAGAGAAGAGGAGAAGATGGGCAGAGGAAGGAAAGAGGAGACGCACTGAGAAAGGGAGGAAGAAATGGACAGAGAGAAGGGGACAAGGAGAAATGGGGTGGGGGGGAGGGTGAGGAGGAGAGAGATGCTGCAGGAGGAGAAGGATTGTGAAAGGGGAAGAGGAGATGGACAGAGGGGGAAGGACCAGATGGACAGAGATAGTGGGGCAGAACAGATGGACACATAGAGGTTAGCAGGAGATGGAGAGAAAGTGAGTGTGTGTGTGTGTGGGGGGGGGGGGGGGGGGGGGGAGACAGAGATGGACAATGGCAGAGAGGTGGGCAGAGGAGATGGACAGAGGGGAGGAGGAAGAGATAGACTAATAGAATTGGAATAAATACATGTCTGGGCAATACTGGGACTCAGCTATTTACAGAGATATGTGTAAGTTGATATAAAAGAATAATGTTTGTTTTGAGATTTTTGCAAACTCATTACAATAATTTGAATTTATAGAAATGAATTTTGTAACATGAAATAATTATTTGAAACATTGTAATTTTATATTGCAATTTAAAAAATGGATACAAATATTATTATCTGGTGTTGTATGTGACAGGATCACATGCATAATTATTATTTATACGAATGACACTTTAAAGGTGAAACTACAATGATTTAATTGAAAATAACGCAAAAAAGGCAAGATAACTGATTGATACTGGGGCATTATGTAAAATGAAGAGACCAATTCTGGACAAAGTGGACTCTTGTACCTCAAAAAACATTAGATGATCTGATACCACACACACACACACACACACACTCTCTCTCTCTCTCTCTCTCTCTCTCTCTCTCTCTCTCTCTCTCTCTCTGTTGTAACACTGTGGTACCTAGTCAAACAAAGACTGTACTCGTTCTGTTCTCATCTCACACTTCACTTGCCACTACACTTATGCAGCCTTATAATATCCTGATACATCCTGTTTCAGTGACCTGTCTGTTATTGAATGTTTTTGCATCCAGTGCCCACCTTACATAATGTAGAATATCTCTTTATTTACAGCATATTCACTACCACAGCTGACAGGTAAACATTAAAACAGATTACGGATGCAATGAGGAAACAAGAATGGTCTTCTGATAAACTACTCACTTTGTCATTCGTTAGTATTTCAGCTTGAACAAATTTCATTGTCATGTATGGACCTAAGACACTGAAGATTGCAGTCATCGAGACCTGTGGAGGAAACAAACATAAAATATTCCTTGAACAGCTGAATATCTTCCAACACATCAAAATTGATCAGTTTTAGACTGGCTTTTGTACTATGGGCTCCATTTTATTGTTAGGCTCCTCAAATTACACTACATGCAGTTCTTATTATCAAACAACAGTAGCTATGTTTCAATACAACATAGAAGTTGTCAGTGAATTTCATAATATTCTTTAATCACCATTTCTAACTACACTACTGCTCCTGTCTGCTACGTTTTTGAAAATATAGCATGTCCTACACACATTTTCACCGTATATGCTGTTGTTTTTGCAAGATGAACACTTTTGCCTGTTTTTCATACATTTATTTTCCGAACTTAGACATTCCTGAACTACAGAGATGTTCTCTTGAGGTGTTTTTATACACATTTCCCCTGTTTTGTTACAGTGGAGAATAATCCCATTTTCAGGATCAAGTTCACACAGTTCTTTTGGCAGTTTGCATACATATCAAAAAATGTAGCAGCTCATATAAAAACTGTTACAGAGTACAAAATAATCTGCTAACACCTCCCCCTCTCCCCTTTCCAGGAAGTGAGTCACAACTTTCATCTGTCTTAATTTTGTTAAAATTTCATTTGTAATATTTTCTAATTAACAGGTATTCCTTAAAGTCTTTTTCATGACTGTGGTGAAAATGTGCAATACTTAGTTAATTATATTTTCAGAATTAAAATATGCTGTATGACACAAGGCTATAATTACATTCATTTATTCATTCAGTGACATGTTGTGTTCCATAAAGCCTCTCTGGAGGCCAAACTGAGATGTTATTAAAAAGTTATTCTCAGAAAGATGATTCAGTGTTCTGTGATCATGATTGTGATTTTTATTGGTCCTGCAAGTTATTTTCCGTATAGCTATGCAAATTGTACACAGAACACATGCGTAATAATATAAAATACATAATGGTTTATATTTATATTTTATAATACAAAATGTTACTCCATACGTAATAATTTACAACATTGGAGTCTAAAAAATACCCTTTTGTGTATTATATCTGACTGTAAATAAGTGGTATAATGCAACATTTTGTCTATTGCTAGTTCACATTTAATGCTAGTTCACTTTCTCTTAACCTGCTACATACAAATTGTTATTCATAGGGTGAACTTTAGCTCACTATCTCTTCATACAATGTCAGAATTTTTCTGGAGTTGCAGGCGAAGTGTTCTAGGGTTTGAGGCTTTGTAATTCTCTGTATAACACTTGTTTTAATTCCATGTTGCATGTATTACTCAAAAAGTCTGTAATAGATAGAGCACAAGAGGTCTTGATGTGCATACTGAGCTAGTCGTAAGCCAACTTTTCAAAAGTTTTTGAGAACATGGAAAGGTGGACTTATAAGCAAACGTCACTTGTGTATTTCCTTTTTTTATAAACAGATGTTACTACAGCATCATAAATTAGTCTTTTGTGACTGGAGTGGCAAAGGGGGGAGGGGGGGGGGGGGTAACTACCAAGTCTGCACAAGATTTTAGTAGTTTAGTTGAAATACCATTGGAGCCATAGCCACAGCCACAAGAGTTACTATTCTTCAGTGACATTATGATTTCTGTGATCTCACTGGTATATGAATCTGGCAATGTGAATGCCTGATAGTAGAGTATACAATGCATGTCTAAGTAAATGTAAAAAATACACTAGTGTTCAAAAGTTAAGCATAATCATGAAAATGAGAAAAGAAAAGGTGAGCAGTCACCAAACATCACCATAAATACTTATCTATGAACCCTATTTGTTGACTCTGTGTAGGAAAGAAGTACTCCACACTGTCAATAGTGGCATTACTGAAAGGCAACCACAAAAAATGCGTGGACCACTGACATCTCAGTCTGGTTTGGCCATTTATAGTGAGCAGAGTGTAGCCCCTTGCTAAAGTTGATAGCGGAATGACATAAAGATGCCATTTGGATTCTGTTGTGCAGGGTAAAATATTCCGCTGCCAGGAAGCAGGTCAAATGCAGACTGAAATCTCAGAATCCTTGGATGAGCCACAGAAGGTCATTTTCAGGCATTAGCAATGGCCTTGAGACACGGGAGATATTCTCCATAGGCCAGTAGAAGGCCGACCATGAATAATGACTCCACAGCAGGCCTGAGATCTGGCCGTAACTGCCCAATGAAATGGGAATACATCTGCAAGTCAGTTGACTGCAGAATTTGCAGCTGCCTCAGGAGATGCTGTCTCCCGACAGACTGTGTATCAGACGCTTAGGATAGCAAGACTGTTTGCCAGATGTCCACATGGAGTTGCTCTTGTGGATGAATTTCTTGAAGGTGATGTAGTGTTTCGAGAATTTCTGCATAAATGTTAGAACCACTTGGCCTTCTATTATCTCAAAGACATGATATTTTAAATATAAGTGTGAGATAACCTATCTACTGCACGTCGCCTGTCTGTGTGTGCATGTCCAAAGTGTGTAGTGAGAAGACTGTAGATACGGCGGTCGAACGGCACCAACAAGTACTTGTCGGTTGCGCCGAGGAAGTTGTAATGGAAGAACACGGCAGCCCCAAGGAACTTCTGTGTTATTCTGTGCTGTTTTATAACTTTGACTATTGCAGTGACGAAAAAAACAGTTGAGTTGAAAAAAGATTTTTAGTAACTTTTAACACAGATGTGCTAGAGGCAAGACTTATTCACGATTTCCGTGGTTGTTGAATCAACTATGTGGTAAATGTATCTTAATTTGGGTCTAATGTTAAATGACACGGGCGGCTTACGAGAAGTCTAATGTTTATGTGAGAAATGATAATTTTGTTCTTTATGGAAGTTGAAATACACCCACAGTGAACAAAAAGTATTCTTAGAGTACCTACTCACTTCACGAGCAGAGAGAGAGAGAGAGAGAGAGAGAGAGAGAGAGATAGAGAGAAAGTGTCATATATATTCCTTTAACTTGCATCATTCTTTGGAGAAGAAGTTTTTGGAGACTGACATAGCCGGCTATCCAGAGAAGAAGATTGGCTGTGCATACTGAGTAAGTCTACGTGTGTAAAAAAAGTGAGAAGGTTGCAATCCAACTTCACACATTCTTGCTGTCAAAAACATTAGAGTGAAGATATCCGTCACATGAACTGGCCATTGAGATCCCCTGATCTTATTTCTATACACATGCCTGGGATGCAGTATAGTGAATTGCATCCTGTCAGCCTCCATTAGGACTGTTCCAGACCTCCACACTGCTCTGGCTGAGGAAGGGATCAAATGCCAAGAGAGTGCTTTAATCAACTCATAAAGAGCATACTACATTGCTGTGCAGTCTGTATGGCTGTTAGGGGTAGCTGTATCCCCTATTAACAGGTTCTTTTGTTGTGGAAGAGATTTCCCAGTTGTGTTATTTTCTTACAAATGTGTATCTTAACTATTAGAACATTATGTTTCAGGCACTTGTGTGTGGCAAATACCTTGTGGTCAAGCTCTAGCTTGTTCAGTAATCCTCCCAATATCCTCTGAGATATTTAGTGAGTCATGGAATGTGTATTGGAATGACAGATTAGACACCATAGGACTGGGAGTGTTCATTCCTATTGACAAAAAGTTATTATTTTGCATATATCATGTATAGGTGAAACCATGTTAATTGTTGGCTGTTTTTACCAGCCACCTGATTCTGCTGTGACAGTTCTAGAGGCATTTAAAGAAAGTCTATGGTCAGTTGTGCATAAATACCCAGATCATGCAATACTAGTTGGAGGCACCCTTAACCTATAGTATAGATGGGGCTGTCTTTGGATTCATTGTGGGGAGTACACACAGACATTCGTGCGAAGTACTATTGAACACGTTTTCTGAAACCTATCTTGAGCAGCTAGTTCAGCAGCCAACAAATGATGGAAATATCTTAGACCTGGTAGCTACCAACATCAATGTAGAAACAGGGATTAACAGTCATGATGTCATTATAGCAACTATGGCTATGAAATTTAATAAAGGTTAGGGAACTGTTTCTTCTAGAAAGAGCAGATAAGCAGTTGTTAGCATCTCACGAAGACAGTGAGTTGACTCCACTTAGTTCCAGAGGAATTAGGAGCAAAGTTTAAGCAAATTGTAAATAGTGGTCTGGAGAGTCATGTGCCTAGCAAGTGGATTAAGGATGGAAAAGACCCATCACAGTTTAATAATAACATTCAGAAAATGCTGAGGAGTCGGAGGCTGTCACACTCTCAGTTCCAAAGAAAATGCACAAATGATGACAAGCAAAAGTTAGTAGAGATTTGTGCATATGTGGAAAGATCTATGTGCAAAGTGTACAACTACCACCATCATACCTTAGCAAAAGATCTGGCGGGGAATCTGAGAAAATTCTGATCCTATGTAAAAAATCACTAAGCAGGTCTAAGGCTTCCATCCAGTCCGTTGTTAACCAGTCTGGTGTGGTTGTTGAAAATAGCAAAACGAAAGCTGAAGTTTTAAATTTTGCAGGAGAATCATTCAAACATACCATCATATGAATATCAAACAGACTCCCGTATGGACGACATAGTAATAAGCATCCCTGATGTAGAGAAACAACTGAAAGATTTGAAAGCAAATAAGTCACCAGGTCCATATGGAATCCTAATTCGATTTTACAGAATACTCTATGCCATTGGTCCCCCACTTAGCTCACATTTACCATGACACTCTTGCCCAGCAAAAAGTCCCACACAACTGGAAAAAAGTGCAGGTAATCCCGTATATAAGAAGGGTAAAAGAACAGACCTGCAAAATTACAGACCAATATACCTAATCTTGGTTTACTGCAGGATCTGTGAACATATTCTCAGTTCAAATATAATAAATTTTTTTCAGACCTAGAAGCTTTTGTCCACAAGTCAGCATGGTTTTAGAACACATTGCTCTTGTGAAACTCGGCTTGCCCTCTTCTCACATGATATACTGTGAACTATGTAAGAAGGGCAACAGGCAAATTCCATATTTATAGATTTCCAGGAAACATTTGACATGGGTCCCCTTTGCAGGCTGTTAAAAAAGGTACAAGCATGTGGAATAGTCTCACAGGTATGTGAGTGGCTCAAAGACTTCTTAAGTAATAGAACCAAATATGTTGTCCTTGATGACGAGTGGTCATCAGAGACATATCATCAGGACTGCCCCAGGAAAATGTGATAGGACCGCTGTTGTTCTCTATATATAAATAATTTGACTGACAGGACAGGCAGCAAACTGTGGTTGTTTACTGATGATGCTGTGTTGTGTGGTAAGGTGTCGAAGTTTAGTGACTGTAGGAGGATTCAAGATGACTCAGACAAAATTTTTGGTTGGTATGATGAATGGCAGCTAGCTGCAAATGTGGAAAAATGTAAGTTAATGTGGATGAGTAGGGAAAACAAACCTATAATGTCTGGTTACAGCATTAGTAGTGCCCTGTCATTTAAAATACCTGGGTGTAATGTTGCAAAGTGATATGAAAGGGAATGAGCATGTGAGGACTGTGGTAGGGAAGGCAAATGGCCGACTTTGGGTGATTGGGAGAATTTTAGGAAAGTGTGATTCATCTGTAAAGGAGACTGCATACAGGCCATTGGTGTGACCTATTCTTGAGTACTGCTTGAGTTTTTGGGATCCATAACAGGTCGGATTAAAAGAAGACATCAAAACAATTCAAAGGGAGGCTGCTAGCTTTGTTACTGATATGTTTTAACAACATCATGTAAGTGTTACAGAGATGCTTTGGGAAATCAAATGGAAATCCCTTGAGGGAAGGCGTTTTTCTTTTCAAGGAACACAACTGAGAAAATTTAGAGAATTGGCATTTGAGGCTGACTGCCAAACGATGCTACTGCCGCCAACATACATTGTGCCTAAAGGACCACAAAGATAAGATAAGAGAAATTAGGGCTCATATGGAGACATATAGTCATTTTTCTCTCACTTTGTTTGCGAATGGAACAGGAAAGGTGATGATCAGTAAACGGTATAGGGTACCCTCTGCCACACGCTGTATGGTATCTTGTGGAGTATCTATGTAAATGTAGATCCTGATAAGGCAGTACATCTTCTTTTTGTGATTAGGTTTAACTTTTGGACACTAATGTAGATTTTCCTTTGATGGGATATTTTTCCCCATATATTTGACTACTCTTATGAAAAATTTTGAATTAATGGTCAGTTATTTAAACTTAATATCACCTTTTTCATTGCAACTGCCATAAAAGAGTTGAATATCATTTGTGTTATTGTGTTTATGTATTTCATGCCTAATGTTGGGAACAGTTGTGTTTTCTTTCTCTCTCTCTCTCTCTCTCTCTCTCTCTTTGCTGATCTTTCTAATAATTTGTTGTTATCATCTTTGATCTTTCTTGTAATTGTAATGAAATGAATAGTTTGATACTCTTTGTTTTGGCAAATGGTCTTAGTGAACTTCATTCATTACTAAGTCAACTTTATGATTTCGTAAAGGATTTATTGGAGTCAATATCCAAGAGATAATGGGCCAAAGAAAAACTTAGTGAAGTTTTGACCTCTGTAAAATACTATTTGTTCAGAAACTGATACATCAAGATTACTAGTGTCCACATGGAATTAATTATTGCCACTTTTACTCATAAGTTACCATCTTTCTCATATGTTCAGTGTGGTGGTATTGTATTTTTATTATGAAAAATTCAAGAGTTATTTGCTGAACTAGCTAGATGTGTCAAAGATGGCTTGAAAAGTTGGCTGATATGGCTAACTACAATGACTGAAAATTTATTACTGAAATATACGTAAATGATGAGCAACTGTGAGAAACAATTGCTGACACTGATGAAGATCCAAAAAACATGCCAAAAGTGCAATCAAAAATATGTTTATCTGTAAAATGATCTGTATATCGAAAACTTCATGGGGCAATGAGTCCTGAAGATGCATAGCAGAATTTTATATCAGCATTCAAAGATAAAAGTTTGTCTAGTTATACTGGGTTGCTACAGTGCTTGATGAATGTATCATTGGCTTTTGAGAAAAATATGGAAACATACGTGTAAAATATTACATCACTTGCTCAACAAATTCAAAGCATGATGTTTTGGTAGCTGCATTCTTGCTACATGGACTTCTGGCAGATATCGAATTCTTGATTATGGTGATTGAGCCTTTAGGTAAGTCAGTAGTTAACTCGAGAATCAATATTCATGGTGATGGCTGATATGTAGATTCCAGATGTACGTGACACGTGATGAATAAAAGAAATTTGTTCAACAATTTTGAAATGACTACAAATACAAAAGTTGCAGTAGCAGATAACAACAATCTTGAGGCAATTGCAGAGGTAAATGTTCATCTTGAAATAGCAGTTGTTGACTGAAATAAGATGATGACTATTAATGATGTTGCACATTTTCCAGGCCTTGAATACAATTTTCTGTCAGTTATTCAAACAAGATTACTTGGATTGTGTGTATTGTTCAATGACATACAGTTGCTTACAACAAAAGTGTTGCAGTTTTCTCCAGAACACTAATAGAGACTCCAACTGAAGTAGGTGAAATGTGTTGATTGTGTGAAGTGTTTCATCATGAAAATGTTATAGAAGTCAACAGTTACGAACTGTAGCTACATTATGCATGTATTGAAAGAAAACTGAATCAAATTAGAAGACAAATTCAAAGAACTTATCTTCATTAGATATTGTGTAGAGTCTAAAGTGTAACATTAACTGATCCAAATTCACCAAAGAAGGTCCATGAAGCACAGGTCATCAAAAATTCAAAAAGCAACTGTGAGAACTTCATCACAAAGGGAAATGTGATTGATTGATAATTGTGTGGGCAGTGCCTGCCAGTGTCACTACATAACTTCATTGAGTCAGCAGGATCAACACAACCTGCAGAAGTTGATAGATATTCACTTTATCTTGAATTGGCTTGAACTGACACTGGGCAGACAGAAATGGCAACATCAATAGGGACACTGATCAGTCAGATGCAGAACCTGTGCAATCAGAAACTAGAAAATCATCATGTCAAAGAAAACCAAACAGCAGATATTTTAATAATGAATTTGTTTGTTTTGCCAGTATTCCTGAGCCAAATTCATATAAAGAAACAATGAGTTGTGATGATTTCAAAAATGGAAGGAAGACTTAAATACATGTCATTACTAGAAAACAATATGTGGACTTTGAGAAATTTACCATCAGGCAGATAGGCAATCAGTTCAAAAGTGGTGTTCAAAGTTAAAGAAATTTCAGATGGTGAAACTGAATGTTATAAGTCTCATTTAATTTCAAAAGGTTATTCCCAGACTCCAGGGGTGAACTTTGATGAAACATTCTCAACTATTGTTCATCATTCTTTAGTTTGTAAACTGTTAGTTTTAACAGCTGAATTTGATCTTGACACTGAACACATGAATGTTCAAATCATGTCCCTATGTGGTGAGCTTGATGAAGAAATTTACATCTATCTACCTGAATACTATGTGCAGAAATGGAAGGAGACAGAAGTTAGCAAAATAAAGAAGGAAATTTATAGTCTAACAGACACCACACATTTGGTATCAGAAGGTGCAACATTAAGAAAAAATGAAGCTAAAGAACTTAGAATATTATCCATCCATTTATTACAGAATTGAGAAGCAAAATATACTCATTCTGGCTGTTTAGGCAGATGACTTGGTCATCTCCTTGAACAGAAATAATTGGCGGAAGAAAGAACTAAAGAAACAAGAGGTCTTAGCGAACGCAGTATCTTGGCATGAGAGCAAAAGGAGACAGAATGCAAGGAATGATTAGCATTAATCATGGCAAATATGCTGTAAAAAGTACTCAAGAAATTTGGCATGGAAGACTGCAATCTGGTGGCATATCTTCTCAAACCTGGTTTGAAGCTACAGCTGTGTGAAGGAATAACTTACAGATGAGGAAAAACTTGTGTTACACCACATTCTTTATTAGCAAGCTGATGAGTCACTCCTATATTTGGCTTAAGGCACAAGGGCAGACATTTCATATGCTGTGGGGACTATAAGCGAGTTCAACTCTCAATTATAAAAAAAAAAAACCTCACTGGGCAGCAGTCAAACAAATTATGTGATATATCAAAGGCACATTCAATGTAGGACTTCAAATTATGTGATATATCAAAGGCACATTCAGTGTAGGACTAACTTTCTAAATAAGTGGATCAACAAAAATTTAAGGCTTCTATGATGGTGATTATACACCAAATCTCAGTCAACAATAGGCTACATTTTAAGTTAACTGGGACAGCAATCTAATGAAGCTCAAAATGGCAACAAATGATATCCTATCAGCTACAGACGTTGAATACAGTGCCCTATCAACAACAGTGAAAGAGGCAATGTACCTTTAGCATTTGCTGCACAAATTGCGAAAAACCAGTAGGTGTGTTCTGTGATAATTGAAAAGCCATTAGTGAGGCACTGCTAAATGTGAGAGGCTGTTATTGCAGGAAAGTTCAGAATCGCTTTGATCAGTAGCAACTAGCAGCAGACTGATTTTTTGACAAAGGCTCTCTCAAAGGTGGTTGTTGTGGTTGAGGTCTTCAGTCCAAAGACTGGTTTGATACAGCTCTTTATGCTACTCTATCCTGTGCAAGCCTCTTCATCTCCAAGCAATTACTGCAACCTACATTCTTCTGAATCAGCTTGATGTATTCATCTCTTGTTCTCCTTCTATGATTTTTTACCCTGCATGTTTCCCACCAGTACTAAGTTGGTGATCCCTTGATGCCTCAGAATGCATCCTACCAACCAATCGCTTCTTCTGCTCAGGTTGTGCCACAAATTTCTCTTCCCTGCAGTTCTGTTCAGTACTCCCTCTTTAATTACATGATCTACCCTCCTAATCTTCAGCATTCTTCTGTAGCACCACATTTCAAAAGCTTCTATTCTCTTCTTGTCTGCACTGTTATCATCCATGTTTCACTTCCATACAAGACTATACTCCATACACATACTTTCAGAAAGGACTTCCTGACACTCAAAGAATCTATACTTGATGTTAACAAATTTCTCTTCTTCAAGATTTCTCAAATATGAAGCATCAATAATGCTACCAAGCCAAAGGACTTTCAAAGTTCATGAAGTAACATCTTGAGAACTTTTGTGGGTGTTGGGAGCAACTATGTTTCTTTTTCTTTGCTGACACGTTAAAGTAGTTCATTGTTTTCATCTTTGATCTCTCTTGTAATTATTGTGGAATAAAGAGTTTTGATAATATTTGTTCCTGACAATATGGTATGTAGTTTCATTCATCATTAGCCAGTAAGTCAACTTTATAATCTCTTAAATACTCTTTGTAGTCAATATCCAAGACATAATTAATGCTCCAAATTGTTGTTGCTGTGTTCTTGGAATTTTTTAATCTTTTGTGCATAGTATGTGGTTTTTGTCTTTATGATGATGTGAAGAAGAATCATACAATAATGTTTGTACTGCACTTTTAAATCTTGATTATAGTTAGTCCTCTGTATTAAATAAAGTTTTCTCTACATAGAACTAGATACAGTAATAATATTTTTTAGAGAAGAATTAAATTTCTTGACTGCTTTGAGTCTTTGGTAAACTACTTCACATTTTTCATCTAAGGAATTTTCTCTGAGTAGTGTAAGAGTAAGCATTTACAATTCCGTGAAATTTTATATTTCACTTCTTAGTTATTCCTGATTTATGAGGATGCTTTATAGCTGCCATTTGACCACCATGTTCAGTCCATGAAAGGCAGTTAAATTTAAAAGTAAATTATCGGTTGCTATTGGAATGTGTCCTATTTTTTTTATTGTGAATGTTACTGAGAGTATCAAACCAAAGCCAGACGTCAGTAACTCTAGGTGCCCTTGATCAGAACAGTCAGAGATGAAAGCAATATTGGAACCTTCACTTACATTCACTTTTATTTCTATTAAGTCTTATTAGTACCCTCTAGAATATCTTAATAAAGTTTAAAATATTTCCTGTTAGAGGCCTGTAGAGAGTCAGAACTGATATCTTGTATGCTAGCCTGTCTATTACTGAAGTACAACACTGAAACATTTTTTCAATTCAGTTCACATAAAGCTCTGCGAACTAGAATGTTGTTATACTTGTTGTAAATATAGCCACACCCTATTCCTGCTTTACTGCCTTCAGCAATAGGATAATGACTTGCAACCATCTGGGTGCATCTTCCAACCAGCAGTCTGGATGATGTCCACCTTGGTCATCTTTGCATAGGCCCTAGCCCTATGATGCATGGCTTCTTGCTCTAGTGCGAGGAGCTTCAAATGTGTGGTGCTTGTGGCATACAGATCACAGTGCACCACATTTTACTAGACTGTGATTTATTTTTGGACCAAAGGTTGGCACCTCATTTGCTGCCAGATTTGCCATCTATTTTAGTTGACAAACAAATGTTGTAGACTTTTAAAATTTTGTGAACTGTCTGACTTGTTCCCTGAAATCTTAGGGTGCTGTTCCTAATGTATTACAGGGTGGCTGGCTCATCTGTGTTTTTGGTAAGTGATCAGCCAGCCACATATTACTGTGAATCTCTCTTTGTTTTCCTCTAGTCTTATTGTGTTTTAACTGACAGTTTTTGCATGTCTCCCCTTTCGTAGTGCTGTTTTCCATGTTGTGAGCTATTATGATAGAGCCGGTGATTATGAATGAGATTGGGAGAGAGTGAATGTGATTTTATCTCAGTTTGCCTTGTAGTTCTTTTCTCACATTTTCTACATTTTAACCATGTTCGTTTCAGTGGATATTCATGTGGGTGCTGACAATCCTGATGTTGAGCACCCCTAACCCCTTAAAAAAAAAAAACATACACACACACACACACACACACACACACACACACACACACACACTAATTGCATCTGTTCAATGTCGGTGACTTCCAAACAATGTTATGTTATGCACAATACATCTGTAGAAATATTTTTAAATTTTTCAGTTTTCTGTAGTGATATGAGAAGCTTGTATTTAATAAGGTTCTTAAATTGTGATGGAAAACTCTAAATTTGTTATGATTATTAGCCTTTGTGTTTGTCTGCTGATTGTTGCAGCTATAATCATTCTGCAACTTCTTTCAGGAACGTTTGCCTTGAGAAACATAGCAAAAATATTGGAAGTCATAGGGATTGGACAGATAGTGCTTTGGTTGCACTGAATGCTTCTGGAAGTTAGTTGTACAAGTAACTTCTTATTGGAGACATTTAGATGTACAACCTGCAAGATGCTGTGTAATCATGAGAGGGTCAACACATAAAACATGTGATGCCCCACTTTTTTCACATTAAGAATCCGGACTGTTATTGACACCACCAATGATCACTATATGATCTTCACTATCAAGAGCTTTCCTCAGAGAGCCTAAATCACAGGTGACATCACTAATCCCAGCTCTTGATCTAAAAATACTAGTTAGCTGGAATAGAGAAGCTTTTCAAGAAATCTAGACTAGAGCTAGCAAACTCACAATATCTCTGGTATCTGCTGCCTCTCTGCCAGGTTTGGCCACAGTCCAGTCATTTACCACATTCCTGACCTTACTGATGTCAAATGCAGCTTTTGGCAGTTTTAATTAAAAAAAAAAAAAAAAAATTATTTTTCAGTCCCTGTTGCATCATCATTATTATTATTATTGTTAGTTTTGATCTTGCTGGATCATCTTCATATCAATGTAGATGCAACAGCAACCCATTGTGTCTGTATCAGAATCACATATCAGGATACTGTACTACATAGGTCTGAAGGTGATCGAGGAAGATTGAAACTAGTCATATTGTAAAATAAATAAAAGTGCAACTGGAACTGAAAAATAAACAATATATTTAAATTGTTTTAAATTTCAATGCAGTTGCTGTATTATTGTAATGAAAATTTGGATATAGCGTTCTAATTCTGCTAGTGCTACTGCCAGTTCAGCTATGTTTTTTAAACAAGTCACTCTTTCTCCATAAGTGTGAAGAGATACATTCAACTACTACAATGCAAAAGGCTGCTCATATCTCCATTCAAGCCTGTTTCTTATAGCATCCCACATAAGAAAAGCAAAGGGAGACTTCACTCCCTGAAACATCATGTTGAAAGATTTGAACTGAAACAAACATTAATATTTAGAGTCTCAGAAATTTGGTAATAAATTCCATATATAAAATTATTGAATAAACAACAGTGCTAATGAATATCTTTTGATTAGCTCAACATCCTCCTGCTCTGCTACATAATAATTTTCCACATTGATAATTGTCACTGTTGTAAATGATAGCACATCCGGAATTAATTGGTAAAGCCTATTCACATCTTCATCTTGTCCCACTGTAGAACTGTTAAACAAGCTTAACAGTACTGTTGTAAGACTGACACTGAAGAACCTCTGGACGTTTTACCTCCTAGTAGTCAAGAATTAAATTATGGAGAGCATGTTTGTTTTAAATTGTTGATAATGTGTGTAGTAATATGGAATGTATGGTAGGTATTTCTAGATCAGGCCATTATTTGTTATTTAAATTCAAATATTTTCTTCAACCATGAAAGATATTAAATTTTCAAAAGAAAATGCATAATATATTGTACAGTTTGTATTTTTTCTCTCTTTATAGTCCAGTCTCAGATATCGTGTAAAATTGTGTGCAGTTTTTAAGTTGTGCATACAGTGACCCATTAGAAGTGAAATGTGTTATATTTGTGCAGCAAGCAGTGGGAGACTAGTGAACCACAATGGATGCTGGGTCAAGACTTTCAGGAATCAACAGTAGGTATTGTTGGTCTCGGAGGCATTGGCCAAGCCATAGCTAGAAGAGTTAAGGGATTTGATATTGCACGATTACTGTACACTGGGCATTCACCTAAACCTGAAGGTGAGATTTAATATAAGTAGCAAAATGTAAAATATAAAAAGCAATTACACAATCAAAATTACAGGAAATTGTGGCACCAAATGCATATAAATTATTATTTATAGTAAGTTAATATTAACTTATGAATAGCAGTTCAGCTAATTTGATTATCTATGTAGCTCAAAAGTACTCCTCATGATCTTGTGTGTTTTTTTTTATTTTACTGTGGACACCCCCTCCCCCCCCCCTCTCTCTCTCTCTCTCTCTCTCTCTCTCACACACACACACACACACACACACACACACACACACACACATATTAAAAATAACTAACAAAGCTGTTGAAATTGGTTGCAGATCTAGTCAAGATAGTTAAATTATGAGGCTTGGGGCTAATGCTATAACAGGGTGGGGAGAATATCTCGGCATGTACTGTTTTAAAATGTAATGAAATGCAAGATTTTCTTCATCACTTCGGTCAGGAAAATGTGATGCTGGAATTCAGTTGATTGCTAAAAGAATTAGACACTTCTGATAACATCTGGTTTTGTTTTTCTTCTTTTTGTTTTAACAAAAGATCAATAACAATAGATGAAGTGGTTCACAGAAAGGTTGGATGTGTAGATATATACCAGTACCTGGAAATTTATGTGTAAACAGCTAAAGAAATGATGCTTGTAGATTTGACGGAGTTAGGCAATGGAATAGTGTCATCATAATTACTTACTATTGCAGCATCATTGGCTGTCTTTTTCTTTTTGATTATTCCCTTTCTAAGACTTACGTGTTGTGACTTGAATCTGTGACCAGAAATTATATTAACTCAACCTTTCAGGTTATGTAGGATGCATGATGATTTACTTTTGAAATGTGTAATCTCTGATACATGTTGGTTATGAAATTGTATACCATTACAGCCATTACAGGCCATCTGCAAGTTTCTTGGCTTGATTGCAATGTAACATGGCTGCCTCCACATTAAAATATTAATATTCAGCTGAAGCTGATGAGTTATGCTGGTAAGATTGTAGGAGAAGTAAAATATGGCAAAGTCATCAACAAGCAGCTAATTTTTAATTAGGCTTAATACTGTATAATGATTACTGTGAATCCTGCACCAATTAAAATACACCCTTGAGGCGTGTCAGTCTCTCATTCGGTAATCACAGACAATACACTGAGATGGACAAGATGTTATGTGCATAATGAACTGCGAGAACCTTTAGAGTCTGGTAGCCAGTTTTATTCTATAATCCCTGTAACCTGCATAGTGTACAACGGCTAAGGACTTAAGGTAGGAAGATTGTGTTTCCCCCCAAGGTAAGTCTTTCCGCTCCCGGGATTGGAATGACTCCTTACCCTCTCCCTTAAAACCCACATCCTTTCGTCTTTCCCTCTCCTTCCCTCTTTCCTGATGAAGCAACCTTAGGTTTAGAAAGCTTGAAATTTGTGTGTTTTTTATTGTGTCTATCTACCAGCACTTTGTTTTTTAATATATTTTTTCCATGTGGAATGTTTCTTTCTATTATATATATAAGCACACTTCATCTTCATGCACACATGACCACCATCTCCAGCTGGTCCGAACTGCCTGCCAGAAATGCCAGTCTTGTGTGCATGAGGTGTGTGTGTGTGTGTGTGTGTGTGTGTGTGTGTGTGTGTGTGTGTGTGTCTCTGCAACTTAACATGTCTTCTTTACGGTAAGAAGTTGATACTCCAACTGATTATTCTATCAAATACTTTGATGCACTCCAGTTCAGACAGTCTCGCTACAGTCTTCAGTCAGTAGAAACTCATCAAATAGCATATCTGCTTCAGTACTCACTCGTCGACTTGTAGCACTACCACAGAAAAGTAGCCACAAGTGCTTCATTTTTGGACTTGGGCGAATTGTATAAGTTACATTTGCCAGAGCCAAATGTACTGTTTCTACATAAACCATGTTAGTGATAGCTGTCTGTTCAACAGTAGTTATTTTTATATTTGCTACTTGACAAAAATCTCAATGTAGAAATGACACTGTAGAAATGGCAATGACAACAGACATGTACAGTCACAGGCAGAGAGAAAGGCTTCTTCTCATAGGCAGGACACAGAAACTAGAGGTAGGAGAACCCATGTACCTGTCCCAGTTAATTCTTAAGAAGTTTTTCTTTATTTATTTTTTTCAGTTAGTTTCTGTGTCCCCTGTTGTGCCTATGTCCTTGGTGGAGAATCATTTCGGCACCCTCCCCCCCCCCCCCCCCCCCTCTCCCTATGGTCCTACAGCCAAGTCAGTTTACATGTTAATCAAATAAGTGTACCAAAAACAACAACACATTTTTAAAACAGTTGCCTGTGTTCCAAATATATAATTCATGTAAATTTTAAACATGTAGGGTGATGAGCACAATCAAACCTGGCAAGCAACAAAAAAGAAAGAGGAAGATGAAGAGGGAGGAGGTGGAGAGAGAGAGAGGCCAATTATCAGTCAAAATTAAATTCTTGTTTTCTCAGCCAGGTGTCAACCATGATCAGTGAGCCTCAGTAAAAAGTTTAAAAGGGCAGACATCAGTAGCAGTGAAATGCAAACAGGTCATTGTGCACAAAACTCAACCAGATTTTAAAAGCTGGTTAACTGCCATTGATATTCATACGTGCAGACAAGAACACAGTACAGCCACTTATCGCCAACATTTACCCCTCTGCTGCCAGAGAGGTTGTTGTGGGTGTAGATAATCAATGCAAAAAATGATCGTATCAGTGAAAAGCAACAAATTGCAGATGGATAGTTTCATGGCAAAATAGGAGTAAGCCACAGAAGACTACATTCATTATCCACAACTTCATGTTCATTAACTGTTTGAAAGACAAATAAATTAAATGAGACTTAACTTTTATAAATTCAGTAGTGTGTTGAGACAGATTCAACACTTTTTAATCGAGTATTGCTATTGTAGACATTTTAAGCTTGAGTACGAATAGCAAATCCAGGATTGAAATGTTGGAATTATGCAATTGTATTCCTGCCCCCTCTCCCCCTCCCACAAACAACCACACAAGTCCTGGGAAAATCAACATATTGGGAAAACAATTTGCATAAGGCGATGATCACAGTAAAGCTGAAATGAAGGCCCCGAAGTGTTCACATACTTCAGAGTGCTTATATTATTGTATTGTCTTTGCATTCTGCTGCCACACAAACAGTGAAAGCACAACACCTCCAAAATTATTCACTGCATAGGAATACCATTTATGGTTACATTTTGGACAATACCATCCCCCTTACAAGTGATAAATCTGGAGTCACTCCTTTTTTGTGTCAGTATAGCAAGGACTGTTCTGGCAGAATGTAAAAAGTTTAGGAGTAAAGACAACCCAGTTACCAAATAGCTGAAGGCTTGAGTTGTAGACAGGTGTACACACAAAATACAGTAATACTTTCTTTCACAAGCTAGAGTACAAGTACACTCTCTCTATACTTCTGGTTTTCTGTATCAGGTTGATAATGCTCTTATCCACAAATGAAGATGCACTCCACTGTACAGTGTAGAAAGTGAAGCATATTTGCTTTACTGTCCTGAACCCCATTAACAGTTTTTGGAATGACGTAGATTACTAAATGAATTCGCTTGAAAAACTGTCAACACCCCTTCATTAGAGGAAATAAATTCCACATTCATTGCATCATTATGCTTGGTGTTGGGAAAACCAATCTTGGAGATTACATGCTGAAACAGTAGCCAAAAGGATATCATCCATACTATTAATTACAGAGCTAGTGCCTGTGGAATGAACAGTACTGCCTATGCAGAAATCTTTAGCTAAGTATAAGGATATGAAACTCATAGTATTATTTTACAAGTAGTTTAAAAACAGCTCTTTGCACAGTGACACTGAAGCATGACTGCAATCTTATACTCATTTTAAAATTTAGCGTACTGTAAATACTTTGTTACTTGACACTAACATTTTTCATTTCTTTACAGGGGAAGCATTAAATGCAGAGTTTGTATCTCTTGATGAACTACTTAAACAGAGTGATTTTGTCTTTTTGGCTTGTTCTCTGAACAGTGAAACTGTAAATCTTATAAATAAAGAGGCATTAGGAAAAATGAAATCAAATGCAATTCTAGTGAATGTTAGTCGTGGAGGTATGTTTAATTTGATTATTTTTAGTATGTTTCAGTATTAATATAAAATTTTACAGTGCTTATCTCATATACTTCCAGTAACAATGATTTCTTCCATCTGTACCACCAGTGATGCCTGTATTATAAATAACCTAATTGCTGCCTTGATACTACTCTACCACTTTTATCAAAGTTTCTGAAGAATTAATGCTATGTGCTTTGTCAAAAGGGAGCACTTTGCAGTACTTGTAGTGATTCTGGAAGTTTAGAACTACCACTGATTATGTCAGAATGTAAAGCAATGAAATCTATGTTCCACAAGACAAGTATCAGCCAAAAAAGCACACATGTATTTCCATACAATTCTATCATGTTATCGGAGCCAGTACCTTTATTTTAGTATTGCAGTTTTATTTTTATTTTGCACTATTCTGTTCCTGGTGTCCCTGTTCTTGGTTATCAGTTTAGTCCAACCCATTCATTTTTGTATAACAACAAATTTTAAACGTTATTTTAGGCGTCATTGACCAAGAAGCTTTGATTGAAGCCCTTGAAAGTCGCAAGATATGGGGGGCGGGGCTCGATGTTATGACTCCAGAACCACTGCCTAGTGACCACCGCCTTTTGTCTATCCCCAACTGTGGTAAGTAGCACAGCTATTTTAGCATATTAAAATGAAACATAATTATTGTTAAACAGTGTATTTATGTTTGGATGAAAAAATACAACATAATTCCCATTGTACAACCAAGATTTTCCTGTCATACTTTACAAATAAAGTGTTTCTAAACCTACAATGCCATGAAAGAATTCCTATATATGATTTTTTAATAGTGAGGCAAAATAATTTTGCCCCAGGATATTCACAATATTCCCATTAAATACATTTGTGATGTAATCTGTCAGGTTGCTTTCAATTGGGCTCCAATTTTATTCATATCAATTGCTGAGGGACACTGGTGTGCTGTTTGTCAAGCAATGACAATTCATACAAATATATTTCAAGACATTTAATGGATAGACAAATGAGGAAGGAAAAAAAGCAATAATTACTTCATTGCAAAGAAGGCCATTTACTAGTTGGGGTTGGTGCTAATAGTTTACTGAACAAAGCACATGCCCATAGCATCTATGAATAACAGCAGGATTGCCACACGTTCCGGAAATCAGGGAATTTCAAACACGTCGGGGAAATCACGGAAATAACGGGAATTTGGAAAAAGAAAAAAAAAATAAACACTGAAAAAATTTCATTTTTGTCTCAGTAGATGAAATGGTTTGTTTACTGAGGTATCATGCATCTTTTCTGGCTGGGTGCAGCTGAGTACGTGCACTGCTTCCGTACTCCCTCATTCTTACTGCTTCTCCCCTTTCTGTCACTTCCCTCAGCTTGCAGTCGTGCCATCACTATTTCTTGCCACTAGCCTAGCAGCTGCCAGTGTGAGGCAGGGAGGTGTGAGGAGTGATTTGTTTGGATCTGATTCTAAGAGACTGTAGGCGGCAGTCGTGTGCATGAGCTATGTCTGAGTGATTGTGTGAATGTGTGTGTGCGCGCTCTCATTTTCTGACGAAAGCTATGGCTGAAAATTTAGTTATGAGAGTGAGATTGTCTTTTCAAAGTGTCTGTCTGTGGCTCAGCAATCATCGTTATAGTCAGTTGCTGCCTATTCTCATTATTATTGAGTCTCAGAGATTGATCACTGTGGTCTCATTCCATCAACATGCTGTCTGTGGCCGCATGAGTGGATTTCCGCAACAGGCCAAAAGCACTGGCCATTTACGTGGGTATCTGTAATGGATCGGGCTTGCTGATCTGAAGCCATTCGGTTCCCACTAATGTGCAGGCCCTGTCCATTGGATCTAGTCTCATTGCTCTTCCTGCAGGCTGGGTCTGTTTGTGTGTGGCATAATGCAGTAGATTTTCATGGTTTGTCCATGGACCCAGGTGCTCCTCAGCAGGGCAGAGGCCATGACCGATGGATTTCAGGAATTGCAAATGTCTCACCACAAGTACGTTGTACAGTGTGTGGTTTTATAGACATTTTATTGATTCTAGTACATTCTGGCACTTCAAAAGTAGTTTATATGTTAGACAGTATGGATAATAAGAAGAAGAAAATTGTGAGTCACTGGCGGTTTGTATGCTACGTACTCTTATATTTCTCGAAAGGAAAATCGTACAATACCTGTAAAATAATAGATGCAACACACTGGGTAATGGCCGACAGTAATGAACATAATAAAACCAATATTTTATTGGTGATCACCCACAGTGTTGGTTTACACAATTGTTCCCTGCCTTATACACCTTTCAAGAGGCCTACTTTTTTCTGAAATCATTGAAGGTATTTTAAAACTGCCTTGCAGCTCCAAGGAAATGCGTATTTTTGTCACCAAATGTGTTGTGTTTTATTGAAACAAAATAACATCAGTGGTCTTACTGAAACACACATACCATTTGGTTTGCTGATTCCATATAAAAATAGTTCATTACAAAAGATGTTGATGTTAGAACTTAAGATTTTTGCTCACATCAGGAAGTGCCACCTGCTTGCAAGGTGGTTTTTTAAAGATATTTCCTTGTTTGCACTATTGTTTCTTGTACCATGGTTGCAAAGATAGATTGTCAACTTACATCTTAACTTACCCTTGAGATCTCAAAATTTGTCAGGGAAAAATGCTAAAACTTGTCTGGAACTCGGGGAAAAATCAGGGAATTTCACTTGGGGAAACTTGTGGCAACCCTGAACAATTACAGGTGAGAGGACAGTCTTGCAAAAGAGGTTGATGTAGACTCAGTGATACATGACAGTTGCTACTCATTTGGTAGGAAGGTACAGGTTGACTTCTGGATATTGTGAAGATATAAATTCATCAGAAAAATAATACTACAAAAAGCAAGATTAAAAATGAAATAAATAGGAACAAATTTGGCATCAAAATGCTCATTACTGCAAAAAGAGGGGGGGGGGGGGGGGGGACACGAAGAATATTGTAAAGGGGAAGTGCCAAATACCAGGTGAAAGATTAAATGGAAGGCCAAAGGAATGGTGCCTAGAGTGAAATTAGAGTGAAGAAAAAAGATGAACGTGGGCGATACCATGATAGAAAATTGTACATGAAGAAATGGTGAATGGTTATGCACCAAAATCAGGCAACTGACATTCTCCTCATTGCTCTTTCATATCAATGTTGACTATAACATGGCACAACATTACACCCTTATAGAAGTTGAAGGTGTTGTGAAATTCAGAGTAGACATAAGGTGTGTCTTATCTTAAAAGTCTAGTTACTGGTTATAATGCATCTGTTTTTCCACAGATTTTAAAGTTGTGGTTGGTTGTTTTTTTTTCCAAATCTTTACATTGTCAGTGCCATAACTATAAAGACAAATGTGGTTAAATGTGTAAAATGCACAAAAAGTATAGATACAGTGTCAGCTGCAGTCATACTTACTTTCCCCCACTTTCTTTCCATTCACTATGTCACTCTTTATGTAAAAACTATTTATTTGTAATTGTTGGGATGGCAAACAGAAAGCTCAAATAAGTACTCGTGGAAATGCAACTGGTTAAGCACTTACACATTACCTATTGAAATCGGTGTATCATATACACTGCATGCTAGAGGGTCCTCTCAGTGGAGCAGGAAGAAAGAAGCTTTTCTTCATTGAATTATGTCCTATTCATGATCAATTGATGAGGGCTTTATCTAGCCTTTTTAGTGAAGAGGAGATGTGGCATGGTTAAATAATTGATATAACCAGCTACAGGTTATTCTCTGGCACTTAAAACCACTCTCTTTAATAGTGTGGCATGCATTTTTCCTCATAACTCAAAAGGCTGTGTGGTTTTCTACAATTAATCCACATTTGAACCTTTGCAGATACATGTGTCTGATACTGATTGCCTAGGAACAATCCTCATTTGTCCAAGTAAGGGTTTGCCTTTGTGATCAACCTGAAGACTGTGGAATGGATGCTGCAGCAGTTTCAGGACACTTTCCACAGTGTTCAAATGCAGTTATTTGGCTGTGTGGGTGAGCATCCAATTTAATGGCTTAATCTGCTAGTTGAACTCGTATTGCACAATATAAATTGCCACCAACAAGGATACCCACAACACCTGGAGGGCATATCAACAGATCCCTGGTAAAGAAAGACCTCTTACCAGTCTTTAAAGTACCATTAAATACTCTTCCTCATGTCCACAAGACATGTAGCTCCCTACAACACTGAGCGAGGTGGCGCAGTGGTTAGCACACTGGACTCGCATTCGGGAGGACGACGGTTCAATCCCGTCTCCGGCCATCCTGATTTATGTTTTCCGTGATTTCCCTAAATCGTTTCAGGCAAATGCCGGGATGGTTCCTTTGAAAGGGCACGGCCGATTTCCTTCCCAATCCTTCCCTCACCCGAGCTTGCGCTCCGTCTCTAATGACCTCGTTGTCGCCGGGACGTTAAACACTAACCACCACCACCATCCCTACATTATTTGACTCTTAACCTTTTGGCCCTGGGGCAGCCAGTGGCAGAACCCCAGAATACTATTCGTACATTGAAATCACTACTAAGGAGGAATTGGTGATGGAGTTCTGTAATTACAGTTAGATCCTCATCATCTAATGTGTTATTTAGAAGGACTAGCAATTAGAAATTTCCCTGTATTTAAATGTTATTTAAAGTCTGAATACAGTGACACACATGTACCCTGAACTACAGAAAGAGTTTTGTGTCAATTAGAGACATTATGGAAATATTTAAAGAGAAATTAAAAGATACGCTATGTGATCAAAAGTATCTGGACACCTGGCTGAAAATGACTTAAAGGTTTGTGGCGCCCTCCACCGGTAATGCTGGAATTCAATATGGTGTTGGCCCACCCTTAGCCTTGATGACAGCTTCCTCTCTCACAGGCATATGTTCAATCAGGTGCTGGAAGGTTTCTTGGGGAATGGCAGCCCATTCTTCATGGAGTGCTGCACTGAGGAGAGGTATCGATGTTGGTCAGTGAGGCCTGGCATGAAGTCAGTGTTCCAAAACATCCCAAAGGTGTTCTGTAGGATTCAGGTCAGGACTTTGTGCAGGCCAGTCCATTACAGGGTATTATTGTCGAGTAACCACTCTGCCATTATGAACTGGTGCTTGATTGTGTTGAAAGATGCCATTGCCATTTCTGAACTGCTCTTCAACAGTGGGAAGCAAGAAGGTGCTTAAAACATCAGTGTAGGCCTGTGTTATGATAGTGCCATGCAAAACAACAAGGGGTGCAAGCCCCATCCATTAAAAGCATAACCACACCGTAGCACTACCAATCCGAATTTTACTGTTGGCACTACATGTGCTGACAGATGACGTTCACAGAGCATTTGCCATACTCACACCCTGCCATTGGATTGCCACATTTGTACCGTGATTCGTCACTCCACACAACGGGTTTCCACTGTTCCATTGTCCAATGTTTACACTTCTTACACCAAGCGAGGCTTATTTTGGCATTTATCAGCATATTGTGTGGCTTATGAGCAACCGCTCGACCATGAGATCCAAGTGTTCTTACCTCCTGCCTAATTGTCATAGTACCTTCAGTAGATCCTGACGCAGTTTGGAATTCCTGTGTGATGGTCTGGATAGATGTCTGCCTATTACATGTTACGTCCCTTTTCAACTGTCAGCGGTCTCTGTCAGTCAACAGGTGGTGTTAGCCTGTACGTCTTTGTGCTGTATGTGTCCCTTCACGTTTCCACTTCGCCATCACATCAGAAACAGTGGACCCAGGGATGTTTAGGAGTGTAAAAATCTCATTTACAGACATGTGACACAAGTGACACCCAATCACCTGACCATGTTTGAAGTCCATGAGTTCCACGGAGTGCCCCATTCTGCTCTCTCATGATGTGTAATGACTACTGAGTCACTGATATGGAGTACCTGGCAGTAGGTAAAGCGCATTGCACCTAATACGAAAAATGTATGTTTGTGGGGCTGTCCGGATACTTTTGATCACATAGTGTATGTGCCTGTCTGTCACTCGTTGCCTCCTTTATGCGGAGAGTAGCAATCTCTCCTTTTCATATTGTCATGTGTATAATCTGCCCCAGCACACCATTATAAGTAAAGCATTCTCGGAGATGATGGTTATAGAATACTGGTGATGCTAACAGACTGGGGAACCTGGGTTTTCTAACTCCATTTGCAAGGACTGACCAGGAGGCATAGGTGGCTTATCAGATGTCATGGAAGTGGTTAGCATAAACTGATTCCATAACCCAGGCTGTTACTTCTGTAACTTTTTCAATAACGAGGGATGAAATTTTGTTAAAATTATCCTCTTTCCTCTTGGCAACAATTAATGCTTTAATCACCTACACCAACACGCTACTGCTGCTCCTAATCCTGGACCCCATGGGTTATTTCTGCTGCTCCTGGCACAGGTGCAAGATCCATTTACCACCTCCAGCCACAAAACTTTCCTATTCAATCCAAGGTAGTGCTACATGTGAAAGAAACCACAGTGCAATTTGTAGCCACGCGGTCTAGGGCGTCTTATCACGATTTGCAAGCATGACTTATTGAGCTGATGGTTCAGTAATATCCACACCTGTCAGCACTCAACTTCTTTGCAACTGGAATCATTGTAATCTTCTTGAAATCTGAGAGTATTTCATCAGTCTCATGTACTTTGCATACCAGTTGGAATAGTTTTCCCATAGCAGGTCTCTAAACGATTTTAACAATTCTGAGGGAATGTCATCTGCTCCAGATGTCTTGTTTTTACTGAATTCTTTCAATGCACTGGTATTATCGCATATCCCATCTCATAGTAATCTAATTCCTATTCCTTAACAATGTCTCCAAGTTTCTCTCCTTTGTATAGTCGTTCTGTATATTCCTTCAACATTCCAGTCTACCCTTCTTTGCTTAACACTGGCTTCTCATATGAGCTCTTGATATTCATACAGCTGCTTCTGTTTTCTTCAAAGACTTGTTCAATTTTCCTTTGCGTGACATTTTGCCCTGTGTATTATCTTTTTCTTGTTTCATTTGCTGTATTTGTATACATTTTTTCTTTCATCAGTTAAATTCAATACCTCACGTGTTACCCAAGGATATGTAGTGGATCCTTAGTTATTGTCTAGTTGTTCCTTGGTATTACAAAGTAAATAAACCTATTTATTCTTACATAATGTATTGTTAGCAAGTAAACTTGTAATGCTATGTGGCAGTGAGTTAAATTCTTATGGACCAGAGTTAAATTTTTGTGATCACTTCTTTATAGTAAAAATCAGCAGTTTTGTGAGGTGCAGGGTATTCAACCACGAAGCTTAGGATGGAATAAATATATTGGAAAGTACGCCACCTTTATTAAACAGTTTAGGACAGAAGGTTCTTTGGCTGACTTGCACGTAATTCAGACACTTTTTAACTGATTATTTTATCTGATGCATGTAAATTTCTACAAAAAAATTCAGAAATCATATAACTTAACAGAAGTACCCAAAACAGCATACTTTGTGACACTGATGTATCCAGTATTTGAAAATGTCCTGAAGGCAATTGTATCTGAGAACACCCTTTTTAAGAAATGGAAAACAGGATGTTTATTTCGTAAGAAGCTAAACTGTTTACCCAAAAGTCTCTTCACACCCCACAGAACTCATTCAGTGTGACATTTAGCTGTAAATATGAGTGCAGTCACTATGTGTTAGAATCAGGGTTGTGTATTGTGCCAGAATGAGTCAGTTCAAATTGTTTATGATTCTAGATCCCTTCAAGGGTAGTTAGTCTGTAACCTTTTTTTTTTTTTCAGATCAACTATTTTCAATGCTAGTGTGAAGTGGAAACATCGTGAAAGCACTAATTTTGAATATCATGCTCATCAAAAAGCAATTGATAGGGTTAGCCCAACTCTAAAGTGTAGTGTAACAATCAGCTGTCAGATATCCATGTCAATTACTGCAGAAGAATTCCAGCCCAGATACAAAAGCCAGTGACATACTGATTATAAAAATGAGACAAGACCTACTATTCAAGGTTGTGTAGATGCTCAGTGTCATGACTAATGAGACGAAATGTGCAGTGCTACTTAGAGGTGTAAACATTGTTATACAAGCAGTGGAGGTAGGTGTGTGTGTGTGTGTGTGTGTGTGTGTGTGTGTGTGTGTGTGTGTGTGTGTGTGAGAGAGAGAGAGAGAGAGAGAGAGAGAGAGAGAGAGAGAGAGAGAGAGAGAGAGAATAACTTATTGTCCTGATTTGCTTTCGGATGATTAGTTTTGGTTAATGGCATAATGATTGCAGGTGTTTTTGTAAACACTTCAGATAGTAGCAAGCAGTTGGACTGAGACCAAACTATGAAATGAATGGCATTTGAAGCAGATTATATAATTTTGAGGTGTGTCATTGATCTAAAACCCCAACAGCAACTATTCACCAAGTTTCAGGAAAATTTCCACTTGACTATCATAAGTAGTACTAGTGGCTGTCACATGATAAATGAACAGAATTTTCAGAGACTTTGAGTCACATAGTGCATCTAGCAACATTTACTGACAGTCACCAACATGAAAGATTATTGCAGCTTCTTTCATAAGCAAGAACTCTTAACACAGTGCAGAACATTAACTTTATGAACATAGCAAATAAAGGCAACTTTTTGAATTTTAGGTCAAACAAATAAAAGTTCAATTTCATCTCACAGTTACAATAGTGATTAAAATGTCTCTTGATAATTTATGATTTGTCTAATAGTTATATTTTTATGTGTGGCTGTTTCTAGATTTTTAGAAAATTGGAAATGAAATTTAACTTTCCTTTTCCCAGTACTGCTACCACACCTGGGCAGTGCAACACTGAAGACACGGACAAACATGGCACTTCTTACAGTAAAAAATATTTTTGCTGCCTTGGATGGGGAACCTCTGCCTTCTTCTATCTAATCCAGTTGTCATGCAACTGTTGCTAAATTGACAGCTGAGTTTACAAGCACATGATACAGGAGGTGTTCAAATGAAATGAAATAAACATGGTAAATGGCACTAAAATGTCTGTTTCTACATGTCTGAAAATAATGTGATTAAAATTAAGATTTCCCTTGTCAATTTATCATTCATGGACCATACTCAGTTGTATTTTTGATCTCCTGTTTCTGGAAAAGTTCATAAAAACAAAATTGAATATGAAATATGGATTGGATTCATTTTGAAACCCTAAATGGTCTCCTAAAACTAAACTTTGAGTGAAACTATATAAATATTTACAGATTTCAGTTTTCAGGCTTTTGTAAGAAAATAAGCATCCTCTCTTCAGGATCTTCTATAAAGATATACTAGAGTTGCACAAATCATGCTAGTAGATAAGCTATCACTTACCATCAATCTGTCTGTCAGCATCAATCCTTCAAATACTATGGTTATAACTGAACAGTCGTTAGTATTAGATTTCGTATCTCTTTAAACTCACTGAGTGTGAGTCACAAGCCTGACAAAATCCTGTCAAGATTATGCTGAAGAATGCTGAATGCTACCTTTATGCCTGCAGCTATTCCCTCTGGTGATAATACTCTTGCTCAGTAATCTCAAAAAATTTCATTCAGTTGCACATTTAACTATATACCACCTGACAAATATACTTGGCTCACTAGCTGGTAATATGTTACCACATCAAGTGCTAAATAAGTTTGAAAAGAACTGACTTGCCTGAGTTTTGATATCGTTCATACATACATGCATACATAAATAGAGTTAGTATCAGTCACACAATTGTTGCAATATACACAATTGATGTTATGCACAATCTTGTCCTATTAATCCTATTCAAAGAAATAATACCCTCTGGACAGAGAATATGCAACCAAATTTCTATGACAGGTGGGCTTCAGTGAAAGGCTGACTTGGCACGTAATCTCTCACTGATACCCAAAGATACCCACCTGTAGGTACACTGTTTGTGGGTGGTTATTCTGGCTGATAGGAGTCAAGGGAATGTGTGAGCTGTAATGGGATAAGCTGAGCAGAGCATAGAATGGTTGGGAGGTAATAGCAGATGTAAGGATTGTGAGAACAGAGGATACACAGATATATGGAGGGGCATAACATAACTGATACTTCATTTCACTACTTTCGCATGTGGCCTTCCAGTGTATGGAGTAACAAATGCTTGTGACTTTACTTCATTAGGAGATAGTTGGTGGATGTGTAGGGCAGAGTTACCAACTGGAAGATAATGCATGTGATTATTGCTAGTTATCTCTCTCATATCTTGAGCAGAGCTTCCAGTGGTCAGCTCACCTGCAGTGTGTGAGAGCAGAGATGACAGTAACAGTTTAGGTGTCAACAAAATCAAATCACATGACTCAGAAGCGGGCCACCTTATTTCCATACAGCTCATTTGTGACCAGAAGGTCACTATCTCATCATGCTGATGACATTGTGGAGGCAGTTCCAGCACACTGCACCATCAGCACTAATCAATCATGCCACCAGTACTGAGTTAAAGAATCCTATAATTTAATCTGGTTTCACAGGAATATTACAAAGCTGCTGTAGTAATAAAATCAGTGCTCGAATACAGATACTAACATTATTTCTGTTATTGTTGAGCACTGTAGTATTTTTTTCTTTAAAGTATTTGGCGACACCCTTCGAGCTGGTAAATCCCTCCCATACTGAGTCCTCTGTTCTCAACCTGCTGGAAAATAACAAAGGAGATAACCAAGGATGCAATGGAATGATTGAGTATTAACAATCATTAAACAAGTGTGCTAACAGCAGTGGAGGATGAAGCCAGAGACCAGCAACAATGGACTACCATCTTCAGTATAGGTGTATATCTCCTCTGCTGAGACACTGACCTTTTTGTGACATGTTCTTTCATAGATTTTTATTTTCTGTTATAGGCCCTAAAGGCTTTTAATGCAATAAACGATGATGATGAGATGATGACGATGATGATGAAGAAACTGTATGATTATTTGGTAACATCAATAACACTAGCGATAACTTAGAATAATGCATTGGCTTGAGAGGTTTGCCAAAATGACATACCAGAGACAATACACTTAGGTACACAACTGTATTCTATTATTTCTTTAAGTTTGAGGGATTTAGTGGTCATGGATCTTTTTGGGCCACTGCTTTGAGGTTGAGATGATGTGGAGTATGTATTTGCAATATTAGAGTGCTGGGCATGATTAATGAAACTGGGCGGGGACTACTCAAGAGAACATCATTATCAGGAGAAAGAAAAACTGGCATTCTACGGATTGGAGCATGGAATGTCAGATCCCTTAATCGGGCAGGTAGGTTAGAAAATTTAAAAAGGGAAATGGATGGGTTAAAGTTAGATATAGTAGGAATTAGTGGCGTTCGGTGCCAGGAGGAACAAGACTCCTGGTCAGGTAAATACAGGGCTATAAATACAAAATCAAATAGAGGAAATGCTGGAGGAGGCTTACTAGAATTCGGGAGAAGAGGAATTTGTGGCACAACTTGACTAGAAGAAGAGATCGGTTGTAAGATATGTTCTGAGGCATCAAGGGATCACCAGTTTAGTATTGGAGGGCAGTGTGGAGGGTAAAAATCGTAGAGGGAGACCAAGAGATGAATATACTAAGCAGGTACTGGGAGATGAAGAAGCTTGGAGAGCTGCATCAAACCAGTTTCTGGACTGAAGACAACAACAACAATCCATTAAAAGAGTCACAATGAAGACTACTATTAGCTGCCTATGCAAGTACTACTTTGCATAAGTGGTCAATCCCAGACATCTACTAATGTATCTAAAAATCACAAAATTTTAGCCCAAGAATTTAAATATGTTTAGCATGGGAAATTTTTGATTTGTATCGATCCCATAAATTCTTTTGTGTGTTGTTTCATATGGATATTGGACAAGTCACATCTATAATATGTATAAATATTATAATTAATTTTTAATAAGAATAAAATGATTGTGGGACAGGCTACAGTTACAATTTGTAAATAATAATAATAATAATAATAATAATAATAATAATAATAATAATAATAATAATAATAATAATTAGTTAATAATGATGGAAAACAAAAATTGCATCTGTAGAATGAAAAAAATCAGCTAAAAACTTAGTCATTAAGAAAACATTTGACTTAGTTTTCTTATTATGAGTCTAAAATAACTAACAGAAATGTCTATAGAATTCATTAATTAGCTATAAATTTATGATACATATGAAAATATTTAACTTGGTTATTTTACACTGGCAGTCATAATTTCTTCTTCTGAACTAATGTTTTTATTTAAGCTTTAAGGTGGCTTGTTGTATAGAATGACTCCCATGTGTCTTACAGTCATATGTTCTTTACATAGCTCTTGACTAATTAGAGATACACCCCTGGAATCACAGGTCTGCTGATGGTGAATTGTTGTAAAAATGTGGTAATGTTCATGGATAAAACACATGGTCATGAATGTAAATAAATGACACTAACAGGATATTGAGCACCAGCAGTAGATGTTTGGTGTTGTAGGTCAGCAGTATTAGTCTCTATCATCATTATTCTCTTCTGTATAATAAACATCACTCTCTGTAAGGCAGTACAAAAATGAATGCAATATGCAAGTACAAAGTGTACTGGGGCAAGTATGCACATTTTACTGCTCTAGTGTCATAGACTTTACTCAGGAGATTAAATGCACAGTAAAAAAACTGCTCTGTATATTAAACTTTTCGTCATCCATTCCCTCTCCAACGAATTTAGTGGTTAGCATTTGCTTTATAGGGAGACTTTTCAAATCTATCGTCTATCCTTGATGAATTATATGTCGTCGGTAAGAATTAGATAAACAGTTTTGTCCTTATTCAGTAAGTGTTCACGTTTATTCACTTTACCAGCTTGGAGTTTGTACCACAAATCATGTTATGGAGCTCATTAACACAGTAATTTGAATACAGTATACTGGTGTCATTAGCAAACATTACTGGTAGACCTTTTGGAACTCTTCGGAGCAGATCATTGATAAAAAATAAACAAACAGAAGGGATCCAATTGTGGAACCTTGAGAAACGCCATGTCTTACAGTTTGACTATATACTTTCAACTTCTTTGTGATTACAACTTTTTGCATCCTGTCTAAATATATGTAAATTAATTGTTGAATTTCCCATAATTTCACACTGTAGCAGTTTATCCATATGTAATTCATGCTTGATGATATCAAAGGTCTGTTGTATGCTTTCTGTCACTGAGTGCACCATAAAGTTCATTTATAAATCAATATATGATGGCATTTATTGATGAGGACTCAATAAACAGCTTCTCTACAGGAACTTGATAAATGGTCATATACTGCTTTCTCAAGAACCTTAGCTATGCTTGAAGGGGTCAATATGAATCTGTAGTTATTAACATCAGTCCTCCAACTTTTTTTTAATGACAGGGACCACCTTTGTGCTTTGAAAATTTTAGGGACTTGGCCCAAGGACAAGAAGCAGATTATTGTATCTAACAGCGGGCATAACACATGATGCCACATTTCTCGAAGAAGGCTGAGCCATCGAAACCAAATGGGGATGAAGTCTGGTTTTTGTATTATAATACTGCAGATTTTACCTGGTGTATCTACATCAAGAGGCAATGTTTTTTTGGGAATAACTTTTGGTATGAATAGAGAGAGTGGACTAGAGCACCAGTCTGAGAAGAAAGCTTGTTGCCCCTGCTTATGAAGTGGTTATTGAATACTTCATAATTTCTTTAGGGTCAGAGATAAAACTACATTGATAACTTCCCACGTGACTATATTTAGTTCTTAAGTTACAATAAATTGGAGGTTGTACAGTTTCTTGGCTTCACAAATAACCTTGTTGAAAATTTTTTTTGTACAGTATGAAACAGTCGTGTGTGTGTGTGTGTGTGTGTGTGTGTGTGTGTGTGCGCTCTCTCTCTCTCTCTCTCTCTCTCTCACACACACACACACACACACACACACACACACACACACACACACACACAGGATTTAACTTTTACAAGCTTTCAGAGCCAGTAGCTCCTTCATCTGGCAGAAGAGTTGAAGGGGGACAGAAGAGTGGAGGAAAAGGATTGAAGAGGTTTAGGGAAAGGGGTACAGTTTAGAAAAGTCACCCAGGGTCAGGGTAGACTTATGGGACAGGATGAGAAGGAATGACTGGTTTTCTTTACTTCTTCCACACTGTCACCAGTAATTAATGTGCTAGGACATCCAGGGCAGTCACCGTCTTGATCATCTCAACCCTCTTTGAAATATTATATTATAAAGACGATAATAAAATACTTTCAGCTGTAGAACTGTAGCACTGAGTCTGGTTTTGAAATGAAAATTGGTATTCTACTACCAGGTTATTGACAGAAACTTAACTAAAAGCTTCATGGATTTAATATTTGATGCTACATGTTCAAATTTTTTTTCATGGTTCAGATATTTGGTTTTGAGAATGGGATTACACTCCACACTGTTCCAGCACAAACTAGGAAGCCACCTCCACTTTGTAAGTTCTGCAGAAGTTATTAAACTGTACATTTGGTCTGTGTAGCTTTATGAGTGGTTCTCCAAGAATATTTTTGTAGGTCTAAAATTTGGTTTTGTATCCTTTGCCAGTTCCAGAAGAAAAATTTTTTTTGTATGGATGCACTGTCTTTAGTCAACATTCCTCCTGTCCTTTTAATGCGCAGTTGGTGGCTCACAAATTTTAAACTGGTGAAAGAGGGATTGGTTTGTGCTCTTACTTGTGTTAATTTCAGTTTTTGTTGACTCAGGATCTCAAAATTACTTAAAGCTTGTGGATTTTTTGCTTTTAGTGGTCCTTCTGTTAACTTCTGCTGCTGTTGATGGAATTGCTGCATGTGGTATTGATGTTTCAGCTGCATGTGGAAGGGATATTTTGCTAGGAAACCAAAGGCGAAAGGAGGGGGAGGGAGCTATTGGGTTGCAATATATTTCCCCAAAGCAGGTGAAGTGAGTCCCACTGGGTCAGTTTCAGTTCCAGTGAAAGACAGCACCTCAAACTTGTTGGTTAGGGCAATCAGTACAACATCTTGAGTCCTCCCTGGTCCCTTCTGCCCCATACAGGACACCTAATGATTGTGTTGATTTAAGGCATATTGAACCTTTAGCTGTAGATGTGCAACTTTATTTCTCAACCAGTTTCATTTATTACAAGCATCACTGAGAAAAAAACTGTACAGTGGAAAATTAGATGATGATCATCATCATCAAATCGGGTGTAATCATATGTTCTGCATAAATAAATGTGATGATGAAGTACATACAAACAGTAAAACTGACTTCAGTGCAGTTCATATAGGTAAAGCCATTGTGTTTACCTCTGAAAGCTTTTGTTGATGCATACCCTGTTTTTTCAAGGAATTTACTAGAGATGTAAAGATCTCTTATTTTAATAGTTTAAAGTTCCTCTTGACATTCCTGAAGGAGACCCCTCTTCTTTCTACTTCTCCAAAAGGTGACAGCTCATTTATACATTCATCAGCTACAGATAGCTGAAAAAAATGGTATCTGATAATATTATATCTTCCAAGGAGGCTTCATCACCACTTTTTCAAATCCTCATCCTGTTGTACCAATGACACTGTTCGAAAAATGTGACTGTGATGAAAGGGCAGCCTCAGTATCGTCATCATCTAGTAAATAAGCATCTAATGTCAATCCACTATTTTGCTCTATATCTAGCTCACCTTCCTTCATAAACTGTCCAATTTCTACAATGAAACTTAAAGGCATAAATAATAACACAGAATAAACCCCATAAGCTTACATTTGCATTGTATAAAAGATAGTCAATAGCCACATGTAATAATGCTTACCAGTCGCTTCTCTCATGAACTCTTGTTCTTTGATGTTAAAATGGCGCGCTATCATTATGTACCATTCCTGGAGGTGCTATACTATCACTTATTGGTTCACTGACATACTGCAAATATGAACAGTATGGCACTTCCCACTCAGGAGTTAAATTTGTGTAAGGAGCAGAGCATGTGACATGCATGCATGTTTAAAATCTGTACTTTCATAAGATCATAACTGCATACTATCAGAATAATGGCCCAAATTTCTGCATGAGATTGATTGCTGGGGCTATCTTGCACATGTATCTTTTTCCTCTTTAAAATACAAGGTCGAGTTGGTGATGTTTCCTTGTCAGTATTGCTAACTGATAGCAAGAGGTTTAGGGAAAGAAAATTTGTGAAAGAGGCGGGTTGCATAGCTTGCGCTTGACTGTAGTAGCACCTTGTTTCATGATTATTAATTCTCATGTCTGGGGATGAGTTTCCGTTATTACTCAATTGTGCCCTGCACTACCTTTATACACTGACAATTTTACTCTCAGTACAATTAATAGACCTGCTTAAGATAACACTCCAACTATCTGTGTTTCTGACAGTCAGTCATAGAAAACTTTGTTAAATTCCTACACTACAGTAACAATAGTTGCAGCATGAGGGTGCTGAATTTTACCAACTGACATATTACTGTGTCCAGAACATACCCAAGTAAAATTTTTTTTGATAACCATTCTCACTTGTTGGTTTTAACCCTCATTTCATTTCAATGTGCAGATTAGTTGCGAAAAACTTTCGTATGTTCATTGCTAGAAAATTTAGGTTTGAAAACGTATACTACTATCACAAAGCAATTACTGTGCTTGCATGGTGCAGTACCATTATTACAATTTAAGTACCACAATGAACATATTAATGCATTTGCTGTAAACTATTTTTCCACACAGTTGCCACCATTGTTGAGACATTTGTCATAGCAGGAAACCAACTTTCCTATGCCCTCTTCATAGAAAGATGCTGCTAGTGAAGGCAGCCACTGCCGAGCATCATTTTTTGCGTTGTCATCGCTATAAAAAGCACCTTCCTCAAATCACATCAAGTAGCAGAACAAGTGGTAGTCAAAAGGTTTATGGTAGGTGATCGAACTTCTCCCAACCGAATGTCTGAATAATGTTTTGAGTTCCACTGGCAGAATGGAGACATGCATTGTCACGAAGCAACACAATGCCTTGACTGACCATTCCACACATTTTGTTTTGAGCTGAATGCTGAAGTCCTAAATGTTGCACAGTATCATACTGCATGGATGGTTTCACCTCTGGGAAGGAACGTGACAAGCAGAAAAAAAACACACAAAAAAATGGTGTAGGCGAGGCATCGATATTGGCTTGACTGCACCAGCCAATAATGCCACACAATTTCATAGATTTCTGTATGCACACTAATCTCATAAGCACTGTCACTGCAAAAATGACATCCCACCAGCTAAGTTGGACTAAAGTGCACAATGAGTCAGCACTAGCTTCAGCCACCCAGTGGAGCTCCATCAAATCCCAGGCTTGTGTTTTGTATATTGCAGCTGATTTGAGAGTATCTAGATAGTCATGAAAATATTTTTACCATGAAGCCAAATAGATTCTTTCAGAGTCATTAGTTAATTTATGAGATTAAAAGTTAAGCACTGAAACTGAGATAAGCACAAGTATCGTTTACTATGAAAATTGAGAAATATTTATTTTAAAAACATAGTTTGGTTTTAAACAGTGTAAATAAATTTCAGGACAAGGAACATAACATTTCAGTATCATAAAGTGCTGTACACAATACATGCAACATGCATACATTTATCACACAGTCAGTCCCAGAATGGTACTCAGTCTGCTACTGCGCATTTCAGGTCTCCCAGTAGTGGTTCAATTGAGTGTTCCAAGGAAAGCAAATGCCCTGTGTTGCATGAGCTTGTAGCAATGAAGCTGATTACCAGTGGCAACTTATTTATCTGCACAACCTGGGGGGAAAAAAGATATAAATAAAATGTGCTCAACTCAGAGTCAAAATTAACCTACTTTCACTATGTTAAATACTTAGCAAACATTAATAATAAAATCAAAGATTTTTGATAATATTATACATGACAGTTTCATTTAAAATGTTTTGCTTGTGTAAAACAAGTGAAAAAAAATAAAAGCAGCAGCTGATGGAAGTGCAAATAGGTTCAAGCTGTCATCTTGAAAAATCGGGTTTTCTGCTGGCAAGCCACGTCGTACTTGCACGATATTTTGATTGTGTAACTTGCAATCTTCACCAGGTGTTCCCTGAGGTTAAAGTCCACTAGAGTCTCCCTTACTACTTATTATTTAAACAGATAGACTCATGTAAATAAAGAATCTGGAATATACAACCGATAAGAGCATCTTTGTAATTTATATTGTAGTGGTAATTTTACTAACAAATAAGAGGCGTCTAAAGCTTGAAGTTTCACATTAAAAACAGACACATTATGGTAATAACTATACATGATACAGTCACTTAGGATTTTACAGTCACAGAGTAATAGTCTGTCACACTCATAGCTGGAAACTCAACTTTCAATAGTGCTTTTCTTATCTCAGTCCTACCACTGCAATTCATTCATTCATTCATTCATTCATTCATTCATTCATTAAGGAAGGAAGATTTCTGTTCAACATACTGTCAATGACAAGATTGGTTGGTTTGTTTAAAAGAGGGGGAAGGAACCAAATTACAAGGTCATCGGTCCCTTGTTCCTAATAAAACAATGCCACAAGTGTGAGAATAAAACAGACAAGACATCTCACAAAATGGAAAGAAAGGAAAGGCAATGAACACTAAAAGTAACAAAAGAGGACAAGAAAACAGAGACACTAGAAACAGGAGAATAAAACAAGAAAGCCCACCCAGTTAGCCACGCAGTCTAAAGCATGGCTTTCCGGATTGGGAAGGAGTGCCTGGTCTCCGGCATGAATCCGCCCAACGGACTTGGGTTGAGATCCAGTGAGCCGGCCAGTCTGTGGATGGGTTTTAGGCAGTTTTCCATCTGCTTTGGCAAATGCGGACTGGTTCCCCTTACTACGCCTCAGCTACACTATTTCAGTGATAGCTATGCAAACAAGTACGCGTACACCACCATTACTCTACCATGCAAAAACATAGGGGTTACACTCGTCTGCTGTGAGACATTCCCTGGGGGGAGGGTCCACCAGGGACCGAAACCGCACAATAACCCTGAAAGAGTGGTTCAGTGTGGGGCAGTGGAGGGGTGAAGTGGACTGCAGTAGTCATCGTGGGGTTGAGGACCACTGCAGCAGCATCGGAGATGGAGCCTCTGTCGTTTATAGGCCCCCGGTTAACATACAATACGATACAATACAATACAATACAATACAATACAAAAAAGCAGATTGCAGTGGCTGGCCAACCAAGAGCATAAAAAGGAAAAGCCAGCCACTTTGCAACACATTAAAACCTCCACCCTAAAAGATCTAGGGTGGAGGACACAGAGGGACACAAAGGACAAGCACTAAATCTCAGATCAAATATTAAAACCCACCCCCTCATATAAAACTTAAAACTACATCTGCCAATGAGCCATTGTCAGATAAAATGAGTTGCAAAAGTCTGGTTACCCAAGATTTCCTTGCTGGGCAGTCAAAATGGAACAGTGCACCAGAATATGAGCAACTGTCAACCGGGCACCGCACCAACACTGAGGCTGGTCTTCATGGCACAAAAGGTAACTGTGGGTCGCCCAAGCATGGCCAATGCAGAGCCGGAAGAGAACAGGTCGTTCCCTGTGAGAGGCCCACATGGAAGACTTCCACACATTTGTAGTCTTCTTAATGGCATTCCATCTCCCAAAGCCAAAAAAGCCTGCGGCTAAGTCAGAACACAGGCCAGGTTCAGAGATGCCCAGCTCCAGAAGCAGTTTCTGCGTAACCTGTTTGGCCAGCCTGTCAGCAAGTTCGTTGCCTGGGATGCTGACATGCCCTGGAGCCCCACACAAACACCACTGTACGACAGGACCGATCCAGGGCATAGATGGACTCCTAGGTGGATGCCACCAAAGGTCGGCAAGGGTAGCACTGGTTGATAGCTTGTAGGCTGCTCAAGGAGTTGGTACACAAAAGAAACAATTCCTTGGGGCATGAACTGAAATAATGAAGTGCAAGAGAGATGGCCACCAGCTCTGCAGTGAATACACTGGAGCCATCAGGCAAGGAATGCTGTTCAATATGCCCTCTGTGAACAAAGGCAAAGCCACCATTACCATCAGCCATCGAGCCGTCAGTGTAAACCACTTTACAGCCGTGGAACACTTCAAGAATTGAGAAGAAGTGACAGTGGAGAGCCACAGGGTTAACTGAGTCCTTAGGGCCATGCGAAAGATCCAGGTGAAACTTCAGCCTAGAGCTACACCACTGAGGTGTACATTAATGGACCTCGAGGAGCACTGGTGAAGAGAAGGACTCCAGTTCAGACAGAAGCGATCGCATGCGAACCGCAATCATTAGCCCTGACCTGGGCCGCCTATGTGAGAGGTGAACCGCCATGTCAGGAAAAGATGGTAATTAGGACATTCAGGAGAGCTATGAATGTGTACAACATAACTGGCGAGCAGTTGTACACGTCTGATCTTCAATGGATGGTCTCCAGCTTCCACCAGTATGCTTTTCACTGGACTCATCCTAAAATCTCCTGTCGCTAGTCCCACTCGCAATGGTGCAACGGGTCGAGCAAACGCAACACTGAGGGTGCCGCCGAACCACAAATCACACTCCCATAGTCAAGGAGGAATTGAACAAGGGCTCTGTAGAGCTGCAGCAGCGTGGAGCGATCTGCACCCTAGTTGGTGTTGGTCAGGCAGCAGAGAGCATTGAGGTGCTGTGAACACTTCCATTTAAACTGACGAAGATGAAGAAGCCAAGTCAAACAAGCATTTAAAACCAGACCTATGAATCGACATGTCTCCACTACAGTGAGTGGATCATCATTAAGGTAAAGTACTGGTTCTGGATGAACAGTATGACGCCGACAGAAATGCATAACACATGTCTTCATGGCAGAAAACTGGAAGCCATGGGCTAGAGCCCATGACTGCGCCTTGCGAATGGATCCCTATAGGCGACGCTCAGCAACACCAGTACTGAAAGATCAGTACAAAGTGCAGAAGTCATCTGCATACAGAGAAGGTGAGACAGAGGGCCCGACAGCTGCTGCTAGACAGTTAATGGCCACAAAAAATAGAAAGACACTCAATACAGAGCCCTGCTGGACTCCATTCTCCTGGATAGGGATGGAACTAAATGAGGCACCAACTTGGATACTGAAAGTACAGAGTGACAGGAAATTCTGGATAAAAATCTGGAGCAACCTCGGATACCCCACTCGTATAATGTGCCAAGCATATGATGTCACCGTGTAGTGTCATAAGCTTTTCGTAAATTAAAAAAGACGGCAACAAGGTGTTGGCATCTGCAAAAGACTGTTTGGATGGCAGACTCGAGGGACACGAGATTATCAGTGGTAGCGCGACCCCGGCGGAAGCCACCCTCATGTTGAGCCAGTAGGCCACGTGACTCCAGAACCCAACCCAACCCAACTGCCAACACATCGTACATTCCAGCAGCTTACAGAGAACGTTGGTGAGCCTGATAGACCGATATCTATCCACATCAAGCGGGTTTTTACCGGGCTTTAGCAGTGAAATGATGGTGCTCTCCCGCCATGGAAAAATGCCATCGCACCAGATCCAGTTGAAGATGACGAGAATGTGTCACTTGTAGTCAGATGAGAGATGTTTAATCATCTGGCTGTGGAGCCAATCTGGACCAGGAGCTGTGTCGGGGCAATGTGCAAGGGCACTGAGGAGCTCCCACTCTGTAAATGGGGCATTGTAGGATTCACAGTGGTGTCTTGTAAATGAGGGGACTTTCCCTTACAGCTGCCGTTTGAGAGTGCGAAAGGCTGTGGGGTAATTCGATGCAGAGGCTCGAGCATAGTCTCGGCAATTGCGTCTGCGTCAATAGATAACATGCCATTTATGTTAACACCAGGAGCACCTGTTGGGGTCTGGTACCTGAAAACATGTTTGATCTTTGCCCAGACTTGAGAAGGTGACATATGGCACCCAATGGTCGAGACATCTCTCCCAACATCCTGCTTCCATTGTTTTGTAAGTTGGCGAACGCGAGCATGTAGCCATTTAAAGGCTATGAGGTGCTCCAGGGAAGGGTGCCACTAATGCCAGTGTAGAGCTTAATAGCCTCAGCAACTTCCGGTGACCACCATTGGACTGTCTTTCGCCGGAGACTCCCTAAAGAACAAGGGTTCACGTTTTCTGCCGCAGAAATGATCGTTTTAGTTATCTGCTCAATACCACATCAATGTTACTATGTGGATGAGTTTCAATGGTGATAGCAGAGGTGAAAGTTTCCCAGTCCACCTTGTTTAAAGCCCTTCTGGTCAGGAGTCTGTGTGCCTGATGCCGGGGCAGTGACAGGAAGATGGGGATGCGGTCACTACCACACAAGTCGTCACGTGCTCTCCATTTGATAGAAGGGAGAACTCCTAGGCTGCAAATTGATAAAGCAATGGCCGAGTAACTACCATGAGCCACACTGAAATGTGTGGTGGCCACAGTACTTAAGAGGCATAGGTCAAACTGAGGCAGTAAATTTTCGACATCTCTGCCTTGGCTGGTAAGCACGGTGCCACCCCTCAAGGAGTTATGAGGGTTAAAATCACAAAAATGGTTCAAATGACTAAGCAGTATGGGACTTAACACCTGAGGTCTTCTGTCCCCTAGAATTAGAACTACTTAAACCTAACTAACCTAAAGACATCACATGCAGCCATGCCCAAGGTAGGATTTGAACCTGTGACCATAGCAGCAGCGCAATTCCAGACTGAAGAGCCTAGAACCACTCAGTCACAGTGGCCAGCCGTTAAAATCTCCCAAAAGTAGGAAAGGTTTAGGGAGTTGATCAATCGGTGAAGCTAATATATTCAGGGGTACTGCACCATCTGGAGGAAGATATACATTGCAGACACTTCTTTCCTGCGTCATCCTTATTCTGATAGCCACAGCTTCAAGAGGGGTTTGAAGCATCACAGTCTCTCTACAGACTGAATTTAGGACATAAATGCAAACTCCACCTGACGCACTATTATAGTCACTACAGTTCCTGTAATATCCCTTATAGCCACGAAGGGCAGGGGTCCGCATTGCCAGGAATGAGGTTTCCTGGAGGGCAATGCAAATAGCAGGAGTAAAGCTTAACAGTTGCTGTAGTTCAGCCAGGAGCTGGAAAAAACGACTGCAATTACACTGGAGGATGACCTCATCGTGAGACTGGGAAGGCACGGAACATTCAATGAGGCAGTTTAAGCCTCAAAGTCACCTGCAGCCACCGACTTATTGACCGAGCAGTCTATAGCCACTGTGTCTGAGGGTCTGACGAGATCTAGGTCCCCAGCAGACGCCAGAATCTTCACCCCATCCTCAGACACAGTGCTTGTAGGTAGCAGTGGTGTGGATGCCACCGCAATTTCCTTTGTCTTAGGGGCCTTCTCTTTGTATTTCTCTTGCTGCTCCTTGCATTGCCCTGGCTGGGAGGACTTCACTGGCTCAGTCTCTGGGACTAAAGATGAGTGTGAATCCCTACAACCAGCTGATTTTGAGCTCTTCAGACATTGGCAGGTATCATCTTCCCCATTAGCAGAAACCTGGGAACGAAGTGACACAAGGGACCCCTTCCTAGCAAGTGAAGTGGAAGAAGACTTATGCTTCTCTGGCTTAAAATTGGGGATGGACCTCACCAATGGTTGGGGGTGGGGGGTTGCTCCCGTAGTAGGTGGTTCGGGAGCAACAGGAAGGGAAATGCCCCCCATCATCAAGGGGGCAGGTGTAGTCTTCCGGCTCTGAGAGGTGACTGGGTTTGGCGGAGCTGATGGTGCCAGAACTGTTATAGGGGCAGCGTAAGAATGTCATACATACAGGATGCAGGCTTTCAAATTTTCTCTTAGGCTCAGTGTAGGTCAGTCAGTCCAGGGTCTTGTACTCCATGATTTTCCTTTCTTTCTGAAGAATCCTGCAGTCTGGTGAGCAAGGCGAATGGTGCTCTCCACAGTTGACACAGATGGGAGGCGGGGCATATGTAGTATTGGGATGTGACGGGCGTCCACAATCTCGACATGACACTGGAAGTACAGCGGGAAGACATATGGCCAAACTTCCAGCACTTAAAGCACCACATCAGGGGAAGGATATAGGGCTTTACATCACAGCAGTAGACCATCACCTTGACCTTCTCGGGTAATTTATCACCCTCTAAGGCCAAGATGAAGGTACAAGTGGCAACCTGATTATCCCTCCGGACAAAATATACGCCTTGCCGCTCTAAATTGGCATGCAGCTCACTGTCAGACTGCAAAAGAAGGTCCCTGTGAAATATGATATCCCGGACCATATTTATGCTCTCATGGGTGTGATGGTTACAGAAACATTCCCCAGATTGTCACAAGAGAGCAATGTCTGTGACTGTGCAGAGGATGCTGTTTTGATCAAGACACCCAGATCTCATTTTGGACAATCCCTCCATCGCCCCAAACTTGTCCTCTAAATGGTCAACAAAAAACTGAGGCTTCATCGTCATGAAAGATCCACATCAGCTCTCAAACATACAAGGTACCGGGGCGAATAAGATCCACTGCCATCCTTAACCTGACGTTCCTCCCATGGCATGGCCAGGGAGGGGAATGATTTGGGGTTGTACTTCTGTGTGTTGAATTGAGCTCGTGAACACTTAGAGACTGCTACTGTTTCACCACCATCAAGAGATGATTGACTGCTTCATCGTGAGTCATCCGCCCTGATGCCACCCACTCCGACCAGGGGCCCTCCCCACGGGTGCCACCCAGCCGCAGCAAAGGCTATCTGGCAGGACGGCCATTGCCGGGAGTGCCGATACCCCAGGGGGATGGGCATCTACCCCTTGGCATACGTGGGGAGTTCACAGCACAGGCATCAACAGAACAGTTCCTGTGTGGTCAGGGGGCTACAAGTAAGAGGGTACACGATGGCCACACCACAACGGACTGGTTACCGTGCTGGATATCAGGTGCAAAGGTGTACATCGTCATTGTCAACGCAGAAAGTGACATTGCATAGTGCATGGTGGAAAACGCACCCAGGAAGGTGTCTTCGCCCAAGAGACAGAATGAGTGGGACTGAAATGTGACGATGAGAAAGTGGGCTAAAAATCTCAATGCACGTTGGACATGATGCACCATGTAAGGCGCTCTTCCCCAATTGGCTCACTCTTCAGGAAAATTTTGAAGAATGAAGGTCAAACCCTACAGGGGACCATCACATGAAGGCTGAAACATGTGGAACTCCTCTTAGCCGCCTCTTATGACAGGCAGGATACCTCGGGCCTATTCTTACCTGCTGACCCACAGGGGTCTTAAGAAGAATGACAAATTCTGATTGGGAAAGGAAATCGGCATTGCCCTTTCAAGGAAACCATCCATGCACTTGACTTATGCAATTTAAGGAAATCATGGAAAACCTAACTCAATGTCCACACATGGATCTGAAGCACTTCACTCTCTAATGACAATTCAGTGTCTTGTAAAAGTACCATGTCATTCGGTTCATTCTTTGTAAGTTTCTACAACTATACATTCTGTTCGCAATATCTATTTGGACAAATTAATGGTAACTACACCATGAATCAAAAGCCAACATTGTATCTGACTACATCTGTGGAAAGATGAATAAAAATACCACTAGTGTAGGAACATGCTATTTCTATTTTTTACTGATAGCATTGTCTATACCACTTATTTTTAAATTACGACACTGTAACTACTGTCAACAGATTTGTAATCAAGTTCAATGTAACATAAGAAGAGATACATATATTACCAGTTGACAAAAGTAAAAGTTCACCAGTCAGAACTTAGAACTCATAGACAAAATCATTTCCCATGGAACAGCATAAATGCACTAGCAGCAAAAATCACCACTGAAGAAATAGCTTGAGTAACTCAGTTAACTTCTTTTGAATTGGCTCAACAAACATGAGCACACCACTCACAAAATGTGCGATAGGACCAGCAGGATAAATAAAGAAAATTCAGAACAATTGTTTTACATTAACATTCCACATACCAGAGAACACTGTGGCATTGTTTGATGTGCCCTCTTCCTACAGAGGAAAAACAGCGGTATTAACAATCCTAAAGTGACCAAATTTCCCCCATTTTGATCCATATGTTCTTTACACTATGAGCACACTGGATAGTAACATCACATCTAGCTTCTCTGGATCTTTCACAATGAGATTATTGTGGTTTGTAGTCCACGATAGGTTTCTGGAAATGTGTCCCATTGGAGTTCCCACCTCTTCATGTCCTAAGGCCACCCAAACAAAGTTACATGAATCACACCCCTTTTTGAATCTTCTCCCTCAGACCAACAAGAATCTCAGAAACATAATACAGGTGTAACATACCAATTTTGCTAATGTGTTCCACTCCAATGCTTTTGGCCCAACAGAAGGCGCGCGCGCGCGTGTGTGTGTGTGTGTGTGTGTGTGTGTGTGTGTGTGTCCCAATTCTGCCATTTATCTAGCTATTAATTTGGTGAACCTTCCACTGTGCACACTTTTGACAAACAGGAGTACCAATGGAGATACAGAAAAGCAAATGCATTGCATTGAGAAGACAAAGCAGCAGATACATGCCCCTACCTGCTGGGGCAGCTTCCTATATTTTGGATTGGTGGCTGAACTGTACTTTGCTACTCTCAGAGTAAACAACCTGTAAGGATGGAAATCTAAAGAGGAAAAGAAACAACTCTATGGTGTTGGGTTAGTTAATAGAGAAATTGTGACTTAAAACTGTCTGTGATGTCAAGTGTAGATTTGAGTATGTGAATGCTCTGTCGCTCTACATACACAATATTAAAAGACTGTTTTTCTTTTAAACGTGTGTTAATAAATATACTAGTTAATACAACAGACTGAGTTCCTTGGTAGTTTTGGCAGACAACACGAGTTGTCTTTCCAGCACCGCAACTACACAGAAGGACACACGATCCACCACATATTGCTGGAGCACTGTTACTTGGTACCGATTAGTAGGTCCTGATCAGCAACAAAGTATATTACATGACTTTTCTTATGTTTTATAAGATACATGACTGACAATTTGACAGACAATGTAAGTGTTGGTAATTAAACAAATCCTATTCATACACCAAAAGGAACTCATTGTAATGTCCAAGTAATTGATCTTTTACTAGCATATGTTATTCAGAGTTATAACTGAGTCACCCATTTTCTGAGATTTCCAAAATCAATGTTCTCCTTTGTTCCATCTCTACAACCCTCTAGATTGACGTTTGTATGTCTTGAGCTCTTAGGTCAAATTCCTTCTCTAGCCTTTAACAAAACATTTGCCATCTTTTTTTTTCTCACTCTTGCCTTCCACTTTGTAGTTCACTGTTGATATTTTGACATGAAAACTAATTCTTATTTCAAAATGAATACATGAATAGATCAGTAAATAAGCAGGACACACAATGGCACTGCTGGCATCCAATTATTTACACATAAAAACTGATAAAGCAGACAACAAAATTGATTCACTTCAGTCTGTCAAATGTTACATCTGGCTAAGAAAAATTACCTGGTATGAGGAGTACATGCAGATTAGGGATTTATTTTTCCCAAGTCCAAGTTTTCCTCCTTGCTCAGTAGCCATACTAAAAGTGGATAAGAAACTTGGTCGCATTGCAAGTTCTGGGGCAGAGTCTGCTGAAACTGTAGTAAAAACAATAATAAATAATAATAATGGTGGTGATATCAGAAAAAAAGTCAAATGTTTGAGTTTTACACTCATGGAAGATGAATCTCCTATTCATTGTACTAGGACATGTAACTTGCAAACCTTAAACCAATTTTGTTTGCATGCACATCAAAAATTATGAACAATGCAGAATTTTAACAACACTAATGATTTGACCTGACTGTGAAATTAATGTTCATTTTCTTCATGATGAACAAGAGGTCGAAAAGTATAAGAGAGACAAAATGACTAACAATGACAGTTCTTAAGAGAATGTAGGTATCATTGAATTTAAACTATAGATACGTGTACTTTTGCTTCTTGATAAGTAATACACTATACATTCCTCTGGTATCCAGCTGAAGTGTTTAGTATTTAACATCTCCACAGCACCTGTTGATGCCAATTTGATTTCTTACTAAACAATGGACACATTTAACAATTACCTGCCTGGAAACTTTGGATTATTAACAATGACATAACTTTCAAATAACTTCCGGGAATTCAGCCAGGTAACGCTTTCAGTGACCGCCGATATTCCGGCGGGAGAACACCCTGCCATTTTCAAGGCAACTGCAACAGACAGGCGACATACATGCCTCATGGTAGGGAGAATTTAAATGCCTTTCTAGAATATCTGAACTCGATCCACCTGAACATTCGTTTTACAATGGAGGTGGAAGAGGATGGTTGCCTTCCCTTTCTTGATGTGTTGGTTAGGAAAAGGATGATGGATCATTGGGACATGCAGTCTACAGGAAACGTACTCACACCGACTTGTACTTACAGGCTAATAGTTGCCACCATCCAGCTCAGCGTGAAGGGTTACTTCATACCTTGGTACACAGGGCACATGTCGTTTCCGACGCTGAGACTTTGCCAGCTAAGCTGTCCCATCTTGAAGTTACGTTTTGTCAAAATGGTTATAGTGATAGACAGATTGAATGTGTGTTGCACTATTGACCAACATTACATCGGGTGGTTGATGACAATTCTGAGTCGACACCTAAGTCTACTGCCTTTTTGCCTTACATAGGAAACACTTCGAACCAGATCAGTTGTATTTTATGGAAATACGATGTGAAATGTGTCTTTCGACCTCCATCTAAAATTACAGTGCTTTTGAGTTCTGTTAAAGATGATCTTGGTCTGCGTAAGGTTTTTTTTTTTTTTGTGGTTTTAGGGCGCACAACTTCAATGGTCATTAGCGCCCTGACTACGTTAAGAATGCACCGCGAGGCACAAGTTTAAAACAACTAAAAGGGAAAACACGATAAAAGACAGACTGACAGGCATAGGATGAAAAAACAGCATCATCAAATGTCCTTTGAGAGGTTTGTCAAATTGATAAAACGAAGAACACGAGCAGCTGCTCGTGGGTCATCCGCTAAAATGGCATCGAAAGTACTTGGCAGGTTAAGATCTAGACGCAGTGTGTTAAAATCTGGACAGGACATTAAAATGTGTCGAACCGTCAGCAAGTGCCCACATGGGCAGAACGGCGCCGGCGCAGCCGTCAGCAGATGGCGATGGCTGAACCGGCAGTGTCCAATTCTTAACCGGGCCAAAACTACCTCCTCCCGCCGAGAAGGGCGTGAGGAGGACGTCCAAGCCACGGGAAGAGGTTTTAAGGCCCGAAGCTTGTTGTCTGTAAGTGCAGCCTAATCGGCATGCCACAGCGATAGAATGCGCTGACAAATGACCCTGCTAAAATCGGACGAAGGGACACAACAAGAAGCTGTCCGAGGCTGGAGGACCGCAGCCTTGGCCGCGGCATCTGCAGCTTCGTTCCCAGGGATACCGACATGGCCAGGAACCCACATAAAGCTAACCGGAGAACCGACGTCCACCAGCTGCTGAAGAGAGCGTTGGATCCGGTGTACGAAAGGGTGAACCGGGTACGGATCACTGAGGCTCTGGATGGCGCTCAGGGAGTCTGAGCGGATGACATAAGCAGAATGTCGGTGGCGGCAGATGTAAAGAACAGCCTGGTAGAGGGCAAAGAGCTCAGCTGTGAAGACCGAACAATGGCCATGGAGCCGGTATTTGAAACTTTGTGCCCCGACAATAAAGGAACACCCGACCACATCATTGGTCTTAGAGCCATCTGTATAAATGAAAGTCATGTTGATGAACTTCGAACGAAGTTCCAAAAAACGGGAGTGGTAGACCGAACCGGGGGTAACCTCTTTCGGGAGCGAGCTGAGGTCAAGATGAACGCGGACCTGAGCCTGGAGCAAAGGTGGCGTGTGGCTCTCGCCCAGTCGAAAGGTTGCAGGGAGTGAAAAATTAAGGTGTTGAAGGAGGCGACGAAAGCGAACTCCAGGGGGTAGCAGGGCAGAGACATACAACCCGTATTGACGGTCGAGAGAGTCGTCAAAAAAGGAACGATAAGACTGATGGTCGGGCATTGACAGTAGCCGACAGGCATACCGACAAAGCAGTATATCGCGCCGGTAGGTGAGTGGCAATTCGCCAGCGTCAGCATGAAGACTCTCTACGGGACTAGTATAAAATGCTCCGACCGCAAGTCGTAAACCCCGATGTTGTATGGAGTTGAGGCGGCGTAAGATGGATGGCCGTGCAGAGGAGTATACGAAGCTCCCATAATCCAGCTTGGAGCGGACGATCGACCGATATAGACGAAGTAGGACGGTTCGATCCGCTCCCCACGACATACCACTGAGAACACTGAGGACATTTAAAGAACGGCCAAATATGACATGTGGAGACCAGCTAAGTTTCCTGTCAAATGTAAGGCCTAAAAATTTGGTTGTCTCCACGATTGGGAGAGCAACGGGACCGAGTCGTAAGGACGGTGGGAGAAACTCTTTGTAGCGCCAGAAGTTAATACAGACCGTCTTCTCGGCAGAAAAACGGAAGCCATTGGCGACACTACAGGAGTAAAGACAGTCAAGAGAACGCTGAAGACAGCACTCCAGGACACGTGTACACTGCGCGCTGCAATAGATGGTAAAATCGTCCACGAAAAGGGAGCCTGATACATCAGCTGGGAGGCAATCCATTATTGGATTGACCGCGATGGCGAAGAGAGCGACGCACAAAACAGCCCTGTGGCACCCCATTCTCCTGGCGAAAGGTGTCTGACAGGACAGAACCCACACGTACCCTGAACTGTCGATCCATTAAAAAGGAACGAATAAAAAGAGGGAGGCGACCGCGAAGGCCCCATGTATGCATGGTGCGGAGAATGCCCGCCCTCCAACAGGTGTCGTAAGCCTTCTCCAAATCAAAGAACACAGCCGCGGTCGGGCGCTTCCGCAAGAAGTTATTCATAATGAAGGTCGACAAGGTAACCAGATGGTCAACAGCAGAGCGGCGCCTACGAAATCCACATTGTACATTGGTAAGTAGGCGTCGAGACTCGAGCAGCCAAACCAATCGAGAGTTAACCATTCGCTCCATCACTTTACAGACACAGCTGGTAAGCGAGATAGGTCGATAACTGGAAGGCAAGTGCTTGTCCTTCCCCGGCTTAGGAATCGGGACAACAATAGACTCGCGCCAGCATGCGGGAACATGTCCCTCAATCCAGATGCGATTGTATGTACGAAGAAGAAAACCTTTACCTGCAGGAGAAAGGTTCTTCAGCATCTGAATATGAATAGAATCAGGCCCTGGAGCGGAGGACCGTGATCGGCCAAGTGCGTTTTCGAGTTCCCACATGGTGAATGGGGCATTGTAACTTTCACAATTCGAGGAGCGGAAGTTAGGTGGCCTAGCCTCCTCTGCCTGTTTGCAGGGGAGGAAGGCAGGGTGGTAATGAGCAGAGCTTGAAACCTCTGCGAAAAAGCGGCTGAAGGCATTGGAGACAGCCTCAGGGGCCACAAGGACGTCATTCGCGACCTTCAAGCCAGAAACTGGTGAGTGGGCCTTAGTGCCAGATAGCCGGCGCAGGCTACCCCAGACAACAGAAGAAGGAGTAAAACTGTTGAAGGTGCTTGTGAAAGCAGCCCAGCTGGCTTTCTTGCTTTCTTTAATAATACGACGACACTGAGCACGTAATCGTTTATAATTGATACAATTCGCCACTGTAGGGTGGCGTTTAAAGGTGCGTAAAGCACGTCGACGAGCACGTAAAGCGTCTCTACATGCTGCGGACCACCAGGGGACCGGTACGCGACGTGGAGAAGAAGTAGGGTGAGGGATGGAATATTCAGCAGCAGCGAGAATGACTTCCGTGAGGTGGGCGACCTGAGGATCGCAGCTTGGGAAGGTTTGATCCTGAAAGGTCGCCCTGGAAGAGAAGAGCCCCCAGTCTGCCTTGGAGATGGTCCAACTAGAGGAGCACGGAGAGGGGTTATGCTGCAGGAGATGGATAACACACGGGAAGTGGTCGCTCGAACATGTATCAGAAAGTGCATACCACTCAAACCGGCGTGCAAGTTGGGGAGTACATATAGAGAGGTCTAAATGGGAATAGGTGTGAGATGTGTCCGAAAGAAAAGTAGGGGCGCCAGTATTGAGGCAGACAAGATTGAGCTGGTTGAAAAGGTCTGCTAACAAGGAGCCCCTCGGGCAGGATGCTGGAGAGCCCCAAAGGGGATGGTGGGCATTGAAGTCTCCAGTTAACAAAAATGGTGCAGGTAGCTGAGAAATAAGTTGCATCATGTCTGCCCTGGTAACGGCAGATGACGATGGAGTGTAAACGGTACAAAAGGAAAACGTAAAAGTGGGGAGAGTAATGCGGATGGCAACTGCCTGCAGGCCGGTGTGCAACGTGATGGGATCATAGTAAATATCATCCCGGACCAGCAACATAACCCCTTCATGAGCTGGGATACCTACCATAGGGGGTAGGTCAAAACGCACAGAGGTGTAGTGTGCCAAGGCAATTTGATCGCATGGGCGTAGCTTCGTTTCCTGGAGGGCTACGACGAGCGGACGGTGCAAGCGGAGCAGCAACTTCAAGTCCTCTCGGTTGGAGCGAATGCTGCGAATATTCCAGTGAATAAGTGCCATCGTAAGAAAAGGAAGATGAAAGAAGGGGTCACCTCGAAGGCCGCTGAGGGCCATAAGGCAGATGTATATCGCATTCCTTGTAGCTGCGGCATGGCATATATTGGTCAAACTATCAGGACTGTGGAGGACCGATGTACTGAGCATAAACGGCACACACAATTACAGCACCCAAGTAGATCTGCTATTGCTGAACATTGCTTGGATACTGGTCACTCCTTGTTATAAAATAACACCAAGATATTGGCATGCACATCCTGCTATTGGGACAGTGTTATTAAGAAGGCAGTTAAGATTAAATTAGCAAGCAACCTCATTAACAGGGATGGAGTGTTTTGTTTGAACTGTTCGAAATCCGGCTCTCTCTCCCTTGTCAAAAAACAGAGGGACAGAGTCAATGCTACCTCACCTGCGAATTCGTAGTCTCTAACTGATAGCTCTGACTGGTCATCTTTGGTGGCACTAGTGTTCAGTGTGTGTGATCTTTCCTGCACAAGTCCAAGAACTGAGGTTTTAAATTTGCATGTACGGCACCTGTCCGTTGCAGTTTCCTTGAAAATGGCGGGGTGTTCTCCCGCCAAAATATCGGCGGTCGCTGAAAGTGTTACCTGGCTGAATTCCCGGAAGTTATTTGAAAGTTGTATACGCCAGGAGAAACTCTGGTCTCACAACGACGTACCTGTTTACACTTTTTTCAAACAGATTGTGTGTCTGAGAGATGCCAATGTGACTGCATGATAATTTACAACCACAGCCTACTGCTTTTCACACGTTGTGATGAAGCAAGCTGGGATATTTTTACTTCCCCACTTGTTTCGCCATATGCCTCCTTAAAATACATTTTTTTCATGTCTGACTAATTACCATTAACTGTGAGTATAATCTGCATTTTCATAAGAGAAAGATTGGCCCTCAGTTTTAAAGAATATAACATGAGGTCTAATTTTATGCTTAGTTTTATGTATGTAACTGATTTTCTAATTTATTCTGTTACTAGTTAGTATCTTTCATTATTGGGTGGAATCAGCAATTGTTATGCAACTTAAATTCTATTGCTGACTTTTAAACAAATATAAATTTTGTACTAATTATAAGCTTTTGAAGGAACAACTAATAGTATTATTGAAGGATCTATTTGACTCTGTTCAAAAACACGTTAGCGAAGCCAGCCCTTAATTAATTCCAAAGTAATTTTCAGTTTCGTCAAAAGTACTGCTTGTGTAACGATATCTGTTAATTTCATCATTTAAACAAATAATTTGGCCTAACTCTTTTAGTAGAAGAAACTGTTACAAAGAAGCAATTTTTCAATGTATTCAATTAATTTAATGAGTTAAGTTTTAATTGTAATTTCTGTAAATTAAACTTCGAACAATGTGTAGTTTCACCACCTATTATTGTGAGAATATATAGGGTCTGACTTTTGGTCCCGAGACAGTCAGTCCACGGTCAAGTTTCAGACCATGAAATACGTGTAACACAATTAGGCCATGTGTTAAAACAATGACAGTGTCTGTTCCATATGTACCTTGTTATTCTTCTAGAACTGTGTGGTTAGGTTTTTACTGCTCGTAGATGTTCGATAGCAAACTATTGTAGCAGTATTTGGTGTTTGCCTGCAAACTATTACTGAGACTTATTGAAAATGGTGCACTGGCCATATTACTGTGTATTATTGGGGGATTGTGAACAGTGAAAGTAAAGAACTGTTAAACGCAAATGTGCACCTGTCAGCTACATCATTTAAAGTAGTCAGTGTTCAACTTCCAACACTGAGGACAATCAACGAGGAAATAAAGCAGGCAAATGTCACAAGGTGAATGTGGCACAAAGTTTCCCGTTAATCACTACATCCATCTCAGAAATATGCACAGAAAAGGGCCAACGCTTCATTTCACCCAAAAGAAACATGGCATCACTATGCTTCAGGCTGTTCTTGAATATGTATCATATTTTCAGCAATCCTAAGAGAAACAGATCCAGTAATAACTGTAGATGAGGTTACCATTTAGCAGAAAACAGCTCCATGTATTAATGATTTTGAGCTTTGCATCCTTACAATGTCCTAAAATGATGAAAAATGTTGGAATTTTTGTGAATATTTATTTTGACCATTGAAGCTTGTGATATAAGCACACCTAATGCACATTATGAACTCTGATACCATCGTCACTTCATTGTAAAAATCACCTTACATTAAAAAAAAAATTATATGTGAATGTTGTACTTTGTAAACTGCTACTTACATTTGGTATGATTAGAATAATTTTGAAGTTAACAAGAAACTAAATAACAAATTTTATTTCCACTAAATTTTGCTTATTTACATAAAGAATATTCATAAAGTCAATTTAAGTACTGTCTTTGTAAGCAATATAAATGATTAAATTCTTTGCCTACAAATGTAAATTTTCTTATCTTTGTTTGAGTCTTGTGAAGCCAGTTAAAGTCTGATATATTTGTGCACTCATGGCAAATGGTTATAAGCTAGATTTCTGTGGAAGTTGTTTAGTTATAAGGGACTGTTTAACATGCAGAAGCTAAAAGGGATGAATTTTTATCATTTAATAGATGAAGTCACCTACTAAACCATCACAACTTTGGAAGCTTCAAGATTTCTTTTTACATAAAAAACACACGACAACAATCATACCACAAGAAGAAAATGAAGCTAACATAGAATGAGTAAAGTTAAAAGTTTAAGTTAAAAGTCTATTAAGATGTACATGTCTACTTTCAAAATTATGAAAATTGATTAATATCAGTGCTTGGATGTGCCAGTGAACGTTTGACATTAGAAGTGGCATGTTACACGCAAGCCACTGTTTCTGGATTGTGACTTACATGAGAATGTTCGAGAAGTGGATATTAGCATATTTTAAGTGGAGATACCACAGAGAACTTCCAAATGAAGCTTTCAGTCTTGAGTGCTGCAACCACTAACACGGTTAAGAACAAATTCTTGATCATTGCCTTTTCGGTGCGGTAATCTATTATATGAGAGCACAACATGGACCAACTCCGAACTCTATTTTCATGGTCACCATCACAAATACTGTAATTTTTAAACTTCACAGACCATATCCCACCGAGTTAACGTGCTTGGGCAAAATGTAATGGACTATCTACTGGCTGTGCCTCTGGGAAGTACGATACAACCAATTTTTCTATAAATATAACATGCCAAATTACATAATAACCTGAAAGACTTTGCAAAAAATGTTGAAGACACAGAGGTAATCAGAGAGGAAACTCTAGCTCAGTTTGAGAAAGAGGAAGAATGGAAACAGCAATGGTATATCTCAAAACTGTCCTGTCATTAACCAAACATGATTAAAAGATATTAAACAACCTAAATAAGGACAGTCAAAGATTTTAAAACTGTTCCTGCAAAATTAGAGTTCACTCATGACGACTCTATTACCTCTTAAAAATTGTGGATACTGAAAAAGATCACTGAAAGTACTGAGTACCTCATTTTATGTACACAATATCTAAACACATCATTTTGACACTAGATATGAGTCACTTCAACCCAGCACAATTAGCAATTAGTTACGTAAATAACCTGTTCCAACAATATTTACACACTGCCTATGGGTCCACACACACACACACACACACACACACACACACACACACACACACACACAATATTCAGGGGCAGCCTGAACTGGGTTTTTCCTAGATCACTAAAGCAAATGGCAGGATAGTTCCTTAAGGCCACAGCTGATCACCTACCCTGTCCCCATACTCTACCGGTCATATCCTCAAAGCATATTAGATATACTGTGTGTTTTAGCTTACTGATTTGCACTGTATTGCTTTGATAAATCCTGTATCATTGTAATGCTGATTCTTGTGTGAATAAAGAGGGATGAATGAGGTAGGTAGCAATCTATTCTTTCTTTTCTATCCTGGACTTTCCATTTTTTTTACTTCAACAAAACAAATTTACAGTCACTTCCTGTAGCAACTTACCTTTCAAAACAGGTACACCATCCCTATCTGTAATCAGTATACACAGAAGACCATCTACTCTGAAACAAAAGAGATACAGAAGCACACATTAAACAGGCATTCTGTATTGATAGAAAAATTGAGAATACATAAAGTATTACAATGCATTTGAGTATTAAGGTGGCGTTAACAAGAAGTGAAATCAGTTGTCAGAGAGAACACATAACTAAAACAGGAAAGGCCAGAGCAAGCATATAAACCACCTGCAGACGCACACCAAAGACAAAAAAATCTACAAGATAGCAAGAGTGGTCAATGGAGGGAAAAAAATCCCTATTAGAACTGAGTTTTCATGAAGACAATGAATTTTTAATGGAGGCCAAGAAAATATTGTGGTGTAACATATCCATTATTGTACTTTTACTATATGTACACTGAAGCACCAAAGAAACTGGTACAGGCATGTGTATTCAAATACTGAGATATGTTAACAGGTACAATGTGGCACTGCAGTCGGCAACTCCTATAAAACAAGTGACTGGCACAGTTGTTAAATTTGTTACTGCAGCTACAATGACAGGTTATCAAGATTAAAGAGTGTATCCGTCCACGTGCATTCCAACAGACTTGGGCAATTCCAGCAGGACAATGTGACACACCTCACATCCAGAATTGCTACAGAGTTACTCCAGGAACACACTTCCGAGTTCAAACACTTCCGCTAGCCACGAAACTCCCCAGACATGAACATTATTGAGCATATTTGGGATGCCTTGCAATGTGCTATTCAGAAGAGATCTTCACCCCCTTGTACTCTCATGGATTTATGGACAGCCCTGCAGGATGCATTCTGTCAGTTCCCTCCAGCACTACTTCAGACATTAGTCGTGTTGCCGTAGTTCTGGGTACTCACAGGTGCCCTACACAATACGAGGTGCATTCAAGTTCTAAGGCCTCCAATTTTTTTCCTAATTAACTACTCACCCGAAATCGATGAAACTGGCATTACCTCTCGACGTAATCGCTCTGCAGACGTACACATTTTTCACAACGCAGACGCCATGATTCCATGCCAGCAGCGAAGGCTTCTTTAGGAGTCTGTTTTGACCACTGGAAAATCACTAAGACAATAGCAGCACGGCTGGTGAATGTGCGGCCACAGAGAGTGTCTTTCATTGTTGTAAAAAGCCAAAAGTCACTAGGAGCCAGGTCAGGTGAGTAGGGAGCATGAGGAATCACTTCAAAGTTGTTATCACGAAGAAACTGTTGTGTAACGTTAGCTCGATGTGCGGGTGCGTTGTCTTGGTGAAACAGCACACGCGCAGCCCTTCCCAGACGTTTTTGTTGCAGTGCAGGAAGGAATTTGTTCTTCAAAGCATTTTCGTAGGATGCACCTGTTACCGTAGTGCCCTTTGGAACGCAATGGGTAAGGATTACGCCCTCGCTGTCCTCTGGTGGGGGGGGGGGGGGGGGAACCACCATAGTTTTGGTTTAAAAAATGCGTAAATGGACTAGCCATCTGTCCAAGTCTTGCGACCATAATGGCATCAAAGCAGAGGATAACAGAAAATCTAAATACTAAACACATTTCCGTAACTGTTTTACTGACGAACACTGTAACTGCAGTTCCTTCTTTAAATCGTCACAGGAATGTCAAAATGACAATGAAATACACAATCTGATTTAAAAACCACCATCTGAAAGAACAGCAACCCATTCTTCAAGAGTCACAACCAGAGAAGGTAGTGACAGACACTAAGGTCTGGAGGAAACTCTACAGTGTAACTCATCACGAAAGTTTTCTGTTTGATTCAGGTCAGGACTCTAGGAAAGCCAGTCTTTTCCAGGAATGTTACAGCTCACGAACCATTGCCTTGCAGATGTTGCTTTATGGCAGGCTGCAGCAGGCTGATACACTTATCTCCAAACTCTTCCACTTCTGTTCACCATGCACAATGCTGTCAAATATGCTAATTTCCTTTGTATTTTGCATTTTCTCAAGTACAGTAAGGGGATCACACCCTAGCTATGAAAAGACCCCCACTCTGTAACACCACTTCCTCCATACTCCACTGTTGGCACTACACATTGCTTAGCATTGACTACCAAAATGTGCGGGTTATGAGGAACTGCTCTGCCATTATACTCATTCTCTGTAACTCTATACGCACAGCTTTTGTGCTAGTTCAACTGCTGGTGGCTCTCTGCAACTCACTAGTGATTCCTTCCACTGATTTCATGCTATGTTTTACAACAACCCTCAACAATGCTCAATGGGCCTTGTCCATCAGTACTTGAGGTCTGTTTGGTCTTCATTTAGCTTTAGTTGTTGCTTTGCATTTTCATTCCACAATCATATCAGCAGTCAACTTGGGTAGCTTTAGGAGGATTGAAATGTGTGTGATTTGTTACTCGGGTGACATCCAATGACTTTTCCATCTTCAAAGCCATTGAGTTCGCCTTACAAATGCATTCTGCTGTTACTGCTTTTCTACTGACAACACAGTACTCCCTACCTCTTTTTATAGTGTCATTCCCACTTCTTGTGACACCTAGTGGTCAATTCCACATTACACAGCAGTTTTCAGATACTTTTTATCTGATAGTGTAGGTGACTTTGGGATAAAAATTCAAATGAAGTCACTAAGAGGAAAGGCTACTGGATCTGACAGGATACCATTATAATTCTATAAAGAGCATCCAAAAGAATTTGCTCCTCATCTAGCAGCATTATACTGTACGTCATTGAAGAATTGAAGTGTTCCTAGTAACATAGGCACAGCTCATTCCATTTTTCAAGAGGATTTAAGAACACTGCAAAAAACTAGAAGGCTCTGTCTCTGGTGTCAATATGTTTTACAATTTTGAAACATGTTTCATGCCCATGTATCATAACATTTCTGAAGACCAAAATTCTCGCCTGTAAGACTCAACATGGGTTCTGGAAACAACGAAACTCAGATCATCCTGTTCGCTCATGAGACCCAGAGAGCACTAGATACTGGCGCACTTGTTAATACCGTGTTCCTTAGCTTCTAGAAGATGTTTAACACAGTTTTGCACTGCTTTCTAATTAGCAAAATACAAGTGTACAGACTATCAGACCAGCTGTGGAATTGGACTTGACTGGATTGAAGAGTTTCTAGCAAACATAACACAGCATATCATTCTTTACATAGAGAATTATTCAAACAGAAAAATGACTGGGCATATCACAAGGGAGTGTTCTGGGACAATTACTTTTCACCATATATATAAATGACCTATTGGATAACATCCAGACTTCCATCAAGCTTTTTGAAGATGGTGCACGTCTCTGTACGCAACACTAGAAGATTGACACTTGTTGCAGGAATTGGCAGTTGAACATGAAAAAGGAATGTTGTGAATAAATAAGCAGAAGAACCAATTATTGTATGATTACATGAGTGCAGAACAACACTGGAAGCAGTCACATACCAACTGTTGCATATGGAGCGATTAAAAGTGGTATGACCACATAAAACTAACTGCAGGTAAGGTATAAGCCAGACATTCATTGGAATAATCCTCAGGAAGCTTAGTCAATACATTAAGGAGATAGCCTACAAAACCCTTGTTCAACCAATACTTGAATATTGCTCTTAATTCTGAGATCAATACCAGAAAGAACTGATAAAGGAAAACCGACAAATTTCATTACAGGCTCATTTAGTAAGCACAAAAGCAGCATGGAGATACTCAGCCAACTCTTATGTCATGCACTACAAGAAGCACTCTGCACCATGGTGTGATTTACTTTTCAGAATCCAAGAGTGTACATTTATAAAGTGGTTTATAAGCACTTAACAGCAAGTTGAGCAGCACCATTAAAAACATTAGGAGGAATGAATGTGGTTATTGTCAAAACAAGGGTGAGTGAGTCTTACACAAATACATCCACTCACTCTCATCATTCACAGTTATTTTAAAATGAACAAACAGTCTCAACTGTAAGAAACTTATTTTTCTGGTTACCAATTTTGGTCAGTTACTGACCATCTTCAGATCTCATACCGTGTTAGTAGATGGTGGCAGTGAACTGACCAAAACCAGTCAGTAACTGACAAACCGGTAACCACAAAAATAAAGGTTTCTTGCAGTCGAGACTGTTTACGTTCCATTTTAAAGACTAAGAAAGACCACTGTTCTCCATGAGAAATGCTCTAAAAAATTAGTGATTTATCATTACCCACACATTCATACTAGCTCACATCCCTGAATGTAAATTAAAATAAGAGGAAAGTTGAAGTAATTGCACAGGAAAATGTGGTGGCAGCTCATTACACAAAACATTGGTAAGCCAGCTAACCTGATAACTAATTGAAAACTTCTCCCTAAAATTCTAGTGAACATGTCAGACATTTCACAAAACCTTAAAACACATACATTTGTTTGATTGTAGGGTAATATAGATGGCAGTCTGTCAGAAAATTAACTGCTGCACTTTGTATGAAGATAAAAAAAAAGTCTACTGAAATGTGGTGTACCATGATCTGCACGTGACTCATCAGAGCAAGAAGCTGTGCATCAGAGGGCTGTGTCCTGTGCAAACACAACTGACAAGGACCTCATCCATCTGCATGGCTGGAAAGAGTATGCCATGATCAAGTTGTTGACTTTACCAGACCCAGCATTATTTTTTAAAATTATAGTTTAGGGCACAAAACTGCTATGGTCATAAGCACCCTTTCTGTTGCTTAATGAACGGTAAAAAACCAAAATTTAAAATAGCAGCAATGGGAGTGAATCTCAAGGAGGAGGAAAACTAAAAATGGAAGGATATCTTAGGAAACTGCTATTGAAGGGGAGGTGATTTTTCCCGGAAAGAGCTTCAAATGTGTGATGTCATCTCACTGACATGGATAAACTCAAGGACGCGATCGGCCGAGCACATGTCATCTGCTAAAAGGGAAGATATATCAGGCGACAGCTGTAAATGGGCCTGTAGTGGATTAAAATACGTTGTCTCACCATCCACGGTTGAGAGCAGTGAGGACAAAGCAGGAGACGATTGCCAGTTAAAAGATGTCGAAGGCTAAAAAGACAGTGCCCAATCTGGAGATAAAATTACCTCCTCCTGACAACGAGGCCAAGTGGAAGAGGTCCATGTACAGGGAAGAGGTTTGATGTTCCATAATTTATTATCGGGATGTGCAGACCAATGTGTGTGCCCTAAAAGAGCAACACAACGACATAAAATGATCTGTAGATCGGCAAAGGGAACCATGCGAACAGCAGACCAAGGAAGACAGACTGCAGCCTTTGCCACTATATCTGCTGCCTTGTTTCCGCAGATACCAACATTCCCTGGGATCCAGAGGACCGAAACAGAGACGCCCATCAAGTGGAGCATGGGGAGACAGTCCTGAATCTGGTGGACCAGAGGGTGGATGGGATAAAGAGCTTGGAGGTTGAGAAGAGAGCTGAGCAAATCCAAGCATATAATATAGTGCATCTGTGTATGGCGACGGAAGTAGTGGACAGCCTGGAGAACAGCGTAAAGCTCTGCAGTAAAAACTGGTCGGGAAGCCGAAATCTAATAGGGGTGTCGCCAACCATATAGGCACTCCCAAAACCAAAGGTGGTCTTTGAGCCGTCAATGTAAATAAATGTGGCATCCTCCAGTTGTGTACATAAAGCAGCAAATGCCTGATGATAAACTATAGAGGGGTACACTCCTTGGGAAGCTGACATAGGTCACAGAGAAGGCAGGTCCAGAGGCGAAGCCAAGGTGCCGTGGAATGCGGGAAGACAAAGCGATCATGGGGCTGTAGCTTTGTTTCCTGAAGACAGGATCGACAATTCATCCCAACTGGAGCGAATTCCACAGATATTCTAACGGATAATTGACATAGGGTGGACATAAAAGGCAAAAATCTCACCACGACTGCCATCAACTCAACAACCACTGAGAACCAGCGGTCGATGGCATGGAACGGCATTCAGCCAAAGGCAGAAGATCCTGAGCCATAGGTTGTTCGGGGGCAGCCCCTGCTGCCAGTGATCGGCTGGTTTATAGGCTGCCAGCAGTGTGTCTCAGCGATACAGAAGATGGCCAAGGGCGATTATCGCTGGGTGGTGCTGCAGAAGAGATATGCCGTGGCACCAAAGGAGAGGAACTTTGTTTCTTATGAGCCTTTTTGGAAGCAGGATGTTGAGATCAGAGAGGAGTCGATGGCTGTGAGGTCTGGGTACGTAGAAAGTCTTCACGAGTAGGCTCTTTATTGGAAGTCCTGGTGTCTGATTTTGGGGCCCATGATTTAGCAGGAGCCAATGAAGGTTGAGCCTTGGAGTGAGTGGGTGATAGTGAGGAGGTGGAATGGTCGATCTTCGGGCTGGCCGATCTGATGACCGTGGTGCTAAAGGTGAGATCACAAGTCTGCGTGGCTCCCTCCTCAGTAGGTCGAGGAGAGGTGAGGACATTGCTCTATATTTACTCACTAGGAGCACAGTGGGCTTTATACTGGTGAATAACTTACAAGCAGCAAAGGTAGACACCTTTTCCTTCACCCGGATTTCCTGAAAAAGTTGTTCATCTTTAAAAATAGGGCAATCTCTAGAGGAAGCAGTGTGGTCGCCCATCCAGTTGAGGCAACGAGGGGATGGAGTTGGAAATCACCCTCATCGGCATCCCTGCCACATGCAATACATTTGCTGTATTGGAACATGACTGGCTGGTATGATTAAATCGCCAACACCAATAGCAAGGTACCAATAGCAAGGTGTAGGGTTGGGGATGTAAGGGCGACCTGAAATGACCTCATATCCTACTTTAATGTTCAATGGAAGTTGAACTCTGTCAAACATCAAGAAAAGAGTGCGGGTCAGTACCAATTCCTTTTCAAGAATATGTACAGCCATTAATCCCTGGTCAGCAGGTAATTTTGAATGTCCTCATTTGATAATCTATCGAGTGATCTTGTATAAACCACCCCGCATGATGAATTTAAAGTACAGTGCGCTTCCACCTGGGCAGGGAAGGTGTGTAGCAGTGTAGTTTGAAGCAATTTATGTGCCCAGAGGGCACTGTCTGTTTCTAAAAATAAGGTGTCATCTCACAACTGGGAACAAGACTTTACAGGACCTGAAATTGCGTAGATACCTTTCTGAATAATGAAAGGGTTGACCGTGGAGAAGTCTTGACCCTCGTCAGATCAAGAAACAACTAGGAACTTTGGCACTGATGGAAGAATTGTCTGTGGCTGAGACTCATCTAGCTTTCTGTTGTGGGCAGAATTTGTAGAAGTAGAGGAAACCATTGCAAAAGTATCCCCCATGATTACCAGTGTCCCCGATGGCCGGCTCCTTCCTAGTGGGGAGACCTCCCTGAGGGCACTCCCGCCTTAGGTGATTGTCCACACCTCCTGAGAAATGGACGGAGGGACCAATCAGCATGTTCAAAAGGTACCAGCTCAGTTAATCACCCCTCCCTGCACCTGATCTTTACCAAGGGGTATGTACGTGTCCTACTTGTCTACGCGGGATGGTGAATTACGCGTTACTCCGTCACCGACTAGACACAGGAATGCGTGAGTCGGCCTTCAGACATGCACAGGGAGGAAAGAAAGAGAAGGGAGGAACAAAGAAAAGGAAAGAAAAGAAGGTGTCTCAAATGCCATGGCAGAGCAAAAGGTAAAGAGAAGACCCAAGAAAAAAGGACAAAGTGAGGGCAGAGATTTTCCAGTATAGGGAGAAAAGAAAAGAAACCACGTCTTACAGTCACACACATCTGTCTCTAGGTGCAGGCACAAAACATACTCCCAAAGAGGCTGGTTTAAAGAGGGGGGGGGGGGGGGGGGGGGGGGGGGGGGGAGAGAACCAAACTACGAGGTCATCGGTCCCTTGTTCCAAATAAAACAATGCCACAAGTGTGAGAATAAAACAGACGAGACATAACACAAAACGGAAAGAAAGAAAAAACCACAAGGAAGAAGGAAAGGCAACGAACAGTAAAAGGAACAAAAGAGGACAAGAAAACAACATAGAGATGCTAGAAACAGAAGAGAGTAAAACAAGAAAGCAGATTACAGTGCCTGGCCACCATGAGAATAAAAAGGTAAAGCCAGTCACTCTGCAACACATTATAACCTCCACCCTAAATGCACTCGGGTGGAGGACATGCACTAAAACTTAGATCATACGATAAAATCCACCCTCATGAATAAAACGTAAAACTAATGAGCGGCAACGAGTCCGGTAACCCATGATTTCACTGCTGGGCAGTCAAAGCGGGACAGTGCACCAGAATATGGGCAACTGTCAACTGGGCACCGCACCAACACTGAGGTGAGTCTTCAAGGCACAGGAGGTAACCGTGGGTTGCCCAAGGGTGGCCAATGTGGAGCTAGCAGAGGACAACTGGTTTCCTGTGAGAGGCCCACATGGAAGACTTCCAACCACTCTTAGTCTCCTTAGTAACAAGCAGTTTGTTGTGCGTACTGTTATGCCATTCCATCTCCCAAAGCAGAAAAACCCTGCGGCTAAGTCAGAACACAGGTCAGGTTCAGAGATGCCCATCTCCAGAAGCAGTTTCTGCGTAACCTGTTTTGCCAACCTGTCGGCAAGCTCGCTGCTCGGGATGCCGACGCATCCTGGGGTCAACACAAACACCACTGTACGATGGGACCGGTCCAAGGCGTAGATGGACTCCTAGACAGATGCCACCAAAGACTGGAAAGGGTAGCACTGGTCGATAGCTTGTGGGCTGCTCAAGGAGTCAGTAAACAGAAGAAACAATTCCTTGGGGCACGAATGGATATAATGAAGTGCACAAGATACGGCCACCAGTTTTGCAGTGAATATACTGCAACCATTGGGTAAGGAATGCTGTTCAATATGGCCTCTGTGGACAAAGGCGAAGCCACCATTACCATCAGCCATCGAGCCATCTGTGTAAACCACTTCAAGCCCTGGAACACTTCAAGAATTGAGAAGTAGTGACAGCGGAGAGCTGCAGGGTTAACGGGGACATTAGGGCCACATTAGAGGACCAGGTGAAACATCAGCCAATAGCTACACCAGAGGTGTGTGTGAATGGACTTCGAGGAGAAGTGGTGAAGGGAAGGACTACAGTTCAGACAAAAGCGATCGCATACGAACAGCAATTGTTAGCCCTGACCTGGGCCACATATGCAGGAGGTGAACCGCCATGGCTGGGAAAAGAAGACGATAATTAGGATGTTCAGGAGAAGCTATGAATGTGTGCAATGTAATTGGCGAGCAGTTGTACATGTCTGATCTTCAATGGAGAGACTCCAGCCTCCAACAGTATGCCTGTCACCGGACTTGTCCTAAAAGCTCCTGTCGCTAATCTAACTCTGCAGTGGTGCAATGGGTCGAGCAAACACAATGCTGAGGGCACCGCTGAACCATAAATCACAGTCCCATAGTCAAGGCAGGATTGAAAAAGGGCTCTGTAGAGCTGCAGCAGCGTGACCCATTCTGAACTCCAGTTGGTGTTGCTCAGGCAGGGCATTGAGGTGCTGCCAACACTTCCATTTCAGCCGACGAAGATGAGGAAGCCAAGTCAAACGAGCGTCAAAAACCAGACCTAAGAATCAATATGCCTCCACTGCAGTGAGTGGATCGTCATTAAGGTAAAGTCCTGGTTCTGGATGAACAGTACAACACTGACAGAAATGCACAACACACGTCTTCAAGGCGGAAAACTGGAAGCCATGGGCTAGAGCCCATGACTGCACCTTGTGGATGGCTCCCTGGAGGCGACACTCGGCAACACCGGTACTGGAGCAGCAGTAAAAAATGCAGAAGTCTTCTGCATACAGAGAAGGTGAGACAGACGTCCCGACAAATGTTGCTACCCCATTAATGGCCACTAAAAATAGAAAGACACTCAATACAGAGCCCCACTGGACTCCACTCTCCTGGATAGGGGGCGAACTATGGGAGGCACCAACTTGGACGTAAAAGTACAGAGTAACAGGAAGTTTTGGGTAAAAATCCAGCGCGGGCCTGGAGACCCCACACATACAATGTGACAAGGATATGATGTTGCCAGGTCGTTTCATATGCTTTACGCAAGTCAAAAAAAGATGGCAACCAGGTGTTGGCATCTGGAAATGGCTGTTCTGACGGCAGACTTGAGGGACACAAGATTATCAGTGGTAGAGTGACCCGGGCGGAAGCTGCCCTGACATGGAGCGAGTAGGCCACGTGACTCCAGGACCCAACCCAACCGCCGACACACCATACATTCCAGCAGCTTACAAATAGGTGAGGCTGATGGGCCAATAGCTATACACATCAAGCAGGTTTTTACCGGGTTTAAGCACCGGAATGATGCTCTCTCGCAATTGCGATGGAAAGGCGCCATCGAACCATATCTGGTTGAAGATGACGAAGATATGTCACTTGTAGTCAGATGAGAGTTGTTTAATCATCTGGCTGTGGATCCGATCAGGCCCAGGAGCTGCGTAGGGGCAATGTGCCAGGGCACTAAGGAGCTCCCACTCCGTAAATGGGGCGTTATAAGATTCACCGTGGCATGTAGTGAATGAGAGGACTTTCCCCTCCAGCCACCGTTTTGAGAGTGTGAAAGGCTGGGGGGTAATTCTCCAACGTAGACGCTCGAGCAAAGCGCTCAGCAATCGTGTTTGGGTCAGTAGATAACACGCCATTTATGTTAACACCGGGAACACCTGTTGGGGTCTGGTACCTGAAAAGATGTTTCATCTTTAACCAGACTTGGGAAGGTGACGTGGCACTCAATGGTCAAGACACCTCTCCAACACTCCTGCTTCCGTCATGTGATAAGTTGGCAAAAGCAGGCATGGAGCCATTTAAAGGCTATAGGTACTTCAGGGAAGCGTGATGCTTATGCTGCTGTAGATCTCGCCGACACTCTAATTGCCTTAGCGACTTCAGACGACCACCAAGGGACTGCCTTACACTAGAGCCACCCTAAAGAGCAAAGGATCACATTTTCTGCTGCAGAAACAATTGTTGTAGTCACCTGCTCAACTATCAAATCAGTGTTACCTTGTGGGGAAGATTCAATGGTGACAGCAGAGATGAAAGTTTCCCAGTCCACCTTGTTTAAAGCCGAGCTGGGCAGGGGTCCATGGGCCTGACACCAGGTCAGTGACAGGAAGATGGGGAAGTGGTCACTACCACACAGGTCATCATGTGCTCTCCAGTGGATAGATGGGAGAAATCCTGGGCTGTATATTGATAAATCAATGGCCAAGTAACTACCATTAGCCACACTGAAATGTGTGGTGGCCCCAGTATTTCAGAGGCGGAGGTCGAACTGAGAAAGTGAAGTTTCCACATCTCTGCCTTGGCTAGTAAGCACGGTGCCACACGACAAGGGGTTATGGGCGTTATAAACTCCCAAAAGTAGCAAAGGTTTAGGGAGTTGATCAATCAGTGCAGTTAATACATTCAGGGGTACTGCACCATCTGGAGGAATATATACATTGCAGACAGTTCTTTCCTGTGTTGTCCTTATCCTGATGGCCACAGATTCAAGAGGGGTTTGAAGGGGCACAGTGTCTCTACAGACTGAGTTTAGGGTATAAATGCAAACTCCACCTGACGCACTATTATAGTCACTACAGTTCCTGTAATATCCCTTATAGCCATGAAGGGCAGGGGTCCGCATTGCCGGGAACCAGGTTTCCTGGAGGGCAATGCAGATAGCAGGTGTAAGACTTAACAGTTGTCGCAGCTCAGCCAGGAGAAAACCGCCACAATTCCACTGGAGGTTGATGTCATCGTGAGATTGGGAAGGAATGGAGCATTCAATGAGGCAGTTTAAGCCTCAGAGTCACCTGCTGCCACTGACTTATTGCCTGAGCAGTATATAGCTATTGTGCCTGAGGGTCTGGTGAGATCTAGGTCCTCAGCAGACCCCAGAATCTTCACCCCATCCTCAGACACAGAGCTTGTAGGTAGCAGTGGTGTGGATGCCACCGCAATTTCCTTTGTCTTAGGGGTCTTCTCTTTGGATTTCTCTCGCTGCTCCTTGGGTTGCCCTGGCTGGAAGGACTTCAATGGCTCAGTCTCTGGAACTAAGGATGAGCGTGAAGCCCTACGACCAGCTGCTTTTGGGTTCTTGAGCCATTTGCGTGTGTCATCTTTCCCACTAGCAGAAACCTGGAAACGGAGTGACCCAAGGGACCCCTTCCTAGCAAGAGAAGTGGAAAAAGACTTATGCTTCTCTGGCTTAAAATTGGGGATGGACCTCACCAATGGTTGGGGGTGGGGGGGGGTTGTTCCCGTAGTAGGTGGTTCGGGAGCAACAGGAAGGGAAATGCCCCCCATCATCAAGGGGGCAGGTGTAGTCTTCCGGCTCTGAGAGGTGACGGGGGTTGGCAGAGCTGATGGTGCCAGACCTGTTGTAGCTGTGGCGTAAGACAATGTCATACGTACAGGATGCAGATGGAGTATTGGTATGTGACGGGCGTCCACAATCTCGACGTGTGACACTGGAAATACAGCGGGAAGACATATGGCTGAACTTCCAGCACTTAAAGCACCACATCGAGGGAGGGATATAGGGCTTTACATCACAGCAGCAGACCATCACCTTGACCTTATTGGGCAATGTATCACCCTCTAAGGCCAAGATGAAGGCACCAGTGGCAACCTGATTATCCCTCGGATCCTGGTGGACATGCTGGACAAAATGTACACCTTGCCACTCTAAATTGGCACACTGCCCATCGTCAGACTGCAAAAGAAGGTCCCTGTGAAATATGATACCCTGGACCATATTTAAGTTCTCATGGGGCGTGGTGGTTACAGAAACATTTCCCAGCTTGTCACATGCGAGTAACGGCCGTGACTGGGCAGAGGATGCTGTTTTCATCAAGACTGACCCAAATCTCATTTTGGACAATCCCCCCCACCTCCGCAGACTTTTCCTCTAAATGCTCAACAAAAAAACTGAGGCTTCATCCTCATGAAAGATTCCCCACCAGCTCTCAAACATACAAGGTACCAGGGTGAATAAGATCCGCTGCCATCCTTCGCCTGATGTTCCTCCCATTGTGTGGCCAGGGAGGCGAACAATTTGGTGTCTTACTTCTGTGCGTTGAATTGAGCTCGTGAATGCTTAGAGACTGCTGGTGTTTCACCACCAGCAAGAGATGATGGACTTCCCCATGTCATCCGCCCTGATGCCACCCACTCTGACCAGGGTCCCTCCCCATGGGTGCCACCCAGCTACAGCGAAGGCTATCTGGCAGGAAGGCCGTTGCCGGGAGTCCCAATACCCCAGGGGGGATGGGCATCTACCCCTTGGCATATGTGGGGAGTTAACAGCACAGGCATCAGCAGAGTGATCCCTGTGTGGTCAGGGGGCTACAACCAACAGGGTACATCACAGCCCCACCACAATGGGCTGGCTATCGTGCTGGTTATCAGGTGCAAAGAAGTCCATGGTTATCGTCGACGCAGAAAGCAACACTGCATAGTGCATGGTGGAAAACACACTCAGGAAGGTGTCCTCGTTTAAGAGATGGAGAATGAGTAGGACTGAAATGCAGTGACAAGAAAATGGGCTAAAGATCTCAATGCATGATGGACACAATGCACCACATAAGGTGCCCTTTCCCAGTTGGCTCACTCATCAGGAAAATTTTGAAGAATGGAGGTCAAACCCTACAGGGGACCATTACATAACGGCCGAAGCATGTGAAATTCCTTTTTGTCACCTCTTACGTCAGGCAGGAATACCTCGGGCCTATTCTAATTCCCGGACCCGCAGGGGGCCCAAAGAGTGGGAGAAGGGGAAGGAAAGGGGCAGGGTGAGGATCAGGGACAGGGAGGGATGGGGAAAGGGAATGTATGCAGCATGGAAAGCAAAGAGCTGCACTAGCTCAGGGTCCTATGCTCACCACACACATATCCACAAAAGATTTGTGGACCCCTGGGGGAGACCCAGCTTTTGTCTGTCACTTCCATCCTATCTTCTTCCCTTCAACACATGACACTGTACCTCAACAGTGATGTGATAGCACTTGGGGGATACAACACTGAACTATTCGAGTACTGCAACATGCCTCCTCAACTACTACATCTGCCATTTTGTTTCTCTTAACACCTATGTGCTGTCACCCAATGGAAAGACACTTCATTCACATGACTTAAGTGGAGGGATGTATCCTGGATATCCTGCTCAAGTTTATCTGCTGGGTACCTATGTTTCAGGATGTTAAGGGCATTGAGGGAGTCTAAACAGATTAAGTTATCAGGTGCAACTCATCTCATTTGCTCCAGTGCTCACAAGATTACACTTAATTTCACATCAAAGACAGCGAAGTCTTGAGGAAATCTGATCTTGAGGACTATCAGGGGAAACGGAGCAACCAACAGAGTCCCCACGCATAGACCCACCTGTAAATACATGTATATAGTTGTGGTGCTCACTTAAAATCTTGTGAAATTTGGTATCTAAAACAGATGCCAGAGTGCATCCTCTCCTGTACCACACTAAATCTAAAATGGCTCAGATTCTGTAGTACCCAGGGTGACAGATTCAAGCCATGGATTTGGGTGTGTATACTACTTGCACCACATCAACTGTCTCCAGCACATGGTTCACGCAGACCTAAAATGGCCTCTTTGCTAAAGAACTGGAGAGAAGTTGTTCCACAGTGGGACAAGCAGCAGTATGGTATGCTGGTGAATGGGCAGCAGAGAGAAACTAATATGCCTGACACACCGCAACAAGTTTTGGCAAGATGGAGACTGGCAGTGCCCCCCATTTCTGATCCCTGGCAAATGATCAGGGTAGTAAGTATTATATTCAAATGTTTCATGTCTTGATGTTATACTTTCTGACATGTTCCACACACTTGAGAATCATCCCACTTTTTGGGTCTATGGAATGAAAACTGAATCAATCTAGAAGAATCAACCAATACTTTGCTTCCTCCTATGTGCATCTTGCGAAAAGCTCACTTAAGTAAAATTAGTGAGATTCAAGCACACATGGAGTCTTAACAATCATTCTTCCCATGTACCATTTATAAATGGAACAAGAGGGGTGGGGGAGGGGGTTGACAGTGATACATAATGTATCCACCACAACACACCACAAGTTGGCTTGCAGAGTATAAATGTAGGGCCGAATGCATACTTTAATACTGTAAATATTTATGTCAGTAACTTGATATGTAATGGTACAACAAAATCAGTAATTTGTTGTGTTCGAATATGTTGTATATGCATATACAGAAATTGTTATGATGCTTGGAATGCATCAGGCAAGCTCTGGTGTGTCTACAGTAAAAAAGTTCAGTTCATTACACAACTGAAGGAAGACTGTGACAAGCACTCATTTCTCTCCACATTAAGATCATAAACGTGTCATCCCCACTGTTGCTCACAGCCACTAAGTACCCAAAAAACCCCTGAAGCACAAAGTTCCAATGAAAGATTCACTGTATGCACTCCCTTGTGTCTACAGTCTTCTTTATTTGATTACTTGTCTAAAAATATTCAGGATCCCAAATTCTTTCCAGTCTTGGTATTTCTTTTTGGTTTTCTTTTTAATAGGCCTAAGCACAAACTAATTTGACAAAAGGAATTTAACATTTTACGTCATACTGTCCTGTGCAAACTTTTCAGTTTTTTTTTATGTAAAAGTATTTAAATTAATAAACTCATAAGAAACAGCAATTGTGAAGGTAAATTTCTGCTTAACTTTAGATTTATGACTTTTCTATTTTCTTCATTAGGTTATTAACTTGCTTTGCTGAAGCTTTTGCTGTGAAAGGTTGTAATTCTGCCAATACTGAGAAAAGTATGTAATTTAGGTACATCTATAGGGGTGCCAGTTTTAGAAAAATAAATGTGTGTGTAAATGAAATTTGTAGACAAATCACAGTCTATTAGGTGTGACATGATTGAAGTCTCAACATCCTACATTTCTTATGAAAGATTAATTTGAAACTAGAATCAGAACAAAGAACAGATACTAAATGCACCACATACACAGTTACGATCCAGTCCACCATATCACGGTCTTACATTGCATTGTCACTTGATGTTCACATAGAACAACCAACACACCTCCAATTGTAAAATACTCTTACTCCATACATGATGTAGACACTAAATTATGTTGTCAACCCAAGGTGAGGCAGTACGGAGGAATAAAATTATGCTCTGTGCTCATCTGGAAATAAATATCCAAGAAAACAGTGAGGCAGCATTTCTGTGGATTTTCATATAAACCATATGGGGTTCCATATAGATAAAAATGGTTCCACCATGTGATCAACAGATGGCAGGAGCATGCATACATATATACATACATGCTACAATTTCAAAATTAATGACAATTATTTACACCTTTATGGTTCTCAGTGCCTCAGTTCTACTGATGTTCAATGTTTGTTATATTACCAATTTATTATGGGCAGCAGCTTCAATTGACTTGAAACTCCAATATCAAATAATTTCACGAACTAAGTAATAAGACTATGAAAAGCTGATATGTGAAAACACAAAGAAAACTATTTAAGTAGCTTTGAAGACTTGGTATCAAAGGCACTAGAAAGCACTTAGAATCCATGAAAGCTAACAGATGAACTCAGAACAAAACCTTACCATTTTGTACTGACAGTATAGTTTTGGTTGTGTTTACTGAAAGCCAGATTCAACTTGAGAAGTATACTTTTTCAAGGAATATAATAATAGTAGCTTAACTCTTCAATATTGCACAAGGCTACAAAATTTTGTGCATGAAACTGGATGAACCTTACGCCATGCACTTTAAAGACTGAGTCGGTGGACAGGTCGTCTCTCAGTTTTGAGAGAGAGATTCTGGTCACATTACTTTGACTAGTTTTGGACCAATAGAATGAATATGCAAACAGTTCAAATGGCTCTAGGCACTACGGGGCTTAACATCTGAGATCATCCATCCCCTAGACTTAAACTACTTAAACCTAACTAACCTAAGGACATGACACACATCCATGCCCCAGGCAGGATTCGAACCTGCAACCGTAGCAGCAGTGCGGTTCCAGACTGAAGCGCCTAGAACTGCTCGGCCACAGTGGCTGGCCGATTGAATATTCAGTTTCACTGAATAGAGATAAGAACTATCAGCAGTGAAACATCTGGAAGGTAATTTCAGCAACTTTATTGAGCAAGCATGTAATGAAAGCGACATTCCAGTGCCACATGCGAGGGTACAGAAGTGGGCCAAGAAGACTGACATAGCCTAATATTTGAAATGATCTCTCCCACGTTACCGCGCCTGTAACGCTTTCCCTTTTCACTGGACTCCTTAACGTATGTATTAAATATATTTGTTAAATATAAATATTGACACATAATTTATCTTAAAAAAACGTTCCAAGCACACCCTGTCGATATAATGATTTGAAAAATTATTTATGCAGTCTTTTTCAGATTACCTTTGGACAGCCTCATGATCGTCAATAAATGCTAATATACACTTTCACTGCATTCAGCACTGAATTGAAACTTACTTGGAAAGTACTTGTTGCAGGTATTTCTTCATTTCCTGAAACAAAAAGATATATTTACCTCCATTCACGCTGTTCGCACACAAACATGACGGCGAATTTGTTTGTTTAAAAAGTTGGCCCTTACGTCCGCCATGTCCTTGCTTGGGGCATCTATCAACCTCATCCTCCTACTTCAACCTACTTGTCATGAGCCTCCCAGCGCCCAGTTCATAGTCAGCTGTTCCTGATGCACCGCAGCTTTACTGCAAAGATGACAATAAACGCGACGACTACGTACCTAACATCTGTGAAGATGTAAACAATCCATAGATGTTGCCATTGTACGACATTTAACTTTCCTTACGCCAGTGAACCAGTGGGGCATCTCCATAGGCAAATTGGCTGGTAGGAATAGAGGTGGAGGATGGATGTGAAAATTTTTCATCTTTGGAAAAACAGCTTTAAACACTAAATTGATGCTAACAGATTACTTAAGGCCAGTCTATACGCAAAGAACTGTCTGCACATACATTTGCGCAAATGTTAGTATGTAATTAATACTTCAAGATCTCGTACTTTTACACGACAGATTCAATTCACAACTGATCCACAATTTCTCGGCCTAGGAAAGAGATTTCAGCGGTAACAAGCTTCGCACTAATGAAAGATATTTCAGTTCAGGGTAACAACCCGGAATGGAGGAAATATTTCTGTGACCTGTGCTAGCAACTTGAACAAAGAAACGTTCAAACAAAGTTTCAAAATCAGAACTAACGGTGTAAACGGTTAAATACTGTGGCCTCTTAAGCGATGGCAGTTTTAACATATTAATTTCCTTCGCGAGCTACTGGGCGATCTTAACGACTGACTATCTTATTTGTAAATGGACATGAAGAGGTACAAATATATTCCTGCACGTAACTCCTCACATAGTAGGACAAAATATTTTTATGAGAAACGCACGTTTACCACATGACTAGCTGACAGCGACATTACGGTTCCTAATAACAGGATGAAGTTTTAATGATTTTGAATTTTCAACTTCACTGTCCTAGCAAGCATTGAGCGAATAACACCTAATTCATTGCGAAGTTATATACACTGTTCTGAAGAAGGGTTTTATACAGACAAGTAAAGAACCTCATTTTTGTAATCTTTTTCACATTTCTATAAGTGTTTGGAACTCTAAATATTCTAACACGTTATAGGAGTGGCCAATGAGGTATATTTTCCTTCTTCAGAGTATCTGGAGATTTTCAGTTCCCTTCATGAAGTGCACTAGCAATGTGTAATAGACTTTTAGAATTATAATTAGGTGTCTTACTATTCAGATTGCTGTAGACCTTTCTCTTAACTTTCCGTAAACGTTTGTGACTCCTATATAGCCTACAGGGCGTCCCAAAATGAACTTTACAACTTTCGTCACAAATATTTCACAAAGGGGACGATTTGTGGCGTAATGTTCACATACACACACACACACACACACACACACACACACACACACACACACCTAAAGTCTTTTTTTTCCTTTTTGCAGGTTTGTTATTGACGAAAATGCCGCAACTCCCTCATAGACCTGATGGTACCGTTTATGGAATTGTTGTTATAAACTAAATGTGATAACTTTGTCCAGAAAAACTTCTGCTCACATTACATAAGCACATCACCATCATGTCATACCATCAGAGAGTGGTGCATGAGATTCAAGCAACCTGGAAGCCCTTGAAACTGATGACAGACCAGCGTGCAATGCATTTGCCACTGAGTTTCTAAATTGCATTGATGATGATCCACACTATCTGAAAAAGTTATGTTCTTGGTTGAAGCTTGTTTTTATATGTCCAAGAACGTAAAACTATACAGTGTGAGGATCAGAGGCTCTGGGTAATCCCCACTGTAGCATGGCAATTGTACACAATAGTCCAATGGTAAATGTGTTGTTTGGTATGCTTCATGACTGTGTAATGGGACTGTTTTTCTTTGCAGAGGTGTCAGTAATCTGCCTGTTTGTCTTGATATGTTGAAACATTTTGCATTTCAACAGCTCGAGGAACAACAACTGCCATTATGCTGCGACAAGATGGGACCCTCCTTACTGGACCTCCATCATGAGGACACACTCCCAGGCAGGGGAAGACCCATTTCCTGGTGTTTCAATTGGGCGCCACTTTGGCGATTTGCCTGTCCCTAACCTGCCCCTATAATCCAGCTGGGGAGAGGAGACCTACAGTTTAAGTGGAATCCAAACCACGTGTCATTTTGTGTGACTCCTCACATCGTTGAGAGGTGAAGGATAAGTTAAAACATAGACTGAAAAATCACATGTGTAACCAGGGATTCAATCCCGTGACTTCTTGGTTTCCACTCATGCACTTTACCACTAGGTCCGGCTAGGGTGTGTCTCGCCAGTATGCCACAAACCACACCTTTCTACTAATGCCCATTTCTGAAATATACGTGATCAAAGCCATGAAGATAATCTTGAAACACCCTGAATTTCGACAACTTCAGCAATGAACTCTCAAGAGCACTGACACGTATCCACATACTACTACCTTTCTGCACAGATGCAATGTGCACAGACATTTTTAGACAGATCTTTGCATGTAGACCAACCTTACATCGACAGGTGAAAACCTGTTGTTGCACCTACCTTAAGGCCAATTCACACTAGACGTCAATGCAATGGAATGGCATGTGACATCACCATAAAATGGTAGTGTATTCACACTAGACATCATTTTGCATAGCCTAGTACTGAACGATTAAAGTGGTGGATATTGAACACCATTTGTGATGCAAAACGTGAAAATACAGTATCCGAATTAGCAAAACAAAGTTTATTAATGGCCAAAGAAAATTTCATAACGGAAATTCTTGATGATGTTCATATGGTAAACTGACGAGAAGTGATACAACAGTGAAAGTGAGGTCCAAACATTGCAAAACATCGACATTCATTTACTAGTGAAAATATAAGCAGTCTTAGACATAAAATCCAGCCGCTGGCCAGCCGCCATAGAGACTAAGAGTCATTCACTTAGGTGGCCACTTTAACAGGCCGCCCCTTGGAATTCTAAGTCTGGCCATACGCACGATCTGGCAACAGCCATAGAATGCGGATGTGTATGGAGGAAATTCTGTCATTCTTCATGAGACATTTTAGAGCTGTATCTGCTGGTGGCCTAGTGATAAATATCGCGCAATGTAGATGTGAAGTCGCGAGTTCGAGAGCCCTCAAGGCCTTATTTCTTTACGTCATATTTCGAGTGTCTGATAAAGTTATGTCTGATGGATCTTCAAAGATTATTCACTTCACTGTCTAACCACCAGTGATAGCGAAAACTTCCAGAAACCATACCGCCAAACAGCTCGTGACTGCGTTATTATCAAGTCACTCACGCTCGAGAGCTTCCTCGCCATACAGCGGCCAACGGCCGTCGGCTACCGGCCGTACGTCACACGCCGCCTAACGGCAGGCACTGTCCTACCATTGTGTTAACAACTGTCATCTTTTTATCTGCACTCTAGTATTTATCTTGCAGTTACGTATTAGGTTTTTCGTTTTGGAAACTTAGGAAAGTTGTTGAAAGTTGTGAAATAGAATCGCAAGTGGAAGTAGATTTAACATTTGAGACGTATTAATCACTCGGGTATTAATAGATATAACGATATCCGCCCCAAGCAGACGTGCATCTTTTTTGCTCCAACATTTCACGTTCGTTTTTTCGAGATACGAGGGCTATCCACAAAGTACATTACGTTTTGGAATTAAAAATAAATAAAGTATTCGAAATTTTTTTTATTATATACAGATGAAAGCCACACTTAAATACTACTTTTCTACATAGCTGCCATTTAAATTAAGGCACTTATCGTAGCGATGGACGAGCTTGGAAATTCCTTCGTCATAAAATTCGGCCGCCTGCGCCTTCAACCATGTGGTTACCTCTTCTTGAAGCTGTGCGTCGTCATCAAAACGCTGCATAGCCAACCACTTCTTCATTGCTAGGAATAAGTGGAAGTCACTCGGTGCCAGGTTGGGACTGTACGGCGGATGAGGAAACAACTCCCACTTAAAAGATTCGAGAACTTCACGAGTGGCATTTGCCGTGTGGACCCGGGCGTTGTCGTGAATCAGTAAGATCTTTGAGCCCAACTTTCCCCTGTGCTTGTTTTGTATTGCGCTTGTGAAGTTGTGCAGAGTTTGGTAATACCTTTGAGAGTTTATTGTAGTGCCTCTTTCCAGGAAATCCATAAAAATCACACCTTTTCTGTCCCAAAAGACAGTCGAGTCGCCATCATCTTCCTTGCCGACATTGTCTGCATGCATTTCTTGGGTTTTTGGGGGGAATTTGTGTGCCCCCATTGCATTAACTGCAATATTATCTCGCAGTTCACATGCTTAACCCATGTTTCGTCACCAGTAACGATGCGATCGAGTAATAAGTCGCCATCTTTCTCGTAAGCGTCCAAAAACGTTAATGCTGCAGCCATTCGCTGATTTTTGAGAATCTCTGTCAAGATTTTTGGTATCCATCTTGCACAAAATTTGTGGTAACCAAGCTTTCCGGTAATTATTTCGTGCAACAAACTTCGTGAAATTTGAGGAAAACTCATAGAGAGTTCCGTTATTGTGAAATTACGGTTTTCACGGACCGCGGCATCGACTTTTTCGACAAGTTCGGCAGTCACTATGCTGGGTCTTCCACTTCGCTCTTCGTTGTGAACGTTAGTTCTGCCATTTTTAAATTTTATGACCCATTGACGCACTCCACCTTCAGTGATTATGTTGTCCCCATACATTTCACAAAGCTGCCAATAGATTTCTATCGGTGTACAGTTTTTTGCAGTCAGAAACCTTATTACAGCACGCACTTCACACTTCGCGGCATTTTCAATTAACGCTGACATTTCAAACTGTCACAGTAACTCAACGGAGTACAGCACGAACCTCTCACTAGCACGGCAGGATGCCGACTGAGTGGCGGAATGCCAAGACACCAAGATGGCCGCGCTAGCCCCGCCCCTAACGGACAAAAACGAAAACGTAATGTACTTTGTGGATAGCCCTCGTATTCTGAAGCGGCAACACTTTTCTTCGGCACGCTAGTCTAGAATGGGACGCAAAACCAGCTAAGTGGCAAACTCCATGCAGTTCACATTTTTATTTACTTATACTTACGTATACAAGCCGGCTCCCATTTGCTTTGTCTTAAAGTAAAATCAGGTGCATTACATAAATTGACGTCGAAGACGTAGGTACAAAGACTTGACGTAAAATTGAAACGTGTTTTTCGTGCTGTTTTTATCAAACTAGCGCGGGTCTCGAGATATATTGTGCAGTATTAAACGTAGTATTAAATAGTCAATTGTAAACATAACTTATGCTTTCCAGGAACATGTATTGTGAAGTGTTATATCATCAGTTGTAAGGTTTACTGTGCTTTTCAGAAACCTTGGTCACAATATCCTCATTCACATCTAACAGTTCACAAATTTCGTTACATATTTACATGAAGAAGGAATACTTTGAGAAGTATTGTACGCTTGTGACGATTTTCGCAGTTTATAAGTGTATTGCATAACTTATTCCGAAATAAATCGGAGTCTGTGATCCACAGTTACTGTGACTGAGGGACTTATGGTGTCATATTAGTTCTCTCTTTTAATAGGAGTGTACATTGTCTACATTTACCGTAAAATAATGCTACTCTCGAACTCCCTTAATAACCACAACCTGAAAAACTCTCAGAGAAGTAGTGAAACTTGTGCCAAATTTTCTGATCTCATAATAAAATATCTCGTTTTTGGCTACAAGTTACTTAAATTCCAAGAGAGTGCTGATAATATTCTTTGCACATCAAACTCACAAATTAAAAAAGAATCAGCAAGCTTAGTGCAAAATTATTTGTTTACTATCTGTAAAATACCACACCAGGCATAAATTGTTTAATTTTCTGCAAAATATTGCACCAGGCATAATATAATCCCACTGTGTTTCCTGCTCTCAGGTAGAGGATGAGTTGATTACTATTCATAGGTAGTTGAAAAACTTTCTGGCTTCTGTCATTTGACTGGAAGCTGCTGTGAATGGATGTGTTTGGGGGGCTACCAAGAGCTGTGTACGAGAGGTACCGAAGATACCTCAAGCACTATCCTCTCCTGTGGACACTCTCTCTACTGCAGGAAATATCACCAAACCAATTGACTACAAGTGACATATCAATGTTGGGTCAAGGTGTCCTGTACAGCGTAGACAGGGACCAAGGAGGACTCAGGAAGTTATACAGATTCTTCTGACAACAAGTTAAAGACGTTTTCATTCACTGAAACTGAAACTGAGCCAGTGCAAACTCACTTCAACTGTTTGTGGGAAACCTAGTCTGTCCTGTGCCAAGACGAGACAAACACAGAATGGTAGGGTACTCTTAATAGACAGCAGTTCAAACGTATAATGAATAATCCTACCTCCTGTGCAAAAGTCAGCAAGGGATGGGAAGGAACACTGGGTACACTCAGTGTGTATGGTTGGACACCTCATTCAACATGTAGATCTCGTTCTGGCAGCCATTCAAGGAACAGGATGTGACCATGTACACATTGTGGCATATATTGGAACAAATGGTGTTTGTCATCTAAGTACTGAGGTCATACTTGTATCATTCCAGTGGCTAGCAGTGAGGATTGAGAAAACCAGCATTGCTGATGGAGTTTCAAACAAGCTCACAATTTGCAGCACTGGTCCCAGAGCAGATTATGGCTCCCTGGTACTTAGTTGAATGGAAGGCTAAACCAGAGACTTCTGTTCTGTGAAAAGCTAGGTTGTGACTTCCAAGACTTGTGCCTCAGGGTTGAGAGTAGTAGGGTTCCTCTAAACCACGCATCAGAGACAGCTACTCAAGTACTTGACTATGTGTGAGGCACATACAAGAGTTTTTGGCATTAAGCGATTCTCCATACAATCCATATAAAGATAACAGTGAGAAACGCAAAGATATCAGTGTAAGATCCGCAGAAATGCCTCCCACTGATGTATCAAAATCCTAGTGGATATTTGCCAAAGCATTTGCAATTCAATGAAGTGCCAGGGTCTGAAGTGCTCCTAAAAACCACTGAAGTTCACATAATACAGGACATAAAAAATTGGTCAGTACCTGAAGTTGACAGTAATGAGATCTCTGCTGAAAATTTAAGCATATACAGAAAGGAAAGGGAAATGAAAAGTGGATGTGGCAGCAGTAAACAAAAAACTTAAATTCACCAAGACAAAAGTGGAAGCTGCAAGTGAGAATTTTTGGGCAAGACTCAGTATCAAGGGTGGGCAAAAGCTACAACCGAGTCCTTCTGTCGACCACAACATTCTCCCCCTGGTGTAACCAAAAGCTTTATAGAAAATCTCAGTCTACTTCTACATAAGTTCCCTAATGGTCCTATAATCATTGGAGGAGACTTGGGGTAATTGTAGTTAGCAATGGGCGTGACAAGCCATCCTGTGAAACATTACTAAATGCCTTCTCTGAATACCACTTAGAACAAATAATTCAGAACTGCACTCATGATGGAGGTATCTTAGATCTAACGCCAACAAACAAATCTGACGTCTTTGAGGAAGTCCACATTGAAACTGGTATCAGTGACCATAACGCAACTATAGTAACAATGAGTACTAAAACACAAAGGACAACTAAAACAAAAAGAAAATTTATATTTTCAGCACACCAGACCGAGAAACAACAGTGTCATACTTCAGTGAAGAAATTGAAATCTTTAACCTAGGACAGGAGCATGTAGAGGAACTATAGCTCAAGTTTAAAATAATAGTTGACCATCCACTGGATAGATATGTACGCAATAGGACAGTTCATAATGGGAGAGATCGTACATGGTATACAGCCACTGTAAAGAAACTTCTAAAGTAACAGAGACTACTAGACAATAGGTGTAAAAAAGCTCTATGCTATACATGGAGAGATGCTGAATGAAACACATTTGGCAGTCAAGAGAGTAATCATGAAGTCTTCAGTGATTGCCATACCAGAATATTTCAAATGATCTTTCACAAAACCGAAAGAAATTCTGATCATACGTAAAGGCTGTTAGTGGTACCAAAGATAGTTTCGAGACACTCATGGACGAGACTGGAACTGAAGTTGAGAGAAAGAAAGCAAAAGTAAAAATGCTTATTCTGTTTTCAAATGTTCCTTTGCAAAGGGAATCCAGAAGTATTGCCCAAATTTATTTCTCTTACCACCACAAAAATGGGTAAAATAGGTATTACCGACAGTGGCGTTAAGAAATAGCTGAAATCCTTAATGCTTAGCGGGCCTGAGGACCCGATGGAAGCCCTATCAGATTCTATACACAATTCACAGTATCGGCATGTATAAGCAAGATATTATTCACAGGAGACTTTTAAACAGTCTGTGTTTACTTACTGGCCCTTGTCACTCTCTAGTAATATAGAAATATGGCAGTTCATAAACAAAATAAATAAGATACCATTACTGATTTATATCTGGCCGCCTGTAACCATTTAACAAATTTGATGAAAATATGGTCTTCAGTGAGACTCAAAACATGAGCCAGAGCAGCCTTCACTTCACAGGCAACCACAATATCTTAGAGCTAGCAAAGAGCTTACAGAATTCATATCTCCCTTATAGACCCAGTGGTGGTACGACGGCTAAATTGCAAGGTAATGGATGAGATTAATTGCAATTTCCACATGGAATGACTTTCCTGAAGTAAAAACCGGAAACTGATAACATTATTTCGCATCTCATGTGCAAATTTTTATTTTCTCACTTCATACCAAAACAAGTGCTATGAGATGACAGGAGGAAATGAGTTGGATGCTTCTGAGAAAAATTATTTATTTCAGTACTACTACACAGTGCAGAGAAGCTTCTTAGCTCTTTTTTGTGTGATGTGTGACTTTTGGTATCATCCCACCTTACTTTATCTTGGGATCAAAAACGAGTGGACAGTTTATCACTGGTTAATACTCTGATGACTAATTATGTGGCACTGTTTTCACTTGCTCCATCGAACCTATGAATAGAGTTTCACGCTGGCTGCTTGACAAACGTGCAGATAGTGATGTCCACACACTACATCTGCTGCTGTGTCGGTCAGACAGACAACATAAACGAATTGGACACTGTTTTATTGCTGCACTTGTTGTGAGCCACGACCTCAAGAGCACACTGTCTATGCTAAATACACTGTAGTCATAATGCATGCTATAAAAATTTAGCTAACGGAACTTACAGGACACTGGTCGAGTAAAATTTAATTTTGTAACTTACATTCCATTAAAATACTTCGAAGCGGCGTTTAGTGCAATTTTTATTGTTGCTTGTCTTTTAATTCTTAACGTCATCTATTCATACAATGCTCAATCGTGAACAAACACACAAACAATCATTGTGTCCATTGTAAGAGATAACCAACGTCTGTTCAACAACATAAACACCAATCTATTCCTTAGTTGCCATCAACTGGGTGAGCTCCTTGAATTTCCTGGCATTGGAAGAACTGTGAGAAGGATACTTAAAGAAAACGGACGTTTATTCTGATGAGCTTCTTAAAGCAACACTTGAGTGATTATCAGATGATCGACTGCATGGCTTTTGTGGAGCAGTATACTTCAAGTAACCAACCAACTGATCATCATTATGTAGGATTTCTCGAAAGTCTTGTGGCGTTGACTCCACTAAGTGTGTGATGCTTTATCTCCCAGCATGTGTTTTCTATGTCACTTGCATTTGTAGGTCCATAGACATTGATGATTCTGCCCAAGTATTCTAGGTCGGGATGAGATCCAGTGATAAAAACAAAACATCTGAAAGCACTACAAGGAACAAAGAAGGCAAAGGGCAAAATAAAAAAAAACGACGATGCAGTTCATTTGATACACCTTTAGACACATCACCCTTCTCATCAATGTATTTAGGGACTATGTATGAGGCTGCAAACTATGAGGGTGACAGAGGAAACTACTTTCAGGACATTATCACCAGAACAAACTACAACAACAACATAGGGGACATCAGGAGAATATCAAACGACTGTAGGATGGTTGCTTCGATAAGTTGTAGCCTTTAGGAAATAAATGGGTGAATATTTGAAAACTATCAAAAAATATTTATGCTAATTGCTGTTTATATCTGCAGTAAATAGATATCTACTTGAAGATACAGCGGCTCAGCTCTTGGTTTCATTATGCATTCTTGGAACTTAAAACAGGGCTCTCTGCTGAGCATGCCCCCAATTTTCTACAGGCTTCCTGCTCACAAAGACGAGATGCAGCCCCAAACCCTATACGAAAATCGTCCACTTCTCTCCCTGTCCAAGAGATACTTAGGACTGAAGCACTCTCCCTATGACCAGTACACCTGGTGATATCAAAACCACTTCCCTGTTAAGAAAACCGGTCACAAAATAATTTGACAAATGCAAGATGAAACAGGTGTAACTATAAGACAAGAGAAAAAGATTTTATAACCAATGTTCTGCACAACAATAATGTAAAGCCTGTTTTATCTAAAGCATTGGCATTTACGGCAGTACTCGTATCCAGTCAATTTATTGATATCTCACCTGAATTGGGGCATTGGTAACAACAGAAAATATGATTCTGCTCCAGTCAAAGTCAATATACCCTTCTGCAAACGCCATGCAGTCGATCTTCTGATAAGTAGTCATTCATTGCTTTATAACAGCTCTTTGGATAGAAGTCTATTATCGTTCAATCTCATTTTCACAGTTCTTGCACAGCCAGGAAACTGAAAAATCTATCTCATATGAACGCAAATGAGAAATGGATTGGCACTATGTTGTCGAACATACATCGGTCGTCTCTGTCACTGCACGCATAGCCCCCCACCCCATTGCCATGTACCTCCCCGATACACCCTGTGTCGATATACTCGTAGTTACTCCACAAATGCCTAGCGATCATTTCGGTATTCTGTAAATCGCACCGTCTTTGGAAGGGCAGTTACCACAAATCTGTCCACTGTTATGACTGTATAGTGTCATGTCTCAGACTGCTTACATTATTAACACTCACAGATTCTTATTTAAGAACTTGTGGACATCGAGCCCTTTGTTATTTTACTAATTATGCTATAGGAAACATGCAGCAAAAGAGGGTACCCCTCACAGCAGTGAAGATCTTCGCGCATATCTGCGTTCAGCATTGACTGACAGATACCACAGTCCTTTCTAGAATTCAGACGACAGGCTGTCAGAGCAGTTCAGACATTATTCCATAAGCCATCTGGAGGTGGACTGGAAGTCTCATTCAGAATCATATTGAGCCCAAAATGGAGTGTGGCTTAATATAATCGAGTGTTTAACCAATTAAAATTCGGTAATACCTAAGTGAATGTTCTGATAGCCAAAAGGACCCATTTCTGCGTAACTATCAGGAATTAAATAAGATCAAATTGCAAGAACTCGAGAAAATATGTAGAGGCTCCGCCCTCCACTCCGTTTTGTTAACCTGTTATTGTTATACTGGATCTAGTAGTCAGGCGTACTGCAAATAGAAGTTTCCGTTCACAAGGCACTTTTCGCTTTTCTTAGCAAAGCATCCATAGCAGTTATTTTGTAATCATTTGCAAAAAGATGATAGTAATGGCTATATGATCAAAATGGTATGGGTGCTCAATGAATGCGGCGGTGTTATGCCATTCACCTGGTTTGAATGATGTTAGTGAGGAAGCATTTACTCTAGTGTTGATAGCTAAGTAAAGATACCATGGGGGTGTCGGTGCATCTGATGAGCAATAACTTTGGTTAAACTCTACGTACTTCAACCCGCTCTGCAAGCAAGCATATATTATGTACTGATGTGCGACTAGGAACACCTGACCTACTACACTGCCTCACATTTCCCTCAAGAACAAGCAGAGAATGGAACCAAATCTCCATAAGATTTGAAGGGAAATACCCGTTAATCTGCTCAGTCTAATATACAAATCACCATCTCATTAGATCCAAGCAGGCACAGAGTTCATTCTTGTGATAAATGTTAAGTAATAAGCTCACTGCAACCCACTTTCACTGTTCTCAAACATACTGAGCATTACTTATTTAACTATGAAGGCGCTAGACTCTGATTCACACTTATGTGATATGAGCTAACTGCAAAACAATGACTAAGGAAAGGGTGCCATTATTATGTAATTTCACAGATTTCGAGACCAATGTTCGCAGTTCGCTAGTATTGTTTCAGAGAAGAACTATATATGACATGCCGCCCAGAAAATGAGGGATGGCTGATGGACTTCCAGGACTGGAGCTGAATTATCCTACTACATTCACTAAATATTTATGTGTAATTTTGATACAATATTCTGAACAATCTGTGTGTAATGAAAGTAGTGAGTTGGAAAATTGCGTTTTGGACTGCAAGAACATTATTTCACAAGTAAATTACAATATCACTTATCATTTTCGTTGTGGGAAACTTGCTTCTTTCCACTTTTGCCTCTACTACAACGATGAGAGAATGATCACATTCTTAATGCACGAAAAGCTGTGACTGGTTCGATTTTCATGGCCTTTTTGCCCACATTTTCTGTCATTGTGCATGGTTTCCTGCACAGCAGGAACTTCGTTGTTATTCATAGCTTACAAAGTCTCCATGTGGATGTTCACGTTACGCAATCAATGCTATGTTGTTGACTCATCATTCCTCACTTTCAGGGGTAGTGCAAATGACAGCGATCTCACGAAAAATATTTTCTAAGCCTATAATTACATAAAAGATGTAATACCTACTCATAACGGTGACAGTATAAACACTGGTGCTGGTCCAAAAATGTGAATCACGTGTAGTAATGAGATTTTTAGTTTTCAGTATGCTTATGACAGAAAAATACAAATAACTGTGACAATTACTGATGTATCACGTTTAGTTTGTTTTTGGTGCAATTCAGTTGCGATATAGGTGTTGTAGCCACTGCTGGGGCAGTAGGAGAGTGAAGCATACTATATCTCTTTGCTACCTCTGAGCTAATGTGGTCGCCTGTGAAATGAATGCTGCTTTGGTTTGCGTTTCCAGTCCTGTATAACACAAGATCATTATCAGTTTCGTGACAGAGCTGAAGGCAGCCAGATTGAAAGTAAATAACGAAATCATATTTATTTTGGTTATGCACTGCCACATTTCTATACTACTTTAGAGCGACATGGGACATTAGGTAAACATAGATCATTGTGAAGTGTAGTGTGAGTAATTTCTTGCTAATTCACGACTATATAGTCTTTTTTGTTTTACAGATAATTTAAGTTTTATTACAATAAACCTTTAGTGTATCGTTTTTGTGGTGATCAGTGTTTCATTTGTATGAGTACAGTGCACTGTACAATTCCACACAGGTAGAATTCTACTGGATCTGAGGTCAAGGAGATCACAAACTAAATTTGAAGTGCATTTTTGTCAATAAACGTATTTTCTTGAGGTTTTCCGATAAGGAGCGAGGACAGTAAACATGTGGGGATATAAGATCAGAACAAAAGTGTGTGAGAAATAACTTTTAAAATAAACTCATGGAGAGTTTAGCTTGTGAAATCAGCAGAGTGTATTACCTTACAGTAGCAACACTTGATGCAGTTCTGTAGGTTATTTTTCTTACATTGCAACTGAAGGGTGTCTTAGTTGTTGAAAACAAATACCAGCTGCAGTAGGCACACTCCTGGAGAGGGGGTTTGTAGTGCACAACACTCTTACTGAGCCAATGGATGCAAAATATTATGTTCAGACTGCCCTTTGCTCGAGAATATGTCTTTTGTTATGACTCAGCCCATAATTTCTTCGTAAGAAGTTAACACGAAGTCATCATAACTCATCACCAGTAACAATATTGCACAACAATTCTTAATAAATGAACTGATATAGTTCAAGCAAAACTGCAACAACAGTCATCCAGCTGACTTTTGTTGCTTTGAATTAGATCAGGCACTAGTTCTGTATGTGACTTCTGAATCTTGCCTATTGAATGCAAATGTAGTAAAGCGTTTAAATTGTCACAATTCATCACAAATGTCTGTAATTAAGACTTCTTGGATGCAGAAAATCCCTCATGCCATAACGATCTTTCTTGAAACAAGAAACTAGACGGAAATTGGGCCACTGCCCCACCCCTGGGGTGGGCACACAATTTTAATCTACTACTACTCATCTTTTCCCTGCAGTAACTCAACCTGTTTTAATCATCTAAAAGATAAATTTAAGCGGATTTCTTGACAAAACTAAATACAAAAAACTAGTTAAATTAGAAATTTAACCAAATGTAAAAATGATTTGAAAATCAAAAATTTATAATTGAAAATAAGTTAACCATAAATTTTCATCTGAAAAAAATTAAAAAACCTCTTCACAATAAATTAAAATTTCACACAAAAACTTGTAAATAAATTTATTTACATATAAATGGAATCATTTCTTAAGAAGCTCAACAATTACATTTTTCAAAAAATTTTTGAGTAAGAATTAAATTTTTTATATAATATTACTGGTTGTGGATATTTAATTACCAGATTAGATGAAAAAATTGTATGGAGCTTAATATCAGTTCAAAATTATTTTGCAAAGTAGATCTAATACAATAATTAATGAAAACGATTTTAATTTTTTGATGAAGGAAATATTAAAGTAAAATAAAAAGGAATAAACTTATAATGGTAATGAGTTTCACAACATACAGTTCAACTTGTAGAAATGTGATGTAGAAGTTTAAAACATAGAAATACATACATACTCTAAAAATATAAATCTTATAAAAAATGTAACTTACTTTTTTCAGTTTTACAAATTTTAATATTTGTTTAATTTTCATTTTAAACAATATAATAAATTTTTTACCTTATAAATTAGTCCTCACAAATCTAATATTCAAATATCCACAACTCATTTTTTTCATTTTAAGAAGTCTAATACAATTTTAATTTTTTAAAATCTAATGAAGTTTTTCCTTATAAATGAGTGTGCAGGTTAACAAGTTCACTGTGCTCAAACTTTGTATACACTGTAAGTAAAATCATTTAAGAGGATATTAAAAATTAAGAAATGCAAAATTAATTGATATTATAATTGTGGTCCTTCAGTTTCTCCTGGTGGATTTCTTACTTGAGCAGTCCATGGGTGTATTGCCGGTTCATAATGTCTCAGAAATGTCGCCATTGTCAGGTGCACTGATGGCCATCTTAAATCCCCCTCACCTCATGAGGCATTCTCTCAGCGGTCCGTGCCCACTGTAACGGAACATATTAAAGGCTTTACTGTACCGAAGTATGTGATACCCTCCAAATTCAACCAGTTTAACGAGTATTTATGATTATAGAAAAGTTATTGTGTATGTTAACAATGATTGCATAACATGTCTCCATAAACTGTCAACCCATTAAATTATACTGAATAACTGACCCACACAAAAGTTAATATCACTTGATCACTGATACAGCAAATGTCATCATGGAAAAACACTAAGTTCATCTTAAGTAACTAATACGAAGTACGAAAAATAGTGGCCAACTTAGGTATTTTGGATCTCCTTAAATAATAATCACCCAGTGAAACCTATTTGTTCACTAGGAGCGGTTTCACTCAGTATTCACGAAATCAATCATATTTTAGACGAAAACCAATGTAATTCTTAATAATTCATGTTATTTACTTATTTATGCAAATTAGAGAAGTCAATTGACAAACTTCTAAAAAACGGCCTTTTTGTAACAAAGAATTATTCTGTCAAGTCAACAAATCTGTCTGTCATTTTAATAACCTGTTAAATTATGTCACTCGATGCAAATTAATAACTTTTCTGCACAAATTATGATAACAGATGTACATGTGACTTGTAAACTATATCTCTTTTTAGTAGTTCTTTGACAATGTTATAAATACAAGCAGCAAGAACGGTCGGGAAGCAGTCGGAATGTCACTTTGGTAAAGTGTGTTTGTGTGTTATTGTTTGAGGTGGATAAACAATGCAAAGAACATGTAACGGAAATACTACTTTGTGTTGTGTCATGGTCATTGGTGGACAGTGGAATTAAAATGGCCACCAGAATAATAAATATTTGAAGTTTACATATTTGTTGGTTTCGCTCGTTCTTTATCATCAAAAGCACATAAAAAACACGGGACCTCATGTTTTTAACCCTAGACAACCAGATTTAGAGCCAGCATCAACATCGAGACACAGCAGCGATCCAGCAAGCAGCAGTGATTACTACAATGCATTTTAATGGCGCCAACCTAACATCAAGTGCTAACAAGCTCCGTAAATGGGAGTGAACTAGTGCGATTATAGCAATTAGCAATATCTACGACCAGGCGACCATTACACCACGCATCAGCGGTCGGTGAGGTGCTGGCGTCGGCGTCTGTGGTGGTGGCGTCGGTGTAACTGCCTCGTCCGCCCTAGTCGCCTGTTCGTTTCCTCTGCTGAGCGTCTTTTTCATTAGACTCAATGCTAGTTCCCATGCCCTGCTGAGATTGCAGCTGCAATCTCGATTGATGAGACCATCCCTGGTACGAAGCTGTCCCAGTTTTTAGATGTCTGTGCCAATACCCTGGTATGTTGGTAGTCCATTTCGTGATTTTCGGACGAACAGTGGTCTGCGACCACCGACTTGTTGGGAGACGCAAGTCGAGTGTGCCTCTGATGTTCTCAGCAACAATCTTCGATGGTATGCACTGTCTGTTCAATATAAGTGTTCCCACATTCACACGGAATCTGGTATATGCCGGCCTTCCGCAAACCGAGATCATCTTTGACACTTCCCAATAACGCTCGCGTTTTATTTGGTGAGCAAAAGACGGTTTCTACTCGGTATTTCCTCAATATTCGTCCTATTTTCCCCGACAGTGCGCCAGTATATGGTATACAGGCAATGGCAATCTCTTTCTTCCGTCTCCACACGCTGTGCTGTAGAGGTGGGGCGGAGAGCGCGTCTGATCTGCCATTCCGCGTACCCGTTTTTTCAGAATACAGTTTTGAGGTGTTCCAGCTCTTGGGGCAGACTCTCTGCGTCAGAGATCGTGCACACTCTGTCCACCATCGGAGATCATTGCCGAGAACGTCAGAGGCACACTCGACTTGCATACCCCAAGAAGTCGGCGATTGCAGAGCACTGTTTGTCAGAAAATCACGAAATGGACTACCAACATACCAGGGTCTTGGCACAGACATCTAAATACTGGGACAGCGTCGTTAGAGAGACTATCGAAATTCGTATCAGGGATGGACTCATCAAACGAGATTGCGGCTACAACCTCAGCAGGGCATGGGAACGAGCATTGTGTCTAATTAAAAAGACTCTCAACAAAGGAAACGAATGGGTGACAAGGGCGGACGAGACAATTACATCAACGCCACCACAGACGCCGATGCCATCGTCTCACTGACCACTGAAACACGGCCGCGGACCATGTAGTGAACGCCTCGCAAGGCGAGGGGATTTAAGACAGCTGCCCGCCCCCAAGAGCGCAGTTCGTCGGTGCACATGACGATGACGACATGTCTGATCGCCGAAATATTGTGCCCGTTGGACACTATGGACAGGCAGTACACCCATGCACTATTTAAGGATATTATAATTAATCACACTATTAATTAGGGAAGAATTAAAAGAAAAATGAATAGAATTACCTTATTCTAATATTGAAATTAGCGATGAAGCTTTAAAAAATGATGAAAGTAATCTGTTAACAGAAATATTTCCTTTTTCTATTAATATATATTTGTGAAACAAAAAATACAAAAACTGTTCATGAATATTAAATTGATAACAAATTTAAAATAGATTACAAACTATAAATTTCGAAACTACTATCAACTCAATTGACTATATAATCATATCTTAAGTGCACTGAACAAAAATTGTGAATGTAGTTAAAGAATATTTAAAATTACATAGTGGACTGAAAATAAATTACATATTTCATTGTCAGTACACAGTGCAGACCAAGAATAAAATTATGGAATTTGACTTCTGCCTGAAATTTATAGGAGTCCAGAGGAAATGATATAGGGGAAAAATTTTAAAAAAGTGAAAGAATGAAAGAGGATCATCATTTACTGAAGAACGAGAAAAATAAAAGAAAAACAATCTCATATTAATATTAAGAAAAAATATTAAAAATATTTTCTATGATCTATAGTTTCAGCATTAAATCCTGTAGATGGAAACATGTAAAAACTCAGACAGAAAAAGTAATTATAAAATAAATTTGGTAAAGAACTCCAAGAAAAAATAGTCAGTATTTCGTTTCCTGTTGAAATTCGTGATATTTCAAACACTGACCGTAAAATTAATAGATCTATAAATGTTTATAACATTTGATGAAAAACATCAAGTGTACCCACTAAAAATAACAATATCTGAAACCGAAAACCGTATTAATTTACTATATTTTAGAAAAGACAATAATTCCCTCTAGTGCTGGATAAAAGATATTTCTGGACATGTTTCATCTCAGATATCAAAGCATAAAGAATCAGAATTTATTTCTGATTCACGTATATAACATTTTAATAATAAAGAAAAACTAGATTATCATTAAAATAGTTTGATTACTAATCCACTACAAATAGAGCCAACAGAAAAAAATAACACATAAAATTTAAAATTTTCAACTACAGTCAAAAAGTTCCTTTTGTTACTTATGCAGATTTTGAAAGTTTTTTTATTAACATTAAATACAAAGTAACCAGGATTAACAGCTGATGATATTTCTAATGGTTTCGATGTAGAAAAATTAAAACATACAAACAAAATATACAACAAACAAACAAATCAAACTGAATTAAAATTAAAATTAAATAATCTAATTAAACTATAAAATATCAAAAAATTAACCAAAAAATTAAACAAGTGGTTTTTGTTATTATACTAAACATAAGAATGGATACTATAAAGACCTAGTTCTATAGAGAGTACCCAAGTGTCATAAAAAATAATTGAACATATGGAAAAATAAGTAGAATAACTTGAGGAAATTTATTTGTAAAAAAACGAAATGAAACATTTAAACTCTGAGGAACACGAAGACATAAACCTAAAATTTGTTCTTCGTGTAAAACAATATATAAAATATAATATAGAGGTTCATCATTATGACCATTTAATAGGATAATATATACATCCTTTATGTTATAATTGTAATCTAACACTGACACACCCTAATTTTCTACCAATTTATTTATATAATTTACCAGTTACGTTTCTTATTTATTTCTAAAAGAACTAAGCAACAATGAAAGAGAAATTGATCTAATTCTAAACGTTGAAAATAGATCTATATTTTTGATAAATAAAAAACATGTTTAAAATTGATATTTAATTATACCTTTAAATTTCTAGATTTAAGCCTTGATAAACTCCCTTGTAATTTAAATAGAATCAAATGAAAAATATTTTTAAAAAATTCCCAGAAGATCTATTTAGTAAATAACAAAGGAGTTTATCCTTATATTTACATAGGTAGTTGGGAAAAATTTGAAGGAAAGGAACTTCCACCAAATAAGAATTTTATAATAAATTAAATGACTGTGTTACTAATGAAGAAGATTATAAACATGTTAAACCAAAATGAGAAACATTTACTATTTAAAAGGTAGGAGAACATGACAATTTAAATTTAAAAGCTGATATTTTACTGTTTATGATTTACACCCTTCTTAGCACTTTACTGCTCCAGCATGCAGAAAATGTGTAACCAAGCATATGGTTTATTATGCTATTATAAAAATGTTTTTAATGGTGAAAACAGAATAAGCTGTGGTACGTCACAGTGTTGTAAAGAATATCGTAAAGCAAATGTTAAATATACAAAAATTGAGATAAAACTATGAAATCGAGTTTTTAATATATTTAGACAGAAATGATTCATACAGTTATGCTATGAGCCAGTATTTACCTTATGGAGTTTTTGAAGGTGTGAAAAGAAATTAGTTTGATTCTAAAAAAAAAAGTGAAGTTTCAACCACTTCTGAAATTCCTTTTATTTCTTGAAGAAGATTTAGAATACAAAAGAATCTGCATGACGACCATAAAGAATTACTTCTTATTCCTGTAAATAAAATTGTATTGGGAACTAAGTAAAAATTTTTTAATTACTTTAGATAATACATGTAAATATGTTGTTCACTAGATAAATCTTAAACTATAGTAATGTCTAAGAACGAAAATAAGACAAACACATAACATCTTAAAATTTAAATCTGAGTATTAAAAAGGTATATGTATTTAAATATAGAACAGAAGATTAAAGCAAAAAAGGATTTTGAAGAACATTTCTAAAAATTGATGAATAATTCGGTATTTGGGAGAACTACAGAAAATATGAGAAACAGGGCAGATATAAAATTAGTCTCAGATGCAGAAAAATGTGCTAAATTAGTAGCAAAACCAAATTTTAAAAATATAAAAATATCTAATTAAGATTCAGTTCCTATCCATGTGAATAAAATCAAAATTCTGCTTAATAAACCGATTGATATAGGTATAAGTATACTTGATCCGCCTAAAGAACTGATGTACGATTTTCACTACAATGTTCTGAAACGAAAATATGGAGAAAAGTCTGAAAGTTACATACCTATATCCATAATACAAAACTGAAGATTTTTATCAAGTTATGAAATCAGTGATTGATTATTTTGATATTAGTGATTATTCAGAAGATAATAATTCTAGTAAACCTTAAGTTAATAAAAAAGTATTAGGAAAAATGAAAAATAAATATAATGGTAAAATCATAGAATAATAGTGTGCTTCAAAAGCAAATATGTATGCTTTCAAAGTTGATAACAAGAAAGATAATACATCTAAAGGAGTAAAAAGATGTATTTAAAAACAAAGTAAGTTTACAAAATGCAACAAGAAAGAACAATTTAGTGCAATGAATATAATATGTCGCTTTACACAAAATTCATTCTCTTGAGAAAAACAAAAACTTTAAGTGGTTATGGTAATAAAAGATATTTTCTAGAAAATAAAATAGATTTATTACCATATCTGTATTAAAACGTAATTATTTAGCTGATGCTGATAGAAGTTTCATTTCAATTTTCAATATAAAATAAAAAAATTGGAATTAAAAACTATTGTAAATCTTATTGTTTTTATTATATTCTAGGTTCATTTTTCTATTTTCGTTAATATTTATCCTTAGATGTTGCATCCTATAAAAACAAATTAACTCTTTGATTCTTTACAATTTATGCATTTTTTAATACACGATTTCAGAATTTATGTTTTCATCCTTTTCAATCGTTAACAATATTATTGAGCGTTCTTCAGTCAGAATTCATTTAAAATGTCTTTTGCGATAATATATAGTAATATATTTTCCACACACACACACACACACACACACACACACACACACACACACACACACACACACACACACACAAACAAGGAATTTGATTTGTATTTTTTGGTGGTTTTCGTTTAAACAAAGTCTACATATTGTTCTATTCTTTTTTTATATTTCTGTGAGGTAAAATTATCAGTAGATATCTCAACCCAAAAATTTGTACAAATCGTAGATTTGACAGCTTCCATTTATTCAGAAAAGATTTTATTAGAAAAAATAAAACTTAATAATATTAAAATCGAAGAATCTAAAAATAAAAACTGCTGATTAATTTTTTTTCTTATAAACGACTTGTTCTTACACCTCATCATCAACAAATTTAAATGTAATGATAAGCATGTTTAAATGATTATTAACGAAAAAATGAACTATGGTTAAAGCAAAAGACGCTACTGAACTTTTAGATTTCTAAAAAATAATTAATATGTATCACAATGCATTAAGTAATTTTGATATAGAAAAACTAACTAAGATTTAAAAATTAAACATTTCAGAGTTGTTTTTATGATTGATGGATTACATAACAAATCAAAAATTCTTGAATATGGTATAGTTGCTTTAGATATTTCTGATACTCATTCGATTTGTTATTATAAAGCAAAAAATATAGAATTTGTTTTGATTCATTTAGTGCCAACATACCAAAAGAATTAATTCGTTGGTTCAGAAAGAAACATTTATGTTATTACTTTGAAAAAATTCAAAATTTTGATGAATTCATTTGTGGTCATTTGTGTTTATTTGTTTTAAAACTATTATCAGCTAATTATGCTGACTCATCAATGATAATTGAAGTGATCACTGTGTCATGCAGAAATCTATGGATACCAATCAGTGAAACCTGGCTCCTATTTTGAATGGACCAGAGGCTGAAATCTTCCTACACATCGGTAAAGGAACCTGAAGATGGCGCAATTTACTGCTAAAACTGGTTGCTCAATAAAACAATAACTGGAAATTTAGACAACTGAAAAGTGTTTTTATTCGACATTCTGTCACCATTAATTTGAGAACTGTGTGGCAGGAACACATTCTGCCTGGACTGTATGCAACTGTGTTGAAGCTGTGCTTCAGAGGTCATACCTGTGATTCTATTTTGGCATCTGAAGCATCTACCCCAGTCTTTATATCTGTTTTTAAACACTCGCAATTATGCTTCACCTTCAACTCCAAGCCTTTCGACCTCGAATCTAACGATTCGTTATTATACTTTACTTTCTATTTTAAAATTTCCAAGCAAAATCTAAAGATTTATTATTTACATTTGCCATTGGGTCCATTAAGGTTAAACACATTCTTTTTACCAGGTTCTAGCAAAAAATGTTCAGTTAACATAGTCATAGATTGTGAGTCTGTGTTGAGCTCAATGAAATGCTTGGAATGTGTTCTAATTTCATTGGCTTCATCGACTTTTATCCACCAGTTCAAAGTGAATTGGGGTGCATAATATTAAATGATTCACTGTGGAAATCTCACAAGCAATGTGAAAAGTCGATGATATTTACAGCAACACATAGTTTGTATTTTGTGTTAATGTTTATATTGTTCCAAATCCACAATTCAAAGAAACTGACTTTACAAATCAACTACTCGAACTAATTGAAAAGAAGTGCCACTTTACTGCCATACTGCTGCCACTATACTGTTCGGCTCGTCACTAATACATTTTCTTAACAATACATGTTCTTTGAAAGTATTGTTCTATAAAGTCACATTAATTGAGCTACAATAATTAAAATTAGTTGTTTCATAATAAATTACAGTTACAGTTTTGAAGATAATAGATGACTGATTATAACAAGTGTGAGTTCTGAAATAGCTTTCAAATTTAGTATCGAAATTCTGCTTGAGAAGTCTGACTAACAATGCTTGATACAAAATAAGTAATATCTCGTTAATTACAACATAAATTTTGATGCTAAAATATTTTGGAGTACTTTACATAATGTGTAAATAGATTTTGAGGTTAAAATTTTACATCAAATCTCGTTTTGACTAACTGAATAATAGTTTGTTTATGTGAGCAAGTTCTAAAATCCGTTACTACAAAATTAATTAGAATGAATCTAATTTGAGTTTTTATACAAATATAATCTCTTGAGAGTAAAAGCAACTTTCAGCATATCAATTAGCCAGAAATCTATCCAAAACATTAATTTTCATATCTTATGAAATAATCGATTTTTGACAATTAATTTCCCTTTGAGTGACTCAACTGATTTTAATGTTAGCATTTCTACATGATTACTGTGTGGCAGTTACACCAATGAAATAATAGTTTTTCTGTAAGTTTTGTAAAATTTATGATTACAATAAGACACTTTTTCAATAATTAAAGATTCCTGTTATTTGTATTTAAATGAGCTGCGAAATGGGTGTGTTACATATTATATACCCCATGTGCAATGCTGTTTGATGCAATACAGAGCACCAAACGTTGCATGTTAAGATTTGCTGTGCTGCAAAATGTGTATCTTATAGTACATAAAAGCATGATACCAAATATTTCTTAGAAGGGTCCCTATGGCATGTCCTATCACAATGTCTATTATTTGTTGGCCGCTAATACTGAATTAAATAATTGTTGCAAATCCACCTTCCCTGACAGAGTGGGGCTGTTAAGACAGGTCCCCAAAATATACCCCGAACGCGCAAATACAGGTGTGTTTTCGGCTAAATTATAGCAGACAGAGTGACAAATATTACGAGTGGCGTTCAATAAGTGAAGCAACACATTTTTTTTTTTTGCGTCAGTATCGGTTGAAAATGGTTAGACTTTTTCGAGCGACATCGTAGAATATACCCATTTCAGCCCCTATCGTTTCATGAAGTTCCAATAGATGGCGGCAGTATACATATCCTTTAAAATGACATCTGTAACGGAGGTGCATTCAAGTAGAGAACTGTTACTGTGTTTCTTTTGGCGGAGAACCAGAGCATCGCTGATATTCATAAGTGCTTGCAAAATGCATACGGAGACCCAACAGTGAACAAAAGAATGATCAATCATTGGGCGATGAGCCTATCATAATTAGAACAAGGTCGCACAAACGGATCTCGCGGCTTCCAACGTCAATCTGTTTGACCAAATTAAGGATTCAGTCAATGGGACGCAGTACGTGAATGATGGGGAGTTTATTGCTGCAACAAGACAATGTCTCTGGCGTCGACCAGTAGAGTGGTACCATGCAGACATATAGTCCCTTCCAGTAAGGTAGTGTAACGGAGTCACACTGAACGGAGATTATGTTGAAAATTATGGTTTTTTTAACCAAAAGAATGGGGAATAATATGACCTATTGGAGTCCTGAATAAAAATAACCTGCTTTCAGAAAAAAATGTATTTTATTTTTTATTGAACGCCCCTTGTATGAAGTCTGTTAGAAATTTATAACGTTCATAGCTTTCGAAATATGACCCCAAATGTTTTAAGAAATTAACTACGGAAAATACTTTATTCTGTGGCAGCGAAAATAGCCTTTGAAGAGGGTATCAGTGACAAAACGTGTGGAACTCTATCAAATAGTAACAAGTCGAGCAGCGCTGCAAACTACTCTTACATCGTTAGGAGGGGAAGTCCCACAAAAGTCTACCCTACTGTATCGGTGGCTTAATGCGTCAGTTCCTTCTGACAAATTACGGGCAGGGTGTCCACTGTCTGAGGAGTTTCAAGAGCGCATTTCGTGATAGCAAAAGTATTGTCAAAAATTGCGGTGTCAGCTTATTCAAAGTTTACCAACGAAATAAAGGCCGATGACGTGCTGTACAATTATGCCACACCTGACATTCACATTCCACTGTTGTTGGTTGAACACATGAGGAAACCAATGTGAGATTTGAGTTGAACAGTAATGAATGTTTCTCAGATTTACGCTCTCATGATTTCTGAACGAGCCTCATCAGCACTCCACATTTTCTCCACAAAGTCATTGTCTCGCTGGAGAACCAACAAATAGTATTCAAAATCACGTTGAAAATCACTGAGATATAGCTCTTGATGTGGAGACAAATGGAACGGACGATATTTATACCTATGAAGATTACGCAGAAAGTTTCTTTGGCTGATACCAATATCTTCTTGTGCCTGATTAGAACTGAAACGCAGATTTATAGCAGTAGCTGTAAGAACCGCTGCTTCTACACCTTCGTTGGCAACATTCTTCCCTCATATTCATTTTCTTGGGGCAGAACTTCCATTCTCGCCAGATCTTTTGATCGTATTTCAAAGGTGGGACGAGCTGGACCGTGTCTATCTGGGAGCCAATCGGCGTACACTTCTGCTGATGTTGATGCATTTTGGTGGCATTTATCATAAACTAAGAGCATGTCGACCAATTCTTCATTAGTAAGTAGTAAAGCACTACTGAATTCGACAAAATTATCAGCCAAGTGGTGCCGTCGTCTTGACACAACTTTTTCATTGAGTTCCGTGCACATCATATTTAGGTGAAGTGACGGGATGCTGTATTCTTGTATCTCTACGTAACTGCCAGACCACTGACTTCTTCTGTGGGCAGGCTGATTACGCGCGTTCGGGGCCGGGTGCCGCTTACCGTGCCAATGGTAGGGAAACGCGGAGTGGCCATAGTGTGGGCATCGAGTCCCATTATTTCTACAATCTGTTCGCGGATGCCGCCACCCACACAATGGCTCGTTCCTGTCGTCCTTTCGTAATTGCGGAATCCCGTTTCACTAGCGTCTTGTGCAGACTATTTCTATCGAACCTTTGACAATGGAATCCCAGAAGCCGTTGGCGCTACATAGTTTCTTCATTTGTTGAGAGTCGAAAGTGTGTTCCTCGCTGATACCATGCTACGACACCGCGGACTTGTCTGTTACCCTAGTCGAAAGTCTCTGAGTGTTCTGTATGGCGCTGCGAGACGCATCGCAGTGCTGTCCGATGTACTGCGTCCCACATTCATACCCAGTATCGTAAACGTTCAGCGTCTGCTGTCCTAGCCTGTCTTTGGCCGCGCCAACACTGTCCGTAATTTTCCACGTTGCATGGAAAACGTTCTTTATTTGACTTTTCTCCATTATTCTCACGATTGACCGTCGGCGGCCCTGCATACGTCAGGAATGCCTTCATATTTGGCTTCTTCTTCTTCTTCTAGTTAGTCCTCCCTCTTATCTCCTTTTAAGGCATGTCTTATTTGCTTCTCGTTGTTTCACGCAGATGCTGTAACTCATTTGGCAAGATCTTCCTGTGGCAGATGGATCTGGCTCTATGCATTAAGGTGGTTAGTTCAAATGGTTCAAATGGCTCTGAGCACTATGGGACTTAACATCGATGGTCATCAGTCCCCTAGAACTTAGAACTACTTAAACCTAACTAACCTAAGGACAGCACACAACACCCAGCCATCACGAGGCAGAGAAAATCCCTGACCCCGCTGGGAATCGAACCCGGGCGTGGGAAGCGAGAACGCTACCACACGACCACGAGATGCGGGCTAAGGTGGTTAGTACCGAGTTACATTGTTCTGAATGGTAGAAACTTGGAGCATTTTAAACTCGATGTCTGTGTGCATCTTCCTGCTGCAAACCAAGCGTCCCAGTGTGCCCTCCAGACTTCTCTTGAACAAAGTGCCCAAGAAGGGTAGGCCTCAGTTCTTTTCTATATCCATGGTGAACTTAATGCTGTCGTGAATTCCACTGTGAATTTTCTCTGCCATGTGGCCTCACCGCAAATGTGTTACTTACATATTTCTAGAACACCTTTGGTTTTGAGCACGTGATTTTCTGTGCTGTATCTTCAAAGTGCTCCATGTGTATAGTAGCCATACACAGAGCTAAGGGGGAGCCCATGGCAACATCGTCTGTTTGCTCATAGAAGTTCCTGTCACACTTTAAAATAAGTAGTGATTAGTACATGACAAAAGAGTTTGGCTATACCCTCACCATAGTTTCCTCAGGTAGAGCTAAGGAATCCTCCAGTGGCAACCAGGTGAAAAGCGACTTTATATCAAATCTGATTACTACATCCTTCACATCCAAGGGTAATCCTCGGAGTATCTTCACAGATTCTGTGGAATTCTTGACTTGGTGTGGGCAGTGGTCCACAAGAGGTTTTAGCAACTGTACCAGATGTTTGGCTATCCCATATGTCAGCAAGTTCCATTTGCTGCCGGTATTGAACACCATGAACTCACTACCAAACAGGGTAGCCAAACATGCGACACAGCTGCTAAAACCTCTCGTGGGTCACTGCCCACACATCAGGAACTCCACACAATTTTTGAATGACTACACTTGGACGAGAAGGACGCTGTTATATATACTCTTTTCACTCTGGCCAGGCAGCTCATAGTCAAGTAGCTTTATCCCCACTCTACACACTCCCCCTAGTTACTTGCAAGCACACTGCACAGTCAACAGCTATTGCTGCTTAAGCAAGGTACCAACAATAAAAAGCAATGCCAGTTTTTAGAATTAATTTATTACACTTTAATGAATTTTGGTTCTCACATTGCAATGTGTTTATACACGACTCTAGAGATTATTATGCTAAAATAATTAATTAATAAAGAGAAAGAAAAGCAGAAGTTTAAATTTAACCCACTAAAGAGAAATTATAGTGGGCTGATATCATCTCCACTACTTGGGTCATCATCGTCATCACTGGAACTGTCGTCTCAATCTTCACTCACATTTATTACAACATTCTGAATGCATTCATCTCGAAGTTCCTCCTTCAAGAAGTCTTCTTCCTGCAACGGATCTGCAGGGGCATTGCATTTCTGCCAGTCTTCTATTGTTACGTTTTAATGGCATCCTCCAGTTATTTTCTCACGTCTCTAATTTTAAATATAGCATTCTTGTCTGCTACATCTCGCTGTATTGGAATCCATACCAGTTCAATGAGATTATAGTGACAATATTATGGAGGAAGCCATATTACTTCATGTTCCATTTCTGCAGCTATATCATCAAGCTCATATCGCCAATATTTGTTGCTGTGTTGCCTAGCAATGCAAAGTAATTCGACTATCGTGTGTGTGGGATCATGAGGTATGCTTTTGCTTTGCAAAAATGTCAAATTTCTTGGAATTTGTTTTGGGAATATCTTCTTTAAGCATGGAATAATAGCGTGTATGGCCCATGACTATCACACGTCCTTCTTCCAGGCCTCGAAAGAGGTTGGAAAACCATTCCTTAAACACTACACTATTCATATTTTGATGATAATCAACACTAATTCTGCCCCCTCTGTGAAACAGTATTTGGTCGATCTGGCATGGCAGATCCTTTATCCTTTAACTATTACGACCTTTAGGCCATCGTTTCTTTTAGAATCTTGCCAAATAAAACTTTCAGTATTGAATTCTTAAAAATGAGGCTCTTGCAGGTACTATACCTTTTCTCTCCATCAAAGATATCCGACCATTAGCTTTTTGATATCTAAAGCCAAGTTTCCCTAAAATTTTATGCAAAGAAGTACCACCTCCAGCACTGTATGGTTTAGCTTTTAAAACAGCTGTAAGTGTTTTAGGTGCTGGATATTCGCCATTCTCATAAACGTCCTGAACTGACCAACGAATTAAGTCTTTCTGGAAATCAGATTATTGGCATGTAATGTTTTTTTTCTTGGTGAGGAAAAGCTTGGCCTCACTTCATCTTCATTTTCGGTTACACTTTTATTGCCTTCCTCATACATGCATTGCACTGATGTTACCGAGACATGACATACTTCTGCAGTTGTTTTTTGCATATCTCTGAAGAAATCACAAACCTTTTCTTGGCAGTTTTCCAGCCAGTTGAAAAAATTATACACTTTATACACAACATCGTTATACTGCCACCTAATACCTCTCAGATTCGACATTATGCACAATTTAAACATAACTGCATAGACTCACTCCCACACTTTTGTTGTATAAGTGCAGAAGGGATGGATACTGCACTGGGAGAGAGGGGAAAAGCCATTGTGGAAGGAGTGAACATGTGAGGTGCTGAGTGTGGGATGAATGACCTTGAGCCAGAATGAAAAGATATAGTCAGCTTTGAGTCTTCTTCCGTTTCACCAGGATGTCACTGCAAGATGCCTCCTTCAACATACAATAACCACCACTTATTTCAAATATGTTGGGAAATTCTATGAGCAAATAGTTGGGATTGCCAAGCATTCCTCCTTATCTTTGGGTGTGGCTAATCTATACGTGAAGCACTTTGAAGATGTACTGATGAATACCATCTGCCTAAAGCTGAAGGCATTCTACAGATAAGCAGATGACACTTTTTTGGTGTGGTCACAAGTCAGAGAATACCTGTAAGAGCTCCTATGTACCCCTTAGGCATCCCTTAGGAAAATGGCAGCAAGAGACAGGGAAGGACATCAGATGCACCCTGTGTGTATGCCTGAGGGCCTCTTTCAGACTGTAGAAGAGACTGGTCCAGCAGCCATTGAGGGAACAGAATACAACCAACTGCAGATTGCACCGCAGATTGCAACAAATTCTGGCTGTCATCTGGGCTCCGAGACCAGTCTTGAGCATGGAGTTTCAACATAGCTCACAATTTGCAGCATTGTCCCCAGAACCAATGGTGGCCCTTTCGTTCTGAGATGAGTGGAACAACTGAACTAAAGACTTCAAAAGTTCTGCTACAAGCTAGGCTGTGACTTCCTGAACATACGCCACAGGGTTGAGAACTTTAGGGCCCCCTAAGTAGGTCAGTTGTGCACTACACATCAGAGGCTGCTACTCAGGTAGCTGACTGTGTGTGTGGTGCACACAAGGGTTTCTTGGATTAGGCGACTCTCCATCAAATCCAGGTATCGACAGCTGTAGCAAACCCGGAAATATCAGTGTAAAATCGAAAGAAATACCTTCGACAGATGAGAGTATTAAAATCCTTACGGTAAATGGCAGAGGCATTTGTACATAGTGCCAGAGTAGGAAGAGCTCATTAAAAGCAGTGAAGCTCACATAATAGTAGGTACAGAAAACTACTTGAAACCTGTAACTGATGACAGAGGAGCTTCTGGAGAAAATTGAAGCATATATCGAAAGGGTAGCCTAATGGGGATATGACTATTGCTACTGAAGGAAAATAATATCGGTTAATAGGAGGAAAGTGTACAACAGACCCTCATGAAGGAAGAATCTATTCCAAACCTGATCTAAATACCGACAATAATTTTGAAATGAGGCGAATATAGTGCAATCGCTCATGGACCTAAAAGGGAGGAAGAGAGTATCACATAATATTTTTAATACAAAAAATACTGATAGTAAAAAAATACTGATTAGCAAAAAAGGGATAATAAAATGGTCACCAGCCCACTAGGCCAATGAATATCCTGAATCTTAACAAAGGCAATGGCAAAGAACATTAAGCAAATAATCACTGGCATGGCAACACAAGGTTGTTACACTTTACCACTCTTCATTAGTGCAGTATATTTAGTCATTAGTTTTGGCAGTGAAATTTTACATTACTGTAAGTAAGTGAAGTTAATACTCAAAAGTACAAATTAGTTAAGCCTCTTTCAAGCAGTACAAGAATGACCAGTTACTGAGGCAACAAAATTTAGAACAAAGCCCGTCATTAGCAAACAAACAAAACTGGCAAAGAATAGTTCATCAATTTTCATATTTGTACGACACTCGGTTATTGCATTGAAAGGAAAAAGGCCCTCTTGGTAATAACATCTGAAGGCATTGACAGCAGAGGTGCCCTACGAGTTTTAATTATTGCAGGTTATTATCCATGAAAGTTAGTCAAACTTTGTGAAAGAAATGCCACTGGGTAGTGCCTGTACAATAGTACATATACTCTATCAGTTAACATGTGGGGCGGCGGGTGGAATTATTGTTGTTAATAATAATAGAATGTAATGTAGAAAAGATGCATTTCCCGGCCGATGCACCATATGTGGGGCGGCGCATTGAAATTATTTGTTATTTAAATGTAGAGTGTAATGTAGAAAAGATGCATTTCCCGGCCGATGCACCGTATGTGGGGTGGCAGGTGGAATTATATGTTGTTATTTAAATGTAGAGTGTAATGTAGAAAAGATGCATTTCCCGGCCGATTCACCATATGTGGGGCGGCGGGTGGAATTATTGTTGTTAAATGTTCCTATTATTTATGCTGTGGTTTGCCGTTCTCAACACTGGCTCTCTAACTACAATATTGGCAACCAGAAAGTGATTAGCAAAACGTGAAGCCTGTAATTAGAATTCCTAGTGCCCACTTCATCTGAGAAATACACTTATAGCTACAGCTTATAGCTCTGAGGAATTAGGAGATTGTCTGGGATTCATAATCAAAAACGATTATCTCTAAAATATTCACTATATTCTGAAAGTCACAGACCAAAAAGAATCCACACAATCCAACTAACAGAGCAGTTCAGAGTCTAATGCGCTGATGCAACTATAACTGTTCAAATTAACTGTTTAAGTGAATGCTCGCCATAATTTGATGATAATGTTCATCAAACGCCACGCTAAATAATGGTAGAATGTCTGTCCCGCGGCGGCACGAGAAAATACGACATACGCAAACTGAAGATAGATCATTAAAATCATCCCAGAATTAACACTTCACTCGAAAACGATTTCATGGTTACGCGTATCCCGAGTAACTTATTACGGCATCCGAGGCTGTTTATAGCAATCATACTGACGCGACGCGACTCCCGGCACAGGTGGTGTGCTATTCAGCGTCTGGAGAGAACTGGGGCCTTTTTCTCTCATGCAGCGTTCTTACATATAAAGCCGCGGTGCAGACGGCTAAGGGAACGCCTGATCAAATTTGCTCTCCCGACTAGCCGCTGGGCTAGTAATGCACCACTTCAAGTTATCGAATAAATCATTGCTTCCTTTGCTGATGGCCGATGAAGCTCTCAATTTAAATGTGCAATCAGCACACAGGTAAGTAATCATAATAAAAGTCTGACGTGACTAAGTCAAATATTTTGGGCGAGAGAATTAATTTAATTACACTACACGCAGTAGACGAGCTGTGAACTTGCTCTTTGAAGATACTCTATCGCTATAGTTTTATAGTTATTCAGTTGAAACTTCCCATATCTTTATGATTATAGCGGATCTCCCTTCTACTTAAATTTAAACATCCTAGCCTTATTTATTAGTATACTTAATATATCTTGCTTCCTTAATTTTTAAGACAAAAACCAGAAAATCATGAATTTCAACTAAAATTTTAATTTGTGAGATCCAGAATACTGTTTCTACTAAATTATTATGCAAAAGGAATCTAAATCAAATTTTTAAGTTTCTAGCTCTTATCTGTTGTGCCAATGATTTTTACAGAAAAACATCCAGATTTCGAAAATGATTAAAGTTATTGGTGGTGGTGATTAGTGTTTAACGTCCCGTCGACAACGAGGTCATTAGAGACGGAGCGCAAGCTCGGGTTAGGGAAGGAGTGGGAAGGAAATCGGCCGTGCCCTTTCAAAGGAACCATCCCGGCATTTGCCTGAAACGAGTTAGGGAAATCACGGAAAACCTAAATCAGGATGGCCAGAGATGGGATTGAACCGTCGTCCTCCCGAATTAAAGTTATTGAACTGATATTCAACACATATTGATTTAGTATTACTCCTGACATGCTAGAAACGTTTCAGGTTATTTACTAGATTTTTAAAGTATTGCGCAACATTTATGATGTGAGAGCTAGTTACAGCAGACTAGGCTGGCACACAATGGAAAGACTGACGTGAATTTTATACGGCGTGAGTAGGCTGCTTCCCTACAAACAGTCTTATGATGTTGTAGCTCTACAGACGATGAAGAATGTGCCAGCGACAATGCTGGTCTGCTGCTGCTGGTTGAGAACCACGAGTCGTCTACAGAGCCATGGATAATTATGGGACAGACAGTAGTTATACTGGCAGATTCCTCCACTTGTTCACTCCTACCATGCTCTCAGTACTCACGGGTTCACGTAGTAGGTGCGCCTACATAGCTGCACACCGTGTCTGCGGGAGAGCCCAACAAACACTTCCACACTCTTTCATGGCTCAAGCTGCTCTGCTTTCTCTCTGCTCGCAGTGTGACAGAGACTCTCCATATGCAAAGATAAATATCGCTGTTTCGTCGTTGCTATCGATACATTTAAATGAAGTTCCCTTGGCTATGACCCAGCAATTTATAATATTTACATCATAAATACAATCAAATTATATACATTCAGAAATAAATGCACTATTACATCCCTTACATATTAATTATAGTTTCTATAATAAAGCTTACAGATTCAGAATTAGAAGTACAGTACAAGTTATCAATGAATATCAAACAGCGAAAACTTTTTTGATGGTGCAGATGGTATTGTATTTGCATTTTCTGTGTTACAAGTTCCCCAATCATACTGTAATCATTGGTGGAGACTTTTATCATCCAATAGTTAATTGGGAAAATTACTGTTTTGTTAGTGGTGGCCATGATAAGACATCCTTTGAAAGATTATTAAATGCCTTTTCTGAAAATTACCAAGAAAAAGTACTTCCTAACTCATGATGCAAATATGTTGGATCTAATGTCACAAATAGCCCTGACCTCTTTGAGGATGTCCACATCGAAGCTTGTATCAGTGACCATGGCTGTGTTTGTAGTAACAAAGGTTACCAAAATACAAAGGACAACTAAGACAAGCAGGAAGATATATATGCTCAGTAAACTAGATAAAAAATCAGTCATATCATATCTCAGTGAGGAACTTGAAATTTTCAGCAGAGGGCAGGAGCATATAGAGGAACTATGGCTAAAGTTTAAAATGATAGTTGACTATGGCCTGGATAGATACATATCCTGTAAAACAGTTCATAATGGGAGGGAATCTCCATGGTATAATGTCACTGTAAAGAAACCTGTAAAGAAACAGATATTACAGCATAAAAGGTGAAAACGAAGCATGGGGCTACAGACACAGAGATGCTGAAGGAAAGGCGTTTGGCTGTCAAGAGAGAAATGTGTGATGCCTTCAGCGGCTACCTTAGCAGAATATTGTCAATGATACGTCACAAAAACCAAAGAAATTGTGGCCATATGTAAAGGCTGCTAATGGCACCAAAGTTAATGTCCAGTCCCTAGTGAATCAAACAGGAACCGAAATTGAAGGTAGCAAGGCAAAAGGTGAAATGCTTAACTCCCGTTTTGAAACCCAGGAGCATTGCCTCAATTTAATCCCTGTATCACTGAAAAAATGAATGAAATAAGTATTAATGGCAGCAGTGTTGAGAAATAGCTGAAATCGTTAAAATTGAACAAAGCTCCAGGGCCCGATGGAATCAGTGTCAGATTCTACACTAAATTTGAGGCTTATTTAGCCCCTCTCCTAATTATAATCTATCGTAGATTCCTTGAACATAAAACGGTGGCCAGTTCTTGGAAAAACCGCGGTCACACCTGTCTACAAGAAGGATAGTAGAAGTGATTCACAAAACTACCGTCCAGTATCCTTGACGTCGATTTGTGGTGGAATCCTAGAACATATTCTGAGCTCAAAAATAATGAGGTATCTTGAACAGAATGAACTTCTCAGTACCAACCAGCATGCATTCCGGAAACATCGATCATGTGAAACCCAACTCGCAATTTTCTCACTTGCCAAACTGAAAGGTTTGGATCAAGGTAGCCAGGTAAATGCAGTATTTCTTGATTTAGGAAAATCATTTGACTCAGTACCACATGTAAGCTTATTGTCACAAGTAAAACCTGAGGTCCCCTGGACCATGGGGTGTCGACAAAGTACTTATCTATCAAACCAGTAAATACGATCAGCTTTTAAGTATGTTCAGGGAGATAGATTTCTCTATCCTTGCCCAACATGTAATGTGGGGATAATGCCAATTGGGCTATTTTATTGCTTGGTTCGTCTGGACATGTTTCAGAGTATGATGGCTTATGTCAGTCAACTGACATCATCTTTGTTTACCATTTTTTCAGCTGTATACATTTTGTCACTCCTGGAATTGAGTGAATATGAGATTGCAGGGTGTTTAAAACATAATATATTCTCTAACAGACAGAGTGGAAATGGGAGAGGGTGAGAAAAAATCGCCCGGTATTTTCAGTTGCCCTCCATAGACTAATTTCGCAGAGGAACACCTAAAGTAATTAAAGAATTACTGTATGGAGTCCTAGAAGTGCTAATGGTACTGCCGTCATCCACGATTCCACTCAGTGGACTAAGCCAGCTTTCAGAATGCAGGGCATACACACTACCATCCAGCTGCTGGCAGGATGGTAGCTTGTAGCTCATGAGTGTTTGCACCTGTATAATCTCAACAGCTCCTGGAACGTTTGGCATTTGAACTGCCTGACCCTGTCAATAGTAATACTTTGAGGAATGCCAAACCTGTAAAATCAAGTAGAGATCGAGCCTGCTGAAAGAAACTGCTGAAATATCTGTTACTGGCACAGCCTCGGAATACCTAGTGAATCTGTCTACCATGGTAACTAGAAAACGAAAGCTTTCTGAAGGAGGAAGACGGCCTATAACATACAGATGCAAGTGTGAGAGTCTCGCTCAAGGAGAGGGGAGTCATCCAGCGGAACATGGTTATGGTGTGAGGTTTTAAAACCTTGACATCGTGCACAAAGTCGAGCCCATCGATGGGAATCTTTCTTTATTTCTGGCCAAACAACCACATCTGATACTAACTTAGCAGTAGCTCTTATGTCTGGATGTGCCAAGTTGTGAAAGGTTTCGAACACTGGGCGACATCACTCTGCTGGGGTAAACGGATGGAGCTTGTTTCCTGAAGTGTAGCACCAAACCCCTTGTCTTGTGCTGTGCAGTGGCAGGTGCTTAAGGCAGGCCCGTCGATGCAGGATCGGCAAACACTGCTGAAGGAAGCTGTCCATACCTGTTGCCATGTCAGCCTAGTTAATGAAGGAAAATGCCGCGCAGTTGCGTGACAAGCAGTCAGCCACGGTGCTATCCCGTTCCGCGGTGTGTTGCAAGTCTGTGGAACACTGTCAAGTTTGTCCAGCATTTCGCAGGTCAAAATACATAGTATTGTGCTCAAAAAGACAATAGGGTGTTGCCACAGTTGTCTATTTGTCTTTCGAAGCTATAGGTATTTGTGAGAATGCCGTAGAACAAACAACAACACTGAAATAGCAAGCACCTTCTAGGTCACTATAAAGTCAGCTACATGGGGCACTGGGTACCAGTGTGGTACTGTGTGAGCCTTTAAACCGCTGCAATCTCTGCAGATTCACCATGATCCATTTATCTTTTCTAACATTTGCAATGGAGCTGCCACATACTATGTGATCTTGATGCAGCTTCATCAGCGATCACATTATCGAAGTCCAGTTATGCTACAGATAACTAATCAGAAAGCAAGCGCCGAGGTCTGAAAGCGACTAGCTGACCCGGTCTTGAACTAACATAATGTTGCGTGGAATGACTCAGAGCAGGAAACTCACACAGCAGTTGTTGGGTGACATCATTGACCGAAATACAGCCGGTCTTGTAGAAGGAAGAGGGAGAAGAAGCTCAGCTGCTGTCTGACACCAAAGCAGCGCAGCACTGGTGCCGTAGTTCTTCACGTGTGCTCTCCAACTTTTTTTGCGATATGGAAATTTTCCTTTGCAGTTTAGCATTTTCGTCTTGAAATTCACAGGCGGTCTACCTTGCACAGAGCACAGTCCTTGTATCTCAGAAGCTTGTGCTTCAAGTACCTAGGTCTGTCTCAGCTCCTAATGCTCGATTGCTTCGTGCAAATAAGTCTCCGGCGTCTTCTCGTGTAATGCACATGTGTGCACTCTGTATTGAGATTAAAGCGAGCCAGATTGCTGTATAATTGATGCGGAAGACATGGCTAGCCTTGCACTCTTCGAGCGACCGCAAGCGGTGGAGTCGCGCAGTACACGGTCTGCTACGGTAGTGACTTTGGGAGAGGAAGGTAATTGAGCCAAGGATCGGTGCACTAAATCTGACACGACAGTGAAAAATGTCAGAGAAAATCAGTTCCTTAAAATTGGCCCAGTCACTTTCGCAATGACAAACGTTCATCCAGGGTGGGAGTTCCACAGTCAGTATTTTTCTTCCATACGCTCTGATTTCAAAATTGTTGGCAGCCATGAGAAAAGGAATGTCTTCATTTTTGTAAGATTCATTCGGCATTTTTGGAAATTTATTGTAAGATCCTATGGGACAAAACTGCTGAGATCGTCGGTCCCTACGCTTACACATCACTTAATCAAACTTAATCTGACTTACACTAAGGACAACACATACCCCATGACCGAGGGAGGACTCGAACCTCCGACAAGGGGAGCCGCGCATACCGTGACAAGGCGCTTTCGACCGTGCGGCTACCCCGTGCGGTCATTTTTGGATAAACGCTGATTTCTGAACTAGCGACTTTGATAACTAATCGAGTGGAGTCCATAATAGCTGACACCACTAAACTCTTTCTGCCTTTTAGACACTGTGAAAAAAAAATGGTTCAAATGGCTCTGAGCACTATGGGACTTAACTTCTGAGGTCATCAGTCCCCTAGAACTTAGAGCTACTTAAACCTAACTAACCTAAGAACATCACACACATTCATGCCCGAGGCAGGATTCGAGCCTGCGACCGCAGCGGTCGCGCGGTTCCTGACTGTAGCGCCTAGAACAGCTCAGCCACTCCGGCTGGCAGACACTGAAAAATCCTGACAAGCGCACGTTCCTACTGGCACCTGTTGCTCCCATTCGGTTATGTGCAGGGGCCTCTGTACTGCGTCGCTGCATCGGCGAAATGTCTTGGTACCAACAACACTTTCCATGTCACTGGTTGTTCTTGCCTTGAACCCCATCATTGTTGGCATGCCTCTTCAACCTAGCATTTAGTTCAGCTATTTCGTTCACCAACTGTTCCATAGATGACACTGCCTGAGGACTTGTGTCTATGATGTTGCATGGTGTGCATCATGCCCCTCTGCTGTAGCTGTGGTCACAATGCAGGGTCCGGTGGCTCCTGCCGTAACTTCATTCACAGTGACACAGTTTGTAGCATCCATGGATGCAATCACAGCCACATCCACTTTGCGTGGCAATTCGTCAAGTAAGATATCCTTACAACCACAAAGAATAGCCTTCAAGTTTTTGGCGGTCTTTGAAGCCAGAAAATTTTACTGTTCTGATAGTAGTAGATCGTTCCCCCACCCCCCCCCACCCCCCACCCCCATTGCAGGTAACAAGCGAAGCACTTGGGATGGGTATTCACTGGCACAGGAAATAATTTTTTGTAACCTTGTTTCTGGCGGTAGCACAAGAAGCTGGAGTACAGCTTCTTTAAATACAGAATAAGATTGTCGGTGTTAAACATCATCCAGTTGTTTGATCACATTCAACTCCAACTGATATGTAATCAGTGTAAATTGTTCTGTCTCAGATGTGAGTCCATGTCATCAAAATATGGCCTCCACTTGGGTTAACCAAAGTTTCTCCCAAGTGGCCAGACAGGCAGAATTCTCTTGTTGTCGATCTTGTTGCTGTTGCTTGAGGCTGTGCTGACTGTCGGAGCAGTCGTCTTGCGACATTGTGTTGCTGCTGGACAGTTGGTCCTGGCACTCCATCTTCACAGTTCTTGTTGTGTTGGCTTCCATTGTGTTGTGCGACCATTTGAATAGATCGGGTCATATCATTCAATATGAGGGCACCACTTTTAGGGAACTCTGCATACACTTGTTATACACATGACTGTGATTGTAGTCCACACTTCATTGCATTTACTCACTATACATAGAATAATGATGCAATGCACACAATAGAAACTCAACACCATAGTAGTCACCAAAGAACATAAGAACATAAGTCATATCTTTTTTTCTTCTTCAGGGCATAATATACGTCTGATAACGACATGATTATTAGAGTAGATGCCCAAATAGCTGCTTACAATAAGTAATATTTATTCACGACAGACTGTTTCAGTTTTATCGCCATTTTCAAGTACCTACGATTACAATTTTGGTGAGAGCATGTACGAGTGTGAATGTCATTTCTATTAAAGTAGCTGCATTGTACTCACGTCTAGATTGAGGTGACGTCCATATTATGTCGTTAGTGGACTGTCTTCATAACTGTCACTGTTTCAATAAGATGGTAAATGATGTCAGTATGTTGAAAATAAAATGTTAATTACGACGTGACAGTAGTTCGACCGTTCCACTCTTGCGACGCTATATGTTTACAAGGATTGTGCAGTTGAACAACGATATTACTGCATTAACTGAAATTTGTTACGATTGTCTTTGTTTGTTGCACACTGCTGATACGGTCAGCCGGCCGTTGTGGAAGAGCGTTTCTAGGCGCTTCAATGTGTGTGATGTCCTTAGGTTAGTTAGGTTTAAGTAGTTCTAAGTTCTAGGGGACTGATGACCTCAGATGATAAGTCCCATAGTGCTCAGAGCCATTTGAACCATTTTGATACTGTCGAAAATACACTCCAGATTTTGTACGGAATAGCGAAAGCTTTGGAATGAACATTCTTGAAGAATTATAAATCTACATGTACACGAGAAAATACCCATAAGAAATATTAGACGGACACACACACTATCTCAAAAACTTTGTTGAACTTTTAGAACACGAAAACGGATAAATCGTAAGTAACATTTGCAACAACCAAAGAGAAGCGTAATAAATTTTAGTTAATAAAATCATACCACTGTTCATCTGCACATATAGCGTCGAAAGAGTGCAATTGTCAAACTACTGTCACATCGTAACTAACAATTTATTTTTAACATATTGACATCCTTTACCATCTTATTACAACAGTGACAGTTATAAGACAGTCCACTAACGACGTAATATGGACGTCACATCAATCTAGATGTGAGGACAATACAGCGACTTTAATATAAATGACATTATTGTTCCTACATCTTCTCACCAAAATTGTAACCATAGGTACTTGAAAATGGCGATAAAGCCGAGACAGCCTATCGTGAACAAATATTACCTATAATAAGCAGCTATTTGGTGCATCTACTCTAATAAGTCATATCCTCCAATACAGATAATCTCGTTTTTATATCACAGATAACTCACGAATCAATGCTGGCACTGCCGGCCCCGGTGGCCGAACGGTTCTAGGCGCTTCAGTCCGGAACCGCGCGACTGCTACGGTCGCAGGTTCGAAACCTGCCTCGGGCATGGATGTGTGTGTTGTCCTTAGGTTAGTTAGGTTTAAGTAGTTCTAAGTTCTAGGGGACTGATGACCTCAGATGTTAGTGCTCAGAGCCATTTGAACCATTTGAATGCTGGCACTCACTCCCTACGGATTGTCCATTTTTAAGTCTTCCAGACAGTCAAGAATTATTAAACTCATCTGAAATAGTTACATGCTTCCCACCGGAGATAGAAGCTGGCACTCGTAAGACATGCAGTGTCATGTGCTGTAATGTATACGACATGGCCTGTTTTTCTCGTGGGCCTCGAAGGTAATCAGGCAACTGTACTTGGAACGAAAAAGTGAAGGCGCTCGTAAAGAAATTAGAGCTGTGGCAAAACCGAATGGAAAGTGGCATGCTAGATGTGTTCCCCATAGGGCCGCCTCCAGGGATTTTGCCGCCCCATGCGAAAATTTCAAACGCCGCATCGTTCCTCCCTCTCCACCCCCTCCTCCATCCCACCTTTCAGTTTCAGATATAGTCCATAGCCGATCTTTTCCACTACGTCTCTCATCCACAATTCGTATTTAATATCAAAGCCAGATATGGAGCACCAATCAGTGAAAATTAAGTGAAACGTTTACAGTGTAATACATTTTGAGTTATAACTCCAAAACTAATTATGTCAATCTGAATTAAGTTACCTCACTCGGAGAGTGTATAACCACAGTATAACTAAGATCTGTTCAGTTTCTCTCGTTCCCTGGGCAGAGGGGAATGTGCGGTGCGGAAGAAGGATTTCGTGACTGTTGCGGGGAGAATAAAAAGCAGAAGTAGAGAGGTGAGGTCACACAGTACTTCCAACGCACATGGTTTGCGCTTCCTATCAATTGTTTGTTATGGCGCGGGTAGCGACAGGTTTAGAGAAAGCGCCTTTTTACATAGATGTTTATCTTCACGTGCGGTACATATTCGTAGCATACCACAAGTCAAAGAAGCAAACTCACACCTGTTCACTGCGTTTTGAATGACGTTCACTGCAGCGCTGAACAGTAGAGGCAGATTATGTGGGCAGAAGTTGCAAAAGCCACTAAGTATTCCAAACTACGGTAAAAAGTTCTCAACAGAGCTATGGGTTTCACGGATCAAGGAAAATTAAACAGATTGTAGTATAAGAAATATCACTTTCAACAATGGGCTTGCACAGCTGAGTGACGTTTGGCAACCTATTTTGCTGTTTGAAAAAACAAATGTAGGCCTACCACACTAAGTATACGAACGAAAAAACACGACATGCATAAAGAAATCAAAACTAAAATTAATCATAAACAGATATTTACACACCTACTGTTTAATGCAGATATTTATCTTTCTTTGGCGCCAGTGAACTCCTGTATGACTTCGTTGAAATCCAAACATTTAGCTAGCCCACGTTCAGTCGACATTGCTACTGGTCCACACAGTACTGTCTGGCCTATTGTTAACATTTTAATTAGCTGAAGCTTCGAAAAACTTCTTTCAAAAAAATGTTCAAATGTGTGTGAATTCTTAAGGGACCAAACTACTGTGGCCATCGGTCCCTAGACTTACACACTACTTAAACTAACTTATGATAAGAACAACAAACACACCCATGCCCGAGAGAGGACTCGAACCTCCGGCGGGAGAGATCGCGCAAAAACTTCTTTCTCTAATTGCCACTGTCACCTGTTGTGTTAGCAAAATTCTTAAACCCAGGCTTAGATTAGGGGCAAATCCATGCTCTCATACGAGTTTCAAAGCACCAGAGACAACAACTGCAGCACGAGACGTATAACAAGCAACACAGCTGAGTACGGTACTGCATTGTCGGTGACATTATAGTGCATCTGCTGTTCACAGTGGAAGGTAATAGGGCGGCGAGTGATCTACATATAAATGCTTTATTTGCTGAAAAAGAAGTGTGTAGATAGCCAATGACTATTTAATGTGTCGACGGTCCATAAAGGGAATAAGGCTGTGTTTGGATATCAAGAAGGCATTCTTTCTGATATCCAATGACCAAGAGTCATGGCTAAAAACAATTAGTTCTGAAAGCGTTGGCATTTATTGTGCGAAAAATAACAGTTAAATCTTAAATAAAGCTGTTAGAATGCAAGGATAAACAGCTCCTGCAGTGTAGCTTAGTTGCTTCAGCTCCGAAATAAAGTTTGATAGGTTTCTTCCCTATAATCTTAATATCTACTGATGATGGCTACAATATAGAGAAAGAATAGGGAATGAGGGAAAGGTTAAAAAATTACAGAAAAAGCAGAAGAAATTAATTTAGAGAAGTGTGGCAAGAACAACAGTGTAGATGATAATTAATGGTAGCTCCATAAGGCATTGATGCATGCCTGTATTCATCGTGGCATACTATCCACAAGTTCATCAAGGCACTGTTGGTCCAGATTGTCCCACTCCTCAAAGGCGATTCGGCGTAGATCCCTCAGAGTGGTTGGTGGGTCACATCGTCCACAAACAGCCCTTTTCAATCCGTCCCAGTCATGTTCGATAAGGTTCATGTCTAGAGAACATGCTGGCATTCTAGTCGAGCGATGTCGTTATCCTAAAGGAATTAATTCACAAGATGTGCACGATGGGGGCGCGAATTGTCGTCCATCAAGACGAATGCCTCGCCAATATGCTGCTGATATGGTTGCACTATCGTCGGAGGATGGCATTCACGTATCGTATAGCCGTTACGGCGCATTCCATGACCACCAGCGGCGTACGTCGGCCTCACAAATGCCACCCCAAAACGCAGGGAACCTCCACCTTGCTGCACTCGCTGGACAGTATGTCTAAGGCGTTCATCCTGGCCGGGTTGCCTCCAAACACGTCTCCGACGATTGTCTGGTTGAAGGCATATACGACACCCATCGTTGAAGAGAACGTGATGCCAATCCTGAGCAGTCCATTCGGCCTGTTGTTGGGCCCACCTGTACCGCGCGCATGGTGTCGTGGTTGCAAAGATGGACCTCGCCATGGACGTCTGGAGTGCAGTTGTGCATCATGCAGGCTATTGCGCACAGTTTGAGTCGTAACTCGACGTCCTGTGGCTGCACGAAAAGCATTATTCAACATGGTGGCGTTGCTGTCAGGGTTCCTCCGGGCCATAATCCGTAGGTACCGGTCATACACTGCAATAGTAGCCCTTGGGCGACCTGAGCAAGGCTGTTCGTGTCTCTGTGTATCTCCTCCATGTCCGAACAACATCGCTTTGGTTCACTCTTAGGCGCCTGGACACTTCCCTTGTTGAGAGCCCTTCCTGGCACACAGTAGCAATGCGGACGCGGGCGAACCGCGGTATTGACCGTCTAGGCATGGTTGAACTACAGACAACACGAGCCATGTACCTCCTTCCTGGTGAAATGACTGGAACTGATTGGCTGTCGGGTGCCCTCCGTCTAATAGACGTCTAATAGATGATTGTTTACATCTTTGGACAGGTTTAGTGACATCTTTGAACAGCCAAAGGGACTGTGTTTGAGATACAATATCCAAAGTCAATGTCTATCTTCAGGAGTTCTGGGAACCGGGGTGATGCCAAACTCTTTTTGATGTGTGTATTTATTACAAATGCCATACTCTCATTTCATTTCATTCTCCACAATATTGCTACATATATATTTAAGTTTACAAGTTTACTTTACTGGAACTATTAGGTTATCGAATGTTGACATTTATATTTATTATGAAGTTTTTCGCTCCTGTAGGGGCTTTCGAGCTGACGTAGGTACATTTCAAGTGTTACGTAGGCGCATGGTAGAAAATGGGTTGACAACATTGTCACCAGCAAGCGTTGCTATTTTGTAAGGCCCACATGCAACTCTAACGGTTCATTTTTCATCTGTTTCACAATACCGTAGATAATTTCCAGTGAGACGCTGGATTCCATGCATGATATGTATTTCCAACTTATTCTCGCACTTTTTCACTACTGCAAAACTTACGTTGCCTTATTTAATTCATACTTCTCAAACCACATTAAAATTTAAAATTTTTCTGCCCCCAAAAACTTGCCACCCTGGGCAATGGCAAATTACTTCACATTTCGGATCTCCGTCAATTTCCTTCGATACTATTGCACTTCTTATCGCTATAAACGCTCCTCCCCCTTCACTGTCCAGCCTGTCTCTGCGGTATACATTCCAATCTGAGCTTAGAATTTCATTACTGTTTACATCTGGTTTCAGCCAGCACATGTTACGCAGCAGAACATGATCACAGATTTCCACATTATAACAAAATATCCAAATAGAACCTAGTCAAAGAGATTTCGTCCAAAGAGGCGACTATTGCATGTCGATAGTTGCCACAGAGCCGGATGTGCCAGCATGATTGCAATTGTAAGGGCCGTCTTGAGGTCACAAAAAAAATGCTTCATGTCTTCAGATCACTGAACCTTACGAGACCCGTAAATGTTTTTTCCAGCCAAAGTGTTGGTAACAAAGACCAAAAGAGAGGTGGGGAATAGGACGTCGAAAAAAGTTCACCATCCCGAGAAACCGTCTCAGTTCTCGTTGGGATTCAGGGAGAGAGAGGTTATTAATGAAATCAGTGCGATCAGATATCGGGCTGATACCTTTAGATGAGACAGAATGTCCAAGAAATGGGACTCGGGAGCATTGGAAATGTGATTTTTCATTGCTGATTTCGACATTGGGGTCAGGAAGCACTTGTAGGACCTCTTCAAGCTGACGGTCGTCTTCCTTGGCAGAGGAAGAAAAAATGAGAACGTCATTCAAGTATGCGAAGCAAAAGGGAAGCAAAAACAGTAAATAGTGAATAAATTACTGCCAAGTTTGCGCTGCGTTTTTTTACACCATATGCCATGAAGCAATGTTCGAATGATCCAAAGGGAGTAGTGATCTCTGTTTTCGGAATGTCGTCCTTAAACATTCGAATCTGATGGTACACTTTGCAGCAGTCGGTCACGCTGGAAATTTGGGCACCATGAAGTTGCTGGGGGAAGGACTGATTTTGGGGAATGGGGTAACTATCCAAAGACGTACACTGTGTTATCAAAAGTATCCGGACACCTGGGTGAAAATGACTTAAAAGTACATTACCGATAATGCTGGAATTCAATATGGTGTTGGCCCACCCTCAGCCTTGATGACAGCTTCCCCTCTCGCAGGCATACGTTCAGTCAGGTGCTGGAAGGCTTCTTGGGGAATGGCAGCCCATTCTTCATGGAGTGCTGCACTGAGGAGAGGTATCGATGTCAGTCAGTGAGGTATGGCACGATGTCGGCGTCAAAACATCAAAAGGTGTTCCATAAGATTCAGATCAGGATTCTATGCAGGCCAGTCCATTACAGGGATATTGTTGTCGAGTAACCACTCCGCCATTATGAACTGGTGCTCGATCATGTTGAAAGATGCAATCGCCATCTCCGAATTGCTCTCCAACAGTGAGAAGCAATAAGGTGCTTAAAACATCACTGTAGGCCTGTGTTGTGATAGTGCCACGCAAAACAACAAGGGGTGCAAGCCTCTTCCATGAGAAACACGACCACATCATAACACCACCGCCTCCGAATTTTCCTGTTGGCACTACTCACGCTGGCAGATGACATTCACCGGGCATTCGACATACCCACAGCCTGCCGTCGGATTGCCACATTGTGTACCATGATTCGTCACTTCACACAAAGTTTTTATCTACTGTTCATTAGCCAAATGTTTAAGCTCCTTACACCATGCGAGGCGGGTTTTGGCATTTACTGGCGTGATGTGTGGATTATGAGCAGCCGCTCGACCATTAAACCCAAATTTTCTCATCTCCCGCCCAACTGTCATAGTACTTGCAGTGTATCCTGATTCAGTTTGGAATTCCTGTGTGATGGTCTGGATAGATGTCTGCCAATTACACATTATAACCCTCTTCAACTGTCGATGGTCTCTGTCAGTCAACAGACGAGGTCAGCCTGTACGCTTTTGTGCTGTACGTGTCCGTTCACGTTTCCACTTCACTATCAAATCAGAAACAGTGGATCCAGGGACGTTTAGGAGTGTGGAAATCGTTTTCGGCCCCAGGTGAATGGGGGATGACCAGGTGCTATCAGAGTGGCCCAAAATACCTGTGTCTAGCAGTTCCTCTACTGCAACCATAGGATGATGTAACTTGGTAGCGTTAAAGCGACGAGGTCTGTGGCGAACTGGCTGTAATATGCTATCTACAGAACCTACTGTTGGCAATCGCGACGATCTGACGTGCAGAGTCACTAGTCAAATGAGTGGGCGACGCTGCGGGAGAAGTCTGAGGTATGGCACACAACCAACACAGGAAACATTAAAGTCACTAACCTGTGAAACTAATGGTGAAGGCACCGAAGGTGAGTGTGCAGGATCCTTGATGGAGTTTACCTTCGAAATACAGAACTCTCCAATCACTCGACGAACGAGGTGCAATTTACCCGTCGTGTCGACGATCCGTCGGCGTAGAGTGTCGTTGCTAGAGCAAAGACAAAAGATTTCTCGTCGTTGTGATGCGACGTTGGCGAAAACAGCTGCAAGGAACGCAGCCGGGTGCGAACATTCGGTAGATCCGCGAACAAGCGACTCAGACGAATAGTCCAGAAAGGACGTACGAGGGGGGAAACACTTCCGCGGAGAATAGAGCAATAACACTGCCGCGCTGAAGTCAAGGGAGAGGCCGTGGAAGCAAAAGAACTCTATGCCACATGCAAAGTCCAAGTAAGAAACAAATCGGGTGAGAACTGCAATCGGTGAGTCGCAGCACCGTAGGCAGCAATGGGAGCGTGATTGGCAGCGTGTAGATTCATCGACAACGGGAGAAGGTTCGCTGGAGCGAGTGACCTCGGTATCACGTTCGAATTGGCGCCAGTTTCAACCAGACAGGACTGCATTGTGAGATCCCTCATATAAAGTCGGCTGGAAGGCGGAAAATCCGGAAAGATGCCTGATTTGAGAGGAGAGGCTGAGGAGAAACAGCGCGGGATAGGGCGACTAAATCGAACCGCACGGAGCGTTTGGGTCCCGTGCGTACGGAGGAAAGCAGTTTCATGCAGCGCCACCAAATGTGAGGTGGAACAAGGACGTAGCCAAGGGGGAGGGTCCAGCGGGGCCTGGACCCACCATTACCTAAGTGAAGCTACACACAACTTAGCTGCCGTGTAGTGAAACGGAAAGATATATGGAGAGATCAAACAGTTTCCGTCTGGAGCGTTGCTGCAACATGTATGCAACGCAGCGCGACTGTGATGTTTTTCTGACGTGCATGCGGTAAATGTAGAAACGTGAACTACTGCGACTTTATTGCCAAATTCGTCCAAACATGACCAACGTTCTATCATTCTTTTCTTGGCTGCTGAAGAACAAACATTGGTAGACATTCATCAGAGAATGCAGCAGGACACGATGTTTTGCCAAACGTGTGTTTTCAACCTGGTGCATCGGTGGGATGATTGTCTCTATGCCCACGGTGATTTTGCCTGAGTGTCATACCAGATCTGGACTGTACAGCCTTCAAACGGAAACTTTCTGATCGCACCTTGTATTTGATTTTCGGTCATACAACGAAGAAGAGATACACACTGTTGATAGTTAACTATGTCATCGATAGAATCCAACTATCTATATATCGATAGCAGAATCGGCTATCGTCAATCCCTTCTTCAGCCAAAACCAACTACTGTTCACTGTTGACCTTACTTAAGTTCAGTTGTATTTTTTTTTTTTTTTTTACTCAGTTCACTTCGTACTTGCAGTTAAATTTAATGTAACTGCTGTCGTTAATTGTTTTTTTTTTCTATGTGGTGTTCTCATAGTTCCTAATTATGGATAAGTTTGTAGCAAGAAAGAAGAGGAATACCAATTTTGATCCGTTTACTGGTGTTATGATTACTTAGAAATATGTACACACTCCTATAATAGCTTAATTATCTATTTACAGCAGTTTAGTGTTAGCACTGATGTAGTTATTTGGAGACGAGTAGAACTTTGGGGTCACAATATTTCAGTATTTCACAATGCAGGGAGCGGTAAATATCATTACAAATAACATTAAATTGAAATCAGTGCATAAAAATACACTTGGATTTCCTGTGTCACCCAAACAACGTGTTGATCAACAAAAATATCGCCCCAAACGGCGATGGTTGCATTTCTTTATAAAATTTTCTCAAAATTCCATCATTATTAGCCCAAATGGCAAACTATCGCCCAATCTGGTTACACGAGGGAGAGCGAAGGATGGGGGCAGGTTTGTGGAGTGCGGAAAGGGTATGTGGTGACAGCAGATTCTATAGTTGTCGGTTTCCAAATAATTTTTTCAGTGGTCTGGTTAATTCGTCCGAGCCGACTGCGTCCTACATCGACATCCCCCTTTTCGTCCAATATCTATTGATGCTCTGGTAATACTATAACTGAAGCCACAAATTCTCTGAACAATTAAACCTTAAAATATTCATGCACTATCAGATGGCGAAACATGTACAATCAAAGGAAAAACATGCAGTATTAGAATTCTATCTTTTGTTTTGTACAATTAAAGGAAAAATATGCAATATCAGAATTCTATCTTTTGTTTTGATGCCGGCTGGTGTGGCCAAGTGGTTCTAGGCGCTTCCGGCTGGAACCGCACGACCGCTACGGTCGCAGGTTAGAATCCTGCCTCGGGCATGGATGTGAGTGATGTCCTTAGGTTAGTTAGTTTCAATTAGTTCTAAGTTCTAGAGGACTGATGACCTCAGATGTTAAGTCCCATAGTGCTCAGAGCCATTTGAACCATTTTTTGTTTTGATGCATTTTATTTTATTCGGAAACAATATAGAATAACCATTTTGTCGAACTTCTTCACCGAGCGGGATAGCCCTGCGCCTTGAGGCGCTAATCTAGTAGTCTTTGGATTCGGGAGGCGAGATAATTCGAATCTATTCGCCGACAAGTTTGAAAATGGTTTTCTGTGATTTCCCACTATTAAATTAGGCAAATGCCGGAGTTTGCCCCTTACTATAAGCCAAAGCCAATTCCTTCTGAATTCGTTTCTCTTCCAGTTCTCTTAAAGATGCAGCGTCTCTATTTAAATGAAAAGAGCTGCGTCGAAGGTGAGCTGAACATCTTTTCGGAGACTCCCAGCATTAAAAGCCATATTTACATTGGAGGGCTGCTAGGTCGTCATTATGTACTATGTATCTGAGGATAAAGATGGCTCACTGGTGGAATGGCGATATATCATGTCTTCAGGTTTTACTACAGGAACGATATTCTCCTGTGAAATGTCTTATTCGTAATATCCTTGGAACAATGACTCCAACTGTAACGGTTCTAACGTATTTGTAAATAAAAGTATTTGTAATGAAAGATACTTTTAAAAAAATTGAGACTGAACTGAGGCACTTTGGATGTTTTGATGTGCTGAAGAAATGATGATCTCGTTTTAGATAAGTCGTAAATTTAAATATAAGATTGTACTAAGAGAAAGACAGCTATTGTGAAAAGAGATTTGAAGCCATTCATAAGTTATTCAAATCAATCTTTCGATTCTTCTGCTCTGCTATAGTGTACCTCATATTAGAAGACTAAGCTGTGTTCTGTCAGCAAAAAGGCGATACATTATGTTCCACATAATGAAGTTATCACATTGCCAAATACCGCACATTGAGATATCGTCTCTGAAATAATTTGGACAGGAGTTAATGGAATTCTTGTGAGAATTCTACCTGCAGCTGAAAATAGAGATATAGTAGCATTGTAGTTCCCACATACACTATGGTCGCCTTTCTTGAAGACAGTGATGATGGTAGCATTATTAAAGTCATGAGATACTTCTCCAGTTAAAAGGATCTGCGTCAAGTCTTCAAGGGTATAAATCCTTTTTGTATCAATTCCAGGGAATGTTACCAGGACCAAGAGCCTCTCTTGGTCTTCGTTGATTGCATGCTTTGATAAAGTATATATATATATATATATATATATATATATATATATATATATATATATATATATATATATATATATTGTGGAGGCCTCCTGAACCCAAATTTGTAGATAAAATTAATGCATACCTGCATATGCTTTCCGCATAAAATGAAAAGCATGAGCCTTTTTAGGGTCCTCTCCAACAAACTGGACCCCATTTTTACAAAACCCTGGCTATGTCCTTGCATGGAACCAGCACAGTGGATATACTTGGCTATACTTGGTGCGGCATGTGGCAGGAGTCTCTCACGGCATCTGTTGAGCTGTACTGGGTAGCAGGAGCTGGAGGTTCCAGGCGCAGACCAGCCTGCAAGGCTTGGGTCAGGCTGACAGCTGGCAGCAGAGTCGCCTCATGCAGTAAGCGTGGACTCGTCCGCAAGGAGAACAGGGTGCCAGCGAGGCTGGCGAGACAACCGTGTCAGGCTAAGAGAGCTTGGTAGAGAGTAAGAGCAACCGATGGCAAATAATGTTCTACATACTATCTGCGAAGCAGAGGAGAGCGTCAAGGGGATCTGTTACATGAGACAACAGTTGCAAATGGCCGGCCGCTGTGGTCGAGCGGTTCTAGGCACTTCAGCCCGGCACCGTGCTGCTGCTATGGTCGCAGGTTCTAATCCTGCCTTGGGCATGGGTGTGTGTGATGTCCTTAGGTTAGTTAGGTTTAAGTTGTTCTAAGTCTAGGGGGCTGATGAGCTCAGATGTTAAGTCCCATAGTGCTTAGAGCCATTTGAACCATTTTTTAGTCGCAAACGAAGGTAATGAGGGTGCATGACCACCCATAAAGTCCACTGGGCAGAATCAGGTTAGCACATCCAAACCGACAAGGGCCTGCAGACGACTCCAAAGTTGCGAAGTTTTATCTTCTAACACTTCCTCATAAACGACATAGTGCGAGGCTATTCCAGGAGAGCGAGAGAGGTGCTCGATAATAATCGCCTTGGTGTTGCCATTTCTTGGGAAAGAAAGAAAGGAGAGTGTGAGGTCACTGATTAGGTCAGTATGTTCATGTAGATGTGAAATAAGACACACGAAATTTGCGTCATCACTGTGCACATCATATAAGTCGAGAATGTTATCTACCAGCGCGAAACGAGTCTTCGAGCTGTCCTCGGTGAGTGGAGGCAACTGGGGCCACCAGCCGACTTGCACTGAGGTCAACACCAGAGCACCGAGGCCTGAATGGCTGAACAGTGAGGTAGGTCTTTGGGACATTGAAAAGTCATCGATCTGCATGCCATCTTAGAGTGAAACATACGGGAGAACTGATGCAGCGGGCCCAAGACAGACAAAATACAGGCGCAGACGCATTAGTGACTCGCGCCACAGGAGCTGTAGCCCGAGATCTGCGCGGAAACCATAAAGATGGCGCGCGAAAATCCCGACGCGGCAGGTGCGGGCAGATAAAACGCCAGCAGGTGCACGTGAAATGTGGATAACACGTCGAACAACGTAGGTGCGAGAGACGCTGACCCAGAAAGTGGTACGTCTCCCGGGGGGCAGCAGAGGGCGCGCAGAAGGCACGGCACAGTGGGCGCCGAGCCATAGAACAAGGTAGTATTGAGAACGGAGTCCGGCGAAGTCGCGATCCCGTCCGGTGCAGAAGAAATGGCAGTCCTGGCCTATGTATACAACACCGGCGCTGGAGGACCAGGCGGATCGATAGACAAGCCATTACCAGTAATGGCACTGGTAAAAAAGTAAAGTCCTGTGAACCGACCAACACAGCCACGAAATCCTTTTGCTTGACTGGCGCAGAACTGGGATACTGAGACACTGATGCGATGTATTTCCCAGTCGACATAGCGTCACATTGTGGCAGTGTGGATTGGCCTTCCCGCCACAGAAGCATGCACACAGACAGGCTATGGCACTGTGTTTATGAATCTGGAAACACGAACAGGTGAGGTGCGGCTGAAATTGTACTGCAAGCGAAAAACGCAAAACTTGCAATATATCCGGCGCACATGAACAGGAAGGAACAAGGTCTTCATCAGAATCCATTGTCGGCGACCATTACGTGAAGACGACAGCATAGCACAGTGAAGGAAATATGATAACTTCACAAACTCTGGGTAACGACTGTGGATCCACGTATGAATGTTTAATAGTAGCCACAAAATACAAGCAGTAGATGTACAACACTTTATTTTGCACATATTACCCAGCAGAACATGATCGCTCAGGTGTACATCAAACCAAAGCATCTAAATACAACTCTAGTCAAAGAGGTTCAGTCCAAAGAGGCTACTATCTATCGTATTTGCATCTTAAATACTTACTCTGATGTACTCAAGCTGTGGTGTGTGGCACACATGCAGAAATAGAATGCGGACATAGTGTATTGGAACCAGGGACCTAGAAACGACGGTGGGGCTTTGTTGTGCCATGGTCCTCAGTGGTTCATAACCCCACAACAGGCCACAGCAGTCCACCTGCCCCACCGCCGCCCCACACCGAACCCGTGGTTATTGTGCAGTTCGGCCCCCAGTGGACCCCCCTCCCCACACCAGGAACGTCTCATACCAGAAGAGTGTAACTCCAAATGTTTGCATGGTAGAGTAATTATGGTGTACGCGTATGTGGAGACAGTGTTTCCGACATAGTGTAACTGAGGTGCAATATGGGGAACCAGCCCGCATTTGCATTTGCCGTGGCAGATGGAAAACCGTCTTAAAAACCATCCACAGGCTGGCCAGCACACTGGACCTCGACACTAATCTGCCGGGCGGATTCGTGCCGGGGACCAGCATGCCTTCCCGCTCGGGAAGCAGCGCATTGGACCGCGTGGCTAGCTGGGCAGGCAGATATGGACATTAGTTTTGAGTCAATACTATAGAATATGGACGCTAGTTTTGAGCCAATAGTATTTTTTTGTTATATGTTTTCGTAGATAGATGTATAGAATAGCCTGAAGTCTAGGTTAGGCTAAAAGGTAACAGTTCGCTGGTAAGATCGTGAAGTCAACGAATTTGTTGTCATGAGAATAACTACAGTTACTGTTATGGCTATGCGTGTTGCGTTTGATGAGTCATTTATGGTCGCTAGTTTGATGATGGTGGTATCAAATGCTTCAACTAATCTTGCGAAACTATGAGCATTTAATTCAAGCTGCATGCACAAGGTATCAGAGCACAATACAACACAGGAGTCTAAATAAATTTCTGAGGGGAAGAATATTCAACACTTCAGTATACCGCCATCACTTACCTGCGATTTTAAAGTATGTGTAGGAACTGAAAACATGAATAGAGGCGTTTGGATTAGAAGAATCTGAATTACTTTACAAATCCCCGCGCACAGATCTCGAAACAAATAAAAGCTACATTCTCAAAACATGCCCCATATTACAAAACGCAAAATACATGAGTATTTCCATCTACATTACGTTCTTGTGCTTTAACATTTCTTATAAAGGTAAAAGCCACCACATTGTAGACATTCACTCCCTTTCATTTTTTCGTAGTTTATGTAATATGCATCAGAATACTTGAAACATGTCCATTATTTAATATAAGTTATTTGAATTTACCCTGCAATTTTAACTGTGGTGACGAAAGGTTCGCCAAATACGGCAAAATGCGCTACATATAGTGCAAACGTAAACATATTGACAGTAATCAACTTATAGAGATACTGTGTTCCAAGAAATGGTTCAAATGCTCTAAGTACTCAACATCTGAGGTCATCAGTCCCCTAGACTTAGCACTACTTGAATCTAACTAACCTAAGGACATCACACACATCCGTGCCTGAGGCAAGATTCGAATGTGCGACCGTAGCAGCCGCGCGGTTCCGTACTGAAGCGCATAGAACTGCTCGGTCACAGAGGCCGGCCGATTCTGCGCTTTAATTTTTACAAAGAAGAAGTTCCAGAAGCGCAACGCAGAGAAGATATATATTGTTACGACATAAGAAGCAATAGATGTATTTATACTCCATATCACAGACCGTCAAAATCACTTAATAGCGATGAACTCAAGGGGCACAAATTATTTAATGAGCTTACACAAACTGTACAAGATTTACCAGAACAAGCATTCAGACAGACATTGCATGACTGGTTAGTAGCCAACCCATTCTACGATATAACGGAATTTATATAAAACTGTAATGTTAATAACTAGGATGTCTTTTCTTTCAACTTACCAACTTAATTGTATTAGGTGTGTGACGTTGTGTATTGCTGTAATGGCCTAATGACAATAAAATTATTTCTGCTATTAGGTAACGCAACAACCTGTTACCACAAAGTTTATTTAGCTTTCACATTCATTGGCTTCACCATCTCACAACCAACACTATCACCTTCCACCCTATTCTATTGTTTGGCCTAGGCTACACATCAGTCTGTCTCCACAACCAAAACTTCAGTAGGAGGTCCCATATCACACACTAGCTCCTTTTAATTCATTGCACTTTTCTTTAAATTGGGAAACATGATTTTGTGTGTATCACATTCCAACATATTCCTTTCAGCAATGGCATTCATTTCGAGTTGCGAGCTTTACGAGTGAACATTCAAACTGCATGCATATATATTCTACAGAAAAAGACACAGTGTCAAATCATGCTGGCCATCATGTCACGTCATGTTATGTCATGTCAAGTCCTGTCTGAAAGAAAGCTTTGACGACCATCATCTGTTCGTTGCTGATCATGTGGCACCCAATCTCATTTTCTCCTGATACACTGCAATGCGCAGATCTCCATATTTCGTTTCGTCGTGGTTTTTGTGGTTGATATCAGTTGTTTGTTGTTCATTATTTATTATAAATTGTTTCATTAAATTATTTCTTTCTTTAAAATTTATAAAAAAGACGAAGGATTAATTGAAGCAGTGAGGCAACAGTCAGAATTGTACAACATGAGCATGCTAAATTACTTGCTCTCTACTACTTTTTTTAAAGTGGATTTTTATACATACTGGTATAATATTTCATATTTAACAATGAAATAGACTGCAATATGTTTGCAATTTAGATTGAAAAAGTACTGTGGGTAGAATCAGACTGACTAGTAGGTGGAAATTATTTGTATGTTGTCAAGGATTTGTAGTGTTTCATAAAGAAATGGACTGAGACGTTCAGACGCTGAAAGTTACTTCTCTATTGTTAAGTAGCTCATCGGATAGTGTGTGAAACAGTTTTGGAAGCATCAGTGGTCAATGTTTATGTGGTTTCAGTAACTAACACCAATGCAAAGAAGGCCCTTGGACTATTAAAAGCCAAATACAAGATGTAAATAAAACCTATAAATCTTAAAGGGAAAGGCACTGAGGGAGATATGACTTCACAAAAATTTACACTGGACTAGCATCTAAATTTTACCTTAAACAAACCAATTTTCGATTGGATGTGATGGCAGCTCATAATACTGTGTTCTTTTTAGTAACTCTGAGTGCAGTTTCACATAACAAATGCAAAAACTTGCGTTTGACTCTCAAAAATATCAAATGGCAGATTCCTCTTCCTCGAGCTTCTTAAAGGTGTGTGAAATTCCCCTTCCGTACTACATAATGATACTTTTTGGACCCAAATTCTTTTTTGGTCTTGTTTTGCATGTCTGTTTTTTGGCTTAATATACAAGCTATCCCTGAATGTTGCAAACCATTTGAGCCAAATAAATGTTATCTCTGTAAACATTTGGACTCCAGGATGCACATATAAACTACTGTATTGTGTATGTACACTTTGCACATAAAAACACTTGAAAATCATCTTGTGAATATTGTAGTTCCCGGGAAAAAACTGTTTACTGCCATAATGATTATCTTCAGTACATACAGGTTATGAACAGTTAGTATTTTAAATTATTTAAACAAATTTCTGCAGGACTCTCTGGCACATTTCTTTCCCATAATTCTAAGAGCCTTCTTTTGTAAGATAACTACTCTTTTCATATTACCTTTACTGCTGGATCCTCATACCTCTATCCCATAGTTTAGATGGGATTCAAATAGTCCAAAATATATTTGCCTCAGAGTGGCGATGTTACAAACAGGTGTCAGTTTTTTTTTAGGACATATATGGTAGTACATAGCTTTTTGCAAATATCATTTACATGGTAAGACCAGCTTAACTCTGCATCAAGTGTCAGGCCAAGAAATTTGGTCGAGTATTGTTTTTTAATGTATTTGTCACCCATTAAAATTTGGTTTTCATGAGCTTTTTGCCTCCCAAGATCAAATTCAATGTAGACAGATTTACTTGTGTTTAATTTTAGTTTGTTTCTATTAAAATACTGCAGAATTAAGCCTGCTGCAGTATTGGACTCCACTTTGAGCTGTGAATAGCTTGGACTGCGGCATATTAACATGGTATCATCTGCATATAAGATAGCTGTTGCATAGTTTGTTATGGACTGAATATCATTAACATAAATAATAAAAAGAAGTGGTCCTAATATTGACCGCTGTGGAATACCAAAATTTATGTCAGTGCTGTTTGATTTGTATGCTCCATCTGTAGTGCTAATAGGCATAAACTGCTTCCTATTTGTCAAGTAGGACATCATCAAATTATGGGCTGTGCCTCGAATGCCATAGTTTCACAGTTTGTCCAGCGATATGGTCGTATCAACACAGTCAAATGCTTTTTGTAAGTCTAGAAAGATTCCACATACATGTTCTTTATTATCTATTGCTTGAGTGACACCTTTGATTAAGTTGGATGCTGCTGTAATGGTGGATGACCTCTTGACAAACCCATACTGCCACTTAGAAATAATTTTTTTGCATACCAGGAAGTTCCAGATTCTTATGTATATTACTTTCTCAACGATTTAGGATATTATTGGAAGAACAGAAATGGGTCGAAAGTTTTCTACTAGATTTCTGTTTCCTTTTTGAAAAATAGTTAAACTCGAGCAATTTTCAACTCATCTGGAAATAGACCATCTTCCATATGAGAGTTAATAACTGTTGATAAAGGTGATGCAATTTTATGTATACATTTCTTAAGAGTGTCCAGACTAAGACCATCATATCCTGCTACATGGGAATTCTTTAAGCTACTCACTACTTTAATTATTTCTTCTTTACTTGTTGGCATCAAAAATATATTTCTGGACACTGGTGTTCCTCTGAATTTGTCTTTGTGATTTTATAAGCTGATTGTTTATAATGGAGCCAACAAAATCAAAGTAACTGTTAAATAGATCTGTTATCTTGTTCTGATCAGTTTCTATTGTGCCGTTTATCACAAGTGATTTTCAGTCGTAGGTTTTCCAGATTTACCTATTTCTCTATTTACTAGTGACCATGATGTTCTGGAGATATTATTTGAGTTGTGAATGACACTTTCAAAATGTTTCTGTTTTTCCAAAATTAGGAGGTGTACATAGTATTTCAGATAGTTTTTGAAATCTTCTTTTAATTTTTTATGGCTCAAGTCATTTATCGTACCATACTCATACCATCTTAGTTTTTCTCTAGCCTTAGTGACTGAACTTGATATCCAGTTTTGGGTTACAGCATGTGACTGAATTCTCTTTTTTTTGTTAATGGACAGGCATGGTTGAGAATGTATTATAGTTCGCATGAGAATCTGCGATAACTATGATGTGTCATTAGACTACTGTTCCAATTTACATTCTGTAGCATATTATTCAAATGAGTTATATTTTGGTCTGTATTCATCCTAATATATCTACAGCAATTGTGTGTAGGAACCTTATTTATGTGGACACTTAGTTCTACTGCATGGTGGTCTGACAAAGCACTTATAATAAGAGAAGATGTAAGATCATAAAGATGAATACCAGTGATTATGTTACCTATTGCAGACTGTCATGTTTCAGTCTCCCTGGTTGCACTGGTTATCAGGTATCTTACATTATATTCAGGCACAGTATACTTGAATAGTCTAGTGTGTAACTTATCTGCTAATACATTTCTGTTGAAATCTCCTATAATTACTAAATTGTTCAGGTGTGAAATAAAAACATTTTCTATCATGTCACAAAACTTTGCTAAGAAAATTTCGAAGTTTCCACCTGGCAGTCTATCTAAATATATAACAAATTTCATCATTTGGTACCTTTATATGTGCTGCACATAATTCAATTGTGCCTTCTAATGAATATTTACTTACATTTACAGAATTAAAATCAAATGTGCTTTTTACATACATTGACACACCCCCACCTCTGATAGATCTGCAAAACTTACTAGCTAGTACCATGTTTAGAGGTTTAAAAAGTTCTTATTTGGCATCAGATAACCAGTGTTCACTAATACCAAGCACATCAGGCATAGTTTCATTTACAAACACGTCTAATTGTTCATATTTCTTGCTCAAGCCCTGTACATTATTGGGGATTATTTTAAAGTTGTAAACACCTTGTTGTAGATTTCTCTGCTTTTCCACCTTAAATAAGGTCATATCTCTGTTTCTCTTGTGGGCTTCCTCCTCTTTCTGGTTTCCACTAAAAAATCATTTAGATGGGATGGAGGCACTGGCTTCTATCTGCTGTCTGAAGTTTTTTTTAGTTGACAATACTGGTTCAGCTAATGTTGGAGTTGATTCTGCTGCTATTGTGGATGGTTCTGCTGTTGTTAATGATGGTTCTGTTGCTTTTGCTATTGATTTTCCTGCTAGTATTAGGGCTGGCTCTGCATTTGTTGTTGTTAGTGTAACTGTTCTTGATGCTTTTACTACTGTTGGTGGAGTTGGTCCTGCTACCATTGATTCTGTTGCTGCTGCTGGTATCAGAGGTGGCTCTGCTGTTGATGTAGCTGCTGTTGCTGCTTTTGTCATTGTTGTTGTTATTGTGATTGTTTCTGATGCTTTTAGTATTTTTTGTGGAATTACTTCTGCTGATGCTTGCTTTAAAACTGAAGGAGGTAGGGTGCTCATCACAGTTTGCCCTTCTTCACACACGATTTCTGGCTCTACTTCTTTTGTGTCTTTAATGGAAGGAGTAGTTACTGAGAATTTGTGCTTGGAAGAATGGACTGGTGGAGCTAATGGTAATGACATGCTGTCACTATGTTTGTTGAGTCTCTCTAACATTTCACTGATTTTCCCACACAAACGTTTCTTGCCTTTTTGTTCAGATGCATCCCATGTTCCGTGAAGCAATCTCTCTTAAGAAAATCTGCACAAAGAAAGGTTGTATTTGGATACATTTTGCATATTTCCTGAAACTGGAAGTTGGCTTTCCTAATTTCAGCGTTTACACACGAAGTGGGGATGAGGTCATGTCTACAAGCAATGCTAGTGACAATCACTTTCTGCTTCTTAGTACTGTCCAGAAAATTCCTTAAGTTGTGCACAGCAATCAGTAACTCATTCCTGTACACATCATTGGCACCTCCAATTAATAAAATATGACGATTTGTGCTTTTTTGTTGTCTTATGACGTCCTTTATAATTTCCTGCATTGGAGCACCTGATTTTACACAACTGTAGGCTTTATAAGTCATGATGATTACTGAGAATTTCCGCAAGACTGCGTCCATGGCTATCAGAGTAAATACTTAGGCCTACCTCGTTTTCTGTGTTGTTGGCAGTGTACAACGTTTTTGGCGTGAATACTGATGTTTCAGGAGAGAAAACATCAAGTATAAACAGCAGAGATGTTGTTATTTTTCCTCAGCTTAAAAATGTAGTAAGCGCCGTATAAACCAGACTCGTGCTGATCTCCTGCAGCTCGTTAATTTGCACTGTACAAGGCACTTGAAAGAACATACAACCTTTACTTCCTTGCATGTGAATGAGATCTCACAGTTTTGCGTTTACACACGTGTCACTGCCATTGTAGCCCCATGGAATTAATTTGAGCAAAGAGTTTTAAGGCTATGTGGGAGGAGAGAGAGAGAGAGAGAGAGAGAGAGAGAGAGAGAGAGAGAGAAACCACAAATATTTCAAGATTACATGAGACAATGGGCAAAGACGCAACAGACAACATCCCACCTCTAGCGTGAGCAGCTGGTGTGGCATGCTGAAAAGCTTCAGAAAGAAGAATTTGACTGAGAAATGATGATGGATATGAGACTTGAACCTATCATCGTAAATCTAAAATCAGATTGTTCAGAAACAGACTCCAATAGAATGACGATGGTATTATGATGTAGACTTTGGAACAAAGTAATAATATTTCTTAGTTTTAAAGACTCGTGGTTTAAAAAATGTGTTTGTCAACATATCAATTGCATACATAATAATGAGAATTTCCTAGCCTTTTTGATTAGGACTTTTTATCCTTCTGATTATGCAGATTATGTTCAACTTATTGCCCAAGGAGAAGTTAAGCTTCTCGAGCTCCTTGTTGTAAGCCTCTGTCATTTTCAAGCACGAACTGGATAAGGCCCTAAAATGACAGTAACTGTTACTTGTCGAGATTTCTATAGTCTTCGATGTTATCAGTCAGATTCTCCTGAGTTATTCGCAGATGATAGTGAGATGTTTGTTCAATGGATTATAAATGCTGTCTCTCGCTGTAATGAACGTGTTAGTTAACACTCATAATGCCCGTTAACAACGAAAAATATGACAACTTACTGACCCCTTTTTTACGATAGTCTTCTACATTATTCTTTTCTACCACTAATCTTTTTTACACGCAGTGATTACACTTAACTATCGTCAAACACACACACACTTTCAAAAATTTTATTGAGCAGAAGCAGTTGTCAAAGAATAATGATTTCAGTTTCTGCTTGAAGTTAATTTTGTTGTGTATTATAAAAATTGTACTTCACGTCTTCACAAAGCGTGTCAGCTGTTCTCGGCTCCCGACATCACGCAGAGTATGAGGTGCAACAATAAAGTAATGAGGCTGACGTGAAAAAAATGTTACTTACCGTTTTAGTCAAGTTTAGTGTTGTCTCCTTCAAAGTAGTTCCCTTCTGACTGCACACACTTTTTCAAGCGCTTCTGCCATTGATGGTAACATTTCTGGAACTCATCTTCTGTAATATCCTGTAAGACCCTCGTCACAGCTTTTTGGACATCTTGTGTTGTTTGAAAATGGTGTCCCTTAACTGCCGTTTTGACTCTTTGAAATAGAAAAAAGTCGCACGGAGCGATATCTGATGAATAAGGTTGCTGTAGTAGTACTGAAATTTGTTTTGAGGTTTAAAAATTGCTGAACTGACAGAGCAGTGTTGGATGGCGCATTATCGTGATGCAGCATCCAATTATAGTATCAGCAATGTTGGCATGGACACGAAGAACTCTTTTACGAAGTCTTTCCAAGACACGAAGAACTGTTTTACAAAGACTTTCCAAAACTTCTTTGTAGTAATATTGGTTCAGTAGGAACCCACTCTTTATGAACAATACCCTTGGAATCAAAGAAGCACACAAGCATGCATTTCACTTCTGGCTTTGACATGCGAGCTTTTTCTGGTCTATGTGACCCCTTTGAGCACCATTGCTAACTTTGACGTTTTGTCTAAGGATCGTACTGAAAAAACCAACTTTCATCACCAGTGATAACACGGCTCAACAATGCTGGATTGAATTCAGTTTCCTCTAAAAGATCGGCTGCCACATTTTTCCGTGTTTCTCGCTGTTGTGGTGTGAGATTTTTGGGGATCATTTTTGAACAAATCTTTCTCATACCAACATCACCAGTTATTATTGGACGAACCGTTTCTCGATTGATGTTGTCTTCTGCAATAGTTTTCACAGATAATGTTCGATCAGATCGTACGAGTTCATGCCACCCTCGCCAAGTTGACATCTGTCTGTGAGGTTGATGGTCATCCACTGCAGTCTTCATCTCCAACATTCGTTCTGCCTTCACTATCATTTTATGCCAACGAAAAACTTGAGCTCTTGAAGTAACCTCCCCTCCAAAGCCTTCTGAAGCTTACCATAAGTTGTCGTGTTTTCACCCAATTTAACGCAAAACGAAAAGGCATACCATTGCACAATATTATGCACTTCCATTTCCATGACAAGACACAAACACGTGTTAACTTATTACAGCACAACTCACAACTGAGCAGTTGCATTGATGTGCCGCTTGGACTAGAAGCAGCTTATAGGCCAAGGTCAAAGATACTGTGCCGACGAAAGCCTGCAGGGTTGCCACATCTTGCAAAGAAAATCAGTCTCATTACTTTATTGCCACACCTTGTAAATCTGTGGAGCAGTAGACGTGGAATTGTTTTCTCTCATGATGATTGATCGAAATCGGTTTTAATATTTATAATTACCCTCATACATTTGAATGTATAATACAATGTACGGTAGGCAAACGACCCCGACTTATCCGCACCCACGCTGTTCGGCAATGTGGACTTTGTTCGTACGCACTCTGCTGCCGCACATGCACAGTTCTCATCCTCCCCCTCCCCCATCCACCCTAAGCTTCCTTTTCACTCCACCTCATGCACAGAACACCGTCCTAGGTGAGGCGGGCTTGAATTTTGTTAATAAAATAGGTTGAGCAATTGGGCTGATACTGTTTTTCCTCATGAAGGGGGGCCATGTGGAAAAACGTTTGAGAACCATCATTCTAGTGAATAGCTATCTTTAGTTGTAAGTAATGGCAATAGGTTATTGGCTGAACAGTGGAGCATTTTGAACTGTGTAATGATATGGTGTTAAACTATTTTTTTTTATACTGCTGCAGAAGTTTTGTTTTGGAGTGATTCTCCCACATATTGCTGGCCAGCCAAACTACCTAATCGCATCCAAGTTAGTGGCTCATGGGATGTAACCAACATCACAGCACGTGCTGTCTATAGTTCACGAGTTTTCTAGGGGGTGGCGTGATAAGACATCCATGCTACAGTGATGGCCAGCACTGCACCTAACTGTGCAGCAGTCATCTCCCATCCCCTCCCCCTCTCTCTTGTAAGCATATTTGTGAGCGTTTCCTTGTCAGCTCTTCCATAATGCGTCAGAGCGGTGACGTGAATCTTTGAATCCATGTGACTCATTTATAGTGTTGGTAAGGTTTACAGAAAGCTCACCAGTGCAAGGAAAGTGTGCGATACAAAGCTACAATGCAGATATTTAGACATATCAAACGTCAAGAAGCGCTGCATGCCACCTGCCAAACGGTGCTCCCTTCTCATATTTTTTTTCCAACACTTCTTTTATTAATTATTAACTCAAGTGTATTTTCATTGGAAATGTTGACCTTTTTGTGCAGACCTATATTTGCCTAAGTCAGCATTTCGTTTTCTCATACGAATGTAACAAGTATAAACATTTTGGGTACTTCAGACATAGCTAGTTCATTTTCATGAAGATTCTTTGATGAATAATTGCCAAAGTATGGTGAGATGTGCTAGTAAGTTCTGAAAAAAATATTTTAATCGCAATTAATTAATATGTCATTGGTTGACATACATGTGATTGAGTCACGGTTGCTAATAAACATAAGAAGCTTAGCACTATAAATGTGCCTGTTAATTGAGTGAAATTTACTGGTTTTGTCACACTTAAAGCGAATAATTTTATTTTTATCTTTATCAACCAACATTTTCATAGGTGTAATATAACGAGTTTACTGGTAAAGTCACAGTCACTTCAACTTTAAAAATATTTTTGTGTGGCTAGAACTAACCCAAAGTGCATATTTTAAAAGTTTGTCAGTGTCCTGTTGTGTTTCCTATATGCCGGGGATGAATTGAGGTCTGGGAATATGTGGGGATCCTATATTAAAATATAGAGTATCATTTCCTACAGTTTAGAGTTAATTTTTCGATCTGTTTAATCGCAGTGGATGTGTTACAGATACTACTGGTATGCCATGGTAGAATTTTGAAGTAATCTCTGCCAGCTAACAATGTTCTTGAATACAGTGTGATTGTTGTTGCTGAGCGCCAGTGCTGGGGGGACAGTTTACAGTCTGCAAGCAGAGGTATGTCGCGCGAGACGAACGGTCGACTTGAGAGAATATAAACGGGCTTGCACTATTTGGTTTAAATTGACAATCTCTTTGGTATATGATTATTTGCACGGCTTTAATTCATGCGATAATTTGTGTGGCAAGATCGATGTCGTATAGTGGCATGGGGAATGTTAACCCGTCAGTGCATGCAGGTGGTCTGTCGGACCAAGGAGAATATTTTCACATTAATGCAATGTCTGAAAGTTGTTTCCAAGAAGCCATCTTCTCAATACCTTTAAGTGAGTGTAATAGGAGTCGTTTGGTATGGTATATCTGGTATTTCAACAATAGCACTTCCGGTTAGCTCACAACAAAGAGGTCTAGGGTCTCTCAGGCCAACCGCATGCACTGGTGTCATTTTATTGTTAGCTCCGCCAAGGTTATTCACACGCGCTCATATTTGCGGTATCTGCTTAGTTTAGTGGTAGAACAGACTTTTTCGTGCTTTGTACCTTATTTTAGTGTGTTGTAACCACATCATGGCTTATTCTTACTAGGCACAGGAGGAGAGAATTAGGAACTTGGTTGAAGAAGTAATGGCTGAAAGTGACGTTGGTGATTCTGAGGATGGAGAAACCGGCTTTGAAGAAATCCAGGCCCCAGAGTGGAAAAGTGATTCCGATACTAAACAAAAAACGTAGAGTGATGAATCAGAAGACAGTGATTGTGGTGCTGACAGTGATGTGTTTGTCGGTAAAGACGGAACAGTATACTCGTTGACTGCACTAACAGGCACATTCAAAGTATCCATCGAAACTTTTCCAGTGAAAGAGATGCACAACAAACTAATAAAGCTGAAATAAAGGCCTTATTGGGATTATTGCACTACGCTGGTGTAATGCGTGCCCATTGAATAAGTCTACAAGATTTGTGGCGAACAGATGGCACAGGAGTTGAAATATTTCATCTCACAATGGGCATAAACAGATTTCGTTTTCTCCTTCGATACCTCAGATTCGACGATAAACAAACCAGAATGGAAAGGGAGAAAACACATCACATGGCGGCGATAAGACAGGTGTTCAGTCTAATTGTTGAAAACTTTCTGAAGGCTTATACAGTTTCTGAATACGTGACAGTTGATGAAAAACTGAAAGCATTCCGTGGAAGATGCAGATTCCGACAGTACATGCCAAATAAGACAAAAAAGTATTGAGTAAAGATTTTTGCAGCAGTGGATACCAGAATGTTTTACACATTCAACATGGAGGTGTATGTTGGCAACAGACCAGTTGAACTTGTTCAGAGACTTTGCCAACTTATCCTGAATACAGGCCGCGCCATAACTTGCGACAATTATTTTACAAGTTACGAGCTTGCAAACACATTGATTACGAAGAAGACGACCATCGTTGGTACCCTGAGGAAGAACAAGAGACTAGTCCCAAGAGGATTTATTAACACTAAAAACTGACATGAAAAGTCATCTGTGTTTGGGTTTCAGAAAAATTGCACCTTAGTCTTTTATGTGCCGAAAAGAATTACTATGTCAACGATGCACCACAATGGAAATATTGACGAAAATACAGGGAATGATAAAAAACCAGAAATTATCACTTTCTATACAACCTTACTAAGGGGGGGTGGAGTTGACGTTTTAGACGGAATGAGTGCAACATATAATGTAGCTAGAAACACAAGAAGATGGCCAACAGTTGTTTTTTATAGCATCATGAACACAGCTGCCATAAATGCTGCTATTATTTTCAACTCAAATCAGAAAGAACAACTGCGAAGGGGAGAATTTTTGAGGCTCTTTTGCGCTTCTGCACGATCATCTTCAGCAAAGAATAATGTCAAAAATATTGCCAAGGAAGATAACAGAGAATTGGAGAGCTTTGCAGTGTGAAAATTTCAGAAGTGGAATCAACTGCGACTTCACGAGGACGGTGTATGGACTGCAGAAGCAAAAACCTAAAAATAAGATATTTGTAAGAACTGCAAGAAATACATTTGCCTTGAACATTGTTACTGTGTGCCAAGACTGTATCGACAAAATATCTGATTGAATACATGTATTTTGATAACAGCAAAATTTTGTGTATCTCCATTTGTGTAAGTATTTTTGACCAAAATGTTAAATTTATCCCTTAAATATATTTACTATACTGATTTTTAATGATATTAGTTCATTTAATAACGCTTCCCTCCATAATATACATCTAAATGCAAATTCAGAAAGATAGAAACTGCAAGGGTCTGTGAGACCAGCTGCGTGTACTGCCGTCCTGTTTCCAGGTGCGTGCACCGCCGGGTTAATTGCTTGTGAATGTTTAAAGGTATTTGCTGTGTTGTGCTTTCCACAATAAAGAGTGCTCTTCGTATCTCCTAACAATAACTGTTCTTCATAGTACCCGTTATTATCCGCTTTCCGAGATTATCAATCATTAGATTATAGTTGTCTGTTAATTACTTAAGTTGGCTTTAACAGGCAGAAGACTTGCTTTGTTGGTGCTGCACATTTTGTAGATTTTCATCGATATGAACTTAACGATTGTGTTAGGTCTGTTGGTCGATTTGGAATAACCGTGCTGTGAGGCAGCCCAAGAGCTAACACAAAGAGTATGAATCGGCATGTAATTTACGTAATGAGAGATAATTACTACTTGCAGTACTGGAATTAAAGGATAAATTCTTGTTGTAACTAAAACGGTGCCATGAACAGTCTTCCACGCAGCGTAAGAAAAATGCAATGAAGCGTACCAATACTGAAGTCTCACAAACCTTATTTTGCAGTAAACTTGGTGCTTAACAAAAAGTCAATTGTTACTTCTAATCTTCTGTGGCTGCCGATCATATAATCCATCAACTAAATCTTGATTATCACATATATATTTTAAGATGTCTTGCAAGATGGAAGAAATTACTGCCTTTTCTCCTGATAGCAGGCAAAAGTCATGCTTGTGAACGAATATTGGCGTAATAAATAAAAACATTCTTGCGTCTGTACTAACAATATATGTACTTTCTTGTCTTGTTATCACACATCATTTACTACGCATTTTTTACGTACAAATAAAAATTACACGTCCTTTTTGGGTGACATTTAAAATATAAGTACTCTCAAGCGAAAATGAAACAAAAGTATTGTTAAAAATTGAATATTCCCCGAACATTTCTCTTTTGTTACTAAGACAATTTTAAAAGGTCACCTTTGCCATCCTCTGCACCTATGTAAAAATTTCTTACTCTTAATGAGGAAAAGAAACCATTCATACAAATTAATAACGAGAAAAAAATAAAAGTTATGATATTGGGAGCTGCTAGTTTGGGTATTACACACGCTGCAGTGTTCTGCTTCGGCGCGCTAGTGTCTTGCTTCAGATCAAATACAGCTCACCGAAGATCGAGAGCAGCATTTGTCATCTCCAGACGACGGAGACTGCGGCCGACGCTGGAATTAGCGGCACTGCTGACAGAGCTGTAATAAACTGGAGGTGCACTGACACTGTGACGAGATGATAGCAGCTTACAGCCGACATGTGCTTTGTTCTTCCCACTCATGGACTTATTTGCTCCTTTTAATGGGGCCACTTTTGAGGGATTCACCAATTTCCCGTCAACAAAATTTACTTTTTGCAGAATTTGTTTATTTTCAGCGCAAAAGACCGTTTATACGATCCACTATTCCAAGTTGTTGCCTCAGTCGCAAGGGCTGAGGATGTCATGTTTTATTCTTTTATGCTATATTTGGATTTTAAATCAAACTATTTCTTTGTTTCACTTAAATCCTCATATTCGCTGGTAGAGATGCTTCCAACCTACCTGTTTCAAATGGTGCCAGAATGGAATCCAACGTTTTACCTTTATGCATGCATCATATGGAAGTGGACTGTGTAAAAGTTTTTATGGTCACCACAACTAATATGTATTAAATGTTTTACTATATCTGGATGCAACAGAATCCTATTTCTTTAGATGCCACATCCACACCAGCTGGAAATCTCAAACACCCACTGCAAAATGAATTCACATGCTTTTTTCCATCATTGCGGATGTCGGTGGTGGTGGTTAGTGTTTAACGTCCCGTCGACAACGAGGTCATTAGAGACGGAGCGCAAGCTCGGGTTATGGAAGGATTGGGAAGGAAATCGGCCGTGCCCTTTCAAAGGAACCATCCCGGCATTTGCCTGAAACGATTTAGGGAAATCACGGAAAACCGAAATCAGGATGGCTGGAGACAGGATTGAACCGTCGTCCTCCCAAGTGCGAGTCCAGTATTGCGGATGTCTTTCACCTTCATTACATAATTCCATCTTAGATTATTACTCTAGCACACGACTACAACAAAGTTCACAATAAATACTAGCCTTTGTCATTTGTGCTTATAACAAGACTATTTGGTGCGTGCTATATTAGAACAATGATGCTGCCTCTCTACATCTACATTTACACTCTGCAACCCACGAGGGGCATGGCATAGGGTACTTCCCATTGCACCAGTTATTGGGGTTCCTTCCTGTTCCATTGACGTATGGAGCATGGGAAGAATGACTGATTTAATGCCACGGTGCATGCAATAATTATTCTAATCTTATGCTCACAATCCCTGTGTGAGTAATATGTAGGGGATTGTATAAGTAGTACATTGCTAGAGTAATCATTTAATGCCAATTCTTTAAACTTTTTAATAGACAATAGGTCATTAATATACAACATGAACACCAAGGATCCCAACACACTTCCGTGGGGTACACTTGACATTACTTCTACGTCTGACGATCTCCATCCAAAATAATATGCTGTATGCTCCCTACCAAAGAGACTTCACTCCAGTCACAAATTTCACTTGATACCTCCACCCAATTGTACTATTGACAATAAGCTTAAGTGCAGTACCGAGTCAAATGCTTTTTGGAAATCAAGAACTGCTACATCTACCTGGTTGCCGGGATCCAAAGCCTTCAGTACGTCATGTGAGAAAAGTGGGAGTTGGGTTTCACGTGATCGATGTTTTCGAAAACCATGCTGGTTGGCACAAGGTCATTCTGTTCAAGATACCTCATTATGTTTCAGCTCAGAATGTGTTCCAAATTCTACAACAAATTGAAGTCAAGGATACTGACAGTAGTTTTGTGGATCACTTCCACTACCGATTTTGTAGATGGGTGTGATCTGTTCTGTTTTCCAATAATTGGGCTTGGTTTTCTTTCAAGGGATATATGATTGACTATAGTTAGAAGAGGGGCTAACTAAATATAGAATCTGACAGGGATTCCATCAAGCCCTGGGGCTTTGTTCAATTTTAGCGATGTCAGCTGTTTCTCAACACCACTGTCACTAATACTAATTTCACTGATCTTTTCAGTGGTACGAGGATTAAACCGGGGGAATTTGCCTGGTTTTCCTTTGTAAAGGAACATGGAATTAAGCATTTCAGCTTTTGCTTTGCTATCCTCAATTTCAGTTCGTCTCACTCACTAGCGACTGAACACTAACTCTGGTGCCACTTTACATATGACCAGAATTTCTGTGAATTTTTGAAATAGCATTTGACAACATTCTGCTACGATTGTCACTGAAGGCATAACACATTGCTCTCTTGACACCCAAACACATTTCATTCAGTATCTCTCCTTTTGTTTAGAGGTTTCTTTACAGAGACTGTATACCCTGGAGGTTCCCTCCCATTATGAATTGTTCTACTGGGTACAATCTATCCAATCCATGGTCACTCATTTTTTTGAACTTTTATGCTCCCCTGACCTGTGCTTAAAGTTTCAAGTTCCTCATTGAGATATGGAATTACCGACTGCTCTGCGTGTTTTAGTTTTTTCCTTTGCATTTTGGTAATCTCTGTTGCCACAACCGCATCATGGCCACAAATACCAGTTTCGATGTGGACATCCTGAAAGAGGTCTTGTCTATTTGTTGCCATTAAATCCAATATATTTTCGTCACGAGTGGGGTGCCTAAGTATTTGTTCTAGGTAGTTTTCGGAAGAGACATTTAATGAAGTTTTACAGGTTGTCTCATCACACCCACAACTAACAAAGTTGAAATTTTCCCAGTTAATTGTCGGACGATTAGTCTCCACCGATGATTACAGTACGACTGGGGAACTTAGTACAAGTGAACTGAGTTTCTCTGAAATTTTCAGGTACATCAGATGTGTATGGTGGGCAATAGAAAGACCCAGTTAGCATTTTATGCTCACCCCTAGTACTGAGTCCGGCCCAAACATCTCTCATGCAGCTTCAAAAATTCTATCTAGGCGGATTCGAGTTTTTTGTCTACTGCAACAAATACACCACCTCCATTTCCCATTTGCCTATCCTTTCAATATAAATTTAAATTTTTTCCTAAAATCTTACATCAGGTTTCAACCAGCTTTTTGTACCTAGTATTACATGAGCGTCACTGCTTTTCATGAGTGCTTCAAACTCTGGCACTTCCTTGCAAATGCTTCTGCTGTTACCATTAGGATTTTAATACTCTTACATTTGGGAGGCATTTTTTTTTATCTTACACTGATACTTCTGGGTTTCCTACCCTACAGCTGTTGTCATATGGATTGGATGGAGGACCATCTAAAAAAAGGGTGTGCAGCCCACACACAGTAGCAGCCTCTGATATGTAGTGCACACCTGATCTACTTAGGGGGAACCTACAGTTCTCAACCCTATGGCTCAAGTCCAGCCAAGTCACAGCCTAGCTTTTCACAGAACTTTCGAAGTCTCCAGTTCAATCCCTCCTCTTGACTCAGAAACAAAGGGCCATGATCACTTCTGGGAAAATTACTACAAATTGTGAGCTCCGTCAAAACTCCATGTGCAAGGCTGGCCTTCTCAACCATCTCTGCCAGTTGTCGGAATGATCCGAGAATGACCTCAGTGCCCAGACAAATGGCATCATTTGTTTCAATGTGTGCCACAATCTGCAGATGGTTGCACCCTGTTCTCTCAATGACTGCTGGAATAGCCCCTTCAAAACGATGAATGCAACCCCCAGGCATACACTGTGAGTGCACCTGTTGGCCTTTCCTGTCCCTTGTTGCCATTTACCTAAGAGGTACCATCATTCACCATACGTTGGAACTGCTGATGATTAATAGACACCTACCCTTTCACGTTTGTCTCCTCCTGACACTCGATGAAACAGGTTTCCCCAAAACAAGTGAATGTGTCCCACTGGCCCAGTTTCAGTGAAAGACAGCACCTCAAACTTGTTGGTGCGAGGGATCAGTACAACACCTTGAGTCCTTCGTGGTCCCCATCCACCCTCTAGAAGACGTGTAGATCTACCATTAACACTCCACTCACAGTCAAGTTGATGGGTAATGACAGATCGTGTACTTTCTGCAGAGGAGGCAGGATCCACAGGAGAGGATAGTACTTGAGGTACCTTTGGTACAGGTAGCATAAGCCCGACTTTCAGGAGCCCTTCCAACACACCGATTCACAGCAGCTTTCAATTGCTTGACAGTAGTCAGGGTAATTTCCAGTTCTGCGTTTTGGCTGGTGCAATGTAGTACAAGGCAGTGAACAAATGACTTTAAATTACACCTGCTGAATATCTTTTAATCTGTTGAGCTAAAAAGTTGCTAATTCCCAACAAGAATTGAAGCAGATACACAAACAAGATTTCTTAAGGCAACACAAAACCTGTGGTAAAAATTACTAGTTTCCTAAAGTGTTTTGACGTTAATTATACTTACTAGCAAACTCTAAAATGGAGGTAATTTATGACAAATAAAGATAATATCTAGGGCTATTCCACTTTAAGGGAAAACTAGATGTAACACAAAATTTCAGTTGGAAAAATCTGCTACAGTAATGACATTACGCACCCCGATTAGTTACAAATTGCTCGTACATTATGCAATGGATAATTGCAGCTTCCGAAAATTCTTAAAGATATTTCTCAAGTAATTGTACAATGAAATTAGAGGAAGATCCTTTTACAAGGATAAGTCTCTAGTCTTTGAAAATTTTAAAAGAGCTCAATTTAATTTAAGACTAAAATTAACAATAAAAATACTAGTTTATCACTGCACTTGGGAATGTTTAGAATGTTACAATACATCACAATACAAACGTGTAAAGATACAATCAACCAAAGATTACGCAGAAGAAGCGACGCGAACAGTAAAATATGTGAACATAGAACTCTAAATCTATACACGATCTAGTACAAGCAGTCTTACACAAAGGAAAATTCCTAAGTCAGCTTTTATATATAAACAAACATGCTTATTGGGTGAATTTCTTCACTTAACTGAGTCAGCAGTGCTGCTAACTCCAGCGTCGGCCGCAGTTGCAGACTCTGATGTATTGAGGTGACAGTGTGCAACTAGCAGTGGAGAAAAGGATAGGGGGGCGATAAGAGTCTTAAGGAGGCAGGATGTAGCAAAATTACTTATTCTACAGTTATTACCTGAAGATGTTGGCAAACTATGCTGTTGAAATATCGTGTTATGCAAGTGACTGCATCAGGTTCGACACCTAACAGTACAAACCTTCTAATATGTTAGAAGGTGTACACCAAACTCGCCCCAATTAGAATCCTGTGGTAGTGTACTTTCTGCATTCGCATGGTATACTGTATACTCCTGGTGTGTTAAGGTTCTTTGGCAGAACCTAGGAGCTCCTAAAACTGGCAGGGACATTACCAGCCTATCTGTGGGAATGGGTCGACTGCAGCACTTACTCCAACAGTGAGGTGCATAAACGGGGCTCTACATCTAAACAACTCGGAAAATTCGGCAGATTAGCCGGGACTCAGATGACAAAAAAGGAGATGAATGATACCAGAGCCGTGGTCAATTTGACTGGAAAAGAACCAGATGCTGCCACAATCACAGTCCTCAAAAAAGGACTGAATTTCGTCCCCGTCCCCAGAACAATCCCGAAACGAGACATTATAAGTGGCGTGGAAGAAGTAGTACGAGGGCTTCCAAAGGAGGAAGCCGAGGAAGTAAGAGGGGAAACTTGCAGAATAATCGACAGATCTCGACTGCCTAAAAATAACATATCTGCGGAAGAACGAGCAGCTCTCTGGTCCCTTAGAGATGACCCTGATAACGATCCTACCAGCGGACAAAGAGAACGCTACAGTGCTGTTAACTACTGCCGAGTACCGACAGAAAATAAACCTTCTGATACAAGACGAGGCCTACAAGAGGCTGAAGAAGGATCCAACCCCAACGATGAGTAGAAAGACTATAGCTCTGCTGAAGAAATCGGACTTAACAGAGCAAATGAAGAAGTGACTGTACCCCAGAGCTCCAGCGATACCACGTCTCTATGGACTCCCCAAGATCCATAAGGAAGGGGTAGATCTGAGACCGATTGTGGACTCCATCAACTCTCACAGTTATGAACTTGCTAAATACCTAGTGACACTGCTCAAATCCCTTGTGGGACACTGCAGCCACCATGTGAGAAACTCAGCCGAATTCGTAAAAATACTCAGGGACATGCGACTGCAAAGGAAAGACCTACTCGTGAGCTTCGACGTGACATCGCTTTTCACGAAAGTGCCTCTTCAAGACTCCTTGGCACTTTTAACCCAGCACTTTGAACCACAAACAGTCAGCCTCTTCAAACACGCACTAACAACCACGTACTTTCAGTGCAACGGGGAATTCTTCGAGCAGATCGACGGTGTGGCGATGGGCTGCCCATTGGCTCCTGTGATTGCAAACCTCTATATGGAACATTTGGAGGAGGTGGCCCTTCAAACTGCCAGACAGAAACCGAAGCACTTCTTCCACTATGTCAACGACACTTTTGTCGTGTGGGTACATGGCAAACAGGCACTAGATGAGTTTCTTGAACACCTCAACAGCATCCATCCGAACCTAAAATTTACAATGGAAATGGAAGAAAATGGATGCCTCCCCTTCCTTGATATTTTAATTAAGAGGAAGGCAGATGGATCACTAGGCCATATAGTACATAGGAAGAAAACATACAGATCTATACCTTCATGCAACAAGCTGCCACCATCCAGCACAAAGACAAACAGTATTGACCACCCTGGTACACAGGGCGCGCGCCAGCACCGTCTGCGACAAAGACAGCCTACCATCCGAGCTGCAACACCTGAGAGAAGTCTTCCAACAAAATGGCTACAGTAGAACGCAGATTAACAGGGCGCTTAAAAGAAAGAAAGAAGCAGTGAGAACCCCAGAAGAAAATAATGAAGGAGAAGAAGAAGATAAACGACTCGCTTTCCTTCTGTACGTGGGTCCGTTCTCGGCCAAAATTGCACGACTTCTGGGAAAATACAAGATCAAAACCATTCTCCGACCACCACCGAAGACGAGGGAGCTCCTAGGTTCTGCCAAAGACGCGCTGAACCTTAACACACCAGGAGTATACAGTATACCATGCAAAGGCGGAAAGCAATACATTGGACCAACACAGCGCTGCATATCTAAACGCTGCAAAGAACATATCAGATGTGTGCGACTAGGCCACACAGAAAAATCAGCCATAGCGGAACACAGCATCAATGAAGAACACACCTTCAACTTCGAAAACACGAAGTTACTGTGCCGAGAATCTGGCTATTGGGAAAGCGTGATCAAAGAATCCATAGAAATAAGGATTCACGAGAATCTGGTCAACAGACACGAGGGATACCAACTCAGCGCAGCATGGAACCCGGCGATAGCGGCAGTCCGTCAGGAGCACGCCTGTCAATGTCCTCCGCCGCAGACACAAACAGAATGCTTACACCAACAAGCGAACGCGGCCGCCGGGAGCGACCGCCATCCTCACCACCGCGCACATGCCGCTGGACCACTGCAGCCACCCAAGGTCTAGTGGAGGGGGTGACCGCGTATATAAATAGCCCGCTCCCTGCGAATCTTGACACTTCGTCAGAAGATGGGTAGTATGACACTTCCCGAAACGTCGTGAGATATCAACGCTACCACCCGGCTGAAGACCCGTGAAACCTTCATCAATAGTTTACGCCGGGAAAGCCTACAGTCACATGTACTTATTTTTTTAGTGCATGTCAGCAATAACCAAGACAAGGCAATAAGTGTCCCTGGGCGGTTATAGGATTTGAGTAAGAGTACAGCTGATTTAAAGAACAAAATGAAACTATCAAAACTCTCTAACATTCTGTATTACTAACTGAAGAACCGAATTTGGAAAGATGAAAACAAGTTTACAGGCACGTATTAGGGAATCTTGGCAAGAGTAAAAATGAAATAAATGCCAAAATTACAGAGTTGCAATCAAGATGTTAACTGAAGAGTTACATGACAAGGTACATAAATAGTGCAATACAGTAAAAATATGGTCAATGAATAATTTCTTGATATAAATGACATAATAAAATGTTAACAATTTACGAAAGAGTAATATGAAATAGTAAAACAGCAAATCTCAGACACAAAATCGAGGTTGACTATACTACAACAAACCAAAGAATTGGATTTAACAGTTATTCCCATCTCCTGCCCACTCAGATGGACATGGGGAGAAATTCCATAAAATCTGGGACATGCTCAAGAAAACTAATTAAGAGATAAATAAGCAGCAACTAATGAGTGGTAGTGGATTGTAAGGTGAGGAATTGCAACTAGGAAATAGAACAAGTTTTTCCAAACAATTTTGCGAGTTCAAACCAGAGCGAGAAGTACACCTGACATTTTTTGAGTGTATTTTCTGGGCCATTGGCTAAACATTGGGATCATTCATTCAAGGAAAATTCCCCTTATTGTGCCATGCATTCTATGTTCTATAGATGTGTTTTATTTACTAAGAGTTGTTGAACAGCATGATAGGAAGTAAAGGCTTAAGACTAGCCTACTGCCCAAATCCTGGCAGTAGATATGTCGAGTGCACTGAATCATTAAAGATACGGTATGCTTGAAATCCCACTTTTTGGACAGCTTAAAAAAGTTGAAGCCACACTTGGAAAAGTGTACTGAGTTAAAACGGGACTACGCTAAAAAACAGAAAAATTCCCAAAATAATATGTTTTTCTATCTTTTCTACGGACTTAATGAATGTCCCTTATAATGTCTGCAGATTCATAAGTAAGAAAAAAGGGTTGCTCTATGTGACTTCGTAAGTACGCTGGGACATACATTACGAAAGTCCATCACAGCCTTTCTTAAAATGACCATCTCCTTTAGTCAGCCTCTGACTATCCATCACCACCCACAGTAATTCTAAAGGGAACTGAAAGCGAGTGCACTAGTCATAATGAACAACTCACTCACCAGTCAAAATTCATCCACTGACCACCTCCAACTATCATGAAATATGTAGGCATTGGGTCTTTTAGATGCCATCAACACAAGGATGTATTACGGGTACCTCAATTTAGGGAAAACCAGCACTGCAACAGCGAACTGCTGCTGGCAGATTGTAATAGCAAATACATCAGCATCAGACTAATGCAAATCAATTGAACTTCAATGCTGTGCTACAACAACAACAACAACAACAACAACAACTGGAGAGCAGCAAATCCATCTAGAATGACCTTGTTACGGGATATATCACCACCATCCCACTTATCTATGCGCACTGAACAAAGACTACTGTGGGTGTAAGAACACTGCCATTGGGCAGTTTATGCATGTGGAAAGCTCACTTGGACTGACAATTTGTGGTATACATCAGATACATGGCACAGTACAAAACATCAAAAACCATGAGGTGATTCCTCTGTTTGCCAACAGAATGTCATTCAGGTACGCGGTGTAAGTATCCTCTTATGGGAATGTTTGAAAGGGATAAAATGGGGCACCTGGTACCTCTGCCAGTGTCTTTAATTGGAAAGCAATACAGGAAATTCTGTGAAATAATGTGTATCTTTTTTCTTACAGCAACCAATTAGTGTCCTGTACCTTCAGCAAAATAAGGCCTCATCTCATTAACCACTATTGTAATCCATAAGGCACACTATTGATATTATATGTTTATTTTTGTGGTGCGTACTGTTTTAAGAGGTAATGGGGAACATCTGACATTCACACTCCAACAATGGTGTACATGAAGAGTGAAAATCTCCACTGCATAATCATTTACAGTAATGTTTTTTAAGTGCACAGCAACTCTGCCAGACGTAATTGTGTTTGGATTATACCACTTTCCTATAGAGACAACTTTCGAATACAAAGGATTTCTTGTTGAGAAAAATTTAACATGGAAGGCGCTATTAAACCATGTTGTTCACAAATGTGAGGCTACCATCAATACTGTGATGATGGAATCTGGATTGGGATTGAATATCAACACAGCATATGCTTTATTGGGCTATGATACATCCAGTCACTGATTTCAGGTCTGATGCTACAGACTTATCTGAGACAGCTGCCTTGACAAATGGCAACACGAAGTTGAAAGTGTGTTGCAGAGCTTCCCACCCTAATAATGAATTATTTGTCGAAACATTGATCTTCCAATTTATCTACCTCAGTACTAGTTTTCTTTCAATAAAGAGCTGAGGCAAATCATTCTTTATCTTTTAAATTTGTCCATAAAGCTACCAAGTCACAAGGCAACTATTCCTAATTAAATGTTAAAAATTCCAAATCTTATAATTTTTGTGTAGGGCTTCATCAAAATAACTGTAAAATGCATTGGCATTACTCAGCAGCAGTTTAGACTTAAAAAAAAAGTGCATATATTAAAGACTGCAGATTAAGATAGGCTCCAAAATATTCAAACACTTTAGGACTGGAAACTTTCAAAGAGCTAATATTCCTCTGTGTTATCTAGTGTAAACACTACTAAAAAGTAAACAGGTCCGTCACGTGTATTACTTTGGCAACTCTTCTTCTTCTGCGTCTCTCCATTTCACCAATTTTTAGTTTACTATAAAAAGGGCAGGTTTGTTCAAAACATTTCTCATTTTTATGTACCAGTACTATTTTTAGTGACAAATCTTCATAATTAGTTCACCGACATCATCTAAATGCTTCAGACAACTTACGCTCTGAGCCTGTATAAGCCAGAAGGGTGTTGAGCAAGTTGCTGAAATAAATTAGTTCCTGGTGGTACATATTAATGGTGGTAAATTATACTAAATAGCTACAAAATTTAAAATTATTTTTATTTTTATCAACAAGTTTGTCTATTACTCAAAAACTGAGGAAAAACCGAACGACAATGTATTTTGTGAGATTCCGAAAGGGCAGTCAAATGCAGAATGACAAAGAAACAATACAAAGTGCCATTCACAACTTTCTAATGACTCAGCTGTTCTGTCAATAAATACTGCATTTACTAAAAAAAAAGGAATTTATGTGTAAAGGATATAAAACAGAGTATCTATAACATCTCAGAAGGCACAAGAACTTTCACCTACCCTGTTTTAAGAACAGGTTTAACAAATGCTAACAGTCTGAAACCACAAAGAGTGATATAAAATTTGTTCCTCTCCTGTACTCAAACTCCAGTCACAAACACACACAGAGATCCACACACATTTCAATCTCACAGATATAACTGGGCACAAAAATGTTTAGAAAATTCTCACATGTTGATATGATCAGGAACTATACTCTCTGTTCACAATGTGTTAAAGGCAAATCATTCGTTGGGAACCGGTTTATGAATGTTATCCGTATCATCACTATTCCGGCAGCCACCATGAACAAACATATCAGGAATCTCTGATCCATAATAAATTTTGTTGTTATGACTTATAGAGTCATATTTTTTCAGTTCTAGATATTCTTTTGTTAAAAGTAATTTATTGGCTTCTGCTTGCTTGTGCAGATTGTAAAATTCTGCATCTGCAATACTCTTCTGTTTTGCTAGATGCATTTCATCTGGAAAAAAGAAAAAAAGGAAAATTTACTGTTTGAGAAGATATTACTCTAAGAGACTGATTTTTCTACTTGCATCTGTAAAAACAAAGTAAATAATCTCATTATTAGAAACTTTGTGTGCCATTATTGGTTTTCCATTATTGTTTGGAGTAATATGAAGGACAGTCTATGCAATTTATTACTGAAAGAGCTTTTAACAGAAATACACTCCTGGAAATGGAAAAAAGAACACATTGACACCGGTGTGTCAGACCCACCATACTTGCTCCGGACACTGCGAGAGGGCTGTACAAGCAATGATCACACGCACGGCACAGCGGACACACCAGGAACCTCGGTGTTGGCCGTCGAACGGCGCTAGCTGCGCAGCATTTGTGCACCGCCGCCGTCAGTGTCAGCCAGTTTGCCGTGGCATACGGAGCTCCATCGCAGTCTTTAACACTGGTAGCATGCCGCGACAGCGTGGACGTGAACCGTATGTGCAGTTGACGGACTTTGAGTGAGGGCGTATAGTGGGCATGCGGGAGGCCGGGTAGACGTACCGCCGAATTGCTCAACACGTGGGGCGTGAGGTCTCCACAGTACATCGATGTTGTCGCCAGTGGTCGGCGGAAGGTGCACGTGCCCGTCGACCTGGGACCGGACCGCAGCGACGCACGCCAAGACCGTAGGATCCTACGCAGTGCCGTAGGGGACCGCACCGCCACTTCCCAGCAAATTAGGGACACTGTTGATCCTGGGGTATTGGCGAGGACCATTCGCAACCGTCTCCATGAAGCTGGGCTACGGTCCCGCACACCGTTAGGCCGTCTTCCGCTCACGCCCCAACATCGTGCAGCCCGCCTCCAGTGGTGTTGCGACAGGCGTGAATGGAGGGACGAATGGAGATGTGTCGTCTTCAGCGATGAGAGTCGCTTCTGCCTTGGTGCCAATGATGGTCGTATGCGTGTTTGGCGCCGTGCAGGTGAGCGCCACAATCAGGACTGCATAAGACCGAGGCACACAGGGCCAACACCCGGCACCATGGTGTGGGGAGCAATCTCCTACACTGGCCGTACACCACTGGTGATCGTCGAGGGGACACTGAATAGTGCACGGTACATCCAAACCGTCATCGAACCCATCGTTCTACCATTCCTAGACCGTCAAGGGAACTTGCTGTTCCAACAGGACAATGCACGTCCGCATGTATGCCGTGCCACCCAACGTGCTCTAGAAGGTGTAAGTCAACTACCCTGGCCAGCAAGATCTCCGGATCTGTCCCCCATTGAGCATGTTTGGGACTGGATGAAGCGTCGTCTCACGCGGTCTGCACGTCCAGCACGAACGCTGGTCCAACTGAGGCGCCAGGTGGAAATGGCATGGCAAGCCGTTCCACAGGACTACATCCAGCATCTCTACGATCGTCTCCATGGGAGAATAGCAGCCTGCATTGCTGCGAAAGGTGGATATACACTGTACTAGTGCCGACATTGTGCATGCTCTGTTGCCTGTGTCTATGTGCCTGTGGTTCTGTCAGTGTGATCATGTGATGTATCTGACGCCAGGAATGTGTCAATAAAGTTTCCCCTTCCTGGGACAATGAATTCACGGTGTTCTTATTTCAATTTCCAGGAGTGTACAATCTAATAATTGACAGTTTATAACAGAACATAGCAAACCTTCAATCTGCGACATTCTTTGAAGAGATTCTTTTTCCATGATTTTCTGTTCAAACTGAATTTTTGCTACAACAGCTTCTTTTTCTGCATCTATGATAGCTTTCTTCCGCTCTGTCTCAGCATCTTTTTCTACTACTTTTTGACGTTGGACAGCAATTAAAAGTTTAGTCTTTTCTGCTTCCCTGCAAATTAAGCATTTCACATGCAATTTGTATACAATGAAAATTTATTAATTTAATGCATAAACATATCTTGTAGTTGTAAACTACATTACTTTCACTTCACTGTCACATACGTACATGAGTTCATAATTTTTCCTAATTGCTTCTGGAATTTTTGGCTTGGTAACACGCACAGCTTGAATAAATAACCCAGGTGCCATTTCATTCAAATCTCTCTGTAGAGCAACTTTCAAGTTCTCATCAATTTGATCAAACAGATCAATATATACCTAAAAATAAAACAGAAGAGATACTGCTGAGTAACTTTCATATTATGAAATGCATACAAATACTTCACTGAAGGTGAAGGTGAATTTCGTATTTATTCTTCCATTTGTCAGTTAATAAAAATCTTTCCTATGCTACTGTTTCTCCAAATATGAGACAGTGCATTAGGTACATTGTCATTTAACAATGATCAATAAGCAGCTTCATGGAGTGTAAATACAAATGAATGACATATGATTTAGTATTAGTGTCTAAAATGTTTTCTCACATGATAATCTAAGTACAACAGTACATATGATAAATTGTGTTACTGTTATTGTCTTCAATCCGAAAACTGGTTTTATGCAATTTTCCACATTACTCTACCCCGTGCAAGCCTCTTCGTCTCCGAATACCTACAGCAACCTACATCCTTGCTTTTGTTGATGTTCATCTTGTATCCTCCTTTCTAGACACTGTCCGCTGCATTCTACGGTTCTTCGAAGTTCTTTGCTGTCTTTGACATAACAGTATCGTCATTGGACAACCTCAAAGTTTTTTATTTTCTCTCTGAACTTTACTTCCTTCATTATTTTTTTTCCTTTACTGCTTGTTTAATGTAAAGATTGATATACAAATAGAAAATCCATAAGAGTGCAATCCTTTCGTAGTCTCTTACTTCTTTCTTGCAGCTAAGTGTTAAGTGTGTTAAGAATTGTGTTAGGTCACAAAAACTGAAGCTTACAAAGGAAAAGCAAACAATCAATAAAAACAAACCTCTTGTAAACTGTGAACACTGCAGAACTGATTCAGTTCATGATGTACTTTATTGAAGATTAACGTCTTATCATAATCAGCAGTGTAATTTTTTACAATATCATATACTGAAAAAGAAAGACAGGAAGAAAACAGTTTAGTTTCATTATGAAAATTTTTTTAAAGGAGTACTGACATCTTAAAAGCACTAAACATTGCTATTCAAATTTAATAGATGTTATTCAGTCTGCTTAAACAAAGGACAAATCATTAGAACAGGGAACTGGATCTTAAACATAAAGATATTTAGTACTGCATAGTGGAACAGATACAATATGGGACACCAGTGTTTCTGGGCCAAATACCCAGATGGACATTTAACTTACACGTATAATTGCATACAAGAACTGGAACGCAGACAAACTTGCCAAGTGGGAACATTTGAAGAGTCAATAAATTTGTTCCATGATTATCCTATCTGTTTATTATTTTATGCAGTACAAATAACTGTCTGGAAAATTTATGTCATTACTGAATTTGAAGAGAAGCAAGAAAATAATTCGAAAAATTTGAAGAGTAGTGGGAAAATAATGTTAGCATTCCACTAACACAGCATTCAAATTCATAAAAAATAAAGGATAACCATAGTCAGAGGATGTACTTACCACTAGAGGCACTAAGAATATTAACAACTTCTATTCGATCAAAATATATCATGACACCACCACTGGTACCACATGGTACATTTTTTACCTCATCAGTTTGAAGAGTAACCTGCAAAACATCATACTGAATTAACAATCATAACCAGTATAAAGGATTTCTTTCTTAGCAGAAATGTTTACCTACATTCATAGCAAAATACAAGTCAGCAAAATACACCAAACAACATCACACAAAAAAGGCGGCAAACTGCAGAGCTTCTACTAAAGCCACAACCAGAGGTAGCTGGTGGGACTAAAATGTATCAGTATAGTAAGTAGGAAAGAAAAAGTGCTATGATTAGGCAATTGTAAGAGTGGTATAAGGTATCCACAAACATCATTAATGAAATTAGGAATAAAAATGTGATTTATAGACAAAAAATACAAAATTATTATTTATGAACAAAGAATGACAGGAATGGTTGTTAAAAATAATTCCCACAAACACAATGCCTAGTGGGTTTGTTTGAACAGCAACCTGGAACCATTATATGAATGTGTATGCACAATGTGAAACATCTAATTACTTCCAGCTCTTTCTGATTCCGAGCTGTTTGAGCAGCAGCTACAAACTAGCAATATGTGGTTGGCAACCGACAGAGATAGTGTGATTTTCCACAAACTGCTTCATATTGCTACTCTCACGCATGAGCATAGTTACTATTTCATCTCATTCTTTGACTTCTTTACTGCAAGTCATTCTGTTTGTACCTGGTGTAGAGACCTTTAAGTGGACTAATTCTGATATTTTAAAATTCATTTTTAGATTTTATTTTCCCATTGTGTTAAAGGAAAATTCTCCAATCAAGTTCATTATCTTATGGTAGCCTATAAGAATAGAAACATTTGGGGTATTCAGCTGATGGAAAGTGAACTTTACCACAGATTTTACACATCCTTGCAGAACTTAACAATATACAAAATTGGCAGTGTGCACTGCAAAATTTTACCATCTGTAAGTCAGGGTTCAATTACACAAACTAAATCAACAGTTACTAGTTTCACGTTTCAAGGTGTTGTCTTCGGTTGGCCACACTAGTCTTTCCTCTGCAAAGACTATTTACTTCTGTGTGTAACTCCCCTGCCACTTCCTGTATTTTATCTTCACTACCTTCAGGATTCTGACGAGCGTATTCCAGTCAACACTGGCAAAATTTTTATCTAATTTTGGTTATTTTAATTTTAAAGCATTTTTTAATACCCCACACCTGTCACAAAATCTTCAAAATGTTTGACATAAATGGACTAGACATTATAAAATAATTTCTCTTAGACCCACACAGATCCCTACCACCATATTGATAGTCCTCAAAATTTGTGACTGAATTGTTATAGTTATGAAAATACTCTTAAGATTCAAAATATAAAAAGTGGGATGCATACAATATACAATTGATGTCACGAATAGCTAGCCTCCTCATTATCTCCCCACCCCACAGTTCTTGCTTTGAATCTTTCTAGTACTTTCATAGCCATTAAAAATTCAGTTACAAATTTTTAGGACTGTCAGTACGGGGTTAGTAAACTATACTGGACTAGGAGAAAGAGAGGTGTTCTCTGGAATAACAACTGAAATACACTCATATCAAACCACAGAGCATCAGAAGTTTTAAATATTTCAGCAACTAAATTTCAGTCAGATATAAATAAAATATTGTAGCTTCAGACTATATGATGTGACAGTGCGGTAAGTAAAAATTACTGACCGATTTGGATTTCACTTAAGTCGTTATACCAGAGAATGTCTCAATTATTTTATACTTTTTAGACCTATTTAAAAACATGGTGTATTAAAACAGATTTTTATTTAAATGATTATTTGCCTTTAAAAAGCAGACACTAATGTCATTATGTTGGTTCCTTTCCACAGCCTCATTTGGGTTATTACAGAAAGACATAAATTTAACCTTAGTACTTTTTCTCTGTGGAAAGATTTGTTATTGCCTCACAGCATAAATTAAATTTATTTTTTTAAGATTCAAATATGAGTGACACACTGTGTACACAGTGTATCTGTAGCATCTAGTCAGTAATAATAACGAAGAATGTAAGAAAATAAGAATGTGCTTGCTTTATTCATTTGTATTTTATTCAAATAGTCAGTAGGTTTCTGCACTGGGATGCAATGGATGACTAATACTGCTGGTAAATAAAAGCAAAATAGTCACTATAATTTTCCCAATGAGGTATTATTGTAATATCTTTCAGTTACGTTGTTAATAACCATTACTCATGTCTTTCTGGAGAATACCTAATATAATCAAGACTGCTCTAAGACAAACTTAACAATGGTATTTTGTTTTTCATTTGTGCGCATGTACAACAGGAATTACTGTATTGGAGTTTTCTAATGGCTGTAACCTCTGTGTATCAAACGTAAATTTTTATTTGTAAGACGCACAATGTTTCAAGAACTGAACGTTCATTTCACATTTCACTGTCCACCAATACATTCTAATAAAAAAGAACTGCTTGAAAAACTGAATTATGCAACTAGAAATAAATTTTGCTTCGTGTGTTCATCTACTTATAAGTAACTGCTGCTGCGCATGAGAAACAAATGAATACCTCTGCATGATTTGGAGCGTTCCTTGTGGCACAAGATTGCTAAAATGTTTGAGTAGCATAGAAATCTTTAACTGTTTCTGACCATTTATGCACAGAAGAATCAACTTGCAAATGTCAACCGTTATCAGTAATTTGATGCTTGAATAAACACTGTACTTTGAAGGTAATGGAATACACAGGAACAATTTGAGTGTAGCAGCCTACTGTAGATACATCAAGTGATAAGCACAAGTGACTTAGAATAGACGGTAAGCAACTTCAGCAACAAGGATGTCATAGAAGTGTGTACACATCTCCTGCCACATTTCTGAACTATTGTACAGTTTTCGGATATACCACAATTCACACAAAACGCTAATGACTGGCTGCAGGATTTTCTAACTGTAAAGTAAAGTGCACTGTGTTGAACTTCAAAAATAATTAGAACTCTGAAATATCTAAGAAGTAATTCCTTTTAAGTGTCTTGTCTACCGTAAACAACAATAGTTTTTTTGGCTGTCACAAATACAGCTACACAGCGTAATATGAAGATAATGATAACAAATTCAAACTGAAGTATCTGGTAGGTTACCAAATCTTATTATAACTCAATTAGTAATTTATATACAGACTGAATGGGTAAGTATTAGAACATGTGCAAAGCTTTAAACACCTCAGAAGCAAGAAAGAAACTAGCTGGAAGAGCAGCACAGAAATTAAAAATAAACTAGCAATGGTGAAAGAGGTATTTTATAAGAAAAGGAGAAGTTCCTGCAGCAACATGGACAAAGATTTGAGGAAAAGGCTAATAAAATGTTTTGTATAGAGTGTCTTCCTGATGCTCAAATGTTGTCATTGAGGAAGAAAGATAGAGCATGGCTTGAGACTTCTGGAATATGGACATGGCAAAGGATAGAAAGAATAAGTTGGATGGATAAAGTGAAAAATGAAGAGGTACTGAGAAGAGTGGGAGAGCAAACACAATTACTGGGTGTAATAAGAAGGAAACAAAACTGGATTGGACATATATTAAGAAACAAGGAGCTGCTTATAATTTTATAAGAAGTCTTGGAAGTGTACGTGTAAGGAGGTGAGAGAGGAAGAGATTTCAGATCCTGGATGATGTGATGCATGGCAACACATATACCAACATTAGGGAGGAAGCAATGGATTGAAGGAAATGGAGATATAAGGACCTGCTAATATAGTTTCAACTGATGATGATGATGACGATATTATAATGTCCTTGAAACATTTTAAAATGTGGTATAAGTAAATGGCTAAACATAATGGAACAAATGCATTACATGACAGACAAGACAAACTCTAAGTTTTTCTTTTAATGTGGAGCTGGCAAGTTAGCTTGGAGAACTGCTGACAGGTGTGCTACTGATCAGAATTGCGGAAATGGTGGTAAACCAGGCAGAGAAAGCACTATTGTAAATCATTAGTGAATGTCCCAAGAGATTTTCCGCAGCAAGTTTCACATCATACTACCAGTTTACAACAGCACAGTGAGTGGTGCATAAAATTCAAGGATAGTTGTTCAGGTGTTGCAAAACATGAGGGCTGACTGGTCATCAGAACTGGCAGCTAACTGTGTTAGGAACGTCAGTATGGGAAGTCCCACAATGTCTACCTACAGAGCTAGCACAAAACTGACCATCCCTCAACCAACAACTTGAAAATCCTTTGAGGTGATTTTGAGTTAAGTTCACAAATTACAGCTCCTGCAAACCATAAAGCATGACGACAAACTGTACCCTCTGTATTTCTACATTTATATACAGAACCATCATGAAAATGATAACTTCACAAGCAAATTAATCTCCAATGTCAAAGACACTTCATCTTTAGGAAAAGAGCAATCAACACACCATATGCATATGGCAGACAGAAAATTCACGTATTCTGTATCACGTCCACTAATGCAGGCTATGGACCTCCTTCACTGAGACAATAGTCAAAGGTGGCATCTGTCTTGACCACTGTAGTTGTGGCTTATACCACAACTTAGAACTGATAGCAGGGCTTTCATGTTTCAACACCATGGTGAGCGTCCATATTTCTACTATTGCATACGAGATTATCTGGATGACATGTTACCACATCTCTGGATAGGTCGTGTTGCAGCTCAATTGGGCACTATAGTCACTGGAATTGACATCGTCCAATATTTTCTAGCAATTTACATCAAGGATACTGTTTATGTTTCACCTGTGCCAAAAAACCCCCAAGAATTATGAAATTGCGTAACAACAGCAATTCTTAGTATCATTCCTGATATGCTGTGTTGAGTATGGGCAAAACTGCTCTACTGATTAAATGCGTGTCATCTGACAAAGGGTGAACACACAGAATATTTATGAACAGTGTAAAAAAAACTGAGGCAATATTATGAAAAGAAAAGTTGCTACTCACTGTACAGCAAAGATGCTGAGTCACAGGTAGGAACAAAAAAGAAGACTGTCACAAATAAGCTTTTGGAAAATGAGGTCTCTGTCGAAAATAGATGCATGCACACCCACATGCAAGCACACCCACCTACGTGCACTCTCGGGAGCATGTGCACAAATGCAGGCAGTCAGCTTGTTGGTTGTCATGCCCACATAGAATGCAGCACAGTGTTTCCAACTTAGCTTTTAGATCACATGACTAGTTTCACAGGCAGCCCTGCATTTGGTGAAATAGCTGATGTCTGTGACCAGAATGGAGTGGGGGTCTATTACAGGGATATAAGCCAGGAGGTAAGGGGTTAGGAGTAAGGGTTGTGTAGGGATGGACAAGTATATCGTGTAGGTTCAATGGACTGAAACCCTGGCGGAGAATGTAATTCAGTTTCTCCAGTTCTCGGTAGTACTGAGTTACGAGGGGAATGCTCTGTGGCCAGACAGACTTTGGGAGGTGGTGGGAGACTGAAAAGATAAGGCACAGGAGATTTGATTTGTGCAAGGTTGGGAAGATAATTACTGTCAGTAAAGGCTTCAGTGAGACCCTTAGTATATTTCTGAAGGGACCGCTCGTCACTGTAGATGCGAAGACCATGGATGGCTAGGCTGTATGGAAGGGACTTCTTGGTATGGAACAGGTGGAAGCTGTCGAAGTGGAGATATTGCTTGTGGTTAGTAGAGTTAATATGGACATAGGTATTAATGTAGCCATCTTTGAGGTCGAGATCATTGAGGAAGGTGGCTTGTTGGGTTGAGTAGGACCAGGTGAAGCAAATGGGGGAGAAGCTGTTGAGGTTCTGGAGGAATGTGGATAAGGTGTCCTCACCCTCAATCCATATCGCAAAAATGTATACATGAATTTGAACCAGGTGAAGGGTTAGAATTCTGGTTGTTCAGGAAGGCGTCCTATATATGGTCTGTGAATAGCTTGGCACAGGACAGTGCCATGCGGGTGCTCACAGCCATACCCCGGATTTGTTTGTAGACAATGCCTTCAAAGGAGAAGTAACTGTAGGTGAGGATGTAGCTGGTCATGGTAACTACGAAGGGAGTTTTCAGTTTGGATTCTGTCATGCATTGGGAAAGGTAGTGTTGAATAGCGGTAAGGCCATGGGCATTAGGGATGTTAGTGTAAAGAGAGATGGCATAAATAGTGACAAGCAGGGCACCATGTGGTAAATGGACAATAACTGCGGAGAGTCAGTGGAGGCAATGGTTGGTGTCTTTTATATAGTAGAGTAGGTTCTGAGTAATAGGTTGAGAGCAGAGATTCTCTCAGTAGGGGAACAGTAACCAGCCAAATGGGGGATCGTGGGTGATTGGGTTTATCGACTTGAGGAAGCACGTAGAAGGTAGGAGTGTGGGAAGTGGTAGGGGTGAGCAGAGAGATGGACTCCGAGGAGAGGTTCTGGGATGAGCCTAAGGTTTTCGGGAGTGACTGGAGGTCCTGCTGAATTCCTAGAACGGGGTCACTGTGACTCAATGTTATATACTTGTCCATCCCTACACAACCCCTGCTCCCAACCCCTTACCTCCTGGCTCATATTCCTGTAATATGACCTAGATGGAAGACGTGTCTCATACATCCTCCCACCACCACCATCTACTCCAGTTTGGTCACAAACATCACCTATCCCATCAAAGGCAGGGCTACCTGTGAAACCAGTCATGTGATCTACAAGCTAAGCTGCAAACACTGTGCTGCATTCTATATGGGCATGACAACGAACAAGCTGTCTGTCCACACGAATGGCCAATGACAAACTGTGGTCAAGAAACAACTGGATCACCCAATTGCAAAGCGTGTCACCCACCATGACATTCTTCACATCAATGACTACTTCACAGCTTCTGCCATTTGGATCCTTCTCATCAATACCAGCTTTCCTGAATTGTGCACACAGGAACTCTCCCTGTAATATATCCTACGTTTTACCATAACCCTCCTGGCCTCAACCTTTGTTAGTCATTGTCTCACCCGTACACCCTCTTCCATGTTCCCATTCCAGCACTACACGGCATTCATTCCACCAAGGTGCCCAGTCTTTTTACGTCTCTCCTTTCTCTACCCTGCCCTCCGTCTAACCTCCCTACTGCACCTAGCTGCCCTACCCTCTCTCTTCACCTCGTCCCTACACACTCCCCAGATGCCACTCGCAGTGTGGCTTTAGCAGCCAGAGACTGCAGTTTTGTGTGTGTGTGTGTGTGTGTGTGTGTGTGTGTGTGTGTGTGTGTGTGCGCATATATTTTCAACAAAGGCTTGGCCGAAAGCTTATTTGTGACTCATTTTGTTGTGCCTATCTGTTACTCAACATCTCCACTATATGGTGAGTAGCAACTTTTATTTTCAAAATATTTTTACATTCTATCCTGGATTTTCCATTGTTCAAAAAACAGAGTTTGTCTTCCACATATTGTATCATTGTTCTCCGCTATTTACCTGTACTGATTTTTTCGAAATTTTCCATGGACTTTATAATTACCCTGTGTAATTTATGTAAGTGAATTTCATTTAACACAAAAATTTTTTAAAAAAATCATTGTTTCCCATGAAGAGGTATGCGGAAGTTGACTTCACGTTGAAATGGCGAGCCATTTTCTCTACTTAAACATGTATAACTGCACAATAAGCAAGAGTCGCTGACTCCTTTTAGCAACACGTTACTGAGTGTGGTATCTGGCTCTGGTGGTGACCTGTTTTAAATGGATCGATGTACTCACAGTATAACTGTGACACAACAAGACATGAAATGCCCAGCAGCTGCATGACAGGGATGGTGTCCCCCCCTCATTAAGCTCCCTTACTTTGATCACAAAGAAATGCATTGATATTGTGCATCTTGCCACTCTACAAACAACTGTCACTCAACTGGTAAGCATAAAGTGATGATGTCTCAGATGTATAACATACCATTCATCACAAGCATTATTCCATCACATCACCCATTTCTAATTTAATTGCTCGAGTGAATAAGGAATGTAAGCGGACTTTAATCCAGTGGAAATCCTTATACAACTTCTCTCCAGTCACTATCGACACTGCTTTCAACACTGTTTGCATCTAACACTATCTGCCTATTTGTTAAGTATTATTCAAACAAGTTGTCTGTGATGTCACTAATCCCATAAACTCTAACTTTGTCTAAGAAAGTCAAATGACCTAAAAAACGTAAGAAAACATCAATTGATATTTTTTACTTAAGGCTTGTAATATATGGTCAATAAATGTAAAATTTAATTCTCTGATGAGTAACCTTTCTAACATCTGTATTATGATACATTAAAAAAATTTATTGTTTTTAAATTTGAAATTATTCTACAGGAAATTACTGTCCATACTATTCGGAATAAAATTGTTATTGAAACTGTATTATCATAAGTTATATATTTTCCTGACACCATATCTCTAACAATGCACACTGCTTCAAAACAGCACATACTATGCTCCAGAGTGCATATTCATTGTGGATATATTTTTATATGTCTGGAAAAATTCCCTGTTTAAAGATACATTACATAAAATGCTGAGGACATGACTTTTCAAGTTAGAACAATTACTCAGAATACTGCACTATATTCCACCAACACCATGCTGGAGCTTCTATAGTGTTAATAACTTCAGAAACGGGTCTCTGTACTATTTCTAATAGCTCTGTTTTGTGGAATGCTATTTTAAATATATTCTCTTTTTCCTTCAGTGGGACTACTTCCTCATTTTTCTGCTACACTTATAAAATCAATTTAAAAAATGTAGAATAACCATAACAATAATCATTCAGCTAAAGTGTGATACCACTGTATTTCTTGCTTGGCTATCGTGAGCTTCCTTTCATTAAGTTCCATATACTCGGGTCACAACACTAGTTGCCGCTATCAGTGTGGAAGAGGCAAAAAGCAAGGTAACTAGCAGCAACAGCAGTCCTCTCACTGTCAGTGTGACAAGTAGGCTGATGTCTTGAGTTCAGACTATAGTGTTGGCACCAGCTGACATTCCAAAGGTTGCTTTAACTTCGCCTGCTGAGTGCATCCTAGCATTTAATTTTTTTACCAGAATTACTGACTTAACACGTGTCATCAAACAGTAAGAGGAATTTCTCTCTTTCTTACAGAATCTTTGTCCTCTTCAGAGTAACCCCTGCTCAGACATAACACACTTGTGCAAGCTCTTCCCACCTCAGCAGCACTTCTGGAGCTTACTTTTCATTATGGTAACAGTGAGCAGAGCACTGTCATATGAAATTTCCATGAGTAGTCTTGCTACAATTCTGGTTGTTTTCTTCAGACTGCTTCACACAACTTCCAGGTATATATGAGTGCAGGCTTTCTCGATGAATTTCATATATGAAGTCTTCACGGGTTGTCAGCCGAGTAGCATCGTCTATTCCAGGCAGTACTCCTCACTGACTGTACAACAATAACTCATGTTGCACTGTAATCAAAGAAAACAGTGAGAAGAACCTTCACATATGATTGAACTTGCCCAATTTTTTTCGTTTTTGGTTCATCAGGCAGTTTCCTTTGGGATGATTGGGCTATGGTTTCAATGTCATAACCACATACCCTCATTTCATCACCTATTATAACCTTCTTTGCAAGTTCTGGATCACTGACAATTTCGTTCAGCAATTCCCAAGCAATGTCGTTGCAACGTCATGTTTGGTCGAAATTCAACAATTTTGGAACATATTTTGCTGCTACATGTTTCATATTTAAAACATTTGGGAAAAAAAAAAATTGTTTGGCATGAGCCAAATGATACTCCAACGTCATCAGCAACTTCTCTGGTGGTGATTCAGCAATTGTCCAGAACCACTTTTCTTTACTTCTTCCACATTGTCATCAGTAACTGAGGTGCTAGGGAGTCCAAGGCATTCGTCATCTTCAATGTCTTCTCGACCCTCTTTGAAATATTTATACCATTCACGAACACTTAGTCTTATTCACAGTAGTTTCGCCAATAGCCACAGTCATGATTTTGAATGTGGTGCTGCACTGTATTCAATTTTCTAAGCAAAATTTAATGCAAAGTCTTTCATCCACATTTTTTGAAAGTAAATGTCATCCCGTATCTGCACAGGGTCAGCATGTTAATCTGGATATGGCAATGTTAGTGCTACATTGTGAAACACTGCCCGTGACTAGTGTTATCCCAGAAGGAAGTGTAAGAATGTTTTTGGAAATGGTTGTGTATCATGTACCACAGGTGGACCATGTGTACCAGCCTAGTACAGTATCCCCTTTGTCAAACGTGGAAAACGGCCAAAAGACTGCATCCATGCTAACTGGCGCACCAGCTGGACAGATTTAAGCTGGTCAGGGATACCTCCTTGAATCCCAGAAGTGACATGCTAACAAATGCAGCTATCTGAGTGGGTTATGGAACTACAATGACTACTTACTAAAACACTATAAGTCACTTTTCCTTCAATACTGGTGACTGATCACCAACTACAACTAAAATGGGATTTTGTCTTAAGATTAAAAACTGAGCAGTAGAGTTCACTTCAAAATTAAGTTACCGTCTATTCTGACAAAAAGTTTAATACTCTAGGGGCCCCAAGAGTGATTTTTGGTGATACTGCTGCAACTGCAAGAACCAATTTATCCTTGATTTATTATATTTGTCCGGCATTGGTTTAAGTTGTATATTACATAATTAGACCTCTGATCCATTTGTTAAAAAATATAAAAAAGATAAAAACATTCTTGGATTGCTGGCAGGACCCCACTTGGTAAACTACATTACATATTTTGATTTCTCTTTTTGTTATTTTTCATAATGTTAATGTCATAAATTTTCAAAAATACCCAACAAGCGAATCTCAGACCATTACGTTCTTGAGATGTTGGATGAATGTGATCTCAGGGACCTGAATGATGTCTCGAGTGAACCTGATGAGGACTTCATTTCAGAACAAGATGTTTCAGAACTGGAAGATAACCTTTAAGTGAATTCAGAAGAAAGTGAATAATGAAAATTCTGATGAAGAAGGCGAGTTTACAGCAAAATCAGGAGGAAAATGAACATGTTCAGTTTTCCCAGTGATTCGCTGTTTCCAATATGACACTGTCAAAGGACCTCCCAGGATCGCACACGCAAGTGATCTTGCACTCACAATGTCCAAAGATTTCAACAGTTCTTTGATGGCCAAACTGTAAATGCCAGATGCACGTTCACCAATCATGTACTGTTTGGCATTACAATGCAGATAATGCTCTCAACAGAATGATAATTTGGATGGATGTAAATTCTATCAAACTGAGAGCATCTTTTTGGTGTGCTACTGATGGCTATGTTCTTTGCTGCTGGAAAGAATCAATTTCTGAAATGTGAAAAACAGATGAAAACATTAGTCTTGCAGTTTTTAAAACATTTGTCTCTCAGTTTTACTGCTGCATCAATTTGCGCATGTTCTTCAGTTTATTAGGTTTGACAATAAAGCAATACATCCACTATGCTTATTCAATTTAAATACAACCTTAGGCATACAAAGAATCTAATCTGAGTAAACTTCTACACCTCTATGATGAGAAATGCAGGAAAAGGGGGGGGGGGGGGGGTTGGCAGCAAGAAGACACCACTTTTGTAAACAATATTGACTACTTAGGCTTTTATGTTAAGGGTTAAATATGAATTATCATGCAAATTTCACAGCTCAGACTGCACCTCTGACTGCCATACAGTAATTTATGAAGCCATAAAAATTCGTTGTATGTTTTCAGCCAATTTATTTCTCTCTAATAGTACAACATACTTGCAAAAATTAATCTTTCAAAATAATACTAAGAACAATGTGAGGGCTTAAGAGTCATAACGACATATCTAGAAAAATTTTATATTTTTGACATATTGACTTTACTACTGCCTTAATGTTAAAGCTGGGAACTGTTGATTGAATGTAAACACTCTCCAAGAACCATGAGATATCACAATTATCAGCAATTTGGATTTGGTGGTAGTAGTGATAGTGTTTCCAATGTACCAAATTTCTTTTGCCTTCATTTCATTTCAAAACATGCATATTGTAGATGACTCTTAATCCCTGAATGTTAAGTACATGAAATACTTTTTTGTACACGGTACTGAATGATTCTCCTGCTACAACCATCTATTGCATGTTGTTATTGTTGTTGTTGTTGTTTTCAGTCCTGAGACTGGTTTGATGCAGCTCTCCATGCTACTCTATCCTGTGCAAGCTGCTTCATCTCCCAGTACCTACTGCAGCCTACATCCTTCTGAATCTGCTTAGTGTATTCATCTCTTGGTCTCCCTCTACGATTTTTACCCTCCACGCTGCCCTCAAGTACTAAATTGGTGATCCCTTGATGCCCCACAACATTTCCTACCAACTGATCCCTTCTTCTAGTCAAGTTGTGCCACAAACTCCTCTTCTCCCCAATTCTATTCAATACCTCATTAGTTATGTGATCTACCCATCTAATCTTCAGCATTCTTCTGTAGCACCACATTTTGAAAGCTTCTATTCTCTTCTTGTCTAAACTAGTTATCATCCATGTTTCACTTCCATACATGGCTACACTCCATACAAATACTTGCAGAAAAGACTTCCTGACACTTAAATCTATACTCGATGTTAACAAATTTCTCTTCTTCAGAACTGCTTTCCTTGCCATTGCCAGTCTACATTTTATATCCTCTCTACTTCGACCATCATCAGTTATTTTGCTCCCCAAATAGCAAAACTCCTTTACTACTTTATGTGTCTCATTTCCTAATCTAATTCCCTCAGCATCACCCAACTTAATTTGTCTACATTCCATTATCCTCGTTTTGCTTTTGTTGATGTTCATCTTATACCCTCCTTTCAAGACACTGTCCAATCAGTTCAACTGCTCTTCCAAGTCCTTTGCTGTCTCTGACAGAATTACAATGTCAACGGCGAACCTGAACGTTTTTATTTCTTCTCCATGGATTTTAATACCTACTCCAAATTTTTCTTTTGTTTCCTTTACTGCTTGCTCAATATACAAATTGAATAGCATCGGGGAGAGGCTACAACCCTGTCTCACTCCCTTCCCAACCACTGCTTCCCTTTCGTGTCCCGCGACTCTTATAATTGCCATCTGATTTCTGTACAATTTGTAAATAGCCTTTCGCTCCCTGTATTTTACCCCTGCCACCTTTAGAATTTGAAAGAGAGTATTCCAGTCAACATTGTCAAAAGCTTTCTCTAAGTCTACAAATGCTAGAAATGTAGGTTTGCCTTTCCTTAATCTTTCTTCTAAGATAAGTCGTAGGGTCAGTATTGTGCCTCACGTGTTCCAACATTTCTACAGAATCCAAACTGATCTTCCCCGATGTCGGCTTCTACTTTCCATTCGTCTGTAAAGAATTCGCATTAGTACTTTGCAGCTGTGACTTATTAAACTGATAGTTCGGTAATTTTCACATCTGTCAACACCTGCTTTCTTTGGGATTGGAATTATTATATTATTCTTGAAGTCTGAGGGAATTTCGCCAGTCTCATACATCTTGCTTACCAGATGGTAGAGTTTTGTCAGGACTGGCTCTCCCAAGGCTGTCAGTAGTTCTAATGGAATGTTGTCTACTCCCGGGGCCTTGTTTTGACTTATGTATTCAGTGCTCTGTCAAACTCTTCATGCAGTATCATATCTTCCATTTCATCTTCATCTACCTCCTCTTCCATTTCCATAATATTGTCCTCAAGAACACTGCACCTGTATAGACCCTCTATATACTCCTTCCACCTTTCTGCGTTCCCTTCTTTGCTTAGAACTGGGTTTCCATCTGAGCTCTTGATATTCCTGCAAGTAGTTCTCTTTTCTCCAAAGGTCTCTTTAATTTTCCTGCAGACAGTATCTATCTTACCCCTCATGAGATAAGCCTCTACATCCTTACATTTGTCCTCTAGCCATCCCTGCTTAGCCATTTTGCACTTCCTGTCGCTCTCATTTTTGAGACATTTGTATTCCTTTTTGCCTGCTTCACGTACTGCATTTTTGTATTTTCTCCTTTCATCAATTAAATTCAATATCTCTTCTGTTACCCAAGGATTTCTACTAGCCCTCGTCTTTTTACCTACTTGATCCTCTGCTGCCTTCACTATTTCATTCCTCAAAGCTATCCATTCTTCTTCTACTGTATTTCTTTACCCCATTCCTGTCAATTGTTCCCTTATGCTCTCCCTGAAACTCTGTACAACCTCTGGTTTAGTCTGTTTATCCAGGTCCCATCTCCTTAAATTACCACCTTTTTGCAGTTTCTTCAGTTTTAATCTACAGTTCATAACCAATAGATTGTGGTTAGAGTCCACATCTGCCCCTGGAAATGTCTTACAATTTAAAATCTGGTTCCTAAATCTCTGTCTTACCATTACAAAATCTACCTGAAACCTTTTAGTATCTCCAGGGTTCTTCCATGCATACAACCTTCTTTCATGATTCTTAAACCAAGTGTTAGCTATGATTAAATTATGCTCTGTGCAAAATTCTACCAGGCAGCTTCCTCTTTCATTTCTTAGCCCCAATCCATATTCACTATGTTTCCATCTCTTCCTTTTCCTACTGTCAAATTCCAGTCACCCATGACTATTAAATTTTCTTCTCCCTTCACTACCTGAATAATTTCTTTTATCTCATCATACATTTCATCAATTTCATCATCATCTGCAGAGCTAGTTGGCATATAAACTTGTACTACTGTAGTAGGTTTGGGCTTCGTGTCTATCTTGGCATAATGCGTTCACTATGCTGTTTTATAGTAGCTTACCCGCACTCCTATTTTTTTTTTATTAATTATTAAATCTACTCCTGCATTACCCCTATTTGATTTTGTATTTATAACCATGTATTCACCTAACCAAAAGTCTTGTTCCTCCAGCCACCGAACTTCACTAATTCCCACTATATCTAACTTTAACCTATCTATTTCTATTGCATATTATTTTGAATGAGTGGAAAATAACATAGTTGGGAAAAAAAAGTGACAAGTTTTACCCACAAGTTAAGATAGTGTTACAATGTTTCGAGTCTCTCTTATAATTAATTATCTGTAGAGATGCTGTGCTTACTTGCAGAAAAAAAAAGTTTCATAAAAAATCCACATGACAAATATTTTTTGTCGAGTTGGATAGAAGCATAATGCTCTGTGAATTCCTGAATTCCAAATTATTTAACATGTGGAACAACACTTACACCAATACTCTGCATGAAGAAAGGTGATCCACGACAGCTGGCAGTGCTATTTGCAATTTCCAAGCATGAGGTGCAAAAAGCTGCAGCCAGTACTGTCCAAAAGCCATGAATGCCTACAACAGCAGCAACACTGAGGGAACACAACCAAATCACACAACACATTTTTTTTGTGATATGCATGGGAAACAGATGTGCCAAGCCCATTTTACCTTTTAGGGGTGCAACTAACGCTTTCCTGTCAATTACAGTTGATTATCAATAACATTTAAAAGCCTCCTAGTAAGAGACCCCTCTGGCCACAGAAAATAATTGTTACTTTTGAATCTCTCCTCACATGATGGATGTGTATGCATTCTTACAAGGGGACGTTATGGACTATCCCTATTATTTCAAATGAAATGTATTAATATTCGTTTTTAAAGCCTCTCATTTCAGCTTTGAATACAAAACTAAACATATACATATTAATGCACAATTTATGCCATTAGCAGCTGATAAAATGCATTAAAGACACAAATGCAAACAAACTTAAAGTATGTTTGACTAACTTATATTCTGTTAAATTATTTTTGTAGGTGTTTTGAAGATAATTATTTCAAGTGTGGACAATTAAAAAATTAAACAGTTCATAAATTATTGTTTGATGCTTCATGCCTACCTGTACTGCTCGAAACGATGTTATGAATGGTATCATCATATGAAATCCTGGCTGGCTTACATTGCTCAGCAATGCACCACCCTGCAAAATGATGGGTAACCTGCTTAAAATAACAACTACAAAATATTACAACCTAAGTAATGCAAAAGATACAATTAAATATGGTTTGAATCAGAAAATGTGCACTGAAGATAAAAATTTAGTTACAAAACAAACAAGAACACGAAAGGCATAAAAAACATGAAATTATTATGGTATAAACTATAGATGGGGGAAGGCAGAAATACAGAAGAAAGTATAAAAGTAAGAACAGAAGTTTTTAGCAGTAACTCAAGAAAAGCATGAATAAATGCTCACTTGGCAAAGTAACAGGAAAAGAGAGGAACGTTGCAGCAGGGTAACAACTGCAGACATTTCACACTCAGTGGTGATAGAAAAAGAGTGGCTAAATACCACTTCCCCACCAATGAAGCCCTCTTTATGGAAGAATTTACCTACATCATGGTAGCGTAACAAAGCATTATTAGCAGGGTAAAAAAGAAAAAAAAGGGATTATTCATACACACAGCAGCCGCTTACAGGATTTACAAGTCGGAAAAGAGAAAGCAGCAAATCACTGTCTTTCACCCTAGCAGATGTGAACAAAGCATACTGTCGGCAAAGAAACAATACTGTGTAACTGACAAATTATCGATTTCGCATTTTTCAGTCAGTTTGAAAACAGCTAAGGCCATACATGCCTGTGTCAGAACCACAGAAAATGAAGATGAAACAAGTTAAAAGCAACTACACTTTAAGCACAATCTACGGAACGAAAGACAGCTAAAAACAGGGACTAGGAGAAAGGTCCATAAAATATGCTGTACAGACAATGGATGTCCTGAACTAAAGATTAAATGTCCTTCACCCTATTGCTACGAAGGATAAAAAGTTGCTGACAGACAGCAACACAGAAATCATCGGCGGGAATAGATCAACTAGCTGGCAAAATAGAACTGCTGCCTTGGCAGCAGTGCCAGTAGCCTCATTCCCCATTGCTGGGGACCATGGACCCACAAACATCACAGTGGCTCCATCAAGAGTGAGCATATGGAAGCTATCTTTACTGGACCAGTTCCACTTAAGGGATTGGCGGTGTACAGCACACAGAGGCTCTGAAGGGCACAGAGAGTAGGAGCAAATGACAATTGAAAAGTCTGTGTCACCGTATGTACAGCATGGCTCGATACAGGGCGAAGAGCTGCGCTGCAAATACTGAGCAGTGTTCCAGAAGACAATGCTGAAAATCATAGCAGCAAATAACAAATACAAATCCTCCACTAAGGTCAGTCCGAGAGTCATCAGTGTACCCAAAGGTACTACAGCAACATTCTGTGGGAAAGTCAAGAAACTTAGGGCAATAGAGTGAGTCTTAAGTAGTGTCCTTAGAAATGAATGAAATCCAAGGTGAACATGGGCTGCCGCACACTGCCAAGGTGGTGAAGTGTTCACGCCCCCTGGGAAAGTGGCAGATAGCTTGAAATCAAGCTGCTAGAGCAATAGCCGAAAGTGAACTCCAGGAGGTAACACAGAAGAGGGACGCGCACAATACTGGCAGTCAAAGGAGTCATTGAAAGAGGCAGCATAGGATGGGTGGCGATGCATGGCAGAAACAGCATGCTTATCCACTGAGGAGAACATCACATCGGTATGACGGCAGTAGTTCACAGCTTCTGCATGCACACACACAACCAGGCCAGTGTAAAATGTGCTAGTGGCCAAACGGAGGCAAAGATGGTGGGTTCTATTGAGACAGCATAATATGGACAGACCTGCATATGCAGAAACAAAACATTGGTACTCTATTTTCGAACGGACAAGAGATCGGTAGAAACGGAGGAGGTTGATCTGATCTGCTTCCTAGGAAGTACTGCCGAGGACACGTATGACAATAAGGGACCAGGTACAGCAGGCAGTCAGATAAGAAGTGGGAGGACCAAGAAAGTTTCCTAACAAGCGTGAGCCCCAGGAATTTTGTAGTTTCGACGAACGGAAGAGCGACAGGTCCAAGATGTAAAGACGATGGAAGCAACCAATTGCGTCTTTTTTTTTTTGGTCATCAGTCTACTGACTGGTTTGATGCGGCCCACCACGAATTCCTTTCCTGTGCTAACCTCTTCATCTCAGAGTAGCACTAGCAACCTACGTCCTCAATTATTTGCTTGACGTATTCCAATCTCTGTCTTCCTCTACAGTTTTTGCCCTCTACAGCTCCCTCTAGTACCATGGAAGTCATTCCCTCATGTCTTAGCAGATGTCCTATCATCCTGTCCCTTCTCCTTATCAGTGTTTTCCACATATTCCTTTCCTCTCCGATTCTGCGTAGAACCTCCTCATTCCTTACCTTATCAGTCCACCTAATTTTCAGCATTCGTCTATAGCACCACATCTCAAATGCTTCCATTCTCTTCTGTTCCAGTTTTCCCACAGTCCATGTTTCACTACCATACAATGCTGTACTCCAGACGTACATCCTCAGAAATTTCTTCCTCAAATTAAGGCCGGTATTTGATGTTAGTAGACTTCTCTTGGCCAGAAATGCCTTTTTTGCCATAGCGAGTCTGCTTTTGATGTCCTCCTTGCTCCGTCCGTCATTGGTTATTTTACTGCCTAGGTAGCAGAATTCCTTAACTTCATTGACTTTGTGACCGTCAATCCTGATGTTAAATTTCTCACTGTTCTCATTTCTACTACTTCTCATTACCTTCGTCTTTCTTCGACTTACTCTCAAACCATACTGTGTACTTATTAGACTGTTCATTCTGTTCAGCAGATCATTTAATTCTTCTTTCCTTTCACTCAGGATAGCAATGTCATCAGCGAATCGTATCATTGATATCCTTTCACCTTGTATTTTAATTCCACTCCTGAACCTTTCTTTTATTTCCATCATTGCTTCCTCGATGTACAGATTGAAGAGTAAGGGCGAAAGGCTACAGCCTTGTCTTACACCCTTCTTAATACGAGCACTTCGTTCTTGATCGTCCACTCTTATTATTCCCTCTTGGTTGTTGTACGCATTGTATATGACCCATCTCTCCCTATAGCTTACCCCTACTTTTTTCAGAATCTCGAACAGCTTGCACCATTTTATATTGTTGAACGCTTTTTCCAGGTCGACAAACCCTATGAAAGTGTCTTGATTTTTCTTTAGAACTGCTTCCATTATTAGCCGTAACGTCAGAATTGCCTCTCTCGTCCCTTTACTTTTCCTAAAGCCAAACTGATCGTCTCCTAGCGCATTCTCAATTTTCTTTTCCATTCTTCTGTATATTATTCTTGTAAGCAGCTTCGATGCATGAGCTGTTAAGCTGATTGTGCGATAATTTCGCACTTGTCAGCTCTTGCCGTCTTCGGAATTGTGTGGATGCTTTTCCGAAAGTCAGATGGTATATCGCCAGACTCATATTCTACACACCAACGTGAATAGTCGTTTTGTTGCCACTTCCCCTAATGATTTTAGAAATTCTGATGGAATGTTATCTATCCCTTCTGCCTTATTTGACCGTAAGTCCTCCAAAGCTCTTTTAAATTCCGATTCTAATACTGGATCCCCTATCTCTTCTAAATCGACTCCTGTTTCTTCTTCTATCACATCAGACAAATCTTCACCCTCATAGAGGCTTTCAATGTATTCTTTCCACCTATCTGCTCTCTCCTCTGTATTTAACAGTGGAATTCCCGTTGCACTCTTAATGTTACCACCGTTGCTTTTAAGGTCACCAAAGGTTGTTTTGACTTTCCTGTATGCTGAGTCTGTCCTTCCGACAATCATATCTTTTTCGATGTCTTCACATTTTTCCTGCAGCCATTTCGTCTTAGCTTCCTTGCACTTCCTATTTATTTCATTACTCAGCGACTTTTATTTCTGTATTCCTGATTTTGCTGGAACATGTTTTTACTTCCTCCTTTCATCAATCAACTGAAGTATTTCTTCCGTTAGCCATGGTTTCTTCGCAGCTACCTTCTTTGTACCTATGTTTTCCTTGCCAACTTCTGTGATGGCCCTTTTTAGAGATGTCCATTCCTCTTCAACTGTACTGCCTACTGCTGCGCTATTCCCTACTGCTGTATCTATAGCGTTAGAGAACTTCAAACGTATCTCGTCATTCCTTAGTACTTCTGTATCCCACTTCTTTGCGTATTGATTCTTCCTGACTAATGTCTTGAACTTCAGCCTACTCTTCATCACTACCATATTGTGATCTGAGTCTATATCTGCTCCTGGGTACGCCTTACAATCCAGTATCTGATTTCGGAATCTCTGTCTGACCATGATGTAATGTAATTAAATCTTCCCATATCTCGCGACCTTTTCCAAGTATACCACCACCTCTTGTGATTCTTGAAGAGGGTATTCGCTATTACTAGCTGAAACTTGTTACAGAACTCAATTAGTCTTTCTCCTCTTTCATTCCTTGTCCCAAGCCCATATTCTCCTGTAACCTTTTCTTCTACTCCTTCCCCTACAACTGCATTCCAGTTGCCCACGACTATTAGATTTTCGTCCTCCTTTACATACTGCATTACCCTTTCAATATCCTTATACACTTTCTCTATCTGTTCATCTTCAGCTTGCGACGTCGGCATGTATACCTGAACTATCGTTGTCGGTGTTGGTCTGCTGTCAATTCTGATTAGAACAACCCATGTCACTGAACCGGGCCATAATAGAGTTAATGGCAATAGCAAGGAGGACAACACTCAGGATGGAACCATGAGGCACACCGTTTTCCTGAATAAAGATATCTGACAAGGCAGAACCAACATAGACCATGAAAACTCGGTCTTTTAAAAATTCCTGGAGGAAACAGGGCAGGTTGCCATGAAAGTCCCACATGTAGTAGAGAGTACGGAGGACACCAGTCCTCCAGCAGGTGTCAGGCTTTCTCCAAATAAAAAAAACACAGCCACAGTCTGGTATTTCCGCAGAAAACAATTCATGAGATGGGTTGACAAAATGAAGAGATGGCCAACTGCATAACAGCGTGCTCAAATTCACATTGTGCGGTGGTTAGTAAATTGCAAGACTCGAGCCACCATGCCAGCCAGGCATGAAAATCACATTCCATCACCTTGCAAACACAGCTCAAGAGAGAAATGGGGCGGTACCTAGAAGGAAGGTGTTTGTCCTTACCCGGCTTAGGTATGGGTATGACCTTGGCTTCACACCAACGTATGGGAAATGTGCCCTCTGCCAAGATGCAATTGTATATGTGAAGGAGAAAGAGCTTGCCCACAAGAGAAAGGTGCTGCAACATCTGCATGTGAACATTGTTCTTCCTTGGAGCTGAGGATTGGGATGAAGTGAGAGCACGGTTTAGTTCCCTCATAGTAAAAGTGGCATTGCAGCACTTACTATTCTGAGAAGATTAAGGGTAGCACCCAAGCCTCTTCCACTTGTTTCCAATCGAGAAAGGCAGGGTGATAGTGGGTGGGGCTCTAAATCTCTGCAAAATAGCGGCCCAAGGTGTTGGAGATAGCAACAGAGCCGACCGTGACATCATCTGCTACGGTCAGGCCGGAAATTGGGGAATGGATCTTGGTCCCAGAGAGCCATCGGAGGTTGGCCCACACGACAGAAGAGGGAGTGGAACTGTTAAAAGAACTAGTGAATGAAATCCAGCTAGCTTTTTTGCTATCCTGAAGAACACGACAACACTATGCATGCAACTGTTTATAATGAATACAGTTCGACATCATAGAATGACAGTTAAAAATGCGGAGAGCACGTCTCCACGTGTCATGATATGCCTCAGTCCATCAAGGGTCTGCGACATGGTGTGGTAATGATGAAGAGACAGGTAATGATGAAGTGCGAGGAATGGAATGTTCTGCGAAGGTAAGGATAATGTTCGTATGGTATTCTACCTAGTCATGGTTGGTTGGTCGGTTTAAAGAGGGGGGGGGGGGGGGGGGGGGCAAGGGAAGGGTCCGAACTGCTAGGTCATTGAATTCCACAAGAGAAAGAATAAAAAAAAAAACGACACTCACAGCACAAAACTGGGAGACAGGAAAAACGACAAGAACGGCAGAAGGGCAACAAACACTACAATGAACAAAATGGGGCAGGAAAACCAAAGAGCGACGCAAGAGACAGGCAGAAGAAATTAAAACAAGAGAGCAAATGGCTGGCAGATCACGAGAATAAAAAGGATAAGCCAGTCGCTCTGCAACACATTAAAACCTCCAGAATAAAAGCACTCGGGTGGAGGACACAGAGGGACAAATGACATGTGCTAAAACTTAGATAGAATGATAAAACCAACTCTCACACATAAAACATAAGACTAAAGCAGCTGATGAGGCATCGTCAGCTAAAATTAATGGTAAAGAGTCTAGTAACTAAATATTTCATTGCAGGGCAGCCGAAGTAGGACAGCGCAACAGAATAGGGCCACTGTCAACCGGGCACCACACAGACACTGAGGTGGGTCTTCACGGTGCAGGAGATAGCTGTGGGTCACCCAAGCAGGGCTAATGCGGAGCCGGCAGGGAACCGTAGAATCCCTGCGAGAGGCCCTCATGGAGGACTTCCACACATTCATACTGTCCTTAATGGCATGCAGTTTGTCGTGCATACCAAAGTTATGCCATTCCATCTCCCAAAGACGAAGAACCTTGTGGCATAATAATGAATGCAGGTCAGTTACGGGGATGCCGATCTCCAGAAGCGGTTTCCATGCAGCCTATCTGGACAGCCTGTCGGCAAGTTCATTTCCTGGGATTGCGATGTGACCTGGAGTCCAGAGAAACACCACTGAACAACTGGATCATTCCAGGGCATAGACTCCTGGATGGTCGCTACCAAAGGATGGCGAGGGTATCACTGGTCGATAGCCTGTAGGCTGCTTAAGGAGTCAGTACAGAAAAGGAACGATTCGCCAGGGCATGAACGGATGTGCTTACGAGCACGAAATATGGCCACCAGCTCTGCAGTGAAAACACTGCAGCCATCTGGCCAGGAGTGCTGTTCAATATGTCCTCTATGAACATAGACGAAACCAACGTGACCATCAGCCATCGGTGTAAACCACTTCAGAGTCCTGGGACATGTCAAGAATAGAGAGGAAGTGACAAAGGAGAGCTGTGGGATTAACTGAGTCCTTAGGGCCATGCGGAAGGTCCAGACAGAGCTTCGGCCTAGGTTTACACCATGAAGGTGTATGTGAATGGATCTTGAGTAGAGGTGGTAAAGGGAAGACTCCAGTTCAGACAGAAGGGATTGGATGCAAACCGCAATTTTAAGCCCTGACCTGGGCCGCCAATGTGGGAGATGAACCGCCATGGTTGGGAAAAGGAGACAGTAATCTGGATGCTCAGGAGAGCTATGAATGTGTGCAATGTAGCTGGAGAGCAGTTTTGCATGTCTGATCTGCAATAGAGGGTCTCCAGCCTCCACCAGTATGCTGCTCACCAGACTTGTCCTAAAAGCTCTGTCGCTACTCTAACTCCATAGTAGTGCACTGGATTGAGTAAACGTAATGCTGAGGGTACCGCCGAACCATAAGCCAGACTCCCATAGTCAAGGCGGGATTTGACAAGGGCTCTGTAGAGCTGCAGCAGTGTAGAGCGATTTGCATCGCAGTTGGTGTTGCTCACACAGCGGAGGGCACTGAGGTGCTGCCAGTACTTCCACTTATGCTGACACAGATGAGGAAACCAAAGCAATCGAGCATTGAAAACCAGTTCTAACAATCGATACGTCTCCACTAACGTGAGTGGATCATCATTAAGGTAAAGTTTTGGTTCCAGATGAATGTTAGAACACCGACAGAAGTGCACGACACATGCAGCTGAAAACTGGAACCCGTGGACTATAGCCCATGACTGCGCCTTGTGGATGGCTCCCTATAGGCGCTGCTCAGCAACACCAGTACTGAAGGAACGGTACGGAATGCAGAAGTCGTCCGCATACAGAGAAGGTGAGACTGACGACCATCAGCTGCTGCTAGACCATTAATACCCACTAAAAATAAGAGAGAGACTAAATATGGAGCCCTGCAGGACTCCAGTCTCCTGGATACGGGGGAACTATGGGAAGCACCAACTTGGACACAGAAAGTACGGAGTGACAGGAAATTATGAATAAAAATCTAGAGCAGACCCCAGAAAGACCACTCATATAAAGTGGCAAGGATATGATGTCGCCAGGTTGTGTAAATAAAAAAAGACGGCAACCAGGCATTGGCACCTGGAAAATGCTGTTCGGATGGCAGAATTGAGGGACACAGGATTATCAGTGGTAGAGCGACCCTGACGGAAGCTGCCCTGACATGGAGACAGTAGGCCCCATGACTCCAGGAGCCAACACATCTGCTGACTTACCATACATTCTCACAGCTTACAAAGAATGTTGGTGATGCTGATGGGCCAATAGCTATCCACATCAAGCGGGTTTTTACCAGGTTTGAGCACTGGAATGATGGTGCTCTCCCACCATTGCAATGGAAAGATGCCATCGTACCAGACCTGGTTGAAGATGACGAGATGTCACTTGTAGTCCAATGAGAGATGTTTCATCATCTAACTGTGGATCTGATCTGGCCTAGAGGCTGTGTTGGGGCAATGTGCAAGGGCGCTGAGGAGCTCCCACTCTATAACGGAGCATTATAGGGTTCACTGTGACATTCAGTGAATGTGAGGACTTTCCACTGTCTGAGGGTGCGAAAGGCTGGGGAGTAATTCTCTGATGCAGAGGCTCAAGCATAGAGCTCAGCAAAGTGCTTGGCAATTGCGTTGGCGTCGGTAGATAACACGCCATTGATGTTAATGCCAGGGACACCTGTCCGTCTGTCACCCAAAAACACGTCTCGTCTTCGTCCAGACTTGGGAAGGGGACGTATGGCACCCAATGGTCAACACATACCTCTCCCAATACTCCTGTTTCCGTCTTTTTATAAGCTCGTGAACGTGGGAATGGATCTGTTTAAAGGCTATTATATGCTCCAGGGAAGGGTGCCACTTGTGTCGCTGTAAAGCCTGCCTACACTCTTTAATGGCCTCAGCAATTTCTTGCAACCACTAAGCTACTATCTTTCGCCAGAGCAATTTCAGGCAACCACCAAGGTATTGTCTTTCACCGGGGGCACCCTAAGGAACAAGGGATCGCATTTTCCGTCACAGAAACAATCGTCCTGGTGACTTGCTCAACCACCACATCGATGTTACCATGTGGGGGACATTCAACAGTGACAACAGAGATGAAAGCTTCCCAGTCTGCTTTAAAGTCCATCTGTTTAGGCGTCCATGAGCATGATGCCAGGGGAGTGACAGGAAGGTGGGGAAATGTCACTACTGCACAAGTCATTGTGGGCTCTCCACTGGACAGATGGGTTAAGTCCTGGGCTGAAAACTGATATATCAATGGTCAAGTAAGTACCATGAGCCACACTGAAATGTGTGGGGGCCTTAGTATTTAAGAGGTAGAGATCGAACTGAGACAGTAAAATTTCGACTTCTCTACCTTGGCCAGTAAGCATGGTGCCTCCCCACAAGGGGTTATGGGTGTTAAAATCTCCCAAAAATAGGAAAGGCTTAGGGAGTTGAATCAGTGCAGCCAATACATTCAGGGGTACTGTGCCATCTGCAGGAAGATATACATTGCAGACTTATTTCCTGTATTGTCCTTATCCTGACAGCCACAGCTTCAAAAGGAGTTTGAAGGGGCACAGGTTCACTACATGACGAGTTCAGGACATAGACGCAAACTCTACCTGACTCCTTATTATATTCTCTACAGTTCTTGTAATATCCCCTATAGCCACGGAGGGCAGGGGGTCCGCATTGCCGGGAACCAGATTTCCTGGAAGGCAATGTAGAAAGCAGGTTTGAAGCTTAACAGTTGCCGCAGCTCAGCCAGGTGGTGGAAAAAACTGCAGAAATTCCACTGGAGGACGATGTTATCGTGAGGCTGGGAAGGTATGACGTGCGCAAAGAGGCAGGTTATGCCTCAGTCACCTGCTGCCACCGACAGTATTTGTTTCCATTTCTACTGCAGAGTGGCATCAGTGAGAGCCAGGTCCTCAGGGGAAGCTAAGATCTCCACCTCATCCTGAGACACAGAATTGGTAGGGAGTGGCAGTGTTGGGGCTACCGGAGGGTCCTATGTCTTAGCAGTCTTCTTCTTGGCAGAACTGGTAGGGAGTGGCAGTGTTAGGTCTACTGGAGGGTCCTGTTTCTTAGCAGTCTTCTTCTTGGATTGCTTGCCCTCTTGCTTCTCTTTAGGGTCTTGCTGGAAGGGTTTCTCCGAAGTAGCTTCAGGCATGGAGGAAGACTGAAGCTCTTCACCCAGCAGCGCTTGGCTCCTTTAGCCACTGGCAAGTACCTGCTGTGGCATTAGTGGAGACCTTGGAAGAGAGGATTCCAAGGGACCCCTTCCACACAAGAAGCTGGAGGAGGCTGCTGCTTCTCCAACTGGGGGAAGGGGACTAATGTCCCCTGGGTTAGGGGGACATTGCTCGTGAAGTAGGTGCTTTGGGAGCAAAGGAAGAAGATTTGACCCCTACTGCCAAGGTAGGGGTTGGTGAATCCTGGAGAAAAGGCACAATGGTTTACTATCTGAGAAATTATAAGGGAAAACATCTTGTATGCACGAAAATGTTTCTCAATACTCTTGGCATTAAAGAATGGACAGTGAGATACTGGCTGGATAATGCCACACATGGGATGAGCCCACATTCCCAAATAAAACAAACAAAGAAGAAAGATAAGAAAAACTTTGTAAAAGAATTTCTGGACTGCCTTCCAAAACTGGCATCACATTAGTGCAGGAACTTAGCTTATTCTCCCCCAAGACAGACCAGTGCAATTTGTGTTGTAATTATCAGGCTTAGAAACTTGAGTGAAGACATTTGAAAACAGTACATACAGTGGAAAGAGCAGCAAGGTTGCAGAAAGATCTTAGTTAAGTAAGATTCCCAGCAAAAGCTCTGCATAATCTACACCATGGACTAACAAGTCATTAGAGTAGCACCACTTTCACAGGCAAGTGCAATTTATTATACAACAAAATTGGCTTTCCATAACTTTATGATGTGTAATTTAGAAAGTCATGATGCAGTTTGTTACTGGTTCGATGAAACACAAGGTGAATTGGTAGCATCAAGTTTTGCCTAATCTATCGTGGACATGCTTTCCAAAACAATTAAGGAAAATCTTGTCCCAGTCATTTTGTATTCTGACGGCTGCACAAATCAGAACAGAAATGAGATATTATCAAAAGCTCTTTTAAGATCAGCAATTGATTCAAGAGTATTGATTACATAAAAGTTTTTGGAGAAAGGTCACACTCAGACGGAATGTGGCTCCAATGCAAGCTCAAAGGACATGAAGCTTCTCTTCCTACCCAATATGCCTTGATATCTAAAGAGGTGAGAAGAAAGCCATGACTTTACGAAGTCCATTACCTAAATTACTCCTTTTTCACTAGCTATGCAAAAAAAAGTTTGTTCAATTACACCCGGAAGAGCTGCAAAGAATGAGCCTACAGTTATGGACCTGAGGGTGATACAGTATTGTCCAAAAGGTATTATTGACTGCAAGGGCACTTCAATGAGGGGTGGCTAGAGACATCTGAGAGAAATTTCTGGAAAAGTTTGCTTCCTGAAACTACACAAAGAAAGACTGAAAATCAGGAAAGTCATATGGGATCATTTACAACAATTTAGAGCCATTGGTTCTAAGGATTTCCATTGCTATTATGACAACATTCCTTACAAATGACGAACTTGGTTGCTACTGTTTCAGGAGGGACAGTGCAGTGTAGTTCTTTGTTCGGCAGTTTTTTCTTGAAGAAATCTACAAACATCATCATACTTATGTGAACTGTGTGTATATTTGAAGGTTTTTGCATTAAGTCTTTTAATGAAGTCTTTCCATAATGATGATGTTACTGTTGTTTCAGCACCAAAAACAACATAAAAGTGGTAAGTTGCACAGGAGACTGATAAATACTGCGTGAATAACATTCCTGTTCCACAAATACTAAGACAATTTTGTGTATCTGCCATAATTAAGCTGAGTATTTTCTTTATTTCACTTTTTGTTATGATCAGGAATATCATTGTAGTGTAACAAAACAAATTTCATGTCCATATGAAATGTATAAGGATTTCTATATAGTTTTTCATCTCTCCTGTAAAATACATGTTTTGTTAGTAACAAGGTACTGTTTTTCACTGATGATGTCTTCTGGCAGGTTACAGCATTTGGCTTATTAAATTACATGACCTGTTGTATAATCCAGAACAGGCTTTCTAACAGAGTCCCGACTTGGAGCAGGAGCATGGCACTCACTGCTATGACTTTGAGAACATGTGGTGGGGGATGCTACAAGTGGTTGGCGATCTTATATGACACAGCCAACATATCACAAGGCTCCACATGCCAGGACATTTAACTGTTCACAGCAGGCAACAATGGCCATTTAACTGTTCATAGAGTAACAATTCTGTACGAGCTGGAGCACCCTGTTCTAGAATAATACTGCTGTCAAGCATGTTAAAAAGTTTCTGTAGGCACTTAAAATATAACCATTATTTAGTTTCATAATACTTCACATGTCTAAATTTGAAGTTAAATGTTCTTGTTGGGAGTAGTAAAAATACTAAAAGTATATTGAGGGAGGTCTTTAAAATAAAAACCACAAGTAAAACTCAAATTTTAGATTAAACATTTCTTCCATCTAATGCTCTTCCAAACACTGTAAGAAACAGGTAAGAAATGAAAAATTTAACAATCATTGTGATAACGCAAAGAAGGACAGTAGAATAGCAGAAGCTACTCAGGAAGATAATACAGTCAATCATCTGTGGCTTCAAAGACTTGCATCAATTCTGCATTACTCGTCCTGCAATAGGGCACGCTGGGAAGCACTGTATGGCTTTATAGTTTATTTTGAGAGACGCATATGGGGCCTGAAGATTTCCCTGGATTTTGTGAATTCAAACTGTTTCACAAGTGCTTCATTCAAAGACTTGATAGCAACTCTTACCAAGTCTTCGAATGAAGCACTTGCAAAATGGTTTGAGTTCACGAAATTCACGGATACAAAGCACTGTATGGCATTATCGTTTATTTTGAGAGATGCACATTGGGCCTGAAGATGGCATAGCACAATGCTGAAACTGGTAGTTGTCAAAATAAAATGAAACACCTTAGTTACACGACTATTGAGAATTTCATTGCTACTGACAATTACTTAACCAGCTGATGTCCCTACAGAGAAAGTTTGGAAAGATGTGGATATATGCTTTCACATCCGTGCCACCAGGCTTTCAGATGGCCTCCTTCTGCAGCTTGGGTGTATACTGCTGATATACTTCAGAATAACATTGGGGCAACGGTGACGTCTCTTGCAGATTCATCTTCTGATGAATCCTCAAATTCACTGAAAAGTCCAACAGGTTTCTGCTTCTTTGCAGGACTGTGGACACTTCCTTGCAACATAATTCCTAGCTTCTTTCATAACCTCATCTTCCTTGTCACTGCCAAGAAATTTTAAACACCCACACTTAGGATTCAAGAACATTGAAAGTTTGTGCATCATTACTTCAGAAGTTATGCTTAAACATGATTTTGCTGCAGTCTTCAAAGATGTTATAAACGGAATTTCTCCCTCACTTTTTGAGCAGTTTCACCATCCACAATACACATAGGTACAGTGTTGGTGCTTTGGAGGCTTCGAGATCACAGGAGGCATTTTTAAATGGTGTCGGCAAACTTGTTACATCTTCCAACATTTTTTTGTCAATGGTGTCAATTAAATTGTCGTGATTTTTCTCAAACAAAATTACGAGAACTCTGAACCACACAAGTTAACTGACTCCTACATGTCTAGTTTGCTGTTCCATCACGTGTCCAAATCTCCATTCAACAACTTCTGCGGGTTGTTCTGAACACCCGATTTTTTAAAAAGTTGTGACAACTTGACAACAATTTATTAATCATTGTACATCATTCTTATCATCGCTGATAATTGCTCCAGTCGCATGCTCTAGCGGAGTATTGAGGATGTGCGCTGAGCAAGTGTGTGCCATATTGATGAAGTGTTGCTACAAAGGTTGGGTTTCTGTTGGCAACAAACATGACATTTGGCACAATGCTGAGTAAACCAAACAACTGTAATATCTTTATTAGTTCATGTTTAATGTTTTCTCCAGATTTTTTTAAATATCACACTCAATTTTTTCTGGTGCACATCACTAACCTCAAGGTTTCCTTATTCAGTTAATGTAATGTAATGTGCAGTCAATCCCATGTAGTTTATTTTATGCTATGAATCACTCCATAGATTGACTGAAAACATTCCCCACCTCCATAGAAACTGCTTTACACATATGGTCAGTGGTTGGTTTCCTTTAAATTTCTTCAAATGGCGGTTGGTTGTGGTAGCAATTCCTTGGCACTCAACACACCACAACGGCCCTCACACCAAAAAGGAACTGTGCCATATTGAGAAATCCGTTTCCACAGGCAACTTCGAAAGTCAATGTGTCCTTGCTGATAAGATTGATGAGCTTTTTCCGCAGCAGTTATCTTCAAATTCGGAGGTAAATCAGGAAATTTTACGTCTTTATTTAGTATTTAAAAAGTAATTATACACTTCTGTCCAGATTCTCTCAAATTTTAGTGAATCTGAAGTTGGAGATTTGTTTCCAGTGTAAGAATACATTTGTTTACATGCAAAACAGGCCACTGTATCTTATTTTCTCCTTGTCACCAAATACACAACCAAATTTCTTCCCAGTCAGTTTTCAAATCTGGTTTCTCTTAATAAAGTGATGCACCTTGTTTCAGCTTACATGAAATTATGTCCATGTTGTTAATTTTATTAAAGCACTTGCACTAATGTTTACTCTGAAACAGTCATTATGTGGTCACTCAATGACAAAGCATTAACTGAAGGCAGAGAAACTTGGCAACTCAACACCTCACAAGTAGCCAGTGGCCAGGCTTGTCACTCAGAATGTGCTTCACAAACCACATTAAAGATAAAACTGTTGCAATACGTTTTCACTAGCTACAGTTCCCTTGGTGAGAAGGGGAGCAGACAAGGGAGGGCAGCTGAAGTAGTTGTAGCCAGAAAGTGAGAATGGAAACAGACTTCCAAACTGTCTGAGAATGCCCACGTGGCTGATTATTTTTAATCAGGTGAAAATGTTTTGTACTTGGTTCAGAAGTCTTCTGATTTTTTCTCAGAGTATGTGTTGCACTGCTCTAGAAAACTGAAGTCCGGGTGCTGAGTTTCAAACCATTTGGAACACAACTAACACGTGTTACCTTCTTATGAAGAAATTAATGTGCATTTTCTTCAATGGTTTATTCATTATGTCTCTTACACATGTTCTTATAAATGTTTCCATAAAGTTTTACTGTTGTACGATCATGCATTTGTCTCAGGCAGCAAAAATTTAATTACAACCACACTGTATGTACAAAGCTAACCACTACTCTTGTTTGAAAAATAATGTTTAATGGTAATACTTTAACAACAAAGTTACTCTGGATAAATTTAAAATATCTTATTTATTTTTGAAAATACCACACTAGATATACAATCTGCATTAGCTTATCAGGCACCGGCATTCTCTATCAATTTTAAAAATTTCAAAATAAATGCATGGTTCATAGCAATACCAAACCAGCACTGAATATGACATGAATTTGCTTCTTGTTGCAATACTAAAGGAAGCAAAGAGAAAAGCAGACCCACAGTTTTTCACAGCAGAGGAAAGAGCTGGAAACTATACATACGCATTCGGAAACATGCAGCCACAATGACAAACATTCCCACGTTACGTATGTTTATCAAAGTAACTTAGTGGCTGCTCCTAATTCTCCTGTAAACATCAGTTTACTAACAGTTTCATCAGCAAATCTGTAACTTATCAGCTATTGTTACTCTTAAAAATTCCATCATTACCATTATCCATCACTGTTCCATGCGATAGTGCAATAACCTCAAGTACATGAGAAATCATCATAGGAACAACCTTTGAACTTTTGTCACAGGAATTATTAATCCATTTTGACAGCAACTTCAAGCATGATACTGTGAGAAAGTCAGCGAAGCACTACTTTACACTGAAATTAGTAGAAAAGAACTGAAGCTTCAATATTCAACACTGACCTGTAACGCGTGCGTATTCAAATATGGATCAGTATTTATATACTTTCTTAAAATCTGATTTGAGCAACTGGCAAATGCACACTTATGCGACATATTCTTGTGTGTATGTTACACTCCATCATCAAACATGCAGTGGCAAACAGGGATGCCTGAAAACCCATCTACAATAAAGAAGATTCTCGTGTCTGCCAGTGTGCTCGAGGTGGTTGTGATCAAACAGCAAATAATACAATAATGGAACAGATTTTTGCAAATTTCCTTATGCAACTCCACACCGACAGTTTCCAAAGCAGACTATAAAGAGTGATTTGTAACAAAATGACTCAGCAAATTCTTTCAATGAATAAGTCCAACTCCTATTTCTTTAGTCTTTCACATTTCTCAAAGCTTTCCCCAACTTCTTCAGTAAACTAAATTTTCTCGAGACTTTTTAGATTTTCCAGGTACATTGCCAACCTACAGAATGAGGAAATAAAATACAACAGAGCTTGATTGCTGGAAAGAACACATGTCAATGTATAAAAAACAAATGAAAGGGAAATCTGAAAAAATAAGAAAGGTACAAACAGGTCACTTACACCATTTTATAAGTTGCTGTTCTTTCCTGACCTTTGACAGTGGAAGAATCAACAATTTTCTATATCATTTGATATCACTCGTCAGCACTCATTCCCATTCATCTTCCAGACACTCAAGAGAAGTTACAAACTGAGGACTAAACTTTCTTTCAACCATTCTTTTATCTGTATTGTATAGCACTTTTATTTACATGTATGAAACTTGTGTTGATTGTTTCATAATGGCGGCACTCATTTGGAAGACATGTACAAGATATTTGTAAAATAAATTATAATTGCCACAACTGCTCACATTTAACCATGAGTCATTGTGTACAGGGCCAGTTTAAGGCCCAAGTGACATAACTCGCTACTGGAAGCGGCATACACTGAGGAGTGCCAGAGGTGGCACAATTATACAACTGTTTTACAGTATGTATCACAATTAGTGGCAATATTTTGGGCCACCAAGCTGAGAGGCATCAGGGCCACCTACATGCAAAAAGTACATGATTTATCACTATTGGAATGAAAACTGACATGTGTGAAAGTGTATGAGGGGGAAAGTGGGGAGAAGGTGTCAAAAGATAAAATGCTTATATGGAAAAATGTTCAAGCCAACCCTGAATGTACTAAAAATATACTAGAATTGGATACTTTATTTGCCATGATGACAATGAATCTACATCAAGTGGAAGCTAGGATGAAAGTAAATGCTGTGGAAACAAGTTGTAAGTAGCTTCCAAGTTTAGTAAATACAGTGCACAGGTTTCACAGTAATAAAAGACAGACTCACCCTATAGTAAACACCAACATGACCTTCTTCCAGCTTATGCAGGGAGAAGTTCACAATAATTATAAGCAGGATCACAAGCCCAGCAACAAATCCTACAGTTTCTGCCATGTCTTCATATGTTCTAGAAACAAATACGAAAAATATAAAGTAGTATAACAGAGGTATTACAGAAAATTTCACTCGAGAATCTAGTAATATTAGAACTCGAAATTTAACAAATACAATTAATTTTAATACAAATGGAAATAAGTA